>NC_030822.1:36755123-38123123 GCF_001704415.2 Capra hircus
GAGTGCCTAGATTTCTATTCCTGAGGCCAGCGCCCTGCGTTTCCAGGTGGCTTTTTTTTTTTAATTTATTATTTCACTTTACAATACTGTATTGGTTTTGCCATATATTGACATGAATCCGCCAGGGGTGTACATGAGTTCCCAATCCTGAACCCACCGCCCCCCAATCTCTCTCCCCATATCATCCCTCTGGGTCATCCCAGTGCACCAGCCCCAAGCATCCTGTATCCAACCTAGACTGGCGATACGCTTCTTACATGATAGTATACATGTTTCAATGCCATTCTTCCACCCTCTCCCTCTCCCACAGAGTCCAAAAGTCTTTTGAGAGTGGTTACTCTAAGTGAGGCGAGTCTGCCCTCCAAGTCCTCTGAGAAAACCAGGAAGGAAGGCAGGGTCAGGACAGTGGTTCGGGGCACTTATGGATCCTGCGCAGTGGGAGGGGAAGAAACAGCTCAGAGGAAAGCGTTGTGCTGCGCTGCTTGCGGACCTAGCTCTCACAGGGTCCTGGCCAGAAGTGCAGGGAGCACAGGGTTTGTCAGGTTCAGGAACTCAGCGGCTGCCAGCCTTCGTCCCTAACTCTGGCGCTGTCAGAACTATGCACGGGGCGGGGCGCCTGGTAGGGGCATTCCTGGAAGCTACGCCAACTCTGGTCTTCATACCAGAGAAAGCAGAACCCTGGACAGCGCTTTGAGGCAGAGACCTCTTGCATTACCCCTTTTAGTTCCCAGATCTTTTGTCTGCTTGGTCAGTTTCACCGCTCATAATAAATCCTGAGGCTGTGAAGCCATTTTCCTAAAGAAATGAAATCCTCCAAAGTGGACACTTATTATCATTCATTGAAATAATATAAATGTAGATTAAAGGGAACATTAAAAGACAACCCCCCTCCAAATATTCACAATCCCCCTGGTTCTATAATTCATTAGTATGACTGACAGAACTAAGGAAAGTGCTATACTTAGGATTCCAGTGTATTATAAATGATACAAGTGAACAGCCAGATGAAGAGATATAAAGAGCAAATTCGAGGGAGGGGGTGGTAGTGAATGCACAGAAATTCCATGCCCCGTCCAAGTGCATGATCCTCCCAGCACATCCATGTGTTCACCAACCCAGAAGTTCCCTGAATCCTTTTTAGGGTTTCTAGATGGGGTTTTACTACATAGGCAGGACTGACTAAACCATATGGTCATGCTAGCATTCTCCTCCACCCCAGATCCATCAGGCAGGTGAGGAAGGAGAGACTTTAGTCAGGATACTCCCTTAGCCCTGCTCATGTTGAGTGTGAGCACACACTCATGAGGGTGTATAAACCAGCTCTTCATGCCTGTATCTACCCCTCAGACAATAATGCTTTAATTCCCCATTGCAATTCTCTATCAAACAATTACTCTGAGCAGGGTATCTCTGTCCATCTCTTTTCATTATGGGCTGTAAAGTATGTACCTTGGTCTGAAGCAATGTCACTCTGTGATCCAAGCTGGTATAATATTTGCTGTTACTGTTCTTTTATAGTACTCTGAGCATTCTCATCTACCACTGAGTAAACAAAGTCTGTGTCAGAATCAGGATCTATTCTCATCAAGACCCATTAGATCCCAGCATCTGACTCACTTGCCACTATGTTCATGGTCTTTTCCCCTTTGAGGTATCTGCAACATATCCATCTGCAGGCTCTGTCTATTTTGTTGGCAAACAAAGCAGTTCTTAGTGGCATTTTGTGCTTCAGAGGTGCAAGAGGAGTATGTCTAGACTGGGTCCATCTCTGTTTGCTGTAGTCCCTCAATGTCCATTCATTTCATGCACCCAGGTGTCGTCCTCAAGCAAGCACACCAGGGCATCCGACGGTCAGGTCCAACCACCTTGTGAACCTGCAAGTTGGTTCTTCCTATGAGCATCACCGTATCTACTATAATGCATCCCTTGAAGTCTCAGTAATTTCAATACAGCAATGCCTCATACAGGCATCTCTTTAATAGGCCAACTTTCCATTCACTTAAGACCAGGCCATTACCCAGGAGTCAGATCAAACATAGGGACTTTCTATCACTGTTCATTTCTTCAGTCATTGCTAGGAAAATAGCATATAACTGAGTTCACCAAACTGTTGTTTTTTTTTTTTTTTTTCTATTACTACATTGGACTCCTACTCAAAAGGAGGAGCAAGAAGTCCTATTGAAATGATTGGTTTTTACCTTCTATAAACACAGTGATAACCTTCCAAACAGGATGCTATCCATTCACCTTGGAACTGCCATCCATAAACGAAGCAACTCTTTGTTGATCAGCTGAAAAACTTTACAGGGCACTGTTCACAGAATAGATTCTGACAGCTCCTCATGCATTTCCAAAGTCAGTCCTGGGAGAAAGAGTCCACCTGCCTGTGAATCCACTGAGTAGCTCTCTGCATTTCCCCCAAAGGGTATACCTATACAAACATTTCCATTTTATTATGGAACTCTTCTAGGCACTATCTTCCCCCTAGCATGCTTCTCTGACCTTACCTAAGACATCACTGATACTTCAGGCTTTAAGACTATTATAGTTTTTATTTACAGATTTTTTAGTTGTGCTTAAATACACATAACATGGCGCTTACCATCTAATCATTTTAAAATGTACAGTCAGTAGTGTTAAGTATATTCACATTGTTCTGCAACAAACCCCTAGATATGTTTCATCAGGCAGAAATGAAATTCTATACCAATTAAACAATAGCTCCTCATTTCTCATTCCCTCCAGCCTCTGGCAACCACTTCTCTACTTTGTTTCTACGAACTTGACCGTTCTAGGATACCTTTTATAAGTGGAATCATCATACAGTATTTTTCTTTTTCGTGACTAGTTTATTTTTCTTAGCATAATGTCCTCCAGGTTCATGCATATTGTAGCAGGTGTCTTCATGTTCTTCTAAGTCTGAATAATATTACACTGCAGATATATACTACATTTTGTTTATCCATCTATCAATGGACACTTGAGTTGTTTCCACCATTTGGCACTGTGAATAATGTTGCTATGAACATGGGTATAAAATATCTGAGAGTCTGCTTTCAATTCTTTTTTATGCATACCTCAAATTAGATTGCTGGATCATATGATAATTTTATTTTTAATTTTTTGAAAAACCACCACACTGTTTCCCATAGTGGGCTACACCATTTTACATTCCCACCACTACTGCACAAGTGTTCCAATTTTTCCACATCCTCCCCAATATTTATTTTGTTTTGTTTGTTTGTTTTTTTGATAGTAACCATACTAATGCATGCAAGGTGGTAAGATTATTTTATGTCCTTCAGTCATAAGGACAATTTCAATTAATGTCCAAAAGCAAGCTAGTAACTGCCCCTCAAATGGAAATTTTCTAGTCCAAAGTCCCAGGAGTCATTACTGTGGGGTGTTCACAGGCTTTTGCTATAAGCCACAGTTTACACTCATCAGTCTATGGTACAGAGAACTCACTTATACCAGCACACAAGGTTTTATTCTATACTGTGTGGGCAATCTTAAAAGCATTTCTTAACTGAAGTATAGTTAATTTACAGTGCTGTGTTAGTGTCAGGTGTACAGCAAGGTGATAAACACATAATATATTCTTTTTCAGATTTTTTCCCATTATAAGTTAGTATAAGATACTGAATATGGTTCCCTGACTGTACAGTAGATCCTTATCTATCTACAGTATTTTATATATAGTAGTATGTATATATTAATCCCAAATTCCAAATGTATCTCTACTCCTTCCCCTTTGATAACCATATATTTATTTTCTATGTAAATAAGTTCACCTGTATAATTTTTTAGATTTCACATAGATAACATGATATTTGTATTTCTCTGATTGACTTCACTTAATATTATAATCCCTCGGTTCATTCATGTTGTTGCAAATGGCATTTCATTCTTTTTTATGGTGGAGTAATATTCCATTATATATATATTCATCTGTTGATGGACATTTAGACTGCCTCCATGTCTTGGCTATTGTAAATAGTGCTGCTGTGAATATCGAGGTCCATGAATCTTTTTGAATTTAGATTTTCTCTGGATATATGCCCAGGAGTGGGATGGCTGGATCATACAGTAACTCTGTTTTTAGTTTAGTAGGGAACCTCTATACTGTTCTTTGTAGTGGCTGCACCAACTTATATTCCCACCAACAGGGTAGGAGGGTTCCCTTTTCTTCACACCCTCTCCAGCATTTATTATTTGTAGAATTTTTGAAGATGGCTATTTTTCTGAGGTGAGGTGGGACCTCATGATAGTTTTTATTTGCATTTCTCTAATAATTAGTGATGTTGCACATCTTTTCATGTGCCTGTTGGATATCTGTATTTCTTCTTTGGAGACATGTCTTTTTAGGCCGTGTGTGTGTGTGTGTGTAGCTATTAAGCTGTATGAATTATTTGTATATTTTGGAAAGTAATCTCTTATTGTCACATCACTTGGGCTCAGGCAATCTTGTTTGCTCCCATTTAGCATGTCTGACTGATACTTCTCGAAGGGCAATTTACAGTACTAGGTAGGGGAAACATTCCTCAGTCAGATATAATTTCCACCCACATAATCCATTCAGATAAAAGAGACAAAGAAACCCAATCACTTGATGTAAAGCCTGTTTAAAAATTCCATTTCTCATCCGAACCTCCTCTTAAATTCTATCAACCCTACATTTCTATATTCTCTCAATCTAATTGCAGCTCCAGTTATGGATCACCAGTGGGTTTTGATACTTGACAAGGAGCTTGAGACTCTCTTGTGAAGGAGTCCCAGACAGACCTTTGGGACCACTGACATTTTAAAATGTCCAAAGGACCTAGGTAGTTTGTATGAAGGTGATAGCAATGCATAAATAAGTGAATGGGTTCTGGATGTACTGTGGGATCAGGGACTGATTATATGCAGAAAGGGCATTATGAGAATGGGAGAAAAATAGGAATCACTCCCCAGCAAGTCCCTATGTCAATCAACAGAAAAATGGAAAAAATCAAATCAGTATAGTCATACAGTGACTAAAAAAATCTAACAAAAGTGCAGACAACTCCTGGTGTGTGCGATACATGGATGAATCTCAAAAATATACTGAGTGCCATAAGCCAGACAAAGATGAGTTCATTCTATTTTTATTCCATTTATGTAAAGTCTAAAAATAATAAAAACTAAATTATCACTGATATATCAGGAAACTGGTTATCTCTGAGAGGAACGTATTGTTTTGAAAGGCAGGAGGGAACCATTAGGGGTGAACAACCATTATGGAGGCCTACACATACATAAAATTAATCAAGTATTAAATTTAATATTTTGTAAGTAAACTTGTAAATTTTGTATTTATGTTAGCCCTCAATAAAAACATTAAATGTAATCATTCTAAGAATAGAAATAGAAGACATAACTTCTTTCATATTATTAGAGAAAAAAGAAAGGAATAAAATGAAATCATGATAACAAGAGAGGGCAAGAAGGATGGAACAAAGAGGCAAGAAAGAAGTGGTTAAGAGACAACACACAATAAGCTGGCAGAAAAAAAAATTTGAAAAATATTGAGCTACATCAAGTATCAGACAAAACAAATTAAGATAAAAGATATGAATAATGAGGATCATTACATAATGAACTCATTCACCAGAAACACACAGCAATTCTCAATCTTCATGTATTCAAGAATATAACTTTAAATTACATGAGGCAAAGTAGATGCAAACATTATTAAAATTATAAAAATTATTAAAAGAAAAATTAACAAATCCACAACTATGGGATTTTAAAACAATTCTCAGCGATGGACAACGCTATCAAAAAGTAAGATAGAATAGGAAAGACTTAAACATCACTATACAAGGAAAGAACTAGACGTTAATATTTAGAGAATATACTTTCCTCTCAAGCATATTAGACACACACAGGCACTCATGCAAGTTTCAGCCAACACCAATGTATGGATATCATATAGAACATGTTAAAATAACACTAAAAATATCCGTATGTTTGTAAATTTTAAAAACATATTCTTTATAATTCATGAGTCAAGAAATAAAGAAAATGAGAAAATGTTAGGAACTGAACAACAATGAAAATACCATGTATCACAGTTTAGGGCATCCTGTTAACTAGTAGTAGAGAATAAAATATAAATTTAGATACAACAATTAGAAGAAACGTTTCTTTAAAACTCTTAATGGACTAAGTACCTTATCTAAAAATCCAGAATGAAAATAATACAGATTGCAAATCCAAAGAATATGAAAAGAAGGTGAAAAAGACAATAGCAGCAAATAAAATCAAAAGAGAGGATGAGCAAAGAAAAACGCTAGTTCTTTCAAAAGATAAACTTCTGGCAAGAGTGATCACATAAAAGAGAAAGCAAAACAGGACATGGCTACTGAAAAAATAAATTTTCAAGATGAACAAAAATGGTAACTTTAGAAAAAAGTATATCTTACAAAAACTAAGTCAAGAAGAAATTTTAAAAAATCTTCTAGACTGAAAATCTAAGAGAAATTTGGGCAAAAATCTCAGCTAGGTATGGGAGAGAAAATTATTGGCTAAGACCCTTTATGCTTGGAAATGTAAAATTTCTAAGTATGAACAAACAAAATTCGTTAATATATTTTAAAACGAATACCTCCCAAACAAGTTTACTTCAGAAATATATTAATAGTGAATATACTAAAATTATATATTAAATGATAAAAATTGTTACCGTAAACTGATGTGATGCATTTAAACTTTCACTTCCATTCATGCATGCTAAAAAAAAATCACAAAACCTTAAAAGAGCCCTTATTAAAATCAGAAGCATCATAAAAATGCCTTTTACTACCCTTTTCAAGATTAAATGCTATTGCAATAAACAAATGTAGCATTATTCACACACAATCAATATAGTATAAAATAAAAAAGTGGTTTTAGACCATTTACTCTCAGGTAAAGAGAGTTCACTAATTTACTCTTCACGCTTACTTCCATTCAGAGGATATCATAAGGAACAAATTTGAATTGTGTGATTCGTTTGAATGAACCCAGAATGTTTTGTTTTCCTGAGGTGTGCCTCTTCTCTCAAGATTAAGAGGTAAAGCCTTTAGTGGTCTATGCTTGCTTAGGTACTACTTTGACAGGTGTCTACGTGCTTTCACATTTGCCTTTACTTTGTCCCTGAGGTGACTTTCTGTTCAATACTTACCTGAAAGGACAGTTTTAATACTACGCAACTACGAGTTCTTTGAAGGCTGAAAAACGGAAGAAAATGCATCCAAAGAATGACTCCCTCTCCTTCCTATTCTACCAGGGAACCTTCCACTTACCAAGTTCTCTTTTGCCCCTTGGCAATGCAAAATATCTTATTCTTAATACATTTTATGTACAAAATTCATTTAAAAACTTTAAAATTGTTCTTTTTCCATTTTTCTGTTAATTTTTGTTTGAATGTGGTTTGGGTAACTTGGATGGGAATGCATTAAAATTCTTCTCATTAAAGTGTATCAAAAGAATTTAAGCCAAGGATAGGTTAATCAGCCGAAGTTTAACGACTGGAAAAAAAGTTACAAAACCGTCAGTCTTCCTCGACGGGGAACTACGGCCCCGGCACTACCAACCAATCACAACCAGCAAGAGCCTAGCACGCTGAGGGAACCAGATCAGAGAGGCGCAAACCGGAGCGTTCCGCCTGCGCAGCGGGGGGCGAGAACTGCGGTTCCGGGGTTTCGCGACGACGCGGCGCCCGACCAGTAGGAGCCGCCCTCGACCAGCGGGCTCAGAAGGCACGACGACTGCTCGCCTTCGCCACACGCCGCCACACACCGCCACTGACCGACCACCCGACCGGCAGACATGGTGGAAGCGGATCGCCCGGGGAAGCTCTTCATTGGAGGACTCAACCACGAAACTGACGAGAAATCCCTCGAGGCTGCGTTTGGCAAGTATGGCCACATCTCCGAGGTGCTGTTGATGAAAGATCGAGAAACCAACAAGTCCAGGGGCTTCGCGTTCATCACCTTCGAAAGTCCGGCAGACGCCAAGGCCGCCGTGAGAGACATGAACGGCAAGTCCCTGGATGGTAAGGCCATCAAGGTGGCCCAGGCCACCAAACCGGCTTTCGAGAGCGGCCGGCGGGGCCCACCCCTGTCCCGCAGCCGGGGCCGCTCGAGGGGCCTGCGCGGGGCCCGCGGCGGCGGTCCGCGGCGCCCCCCGTCCCGCGGAGGGCCTGCGGATGACGGCGGCTACGCGGGCGATTTCGACCTGCGGCCCTCCAGGGCCCCGCTACCCATGAAGCGCGGGCCGCCACCACCGCGGCGGGCCGGCCCGCCCCCCAAGAGGGCCGCGCCGTCGGGCCCGGCTCGCAGCGGCGGCGGTGGTGGAATGCGCGGGCGGGCCCCGGCCGCGCGAGGGCGAGACGGCTATGAGGGCCCGCCGCGCCGAGAGCCGCCGCCCCCGCGCCGGGATCCCTACCTGGGTTCCCGGGAGGGGGGCTACTCTCCCCGAGACGGCTACTCCAGCCGCGACTACCCGAGCGCCCGCGACGCCCGGGATTTTGCCCCCTCGCCCAGAGAGTATACCTACCGCGACTACGGCCACTCCAGCGCCCGGGATGAGTGTCCATCGAGAGGCTACGGCGACCGAGACGGCTACGGGGGGCGCGACCGCGACTACGCGGATCACCCGAGCGGAGGCTCCTACCGAGATCCCTTCGAGAGCTACGGGGACCCGCGCAGCGCCGCCCCCGCGCGTGGGCCCCCGCCATCTTACGGTGGCGGCGGCGGCCGCTACGAGGAGTACCGCGGCTGCTCGCCCGACGCCTATGGCGGCGGCCGCGACGGTTATGCTGGGGGCCGGAGCGAGCGCTACTCGGGGGGCCGCGACCGGGTAGGCAGGGCGGATCGCGGGCTGCCGCAGTCTGTGGAGAGGGGGTGCCCGCCCCCGCGCGAGTCTTACAGCCGGTCGGGCCGTAAGGTCCCCCGAGGCGGAGGCCGCCTGGGGAGCCGCTCGGAGAGAGGAGGAGGAGGCCGGAGCAGATACTAAGACCAACAAACCTTGGGACCCAAACCAGGTTTCAAAGAAGTTCCAGAGAAGAAGAGCCTGTTCTGTGGTAACTACCCAAGGACTAGTGCAAGGAAGAATTGTTTTTCACTTTTTAAGAGTTTCCTGTTAACTTCTCCATGATTATTTTTGTGTGTGTGCATTTGAGAGGAAAAAGTTTAAACTCGTTTTGATTTCGTTCTGGAATTGTTAACGTTTCTTTCAACAAGCTCATTTAAAAGCATACGATTTGAACCTGCTTACTAGTCGTCTTATGTTTCCACGTAGAAATTCTCCTAAAGGCTTTCTTCCTTCTAAATTTTCCTGATAAATGAGGCCAAAAGTTCTAAGATCTTTTACAAAGATCTTCTCACCTAAGATGGAAAATTGGACCATTCTTTACATTCAATCCAACTAGATTGGAGCGTGGGGGTGGGGGTGGGGTTGAGTGGGAGGGATTGGTGTGTGCTACTCCTGAGATTTCAAGGTGTCTTTCAAACTAAATCTCTTACCTGTATTAAAAAGCAAACAACTGACAGCAACAACAGAAACTGCTTATGTCAGTATATATAAAGAAAGAAAGTTCTATTCACAAGTCTCAAAAAAGGAAATTGCGGGGCATATTTTGCCTTTTTTCATACTTTGAAATCTGCAGAATTTCCTATTCCCTTGCTCCCCAAAATACCATTCTTGTGTTGAACTAGGATGGAATACTATATTAAAGATTTGGTCAGCCAACCACAAAGCTGCAGACCACCCCTCTTAAAATCAATACCATTCATTTTCACCACCAAATTATTAAGAAACAAATAGAAAATATACCGTTGGTGGATTTGGAAATCCAAATGGCTTCTATTTCTAACTGCGAGCTCCTGCCCTTTGGCTCTAGGAAATTGGAGAACTGGGCTTCTCCCCACTAGGGGTGGAAGAATAAAGAGTAAGCATCATTAGAGCTCAGAAACTCAAAGAGCCCCTGAAAGCTTGGCATTTCAACATCTGAGGAACTCAGTCTAGTATGAGACATTTGGGTCTTCCTGTCCACAAAAGGCAAAGATACGAGTTCAGTGGTCCATACATTTATGGTGGGGAGAAGGGCTTGAACACAGATTTTAGAGGCTTCCTCCAAAGTGACTCATGAAGGATATGAGAGTCTCCTTTGTTTTGCCCCAAGTGCAGGGTAAGAAACATTTTTTCCATTCAACTCCTGTGGAATTTCTCTGTTTATCTGAAAGAAAGGTAATTGTACAGTCACATGTCTGTAATGACCAAATGAAGAATCAGGTCAAAATATTAGGAGCCATGTTCAGTGTAATAATTGCTGGAGAAACAGATGAACACATGAAAAACAACAAAAGTAAATCTGAATATAACATACATGATTCTAAAAGCATGATTTTTTGATTAATAAAGTGAGTTAAAGGAAAGGCTGTGGTAGTGGCCCAGAAGATCAAAGGCAACTAATAGCTCAATAAAAAAAAAGATCAGGAATTAATCTGGCAAAAATGTGTAAGACCTTTATGGAAAAAATGTTAATCTTTATTTAAGGACATAAAAGAAGTCTAAATAAATGGAGATTCATGCTATGTCATGGTTGGGAAGGCTTTATCATAACTGTTCTCAACCTTGCCAAATTAATTTGGAAAATCAATACAACTTCAAGTGAAATTACAACATGATTTTTTTTCCCCACACAGCTCCCCTCCCCTCCTTCCCAGTAATGCCATGTATTTGTGTTGATCAGCGATGGAATACTAAATAAAAGATTTGGCCAATCAACCACAAAACTGAAAAAAAAAAAAATAGCTCCGGTTCACTACCAACAAATTATTAAGAAACAGATTTTTTTTTAAAGCGCTAATGGGAGACTTAACTAATCCTAAAACTTACATGGTTGAATAAAGAGAAAAGCAAAACAAGCAAAACAATTCTGAAAAAAAAAAAAATTAGAACTTTATCAGATACCAAGACTTCCTGGAAAATTCTAGTAATTTAAGCTGTGTGACATCTTTGGACAAATATAAGACAGATCAGTAGACCAAAATAGCCTAGAACAGGCCAAGCTGTATGTGAAAATATATGATAGCTCTAAAAGTTGGTGAAAGGATGGACTTTTTAAAAATGGCTTTCTTTGCAAAAAGATAAAATAAGATTCTCTTAACAGCATACACAAAAATATACATGGTTTGAAGATATAAATGTGATATGAAGAGGAAAAAACACTTGAAGAAATAAATCACACTGAGGTAGAGAGTTTAAGATAAAAAGCACAAACCTAGGAGGAAAATGTTGATACAGTTTTCCACATTAATATTTTTTTGTAATAAAGGTCACTGATAAAATGAAATATTAAACCATAGATTGGAAGAATTGATTTGCATTGAAATAATTTGGAAAAGAGTACTTAAAAAATGAAAAAAAAAGTGGGCAAAAGAACTTAACCTTTCTGATAGATGTGTAAATTGACACAATCACTTTGGAAATGATTTTGGCAATGCCTAGTACAGTTGGAGAATACATATCTACGACCCAGAAAATCTGCTTCAAAGAGAGGACCTAGAGAAATTTGCACATGTACACAAGGAGATATGTACAGGATTGGTTTTTACAACCCTTGAATGTTAAAAAGGTAGAAAGCCTATTGGAGAGGATCAACTGAGAGTCACTCTTACAGTGAAGTTCAACATAGAAGCTAATGTGAATCAACCAGATCCACAAGTATCAACAGGTAAATATTAAAATATTTGTTGGGTGAAAAAGGCAATTTGTATAAATAAAGGTATAGTAAAAAGAACAAGAGGTTGGAGTGACAACATAAAAAAGATATTTAGTGTGAGGAGGAAAGGAAGGAAGGAGGACTGAGCTTTCGATGAATTGTAGTGTTTTATCTCTTTAAAAAGAGATGGATTTTAAGCAAAAATGACAATCTTATCTTAATTTCTATAGTCAATGCATTGGCATCTCTTATTGTGTAATTTCAAAATGCTTTATAATATGAATGTTACTATGAAAAGTAGAGCCTAGCACCAGAATATAATGACTACTTAAAAAAAAAGTTAGCTATTGAATATTATTCTGAAACTGTCTTATCTTGACAGTGGTCCTTTCTCCCAGCTTTGTTCTTTCTGTGTGGGTGATACCTTACTCTTGTTTGATTCAATTTGTAGAACCTTCCTATACTAGACTGCGTTTGTGGCCAGCTCATGGTGAATACAAGGGTAGAACTTTTATAGCTGAGAACCAAAGCTTAGATGAAAATAGTTTTACCTTTGGTATTATTTTTAAAGTATAATAGCGGTGAAATAGCAGTGAAAACATTTTTTCTAGTTAACAGAATAGTTATTTCTAAAGAGCAATGTTACGTCTATTGAAACTGCTAATAAATAGCTTTTTAAAAAGTGAGATGGAAACATTAGGAAATAAAGACTTAGCCAGAACTTAAATGAGCTCAAGAGATCATAGATTACAAAGGCTGTGGGTTTCTCATGTATGTATATAATGTAACAGACACAATATTTCCTCAGTGCAGAGGAAAGTATGCAAGAGAGTCAATAAGGATCTTGTTCATATCTCTTTCATGAGAGAGGGAGAGAGATGGGGGGAGCACATGAGTGCAGATCAACTGTTTTACAAGACTGATTCACTGGGTATAATTTAAGGAATCACATAACCAAAACTTGTATGTTTTCTGTCTTGAACTTGTCTCAGCCTATTTCTGAGACCCCCTTCTTCACATTCCTTTTGTCCAAAACGGTTCCAGAGATATCCAAACTGTCTATGTGACAAGCTGAATATTTCCCCATCAGGTGAGGCCTGAACTCTTTCATCTCTAATTGCAACCTGAATCCTGGGGTTTTAGAGCTCTGGAGGGATGCTTGTTTCCTATAGATCAATAGCTCCCCTTAACTGCTTGCCTCAGGACAGGTAAGATGGAGAATTCTCTGGCTGTAGTTTTGCAACCTGGGACCTGTCTAACCTCAATCTTAAGTTTACGTGGGGTCCATGCTGCCTCCCCTTTTAGCCTTTACCTTAAATGTTATGTGATTATCCTCTTTGTACAGAGAAGTTTCCTCTTGGGGGATGGTTAAACTCTTGTTTTCCTCTTTGGATCATTGCTCAAACTCAGCAAGTAGACTGTTGCTTTTGCTGTGTACACATGAAATCCAGTGGTGGTAGGAATCCTTTCAGAACCTCTGTGTTCTGTTTACATTGATGTTATTTCTGAAGTAATTTATCTCATAATGTAGCACATCTGAGAACTCTTTAAAGATGATTATGAGTCCAGATATTTTGTGGGTGACATTGAACATGAGTATCAAGTACAAAAGTAAATTAACTCTAAAGGAGGTACAGAGCAATGATGACCATGTGGAATGTATTCTACTATCATATTTACAAACTCAAGAATGAAGAATCTGAGGATGTTATAAATTTTGGGGGAAGAAATTGGGAAAAAATAGTATAGCTTCCCCATAATGTTTGTAGGCTCCTTGTTACAGTAAAAGGGTACATTCTGGTCACAGTATGAGTCCTCATTCTGTTGTTTGACTTGGGCAATTGCCTTCTATAAAATTGATCTTTGGTCGTCTTCATATGCCAGTGCCGATAATCATAGAGTTTAAAATAAGGCATGTAAGTACACAGCATGGTGCCTGAAATGATTGGGGTTCATCAAGTGGTTAGTGCCATAGCATGCTACACACAGCAATAGCAGTTTATTGTTACCATTGACTTATAAAGCTGCTTATGTATTAGAAGTCTTCAGGAAAGTTCAACTGGAGAGTTTTATTGTATGTATTCACTCAACTTGAAATCTTAAGGTACTTGACTCTATGCCCCAGTTTATATCCTGCTGCCTCTGCCTTAACTTCTTGACAGCTAAGGTGACCAATAACGTGCATCACCAGGCTCAGTGTCCCATTCCTAACCAGTTTGGAGTGAGGCAGATACATGTTATTGTTAAGACGATTCCTTCAGGGAAGGGAGTCACGAGGGGGAAGGTGATGAAATAGGTGAACAGGATTAAGAGGAACAAGCCTCCAGTTCTAAAATAAATAAGCCACGGGAATATAACATGCATCATGAGGCATACAGTCAAGAATACTATACTCATGTTATATTGGGACACACTGTTCTTGCTAAGTCGCTTCAGTTGTGTCCGACTCTGACCCTATGGACTGTAACCTGCCAGGCTCCTCTGTCCGTGGGATTCTCCAGGCAAGAATACTGGAGTGGGTAGCCATTTCCTTTTCCAGGGGATCTTTGTGACCCAGGGATCGAACCTATATCTCTGGCATGGCAGGCAGATTTTTTGTCTGAGCCACCAGGGCAGCCCAAATCACTATGTAGTACACCTGAAACTAGTGGCTCAGACGGCAAAGAATATGCCTGCCGTGTGGGAGACCTAGGTTGAATCCCTGGGTCAAGAAGATTCCCTGAAGGAAATGGCAACCCACTCCAGAATTCCTGCCTGGAGAATTCCATGGACAGAAGAGCCTGGTAGCCAGCTCATGGGGTCGCAAAGAGTCGAACATGACTGAGTGATTAACACTTCACTTCTACAATTGAAACTCACAATATTGTACGTCAAAATATTTCAGTTTTTAAAAAGTGAGAAGTTAAAGACCTTGAATTCCTTCAAATCCAGTAGGGTTTAGAATTATTACTTTCTGGCATAATTGACTTGGATTTTACCTCATAAATGAAGTAGCTAGTACAGTGCTAGCTCTTGTCACTCATTGCTCATGGTTGGGATTTGAAGCAGTTGAGATCTTGATAATAAAATGTATCAGCCTTGACCCCTGCTGGAGATTTTTGGCCAGCCCAGCTGTAAAGGACTAGAGAAAGCAGAGACGGTAGAATATAAATAGAGGCTGCAGAGGTGTTACTGTGACTAATACCAGGTCTTAAGATATTATGGGGCTGGGGTGAAAGTCTTGGAACTGAAGCTGTATGACAGCAAACTAATGGCAGGATGTGCTACGTCAGTGTTTATGATTGGGGACTGTTAGCTCTTTTCTAACATCATAACTGTAGAGGCAACTGTTGTCCAAGCTGTATAGCTGATCAGGACTAAGTGCCTTAACCAGTTTTCATTGAACTTTTCATAAGACTAGTCTTTTGTGGGAGGCCACTCTGCTAGGGATTTTGGACAAGATCATTCTTATGGTTTAGCTAAGAAATGAAAACACTGTGGTGCACAAAAGTAGATAATTATTAACCCTCAAAGGGATTTAATGTTCAAAGGGGAAGATAGACCTTGGTTAAAAAATGTAAAATTTTCCCAGCACCACTTATTAAAGAGACTATCTCTGCCCTATTGTATATTCTTGCCTCCTTTGTCAAAGATAAGGTGCCCATAGGTGTGTGAGTTTATCTCTGGGCTTTCTGTCTTGTTTCATTGGTCTATATTTCCATCTTTGTGCCCATACCATACTGTCTTGATGACTGCAGCTTTGTAGTACAGTCTGAAGTAGGAAGATTGATTCCTCCAGCTCCATTCTTCTTTCTCAAGATTACTTTGGCTCTTTGGGGTCTTTTGTGTTTACATACAAATTGAGAAATTTTGTTCTGGTTCTGTGAAAAATGCCATTTGTAATTTGATAGGTACATTGAATATGTAGATTGCATTTGGCAGTATACTCGTTTTCATAATATTGCTTGTCCCAACCCAGGAATATGGAATCTTTCTCTTATCTGTTTATGTTGTCTTTGACTTCTTTCATCAGTCTCTTATACTTTTCTGTCTACAGCTCTTTTTTCTCCTTAGGTATGTTTATTCCTAGGTATTGTTGCAATAGTAAATGGTATTGATTTCTTCATTTCTCTTTCTGATTTTTCATTGTTAGTGCATAGGAATGCAAGTGATTTCTGTATATTTACATTGTATCCCGTGACCTTATTAAATTCACTGATTAGCTCTAGTAATTTTCTGATAATGTCTTTAGGGTTTTCTATGTATAGTAGCATATCATCTGCAAATAGAATTTTATTTCTTCTTTTCCAATCTGGATCCTTTTAATTTCTCTTTCTTCTCCGACTGTCATACCTAGGACTTCCAAAACTATGTTGAATAATAGTGATGAGATTGGGCACCCTTGTCTTGTTCTTGATCTTTGAGGGAATGCTTTCAGTGTTTTACTGTTGAAATTAGTGTTTGCTGTGGGTTTGTTGTATATGACCTTTATTATGTTGAGGTAGGTTCCTTCTCTGCCCATTTTGAAGAGTTTTTACTGGACAGGTGGCGTGTAAAAGAATGAAATTAGAATGCTTCCTGACACCGTACACAGATATAAACTGAAAATGGATTAGGGACCTAAATGAAAGACCAGAAACAATAAAACTCTTAGAGAAAAACATAGAACACTGTATGACATAAATCACAGAAAGATCTTCTATCACCTTGTAGAGTAATGGAGATAAAAAGCAAGCAAGTGGGACCTAATTAAATTTAAAAGCTTTTGGACAGCAAAGGAAGCTATAAACAAGGTGAAAAGACAACCCTCAAAATGGGAGAAAATAATAGCAAATGAAACAACTGATAAAGGATTAATTTCCAAAATATACAAGGAGCTCATAAAACTCAATATGGGAAAAAGAATGCAATCAAAAGAGGGCAAAAGACCTAAACAGACATTTCTCCAAAGAAGATGTACAAATGTCTAATAAACACAGGAAAAAATACTCAGCATCACTCATTAATAGAGAAATGCAGATCAAAACTATAATGAGCTATCACCTCACACCAATTAGAATGGCCATCATCAAAAATCCAAAAGCAATAAATGCTGGAGAGAGTGTGGAGAAAAGGGAATTCTTTTACACTGTTGGTGGGAATGTAAATTGATGCAGCAGCTATGGAAGGCAGTATGGAGATTCCTCAAAAAACTGGAAGTAGAACTATCATATGACTCATCAGTCCCACTACTTGGCATATATCCTGAGGAAACAAAAATTGAAAAAGGTACATGTACCCAAATGTTCATTGCAGCACTGTTTACAATAGCTAGGACATGGAAGCAACCTAGATGTCCACCATCAGATTAATGGCTAAAGAAACTGTGGTACATTTACAGAATGGAATATTAGCCATAAAAAGGAACTTGTTTGAGTCAGTTCTAATGAGGTGGATGAACCTGGAGCCTATTATAGAGTGAAGTAAGTCATAAAGAGAAAAATACTGTATATTAACACATATATGGAATCTAGAAAGATGATACTGATGAACCTATTTACAGGGCAGCAGTGGAGACAGACATAGAGAACAGACTTACGGACATGGGCCGGGTGGAAGAAGAGGAGGGTGGGAGGGATAGAGTAACATGGAAGCATATACACTACCATGTATAAAATAGATAACCAATTTGCTGTATTACTCGGAACTCAAATGGGCTCTGTAACAACCTAGAGGGGGTAGGAAGGGGAGGGAGGTTGAAAAGGAAGGGGACACATGTATACCTACAGCTGACTCGTTGATTATGGCAGAGGCTGTGAAGTAATTTTCCTTCAACTAAGTTTGGGAAAAAATGTAAAATTTTAATGGCAATAAGCATTATGAAAGAAATGTATAATGCTATGAGATGCAGTATTTAATAAAGCTCAGGGTAGTATGGGGCATCAGAGAATACACCCTTAAAGAAGTGATGATTGAATTAAGATGTGACAGATGAATAAGAACTAAATTGCTTTGAAAATTAAGCAAGACAATATATTAAAGCATATAGCAGGTAATAAGCTCTTAGTAAATAGAGGCTGTGGGTTTCTTATTGCTATTCTTTTTAAAATTGAAGTACAGTTGATTTGCAATGTTGTCTTAATTTCTGCTATACACCAAAGTGATTCAATTATATATGTATCCATTCTTTTTCATACTCTTTTCCATTGTGCTTTAATCACAGGACATTGAATATAGTTCTCTGTCCTTTACAGTATGACCTTGTATATCCATTCAGTTTGCATCTGCTAATTTGTTTTCATCTGCTAATTTCAAACCCCGCCTCCACCTCTTCCCCGCCTCCCCTCCCGCTATGTCTGTGAGTCTGTTTCTCTTTGGTAGACAAGTTCATATGTGAGATAGCTTAGAATCCACATGTAAGTGATATCATACGATATTTATCTTTTTCTTTCTGACTTCACTTAGTATGATAATCTCTAGGTTCATCCATGTTGCTGCCAAAGGCATTATTTTATTCTTTTTTTATGGCTGAGTAATACTCCATTGTATATGTGTATGTATGTAGCACATCTTTATCCATTCATCTCTTAGTGGACACTTCATTTCAGTTCAGTCGCTCAGTTGTGTCCGATTTTGCGACCCCATGAATTGCAGCATGCAAGGCCTCCCTGTCCATCACTGACTCCCAGAGTTCACTCAGACTCACGTCCATCGAGTCAGTGATGCCATCCAGCCATCTCATCCTCTCTCATCCCCTTCTCCTCCTGCCCCCAATCCCTCCCATCATCAGGGTCTTTTCCAGTGAGTCAACTCTTCACATGAGGTGGCCAAAGTACTGGAGTTTCAGCTTTAGCATCATTCCCTCCAAAGAAATCCCAGGGCTGATCTCCTTCAGAATGGACTGGTTGGATCTCCTTGCAGTCCAAGGGACTCTCAAGAGTCTTCTCCAACACTACAGTTCAAAAGCATCAATTCTTTGGCGCTCACCTTTCTTCACAGTCCAACTCTCATATCCATCCATGACCACTGGAAAAAACATATCTTTGACTAGACAGACCTGTGTCGGCAAAGTAATGTCTCTGCTTTTCAATATGCTATCTAGGTTGGTCATAACTTTTCTTCCAAGGAGTAAGCGTCTTTTAATTTCATGGCTGCAATCACCATCTGCAGTGATTCTGGAGCCGAAAAAATAAAGTCTGACACTTTCCACTGTTTCCCCATCTATTTCCCATGAAGTGATGGGACCAGATACCATGATCTTCGTTTTCTGAATGTTGAGCTTTAAGCCAGCTTTTTCACGTGGACGCTTAGGTTTTTCCATATCTTGGCTATTGTGAATAGTACTGCTTTGAACATAGGGGTGCATGTATTTTTTGAATTATAGTTCTGTCCAGAAATATGCCCAGGAATAGGATCATAGGATCATAAGGTACCTCTAGTTTTTTGAGGAACCTCCGCACCTTTTCCCATAGTGGCTATACCAATTTACTTTCCCACCTGCAGTGTAGCAGGGTTCTCTTTTCTTCACATTCTTTCCAGCATTTTCGATTTGTAGACTTTTTAATGATGGCTATTCTGACTGGTGTGAGGTGGTACTCATTCTAATTTTGATTTGTATTTCGCTAATAATTATATTGTTGTTATTTGACATCAAGGTAGTTTTGCTGAAGTTTAAGCTGTACAGGTGAGTGAAGGTACGCAGATGAATCACTGACATACTAACTTAAGAACGCATGCATATCTTAAGGTTGATTAATAAGGGAGCAGAAATAAGGAATACCAAAATGTGAATTACAAATAAGAAAGATAGGAAATATGAGATCAGTTTTAACTCAAACACATAAGAAAAAAAATTAACAAGTAAAATGTAGAAACTGGGAGATGGACATAGATTATCTGGATTAATACCCTGAAATGAACTGCATATGCCCTGATTGTTGTTTAGCTGCTCACTGGTGTCCAACTCTTTGCACCCCCATTGACTATAACCTGCTAGAGTCCATGTGTGCATGGAATTGTCCAGTCAAGAATACTGGAGTGGGTTGCCATTTTCTTCTCCATGGGGATCTTCTCTACCCAGGATCAAATCCACGTCTGCTACACTGGCAGGCAGATTCTTTATCTTTGAGCCACCAGGGAAGCCCCCTTTAAAATCCCAGAATCACCTTCAACAAAGAAAGTCACTCTTACTAAAAGTATCAAGACTATTTAAATATGAGATGTACCAGATGCTATCTTTATCCTTAAGGCATTCACAGTCTAATATGAATCAACCTACCTAGACTGCAAAAGAGAGAAGTGCTATGAGATAGGCATAGGCAATGTGCTAAGAGAATGAATAAATTGATTCAGTTCAGTTCACTTCAGTTGCTCAGTCATGTCTGACTCTTTGTGACCCTGTGGACTGCAGCACGCCAGGCCTCCCCATCACCAACTCCCAGAGTTTACTCAGACTCATGTCTGTTGAGTTGGTGATGCCATCCAACCATCTTGTCATCTGTCGTCTCCTTCTCCTGCCTTCAGTCTTTCCCAGCATCATGGTATTTTCAAATGAGTCAGTTCTTTGCATCAGGTAGCCAAAGTATTGGAGTTTCAGCTTCAGCATCAGTCTTCCAATGAATATTCAGGACTGATTTCCTTTAGGATGGACTGGTTGAATCTCCTTGCAGTCCAAGGTACTCTCAAGAGTCTTCTCAAACACCATAGTTCAAAAGCATCAATTCTTTAGCACTCAGCTTTCTTTGTAGTCCAACTCTCATGTCCATACATAAGTACTGGAAAAACCATAGCTTTGACTAGATGGACCTTTGTTGGTAATGTCTCTGCTTTTGAATATGCTGTCTAGGTTGGTCATAACTTTTCTTCCAAGGAGTAAGCATCTTTTAATTTCATGGCTGCAGTCACCATCTGGAGTGTTTTTGGAGCCCAAAAAAGTAGTCTGTCACTGTTTACACTGTTTCCCCATCTATTTGCCTGAAGTGATGGGACCAGATGCCATGATCTTAGTTTTCTGAATGTTGAGCTTTAAGCCAACTTTTTCACTGTCCTCTTTCACTTTCAAGAGGCTCTTTAGTTGTTCTTCACTTTCTGCCATAAGGGTGACGTCATCTGCATATCTGAGGTTATTGCTATGTCTCCCAGCAGTCTAGATTCCAGCTTGTGCTTCATCCAGCCCAGTGCTTCTCACGATGTACTCTGTATAGAAATTAAACAAGCAGAGTGACAATATACAGCCTTGACGTACTCATTTCCTGATTTGGAACCAGAATGTTGTTCCAAGTCCAGTTCTAACTATTGCTTCCTGTCATGCATACAGATTTCTGAAGAGGCAGGTCAGGTGGTCTGGTATTCCCATCTCTTGAAGAATTTTCCACAGTTTGTTGTGGTCCATACAGTCAAAGGTTTTGGCATGGTCAATAAAGCAGAAATAGATGTTTTTCTGAAACTCTCTTGCTTTTTCGAGGATCCAGTGGATTTGGCAATTTGATCTCTGGTTCCTCTGCCTTTTAAAAACCAGCTTGAACATCTGGAAGTTCACGGTTCACGTACTGTTGAAGCCTGGCTTGGAGAATTTTGAGCATTGACTAGCATGTGAGATGAGTGTAATTGTATGGTAGTTTGAGCATTCTTTGGCATTGCCTGCCTTTGGGATTGGAATGAAAACTGACCTTGTCCAGTTCTATGGCCACTGCTGAATTTTCCATATTTGCTGGCATTTTGAGTGCAGCAATTTCACAGCATCATCATTTAGGATTTGAAATAGCTCAACTGGAATTCCATCACCTCCACTAGGTTTGTTCTTAGTGATACTTCCTAAGGCCCACTTGACTTCATGTTCCACGATGTCTGGCTCTAGGTTGGTAATCACACCATCGTAATTATCCGGGTCCTGAAAATCTTTTTTGCATAGTTCTGTGTATTCTTGCCACCTCTTCTTAATATCTTCTGTGTCTGTTAGGTCCATACCATTTCTGCCCTTTATTGTGCCCATCTTTGCATAAAATGTTTCCTTGGTATCTCTGCTGTTCTTGAAGAGGTCTCTAGTCTTTCCCATTCTACTGTTTATTTCTTTGCATTGATCACTGAGGACGGCTTTCTTATTTCTCCTTGCTATTTTTTGGAACTCTGCATTCAAATGAGAATATCTTTCCTTTTCTCCTTTGCCTTTAGTGTCTCTTCTTTCTTCATCTATTTGTAAGGCCTCCTCAGACAACCATTTTGCCTTTTTTCATTTCTTTTCCTTGGGGATATTCTTGATCCCTGCCTCCTGTACAATGTCATGAACCTCCGTCCATAGTTTTTCAGGCACTGTCTATCAGATGTAATCCCTTGAATCTATTTGTCACTTCCACTGTATAATCGTAAGGGATTTGATTTACATCATACCTGAATGGTGTAATGGTTTTCCTTGCTTTCTTCAATTTAAGTCTGAATTTGGCAATAAGGAGTTTATGGTTTGTGCCAGAATCAGCTCCAGGTCTTCTTTCTGCTGACAGTATAGAAGTTCTCCGTCTTTGGCTGCACAGAATATAATCAATCTAATTTCGGTATTGACCATCTGGTGATGTCCGTGTGTAGAGTCTTCTCTTGTGTTGTTGGAAGAGGGTGTTTGCTATGACCAGTGTGATCTCTTGGCAAAACTCTTATTAGCCTTTGCCCTGCTTCATTCTGTACTCCAAGGCTAAATTTGCCTGTTACTCCAGATATTTCTTGACTTCCTACTTTTGCATTCCAGTCGCCTGTAATGAAAAGGACATCTTTTTTTGGTATTAGTTCTAGAAGGTCTTGTAGGTCTTCATAGAACTGTTCAGCTTCAGCTTCTAAAGCATTACTGATCAGTACATAGACTTGGATTACTGTGATATTGAGTGGTTTGCCTCGGAAACGAACAGAGATCATTCTGTCGTTTTTGAGGTTGCATCCAAGTACTGAATTTCAGACTCTCTTGTTGACTGTGATGGCTACTTCATTTCTTCTAAGGGATTCTTGCCCGCAGTAATAGATATAATGGTCATCTGAGTTAGATTCACGTGTTTCCAGTCCATTTTAGTTCGCTAATTCCTAAAATGTCGGCATTCACTCTTGCCATCTCCTGTTTGACCACCTTCAACTTACCTTGATTCATGGACCTAACATTCCAGGTTCCTATGCAATATTGCTCTTCACAACATTGGACTTTACTTCCATCACCAGTCACATCCACAACTGGGATATTGTTTTTGCTTTGGCTCTGTCTCTTCATTCTTTCTGTAGTTATTTCTCCAATAATCTCCAGTAGCATACTGGGCACCTACCGACTTGGGGAATTCATCTTTCAGTGTCCTATCTTTTTTCCTTTTCATACTGTTCATGGGGTTCTCAAAGGCAAGAATACTGAAGAATTCTGATTAGAGGAAGTCTTTCCAGAGGAGATGAGTTTGAAAGTTTTCCTTGAAACAAAAAAGGTCTTCTTTAGCATGTATATATTACCCACTTTAAATAGGGCAAAGTCCATTTGTTTTCTATTAGTGAATTTTAGGATTTTCCTCATCTTTTTTGATTTTCTCCATCTCTGCTAATTTACATGAGGCTTACTCTGGCCAGTTGGCAGCCACTGAAACTTCTGAAGACTGGAGTAGTGATCTGAGCTGCTCTTACTATTATATCCATGGCATCTGAAAGATGGATTACAGATAAAGGTCAGAGGCAGGATGCTATCCTGTACATGATAAAGCTTAATTGTTTTATATACTTAAAATTCCCCTAGAGGATTAAGAAGGGGAAAAGGATTTTCCTACGGCAAAGTGTTTTCTGACTCTGAACAGAGGTTAACCCATAAAGACAGTCCTCTAGGTGGCACCAGAAGCTTAAAGATTGTGGCCTCATGTTTCCTTCCTTGTAGCTGCCTGAAGCTCCAGGGCCAATGACTTTAGGGCTAGGTGATGTCTGTCTTCTGGATAAGATGAAAGTAAAATAGAGGCAATTGAAGATCTTTATCTAATCAGATTATGAGCATTATATACAGTTGGAAAGACCAGAAGTATATACAAGTATACAGATTTGTAGGAACAAATGAGGAATTCAGTAAGTGATACTGATTCAGTTGACTAAAGACTTTTGAAAAAAAAAAATTGATGTATACTATTATTATACTCCAGTAATTCCCTGGTGGCTTAGACGGTAAAGCATCTGCCTACAATGTGGGAGACCCGGGTTCAATCCCTGGGTTGGGAAGATCTCCTGGAGAAGGAAATGGCAACCCACTCTAGTATTCTAGCCTGTAAGGTCCCATGGACAGAGAAGCCTGGTAGTCTACAGTCCATGGAGTCACAAAGAGTCGAACATGACTGAGCGACTTGACTTTACTATTATACTCCAAAATAAGTTCCAGGTGAATTAACTCCTTTTTTTTCTTTAGGTAAGCTTTTTCTTAAATTTTTTTTAAATTGTGATAAAATACACATAAAGTTACCATCTTGACCATTTTTAAGTATACAGTTAAGTGGTATTAAGTGCATTCACACAGATGTGCTGCCATCATTATCCACAGACCTTTCTTCATCTTGTTAAATGGTGGATTAACTTTTTCAGTATAAAAAATAGAAACTTCAAAAAGCTTAGGAAAAATATGTGTGTTTTTATAGCATCTTGAGTTGGGGAAGATTTTTTTCGGCCCCAAAGCAGAGGTATCAAAAGTTAATATATTTATTCATTTGATTGCATA
This sequence comes from Capra hircus, assembly GCF_001704415.2. NCBI lineage: Eukaryota > Metazoa > Chordata > Mammalia > Artiodactyla > Bovidae > Capra > Capra hircus. Next base: position 36,779,519 of record NC_030822.1, read on the forward strand.
AAGATTAACACTTTCCATTTAAATAAATAACTTTATTGGTTTATCATATATATTCATACATACGTATATTCCTTCTGTTGGCAGAGTTCAGTAAGTAATACTGTTTCCTTGCTGGTTGTCAGCCAGAGGCTGCTCTCAGTCCCTTGAGGCCACCTGCAGTTCCTTTCCACATGACCTTCTCACCCTCTTAAATATGGCAGCTTATTTCTTCAAAACTTGAAAAGAGTCTCTAGGTCTGCTAATGCAGACTCTTACAGAACAACAAAACATTAGTCTTATATAACATCTATGTAGTATCTCTGTACATCGATATAGGTCCATGTATATAGGTATATATATATATATATGTATACATACACATCTCCGTGTAATCATGGAGACCCCATATTCTCATCCATAATCATGGACTTCTATCTCATCACCTTGCCTTATCAGTTCAGTTCAGTCACTCAGTCGTGTCCAACTCTTTGCGACCCCATGAACTGCAGCATGTCAGGCTTCCCTATCCATCACCAACTCCCGGTGTCCATCAAACCCATGTCCATTGTGTCGGTGGTGTCATCCAACCATCTCATCCTCTGTGGTCCCCTTCTTTTCCTGCCCTCAATCTTTCCCAGCATCAGGGTCTTTTCAAAAGAGTCAGCTCTCTGCATCAGGTGGCCAAAGTATTGGAGTTTCAGCTTCAACATCAGTCCCTCCAATGAACACCCAGGATTGATCTCCTTTAGAATGGATTGGTTGGATCTCCTTGCAGTCCAAGGGACACTCAAGAGTTTTCTCCAACACCACAGTTCAAAAGCATCAATTCTTCGGTGCTCAGCCTTCTTTATAGTCCAACTCTCACATCCATACATGACCACTGGAAAAACCATAGCCTTGACTAGATGGACCTTTGTTGGCAAAGTAATGTCTCTGCTTTTGAATATGCTGTCTTGGTTTGTCATAACTTTCCTTCCAAGGAGCAAGCGTCTTTTAATTTCATGGCTGCAGTCAGTAGTCAAAATCTGCAGTGATTTTGGAGCCCAGAAAAACCTAGCCTTATAATGTAACATAATACAGGGAGTACCCCTATCATGTATGTTTATCAGATGGAGAAAACATGCAATATGAGTTTTAAGAAGATACAAAAAAAATTGGATGAGAGTAGGAATTTTGTGGGGCTTTGTTAAATAATATATTGACTACAATTGTATTCTTAAATTTAAAGTCTAAATTCTTCTTGGAAATTATTGCTGAACAGAAAGAATAGAGATTTTTAAGAAGAGGTTTTATGTACCTAGGATAATATCAGAATATTGGTAGAGATTATCAGTCACTTAGTTTGTTTAGCTTAATATTGTTCAAAAATAAAGGATTGACCGAGGTTAAGATAATTTTGATCTATATAATCTCTAAATTTCCTTTCTGGCTCTAATGATAGTAACAGAAACAACTCATATTTTTGAATGATTCCTCTGAGGAAGCATTGAGATAATTTACCTCATTTAGTCTTCACAATGGGGCTTCCCTGGTATCTCAACTGGTATAGAATTCACCCACAATGCAGCAGACCCCGGTTCAATTCCTGGGTCGGGAAGATCTCCTGGAGAAGGGATAGGCTATCCACTGCAGTACTCTTGGGTTTCCCTGGTGGCTTAGATGGTAAAGAATCTGCCTGCAATGTGGGAGACCTGAATTCGATCCCTGGGTTGGGAAGATTACCCTGGAGAAGGGAAAAGCTACCCATTCCACTACGCTTGCCTGGAGAATCCCCACGGACAGAGGAGCTTAGTGTGTTGCAGTCCATCCGGTCACAAAGAGTTGGACAGAGCGAGTAAGCAGAGCACAACAGCACACTCTTTACAATGACCCTATGAATTAGATGCCTTTTTGATACCCATGTTTCAGATGAGTAAACAGGCCTAGAGAAGGTAAGTAATTTGTCTAAGGTTACAGAGATAGAAATTTAGTATAGTAGTAATTTTATCCAATTAAGTGGCCTCTAGAAGCCCAAAGTTATACTGCCTAAAAAAAATCACCTGTGCCAGTCAGGCAAGAGCCCAAATCTCCATGATGTCAATCCAAGTGACTCAATTTAAAAAAAAATGCTAAATGAGGAATGTTCTTCCCCTATTTAATAACCATTCATGTTTCAGAACTACAGGAAATGCTTATTGAGAAGAAATATATTAAAAATTATATAGATTACTTAACAAAGATGAAGCTCTACACAATCCCTAGTATCTTTTCATAACTCACATTTCATCTTTGGAAAAGATAGAAGGATAACAGAGGGAGACATATTGGGGACTCTTGCGGTATTCTGCTGGCTTCTGCCTATTTTTGATTACTTTTATCATTAACTTCTTTACATTAGCATTTTACCCCTCAATTACGTTCAGTCTTGGTTCTGAATTAAGAAATCTCACAATAAATCTTGAATTGTAATTGGTTATGTATGTTTTTAAAAAAATCCTATAGTGACTTTTGGTATCAAATGCAGGGTTAAGCTCAACTCTGTCAGACTCTTGGGGGACATACTGCTTTCATATTGACCAATTTCTGGTGGCAGTTGTCTGGATGTAATTTGAGATAAATCCTTGATATGATTCCTTAGTTTAATCATTCCCTCTCTTGAATTCTCCAGCTGCCTCAGAGGCAGCAACTCATTGACTCTTATCTGTCTTGAGATTATAAACTCATAAATGTCCTGATTTTTCCATTACATTATAGTACCATCTGTTTTTCCAATAGCAACATCAAGGCACATAATAGGATTCTGTTGCCGATCTCAAATTTGTGCTAGACAACTCAATCGCTGTAACATTCTTGTTTCATTTGTGTTTTATTTTGTTATTGAGGCTACTTGTTTGGTTTTAGCCTTCTTTTTAGTCTGGAAATATGGTTTTTTGTTTTTAAGTTTCATTTTATATTGGGGTATGGTTGATTTACAATGTTTTTTTAGTTTCAGATTTAAAGCAGTGATTCTGTTTCACATATATCCATTCTTTTTCAGTCTGGAAATTTGTTACAAGCTTTTTCCCCAGACCTTATGTGAAGTTGTATCATGTTGTGTGTTTTTACTTAGAGACCTGGGAAAATAAATCCTTTGTATAATATTTAATTGGGGGAAATATTCTTGGGATAATAATCAGTCTGGGCATTTAGACAGACTGGAAATGCAGTTCCACTTTTCAGATGCTCAGTGTTTTTCAAGAGAACATTCAACCCACTGGAGAGGAATGAAGGGGCCTGGGGCTTGTGAAAGGGGACTGCTTTGTGTTTGCAGTTGTCCTCAAATTTCCATTCACTCATTTTTTGTAAATGAATTCAACACTTCTGGCTGAGCATGATACTGGAAGGTGGAAATGCAGACAGATGACATCTATTATAGCCTCTAACTTCAAATATTTATCTCTCAGTTCAGTGGGAAGGAAAAACAAAAAAACTAAAAGTTGTAACCCAGTTCACATGTAAAAGTACAAGTGAAAACACTTTATACTAGCAGTGGAAACTTTAGCTTTGGAGTAGAAGGGGAATTGCAGACTAAAGATGAACGTAAATTCTGAAGTGAAGCAGGGATTGGATAAAGCTGTTGTGTACTTCCTCTTTTATGTCCAGAGAAATATTTTTAACAGCAGAACTCCAAAAGTACAACAGTGAATTGAAAAATTGGTTTCTAGAAGCTTTGAAGAAACTGTATCACTGATGTAAGAAAGTCATAAATATTATGAGTGTTTTGATATGCTAAAATAACTAAGAAGATTAGATTTTACCAAATGGATTTTATGGCCTCAATAGTAACACTGCTTTATTTATTTTCATTATTTCCAGTGGAATAAACACTCCACATGTAACTAATGTATTTGGATTAACTCCTCTGTGCTTTATTTGTTCTGGGAAGGATTAGCAACAAAGCTAGATCTATGAACCTTGGGGGAGGGATGTGCTTTGTTGAAATAGTCATCTGATTTTAGATGTTCTCCTAAAAACTGTTTTTAGAGGCTCAGAAGGATACCTAATACCCAGTAAAGTTGAAATTAACCAGGCCTCAGCTCCTTAAGGGTATAACTACTGGCTAAGCAGCACAAGGGGGCTTCCCTGGTGGCTCATTGGTAAATAACCCACCCACCACTGCAGGGGACATGGGTTTGATTTCTGGATTGGGAAGATCCCCTAGAGAAGGAAATGGCAACCCACTCCAGTTTGCTTGTCTGGGAAATCCCATGGACAGAGCAGCTGGTGGGCTACATACAGTCCATGGGGTCACAAAAGAGTCAGTCACAATTTAGTGACCAAACAACAGCAACAATAAAGCCGCATAATAACTACAGAATTTAGAAAAGCAGCAGAATAGTTTTCATTCTAGTACTAATCTACTGTTGTGGCAACCAGCACTTCCTTTGGTTCCAGGATGAGGACCTGGGACTGTTTCCTGAGTCTTTTGGATGGTGCTTTCCCGAGCCTTGGATAGTTTTCTTATACACGTGCACTGATCAGTGTGTGGATACCCTAGGTGGACCTTCTGCAGATGTTCAGGGTTCTTTCTTTGTGCTACTTTCTTCTCTCTGGTATACCTTGTTGTCTCTGGACTCTTGTCTCTATGTCCTCTACTAAGGGTTTCTTGGTTAAGGCCAGCCTTGGCCTCGGTTCCCCTCCTTGCTCTCATTAAACAGATCTTTTAGTAGAAAAATAGAAATTAATGGAATAGATTGAAGAACACATAGAATATATAAATGATAACTATGGATGCAATTTAAAACCTGTGAAAGAATTCTAAAAGCACACTTTTTTTTCCAGATTTTAAAGAAATGGTTCCCCTGCTGTGTAAATCATTGAAGAATATTTTAAGATAGACAGTGTCTAAGTTCATTTTGCAAACCAGTATAAACTTCTTAGCAAAACATGACAAAGATACAAAATTATGAAAATTATAGGTACTTTTCATTCATAAATAAAGTATATTCTGAATAATTTGAGAGTAAGCTGAACCACTCAATGTTTAAAAAATAATATACCATGAACAAATAGGAATGTAGTTTGATAAATCTTATCAATTTCTTTTATATCAGTAGGCCAAAAGAAAAAAGTTGTAATTATAGATTCTAATGAAGCATTAATAAAAATTCAGTATCAATCTTTAATAGAAACTCTTAGCAAACCAAAAATATAACATGATAAAAGGTATCTGTCTTAAGGTATCAACTGATAATATTTTAACAGTGAAATGAAATCTAAAGTAAGAAGTAAGACAGGGATGTTGCTTCACAGTTATTCAATATTGGCATATGGAAAAAGGCAAATCAAAAGGAAGATAAAGTGTAATTATGTTCTGATAGCATAATTGTTTGCATTTAACTGTTTATAAAAAGGAGCTGTACTTTCAGTGTTGAGAATGAAACAGTATTTTTCACCCTCCCTCATTTTTCAAAAAGAGAAAGTTAGAATGTTTCTACTCCCGAGTTTGCTGCTGTCTTTGCAGTTTTGAATAAAATCATAGGAATTTTAGATTTTAATTATTTAATGTAGCTGCTCTATCAAAAACAGTGACTGCTGCTGCTGCTGTTTAGTTGCTAAGTCTTGTCTGACTCTGTGACGCCAAGAACTGTAGCCCGCCAGGCTCCTCTGTCCATGGGATTTCCCAGCAAGAATACTGGAGCAGGTTGCCATTTCCTTCACCAAAAATAGTGACAATTGCATTCAGTTCCATTAGAATATTTTAAAGCTATGTAGTCTTAAGTTTTCTTTGTTTTTAGTACTTACTGACAGTTTTTGTACTTCTTTCTTTTTATTAAATTAAAAAAAAAACCTTCAAATTCATTTTGTGGCCAGCTAAAGTAGAACCTGGAATAGCTTTTAAGGATGGAAATGTGGTTGGTAGAATTTCTAAATTCTTATATGGTGGGGAGTATCTTTCAGTGGATTCTCAAATGAATGCTTGTTCAACCACATAGAAAATGTTGGTACATCTGTTGTTTTCAAGATTCCATAGATAAAGCAAAGTTGTTTTCAGACTCTTATTTTTATGGAGCAGAAATCTGACGTCATCAGAGTTTTATTTTTCCTTTGTGGTTCATCTTTTCATTTTACTTGAAGCTGGTTTGAATTTATTTAACCCATAAAATTCATAGGTTTTATGAGGATATATCTTTTATTTTTATTATGTTTGCTTATGAGTAACATACAACATATTTAAAGTATAGTATTACCATGAATAAATAAGAATGTGGCTTTATAAAATCTGTTAGTATAATTTTTTATATCAATGGATCAAAAGGAAAAAGTCACACAGTCATATCCAGAAATTCCAATGAGACATGAAGGAATATTCAGTATCCGTTTTTGATACAAGCTGTTAGTAAACCAAAACCAGAACATGGTTCTGTTTCTCTTTTGAGAATACTTTTTATATGTGTATTTCATGTGCTTGATTTGTTCTCCATATCTTTTATTTTCTCTCATCAATTCTGTCTATATTGGGCCATTTTTTTGAGCTTTTATTGAGCATGTATTTACTTTGTCATCTCAGTTTGTCACTCGTAGCAAATCTCTTGTTTGCTGATTCTTTTAAAAAAAATTCAGCAGTCATGCTTTTCAGACCTCAAAAAATATCTCTTAATCTTACATTGTTCATAATTTTCTGTTTTCATAAAACAAAATGTACCCCCCAGGTCTTGTTAAGTCTAGATTTTTTTTAATTTTAATTTTATTTTATTTTATTTTTTTACTTTACAATACTGTATTGGTTTTGCCATACATTGACATGAGTCCACCACAGGTGCACATGAGTTCCCAACCCTGAACCCCACTCCCACCACCTTCCCCATATCATCTCTCTGGGTCATCCCAGTGCGCCAGCCCCAAGCATCCTGTATCCTATATCAAACCTAGACTAGTGATTCGTTTCTTACATGATAGTATACATGTTTCAATGCCATTCTCCCAAATCATCCCACCCTCCCCATCTCCCACAGAGTCCAAAAGTCTGTTCTTTACATCTGTGTCTCTTTTGCTGTCTCGTATACAGGGTTATCATTACCATCTTTCTAAATTCCATATATATATGTGTTAGTATACTGTATAGGTGTTTTTCTTTCTGGCTTACTTCACTCTGTATAATCGGCTCCAGTTTCATCCACCTCATTAGAACTGATTCAAATGGATTCTTTTTAATGGCTGAGTAATACTCCATTGTGTATATGTACCACAGCTTTCTTATCCATTCGTCTGCCGATGGACATCTAGTTTGCTTCCATGTCCTGGCTATTATAAACAGTGCTGCGATGAACATTGGGGTACACGTGTCTCTTTCAACTCTAGACTTTAATGACTTTTTTAGGCAAGAAGTCAGTTTTCTTGAGGTGCTGGGGGCACGACGTTGCTTGGATTTGTCAGTTTGGTCCCTCTTTTTCACTGCTGAGTATTTTAACAGTCAAATTATTTTTGTTCTTTTCAGTACATTTGCTGAGAGATGTCTCTGTTTTATCAGTGGGAAGCACTGATGGTGGCTGTTGTCGAGATCATGTTAGTTCCTTTCAAATGCTTGAAACACCAACAAACGAGTTATTTTAGATTCTCTTAAGTTTTACTTTGCCATTTTAGAGGGCCAGAAATGGAGAAGGAAGATGGAAACTGCAGAACTAGGAGCAGGCAGAGCAGGGAGCATGGTCTTGATGCTCAAAAACTGGGTTTCCATGTTTATTGTGATAAGAGAACTGTGCACCTCATCTCTAAGACAAATTGGAGAGCTATGCACCTTCATCTTTCCTCCTTTTCTTCCTCTTCTTCCGCTGTCATCCTCATTCTCTTAGTTTTATTTATTTTTGTCTTGGTTTCCTTTTTAATGTTTATTGCTAAATACATGCAAAAAAGAGTATATAGTTATTTGTGCAGTTCAGAGAGAAATTGCAATATTAACATGCATAGATAATTACTAACTAAATCAAGCCAGTGCACAAGAGGTCCCCATTGCCCCTCCTCACATGTAACTCCTCTCTCTCTCCTGGAGGTAACCACTTTCCTGACTTTTGTATAATCATGCTCTTGATTTTCTATATAATATGTATATGTATATGTATATGTACATGTACATTGGAGAAGAAAATGGCAACCCACTCCAATATTGTCTGGAAAATCCCATAGACAGAGGAGCCTGGTGGGCTACAGTTCATGGGGTCGCAAACAGTCAGACACAACTGAGTAACTGAGCACAACCCAAGTATATTCTTATACAATATGAGATAGTTTTGCTAGATTTTATAATTTTACATGAAAGAAATTATACTGTATATTTTCTTTTGCGACTTTCTATTTTTCACTCATTATTGGATTTGTGAGATCTGTTTCTTGAATGAGGTAGTAGTTTCCTAATTTTCACTGCTTTTCAAATGTGATGTCCTTAAGATAGAGTTCACCTAGTGAATACCTATTGTTTTACCTCCTTTCAGCTCTTGGTATCATCATACATTTATTTACCAATCTGTTTGATGGATGCGCAGCTTAGTATGAAAGGTTCTGTGAGGTGGGGGAATCAGCTTTGTGTCTGTCTTACCCTTACACTGAGGATAGAGCTCTTTGGAGGGAGGCTCTCCTCTTAGAATCCTCAGTTAGATGTATCCTTGATTTGGTCTTTTGACTCCCTAGAGAAAGCAAGCCTTGGAAACTAAGTTAAAGTTCAGAGATTTGGTAAAAGTTCTCCTAGCCAAAGTTTCTTCGCTTATATTTTGACCTGGTGGTGGTTCTTCAGTTGCTCAGTCGTGGCCTGGTAAATTATTATAATTTTGGCAGATCTTTGATGCATTTGTTGTTGTTCAGTCGCAAAGTCATGTCAGACTCTTTGCAACCCCATGGACTGTAGCATGCCAGGCTTCCCTGTCCTTCACTATCCCCTGGAGTTTAGATTTAAGGTTTATTATTTATTATTAATTTTTTCCAAAATTTCAGTGTCTGTTTTAGTCTCTCCAGAGCAGATCAGTTAGTTCAAATAGCCTTAAGCCTACACTTTTTTCCTTTCGTAATTGGTGTGATTGCCTTTTTTTTAATGATATTGTTTTATTTTGCATTATGGCAGCTCTCACATGACTGTATACAGTGACTAAAATTCATCATGCTTTTTTAAGATATCACCACACCAGGATCCTCACCTTAATTAGGTGGTAATTTGTGCTGTGGGGTTAAAATATTTCTTTGGACAATGTCATTTTCTCTAGGTTCAAATAGGATTTAAATAGGCCTCTTTTCCTGCAAACGCTCCAGTCTTCCTTTCAGCATCACATAAAGGCATAGTGAAGGTGACTAGGGAACTAGTTTTAATTAATTAGGAATTACCTTGGCATTACTTTCTTTGTATTCCCAAGAAAGGCCTTTCTGTTCCTTGAAGGAAGTTACAGTTTAGTGTTCCTTTTTCCGGTCTTTCATCCATTATATCTTTAAATATTTTCTCTGTGTAACTACAGGTAAAACCTTCTGTAGTCCCCTCACTGGCTGATTTTTCCCTTTGGTTATATCCTTTGGATCCTTTCAGTGAGAACTTGGAAAGAACTGAAGCTAGGAGTTAACTAATATATTCATTATGCCACCCTAAGCAAGAGTTCTGTTTTGTATATTCTGAAATGTTGTTATTCAAATTGTAAGTGTTCTTTTTGTTGTAACTTTATTGTGAATGTACCCTGCCTTTCAGCTACTTAGGAAATTTGTGCTTTTAATTTTTCCAATTTCAGTTTCTCCCCCTCTACTAGCTTTTCCCCATCAGCATTCAAACATGCTAAGTCTCTTAAAAAAAGAAACCACTTCATCATTAAACCCTCTCTAGCTACTGCCCTATGACTCTCCTTCACTTTACAATCAAAGTTGTCTCTAATTTCCTTATGTCCTAAATCTTCTGGGGTTTTCCCCTGAATGATAAAATTGAAGATCAACTAGTCAAGTTCCTTAAAAAATTATTTTATATTTTAATTGAGAATATACCAAAATAGTAGATAATTTTGTATGAATTGATATTTTAATAATACTGCATCTTCTCATCTAATAACACCATTTGCTTTTCTATTTAATAAAGTTTCTTTCATATTTTTATGTAAAATTGAGTCATTTTCCTCATATAGATTTTGTTACATTTGTTCTAAAGTATTTAAGAATTTTTCTTCCTGTAGTGAATGTTTTTCTTCTCAGTCTAATTATTATGACTGGTTGACATTGCAGACTATTGATCTTTGTAGACTTCCCTCATATAGGGCCAGTTTACTCAACACTCAATTCGTTACTTCTAATAGTTTTTCAGTTGATTATATTGTGTATTCCAAGGAGACAATCATATAGTTTGCAAAATTGCACTTTTGATCTCATTTTTTCCTAATATATTTATGTTTTCCTTGTCTTACTGAAATGAGGACTACTCCCAATAAAATTTTTACTAGTAGGCAATGGTAATGAGAATCCTCATTAACCTTACTGTTGTTGTTTAGTGGGCATGATTCTAATATTTAATACAAGGTGTGGTATTTGCTGTGGGGTGTTTTTAAGGAGTTTTACTTTATTCCTGGTTTCTAAAAGTACTGGGATTTTTATTTGTTCAATTTAACCAAGATTGGTTGTTGAACATTAACCACCACTTGTGGGATATCTATCAGTCAGGTCATATGTTTTCCTTTACATCATTAGATAAACGCTAACATAGTCATGATGTATTATTTTTTAATGCATTGCTGAATTTGGTTTTTCAATATTGATGTGTAATTTTTTCATCTATGTTCAGAAGCAAGTCTAGTCTGTAGTTTGTGTTTGTTTGTTTTTCCTTTCTAGTTTAAATTTCAGGGTTACGTTAGCCTGGTATAATGCTAATCTTCTACTGTAAGTCTGTGCATTAGTTGCAGGTAATATAATGATTTCCATATAATACTCTAAAGAATCAATAGATGAAGTATTATAAATAATAAAGGAATTATGCAAGATTGCTGGATATCAACTTATAAAAATATGTACCATCCCTTTTCATGGGCAATTACTATTTGTAGAAAACAGAAAATGAGGTAACACTGAAATGATGACAAAAAATAAAAATTATATGGAAACTAACCTAAAAAGTGTGGACTGTAGTCTACCAGGCTTCTCAGTCCATGGGATTTTCCAGGCAATAGTAATGGAGTGGATTGCCATTTCCTTCTCCAGGGATTCTTCCTGACCCAGGGATCGAACCCAGGTCTCCCACATTGCAGACAGACGCTTAACCGTCTGAGCCACCAGGGAAGTAAAAAAAAAAAAAAAAAAGTCTCCATAAGACCTTTAAATCAAAAAAAACACTAAAAGCTGTGATAAAGACCTAAGAAAATTTCATATGCTGTGTTTAAAGACAGACTGACTAATATTATGGCGATTCAAATTCTTTATATGATAAGATATAAATAAAATAAGATTTGAACAAATTTTAACAGTTTTTTAGAAACTCAACATATATAGTCTGTGTATATTATATCTGTCTATCTGCATATATTAATCTCTTCTCAGTTTTAGATGTTGCAGATATCTTTGTCTAGATGACAGTCATCTGTTAGCTTTGTCTGGGGCAGTCTCCACTAAAAAAGAATCCTTAATTTTGCTGTAGTCAAAGCGTCAGTGCTTTTTTGACTGATTACAGAATGTATTTTCCACCTCAGAGTTATAGAGATATTCTCCTACATCTTAGAAAACACAATATGTGTGAGATAATAAATAAATGTAAAATAATAAAGATCCACAACTAGCTAAGAAACTTATGAAAAAGAACAAAAGAGGAGACCTATTAGATCTTCAAGTAAGATGTGGTGGTTGTGGTTTAGTCGCTAAGTCATGTCTGACTCTTGCGACCCTGTGACTGTAGCCTGCCAGGATCCTCTGTCCATGGGATTCTCCAGGCAAGATTACTGAAGTGGGTTGCCATTCCCTTCTCCAGAGGATCTTCCCGACCTAGGAATCGAACCTGGGCTTCCCATTGCAGGCAGATTATTTACTGACTGAGCTACAAGGGAAGCCCTTGTAAGATAGGGATGGCAAAAAGAATAATGTAACAGAGTATGCTGCTGCTGCTGCTGCTGCTAAGTCGCTTCAGTTGTGTCCGACTCTGTGCGACTCCATAGACAGCAGCCCACCAGGCTCCCCTGTCCCTAGGATTCTCCAGGCAAGAACACTGGAATGGGTTGCCATTTCCTTCTCCAGTGCACGAAAGTGAAAGCACTCAGTCATGTCTGACTCTTCGCAACCCCATGGACTGCAGCCCACCAGGCTCCTTCGTCCATGGGATTCTCCAGGCAAGAGTACTGGAGTGGGGTTCTATTGCCTTCTCCAGAAATAGGTATAGTTTTGTGTATATATAACTTCATGTATAGTAGAGTTGAGGAAAAGGATTGTTCAGTAGATCTTACTGGGGAAACTGCTTCATTTTATTGAGAAAATAGATCACTTTTATATCATAAAGATAAATTTAAGATCCCATAAAGAGTGTCATATAAATAGTTACACTATAAATTGAATGAATAAAGAATTAATAGCTATACTATATGAGAATTTAATATAAATAAGACTAGAGAAATGAACAAAGTAGAGAGCAGTTTATAGAAAGGAACATTGAAAGAATAACATGTATATGATATGTTATTAATCATTAATAGCATAATAGTAATGAGATACATGAAAATTAAACCATGAGATACCACTTTAAACTCACCTGGCTAACAGATATTAGAAGTTCAGTGTGAGAGAAGGGGGGCATTTATATTCTACTGGTGGGAATATAAAACAGCACATTCATTCATTCTGGAAAGAAAGGTGGCAACATTTGGGGAAATTAAAAATGCTTATACCATATGATGGAACAATTCTGATCCTGGGAATGAACTAAAGAAACCCTTCCATGGATCTAATAAGAGACATGTGTAGGAGTATACATTACTACATTTGAGGGAGAGGGGATGAAATTATTTGAATCTAGTCATTATATTTTGTATTTTAAATATTTTGTATTTAAATTTTTTTACTGAAGTAATAATTGATTTACAATATTATATCAGTTTCAGGTATACAGCACAGTGATTCAGTGTTTTTATAGATAGTTGTTCAGTTGCAGAGTCATGTCCAACTCTTTGTGACCCCATGGACTGCAGCATGCCAGGCCTCCCTGTCTCTCACTGTCTCCTGGAGTTTGTCCAAGTTTATGTCTGTTGAATCAGTGATGCCATCCAATCATCTCTTCCTCTGTCTCTTCTCTGCCTTTCATTCTTTCCCAGCATCAGGGTCTTTTCTAGTGAGTCGGCTCTTCACATCAGATGGCCAGAATATTGGAGCTTCAGCTTTAGCATCAATCCTTCCAATGAGTATTCAGGGTTGATTTCCTTTAGGATTGACTGGTTTGATCTTGCTGTCCAAGGAACTCTCGAGTCTTCTCTACCACTACAGTTCAAAAGTATCATTCCTTCGTTTTTACAGATTATACTTCATTAAATGTTATTACAAAATAGCTATAATTCCCTGTGCTATACAGGGTATCCTTGTTGCTTATCTATTTTATCCATAGTAGTTTGTATCTGTTAATCCCATACCCCTATCCTACCCCTTCCCACTTCCCTTTCCCCACTGGTAGCCACTAGTTTATGTTCTACATCTATGAGTTTGTTTCTGTTTTGCTATATACATTTATTTGTTTGCTTTATTTTTTAGATTCCACAAATAATTAATATGAAGTATTTATCTTTCTCTGTCTGACATATTTCACTAAGCATTATACTCTCTTTGTCTATCCACATTGCTGCAAAAGGCAGAATTTTATTTTTTTATGGCTGAGTAACAGTCCATTGTGTATATATATATAGCACATCTTTATCCATTTGTTTATTGATTGATACTTGGGTTGCTGCTATATCTTGGTTATAGTAGTGTTACTATGAACATTGGTGTGCATATATCTTTAAATTTACTCCCTCTATAAACTCAGTTTTTGCCTGTTCTTCTCAGATGACCGTCCTACCACCGTATACTTCATCCCTGTAGACTCCAATGATTCTACATCCTCACTACAATCAGAAATACATTTTAAAAAGTGAAATCTTATTTCCTTCATGTACTTATTTCCTTCCTTACTCATCTTAGATTCCATGGTCCAACACTTAGTGAAAGTGAAGTTGCTCAGTTGTACCTGACTCTTAGCGACCCCATGGACTGCAGCCTACCAGGTTCCTCCGTCCATGGGATTTTCCAGGCAAGAGTACTGGAGTGGGGTGCCATTGCCTGCTCCGAACGAACTTAGATTCTATAGTCCAACACCTAACCACTCTCTTAATTCCCTTACTCCACTCTTGCTGTGACATTCTAGTATGGCAAAACCGCAACTCTGTTGGATGTAACTTTCCTCAGGTCTCTGTACCAAGAGACCTGAATATAGCTAAATAAAATCTCAAAACCATGCTGCCTAGTGTCACTTATGGTTTGTGGTCATACATATTACGTAGAGTGTTACTGCGGCCAACAGACAATGTGTCAGCAATCTAGTCCTCGTCTTCCTCTTCTAAATAACTCATATCGTCTCTCTCTCACAGCACCAAAATCTATGCTCTTCCTTACTCATGAATATTGATCTTGCTTCCTCTCTGAGCAAATAGAAGCTCTGTGAGAGCAAGGACTTGGCTTTGTTTCTTTTGTTCATTGGGCCTAAAACATCTGACACTTAGTAGACAATGAATAAATATATGTTGAATACATGAATGATGGGTATAATAGAATCAGTGAAAAAAAAAGAGTGAATGTGTTGTATAAAGAGTGGCATGGATAAATAATTAAAGCAATATTGATTGACAAAATAAGGAGGAGACTGAAACCTACAATAAAAGATCCTTAAGTAAATTTAAAACTTATATTGTAAACTGCTGCTGCTGCTGCTAAGTTTCCTTCAGTCGTGTCTGACTCTGTGCGACCCCGTAGATGGCAGCCCACCAGGCTCCGCCGTCCCTGGGGTTCTCCAGGCAAGAACACTGGAGTGGGTTGCCATTTTCTTCTCTAATGCATGAAAGTGAAAAGTGAAAGTGAAGTTGCTCAGTTGTGTCCGACTCTTCGCGACACCATGGACTGCAGCTTACCAGGCTCCTCTATCCATGGGATTTTCCAGGCAAAAGTACTGGAGTGGATTGCCATTGCCTTCTCATATTGTAAACTAGCACTAATGTTTATATGATACTATATTTTTCATGAATATATGCACATCAGGACCTTATGGAATACATTTGACCTAGTGTCCATAAAGCAAAATAGGAGTGTGGGTAGGGAATTAAGAGAAAAGTACAATAGAATAAACTGTAACAAGAGAATGGCCTTGCACAAACTGACCATCACCTATGAAGCTTGATCGTCTCAATTTCCTGCACTTGGAGCTTATTTTTTCTATATTAAAAAAATAAACAGTCTGTCCAGGAAAGTCAAGGGCAGCTAGTGTGGTCTGATGCTTCAGAATAAAGTCCTCTTTATCCTAGTATGTAAGGATTCTCCAGCAGAAATTATAGCCTCGTGCTTGCTTGCTGTCAAGTAGATATATTAAATTCCAGTGTCAGTATGAACCAGATATGTCACATATACACACATGTTTAAAATGGGCTGCCAGCAGAATAGCCACCAACTCTCAGCCAGCTGACATTTGTGAACATGGATCAAGTGTTGCTTGATAGTCTATTTTTCAAAAGAAGCCAGAAGTATAATTTTCATGTAAAAATCTCCCAATTTTTAGTTATTTACAGTCTAAATTATAAAGTTTATATCACTATGTGAGACCTAATTAGGCTCATAGGACAACAATTTAATACATCTAAACAGGTATGAAGCTTATCAGTTGCTAAATTCTGTCCACATGTACAGAAATTCTAGTCATTCTTATTCTCTTATTGCAAAATATGAATGGACCACTATGAATCACCACTTATTTAAGGAAAGCCTGCATCATGACCAAGGTTGACAATAAAAACCCATCTCTCGAGAAACAAATAATTCTGGAAACAGAAGACAAGTTTAACTGAATCACACATAGTAATTGCATTTCTAGGTCTAATAATTGTTTCTGCTTTCCTACTCTGTAACTTCCAGAAGCCTCATGATGAAAGTGAAAGAGGAGAGTGAAAAAGTTGGCTTAAAGCTCAACATTCAGAAAACTAAGATCATGGCATCTAGTCCCATCACTTCATGAGAAATAGATGGGGAAACAGTGTCAGACTTTATTTTTTGGGCTCCAAAATCACTGCAGATAGTGATTGCAGCCATGAAATTAAAAGACTCTTACTCCTTGGAAGGAAAGTTATGACCAACCTAGATAGCATATTCAAAATCAGAGACATTACTTTGCCAACTAAGGTCCATCTAGTCAAGGCTATGGTTTTTCCAGTGGTCATGTATGGATGTGAGAGTTGGACTGTGAAGAAAGCTGAGCGCTGAAGAATTGATGCTTTTGAACTGTGGTGTTGAAGAAGACTTGAGAGTCCCTTGGACTGCAAGGAGAGCCAACCAGTCCATTCAAAAGGAGATCAGTCCTGGGTGTTCTTTGGAAGGACTGATGCTAAAGCTGAAACTCCAATACTTTGACCACTTCATGTGAAGAGCTGACTCATTGGAAAAGACTGATGCTGGGAGGGATTGGGGGCAGGAGGAGAAGGGGATGGCAGAAGATGAGATGGCTGGATGGCATCACCGACTCGATGAACATGAGTTTGGTGAACTCCGGGAGTTGGTGATGGACAGGGAGGCCTGGCGTGTTGCAATTCACGGGGTCACAAAGAGTTGGACACGACTGAGTGACTGAACTGACCTGAACTAAACTTCCAGAAGATCAGAATTCTTACAGGCTTGGTGGGCTTATGGGGAATTAGTTACCTAATCTAGAATGTAATTCACAATGCGAAATCCTATTGCACTGATGAACTGACCACCTATGACACTTCAGACAGTCTGAAGAATAAGAGGACTGTTCCTGCACTACCACAGAGTGCTCAAGTGCATTAAAATTGATGACAGATTTCATTGTTGTGGGAGACACCACCATGGTGCTGTGCATTGTTCTTGAAACGCTGATGACAGGACACTTTTGTTGCTGCTTTTGCTTTTATATTATCTTGGGATATTTGTAGAACTCTATAAAAAGAATGTGTCAGTTCCTTCATATCTTATTTCATGTGTTAGAATAATTCGACAGAATAAGGCCAGGAGCAAATATTTTATTATAATAGACTATATGCTTTTAAAGAATAATTAGAGTAAGTCACAGATTCCATAGTTTGAGCTAGAGTCTTACCAGGAATTTGTGCATTAAGATTGATGAATTCTGAGCTCTTAATGCAAGAACTGAACAGAAGAATTTACTTCATTCTCTTGGTCATTTATTGTGTAGATAAAATTTTGTGCCTTTAGTTATTCTTTTAGTGACAAACGTCTACATTTCTCCATTCAGAACTATTTGCCTCTTATGATAAGGTCTTGTTTTCTTTTTTGTTTGACTAAAATACACTGAGAAAACCAAAAGCACAAGCCTGATGTAGGGTGGAGAGGGATATAAAATAAATCTGATATAAGCTTCGCACTCAAAATGCTCATACTTACAACGTTGAAAATTGCTGGTTGTTTGCATCAAGTCCAAGAAAAATGCTCTATTATAGTTTTCCAGAAATAGAATAAGCAGTGGTTAAAAACTGTAGGTGCTGGAGTCAGACTGCCTGAATTCTAATTAGCTCCCCAGTATAGTAGCTATATGACCTTGGATAGATTACTAAACCTTTGTTTCCTCACTGTAAAGTTGTAGTAAGAAATAGTACCCATCTTATAGACTGCTGTGAAGATTTAATGTAATACTATTTGTAAAGGGTTGAGAGCTGCTTCTGGACTTTCACATTATATGAAAATTTAGGATTTAACTCTTGTAATCACCCTTTGAAATAGACTTTATTATGCCTTTGGATGATTAGAAAACCAATGTTTAAGAAGATCAAATGACTTTTTAATAAATCCACATGTACCAGATCTGAGTCTGAACCCCTATTCAATTTTCACATTACAAACAAGGTTCCAGAGTTTTCTGAGGAAGTAACATTTTCAGGTACTCTTTTTCCTTATGACACTGTGTCCCAGTTTGGGGTTTGTAAACTGTAACCTCAATAATCCTCATTACTACTTTTGAATGACTGGGATATTCAAGGTTCAAGTCCCAGAAAGTGATTAGAGCAGGAGAAACTTAAAAAAAAATAAGCAATGCTTTCCTTTTCAGGGAAAGTTCTTCCTTTTATCCCACAATTCTGGTCTTGCACAGTGATGCCAGTTGGTGTGACTTAAGGAAAATCTCTTTGTAGCAATGTTTTTTTCCTGAGAGAGTGAATGAACAAACACCCCAGAGGGACATAAATTGCCTCTCAGAAACAAAGACCCTTGTGTGGCTTGATTTAATCAATTTGCTCTTATAATACAAAATTGAGACATATTGAAAGAATTAAAAGAAATGCTAAAATAAGAATAATGGAGAAGGCAATGGCACCCCACTCCAGTACTCTTGCCTGGAGAATCCCATGGATGGAGGAGCCTGGTAGGCTACAGTCCAAGGGGTGGCGAAGAGTCGGACACGACTGAGCAACTTCACTTTCACTTTTCACTTTCATGCATTGGAGAAGGAAATAACAACCCACTCCAGTGTTCTTGCCTGGAGAATCCCAGGGACGGTGGAGCCTGTTGGGCTGCTGTCTATGGGGTCGCACAGAGTTGGACACGACTGATGTGACTTAGTAGCAGCAGCAGCAGCAGAATAAGAATAAAATGAGGAGGACAGTGGCATTTTGAATGCCATAGTAAAAATAATGGATGCATAGTGGATTAGAAGAAAAGAGGAGAGAACATAGGTTGAAAAAGGCAGCTGAAAGGTAATAAAATGGACAGAGACTGAGGGAGAGTATACAGAGAGGTTATGAGAGAAGCACAGAGTACTCTAAACCCTTGCTACTCAAAGTGTGGCCCTTTGATCTGCCACAGAACACCTGGTAGAAATGCAGCATCTCAGACTCCATCCACAATTAGGACCTACATTTTAACAAAATTCCCAAATGACTTGAATGCACATTAAAGTTTGAGAAGAGAGCATCAAAGACATACAGGTTGAGTGATAAAAGGAACATGTAGATGGGTGGTGGAAGGGATGGTGGTAGAAGAGAGCAGCCTAATAGATGAGATGAAGATGAGAATAAGAGGATCCAAAAATCTTCTAGGAAAGAAGTGGTCATTAAGTATTCTGTGAATAGTTGAATTGATTGTCAATTATGTATTCATCTCCATTCGGGCTTTCAGAACCTCACTAGTATAAGATGAAGCCTGGAAGTTTCTTGAGGAATAGTTATTAAAGATTACTAAAAGATTCTGATATTCTTAGGTATTGTTTTTAATATTCAGCTTTTGGTGCTGAATGTACATATTTTGTTCCCCTTTTGTTTGCTTAGTTACTTACCTGGGAACATTGTATTATGGGGGGATATCCAGAAGTAATTTGAAGTGAAAAGTAACTCCCATCAGCTTAGCTCTGAACATTTTGCTTCTCTGCCACATTCTCAAAGGCCCCTTTGCAAGTCCTACTTCTTTGGAGCATACCTTGGATGTTTTTGTTTCCAGGCTCTGTCATTGGCCATCCCTTCTCTCTCTTCAGAGAACAGACTTCTCTAGGTTGTGTCATCTGTTATTGTGGATTCCACTATCCCCAGTACATTGGAGACTCTAAGAGATCTGTCTTCAGTATTGTTCAGTCTTCAGGGCCCCAGACCTACTGCTCAGTTTCTTACTGAATATTCAGCAGGCAGCATAGACTCTACAGATCAAAAACTGAATTCATCATCTTCTCCTTGAAACACTTTCTCTTTGGTTTATTCTCAGTGAATATCACTACCATGAACTTGGTCTGGTGTGTGAGAATCATAGATATCCCTCTACATTTTAACTTTTCCACACTCCCCACCTCTAGTCACCTGTAATAAAACACGTTGATTTTATCTCCTTTACATGTCTTACATCCACGTTTATGATTTCTTCCCTGGAGTGTTACAAATCTCTTACTGTTTCTTATCTTTAGTTTGCTGCTGCTGCTAAGTCACTTCAGTTGTGTCCGACTCTGTGCAACCCCATAGACAGCAGCCCACCAGGCTCCCCCGTCCCTGGGATTCTCCAGGCAAGAACACTGGAGTGGGCCTCATTTAAATTGTAATCTCAATGCTGCAGACAGTGTAAAATTTCTAAAATGTTAAAGGATATCCTGGTTCTTCTGTGTTAAAACTAGACAATAGCTCCTTATTTTTCCTAGGTGGCGCTAGTGGTAAAGAACCCGCCTGCCAATGCAGGTTAGATACAAGAGACATGGATTCAGTCCCTGGGTCAGAGGATCCCCTGGAGAAGGGCATGGCAACCCACTCCAGTATTCTTGCCTGGAGAATCCCATGGACAGAGGAGGCTGGCGGACTACAGTCGGTAGGGTTGCAGAGTTGGACATGACTGAAGCAACTTAGTATCCATGCATGCTAGTGATAAAGAACCTGCCAGCCAATGCAGAAGACATAAGAGAGGAGGGTTTGATACCTGGGTTGGGAAGATCCCCTGGAGGAGGGCATGGCAACCCAGTCCAGTATTGTTGCCTGGAGAATCCCATAGACAGAGGAGTCTGGTGGGCTGCAATATTGTTGCCTGGAGAATCCCACGGACAGAGGAGTCTGGTGGGCTAAGGTTCATAGGGTCTCAAAGAGTTATTCTGAAGCAGTTAGCACACGTGCCCTATTGAATAATTTTTAAACCTCTTTGTAGATCATGAGAAAAAGCCCTATATCCTGCTTACCTGTATACCTTCTTATCTCACTGTAGCTCTCTGAAGACATTGTCTTCTTAAAATTTCCTGAGTAGAAACATATGTTTCGTATCACCATACCTTTTCTTGCATGCTGTGCACTGTCCCTTCCTCCTCCCTTCTCTGCCAGATATAATTTTGAAGGGCTGATTAGTGGTTGTCTTAGGCATAAGATCTTTTTTGACCACCTCTTCCATCTTTTGTCTGTACACTGAACCTTGTATTGCCTTGTATCATAGCTCACAGATTCCACCAGCATGCAGTTCTAAGGCCTTGATCTATTTACATATTAAAATTATGCTTATTCTTTCAGTGCTTCATTGTAAAAAAATATACTCCTATGAGGACTGCATGGCCTAGGCTGAGGGTGTTTTCAGGGCTAAGGAGATAGCCTGGGCTAATGAGTCCTGTGGGGCTGGGGTGGAAGAGGCATTATAATGGGGGAAATGACTAATATATAATGACCAGAATTATATAAGAGAAATAGGAGTAACATTTCTCATTGTCAGAGAAAGGATAATCAAAGAGTGAAAGTTAGAATAAGCAGAATGTTGTTAATTTGGAATTGGAGGTATTACACAAGCTCTGTGTATCTATCTAGAGAAACATGAATATAGGTCTGTGTGTATATGTATGTGTATGTGTGCATTTTCTAGCTCTGTCTGCTAATGTAACCCTCGTAGCAAAGAGTGCATCTAGTACCGAGACCTTGATTTCTAAATATCTTTATCAAATAAGAAAAAATTTCTCAGAGAAATTTTAAATTCTAGGTCTTCTCAGGAAAATGTTTATTCCCAGGACTAAGACAGGGAAGGTATAAGATGACCCCAGAAAATCTTGATTTGTCATAAAGCAAGGAAGTGATCAAAAATTATGAAGGCTTATCAGAAGGACACAGCAACCAGCTTGAAGGATAATTGGGACAGTTTGAACATAAGAATAAATGATGACTGGAACATCTTATAACCTGTTGATTAAAATAAAGATCAATGACTATAAACGAATGAATACAGGAAAAGTTATTTCTTATAGTGTAATTCTGATGAATAAATCTAGAAGAAGTGATACTATTAGAAACTCAACATAAGTAAACATCATAGTAATTATTTAGTCAAGAATTGTCAATAGAGTATAAAACTAGTTGGTGAAAATTTGATGAGGAATGGGATAGTAATGTGATCTCAGAGACTCTCCCTGTAAAATGCTTATTAATTACAAAGCTAAAATCTTAACTTTATAGTGAAGAAATTTGATAGATACCATCTTAACCCAGTGATGAAAGTTAACATTACTAGGAAAAAGTACAAATCAACATTATGTTTTTATGTGACATTCCTGCCAAAAGTGAATAACCTAAATCTAATATTGAAGAAACATAAGTGAAATAAAATTGATAGGAATTCTAAAAAATAACTGTCTTGTGTGACTCAAAATGTCAAGATCATGACCCAGGAAAGACTGAAGAACTGTTCAGATCAAAAAAGAATGAAAAAAGATGACAATGAAATGTAATACTTGATCTCCAGATGAAACTTGAACCAGAAGATCCTTGCATTTTCCTTTTCTATAAAATGTGTTGTTGGAACAAACTGTGAAATTTAAATGAGATTTTTGGATTATATGATCTTAATATGGATTTTCTTAATTTTGTGGTTAGGAGAATTTCCTTTTCTTTAGGAAATAGCAGTAATGGGTCATCATGCCTGCAATCTGTTCTCAACTAATTTGGCAGAAAAAAGTGTACACACACATATACATATATCAAGACAGAGAGAGGTGTGAGGGAGGAAGAGAGAATGATGACAAAAATGTGTCAGAGTTAACCCTTTGAAAACCTGGCTGGAGGCCTACTAGAGTTCTTATATTCTTTCAGCCTTTGTGTAACTTTGGAATTATTAAAAAGTAAAAAAAAATTTTTTAATCAATATTTCTCTGATACATTCTTCACCTCCAGTTTCTCTCCTGACTTTAACTTCCCTCTAATAGTCCCTAAAGGCACATGGAAGAAAATTAGTAGACTATAGAAATAAACTCAGAATTAAAAGAAGTATAGTAAAATGTGTGGTTTTAAGCTTCTGGGCTCATGATTAGACTGCCTAAGTTCAAAATCACATCTCCAGTGTGGTTTGAGGCAAGCTGTTGAACCTCACCATGTCAATTTTCTAATCTGTATGATCAAAATGTGAGAATGCGCACTTCATGAAGGTTTGGGAAGGATTAAATCGTTTAGCACATTTAAAATAGCACAGTAGAGCATCTTTTCATGTGTTTGTTAGCCATCCGTATGTCTTCTTTGGAGAAATGTCTATTTAGTTCTTTGGCCCATTTTTTGATTGGGTCGTTTATTTTTCTGGAATTGAGCTGCAGAAGTTGCTTGTATATTTTTGAGATTAGTTGTTTGTCAGTTGTTTCATTTGCTATTATTTTCTCCCATTCAGAAGGCTGTCTTTTCACCTTGCTTATATTTTCCTTTGTTGTACAGAAGCTTTTAATTTTAATTAGATCCCATTTGTTTATTTTTGCTTTTATTTCCAGAATTCTGCTCAACATCACTCATTATTAGAGAAATGCAAATCAAAACCACAATGAGGTACCACTTCACACCAGTCAGAATGGTTGCGATCCAAAAATCTGCAAGCAATAAATGCTGGAGAGGGTGTGGAGAAAAGGGAACCCTCCTACACTGTTGGTGGGAATGCAAACTAGTACAGCCACTATGGAGAACAGTGTGGAGATTCCTTAAAAAATTGCAAATAGAACTACCTTATGACCCAGCAATCCCACTTCTGGGCATACACACGGAGGAAACCAGAATTGAAAGAGACACATGTACCCCAATGTTCATCGCAGCACTGTTTATAATAGCCAGGACATGGAAACAACCTAGATGTCCATCAGCAGATGAATGGATAAGAAAGCTGTGGTACATATACACAATGGAGTATTACTCAGCCGTTAAAAAGAATTCATTTGAATCAGTTCTGATGAGATGGATGAAACTGGAGCCAATTATACAGAGTGAAGTAAGCCAGAAAGAAAAACACCAATACAGTATACTAACACATATATATGGAATTTAGGAAGATGGCAATGACGACCCTGTATGCAAGACAGGAAAAAAGACACAGATGTGTATAACGGACTTTTGGACTCAGAGGGAGAGGGAGAGGGTGGGACGATTTGGGAGAATGGGAATTCTAACATGTATACTGTCATGTAAGAATTGAATCGCCAGTCCATGTCTGACGTAGGGTGCAGCTTGCTTGGGGCAGGTGCATGGGGATGACCCAGAGAGATGTTGTGGGGAGGGAGGTGGGAGGGGGGTTCATGTTTGGGAACGCATGTAAGAATTTAAGATTTTAGAATTTAAAAAAAAAATAAATAAAAAATAAATAATTAAAAAAAAAATAAATAAATAAAATAGCACAGTACTGGACACAAGGTAAAAATCAAATGAATGTATATTCAGTTTTTTCCAAAGGACTTACTGGGGGATATTGGTGCTGAAGAATAGTTGGTTTATTTGGCATTTTGTTTACTGGACTCTTTATAGAGCCCTGTATGGCTGACAATTCTAAAAAAACTCTGGTATCCATGCAATATTGAATTAATTTATTATTTCCAAGCCATGAAGATGCAGGACATTTGTATCACAGGCTGAGGAATCACTCCTAAGTGGTTTTTTATTATGATAATAAATGAATTTTCTTAATATCATTTAAAATCTACTACCACACTGTCCAGTATCATCAGATAATAGGACGGATACAAGAAGAGTGAAGCAATTACTTTTACTGAGAGATTCAGAAGGACCGAACAAACTCTGGGTGTTGCAGGCAATGCCTGACAATGATCCCATGAGCTATTTAGGAGCTTATTTTAAGAAATATTGGATTTTATCAGGTTAGTCAGTGAAGCAGAAAAGGCTCAGGTTGCCTGTGGTGCTTATGGAATACAAGAAATATATCTGCACCAGAGCATAGAGGAGCAGTGTAGGGAAGAAGCTACAAGAAAAGACAACTGGATGAGAGGAAAATATAATTAAAATCTCATGCTCCTATCTCTCAGTCCGAAATATAGTACTGTGAAGTGATCCTCAACATAGATTGTCTTTGAAGGATATTACAGCATTAAGAACACCAGTTTTTGAGCTAGGCAGGTGTGCAGGTGAATCTTGACTTTGATGCTTGATAACTAACTGTGTGATCTCGGACAAGTTATTTAAACTCTCTAAGCCTTACATACTGCAAATACGAAGTGGGATAATATTACTTGCCTCACAGTGTTATAGGAGCATTAAATGAGGCAATATTAAAATACCTGCCACATACTATGTTCAATCAATATTTATTGTTCCTATTCTGCTACAGAGCATAAAGCAATGACAAAATAAAGATGGAATTTGAAAGAAAACATTTCTACTCATCTTTGAAAATTTAGTTAAGTTTTTATTTTGAAATAATTTTAGATTACTATGCAGTTATAAGAAATAATACAGAAATAACACAGGAAGAGACTACTTTGGAGTACCTTTACCCAGTCTACTTCAGTTCACAGTACTCTTTCTTTAACCTCTGGGTACCTCTAGTTGACTCTCCAGTTCCATAATTTCTTAATTTTAAGAATATTGTATAAATGGAATTGTACAATAGATAACCTTTTGGAATTAGCTTTTTTTCCTCAACATAATTATCTGGAAATTTATCCAGATTTTCGAGTGTGTCAGTTGTTTGTTTCTTTTTATTGATGAGTAGAGCTTTCCAGGTGGTACTAGTGGTAAAGAATGCACCTGCCAATGCAGGAGACATAAGAGATGTGGGTTCGATCCCTGGGTCCAGAAGATATCCTGGAGGAGGGCATGAGGACCCACTCCAGTATTCTTACCTGAAAAATGCCATGGACAGAGGAGCCTGGCCGACTAAATAGGGTCACAAAGAGTAGGACACAACTGAAGTGACTTATCACATATCCATATTCCAAGGTATTGATGTACCACAGCTTGTTTAACCATTCACTCATTGAAGGACTTTGGGCTTGACTACTGTGAATGAAACAGCTATAAGCTGGTGTGAACGTAAGTCTTTATTTCTCTTAGATGAATGCCCAAGAGTGCAGCTGCTGGATCATATGGTGGTTGCATGTTAGTTTTTTGAAACACAACCAAATTGTTTTCCATAGGGTCTGTACCTTTTTACATTCACACTAGCAGTGTATGAGTGTGATTCAGTTTGGGTGTCTATTTTTCATTTTAGCTATTTTGGTAGGTGTGTAATGACATCTCATTTGTCATTTTAATTTGCATTTCCTAAATGGCTAATGATGTTGAATGTTTTTTCATGTGCTTATTTGCTCTCTGCTTTATCCTCTTTGGTGAAGTCTTTTCATGCCTTTTTTCATTTTTCTAATTGGATTCTTGTTTTTATTACTGATGAGTTTTGAGAATTCTGTGTATGTTCTAGATACTAGTCATTTGGTAGATAATGTGGCTTGCAAGTGTTCTCTTGTACTCCATAGCTTGCCTCTTCATTCTAACAGTTTTTCACTGAGAAAAAAATTTAATTTTGATGAAAAGAAACCTACTAATTTTTTCTTTTATGGATCATGGTAAGAAGTTTAGGAAATCACCTCACCAATGGTTCCATAAGATTTTCTTTAAAAATATTAGTTTTAAAATAAAACAGTATAGTTTTACACTTTACATTTAAGCCCATGACCACTTTGAGTTAATTTTGTGTAAGATGTGAAATTAGGTCAAGGTTTTTGCCTTTGGATGTCCAGTTGTTCCAGCACCATTTGTTGAAAAGTCTGTCTTTCTCCACTAAATTACTTGCATCACAGCCTTTGAACCTTTGTCAGCAATCCGTCAAGCATATCTGTTTGGGTCAATTTCTGGGTTCTTTGTTGTCTTCCAGTGTTCTGTTTGTCCATCTATTTGCTAATGCCACACAGTTTTGGTATGTTTCTCCTCCTTTTTGCTTTGGATTTATCTTGCTTGTCTTATTCTAAGTTCTTGAGGTGACAGTTTAGATTATTGATTTGAGATTTTAACTCTTTCCTAATATATACATCATCAATGGTATATTTGTTGTATTTACCCGTATTTTTGCTTACCACCCTCTTTCGTCCTTCCTCATGTGCCTCTGTTACTTCCTTTCTGCTTAGAGACTTCTTTTAGCCATTGTTTTAAGGTAACTTTGTTGGTAACAAAATTTTCATTTTCCTTCATTTGAGAATGTTTTGATTTTCCCATTTAACCCTGAAGAATGCTTTCATTGGCTATAGGCTTCTGGGTTGCCAGTTCTCCTAGTAGTTGAGAAATATTGTGCTACTACTACCTTTTGGCCTCAGTGGTTTCTGATGAGAAATCTGTTGTCCAAATAAGTGTCATTTGGACATAAGTTGCTTTCACAATTTTCCCTTATTTTTGATTTTCAGAAGTTTAATTATTTAAGTTTGGGTGAGTTTAGGGGTTTATCTTGTATGAGATTTACTCAGCTTCTTAATTCTGTAAGTTAATGGCTCAATTTAGGAGGATATCTATTACTTCCTTGGTACTTTTTTCAGTCTCTCCTTCGTCCTCTCTTTTGGGGACACCAGAGGTTTCTGGTTTGTTTTGTCTTTCAGTTTATTTTTTCTTTTTTATTCCACTTTGATAATTTTTATTGTTCTTTCTTCAAATTCACTGATTCTTTCCTCTGTCTTCTCCGACAGGGAAGGAGAGAGGCAACTCTTCAGTGTCAGGTAGAGGTAGGCTTTCCATGTAAATTGCTGCAGATTTAACACAGAATCAGTTAGAGAAAAACTTGGGAATTTGGTTTTCTATTCAGATAGATCCCTTTGGATAGACATTTGTTTGGAAAATTCAAAACAAGCGAGAATATGACCATCAAACTTAGCTTGGAAACACGATTGTCAGTATGGTGAGAGCTAGATCTCTTTCTCAAAGGGACTCCCTTTAAGAAGGCTTATAGAGGCCAATGACTAAAATGCTGATTAATTAATTTAAAGTCAGTTTATAGTGATTATCAGTCGGGAGAGGGAAGAAGGGAAGGGGGAAGATATAGGGTAAGGGATTAAAATGTACAAATTATATAAAACAAACAGGCTATAAGGATATATTGTACAACACACTGTATTATATAGGGAATATAACCTATATTTTTATAATAGCTACAAATGTTGTGAACCGCTGTGTTTTATACCTGAAACTTACTTAATATTGTATGTTAACTGTACCACAACTTTTTTAAAAAACGTGTAACCATTAGGTAGATAACGTAAATGCATTCTCTGGAGACCAGCGAAAATGGAAAAGTTAATTATAGCTAGAAGGCTGCTTAGTGAGCCTGCAGTTTAGAAAAAGAGCAGCCAATTGGAGATCTTAATGCCTGGTGTCACAGAGCCCTGAAAATTGGTAAGTGCACATGGTCATACCTGCTATAGCACCTGGCTGGCTGGTCATCATACTGGGCCAGGCTGGTCATCATACTGGGCCAGGACACCCTCTCTTCTGACCATGAAATAAAACACTACCAATGTCTGACTTTCCCTTTGCTGAATTTACTTTGCCAATTAATCTTTTTAGATTTGTCATGTTTTTACCCTGTATGTGTTAGTATATTAAATAATATAGTTTTGTTCCAGTCTTGATAAGAGCTTATTCTGTCTCTGTTTTGTGACTTTACATATCTCTAATGCAAACCATCATTTTAAAAAATAGTTTAAAACTTAGTGTGCAACCTTCTTCCCAAGTTCTTAAAGGGAATCTTATTGTCCCTGTGGACAACCTACTGTTATAAAATTAGAAATATTATTTTACAATGAAGACCAAGTAAAAGTTAGTCCTTTTCTTTTCCCTGAAAAAAGCCTCTTTCTCTTAAGGGAATAGAAGCTGACAAGCATATGTCTCCTCTGTAACATCTATTTTAGGAAATACAAAGAAAGAAAAGTTAAGAGATTTCCTTGGCAGTCCAGTGGTTAGGATTCTGTGCTTCCACTGCTGGGGGCACAGGTTTGATCCCTCGTCAGGAACTAAGATCCAGTATGCTGTGTGGTGTGGCCAAAAAAAAAAAAAAAGAGAGAGAGAGAGAGAAAATTTAGAGATCTTAGAAGGTGGGAGAGAATAAGTTTGGTTCCATGCCTATATCTCTGATATTAAGATCTTGGGGAAAAGAGTGTTTGGAGGGGGCAGAAGTTGGGGTAGGGGCATAAGCTTTCCTTTTCCGTGTAGATATCCTCCTTCAGGTACTCTCTTTGAAGAATTATGGGTTGACTTTAAAGGAACTGGGAGGTTTCCTTTAGTATATGTTGATGAATTGGTTCCTCTGGTTGGATGGTCATCATGTTTAGTTATAATACAATGAACTGGTTTTTTAAATCATCAATCTAATCATTTAGATTAAGTTCATTTCCATTTAGGGAGAGAATTAAAATTTTTTATGTTTAGGGAGGAAATTCAGATTCTTTCCTGTTTAATTATTCAATAACAACTTATTTGCTCCTAAGAGAGTTCCTGATTTTAGGGAACATGTATCTAGGTGAAAGACAGACTTCAGTTACACAATTACACAAATAGAAGAAATACCTCAGTATAGCAAATGTTATGAAAGGGAAAAG
Source organism: Capra hircus (assembly GCF_001704415.2). Taxonomy (NCBI): domain Eukaryota; kingdom Metazoa; phylum Chordata; class Mammalia; order Artiodactyla; family Bovidae; genus Capra; species Capra hircus. The sequence continues at coordinate 36,808,968 of NC_030822.1, forward strand.
CATGCTACTATAAGAACATAAAATAAGATATATTTTACCTTATCAAGGACATAAGAGAGATCAAGAAAGTCTTCTCTGAGGAAATGATGATTGAGTTGAGATCTGAAGGAAGAGGTAGAGTTAACAAGGCAAAGGGATAAGGGAAAATACTGAAGTCAGGAGAAAATGATGTATTCAGAAATTTGTAGCAAGAATGCAAGCTGTGGTGCACAAAAGACCACTGCAGCTTGAGTAACGTGGGTAATGGAGGTATGTGTCAGTTCAGATGTAACTAGAGAGATAGGTATAGGGTAAATTATGTTAAGGAATTTGTCCTTATAAGAGCATTGGGAAGCTGCTAAAATGTTTTGAACAGAAAAGTGACATGGTAAAATATGTGTTTTCAAAATAACACCCTGGCTGCTATGTGAAAAACAGATTGCAGAGGGACAAAAGTGGATTCAGGACAATCATTTGTTTATGAGTCTATTGAAATAGTCTAAGCAATTGATGACAGTACCTTGGCCTAGCCACACGGTGTGGTAGAAAAGAGTCTATTATGGATCTTAGAGATATTTAGGAAGCAAAATCAAATAGAGAGGTGGAGTGGAAACCCTTCATGACTGCACACTCCCAAAGACTGGGTTAGGAGCTCGTCTTGTATATATCCATAACTCTTTATTCTTGCCACCATCACAGACTTTTTCATAAGGCAGTGAAAATTGCCTGCATGCTCAGTGTAGTGTAAGCCCCATGTCTTGCTCATTATTATATCTGTAGCACCTAACACCACACCTAGTACACGTCAGCTCTCAGAATTTGTACAGAAAAAGAGTAGAATTAGACTTTGAAGTGGAACCCAAATAATGTTAATAGATTTTCAGGGGAAAAAATGAGAATTTCAACTATGAAAAGCAGTAAGGTATCCTCAGTGTTTAACTCTTGGTTGTGCTACAAATATTTACAAATTCAGAAATGGAACAAACATGCTTTTGTACTCCAATAATACCCACATCCAGTGTGAAAGCAAAATGAACAGCAGTTCTAATTGCAGTTATGCAGGACCTCCAGGAAGGGGCTTAGAACAAACCAGACACAGGCACTAATGCTAAGACCTGGAAAAATGCAGATCTCTTTAACACTCGCTTCCATGAGTTATACTCAGAGCTCAAGTCAGTTCTTAGAGCTGATGGTGCCCCGCTCTACAGGCTACTTTAGAATATAAAAGAGTGCCTGTTCATACTGTGGTCTAATGCAATATCATTTTCAAAATCCTGTTGAATTGTTTGCAAAATTCTTCTTTGGTATTATCTCCTGTCTTCTTTTGGCCCATCACTCCTTGTTGCTAATAACATATATCTAAGGATACTCATCTGTGCTTCTAACAATGTGTTTCTCCCTGGAGTGGCATTGTACATTTGATTATTGGCTTTTCCTTTGGTGCTTCAGGTTTTTGCCACATGTCTGGTAATCATTTTTGCCTACTGTGGCAGCCAGCCTCCCATTTGGTGTCCAATGATGTCACCTGCTGATATTCTTGTCCTAGTGTACTTCCCTCTCACATGGTATCAAGGTTAGTCTATGCAAATAGTAAAATAGGGCTTATATGATGGTTTGCAGTTTCACAGTTTAGGTCATAAAAAGCACTATGACTTCCTGACTCTTGTTTTGTATTTTCTCATGTCTTTCTCTTTCTGGAAGAAGTTAATGACTGCAATATGAGGAAACACATAGCACGGGTGCAAGGCCTGGCTGACAGCCACATAAGAGAGCTTAGAAGCAGATCCTTCAGTCCCAATCAAACCTTCAGGTAACTGTGAGTGTGCTGTGCTTAGTCCCTCAGTCATGTCCAGCTCTGCAACCTCATGGACTGTCCCCCACCAGGCTTCTCTGTCCATGGGATTCTCCAGGCAAGAGTACTGGAGTGGGTTGCCATTCCCTTCTGCAGGGTATCTTCCTGACCCAGGGATTGAACCTGGGTCTCCTGCATTGCAGGCAAATTACCACTGAGCCACCAGGGAAGGCATAGACCCAGCCAAGATATAGACTGCAACCTCATGAGAGAACTGAATGAAAATGACTCCGCTAAGCTGCTTCTGAGTTCCTGACTCTCAGAAACTGTGTAAGATATGTTTGTTATTTTGAGTCACTAAGTTTTGAAGTGATTTGGTAACAGCAGTGGGTAACTAAAACACTTCTCATATTTAAGACTGGTGGGAATAAGAGGGGTGACCAGGAGTCCTGTGTATTTGGGTGGGCTTGTTGACTGGAAGTTTTTCTTTAAAATGAATTCTTAGAAAAAGAGCAGACTCAGAAAAATAGGACCTAACTTTAATAGTATCATTAGGCACCCTGTGGCTGCTGCTAAGTTGCTTCAGTCGTGTCCAACTCTATGTGACCCCATAGACGGCAGCCCACCAGGCTCCCCTGTCCCTGGGATTCTCCAGGCAAGAACACTAGAGTGAGTTGCCATTTCCTTCTCCAGTGCATGAAAGTGAAAAGTGAAAGTGAAGCTGCTCAGTCGTGCCAACTCTTAGCGACCCCATGGACTGCAGCCTACCAGGCTCCTCTGTCCATGGGATTTTCCAGGCAAGAGTACTGGAGTGGGGTGCCATTGCCTACTCCCATTAGGCACCCTAGATCTCCCTTAATAATTCATTTAATTTCTTTAGAGATTTTTTTTTTTTTTGCCCTGGTGTCAAATGCTGGGCTGCCTAAGCTCTTCTGTAGCAGCGAGGGCTAGGAGAGTGTGCTATACACAGATTTTCAATTAACCTTTTTGTTTTCAAACTCAGACCTAACCCTCACCTTCTGATCGTAGGCTTCGGCCAGGCGTATGATTTCCTCTTCCCTGTGGTACCTTGCAGCTCTGTGCAGGCCATGACTTCCTCCAGTTGATTGCATTTGTCAGCACTTTTTCATCTGTTTTCAGAAATATGTTGAAATATTTTGTCTCTCGAGACTACATCCTCACACTTCCTCTCTACTTTATATTGTTCTCTTTGCTGTTAGTTGTTTATTCTGTTTAAACCTATTAGTTTACTATTATTTTAGTGGGATTTAAGGATTGGGAAAGGCAAAGTATGCTCAGTCTGCCATCTTGAACCAGAAGTCTTCTGTGTAACATCTTTTTTTCCCCATTCATTCAGCACACAACACTTCACAGTTTTGAAGATTTGAGGCAGGCTGCTGTTACGTGGTCTTTTCTAAGAGGTTTTCTGAACCATTGCCCTCTCTTAGTTCACTCTTCATTGAGCCCTGCCATGGGGGGTTCACTGTCCTCTCCAGGCTGTCTCTCCATTCTCTTCAACCTTTCCCCCCCCCCAAATAATTGTAGATATTTTATGGAACTCCTGTCTTCTGGAGAAATTATTATTTCCTGTCTGATGTCATGTAGACCTCTAGGGAAGTCTTGCTTGGGAATGGTCTGGTGGCATGGGCCTTTTGTCAGTCCTGGCCTTCCTCGCATGGCTATGTGAAATGGGGCTGGAGGAGGTAAGCCCTGCTGGGGCTGGCAGAGAGGGCTGGTGTGATGAGGGATGAAGATTCCATCCACATTTCTCCTGTCAGAAGTCTTTCTGAGTCACAAGATCCTCCTTCCCATATATTGCTATATTATAGGAAACCCTGGACCATGAAAAAAGAAAGCACAGTTCTTTGAATAAAAGAATCTGCCCCACCCTCAATATACTGGCTCCCTAAACCACAGAAAAAGGGAAGTCTGGAAAAAAACTTTTGATAGCTGTTCAAGGTCCTAAGCTAGTTCTATATTGTTTCACATCAAGGTTTATAAAATAACAACTGCCACTTTGATATTTTAAGTTTCTGATAGTGCTCTTTTCTGTGTGTGAACTGTCTGTGATTTCTCCTTTCTACATGTAGAATATTGATAACAGAGATAACAATTCAAAATTTTGAATGTGTAGCCTTAATTATCAAAGTATTTACCCAAAAAAGGTGTATTTCATGTAAACACCCAGTGACAAAGAAATAGTATCTTAACATATAGGTGAATTATTGTGTTGAAGAATACAAAGCAATTGATATTTGGAGGTATCTGGGCATGTTTTTGGCATTTGGAAGGTCTGATCCCAGAGGTAGTTTCCCAGTTGGGGCCTCATATTTTGTAATTAACTCTAGTAATGAACTTATCAAGAATGTGAAAAAAAAAAAGTGTCGCTCAGTTGTGTCTGACTCTTTCTGATCCCATGAACTGTAGCCCTCCAGGTTCCTCTGTTAACAGCATTCACCAGGCAAGAATACTAGAGTGGGTTGCCATTCCCTTCTCCCGGGGATCTTCCCAACCCAGGGATTGAACCCAGGTCTCCTGGATTCCAGGCATATTCTTTACCATCTGAGATACCAGGGAAGCCCAAGAACATGACAGAGCTTCAATTCAGAAGGGGAAGGAGAAGGAAGCAGGTCAGAGGTTTGAAACTTAAGAACTCAAGGACTCCCATCACATGAGAGACCTTGGGGAAATGCCAAAATCAGGTCATGTGAAAAATGTATGTTATGCTTCTCTTCCTGCTTGAACTGTTTTAAAGAATGTAACCTCATTAAGTAAAGGAAAATCCAGACATATGGTTTATCTCTGGAAGAAAAATTGCTAGGACTAGAGGAGCTGCTTAAAAATAGCATTGGCCCTGTGCCCTGAGCTTCATTGACTCTCAATCCAGCTTCATCTGAGCACACCCCTCTGGGCTTATGGGTCGCCAGGTTTTCATTCTTAGCAGATATAAAGCAGACTGAAACTACCAAAGACTGTTAGATATGAGGGAGGATAATTAGTAAATCAATAGAATGTCAAAGCATTTCATTTAACAAATCCAAGGAGGGATTCAATCCTATCATATCTGGTTTGCTGAGATCTCTTTATCAGTTCAGTTCAGTTGCTCAGTCATGTCCAACTCTTTGCAACCCCATGAACTGCAGCATGCCAGGCCTCCCTGTCCATCACCGACTCCTGGAGTCCACCCAAACCCATGTCCATTGAGATGGTGATATCATCCAACCATCTCATCCTCTGTCGTCCCCTTCTCCTCATGCCCTCAATCTTTCCCAGCATCAGGGTCTTTTCAAATGAGTCAGCTCTTCTCATCAGGTGGCCAAAGTATTGGAGTTTCAGTTTCAACATCAGTCCCTCTAATGAACACCCAGGAGTGATCTCCTTTAGGATGGACTTGTTGCATCTTGCAGTCCAAGGGACTTTCAAGAGTCTTCTCCAACACCACCTTTTAAAAGCATCAATTCTTCGGCGCTCAGCCTTCTTTATAGTCCAACTCTCACATCCATACATGACTACTGGAAAAACCATAGCCTTGACTAGATGGACCTTTGTTGGCAAAGTAATATCTCTGCTTTTTAATATGCTATCTAGGTTGGTCAAAGCTTTACTTTCAAGGAGTAAGCGTCTTAATTTCATGGCTGCAATCACCATCTGCAGTGATTTTGGAGCCCAGAAAAATAAAGTCAGCCACTGTGTCCACTGTTTCCCCATCTATTTCCCATGAAGTGATGGGACCGGATGCCATGGTCTTAGTTTTCTGAATGTTGAGCTTGAAGCCAACTTTTTCACTCTCCTCTTTCACTTTCATCAAGATGCTCTTTAATTCTTCTTTTCTTTCTGCCATAAGGGTGGTGTCATCTGCATATCTGAGGTTATTGATATTTCTCCCGGCAATCTTGATTCCAGCTTATGCTTCTTCCAGCCCAGCGTTTCTCATGATGTACTCTGCGTATAAGTTAAACAAGCATGTGACAATATACAGCCTTGACGTACTCCTTTTCCTATTTGGAATCAGTCTGTTATTCCATGTCCAGTTCTAACTGTTGCTTCCTGACCTCCTGAGATCTCTATATTTGGTCCTAATTCATTGAAGTTTTATCTGTGTCCCTTTCTCCTAGTTTCTGGCAAGTCTCTGTATGTCAGTTTTGATTTTGACTACCTTATTCCCATCCCTCACTGAGGAACTCCATAGAAATCTTGTCACTTTTCAGTGAAAACTATATGAAAGACTTTGTATATGTATTATATCTGCATCTTTTGCATATCTGTTTTCTACTTTTTCAATTCTGTTTTTTAGTCTGAAAAAAATAGGCTTATTTCTCATGTGACTGACATATGGAATAAGTTTCAGGTGAGACTTTGACTCACCTCCCGCTCTACAGACCGACCCATGGCTTATATTGCAGGCTGAGAAGTTTAACTGTCTTCTTCAAATGGCAGGCACACTATCTTACAACTGGGTTACACACATACAGTAACAGGTGAGTTGCTCCTCATAAAGAGATCAGTTATATACATATATATTAAGAGCAGGATGATCATTCTGTTTCATGAGAGGTAAAGGGGGTTTAAGAAGAGTTCCCCTACTCTTCCACTTACAGAGAGGAGGAAGAGTTCCCAGAGACAAGGGAGGAATAGATAGTAAATCTGAAAGTACAGGATTCTAATGACCTGAAGAAGAATTAAAGCCTGATCAGGAGTTCAGAGTATGGGGAAAGGTCTCCATAGGAGGCAAAGATGAGGAAGAAACTCTATAACTGAAGTTGCACAATCAGGATGATTCCCATGGAAGCAAAACTGATTCTGAAGGAGAAAGCTCAGATTAAGGAATGTCCTTGTCAGAGGAAAAAAAAAAGGTGTCATTTGGTGAGCTATAGGTGTTACTATTTTCAGGAGACTGAGGAACAACTGAATTTCACACCAGATGATAGCTACACATCCCTGTGAAAAATCTGCCTACGAGGAATTATGAGAATTAGGAAGCAAAATACAACTTGTTTCCCAGGCTTGGACCCTGGGCCCTAATGCTGATAATTCTTATAAGTTGTACTAGAGGACACAGTTTAAAAGGAGCCCTCGTCAGGCTCCTTCTTAGAAACCCAAAGCTTCAACCTCAGAATTGTCCACATGTTAGAACAGAGTAGCCCTAAGGCCACTTGCTCTTTTGTTGAAGTGGAAAAGAGACAGAGGAACCAATATACAGGGAATCTATAAATCTACAGTGACCCTTTATCAGTATCAAATATGGCCCAATTAATGGTGTGGATCCAAATATTCAAAACAGTTTTCTCCTTAGCAGAAAGAATTAATAAAACTCATTGTTGGTATGAGAGTAGTTTTGAAAATTTTACAATTCTCTTCCTAGTCTAGCAAGAGGTATGGATAAAAAGGATGTTCTGGTGAATGCTTGTTTTTAATCACGTCAGTCTAACCCATGCTCGTTCTCTTGGTAATACTTTACTTGACTGCTCACCAATTCTTTTTTGTTTCCTATACGACTGTTTCTCTGTTTCTCCCTCTTGTTCTAATTTTTTTCTCTGCTTGAACTTTTGTCTTAGCATTAGATTAAAATCTCGTCTTGTGATAGTGAATTTGTTGATTTTTCCCCTATAGTTTCAATAAATTTTGATGTATATGTTTTAAAGTTATGTCATTAAGTACCTGCAGTTTAAAATTTTTTATGCTTTCCCAGTGACTTGAAACTTTTGTTAACAAGTCAAAATAAAAATGAGAGATCACAGGTACATGCATCAACTAAAGACAATGCTGAGAAAAACATGCAAATTACAAAAGTGTACAAGCAGTTTGATTCCATACACATAAAATTCAAAGCCCTGAAAACTGTATTGTGTGTTGTTTAGAGATGCATGTACAGGTGGTAAAAACTCTGGGAAAATATAGGATATTGGTAACTTATGGGAGAATAGGAAATGTTATGATTAGAGAAGAGTACATGGGGGACTTCAAAGATTCTGGTAATGCTTGTAATTTATGTTGGTTGCTAGATGTTCAGGTGTATGTCTTATTATTAGGCTATATGTATGTCATATATGCTTTTGTATTAAATGTGATAAATTGCATAATGAAAATGACTAAATAATAGTATGGAAAAAGAAGTCAAATAGTTTCAAAAACTACTCTGCATGCATCCCCAGAGCTGGGACAGTTTCCTCTCTATCTTAGATTCTGAGCTATCTGCTCATAAGGTCAGGTATATCTTTAAGGCCATATTCTTAGCTGAACCAGACCTTCTAGGCCTGGCCAAGTGTACCAGGGTGACTTTTTCTCTCCCATATTTATGTCCATAGTGTAGGAGTTCAGTCCTCTGTTCTAACAGAAACAGTCTTTATTAAATTTTCAAAGCTGAAAAACACTGCCGGTTCTCATCCCCATTTACTTCCTATCATTATATTCCACATTAGCTCCTATTTAGACAACCTGTAAAAATCGCAAGAACTAAATTGAAATGCTTACTTTGTGCTAGACTTTAGATATTCTAATTTACATATGTTCATTTAAACTTCACAACAGTCCTGTGAAATGAGTACTGTTAGTTTTTCCACTTTACAGATGAAAAACACAGGGTAAAGAGACATTAATTTTCCCAAGATTTTTCAGCTCTGAAGTGGATCTAAAGTCAGACACTCTGGCTTCAAAATCTGTGGTCTGAACAACCATGGTCAGGCCTGCTCTTACCAATTCTTACAGTCTTTTTCCTGAACTTGCATCAAGCCAACTAAAAACAAATATCTTGTGTTCTGGCAGACTCTCTCCCAGTCCTTCAGAATTCTACTCACCATATATTCTCTATACTACATTCCTCTCTCTGTCGGTTTAGCAGTTCTTTTGGTGCTGTCATTTTACCCAAAACTTAGTGTTTCTGAAACACCATAAATTGTGGACGTTACTTGACAACCACTGTCAGTCAAGAAGGTGTCAGTCTATCTCTCTGCCCCTTTCAGGTGGGTGAATCTTATTTCCAACTTGTGGCTCCATTTTCTCCCTGCATTTATCTTGCTGTGAGTAAACCACTACCTTTGTCTATGAATTATAAGCCACAAAAATTGTGAAAATAAATGATCCATCTGCCCAGAAAGTAAGAAAAATACTGCTTGTATTTGAAAGCAGTATACTGCTGTTCTTATGTGCTGGCGAGAAAAGACAGAGACTGAGAGTGGACCTTCTCCTCCGATCATGTGCGTGAAGCTATCAGTGCAGTTCAGTTCAGTCGCTCAGTCGTGTCCAGTTCTTTGTGACCTCGTGGACTGCAGCACACCAGGCCTCCCTGTCCATCACCAACTCCCAGAGTTTACTCAAACTCGTGTCCATCGAGCTGGTGATGCCATCCAACCATCTCATCCTCTGTGGTCCCCTTCTTCCACCTTCAATCTTTCCCAGCATCAGGGTCTTTTCAAATGAGTCAGTTCTTCGCATAAGGTGGCCAAAGGATTGGAGTTTCAACTTCAACATCAGTCCTTCCAATGAATATTCAGGACTGATTTCCTTGAGGATGGACTGGTTGGATCTCCTTGCAGTCCAAGGGACTCTCAAGAGTCTTCTCCAACACCACAGTTCAAAAGCATCAATTCTTCTGTGCTCAGCTTTCTTTATAGTCCAACTCTCACATCCATACATGACTACTGGAAAAACCATAGCTTTGACTAGATAGACCTTTGTTGGCAAAGTAATGTCTCTGTTTTTTAATATGCTATCTAGCTTGGTCATAACTTTGCTTCCAAGGAGGAAGCGTCTTTTAATTTCATGGCTGCAGTCACCATCTGCAGTGATTTTGGAGCCCCCCAAAATGAAGTTCTGTCACTGTTTCCACTGTTTCCCCATCTATTTTCCATGAAGTGATGGGACCAGATGCCATAATCTTCGTTTTCTGAATGCTGAGTTTTAAGCCAACTTTTTCACTCTCTTCTTTCACTTTCATCAAGAGGCTCTTTAGTTCTTCACTTTCTGCCATAAGGGTGGTATCATCTGCATATCTGAGGTTATTGATATTTCTCCCAGCAATCTTGGTTTCAGCTTGTGCTTCATCCAGCTCAGCATTTCTCATGATGTACTCTGCATATAAGTTAAATAAGCAGGGTGACAGTATACAGCCTTAATGTACTCCTTTTCCTATTTGGAACCAGTCTGTTGTTCCATGTCCAGTTCTGTTTCTTCCTGACTTGCATACAGCATTCTCAGGAGGCGCATAAGGTGGTCTGGTATTCCCATCTCTTGAAGAATTTTCCACAGTTTGTTGTGATCCACACAGTCAAAGCCATTGGCATAGTCAATAAAGCAGAAGTAGATATTTTTCTGGAACTCTCTTGCTTTTTTGAGGATCCAGCGGATATTGGCAATTTGATCTCAAGTTCTTCTGCCTTTTCTAAATCCAGCTTGAACATCTGGAAGTTCATGGTTCATGTACTGTTGAAGCTTGGAGAATTTTGGGCATTACTTAACTAGTGTGTGAGATGAGTGCAATTGTGTGGTAATTTGAGCATTCTTTGGCATTGCCTTTCTTTGGGATTAGAATGAAAACTGACCTTTTCCAGTCCTGTGATCACTGCTGAGTTTTCCAAATTTGCTGGCATATTGAATGCAGCACTTTCACGGCATCGTCTTTTAGGATTTGAAATAGCTCAACTGGAATTCCATCACCTCCACTAGCTTTGTTTGTAAGGATGCTTCCTAAGGCCCACTTGAATTCGCATTCCAGGATGTCTAGCTCTAAGTGAGTAATGACACCATCGTGATTATTTGGGTCATGAAGATCTTTTTTGTATAATTCTTCTGTGTATTCTTGCCACCTCTTACTATCTTCTGCTTCTGTTAGGTCCATACCATTTCTGTCCTTTACTGAGCCCATCTTTGCAGGAAATGTTCTCTTGTTAACTTTAATTTTCTTGAAGATATCTCTATCTAGTCTTTCCTATTCTACTGTTTATTTCTTTGCATTGATCACTGAGGAAGACTTTCTTATCTCTCCTTGCTATTCTTTGGAACTCTGCATTCAGATGGGTATATCTTTCCTTTTCTCCTTTGCCTTTTGCTTCTCTTCTTTTTACAGCTATTTATAAAGCCTACTCAGACAACCATTTTGTCTTTTTGCATTTCTTTTCCTTGGGGATGGTCTTGATCCCTGCCTCCTGTACAATGTCGTGTACCTCTATCCATAGTTCTTCAGGCACTCTGTCTATCAGATCTAATCCCTTGAAGCCATCAGGAGAGGAGAACTGAAATGAGATAATCATGGGTGCTGATAGGCCACTGAATTAGACGAAAGATGATTCCTGGCACAATACCTGCTGCAAAAAGGTGATCAATACACATATTTTTTTCTTGTGAAATAAATTACTGGATGAGGCACACATCATGCAAAGTATAAACTTGGAAAAGACATGATGTTATCATGAAAGAGGATAAGAATTAACTAGATCTCTGGAGGAAACCTCTGGGTGAAATTGGAGTGTGGAAGGACCTTGGTTCCTCTCTGAAATTTTATTCTCCAGAAGTAAAGAAAGAACTAAGGGACCTGGCAATGAAGGGCCTGTGATGGCTAATTTATGTGTCAGTTTGGCCATGGATTGCCCAGATATTTGATGAAATATTACTCTGGATGTATCTGTGAAGCTGTGTTTGGACGAGATATAACAAAATTCAATAAAGACTTTAAAAATGCTCCACATCAAAGAAGTCTTTCACACACACAAACAATATACTAGGAAAGAAAAAAAGAAGAGGCACATGTAGATGTCAAGGAGACTGTAGAGGGAGCTATCTGATCAGCTCAGATATTAAAGGATAATTCAAAGAGGAAAGAAGAGCGTATGACTGTGAAGACTGTCTTGCATGTACTATTGACTGAGAATGAGTTTAGTAAACATTAATATGAATAAAATTGGCATGAAGAAGAGTGATAAGACAAAGAATCATGTCCAGAAAAATGGCATCCAAATATGTTAGAACTGCAAAAAACTTAAGGATAAAGAATTGGTGGGGCTTTATTTTTAGCCATAGGCTATAATAGATCAAAACCTGATTTAAGAAAGAGCAAAGCCTGCCTGAAGACCTTGCTCTAATATAATATTTATGGGGACAAATAGAAAGATGTCTCTGTCCTGAGTTGTTCCGTCTTGTCTTTCAAGGTATAATGTTAGGCTGAGAAGGGTTTCTTTCTGGAGAGAGGAAAGAGAGTGCATAGCAGAGGTGGAGCTTCGAGAGTCCCAGCCCATCTCCAGGCTCAGGACTTACCATCCCACGTTCCAGAGTTTGTGGAAGGGATTCCTGACATACATTTCAGTCGTTTCAACAATTAATTTTCAAACGTGTCCTATACCTGGCACTGCGTCTGACACTCAAAACACAGAGGTGAATACTACACAGAATAGTTTCCCTGGGAGCTTGAGGATCTCCAGAGATGGAACAGGTACTGAAGATCAAGAAGTGTTTTGATTTCCATAAGAGGAATGAATTGGATTCCTGACACTACAACCTTCCTGGTTCTAACACAGTCAGGCTTCAAATCAAGTTGACTTAACTCCGTATCACACAACTTTTGAACCATGAACACTTCACACCTGGGTTTTACACTAGTTCCTAGACCTTGTTCTGTCACTATATTCTCTTGGCTTCTAGCCCTTAGTTTTGTCTTTCGATTATAATTCTGTCCGTTTTCTCCAAATATAATGCCAAATGTGGCTTTTGTTTATTTATTCAGCAAATGTTCATTGAATATCTTATGTGCCAGACTCTGTTCTAGGTGCTAGGGATACACCAATGAGTAAAACAAAATTCCTGCCCTAATGGAATTTGCCTTCTGGTAATGATTATCATGGTGGGACAAAATATAAACAATATATATCTTTATGGACACATAGGTGTGTTTTACAGTAGTTCTGTGAAGGAAAATAAAATATAGCTGGCTAAGAGGGACAGGAAATACTGGGGGTTACTATTTTATGTAGTAGTGTCCTCCCAAAAGGTAAGGAAGTCTCCTCTCATAAGGTGACACTTGGACAGAGACTGGAAGGAATTTAGAGTGAGAAGATGCTTCTGTCTGGTATGTAGAACATCTCATTAGGGGGAATGCTAGCTAGTATAAATGCTGAACAGACTGAGTGGAGCAAGATTGGTAAGTAAGATCCAAAAGACTGGTTCCAAAGAGGAAAAGGAGTATGTCAAGGCTGTATATTGTCACCCTGCTTATTTAACTTATATATAGAGTACATCATGAGACATGCTGGGCTGGATGAAATACAAGCTGGACTCAAGATTGCTGGTAGAAATATCAATAACATTAGATATGCAGAAGACACCACCCTTATGGCAGAAAGTGAAGAAAAGCTAAAGAGCCCCTTTATGAAATTGAAAGAGGAGAGTGAAAAAGTTGACTCAAAGCTCAACCTTCTGAAAACTAAGATCATGGCATCTGGTCCCATCTTCATGGCAAATAGATGAGGAAACAGTGGCAGACTTTATTTTTTTGGACTCCAAAATCACTGCAGATGGTGACTACAGCCATGAAATTAAAAGATGCTTGCTCCTTGGAAGAAAAGTTATGACCAACCTAGATAGCATATTAAAAAGCAGAGACATTACTTTGTCAACAAAGGTCTATCTAGTCAAAGCTATGGTTTTTCCAGTAGTCATGTATGGATGTAAGAGTTGGACTATAAAGAAAGCTAAGCATTGAAGAATTGATGCTTTTTTGGAGAAGACTCTTGAGAGTCCCTTGGACTGCAAGGAGATCCAACCAGTCCATCCTAAAGGAGATCAGTCCTGGGTGTTCATTGGAAGGACTGATGTTGAAGTTGAAACTCCAGTCCTTTGGCCACCTGATGCAAAGAGCTGACTCATCAGAAAAGACCCTGATGCTGGGAAAGATTGAAGACAGGAGGAGAAGGGGAGTACAGAGGATGAGATGGTTGGATGGCATCACCGACTCAATGGACATGAGTTTGAGTGAACTCGGAGTTGGTGATGGACAGGGAGGCTTGGTGTGCTGCAGTTCATGGGGTCGCAGAGTTGAACGCAACTGAGTGGCTGAACTGAACTGAACTGAACTGAAGACCCTAGTAGGAGTTCAGGCAAGGGGAGCACAGGATCAGGGGTCCTGTAAGCCATAGTCAAGACTTCAGCTTTAATCTGAAGCCATAGTGCAAGGAAGTGCTGTCATCTGATATGTGTTAAAAGGATAATTGGGACTTTCATATGGAGAATAGGCTAGGAGCAGGGCAGATAAAATTTGAAGAGAGAGCAGTTAGGAATCTATCAGAATTACTTGGGAAGGAGTCAGTTGTGGCTTGTACCAGGTAGTGATGGTAGAGGCAGGAAGAAGTGATGTAATTCTGAGTACGTTTGGAAGGTAGAGCCGAAAAGTTTTGCTGTTGGACTGGATGGAGAGCATATTGAGATAGGATGTTCCTGGCCTTGGTCATTAGTCTTTCTAAGCTATGGCTTATTTTCACCTTCTGATGTTACCCACTTCTAGGTGCTTTGGTAGCTGACTATTTCTACCCTTATTAAGAACCCCAGCACCTAACTCTGACCAGTGACCTTCCAAGGCTTGCTATAACCCACAGAGGAGAATTAAACAGGTGTATTCTTCCCTTAAGTTAGAAAAAAACTAAATGAAATGTCTTCCTTGTGTCCTGAAAATGTGTATCAATGTAGGGAAAAATTAGATTAACCATGAATGAAAATGTAGCATTTTATTTATTTTTTTTCTTCTTGACTGAGGAATCAGTGCTTAGGCACTTGAGTGATCATAGAATGAAAATGGGCATATAAATTTTGACTAAGGAGGAAGATATCCTAGGAAAATGAACCTGTTTCTATATCAAGTTAAACAAAACAGAACATGTTTCAGAAGCAATCTTTTGGTGTGGTAATGAGTTCAGCCCAGAAACTTCTGATTCTAGCAGTAGTCTAGTGATTACAAAAGAAACTAAGTTTTGATGCCTGTTCTAATTTTTAACAGTAAAAGTACATATCATCTGCGCTACCCCTACTTTCTCCCCTTGTACACCAATTGGAACCCAGGCCAGGGTCTTTGAAATAGGTGCTGAAGATGGCATTACTGCATCCCTGGGTCAGACTGGGGGAATCTAGCTTTGTTTCTTGGTTTTGGCTGCTACACAGGTGGCTTGCCATTCCCATACACGAACAGGAGCTGATTAGCACTCCAGTGCCCTATTTAAGGTTTCTGGCTCGAGAGAGAAGCTATTTTGAAAAGTGAAAAGATTACACTCTGATAATAGACCAGAAGCTTTACACATGTGGATGGCTCATGGAGGATTAAAAGAGCAGATCCAGAATAAATGCAGCTTGCACCTGATAGAACAGTGAGGGTGACTGCTCTCACACCAATTGTAGGGACTGTTTGAAGGAAGTTCCCTGCTCGGATCACTGATGCCTCTGTGAGCCAACACAATGGCGGTTGGTTTAGTGGGCCAGTGTCTGAACCAACTACTGTCTTCTCGAGGAACCAATTAGATCACTTCATACTCCTTTGATGTTTCAGGGATCTTAGGTCCTAATTGGTAGACTCATCTCTCCAAAATTTGATCTTTTTCTAAATGTTCCTGCATGGAAACATTTCCCCAGGCTCATTAATCATCTGAAGAAGTAGATGACTGGGGAAATTCACACTTGTCCTAATTAATTTAAAGCAAACATGATGCGGATTAGAATTTTGTTACTAGATTCCCTAGAAGCTGCTCCTAAGCTGCTCATGGTGGGACTGGGCCTTTATGTTGTGTATGTCACTTTTATGTAGATCAAGGTTTTGGGAGACTAGCTCACTTTGTTGTCACAGTAAGGGTGGGTGGCAAATTTCTTGGGCTGGAGAGTCAGGCAGGATAGCCTCTGCTGTCTCAGTTTTCAGGCTTGCGGAACTTGGTGTCTGTTTGGTGGATCTGACTACCTGGAAGGCAGACTGGGCTTTTTGGGAGAAGCTTTCTTATATGCCTTCATTGGTATGAAACTAGGTAGTCAGGATTTGCTGTCAAGAGATTTGTGATCCTGGGACTGTCCTGGTGGTCCAGCAGTTAAGACACCATGCTTCCAGAGTAGGGGGCATAGGTTCAACCCCTCGTCAAGGAACTAGAATCCCACATGATGTGTGGTGTGGCCAAAAAAAAAAAAGATGTGTGATCCTTTGAGGAAGTATCTCCATGCCTCCAAAGTTGCGTATTATGATTAGTTACTATCCACAGTGGTTTTTTTGTTCTTGTCTTAAAATTTCAGAGTTAGAAGGTATCAATGGTGTTAGGAGTCCAGGAAGGAAATATCAGAATATACATCCCTCAGTTTCAGCCATGGTCAAGAAGGAAGCCACATAGGTCTGATGGATACAGTGAGAGCTACTCTTAAAGTCCTTTCAGTGTGTATTTTACTTCTCCATATGTCTGTGCAGGAACTTGAGCCCTTCCTAAGCAAGAGTGGCATGATTGACTTTTCAGTTCAGTTCAGTTCAGTCGCTCAGTCATGTCCGACTCTTTGCGACCCCGTGAATCATAGCACGCCAGGCCTCCCTGTCCATCACCGTCTCCTGGAGTTCACTCAGACTCATGTCCATCGAGTCAGTGATGCCATCCAGCCATCTCATCCTCGGTCGTCCCCTTCTCCTCCTGCCCCCAATCCCTCCCAGCATCAGGGTCTTTTCCAATGAGTCAACTCTTCGCATGAGGTGGCCAAAGTACTGGAGTTTCAGCTTTAGCATCATTCCTTCCAAAGAAATCCCTGGTTGGTCTCCTTTAGAATGGACTGGTTGGATGTCCTTGCAGTCCAAGGGACTCTCAAGAGTCTTCTCCAACACCACAGTTCAAAAGCATCAATTCTTCGGTGCTCAGCCTTCTTCACAGTCCAACTCTCACAACCATACATGACTACTGGAAAAACCATAGCCTTGACTAGACGGACCTTAGACGGCAAAGTAATGTCTCTGCTTTTGAATATGCTATCTAGTTTGGTCATAACTTTTCTTCCAAGGAGTAAGTGTCTTTTAATTTCATGGCTGCAATCACCATCTGCAGTGATTTTGGAGCCCCCAAAAATAAAGTCCGACACTGTTTCCACTGTTTCCCCATCTATTTCCCATGGAGTGATGGGACTGGATGCCATATTCTTCATTTTCTGAATGCTGAGCTTTAAGCCAACTTTTTCACTCTCCTCTTTCACTTTCATCAAGATGCTTTTTAGTTCCTCTTCACTTTCTGCCATTAGGGTGGTGTCATCTGCATATCTGAGGTGATTGATATTTCTCCCAGCAATCTTGATTCCAGCTTGTGTTTCTTCCAGTCCAGCGTTTCACATGATGTACTCTGCTTATAAGTTAAATAAGCAGGGTGACAGTATACAGCCTTGACGTACTCCTTTTCCTATTTGGAACCAGTCTGTTGTTCCATGCCCAGTTTTAACTGTTGCTTTCTGGCCTGCATACAGATTTCTCAAGAGGCAGGTTAGGTGGTCTGGTATTCCCATCTCTTTCAGAATTTTCCACAGTTTGTTGTGATCCACACAGTCAAAGGCTTTGGCATAGTCAAGAAAGCAGAAATAGATGTTTTTCTGGAACTCTCTTGCTTTTTCTATGATCCAGCAGATGTTGGCAATTTGATCTCTGGTTCCTCTGCCTTTTCTAAAACCAGCTTGAACATCAGGAAGTTCATGGTTCACGTATTGCTGAAGCCTGCTTTGGAGAATTTTGAGCATTACTTTACTAGCTTTGGAGAATTTTGAGCATTACTTTACTAGCATTACTTTACTAGCGAATTACTACAAATGAGTGCAATTGTGCGGTAGTTTGAGCATTCTTTGGCATTGCCTTTCTTTGGGATTGGAATGAAAACTGACCTTTTCCAGTCCTGTGGCCACTGCTGAGTTTTCCAAATTTGCTGGCATATTGAGTACAGCACTTTCACAGCATCATCTTTCAGGATTTGAAATAGCTCTACTGGAATTCCATCACCTCCACTAGCTTTGTTGGTAGTGATGCTTTCTAAGGCCCACTTGACTTCACATTCCAAGATGTCTGGCTCTAGATGAGTGATCACACCATCGTGATTATCCAGGTCGTGAAGATTCTTTTTGTACATTTCTTCTGTGTATTCTTGCCATCTCTTCTTAATATCTTCTGCTTCTGTTAGGTCCAAACCATTTCTGTCCTTTATCGAGCCCATCTTTGCATGAAATGTTCCCTTGGTATCTCTAATTTTCTTGAAGAGATCTCTAGTCTTTCCCATTCTGTTCTTTAACTCTATTTCTTTGCATTGATCGCTGAAGAAGGCTTTCTTGTCTCTTCTTGCTATTCTTTGAAACTCTGCATTCAGATGCTTGTATCTTCCTTTTCTCCTTTGCTTTTCGCTTCTCTTCTTTTCACAGCTATTTGTAAGGCTTCCGCAGACAGCCATTTTGCTTTTTTGCATTTCTTTTCCATGGGGATGGTCTTGATCCCTGTCTCCTGTACAATGTCACGAACCTCATTCCATAGTCCACCAAGCACTCTATCTATCAGATCTAGGCCCTTAAATCTATTTCTCACTTCCACTGTATAATCATAAGGGATTTGATTTAGGTCATACCTGAATGGTCTAGCAGTTTCCCCTGTTTTCTTCAATTTCAGTTGAATTTGGCAATAAGGAGTTCATGATCTGAGCCACAGTCAGCTCCTGGTCTTGTTTTTATTGACTGTATAGAGCTTCTCCATCTTTTGCTGCAGAGAATATAATCAGTCTGATTTCAGTGTTGACCATCTGGTGATGTCCATGTGACAGATTGTGGTCCACTGGAGAAGGGAATGGCAAACCACTTCAGTATTCTTGCCTTGAGAACCCCATGAACAGTATGAAAAGGCAAAATGATAGGATCCTGAAAGAGGTACTCCCCGGGTCAGTGGGTGCCCAGTATGCTACTGGAGGTCAGTGGAGAAATAACTCCAGAAAGAATGAAGGGTTGGAGCCAAAGCAAAAACAATACCCAGCTGTGGATGTGACTGTTGATAGAAGCAAGGTCCAATGCTGTAACAAGCAATATTGCATAGGAACCTAGAAGGTCAAGTCCATGAATCAAGGCAAATTGGAAGTGGTCAAACAGGAGATGGCAAGAGTGAACATCGACATTCTAGGAATCAGTGAACTAAAATGGACTGGAATGGGTGAATTTAACTCAGATGACCATTATATCTACTACTGCAGGCAGGAATCCCTCAGAAGAAATGGAGTAGCCATCATGGTCAACAGAAGAGTCCGAAATGTAGTTCTTGGATGCAATCTCAAAAACGACAGAATGATCTCTGTTCGTTTCCAAGGCAAACCATTTAATATCACAGTAATCCAAGTCTATGCCCCAACCAGTAACGCTGAAGAAGCTGAAGTTGAATGGTTCTATAAAGACCTACAAGACCTTTTAGAACTAACACCAAAAAAAGATGTCCTTTTCATTATAGGGGACTGGAATGCAAAAGTAGGAAGTCAAGAAACACCTGGAGTAACAGGCAAATTTGGCCTTGGAATATGGAATGAAGCAGGGCAAAGACTAACAGTTTTGCCAAGAAAATGCACTGGTCATAGCAAACACCCTCTTCCAACAACACAAGAGAAGACTCTACACATGGACATCACCAGATGTTCAACACCGAAATCAGATTGATTAACTTTTAGGTAGGTTTTAATTTTTTTAATAAACATTAAATTTTAAAATACTGTTAGATTTACAGAAAAGTTACCAAGATACCACAGAAAGTTCCCATATATCCCTTAGCCAGTTTCCCCTATGTTTAATATCTTACATAGCTCTGCTACATTTTGCCACAACTAAGGAGGCTTCCCTGGTGGCTCAGAAGCATCTGCCTGCAATGCAGGAGACCCGAGTTCAATCCCTGGGTTGGGAAGATCCGCTGGAGAAGGAAATGGCAACCCACTCCAGTAGTCTTGCCTGGAGAATCCCATGGAGAGAGGAGCCTGGTGGGCTACAGTCCACAGGGTCACAAAGAGTCAGACACGACTGAGCGACTTCACACACACACAAGAAGCTAAGAAACATTGTTAAATTACTGTTAATTCAGTTCCACATTGTTCGGATTTTATCTGTTTTTTTCCCAACGTAGGGTTTTTTCATTATTTATGCACACTACTAGTTGGTATTGTACTGTATAGTGATGTCTTTGTTCAATTTTGGGCTTCCCTTGTAACTTAGTTGATAAGGAATCTGCCTGTAGTGCAGGAGACCTGGCTTCGATCCCTGGGCTGGGAAGATCCTCTGGAGAAGGAAATGGCAATGAACTCCAGTATCTTTGCCTGGAGAATCTCATGGACAGAGGAGCCTGGTGGGCTGCAGTCCATGGGGTTGCAAAGAGTCAGGCACGACTGAGCAACTAACACTTATTTACACTTACTTGTTCAATTTTGGTGTCAGTGTTAAATCAGCTCCATAACCTTATTCTAAGCTTTGCAACAGTTTAAAATGGATTGAAACGGTTTACTGGCTAATTTGAAAGAATTGACCTGTGAAATTATGTGTCTCTTGGTACAGTTTGTTGCTGTTCAGTTGCTCAGTCATGTCTGACTCTTTGTGACCCCATGGACTGAAGCACGCCAGGCCTCCCTGCCCTTCACTATATCCTGGAGCTTACTCAAATTCATGTCCATTGAGTCGGTGATGCCATCCAACCATCTCATCCTCCGTTGTCCCCTTCTCCTCTTTCCCAGCATCAGTATCTTGACTAATGAGTCTGTTCTTTGCATCAGACTTCACCAAAGTATTGGAGCCTCAGCTTCAGCATCAGTCCTTCCAATAAATATTCAGGACTGATTTCCTTTAGGATTGACTAGTTGGATCTCCTTGCAGTCCAGGGGACTCTCAAGAGTCTTCTCTAACACCACAGTTCAGAAGCATCAATTCTTTGGTGCTCAGCCTTGTTTATGGTCCAACCCTCACATCCACACATGACTACTGGAAACCATAGCTTTGACTGTATGTACCTTTGTTGGTAAAGTAATGTCCCTGCTTTATAATACGCTGTCTAGGTTGGTCATAGCTTTTTTTCCAAGGAGCAAGTGTCTTTTAATTTCATGGCTGCAGTCACCATCTGCAGTGATTTTGAAGCCCAAGAAAATAAAGTCTGTCACTGTTTCTATTGTTTCCCCATCTATTTGCCATGAAGTGATGGGACTGGATGCCATGCTCTTCATTTTTTGAATGTTGAGTTTTAAGCCAGCTTTTTCATTGTCCTCTTTCACTTTCATCAAGAGGCTCTTTAGTTTTTTTTCAGTTTCTGCCATGGGGGTGGTGTCACCTGCATATCTGAGGTTATTGATATTTCTCCCAGCAGTCTTGATTTCAGCTTGTGATTCATCTAGCCTGGCATTTTGCCTGATGTAGTCTGCATAGAAGTTAAATAAGCAGGATGACAATACACAGCCTTGACATACTCTTTTCCCGATTTTGAACCAATCTGTCGTTCCATGTCCAGTTCTGTTGCTGGACTGTTGCTTCTTGACCTGCATACAGATTTCTCAGGAGGCAGGTCAGGTGATTTAGTATTCCCATCTCTTGAAGAATTTTCCAGAGTTTGTTATGATCCATACAGTCAAAGGCTTTAGTGTAATCAATGAAGCAGAAGTAGACGTTTTTCTGGAATTCTCTTGCTTTTTCTATGATCCAACCAATGTTGGCAGTTTGATCTCTGGTTCCTCTGCCTTTTCTAAATCCAGCTTAAACATATGGAGGTTCTCGGTTCACACACTGTTGAAGCCTAGCTTGGAGAATTTTGAGCATTACTTTGCTAGCATGTGAAATGAGTACTGTTGTGTGGTAGTTTGGAAATTCTTTGATATTGCTCTTCCTTGAAATTGTTACAATTTGGGGAAAGTTATACCCATTGAGACAGTGGCCAAGGGAGGAACATTAGTAAACTATCCAGGACTTTGGCACCACTCTTCCATGGAATCCCCAGTTGAGGTATGCTGGGGCCCTTGGAGAATTCTCCCCTAGACCAACTTGACCTGTGATTGCAGAAAGCAGACTGAAATACCTACTGAGCCTCTTCCCACAAAAGAATCTGGGGTTTTATATTTCTTTGGTAAAGAACAGCCACACCAGAGCTGTGTTACTGGTGAGAAAATAACAGAACAAAAACAAAAGAGAGTTTGATCTAATGCTTAGAGAGCTTATTCTTAACCCTTTCAGACTCAGGATCTTTCCTAGAATTTTGATTCATCTAAAGTGGGGCTCAGATTTTACATTTTATACAAGTGAGACGGAGATGATACTGTTGGTCCAGGGACCACACTTTGAGAAATACTACCTCAAGGCATGTTTTTTATAGAAAAGCCACAATAAATACTTATTATTTCTCTTTATTTCCCATCATTCTAAATAACAATTCAGTTCCCTAGCAGCTTCCAAAAGTGATCAGTGATTTCTATTTTCATAGTATTGTGAACTCCAGCATTGTTTCTAACATATTTAACACATTTAATGTGTTTTAATGACTTCCGATATATGTTTTCTTTTTGAAACTCAAGTTATATCATATTTGGACTTTGAAGGCTTCTTAAAGTTAATCTGTGTTCTTTTGACATCATCCATTCCAACAATCTTTGAAAATTTTCTTATTTTCAGGTACCAACAAAATGCTGTAGGTTCATCTTATAAATTTAAGACCCCAAACTTGAATTCACTTTTCCAAAGAACTTGGTTCCTTTTCATGTGACTCTGTATTATTTTGGGCCATTATTCTAATTATAAAACCATATTGTCATTACAGAAAGTGTGAAAATGTCACAGTAAAGAAGTAGAACAATAATCCAGTCATTTTAAAGCAACTACTGACATTTTAATATGTTTAGTTCAGGTCATTTTGCAATGAAATTATAGTATATAAATATATAAAGTAATATCTTACATTTTTCATTTTTAAAAGAACATGCATAATAATTTTCTTATCTCATTAAAAACTTTCACGAGCATCATTTCAAGAGTAGTATTGTGTCACACTATATGAACTTAACGTAAATTCTTTAGTCATTCTCCAGATAATGGACTTATTTTTGAAAATTATGCTTCAAAGAACAGCTATATGCTTATCTTTCTTCCCATTTTATACTGGTTGTTTTGAAAGAATCTATTCTAGAAGTAGAATCAATGGGTCAGAGAATATAAACATATTTTAAGTTCTTAAAATCGAGTTGCTAAGTCATGTCTGACTCTTTGTGACCTCATGGACTACAGCACTCCACTCCAGGCTTTCCTGTCCATCACCACCTCCCACAGCTTGCTTAAACTCATGTCCTTTGAGTTAGTGATGCCATCCAATCATCTCATCCTCTGTTCCTTTCTCCTCCTGCCTTCTGTCTTTCCCAAAATCAGGGTCTTTTCTGATGAGTCAGCTCTTTGCATCAGGTAGCCAAAGTATTGGAGCTTCAGCTTCAGCACCAGTCCTTCCAGTGAGTATTCAGGATTGATTTCCTTTAGGATTGTCTGGTTTGATTCTCCTTGAAGTCCAAGGAACACTCAAGAGTCTTCTCCAGCACCACAATTCAAAAGCATCAATTCTTAAGCACTCAGCCTTCTTCATGGTTGAATTCTCATGTGTATACATGACTACTGGAAAAACCATAGTTTTGACAATATGGACCTTTGTCAGCAAAGTGATATCTCTGCTTTGTAATATGCTGTCTAGGTTTGTCATAGCTTTTCTTCCAAAGAGCAAGTGTCACCATCTGCAGTGATTTTGGAGCCCAAGAAAATATAATATGTTACTGCTTCCATTTTTCCCCATCTATTTGCCATGAAGTGATGGACTGGATGCCATGATTTTCATTTTCTGAATGTTGAGTTTTAAGCCAGTTTTTTCACTGTCTCTTTCACTTGCATTAAGAGGCTCTTTAGTTCTTCGCTTTCTGCTATAAGGTTGGTGTCATCTGCCTATCTGAGGTTATTGATATTTCTCTCAGAAATCTTGATTCTAGCTTGTGCTTCATCAAGCCTGACGTTTCACATGATGTATTCTGCATATAAGTTAATAAGCAGGGTGAGGGTGACAATATACAGTCTTGACTTATTCCTTTCCTGATTTGGAACCAATCTGTTGTTCCATGTCCAGTTCTAACTGTTGCTTCTTGACCTGCATACAGCATTCTCAGGAGGCACATAAGGTGGTCTGGTATTCCCATCTCTTTAAGAATTTTCCAGAGTTTGTTGTGATGCACACAGTCAAAGGCTTTAACCTAGTCAGTAAAGCAAAAGTAGATGTTTTTCTGGAATTCTTTTGCTATTTTGATGATCCAGTGGATGTTGGCAATTTGATCTCTGGTTCCTCTGCCTTTTCTTAATCCCACTTGAACATTTGGAAGTTAATGGTTCACGTACTATTGATGCTTGGCTTGGAGAATTTTGAGCATTGCTTTGCTAGCATGTGAGATGTGTGCAATTGTGCCATAGTTTAAACATTCTTTTCATTGCCTTCCTTTGGGATTGGAATGAAAACTGACCTTTTCCAGTCCTGTGGCCACTGTTGAGTTTTCCAAATTTGCTGGCATGTTGAGTGCAACACTTTAACAACATCATCTTTTAAGATTTGAAAAATCCTACTCTAATCCTCATACTATAATATGTATAGGAGGCTTGCAGTTCCTCATGTGGCCACATGTGAGTGGGGCACCATCCTCATACTATAATCTGTGTGTGGCAGGGCCCTTCCCAGTTCTGCTGTCTCTGACAGGCAGTTGAGTCTTGCATATTTGGAGGGGATAATCTTTGTTGAGATAGTCTGTGCTAAAAACCAGTTGTCATTTAATAATCCACAGGGGCCAAAACCCTTCAAAAA
The DNA here is from genome assembly GCF_001704415.2 of Capra hircus. Taxonomy (NCBI): domain Eukaryota; kingdom Metazoa; phylum Chordata; class Mammalia; order Artiodactyla; family Bovidae; genus Capra; species Capra hircus. The sequence continues at coordinate 36,833,558 of NC_030822.1, forward strand.
TGTCACAACCAGAGCCCCAACAAAATTGCCCTCTGGCCATTCTGTCTGAACCTCTCCAGTCTCCATCTGTAAAACAGGCAGTCCTGTAATAACAAGAAGGATGAAGTCATCTCAGCATAGGAGCACAGTGTGGGAAGAACAGGCTCAGAACTCAGCTTGTGCCACGAAAGCTGTGCTTCATCCTCTTCGCAGATGTGCCCCAGTGGTCCTTCCCTCCCCTTGACTCTACTTTATCTGTGTGTCAGCTTCCCCCTTTCCTCGTCAACTCTCTCTCATGAAGTCATTCAGTACCATTTCCACACCCTTCCTCTTCCCTCAGGGAACTCCCTGCATACTTCAGGAGGCAGTTTCATGCTTTGCGTTTTGCAAACTCCAGTAGTGTCTGAAGCTTCTCTAGTGTGCTCAATGCAGTTACCTTCTGCTCAGTTCTTTGCTCAGCTGGGAGGGTGAGGTGGGGTGAGGTTTAACTTTAATTTCCTAAAGAGAAAACTAGATTTTCTTTTCTACTATTTAACTTAATATGCAGACAAATCCAGGTCAGTGCTATTTGTGTTGAGGGCATTACAGTTTATGATACTCTGAGAGATAAATAATTTGTGTCAGCATGACTTGGGCCTTGCCTGTCTTGAAATGATAAACGTCACTATTATTGTGTTAAGGAGCATTTGGCAGTCTTGGGGCCTGGCCTGCTTTATAGAAGGAACCACAGTCCCCTCAAAGGCCCTTTCCTTGCTGTGCAGAGTGGATACTGCCTGTTCCAGTTAATCTGAGCATCAGTTCATCTCCCCTCAAAATGGCATCCTCCCCACCTGCCACCAAGATAAATTGTGTTCCAGAGGATTGTCAGTCTCTGTATTTGCTTTGGCTCATTTACTGCTTGTATTTTTGTACAGACACTTTTTAGGGGGGAAATATAAGTTTAATTTTTCTTGTATAAATAGGTAACTTACAAGGTAGATAATTTGGTTTTATGTAGTCTTCTGTTTCTACTGATGGAAATGGCAGTTGCAAAAATTTTCCTAATTGTCACCAAAACATTTGGATGTTTATTTAAAAAACCAGTAGGTTTACCTTGCCCTGGAAATAAGTTTAAAAGGACATTTTTTCTCTGTGTAGCTAAGCAAAAGCTATGGTCCTGTCTTCATGGTGTGATGAGCTCAGAGGATGATGTGGAATGATATACATGAAGAGATTCATGGTCAAGAAAACTCCTGAAGTCCAAACTTGAGGCCAAGAGCTGGAAATGAAGCAGATGGCACCAGACAGGAGCTCTCTCTGGGTAAGTGGGGGCTGCAGCCGAGAGTGGCAGCATATCGGCCTTGAGTGGGTTGGGGGCTCTACTTGCATCTGTGGTGAAGTTGGTTAATGCAGCAGGTGCAGCCACCCCAGCAGCCTGTGAAACTTTGGCAGAAAAGACTAAACACCTGTTTTTGAGCTGCTCAGGTTATCAGCTTGGGATCCAAGATGAAGTGCTGTGGATGTGGGGAAGCTTAATAGAGATTGTTGCTGCAGCTGTAGACAAGCATCCCTCTGGCTTTATGAAACAAATGCTAGAGTACGTGAGGTGGTGGTGGGAGAGTAGGCATTGTGGGATGATCATGTTTTCCTGCATATGTTTGTAGAAACAAGATGGATCCCTTCAAACTGAGCGATCGCCTGGTGTTCTTGGACATTTGGGCATGGTGGGGGCTAACGTGGGGGAGAGACTAGATTTCTTAAAGCTCTCGAGGCAGAAATCTTTAATTTCTTCTTTCCTTTGCCCTACTTCCAATCTGTCAATAAGCTCTAATGGTTCTACCTGTAAAATCATCAGCATCTCTTTACTTCTGCTTCTGTGATGCTAGAGACCGCTGGCATTGCTTTCTTGGTTTACTAAGCTCCTGACTGCTGTTTCAGCTCTCTTCCCTATATTATTCACCGTCTATACAGAGTTAAACTTCTAAAAATGAAGATCAACCTTGTCATTTCCCTATTAAAATGCACCAGTGACTTAACATCCTGCTGGTTATAAAATCAAATCTCCTTACATTTGCCTATAAGAACCTAAAGATCTGACCCCCTCTCCAGTCCCTTCTCTTAAACCATTCTTCCCCTTGCTCTCTGCACCGGAGCCACATGACATTTTATTTCAGGAATGGGAAAGTTCATTTCCACCTCAGAACGTGGGCACCAGCTGTTTCCTTTGCCGACGTTGAACTTCTGGCTCCTCAGTGTCTATGTCCAGTAACAGAGAGCCTTTCCTGGACACCCAACTAAAAGTAGCCCCATTTCCATTATTCTGATATTTTCACATTAGCATTTGCAACCACCTAATAGTTTATTAATTATTTTTACCTACCTATATCATCTCTCTAATCTAAGCTAGCTACTGCTGCTGCTGCTGCTAAGTCGCTTAAGTCATGTCCGACTCTGTGTGACCCCATAGACGGCAGCCCACCAGGCTCCCCCGTCGCTGGGATTCCCCAGGCAAGAACACTGGAGTGGGTTGCCATTATGGGGTAGATGAATTAATATTTGAATAGTGGCTAGCTATGAACTAATTCACTAAGCATTTCTGCAAGTGTTAGACTGCAGTACACGGGAGTGAGGATTTTGAATGGATCCTCAGATCCTGAAACAGTGCTCAGTACATAGTAGTCATTCAATAAATATTTGTTGAATAAATGAAACAGCCGAAGTGAGTAATTGAAAAAATTAAAGACGATAGACTCATCTTTATTCCCTGAGCATATGAAATGCATCTTACCTGTCACACATACTTAAAATGTTTTAGTGTTTCCCAAGTAATGTGCAAAGTGCTCTTCTAGTGCCTCTTTTAATACTTACAGCAGCCATCTGAGTTACACACTATATTATTTCCACTTTATAGATGAGGAAACTGAGGCTTAAAGAGATTAAATGAAAGTGAAAGTGAAGTCGCTCAGTAGTGTCCCGACTCTTTACGACCCCATGGACTATAGCCTACCAGGCTCCTCAGTCCATGGGATTTTCCAGGCAAGAATACTGGAATGGGTTGCCATTTCCTTCTCCAGGGGATCTTCACAACCAAGGGATTGAACCCTGGTCTCCCTCATTGTAGGCAGACACTTTACCATCTGAGCTACTGCTATTTAAGTCAAAGAGCAGCATCTCTGATCACTTGATGCTATCTAGTAATCTGTTACTATGGTTTCATTCCAGTAAAGTGTTTTTTAAAGTTATAATTTTTTAAATAAAATTTTATGTCTTATGGCAATAAAAATCATAATTATAGAACAGTAAATGGTCAAAAGCATCTTTTCTTGCTTCTTTCCTGTTCTGGGTTGAAGTACTACCTTTTGGCAGAAACAGTTATCAACAAATGACCAGATTATAAATATCAAATATGGGAACAGGACTCTGTCTGCTCCATTATAGATTGTTTTTACAGCTTTCAGGAAAGGAAGAAATACAGTGAAATAATCTCAAGGTAAAGAGACCTAAAATAATTAGTAATCCCTTCCTGTCCAGTAGGAAAAATGCTTAAAAAAAAATTCTGGGCCCGTTTTGGAGCACCTAACTCCACTGGGTGCTGGGCTCCCAGGAGCAGCCTGCTTTGGAAGGCAGCCCCACAGCCAGCTTTCAATAAGCCTGGCATTTGTCTCCTTGTGTCCATCCCACTGGGTTCCATGAAAACAGATGGAGTTGATTCCTAATCGACCTGCTGTGCTTGGGTGTGATGCTTTCAGACGTGCAATCTTGATTAACAGCAAATGTTAATTGAAGCAGTGAATTATTAAAGTGTTTTTCCATAAATGATAAATGTTGTTGTTGGCTCTTTTTCCTCTTGTGACATCCTGAAACTTTCCAAAAAGTTGCTAGCTTTGTCCAGGGAAAATGGGGAGTGGTGGCTTCATTTGATGGTATTTGTGGTGACATGTTTGTGCTCTGTGGCCAGGCTTCACTGGGAATGAACCACCTTTTCTCTTGGAATCACCTCAACCAAACAAGGAAATCATCTTTCCCTTAAACACAGGATTCTGTCCAAATGAGCTCATCCAGCCTCCTCACTTCAGTGCCTATCAGTTAGCTGATGACTCCCATTCTTTACCTCAGATTCAGATTTTCCCCTGAGCCCCAGACTTATAAACAGCATTATTATTTGACAACTCCACCCGATCCCCCATGGGATCTCAAGGTCACATTCTTTCATTTAATTTTCTAGTACCTATTATATGTCCTCAGGGCCACTTTGTTCTAAGTACTGGGAAAACATTAATGAACAAAATAGATATAGCTCCTTGTGGCTCTTACATTCTAGTGGGGAGGGGAGGAGATAAATAAACTAAAGCAACAAAAGGGGCTCAGGGCATTGGAGGTGGTGATGGCAGAGTAGAAGTTTTTACAAAGTGCTCAGGTAATGTCCTGTTAGATGGTATTTAAGCAGAGACTTAGAGCTAAGATTTAAACATAAAAAATGAAACTATATTATATTCCAAATTATCTTTGCTTAGAAATTTCCTTTGTCCTGCATTCACCATCCCCAGGAATGTTGCATATAATCACTAGAGTCACATCCATGGGGTCCTCCTCCCCACTTCTGTGTTTTTAGGAGAAATCATCCTCTCATCCATCCTGAATTCTTGCTAGCCCCAAGCAGGAACTTACAGAGGCATCAGGTAGAGTCTTCCGCCTCTTGTCCACCTTTCACTGGCTCCTCCCATGAAAGAAAGAAGAATGGATCTAACAGACCAAATGAAGAGAGTCTATCATCTATTCATCCAGTTTCTCTAGTGCTCCCTGATTGCATTTCTCAAACTTTAATGTTCTTAGGAGTGAGGCAGAGAATCTTACTCAAATACAGACTCTGATCCAACAAGTCTTTGCCATAGGTCTGAGGTTCTGTGTTTGTTAAACTCTCAGATAATGCTGATGCTGCTGGTCTGTGGCCCATACTCGAAGGGGCCACCAGAGTCTATAGGGTCCGAGAAGGCTTTAGTCCTTCTTGCTATGTACTTTTTCAACAGCTCCAACTCTCCTCATGTGTAGGATCCAATATATGGCTTTGAGAGCAAGTATTACAAAGCCCATTTTCACTCTAAATTCAAGCCATATACTCCAGTCCACATTTATCAGATTAAAGCCTTTTGCTTGATTTCTGTTTGACCCCTGTCTATTATTCTGTTCAGAAGTCAGGAGGGTGAGAAAAAGATTTTGTTTGTTGTTATAATTTGCATTTTATGTGTGAGGAAATCAAATCTTAATAAAGTTGAACAACTGATTTAAAGCCAAACGGAGGAAGTGCAGACTAGGGTTTGAAGCCTTTCACTTTGATCCTAGCATTTACCCGCTTACCTGCTGTTTTATACTGCCTCTGCAAAACTGCCCTGCCTAGAGGATCTGGTCCCTCTCTACCATGTGATTCCTGTCTCGATCTTCTGCTTTGTGCATCTCCCCACTAGTCACAGTTTCTTTACCCCTTTTTGCTCCTTGGCTCTCTTCTTACGTATCAATATGCAGATCAAGGTCTAACTCCTTTATTAAGCTTTTCTTTTGAAGCCTCAGCAGGAAATAATCCCTTCCTATTTGTCTGTTGGTTTATTGTACACAGAAGTCCATCGTTTCCCTTGCAATAGTTATTTCATTTATTTGTTACATGACAGTTTCCTCCACTGTTTTGAAAGATCAGAGTAGTGCTTGATTCCTCTTTTCTTCCCAGCACCCTGCTCAGAGCTTACACTTATTAAGAGCTAAATATATATTGAATGGATGTGTAATGCTTATGTTGGAACTTAGTGGCCAAATGCTTCTGTGCTCAGCCTTCCCATTTCAGTCTCCTCTTCTTTATTTCCTTGCATTTTGTTTGAAGTGTCTGTTTCCTTCTGCATGAGCAAAAATGAGCAAAGATAGGGAGGGCAGTGGCAATGCCTTATTATGTTAGAGACCTGCTCATTGTTTGGTAAGGACCTTGCAAAACTTGTGGTAAAATAAAAGCTTGATAATAAAATATTTTGTATCTGAAGAAGAGCAGAATATAACCTTTAACTCACAGTTAAAAGAACCAGCCCTTCCATTAACAAGTATATGATCTTGGGCTAGTTACCTAAATTATATGAACTTTACTGTCCTTATCTGTAAGATGGTGATATTGACAGCTATATCACAGAGTTATTGAGGGATCAGATGAAAGCATCTTAAAAGAATAGCAGGGGCTCAAAAACTGTCAATCCCCCAGCTTCCTCTTGTCTGTTCTTGCTGCCAACATGAGGATTAGTCCCTCATCAGACTTGTTTCTCTCTACTTCCTATCTCTCCCTCTTTTGTCCATTTTATATTTGCTGCCATGGTCCTCTCCCTAAATCCAGTTTTTATCCTGACCCTTTTGCTCCAACATCCAATCACCAACAAGATGAAAATCCAAGCACTCTTATTCCAAGGGGCCCCCTTCCTGTGCCCCGGGACCAGCTCCTATTTCAGGCAAAGTAGAACCACATACAGTTCTACTTTTTCATCCCTAGGCCGTTTCTCCTTAGGTCCATCTGCTAATTATGCCCAACTGTTACTTAGAATCCAAGTCTTATCCTCAAAACAAAGTGCTGGTCTTAATTTCCCAGTTACCAGATAGAATGTTTGCTTGCTTTTCTGACATGTGTAGCTAAATTAAGGTAATTAGTTTTGCATTTCCTTGTTGGAATAGTGCTTTTCCTATTGTTTGAAAAGGCTCATTTAATCTTGCCTCACCATTTTTCCTCTTCTGCTATTGCTAAGTCATTTTACTCGTGTCCGACTCTGTGCGACCCCATAGATGGCAGCCCACCAGGCTTCCCCGTCCCTGGGATCCTCCAGGCAAGAACACTGGAGTGGGTTGCCATTTCCTTCTCCAGTGCATGAAAGTGAAAAGTGAAAGTGAAGTCATTCAGTCATGTCTGACTCTCAGCGACCCCATGGACTACAGCCTTCTAGGCTCCTCCGTCCATGGAATTCGCCAGGCAAGAGTACTGGAGTGGGGCCATTGCCTTCTCCTTTCCTCTTCTACCAGATGTTAAAATCTTTAGGAACAGGGACTATCTTGAATTTCATGTATCTTGGTATTCCTGTCACTGCCTAACATGCAACCTCATGTTTATCCAACCCTATGTGGAACAGTTTACTCTGTGCCAGGCATTCAGTACATGAAAATAAATACCAAGACAATGCATATGAAGATTTCTCACCATAATTATGGAAACAGACAATAAATAGGTGGAATACCATGGATGTAGCAGATAGAAGTGTCCATGGATTCTTTGTAACTCCTTTCTTTAAAACGGTGAGGTCTTTTCCCTGTCCCTTGAATCTAGGTGTTCTTATGATCTGCTTTTCCAAAAGAATGTAGCAGAGCTGACACTGTGTGAGTTTTCACAGCATGTGCTCTTAGGAGACTGGAATAATGAGAACAATTCAAGGCCAGATTTGTTGAGGATGAGAGGCCATGTGAAGAGATGGAGGCCCAGCCTTTCTGGCCATCTCTCCATGAGTGAATCCAGGTAACCATATGGAGCAGAAATGAGCTGTCCTAGCTGAGAACCCCAATTTCTGACTCACTGAATCATGAGAAATAAATGATTGTTATTTTAAGTAGCTGAGGTTTAGGTGTTTTTTTTTTTTTAATGCATCAGAAACTAACCGATACAGTGGAATAAGTACTGTTATTGTCTTGTTCATTTGCTAAGTCGTGTCCAGCTCTTTGTGACCCCATAGACTGCAGCATGCCAGGCTTCCTTGTCCTTCACTATCTCCCAGAGTTTTCTCAAACTCATGTCCATTGAGTCAGTAATGCCATCCAACCATTTCATCCTCTGTCACTGCCTTCTCTTGCCCCCAGTCTTTCCCAGCATCAGGGTCATTTCCAATGAATCAGCTCTTTGCATCATGTGGCCAAAGTATTGGAGCTTCAGCATCATGTCTTCCAATGAATATTCAGGGTTGATTTCCTGTAGGATTGACTGGTTTGACCTTTCTGTCTAAGGGACTCTCAAGAGTCTTCTCCAACACCATAGTTTGAAAGCATCAATTCTTCAGCACTCAGCCTTCTTTATGGTTCAACTCGCACATCTGTACATAACTACTGGAAAAACCTTAGCTTTGACTGTACAGACCTTTATTGGCATGGTGTCTGCTCTTGTACTTGGTTCTGTGGTGCTCTGCGAATCAATTTTAAGAGAGTAGCCTGGAACCCTTGCGACAGTGTACAAGTCTAATTTCTGGTATTAAATCTGTTACTTAAAGTACTTAGTGTGGTCTCTGTTTTATGCACTGAAGATTTGCAGATGGTATAAAAGGTATATAAACAAAGCAATTGAGAATCCAGCCAAGTGCATGACTAATTCCGCTTGGGAGATTTAGAGAAGTTTCCATGGAAGGAGTGACAATATTATGTATCTTGAAGGATGACTAGTAATTATTATTCAGTAGGCAGCTAAGTGTGGAAAGGGCAGTCTAGGCATTGAACAGAACTTGTGTAGAAGCACAAAGTTGTCAAAGATAATAGTGTTCAGGGAATGATAAGTAGACTACTGGAATATCTACTGCCATGTTAAGTCCATCTTTTAGTACATTCTTTTAATGATACAGTTACACCTCAGTTAATGTTTGCCATAGACTGCCAATGTTACAGTGCTTTTCATGTTACAAATATGTATATTAGTATATGTATCGCTCATGTCTAGTCAACCAGTATATAGAGAGGGTCAGGGAACAGTTTAGTAAAGTGATTAGGATGTGGGCTTGGCAATCAGACTGCCTTGATGTTTACACTTTCCATTTTCTTCTGTGTAAAAATAGACAATAATAATACCTTTCCACTATAGAATTGTTTTGAGGATTAGAATTAACACATGTAAAATACCCAGGACATTGTAAACATGCGGTATACCCTCAATAAATGTTAGTATGGTAATTCATTTTTCTTAGAATTTCACTGTCTCAGCTGGTGAGTGCTGCATTGCCAGCTTGTACTCTTTGCAGTTGCAATGACCTTCACAGATCTGTTTGTTTGCAGCGCTATGGTATTTCGTTATACTGTTATTAACTTGTTTTTGAGAACTATTTTGACATTTTCTGGCTATTAAAAGGTATTCCAAGAGAGTACTCATAATGCCTAAAAATTGCCAAGAAAGATTTTCATCCTGGACGTTAAAATGCAAAGTTTATTACGGTTCAGGTCATTTGATGTAGTGGGTAAGGCAACAGAAGGTAAATATCAGTAGAAATTGGCGGAAGTCCTTTGACATTTTAAAGGGTATTGTAAAGATGACAACAGAACAACAGTTGTTTGACAGAACCTGAAAGGGGCTATGGAAGTGGTTCAGAGATTCTGCCGAAACAACTCTGAGACTTTTTAATATTCTCACTTCCAAGAAAATATTTCCTACACTAAAAAAGCTATACTATATTTTCTTTATAAATCTGTGCTATCTATTGTATTGTCTTCTTTCATCCTTGTCAGCTCTTCCACACTTCCTGAGATCTTTGGGACTTGACTTATTACTGTTGATTCCATAGACTTTCCTGCCAACACTCAGAAAAGCTTCAGTTGACAAACTTCGGCTCTCTCCAGTTTCAGCTATATGGCAATTCAGTAAAACTATAACATAGGCCCCGGTTGTCCAGCAATTTTTACCTTCTCTTTACATTAGGAGGGCTTTCTTGATAGCTCAGTTGGTAAAGACTCCGCCTGCAGTGCCAGAGACCCCAGTTCATTTCCTGGGTCAGGAGGATCCCCTGGAGAAGGGAAAGGCTACCCACTCCAGTTTTCTGGCCTAGAGAATTCCATGTACTGTATAGTCCGTGGAAGCACAAAAAGGTGGACATGACTGAGTGACTTTCACTTACATTAGGAATCTTTACATTCAGTTCAGTTCAGTTCAATCGCTCAGTCGTGTCCAACTCTTTGTGACCTCATGGACTGCAGCACTCCAGGCCTCCCTGTCCATCACCAAGTCTCAGAGTTTACTCAAACTCATACCCATTGAGTCAGTGATGCCATCCAACCATCTCATCCTCTGTCGTCCCCTTCTCCTCCTGCCTTCAATCCTGTGGCCGCTTCTGAGTTTTCCAAATTTGCTGGCATATTGACTGAAGCACTTTAATAGCATCATCTTTTAGAGAGATTTGAAATCTCTCAGCTAGAATTCCATCACCTCCACTCGCTTTGTTTGTAGTAATGCTTTCCATGTCCCACTTCACACTCTAGGATGTCCCTTTTTTTGTATAGTTCTGTGTATTGTTGTCACCTCTTTCTAATCTCTTCTGCTTCTGTTAGGTCCTTACCATCTCTGTCCTATATCATGTCCATCCTTGCATGATTTTCTTGAAAAGATATCTAGTCTTTCCACTTCTATTGCTTTCCTCTATTTCTTCTCATTATTCATTTAGGAAGGCCTTCTTAACTCTCCTTGTTATTCTCTGGAACTCTGCATTCAGTTGGGTATATCATTCTCTTTCTCCCTTGCCTTTTGCGTCTCTTCTTTCCTCAGCTGTTCATAAAGCCTACTCAAACAATCACTCTGCCTTCTTGCATTTCTTTTTTGGAGGGATGGTTTTGGTTACTGCCTCCTGTAGAGTGTTATGAGCCTCCATCCATAGTTCTTCAGACACTCTGTCTACCAGATCTAATCCCTTGAATCCCTTCATCACTTCTACTGTATAATCATAAAGGATTTGATTTAGGTTATATCCTAATGACCTGGTGGTTTTCCCCAGTTTCTTCAATTGAAGCCTGAAGTTTGTAATAAGGAGCTCATGATCTGAGCCACAGTCAACTTCAGGTCTTGTTTTTTACTGGCTCCATAGAGCTTCTTCATCTTTGGCTACAAAGAACATAATCAATCTGATTTCAGTATTGACCATCTGGTGATGTCCATGTGTACAGTTTTCTCTTGGGTTGTTGGAAAAGTGTCTTTGTTACCACCAGCATATTCTCTTGACAGAACTCTGTTATCCTTTACCCTGCTTCATTTTGTACTCTGGCCAAACTTGCCTGTTATTCCTGGTATCGTTTGATTCCTACTTTTGCAATTCCCTAAAATGAAAATGAAAAGGACTAAGACCATGAAAAATAGTATTAGTTCTAGAAGGTGTTGTAGGTCTTCACAGAACCAGTCAACTTCAGCTTCTTCTGCATCAGTGGTTGGGACATGATCTTGGATTACTGTGATGTTGAATGGGTTGCCTTGGAAATGAACCAAGATCATTCTGTCATTTTTGAGGCTGCCCCAAACTATTGCATTTCAGGTTCTTTGGTTGACTCTGAGGGCTACTCCATTTCTTGTAAGTTGTTCTAGCCCACAGTAGTAGATATAATGGTCATCTGAATTAAATTCCCTTATTCTTGTCCATTTTAGTTCACTGATTCCTAAGATTATTGATGTTCACTGTTGTCATATCCTGCATGATCACGTTCAATTTACCTTGATTCACGGACCTGACATTCCAGTTTCCTATGTATTATTGTTATTTAGAACATCAGACTTTGCTTTCACCACCAGACGCATCCACAACTGAACAACATTCCTGCTTTGGCCCAGCCTCTTCATTCTTACTAGAGCTGTTGTGATTGCCCTCTGCCCTTCCCCAGTAGCTTATTGAACACCTTTGGACCTGGAGAGCTCATCTTTCGGTGTCATATCTTTTCATATTGTCCATGAGAATCTCCAGACAAGAATATTGGAGTAGTTTGCCATTTCCTCCTCCAGTGGACCATGTTTTGTCAGAACTCTTCACTATGACCCATCTGTCTTAGGTGGTCCTACATTTCATGGCTCATAGCTTCATTGAGTTACAAGAAGACTGTGATCCGTGAAGAAGTGTCAAGTATTAGCTGATTATATATTCACAGGCTATTTCCTCTCAGTCAGTAGGTTGTCTTCATTTTGTTGATTGCTTTCTTTGCCACGCCTCCTTCTATGGTTCGTCTGAGTCGGGGAAAAAGATTCCATTTTCATGTTCACGTCTAAATCCTGTCTAGGCTCTGAGCCTCACTTCTTCCTTGTTTACTGAATTATCTTTATTGCCGGGAGCCAGCATGGAAGATCCCACCCATGACAAGGTCATGCGGAGGAGACCTGACAAGCAAGGCGGATCAGGACTCATGGGACTCCCTGGACACCAAAATCTCTCTGTGTACTGTTTGCTATATTATGCCTTTCACCAACTCTTCGAACATTAACAGGGGGCTATCCCCAACCACCTTTCTCTGGAGAAAATCAACTTAGGGTTCTAGTTGATAAGTCTCCTGGGCATGAAAGGAGCATTTCAATTCAAACCCCTCTGTTAGCATTCTATCTTGCTTGCCAGGTTTATCCAGACTCTTGCAACTACACATATGCTTGTTCACAACATCCCAACCATGACACGGGAAGCCTAAACACTTCAAGGGGTAAAAAAGTTTTATTAAAATAATACTGGTGAAGGGTTTCATTATTGAGCCAATGCTTGCTGCCAAGTTCCCATATCCCTTATCCATTGTGTGCCCGGGAGTACATTAGTTAATATAGTTGGAATGTAAGAAGAACAAGTAATAGCCTTGGTATTAACCACATCAGACCTTTGAGCTAATAAGTTCTTTTTTTTGTTGTAACCCACTGTACCTTTGCTCCATGAGAATGTAACTCTGTTTAGTACTTTCTGAGGCTGACACAGATTAGAGGTATAAAGAAAAAACACTTCAAGGGAAAACAAGTTTTCTGGTTGATCAACCTTTATCAAAAAAGGGGTCATAAAATGTCAACAGGCCTCCAAGGCCAGAAGATAATGTACACAACATAAGACCCTTGTTTATGGGAAAGGTATGCAGAAAAAAATCCTGGTTTCGATAAGGGCAAAACTGCTAGAATGTTTGAGCTGACTCTGCGTGACCTTGCATCTTTCATTTTCCTCTATGTACAAGTCAGGGTCTAAAAGCCCCTTTTGAAAATAAAGTTATGGGCCTTGCTCACCGAAGCTTGGTCTCCCCGTGTCATTCATTCATTTGCCAATGACATTCATCCTGAGGGTATCCCTGGACTCTGCTGAGGCTGGACCCCAGCACTTTATTACATTGACATTTTATTTAATTATTAATGTATTGACATTTTATCTCTCACATAGTCTTAGTTATTATTTTAAAGCTAAGATTTTCCTTTAACTTTCATTTCTTTGTTTAACTGATATCCTGTTTTGTTCTGTCTTCATAACTAAATTTCACCTTCTGTTAATGATACAAATCATATGTTATCCACAGTATCTTCTTACTGAAATGACTGTTGCTAAGTTCACAAACCTCCACTGAATGGCCAAATGCAATAAATCCATATTGGTCCTTTTCATACTCAGACTTTTTACTGACTGTTCCGTCTGTCTTGAGATGCTATCCTTGTTTGAGTCTCTCAAACTACTTCTTTTCTTACCTATGTTTACTAACATAGGTACTTACATAGTTTACTAACATACTTACATAGTTTACTAACTATGTTAGTTCTTTTCTAGCTTCACCTTTTCCATTCAGCTTTATATTTTGGCATTAAACTAGCATCCTGTTTTTGGATTTGTTCTCATTCTAAATACTTGAGAGAGATTATATTCACACCCATAGCTTCAATTACTACATAATGAACTGTCAGCTTCCAAACAAGTCTCTAGACTTTCTTGAGTTTAAATATGTATACTTGCATGTGTTTACCTGTCATTTTCCACATTAATTTACCAGAGACATCTAAATTCAACATATCTCAAACCATAATGTTTACTTCTCAATTTATATTTTCACCTCAGCTCATAACTATATACAGATGGTCCCCAACTTATGGTGATTTGACTTAAGAATTTTTAAACTTTATGATGGTGTGAAATCAATACAAAGTCAATAGAAACTGTACTTCAGATTTTGAATTTTGGTCTTTTCCTATAGTAACAAAATGTGTATTGTTATTGTTAATAATGATATTCTCTCATGGAGCTAGGAGGTGGAAAGGAACAGAACTCCTGATCACCCATGTGATCAGGAGCATGAACAGCCAATAGTTACAACCATTCTATATCCATGCAAACATTGCATTTTTCACTTGTAGTACAATATTGAATAAATTTAATACAGTCAAAGTCAGTACAGTTCAGTCACTCAATTGTGTCTGACTCTTTGCAACCCCATGGACTGCAGCATGCCAGGCCTCCCTGTCCATCATCAACTCCCAGAGTTTACCCAAACTCATGTCCATCGAGCCAGTGATGCCATCCAACCATCTCATCCTCTGTCATCCACTTCTCCACCCACCTTCAATCTTTCCCAGTATCAGGGTCTTTTCAAATGAGTCAGTTCATCAGGTGGCCAAAGTATTGGAGCTTCAGCTTCATCATCAGTCCTTCCAGTGAATATTCAGGACTGATTTCCTTTAGGATGGACTGATTGGATCTCCTTGCAGACCAAGGGACTCTTAAGAGTCTTCTCCAACACCACAGTTCAAAAGCATCAATTCTTCAGTGCTCAGCTTTCTTTATAGTCCAACTCTCACATCTATACATGACTACTGGAAAAACTACCTTTGTTGGCAAAGTAATGTCTCTGCTTTTTAAGATGCTGTCTAGGCTGGTCATAGCTTTTCTTTCATGTGTAAGTAAAGTTTGGGCTTATATCAACGTTAAGATTGATTATTAATATTGGTTATTGATATTTCTCTTGGCAATCTTGATTCCAGCTTGTGCTTCATCCAGCCCAGTGTTTCTCATGATGTGCTCTGCGTATAAGTTAAATAAGCAGGGTGACAATATCCAGCTTTGATGTACTCCTTTCCCTATTTGGAAGAAGTCTGTTGTTCCATGTCCAGTTCTAACTGTTGCTCCTGACCTGCATACAGATTTCTCAAGAGGCAGGTCAGGTGGTCTGGTGTTCCCATCTCTAAGAATTTTCCACAGTTTATGGTAAATTTGTGGTAAATTTCAATATAGTGTTTTATTATAAAATAGGCTTTGTATTAGATGATTTTTGCCCAACTATAGGCTAATGTAAATGTTCTGAGCATATTTAAGGTAGGTGAGGCTATGCTATGACATTTGGTAGTTTAGGTAGATTAAATGCATTTTTATTTTACAGAATATTCAGTTTGCAATGGATTTATTGAGACATAACCCATCATAAGTCAAGGAAGATCTGTATTGTGTCCATTTAGGCTAATCAAAAAATAGGATATGATAAGCATCCTATTTTTTTCTGCTTCTTATCTCTAAAATTAAACC
The DNA here is from genome assembly GCF_001704415.2 of Capra hircus. NCBI lineage: Eukaryota > Metazoa > Chordata > Mammalia > Artiodactyla > Bovidae > Capra > Capra hircus. The sequence continues at coordinate 36,848,764 of NC_030822.1, forward strand.
TTGTCAATACTTTCTGTTAATAAGTCAAATCTGTCACCTTATCTCAATTCCCACTATCTCTGCCTTAGCCCAGGTTATTATTATTATATTCTATTCAAACAGACTAGACTAAATGTAGACTAGTGAAATACCTTGTCACTTTCTCCCCTTTAAGCCTCCATTGCATGACCATCGTGGAAGTCTTGCTTTACAGTATGTGAAGATACTTGTCCACTCATCAATATGCCTTATGCCCATAAGGAGAAATAATTTTAAGTAGAGAGATTAACCATATCTGTTGATCCAAAAGTAGCTGGCACAATCAGTGGTCCAAGTCAAAAATAAAGTGGTGCTGGTTTTTTTTTTTTTTGCACAGCAAACAAAAGTCTTGTGTGTGACTGTCAAAGAGAAACAGAGCTGGACAGTAGTTAGAGTGGTAGAAACAGATTTTGTTCAGAAGCTATTTCAGTAGACTGAAAAGAGACCTCATTATTGAATTGCACTCAATTCTGAACACAACAAAGACAGCTGGGGATTTATAGTCACTGAGCCAAACAAGGTCAGGGGGTGGAAAATAAGTAAAAAGAGACATCAAAGGTAAGGGGATTGTTGCTAACCCTACTTGACAGGATTCTTATTGAAGGCAGGACAGACTGTTCAGAAATCAGAGTTAAGTGATTCTCTCTAAACTGACTTAGCAGTATTCTAGCTAAAAAGGAGAAGGAAATGGCAACCCACTCCAGTATTCTTGCCTAGAGAATCCTGTGAACAGAGGAGCCTGGTGGGCTGCCGTCTGTGGGGTCTCACAGAGTCAGACATGACTGAAGCGACTGAGCAGCAGCAGCAGCAGCTAAAAAGAGGCTCTGAAGAGGCCCTGCCCTCTACTGTGGGGTCCAAGGTGGAGATCAGTCTAAAAAGAGGGCTAGGAACTTAATCAGAATTTGGTCATGGAGAATGTCTTTGTTAGTATACACATTGTCAGTAATGTGGATCATATCCATATCGGATAAATGATCAATTAATCAAACAAATCTGAACATTAATAGAATGAAGAGCAAGAATTTGATTTGACCTGTTTCATGAATAAATAGTTTTAAGCTATTTTAGAACAGATTAAAGGATCTCATCTTTCATTTTTAAAAAATCCTTTTTGCATGCTCATGATTTGTAAGAAAAATTCCAAACTTGTCATCTTGATGTATAAAATCCATTAAGATCTTTGCCATGAGCATCTTCCACTCTCATTTCCTACCTCACCTCAACATGCTTGTGAATTGTAGGCAAACCAGATTATACATGATCTTTTTCCTTTATGTGATCTTTCTTAAATTCAAGACTTCGCTCAAGATGTTCTTCTCTCTTGCATGGCCTTGTCAACTCGGTAAACTCTTACATTACTTTTGAAAACTCACCTCAGTGTCACCTGTTTCATAAGGCTGTCTCTTGCTTTCCTAGTCAAGTTTAAGTGGACCTTTCTCATTACTCCCTTAGGATCCTATCCATACATGTTACAGCATTTGCAATATCATACTGCAATTACTAGTTTACATGCTTATCTGTTCCCAAAGACCCTAAATTCAGGGAGACAGTGATGTTGTTTCACTCGTACGTGTGTACCCACACCCACCTCGGTGCCTGCCACCAAGTAGGTGAATAATACATGTTGCTGAGTGAATGAATGAACAAGTATTTTGTAGCTGGATGACTTTCCTAACATCTGGCAGTCAGTAAAAATAATTGTTGAAATAAACTAAAAGCCTCTATTTTTTTCATGTCACAAGGAACAGACTTCTGTAATTGTTATGCATAGACAGCTCCAGAAAACATTAGGATTGAAGAGGAAAATTGGCACAGTGCCAAGTATTAATCCCTTGAGTTTTAATCCATTAATCCCTTGAATCCATTGAGTTTTTGAAAAGCATTTTTATGGCCAAACAAACTTCTTCAAGCCTTTTTATACATAGTTAAAAGTTCTATAACTCAGAATTTTATCTCATCAACCACCTAAACCATTGTGTTGTAGCGGCACTGTGAAAAGAGGATATGCAAACAGGACTGGGCTTAAGCTCTTTTGTTTGCTTTTTTTTTTTAAACGGAGACCAGAACAAAAAACATTGATTTCCAATAAACTGTCCGCAATTATAGTTCCTATTCTTTCCCAACCAACTCAGCCAGCTGACTAATTGACAGAGTAGTATCTGCTATCCCAGATTGAAAGGTAGAACCGAGAGAAAGAGGAAGGAGAATATTCTTAGATAAATAGTTGGTATGAATAAGGGAAAAAACCTGAATCTGTATAAACTTTGGTCACAGACAAATCAATATTGCATGTATAATTATAGATGTACAATTTTATGTGTGAAATTTTACTCCAGATAAGAATTTTGGAAAACAGTGATTTTACATGTCTAAGAAATTAAAGATATTATAGATTCTATAATAATGAAGATCAAATCTGAAAGCTAGAAACAAAAATAGCTGGGAAAGCTAGAGAGGAAAGAAGAGAGTGAGAAGGAGGGAGGGGAGAAGGAAAGGGGAAAGAGAACCTATTTTAAAATAGATACAGTTGTAAAATGGATTTAGGAGCACTAGAGATCAGAAACATTAAAGACAATTAGAGGAAGAAAGGCTTAAGAAAAAGGTATGGGGATTCAAAGCTTTTTTGTTCTGCACTGTCATTGTAGTAGGGTTTTAGGAAGGATGAAAGGCAAAAGCTATGGTTAAAGAACCACTTTTAACAAGAAGTCCTCGCCTTCACTTTTGAGAAAGCAAATAAGACTGTTGAAAGAGAAAAATAGGGCATGAGTCACTAGGTCATGCTAACGAGCTCTGAAAACACTGAATGTCCATTATCGAAAAGGAGTGTTTCTAATCTAGACTACAGACAACTTTTCTATTTTATGTGAAACCCTTGGCTGGATAGTACATGGCTCAGAAACTCTACTTGTGAGTGAATCTTAAGCATTATCTTATTGAACTTGTCTCATACATGTGCCGTCAGCTGCTCAGTTCATGCCATTCTGATACACGATACTTTGTGTGTGACCTCTTTTTTCATTAAAAAGGTTTTAGTGTCTTCTCTTTCTTGTCAATATCCTGAAATTTTATAGCGATGTTTTTTGCTTGAGACTTCTTTCAGCTACTGTCCTGTGTACTTGGTAGGCCTTTTGACACAGACATTCATGTCTTTTAGTTCATGGAAATGTTCTTGAATTAATTCCTTGATAATTTATTTCCTCCATTTTCTCTCTTTTTTTTTTCTGGAACTATTATTAATCAGATTGGGAGGGGCACTCTTTTTTTGTTTTCTAAACAAAAGAGAATTTAGAGAGTTTGTATACCCTCTATTCTTGTTTTATGAATATAATATATTTTTTCAGATCTTTGAATGTATTAATTATCATTTAACAAATATACATTTTGGTCTCTGCATTGTCTTTGTTTCCTCTTGCATTCTGTTTTTTCCTTTGGTTTGTGTCATTCCTGTTAGAAGATTTTTAAAGTGTCTGACAGTCATTGGCCATCTATTCATATTTAAAGACGGCATAGGACTATTGTAGTTCACTGGCATTTTCAATTGGATGAACCAAGAAGTGCAAATCTATTTCATTGGAAGAACACAAAATGTCAGTATCCAGATGTTTTATCTTGGTCAGGTGCTTTCCTCATAAATGAACCCCTAGTCTCCTGATTTGGTCTGTCGCAAACCTGGAAGTTGAGAAGTCAAAAATGATTGGGAGTGTCTTACTGTTTGTTCCATTGTAGTGCACCAGTTATTATGTGAGCTTGGTGTCCTCATATCAAATCCCTCTAGTTTATCTTCACGTGATTAACTTTCAATCTTCTGCGGAGGTAAAAGGCCAAGCCATCAACCGCAGACGGTCAAAGAGAGAATATGGACACTTATTGCTTCTTTTGTGTATTTTTTTTTCTTTTCAAGGCCATATGCTACATTACTAAAGAATACACAGTTTTAGAGCCTTTTTGGAGTTTGAGGGTATGAGTCAGTTTTCTTATGGGACTCCCCCCATTTCTGGATTTGGTTGCAGTTTTCTTTTCCAATTAGCAGAATCAGTTACATTTGTTTTCCAGCCCCCTAAATTGTATTGCTTGTTACTTCCAATCATTTTTTCTTTCTCCTTGTGAATTTTATCTCCCTTCTGTAATTAGAGGAGAGGCATAGAAGAGAAGAAAACTCGATGCGTTTAGACAGTCTGCCATTAAAGTCCTAATTCATGCTTGCTCCCAACTCTGTTTGAAAAACTTCAAACATAAAAGTTGAAAGAATAGTACAGTTAACACCCATCTACCCTTAACTCAGATTTCCCAGTTAATAGCCTTTTGCCCCTGTTTACTTTCTCTCTCTCTCTCTCTCTCTCTCATTCTCTCCCTCTCTCCCTGTGTGTGTGTTTTCTTCTCTTCTTTATAGTAAGGTGACTCTTTTGGAATTTTAATGGAAAACCCAAAATGTTTACCAAGTTCCTCTAACTTGTCATGGCTTAAAGTCCAAACTTTGCCTCCCAAGAAGATGCTGAAATATCTTCTTAGCTCTTTTAGCCTACCCTGTTCTGCTTTCTGCTGGGTTTCTTGGACTGTTGCCTTATGCCTGCACAGCTGAGGAGCCAGAAAAGAATTTGAGGAGTTTTACACAAATCTTGAGACCTCTTCCTTTGGCTACCTCTTTGCTAGGATCTCTCCTCATTAATTTCCAGTCACTCCCAACAACCCCAGATTCTGACTCTGAGTCCTCGGCCCAGGGAGCCTGCTGCTCTCTGCTGGAGCTCTATTTCCAACACCGAATTAGGGGAGCTCTTAGGTGAGAAGTCAGTAAATGTAAGTCAAGACAGTGTTTCCCTTCTTGTGAGGCTTATGTTGCTGTTGTTCAGTCTCTAAATCCTGTCCAACTCTTTGCGACCCCATGGACTGCAGCACACCAGGCTTCCCTTTCCTTCACTATCTCCTGGAATTTGCTCAGATTCATGTCCATTTAGTCCGTGATGCTAACTAATCATCTCATCCTCTGCCTCCCCCTTCTTCTTTTGCCTCATATCAAAAGAAAATATATCTGCCTGCATTTGGTCACTCTTGTGTCCAGAGTTTATAAGCATCATTAGAAGGAGATCTGTCTGATACAGCCTATTCTACCACCACTGGAAACGGAACCTCTCACTGGGTCATCTTGTTTGGAATTTTGCATTTATGTTCATGAATGACATTGGCTTATAATTTTCTTAAATTATCCTTGTCAAATTTTGGAGTCAAATTTATTCTGGCCTTATCAAACATATGGGGAAGTGTTACCTCTTTTTTTTTTATTCTCTGGAAAAGTTTCTACTATGTTGGTGTTACTTCTTTAAATTTGGATAGAATTAATTCATTAAGACATTTGGGCTAGATTTTTGTCTTTGGAAAGTTTTCAAATTACAGATCAATTTGCTTACTTATTATAAAGCTATTCAAATTTCTTTATATCTTCATAAATCAGTTTTATGAGGTTTCTGCTCTCTCTGTGGTCTCTCTGGCTAAATTTTGGGCAATTTGAATATAAAAAAATAATGATTTACTTTTATTCATCCTTGGAAGTAAGTTGCAGATACCATGAGCTATCCAAAATACATAGCCTAAAGTACCTACAGAATAATATATCCTACTGTGCTTTGCTAAGTCACTTCAGTCATGACCAACTCTTTGTGACCCCTGTGGACCATAACCCTCTGGGCTCTTCTGTCCATGGGATTCTCCAGGCAAAAATACTGGAGTGGATTGCCGTTTACTACTCCAGGGGATCTTTCTGACCCAGGGATCAAACCCACGTCTCTTGCATCTCCTGCATTGGCAGGCCGGTTCTTTACCTGATGCCACCTGGGCACTGGTAAATCCTACTATGTAAGTAAAGTATCATTTTCATTTAAAAAATTACAGTAATCCATAAGATCATCCAATATCCAGTTCATATTCACCTGACCCCAAATGACATAGAAAGCATATATGTAAAATTATTCAGTTCAGTTCAGTCGCTCAGTCGTGTCCGACTCTACGATCGCATGAATCGCAGCACGCCAGGCCTCCCTGTCCATCACCAACTCCTGGAGTTCACTCAGACTCACGTCCATCAAGTCGTGATGCCATCCAACCATCTCATTCTCTGTCTTCCCCTTCTCCTCCTGCCCCCACTCCCTCACAGCATCAGAGTCTTTCCCAATGAGTCAGCTCTTCGCATGAGGTGGCCAAAGTACTGGAGTTTCAGCTTTAGCATCACTCCCTCCAAAGAAATCCCAGGACTGATCTCCTTCAGAATGGACTGGTTGGATGTCCTTGCAGTCCAAGGGACTCTCAAGAGTCTTCTCCAACATTACAGTTCAAAAGCATCAATTCTTCAGCGCTCAGCTTTGTTCACAGTCCAACTCTCACATCCATACATGACCACTGGAAAAACCATAGCCTTGACTAGATGGACCTTTGTTGGCAAAGTAATGTCTCTGCTTTTGAATATGCTATCTAAGTTGGTCATAACTTTTCTTCCAAGGAGTAATTCCTATTTCCCATTAAGATTTAACATCTTAAGCAGCTTATTATATTTGTTTATATAATATTTTTGTTTCCTTTTTTTCTTAAAATGGAAATCTTGATATCTCCATATTCCCTTTATTCCACATGATACATAAAATTGCCTCAGAATTACAATACTAATATTACTACTAAAAATTGTTGTTTAGTTTTTCAGTCATATATGACTCTTTGTGACCCCATGAACTGCAGAATGTCAGGCTTCCTGTCCTTTACTATTTCCTGGAGCTTGCTCAGACTCATGTCCATTGAGTCAATGATGCCATCCAGCCATCTCATCATCCTCTGTTGTCCCCTTCTCCTGCCTTCAATTTTTCCCAGCATGAGTGTCTTTTCCAAGTGTCAGCTCTTCACATCATAAATAGCTCATTTATTTTCAGTTCATTTTTACCTCAGAATAGATGTTGCTAGAGATATAAAGCCACAGTTCAATATCAAAAGTCATTTGAAAAAATCTTATTTCCCCATGTAATGTTATCAACTTAATATAGAGTTAGATTTATTTCTCTAACTTTATAATCGATTATAGATGCTATCTTTTTAGATAGCTATTATTTAATTTTATTTTTTGAATATATAAAGCATTCACATTATTCAGAATACTATATGAAAATATATTCTTAGATATTGGTAAATTATATGAAAAGGTATATTTAAACAAGGATATACTTAAATAATAGCTCCTAACTTTATCTCCTCCACTCTCTTCCCACATACCGTGTAATCTATGAAACAACCACTCAATTTAAATAATCACTGTTGTTAGTTTATGATTTATCCTCCCTATGTTTCTTTTTACAAAAGTAGGCATATATTTATGTTCTTATTCCACCTTCTTTCTTATATAAAAAGAAAAATTCTCCATGTACATTCTTTTGCACTTTTTTCCCTACATAATTATGGAAACTAAGATGGAAATTATTTGATTTTAGAAATTGCTCATATAGAAATCTTTCTAATTACTTTTATAACTGCATAATATTCCATTAGGTGGATTTAGTTCATTTAACCGTGCTCCTCCTAACAGTAATTTGCTTTCATTCATATTTCAATAATTTTACTATTATAAAATGCTTTAATAAATAATCTTGTGTATATGTTGTATAATATTTGTGGAGGTGTATCTGGGGGGTAAATTGTACAACTAGGATTACTCAATCAAAGGATAAATGCATAAAAATTTCTTTAGTCTTTTCCACAGGGAGCTAATCAATTTTGAAAAAAATATAATCAAAGCTTCAAACCTAACTACCTTTATTTAATTTTGGTTGTCTCTTTATAAATAGTTGAAACATATTTGCATATACCCTTCACAGACATTTACCAAAAATGAATTATAGACCTAAAAGTAAAGCACAAAGCTGTAAAACTAGAAGATAGCCTTGGAGCAAACTTAAATGATCTTGGGTGTCAAGATGACTTTTTAGATATAACAACAAATGCAGAATTCATGAAAGGAATAATTGATAAGCTGGACTTGAGTAAAATTGAAAGTTTCTGCTCTGCAAAAGACAATATCAAGAGAATGTGAAGACAGACCACCGGTTGGGAGTAAGGATTTGCAAAAGACACGTGATAAAGGACTGTTACCCAAAGTTACAAAGAACTCTTGAAATTCAATAAGAAAGCAAGCAATCTGATTAAAAATATGCCAAAGACCTTAATAGATGCCTCATCAAAAAAGAAATATGTTGGCAAATAGGCATGTGAAAAGATGCTCCACCTCATGTCATCAGGGAAGTACAAATTAAAACAATGCACTATCACTATACACCTATTAGAATAGCTGAAATCTGGAACACTGATAATACCAAAGAAGATGTGAGCAATAGGAACTTTTATTTGTTCCTGGTGAGAATGCAAAATGATGCACTCACTTTGTTGTGTATGTGTGTGTGTGTATTTTGCACTGTGTGGTTTATGGGATCTATGTTCCCTGACCAAGGATCAAAACCAAGGCCCTGGCAGTGAGAGAGTGCCAAGTCCTAACCACTGGACCACCAGGAAATTCCCATGCACTGACATTGGAGGACAGTTTGGTGATTTCTTATAAAACTTAAACATACTCTCATTAAATGAGTAAATGATACACAATTGCACTCCTTGGGTATTTCCCCAAAGAAGTTGAAAGGTATGCCTGCACAAAAACCTACACAGCGGATGTTTGTAACAGTTTTATTCGCAACTGCCAAAACTTGGAAGAAACTTTTAATAAGATGTCCTTCAGGAGGTGAATGGATAAGTGAACTATGACACAGCTAGATGATAAAATATTACTCAGTGCTGAGAAGAAATGAGCTATCAAACCATAAGAGGCCATGGAGGAACCTTAAATGTGTACTAATAATCGAAAGAAACCTGTCTAAAAAGGCTACATAGTGTTTGACTCCAACTATATAATGTTCAAAAGAAGCAAAACTATGAAGACAGTAAAAAAGATCAGTGGTCGGCAAGGGTTGAAGGGAATGAAAAGGCAGATGCTGCTGCTGCTGCTAAGTCGCTTCAGTCGTGTCCGACTCTGTGCGACCCCATTGATGGCAGCCCACCAGGCTCCCCCATCCCTGGGATTCTCTAGGCAAGAATACTGGAGTGGGTTGCCATTTCCTTCTCCAATGCCTAAAGTGAAAAGTCTAAGTGAAGTCGCTCAGTCATGTCCGACTCTTTGTGACCCCATGGACTGCAGCCTACCATGCTCCTCCGTCCATGGGATTTTCCAGGCAAGAGTACTGGAGTGGGGTGCCACTGCCTTCTCTGAAAAGGCAGAGCATAGTGTATTTTTACAGGAGTGAAAATACTCTGTATGACCCTGTAAAGACGGATCCATGTTATTGTATATTTGGCCCAACCTATAGGATACAAACAGCAAGAATGGATTATAAGGTAAAGTATGGACTTTGGATGATTATGATGTGTCAGTGTAGGTTCATCAGTTGTAACAGATGGACCACTTTATTGGAAGGTATTGATAATGGGTGGTAAGATGGGCTATGCATGTGTGGGGGCAGTGGAGTAGATGAAATATCCACCCAGTCCCCCGTTTTCTGTGAACATTACATGGCCTTCTGGAGAACTAGAGTTTTCTTTTGTTTTGCTGTTTAGCCCTTTTTTCTTAACTGTACTGTTATCCACCTGTACCCAGCCTTTCTTGTAATTTCTCAATAATCTTAAAACCGTGTATGGCTCCATTTCTAAGGCCCTATAGTTAGCAAACTGTATTTTATACTGCACAGTTGTCTCTCGTTAGACCAACCATGTTTACATGTTGGCCACTTGTTCTTTCAGTGTATGCATCTGTGTAAAACCAGCTCAATAAATAGTATTCATCAGAGGCAGGGAATTTTCTGCTGTTGTGATTTGGGAATTGTTTTCTTTCTTCCTTAAAAGAGAAAAGCAACTTAACAAGATAATTGATCTTTGGTGAAAAAACATACCCCATAAGTATTCTCTAAGTTTTTTTACCCAGTCTCTTCAGTCCTCTAATCTTTCAGTTTCAGTTCAGTTGCTCAGTCATGTCCGATTCTGTGCCCCCATAGACTGCAACATGCCAGGCATCCCTGTCCATCACCAGCTCCCAGAGCTTACTCAGACTCATGTCCATCGAGTCAGTGATGCTATCCAACCATCTCATCCTCTGTCGTCCCCTTCTCCTCCCACTTTCAATCTTTCCCAGCATCAGTGTCTTTTCCAGTGAGTCAAGTTCTTCACATCAGGTGGCCAAAGTATTGGAGTTTCAGCTTCATCATCAGTCTTTCCAATGAGTATTCAGGACTGATTTCCTTGAGGATGGACTGGTTGGATCTCCTTGCAGTCCAAGGGACTCTCAAGAGTCTTCTCCAGCACCACAGTTCAAAAGCATCAATTCTTCTGTGCTCAGCTTTCTTTACAGTCCAACTCTCACATCCATACATGACCACTAGAAAAGCGATAGCCTTGACTAGACGGACCTTTGTTGGCAAAGTAATGTCTCTGCTTTTTAATAAGCTGTCTAGGCTAGTCATAACTTTTCTTCCAAGGAGTAAGCATCTTTTAATTTCATGGCTGCAGTCACCATCTGCAGTGATTTTAGCACCCCCCAAAACTAAAGTCTGCCACTGTTTCCACTGTTTCCCCATCTATTTGCTATGAAGTGACGGGACCGGATGCCATGATCTTAGTTTTCTGAATGTTGAGCTTTAAGCCAACTTTTTCACTCTTCTCTTTCACTTTCATCAACAGGCTCTTTAATTCTTCACTTTCTGCCATAGGGTGGTGTCATCTGCATATCTGAGGTTATTGATATTTCTCCCAGCAATCTTGATTCCAGCTTGTGCTTCTTCCAGTTCAGCGTTTCTCATGATGTACTCTGCATAGAAGTTAAATAAGCAGGGTGACAATATCCAGCCTTGACATGCTCCTTTTCCTATTTGGAACCAGTCCATGTCCAGTTCTAACTGTTGTTTCCTCACCTGCATACAAATTTCTCAAGAGACCCAGAACCCACTGGAGTGGGTTGCCATTTCCTTCTCCAGAGTATCTTCCTGACCCAGGAATTTAACCCAGATTTCCAGCATTGCAGGCAGGTTCTTTAACAACTGAGCTAGGCAGGAACACCCTCTAATCTTTAAGTTACAAAAGTAAAGATTTTTACTTCTTCTCACCTTTGAATGTTAGGTCTCCTTTCATCCTGGGTGCATGTACTTCAAATTCTTTGAATTTGTAAGCTGAAAAATTAAGTAATGAATTGGTGACTCTCTACCTTTCTTATGTTAACGATGAAAGAAATGTTAAATCTGTCAGACTCGAGGACACAGATTTTTTTATCAATTCAAGAAAATCATGTTAGGTTAGTGTCTTACTTTCATAATTGTGATTTATTTAATTTTTCCTCACATCTTGTTTGGCACACAGTTGTACACAGATTAGATTAAATGTGTGATATATCTCAGGTTTTATTTTTAGCTGGCTGTGTGTGGTTAATGTCCATTCTAGTGGTGACATCCATTCTCATTGGTTAGTATCCATTCCATTACAGTTGTAAAATATTTTTAATGTCTCCCTAGTGTGGTATCTTTATACTATTCAGTGGGCCATTGTCAGTCCTTGATGAAATTTGCGTTTATCTCTGGCTAATATAGAAATATTAAAACATTACAATTAGTTCCTAATAAAGATATGTGTTTTCAATTTACAAAACTATTCATAGCCTGTGGTGTGCCTAAGTTTTGGTTACAAAATGTTTTTTCATTTATGAAGAAATGATAATGTTTGGGTTTTTTAACATTCTTACTTGGCTTTCTAGAAAGATGACAACACTATATTGGTCATCAAAATTTTAAAAAGGAAAAAAACAGTTGATGAAATTCAAAAGTCTGAGAACACTAAATCTTTGCAGTTGTTTTCTAAGTTAATGTCTAGACCTGTTAGCTGTTCTTTATGCCATTTCTCTAGGATTGAGATTTGAGGTTTAAATTTATCTTTTGAGTTATTGACATTTTTTTGCCTCCTTCTTTGCTATTTCCAGTAATTTTTATAATTCTTCATTTTTTAGCTTTCATTTAAATGGTTCAATTCTTATATACTTTCCTAGTTGATGTTGCCTACTTCATATTTCTCTGGTCACAAAGGCCAAGGGAGTATGTCAGCAGTAATGAACAGGATCTAGGAATAAACTAGATTTGGGGGCTCTGGTCTTTAACAACTACTACATATTTCCCACACTGTAAATTCTCCTTTTATTGTTTCTGGAAGTCTACATGAGCATCTCACATATGTGCATTAAGTCTCTTAGGTCTGCTGATTGCATGTATCTGTGTAGCTTCTATTGTTAATGAAAGTGCTTTGTCATCATCAGTGGCACCAAAGCTCGCTCTTGTGGATATGATGTCTGGCCAGTGATGTTACATTCTCTTACTCCCTTAGTAAAGCACAGTAAATACTGGAAAAAATGGAGTAATATTTTATTATCTGTAGATAGTAACTGCATATTTAGAACATTTTTAATAATTGGTAAAAACTTTAATATTAATATGGAGAATATGCTAGTTTCAAGACAAAAGAAATCAGTAATATTTTAATATATTAATAATAAAAATAAGTGGAGAGACTAAATAGGCTTGACTTCCAATTCTGCCATAAAATGCAAGAGATCATTGGAACAGAGTAGAACTCTAAAAACCATATAATCAATCAGTATCATAAAAACCTGAAAAAAGAGCCCTTATTTAATGACAGATTGATAGTTGGATTATAATTTAAGAAGCCAGTAATTTAAATCCAACACACACTAAATATATATCTCTCATGAAAATCAATTTTGGAAGAATAAGTGGGTAAACATTTAATAATGTTAGATCATAGAATAGCCAGATAAAAAGTATTTAGGTATTTGTATATGCATATTCTTTTAAGGATATAAGTCATAAAAAAACAGTATCAAGACATCACCTTTTAGGGGAACCTTAACTTTGACTGACTTTTCTGTATCTGGCCCCACTTTTCCTCTTCCCTGTGATTCTTACATGTCTTCTCTCATACAGGATTCTGAGCTTCCAGAGAATTGATATAAAACACACGAAACATATATAGCTAGAAACATAAAATAAACATAACATTTAAAATCATCTGCACTGACTCAATGGGCATGAGTCTGAGTAAACTCCGGGAGTTGGTGATGGACAGGGAGGCCTGATGTGCTTCAGTCCATGGGGTCTCAAAGAGTTGGACACGACTGAGCGACTGAAATGAACTGAACTGAACTGATACCATATTTTTATTTGTAAGAAAAAGATACACATATGTTTATGTGTGTAAATATGCTTTTGCTTTTTTGTTTGCTTAGGGAAAAAAGGGAGATAGATATCACTAAGATATATATCACTGGAAAGTAGGATTACTCTAGGATAGTGGTTTTTGTTTTTGTCTTAGAACTCCTTCAGAGGGTGTGGAGGAAAGGGAACCCTCTTACACTGTTGGTGGGAATGCAAACTAGTACAGCCACTATGGAGAACAGTGTGGAGATTCCTTAAAAAATTGCAAATAGAACTACCGTATGACCCAGCAATCCCACTGCTGGGCATACACACTGAGGAAACCAGAATTGAAAGAGACACATGTACCCCAATGTTCATCGCAGCACTGTTTATAATAGCCAGGACATGGAAACAACCTAGATGTCCATCAGTAGATGAATGGATAAGAAAGCTGTGGTACATATACACAATGGAGTGTTACTCAGCCGTTAAAAAGAATTCATTTGAATCAGTTCTGATGAGATGGATGAAACTGGAGCCGATTATACAGAGTGAAGTAAGCCAGAAAGAAAAATACCAATACAGTATACTAACACATATATATGGAATTTAGAAAGATGGCAATGACGACCCTGTATGCAAGACAGGAAAAAAGACACAGATATGTATAACGGACTTTTGGACTCAGAGGGAGAGGGAGAGGATGGGATGATTTGGGAGAATGGCATTCTAACATGTATAATATCATGTAAGAATTGAATCGCCAGTCTATGTCTGACGCAGGATACAGCATGCTTGGGGCTGGTGCATGGGGATGACCCAGAGAGATGTTATGGGGAGGGAGGTGGGAGGGGGGTTCATGTTTGGGAATGCATGTAAGAATTACAGATTTTAAAATTAAAAAAATAATAATAATAAAAATTTTAAAAAAAATTTAAAAAATTTAAACAAAAGAACTCCTTCAGACTCTTAAAAATCACTGAGGACCCCAAGGAACTTTGTTTATGTGAGTTATATCTTATTTGTTAAAGAGGAAAAATGATACTACTATGTAGCATCTTTGTAAAGAATATGTGTAAAGTGCTTAGAAGAAAAGTAAGCATACCTCAGGCAATTAGTAAATGATAGATGTTAATTATAATGATCATTTAGTTCAGTTCAGTTCAGTTGCTCAGTCATGTCCAACTCTGCGCCCCCATGAACTACAGCACTCCAGGCCTCCCTGTCCATCACCAACTGCCAGAGCATATCCAAACTCATGTCCATCGAGTCGGTGATACCATCCAACCATCTCATTCACTTATTATGGTGATGGCTAAATTCAAAGCCAAGATGAAAGTTCTGAATTTAAATCCAGTGTTCTTTTCACTGGAGCCACAATATGGCTTAGAGGCTGTAGACAGGAATTCAAGGGCTTCATATCCCCTTTCGGAAAACTATTGAGTTTTGAGGCAGACTTAGCCCCATTTCTGGGTGGCAGAAATGCTCAAGCCAGTCTCAGACACCAGTAGGTCTTAGGGCACTGATGCTTTCAAGCAAAACAGGGGAGAAAGGTTGCCCAGAACTCTGAAGAAAAAGGAGATCTGGAAAAGCAGGAATAGTGAAATGAAGCCCAGGCAATCAATTAATCAACTCAGGGCCTTGGTCTGTGAAGGTCACACAAGAGTTGACATGCAGGGCAGGATTGGGGATAGCCTAAAGAAGTTATCAGGGCTGGGAGCCTAAGAAGTGAAGGTTGATATGATGATGCTGAAAAGTGAAGTAGACTGGTCAGAGTACAAATATGTACTGGGGCCATGACAGAGGCAGCAGTGCTCTCCCAAAATTTCACCTGTTCCCCCACATTTTCAACATTCTTGTGGTTAAGTGCGGTCAACAAGACTGGTTTGGACAGTAGACACAATGAAAAAGGATAAAGAATTTAATGTATACATTCTGTAATGACAGTTAAGGGGCTTGAAGGATATTTATTTGATAAACGTCCCAAAGAATCTAATGGAGGAAATGAAAGATAAATATCAGAGGAGATAAAAAATGGGAAATTTCAGAATCAAATAAATATAAGCCTTTAGACTGAAGTACACTGAAGATCATGAACTCCTTATTGCCAAATTCAGACTTAAATTGAAGAAAGTAGGGAAAACCACTAGACCATTCAGGTATGACCTAAATCAAATCCCTTATGATTATACAGCCTTCCCTGGTGGCTCAGATAGTAAAGCATCTGTCTATAATGTGAGAGACCTGGGTTCGATCCCTGGGTTGGGAAGATTCCCTGGAGAAGGAAGTGGCAACCCAATCTAGTACTCTTGCCTTGAAAATCCCATGGATGGAAGAGCTTGGTGCAAGCTACTATCCATGGGGTCACAAAGAGTCGGGCACAACTGAGCAACTTCACTTTCACTTTCACTGTGATTATACAGTGGAAGTGAGAAATAGATTTAAGGGAGTAGATCTGATAGATAAGGTGCCTGATGAACTATGGATGGAGGTTCGTGACATTGTACAGGAGACAGGGATCAAGACCATCCCCATGGAAAAGAAATGCAAAAAAGCAAAATGGCTGTCTGGGGAGGCCTTACAAATAGCTGTGAAAAGAAGAGAAGAGAAAAGGAAAGATACAAGCATCTGAATGCAGAGTTCCAAAGAATAGCAAGAAGAGATAAGAAACCCTTCCTCAGCGATCAATGCAAAGAAATAGAGGAAAACAACAGAATGGGAACTAGAGATCTCTTCAAGAAAATTAGAGAAACCAAGGGAACATTTCATGCAAAGATGGACTCGATAAAGGACAGAAAAGGTATGGACCTAACAGAAGCAGAAGATATTAAGAAGAGATGGCAAGAATACACAGAAGAACTGTACAAAAAAGATCTTCACGACCCAGATAATCACGATGGTATGATCACTCACCTAGAGCCAGACATCCTGGAATGTGAAGTCAAGTGGGCCTTAGAAAGCATCACTACGAACAAAGCTAGTGGAGGTGATGGAATTCCAGTAGAGCTATTTCAAATCCTGAAAGATGATGCTGTGAAAGTGCTGCACTCAATATGCCAGCAAATGTGGAAAACTCAGCAGTGGCCACAGGACTGGAAAAGGTCAGTTTTCATTCCAATTCCAAAGAAAAGCAATGCCAACGAATGCTCAAACTACCGCACAATTGCACTCATCTCACATCTTAGTAAAGTAATGCTCAAAATTCTCCAAGCCAGGCTTCAGCAATACATGAACTGTGAGCTTCCAGGTGTTCAAGCTGGTTTTAGAAAAGGCAGAGGAACAAGAGATCAAATTGCCAACATCCGCTGGATCATGGAAAAAGCAAGAGAGTTCCAGAAAAACATCTATTTCTGCTTTATTGACTATGCCAAAGCCTTTGACTGTGTGGATCACAATCAACTGTGGAAAATTCTGAAAGAGACGGGAATACCAGACCGCCTGACCTGCCTCTTGAGAAACCTATATGCAGGTCAGGAAGCAACAGTTAGAACTGGACATGGAACAACAGACTGGTTCCAAATAGGAAAAGGAGTACCTCAAAGCTGTATATTGTCACCCCGCTTATTTAACTTATATGCAGAGTACATCATGAGAAACACTGGGCTGGAAGAAGCACAAGCTGGAATCAAGATTGCTGGGAGAAATATCAATCACCTCAGATATGCAAATGACACCACCCTTATGGTAGAAAGTGAAGAACTAAAGAGCCTCTTGATGAAAGTGAAAGAGGAGAGTGAAAAAGTTGGCTTAAAGCTCAACATTCAGAAAATGAAGATCATGGCATCTGGTCTCATCACTTCATGGAAAATAGATGAGGAAACAGTGGCAGACTTTATTTTGGGGGGCTCCAAAATCACGGCAGATGGTGATTGCAGTCATGAAATTAAAAGACGCTTACTCCTTGGAAGGAAAGTTATGACCAACCTAGATAGCATATTCAAAAGCAGAGACATTACCTTGCCAACAAAGGTCCATCTAGTCAAGGCTATGGTTTTTCCAGTAGTCATGTATGGTTGTGAGAGTTGGACTGTGAAGAAAGCTGAGCGCCAAAAAATTGATGCTTTTGAACTGTGGTGTTGGAGAAGACTCTTAAGAGTCCCTTGGACTGCAAGGAGATCCAACCGGTCCATTCTACAGGAGATCAGTCCTGGGTATTCTTTGGAAGGAATGATACTAAAGCTGAAACTCCAGTACTTTGGCCACCTCATGCGAAGAGTTGACTCATTGGAAAAGACTCTGATGCTGGGAGGGATTGGGGGCAGGAGGAGAAAGGGACGACAGAGGATGAGATGGCTGGATGGCATCACAACTCGATGGACGTGAGTTTGAGTGAACTCTGAGAGTTGGTGATGGACAGGGAGGCCTGGCATGCTGCAATTCATGGGGTCGCAAAAAGTCAGACACAACTGAGCGACTGAACTGAACTGAACTGAACTGACACTCCCAGAACCAAACAGGATTCAGATTATATGCTACACATAGACATTTCACAGTGAATCTACAGAATATCAACGATAATAGAAAATCTTTAATTCTGTTAGAGAAAAATATAGAGATTACATATAGAGCTACAATTATGTTGATAGCAGGCAACATAAGATTGTATGGCACTGGCATAGGATAAATATATATATCAATAGAATAGAATTGAAAGTCCAGAAATAAAACCATACATATATAGTTAATCGATGATCAACAAGGGTAGCAAGACTATTCAGTAGGGTAGAAAATAGTCTGTTCAAAACATAATGCTTGGACAATCAGATTGCCACACACAGAGGAATGAATTGGGACCCCTACCTATATCATGTACAAGAAATTACAAGACCTGCATTTAAGAACCAAACTATAAAACTGTTAGAAGAAAATGTAACAATAAACCTCTGACCTTGGATTAGGCAATGTTTGCTTAGGTGTAACACCTAAAGCACAAGCAACCAAAGACAAAATAAACAGACTGCATTTCATCACAATAAAGAACTTACGTGTTTCAAAAGGCACAGTGAGAAAGTGAGAGGACAAACCAAAGAGTAGGAGAAAATATTTGCAAATTGTGTCTGGTAAAGGTTTGGTATCTCGGTCATAGGCAGATGAATGAGAATAATATTGACATAGATTTCTCATCAGCATCACTGAATGCAAGTAGCCATCATCTTAATTAAGAATATGTTAGAGGAATTCCCTTTGAAAACAGGAACAGAAGAAATGTTCTATGTTCTCATAAAAAAGAAAATTCATTCCAAATTAATCTATTGATTCAGTGAAATTTCAATTAAAATGACTATAGGGCATTTTTATAGAACTTCCAAGGCTAATTAAGGGTCAAAAATAAAAAAGCCATTTTGCAGACAAAGACAAGGGGAATGATATGACTTATCATTGTGGAATTACTTCATTCCAAATGATGTCTATGCAGAAAGAGGAATAAACACTATTATTTATAACTAGTTTATTTTCTAGTTTATTAATCATATGAATCTAGAATTCATTTAATATTGATAACATCCCACTGAATATTTACACCGCATGTGTATAAACTGATAAATCAAACATAGGCGATAAACAGATTAAATTTCCCAAAACATTTAAATGTTGATTGCAAACTTAATCAAATACTTCTAAACCTTTAATTAGAATCTCTCTGAATATATGAGTCTCTCAGATGCTCTAAAATTTCAAAAAGCTCTCAAAATGTACATGCAGTAGAATTATTATAAAACTGATGAGATTATCACCAGAAAACCTGAGTATAAAGTGTTTAAACCAGGATTTTGAAATTATTTCTTTGTTATCTTCATTATTATACCCATTTCTTACTATAGTTACCTTCAAGTTGAAGTTCATTAATATTACTTTCATACCTTCCTAAATTTTCATTAATTTTTCATACCCCCAAAGAAAAGAGGTACTCTATGAGAACAATCAGGATTATAGGATTTGGATACTTGTTCAAACACATGTTTGTCCTTTATAGTAAAGCTTTGCTTGTTACATCAGGACATTTTTCCATTCTCCATCATGTTGGTACTAACTTTTGACACTTGGTGTCTTTGTCAGAATGATGAATTCTCTAAGTTTCAGGTGATCAGCATTTGTCCATTGTCCCATTATCATGATATGTAATATAGATCTGGTGTAAGATTTTCTATTATATTTATAATTAGAGGCATCTAAGGCATGATGGCCAGAGAATGTGATGGCACCCCACTCCAGTACTCTTGCCTGGAAAATCCCTTGGACGGAGGAGCCTGGAAGCTGCAGTCCATGGGGTCACTAGAAGTCGGACACGACTGAGCAACTTCACTTTCACTTTTCACTTTCCTGCATTGGAGGAGGAAATGGCAACCCATTCCAGTGTTCTTGCCTGGAGAATCCCAGAGACAGGGGAGCCTGACGGGCTGCCGTCTATGGGGTCGCACAGAGCTGGACACAACTGAAGCGACTTAGCAGCAGCAGCAGCAGCAGCAGCAAGGCATGATGGCATTTGATGTTGTCCAAGGGATCAGAATAGAAAGTCCACAAATAGACCCAATAGAGAAACTTAAATTTTTTTCAGAGTGGCAATGATCATAGGGAAAGTGATGGGTGACTGAATATATGAAGCTGGGATACTTGGTTACCCATATTAAAAAAATGAGAGTTTTTTTCTCACAATATACATAAAATAAGTAAGTTCTTGGTGCATTACAATATAAATGTTAAAAACTTTAAAATTTGAGAAGAAAATATCGCAGAATATGACACCGGGATAGGAACGAATTTAACACATGACATAAATACACCTTTAATAAGTATCATTGACATATTTTACTGTGTTAAAGTTAAAAATTCTCCACAGCATAGGCAAATTTAAAATCTATTGAATGAGCTGGACTTAATAGAAAAATAGAAATCAACCCTTTTACATCACCACTTCAAATCTGCATTTCAACTTGTTCTTTCACATCCCTTGATGAAATTTCAGTGAGTACCCCAAGTATTTGGTCACTATCAGGAAATAAAATGAATCTCTGGTTATTTTTGGTATTTAAAATGCCAGTTCTCTATACTATAAAACTCTGAACTCCTATTAATTGTGATTTTTTTCCCCCATTTCCAACTTAAGCTGTTTTAGACATAGTACCCTGACTAGAGGTAATCAGGAAAGGAAGGATTTCCTCTTTTCCCTCTCTCTTCTTTCTCCTTTCTTGATCCTTAGGTAATATTTATGACTTCTCCAGGGTGGAGTGAGAAATATAAAATTTATAAAATTATAAAATGTTAGCAAAGACTGTAAATAAATAGGCTCATACTGTTTTAGAATAGAACGATATAATGTATGTAAAGGAAGAGGTCAGTATCTGATGTCTTGTACACATATTCAATGCAGTTTCAGTAAAAATTTCGATAAAATCTTTTTCAGCATTACAAAACAATTATATACTAAAAAATTTCTGAAAAAGTAATGAGAACAGCTTGCTTTAGCAGATATTAAAATGTGTTTTAAAGTTAAGGCAATTATGACTTTAGGCTATACTACAAAGCTACAGTCATCAAGACAGTATGGTACTGGCACAAAGACCAAATATAGATCAATGGAACAAAATAGAAAGCCCAGAAATAAATCTATGCACCTATGGACACCTTATCTTTGACAGAGGAGGCAAGAATATACAATGGAAAAAAGACAATCTCTTCAACAAGTGGTGCTGAGAAAACTGGTCAACCACTTGTAAAATAATGAAATGAACACTTTCTAACACCATACACAAAAATAAACTCAAAATGGATTAAAGATCCTAATGTAAGACCAGAAACTATAAAACTAGAGGAAAACATAGGCAAAACACTCTCCGACATAAATCACAGCAAGATCCTGTGTGACCCACCTCCCAGAGTAATGAAAATAAAAGCAAAAATAAACAAATGGGACCCAATTAAACTTAAAAGCTTTTGCACAACGAAGGAAACTTTAAGCAAAGTGAAAAGACAGCCTTCAGAATGGGAGAAAGTAATAGCAAACGAAGCAACTGACAAAGAGTTAATCTCAAAAATATACAAGCAACTCCTGCAGCTCAATTCCAGAAAATAAACGACCCAATAAAAAAATGGGCCAAAGAACTAAACAGACATTTCTCCAGAGAATACATATGGATGGCTAACAAACGCATGAAAAGATGCTCAACATCACTCAATGTCAGAGAAATGCAAATCAAAACCACAATGAGGTACCATCTCACGCTGGTCAGAATGGCTGCTATACAAAAATCTACTAACAACGTGGAGAAAAGGGAAGCCTCTTACACTGTTAGTGGGAATGCAAGTGAGTATAGCCACTATGGAGAACAGTGTGGAGATTCCTTAAAAAACTGGAAATAGAACTGCCTTATGACCCAGCAATCCCACTGCTGGGCATACACACCAAGGAAACCAGAATTGAAAGACACACGTGTACCCCAATGTTCATCGCAGCACTGTTTGTAATAGCCAGGACACGGAAGCAACCTAGATGTCCATCAGCAGACGAATGGATAAGAGAGCTGTGGTACATATACACAATGGAATATTACTCAGCCATTAAAAAGAATACATTTGAATCAGTTCTAATGAGGTGGATGAAACTGGAGCCTATTATACACAATGAAGTAAGCCAGAAAGGAAAACACCAATACAATATACTAACATGTATATATGGGATTTAGAAAGAGGGTAATGATAACCCTATATGTGAGACAGCAAAAGAGACACAGATGTATAGAACAGTCTTCTGGACTCTGTAGGAGAAGCGAGGGTGGGATGATTTGGGAGAATGGCATTGAAACATGTATAATATCATATGTGAAACAGATTGCCAGTCCAGGTTCAATGCATGAGAGAGGGTGCTCAGGGCTGGTGCCAGGGATGACCCAGAGGGATGGGATGGGGAGGGAGGTGGGAGGGGGATTCAGGATGGGGAACACATGTAAACCCATGGCTGATTCATGTTAATGTATGGCAAAAACCACTCCAATATTGTAAAGCAATCAGATTGATTATATTCTTTGCAGCCAAAGATGGAGAAGCTGTATACAGTCAAAAAACAAGACCAGGAGCTGACTGTGGCTCAGATCATGAACTCCTTATTACCAAATTCAGACTCAAATTGAAGAAAGTAGGGAAAACCGCTAGACCATTCAGGTATGACCTAAATCACATCACTTATGATTATACAGTGGAAGTGAGAAATAGATTTAAGGGCCTAGATCTGATAGAGTGCCTGATGAACTATGGAATGAGGTTCATGACATTGTACAGGAGACAGGGATCAAGACCATCCCCATGGAAAAGAAATGCAAAAAAGCAAAATGGCTGTCTGGGGAGGCCTTACAAATAGCTGTGAAAAGAAGAGAAGTGAAAAGCAAAGGAGAAAAGGAAAGATACAAGCATCTGAATGCAGAGTTCCAAAGAATAGCAAGAAGAGACAAGAAAGCCTTCTTCAGCGATCAATGCAAAGAAATAGAGGAAAAGAACAGAATGGGAAAGACTAGAGATGTCTTCAAGAAAATTAGAGATACCAAGGGAACATTTCATGCAAAGATGGGCTCGATAAAGGACAGAAATGGTATGGACCTAACAGAAGCAGAAGATATTAAGAAGAGATGGCAAGAATACACGGAAGAACTATACAAAAAAGATCGTCACAACCCAGATAATCATGATGGTGTGATCACTAATCTAGAGCCAGACATCTTGGAATGTGAAGTCAAGTGGGCCTTAGAAAGCATCACTACGAACAAAGCTAGTGGAGGTGATGGAATTCCAGTTGAGCTGTTTCAAATCCTGAAAGATGATGCTGTGAAAGTGCTACACTCAATATGCCAGCAAATGTGGAAAACTCAGCAGTGGCCACAGGACTGGAAAAGGTCAGTTTTCATTCCAATTCCAAAGAAAAGCAATGCCAAAGAATGCTCAAACTACCGCACAATTGCACTCATCTCACATGCTAGTAAAGTAATGCTCAAAATTCTTCAAGCAAGTCTTCAGCCATACGTGAACCGTGAACTCCCTGATGTTCAAGCTGGTTTTAGAAAAGGCAGAGGAACCAGAGGTCAAATTGCCAACATCCACTGGATCATGGAAAAAGCAAGAGAGTTCCAGAAAAACATCTATTTCTGCTTTATTGACTGTGCCAAAGCCTTTGACTGTGTGGATCACAATAAACTGGAAAATTCTGAAAGAGATGGGAATACCAGACCACCTAACCTGCCTCTTGAGAAATCTGTATGCAGGTCAGGAAGCAACAGTCAGAACTGGACATGGAACAACAGACTGGTTCCAAATAGGAAAAGGAGTACCTCAAGGCTGTATATTGTCACCCCGCTTATTTAACTTATATGCAGAGTACATCATGAGAAACACTGGGCTGGAAGAAGCACAAGCTGGAATCAAGATTGCCAGGAGAAATATCAATCACCTCAGATATGCAAATGACACCACCCTTATGGCAGAAAGTGAAGAGGAGCTAAAAAGCCTCTTGATGAAAGTGAAAGAGGAGAGCGAAAAAGTTGGCTTAAAGTTCAACATTCAGAAAACGAAGATCATGGCATCCGGTCCCATCACTTCATGGGAAATAGATGGGGAAACAGTGGAAACAGTGTCAGACTTTATTTTCTGGGGCTCCAAAATCACTGCAGATGGTGACTGCAGCCATGAAATTAAAAGACGCTTTCTCCTTGGAAGAAAATTTATGACCAACCTAGATAATATATTCAAAAGCAGAGACATTACTTTGCCAACAAAGGTCTGTCTAGTCAAGGCTATGGTTTTTCCAGTGGTCACGTATGGATGTGAGAGTTGGACTATGAAGAAGGCAGAGTGCCGAAAAATTGATGCTTTTGTACTGTGGTGTTGGAGAAGACTCTTGAGAGTCCCTTGGACTGCAAGGAGATCCAGCCAGTCCATTCTGAAGGAGATCAGCCCTGGGATTTCTTTGCAAGGAATGATGCTAAAGCTGAAGCTCCAGTACTTTGGCCACCTCATGCGAAGAGTTGACTCATTGGAAAAGACTCTGATGCTGGGAGGGATTGGGGGCAGGAGGAGAAGGGGACGACCGAGGATGAGATGGCTGGATGGTATCACAGACTCGATGGACGTGAGTCTAAGTGCACTCTGAGAGTTGGTGATGGACAGGGAGGCCTGGCGTGCTGCGATTCATGGGGTCTCAAAGAGTCGAACACGACTGAGCGACTGAACTGAACTGAACTGAATTAGCCTCCAATTAAAATAAATAAACAAACAAAATATATAAATAAGTCCTTGTATATGGTTTTAATATTATAAATCATTTTATGCTAACTAAAATAATGCACTCTTCTTTACATTTTGTGAAAAAAAAAGTTAAAGCAATTAAAATACACACTAGTAGTACAAAATCAGAAAGAGCAATAGAAAGAATGCAATTCTAATTTTAGAACTAAATGTATATGGGGAGTTTGTGTTTGATAAAGTAACTTTTTAATTAGTAGGGAAAACAAGGATTAGTAAGTGAAATGACAAAAATTAGCAATTAAAAAATCTGTATTCTTCCCTCACTTACTACAATAAAATGAATTCTTGCTGAAACCATAAATACTAAACCATTGGTGAATACTTTTGTAAGCTTGGGTCAGGGAAGACCTTTCTAAGCTTGTCTCAGCATTGGAAAACATAATAGGATTGGTAAACTTGACTACTTAAAAAATGACACTTCTGTGTAAAAATAAACACCATAAAAGGCTGAAAGATAGAAAGCAAATTGGAAATTATTTGCAAAATGTTAAGACAGAATCAATATCCTAGATAAATAGAGAGCTCTTAAAAATCAATAACAAAAATATTTAATGTTTTAATGGAAAAATCGGCAAAATACTCTTTAAGTTACCCGAAAAACACAAAAAAAAGTATGAAAAATGTTTAGCTTTTAATGAATCAAAGAAATGCTCGTAAAAGTGAATAGTCTTTTCCCATCAGTAAACTGGCAAAGATTAAAATTATTGACAAATTCAACTTTGCAATTGTGAGAGGCACTAAGTCTTCTTCCGCAATATTGTGGAGAGTGTAAAATGGTCATATCATCTTAGGAAAGGAGTGCAGCAATGTATATTGAAATGTAAAGCAATTTTTCCTGTAACATACTTCTGGGAATTTATCCTAAGGAGATTAATGCACATTAATACTTTATTGACAGTATTAAACATATGAGACAATGTCCATTAGTAATGGACTGGTCAAGTAAATTATGACGTAGGAATTTCATATAGTTCCTAAAAGTGGACTCTATATTTATTGAGTGGAAAGATCTTTTCGAATGAAAAATGAATGTCTCAATGAAACAAATAGGCCACCTTACTGAATGGAATAAGATATTTGTAAACAACATACCTGATAAAAGTTTAATATCCAAAATACACAATTAACTCACAATTCGACATCAAAAAAAAAAACTGACTCACTTATAAATGAAGGTTTCCAGGGAATTCCCTGGTGGTCCAGTGCTTAGGAGTCAGGATTTTCACTGCTGTGGCCCAAGGTTCAATCCCTGGTTGGCAAACTAAGATCCCACAAGCCCAGCAGTGTGGGGCAAGAAAAAAAGGTTCCCCCCCAAAGTGAAGGTTTCAGAACACATGCTATGTAAAGTTATAATAGATTTGTGTGCTTACTTATTAATAGAGAAGCTTGAAAGAATGTTCACCTTCTTCCTAGAAAAAATAACTTAAGATGATGCAAGTTTCATGTTTTAAAAAATCCAATGCTACATAAATGTAAAAAGTAAGAGGTGAAGGTGCTTTTCTTCTCTCGCAAACTCTCCATAACACCTGTCCCCAGGATAAGCAGACTTAAATGTAGTCCTAACTTTAAAATCTTAAAATCTGTATCTATCCTTATGCTAGTACGGATGGATATACAGATATACTGGTATTTTAGAAATATATATTTTCTACTTTTAAAAACAACTTATGGAAATATTGTTTGCATACACAATGTGCACATATCTCAATTGTATATCTCAATTAATTTTCACAAACTGAATACACCTGGATAACCAGTTCCAAGATAAAACAATAGCAACAACAAAACCCCAGGATATTATCAGCATCCCAGAAGACCCCCTGTGCCCCTTTTCCAGTCACTAGTATGAATTGTACGACTTCTAACAGAAATGATTAGTTGAGGACTCTGTATTTTAAAATTTTTGATGTATAGTTTATTTTCAGTGTTGTGTCGATTTCTGCTCTACAGCAAAGTGATTCAGTTATATATATATTCATTTTCATATTCTTTTCCATTATGGTTTTTCACAGGATATTGTAGAGTTCCCTATACAGTAGGACCTTTTTGTTTATCCATTCTGTATATAATAGTTTGCATCTACTAATACTAATCTCCAAATGTATCCCTACCCCACACCCTCCCTTGGCAACCACAAGTATGTTCTATCTGTGTCTGTTTCTGTTTCACAGATAAGTTCAATTGTGTCATATTTTAGATTCTGCTACTTGTCTTTTTCTGCTTTATTTCACTTAGTATGACCATCTGTGGGTCCATCCAGGTTGCTATAAATGACATTATTTCATTCTTTTTATGACTGAGTAGTATTCCATTGTATTTATGTACTGTATCTTCTTTTTTTAATTTATTTTTTAATTGAAGGGTAATTGCTTTATGGAATTTTGTTGTTTTCTGTCAGACATTAACGTAAATCAGCCATAGATGTATATATGTCTCCTCCCTCTTGAGCCTCCCTCCCATCTCCCTCCCCATCCCACCCCTCTAGGTTGATACAGAGCCCCTGTTTGAGTTCCCTGAGACATACAGCAAATTCCTATTGGCTGTCTATTTTACATATGTAAGTTTCGATGTTACTCTCTCCATACATCTCAGCCTCTCCTCCCCTCTCCCCATGTCCATAAGCCAGTTCTCCATGTCTGTTTCTCCATTACTACTACTACTACTACTAAGTCACTTCAGTCGTGTCCGACTGTGCGACCCCAGAGACAGCAGCCCACCAGGCTCCACCGTCCCTGGGATTCTCCAGGCAAGAACACTGGAGTGGGTTGCCATTTCCTTCTCCAATGCATGAAAATAAAAAGTGAAAGTGAAGTCGCTCAGTCATGTCCAACTGTTAGCGACCCCATGGACTGCAGCCTTCCAGGCTCCTCCATCCATGGATTTTCCAGGCAAGAGTACTGGAGTGGGGTGCCATTGCCTTCTCCAGTTGCTGCCTTGCAAATAAATTCATTGGTATCATCTTTCTAGATTCATATGGAAAGATATTTAGAAAGATATTTCTCTTTCTCTTTCTGACTTCGTTCTATATAATAGGCTCTAAATTCATTCACCTTATTAGAACTGACTCAAATGTGTTCCTTTTATGGGTGAGTAATATTCCATTGTGTATATGTACCACAATTTCTTTATCCATTCATCTGTCAGTGGACATCTAGGTTGCATCCATGTTCTAGCTATTGTAAATAGTGCTGCAGTGAACATTGGGGTACATGTGTCTTTTTCAATTTTGGTTTCCTCAGGCTATATGCCTCAGAGTGGGATCGGTGGGTCATATGGTGGTTTTAGTCTCAGTTTTCTTAAGGAATCTCCATACCGTCTTCCATAGTGCCTGTATCAGTTTACATTCCCATCAACAGTGCAAGAGGTTTCCCTTTTCTCCACACCCTCTCCAGCATTTATTTTTTGTAGACTTTTTGGTGATAGCCGTTCTGACTGCTGTGAGGTGATATCTCATAGTTTTGATTTGCATTTCTCTAATAATGAGCAATGTTGAACATCTTCTCATGTGTTTGGTAGCCATCTGTATGAATTCTTTGGAGAAATATCTGTTTAGGTCTTTTTCCCACTTTTTGATTGGGTTGTTTGCTTTTCTGGTATTGAGTTGTATGAGCTGCTTGTATATTTTGGAAGTTAATCATTTGTCTGTTGTTTCATTTGCTATTATTCTCTCCCATTCGGAGGGTTGATATGTACCTTATCTTCTTTATACATTGATTTGTCAGTGGACATTTTGTTTTTTTCCATGGCTTGGCTATTGTAAACACTGTTGCAATGAATATTTAGGTGCATGTATCTTTCCAAATTATAGTTTTCATTGGATGTATGTCCAGGAGTGAGATTTCAGAATCATATGGTAGCTCTATTTTTAGTTTTTTTAGGAACTTCCATACTGTTTTCCATAGTGGCTACCCCATATTTTATTCCTACCAACAGTGTTGAGGGCTTCCTTTTCTTCACACCCTCTCCAGCATTTGGTATTTGTAGACTTTTTAATGATGGCCATTCTGACCAGTGTGAAGTGGTACCTTATTGTAGTTTTGATTTGCATTTCTCTAGTAGTGAGCAATGTTGAGAATCTTTTTCATGTGTCTTTTGACTGTCTACATGTCTTTGGAGAAATATCTACTTAGGTCTTCTGCCCATTTTTCAGTTGGGTTGTTTGGGGTTTGTTACTGAGGTGTATGATCTGTTTGTATGTTTTGGAGTTTAAGCTCTGTTGGTCCAATCATTTGCAAATATTTTCTCCCAGTCCATAGGTTGCCTTTTCATTTTGTTTATGGTTTCCTTTGTTGCACAAAAACATAAAAGTTTGACTAGGTTCCACTTGCTTATTTTTGCTTGTGTTTTATTGCCTTAGGTGACTGACCTAAGAAAACATTGGTACAATTTACGTTAGAGAATGTTTTTGCCTGTGTTTTCTTCTAAGCATTTGATGGTATTGTGCCTTGTATTTAAGTCTTTAAGCCATTTTTTAGTTTATTTCTGTACATGGAGTGAGGATGTGTTCTCACTTCATTATATGTGATGATACAACTTTCCCAACACCACTTGCTGAAGAGAATTTTTTCCACTGTATATTCTTACCTCTGTCAAAGATTAATTGACCATAGGTGTGTGGGTTTATTTGTGGGCTCTCTGTTCCATTGATCCCTATCTCTGTTTTTGTGTCAATACCAGGCTATTTTGATTACTGTAGCTTTACAGTATTGTCTGAAGTATGTCTCCCACTTTGTTCTTTTTCCCCAAGATTGCTTTGGCAATTCTATGGTTTCACATAAATTTTAGGATTATTTGTTCTAGTTCTGTGAAAAATGTCATGGATAATTAGATAGGGATTGCATTAAATCTGTAGATTGCTTTGGATAGTATGGCTATTTTAACAATCTTAATTCTTCCAGATTTGGTTTGAAGGCCAGAACCAGTCCTCCCAATTTTCCTTTCCGAAGTTCCCAAAGGGGCCTGAGAAGCTTCTGGCACCACTTATAAAGTGTATTTGAAGGCCTCCTCAAAGCTCTTAAATTTAACAGTGCCCCCATGGTATGAAGTATCAACAGTGCCAGAGGCTTGGGGTGGTGGAGCTTAGGAAATGAGCCTGACTAGTCACAACTGTCTGTCATTTTGAGGAAGGAAAGGGAGGGAGAATTAGTAAATTTATAATAGTTGTGTCAAGTTTAAGCTTAAGAAAAGCAAAGGTTACTGTATTATGAGAATTTAAGAGAGAAGAAATATGATATATGCAGATATATTCATAGGTTTTCCATTTTTTTTTTCTTTTCCAAGCATCCACTTACATTTTTGAGGGCATGTCTGTCCACATACACAGTTATCAGTTGTGGGAGGTGGTCTGCACAGAAAAGTAGTAGTAGTAGTTGAACAGGCTCTATCAGGGTGCTAAGCTACCATATCCCCTACTTCAATCAGAGCTGGTAACTTATAGAGTGGAAAAATCAGGACTTCAGTCCAGTGAGGGCAGGTGGCTAGGTATCACTTAGCTCATTACCTGGCTGCCCATTCCCAGGGAATAGCCTTGAGCAGGTCTTAGTTTCTAGTGGTTTTGTTGGATATTCTGGTAATTCTTACAAGCATGATCTTGTGGAAGGTGATATGATCCTCAGCAGATTTCAGCAATTGGCCATACTCATGTCTATATAGCTACAGTGAAGCATCTAGCTGGGCATCCAAACCAACTATAAACCTTTGGCTTTATATTTAATAATCCTTTCATATAACTCAGTAGTGTTTATTATTGGCTTACCTTGAAGCACGTGCCTCCCTAGATTAAAAAAAATGAGGATTGCCCTTGTGGAAACGTGAAGGCTGATAAGGGATTTTCCTGTATGTATAAAGGCCTGAAAAGGGCAGTAAGGACTGCTTAAAAACTGTTTTGTTCCAGAGGGTAGACTCTTCCTCCATGGCCTGCAGAAACACTAGTGGTTTTAGGAATGTTCTGACTCTGAACCAGTATTCTTCTTTCAAAACTGAAGGTGAAGGGCAAAGAAACCTCTGCATTAAGCTAAATAATGTTGAGTACACATTATTCCAAGCTGAGATTCCAAATCACTGGATTTGAGCTTGCACTTGATTATCCTCTGAATTGTTGCAGCCACCAACCTCACTGCCTATTTTCTTATTTTTCTGTTTCCTCACCCTTTAGTTTAGTGTATGAAATCTTTTGTTAAGTTTGATTCTTTTTGTAGAGTAATGTTTTCTCTCATACAAAATTGACCTGACCTCTCTGAGCAACTTTGTTTCCAGATTCCAAATCAAAATATAGCCTCTGGAAGGGGGCCTCCTATCTAGTAATGTTCTGCCCTTAGTAGACCTGGAAAAATAGGTAACACAATGAAATAATCCATTTTATTAGGCTTATGCATAACTACGTACAAAAAACTCATGTATTTTGGAAACATAGATCTTTCAAATGAAATTTCACTTGATTTATAGTGGTTCTAAAATACTATTTGAATAAACTGTTTAAGATGTAAAAAAAAAATTAATTCTTCCAATCCAAGAACAAGAGATATCTTTCTATTTCTTTGAATCATCTTCAGTTTCCTTTATTAATATTCTACAGTTCTCAGCATATAAGATCTTTGACCTTCTTGGTCATGTTTATTCTTAAGTGTTTTTTAAAGTGATTTTAAAAGGTATTTTTTTGCATTCCCTTTCTGATATTTTGTTGTTAGCGTAAAGAAATGCAACTGATTTCTGTACATAAATCTTATATCCTGCTACCTTGCTGAATTTATCCATCAGTTCTAGAAGTTTTTGTGTGAAGTCTTTTGGTTTTTGTATATATAGTGTCATGCCATCTATGGCACCCCACTCCAGTACTCTTGCCTGGCAAATCCCATGGACGGAGGAGCCTGGTGGGCTGCTGTCCATGGGGTCGCGAAGAATCAGACATGACTGAGCGACTTCACTTTCACGTTTCACTTTCATACATTGGGGAAGGAAATGGCAACCCACTCCAGTGTTCTTGCCTGGAGAATCCCAGGGGCGGCAGAGCCTGGTGGGCTGCCGTCTCTAGGGTCACACAGAGTCGGACATGACTGAAGCAACTCAGCAGCAGCAGCAGCAGCAGCATCTGCATATAATGACAATTTTACCTCTTCCCTTCCAATTTGGATAACTCTTATTTCTTTTTCTTCTTTGATTGCTGTGGCTAAGACTTCCCTTACTGTGTTGAAGAGAAGTGTTGAGAGCTGGCATCCTTATCTTGTTCCAGATTTTAGTTGAAGGGATTTGTTTTTTACCATTGAGTATTACATTGGCTGTGGATTTGTCATAAATAGCATTTAGTATGTTGTGATTCATCCCTCTGTACCCACTTGGCAAGAATTTTATCTTGATTGGATGTTGAATTTTATCAAATTCTTTTTCTGCATCTATTATGATGATCATGTACTTTTTGTCTTTTATTCTGTTGATATGTATCATATTGATTGCTTTGTGTGTATTGAACCATCCTTGTGACCCTGGAATGAATCCAGCTTGGTACATGATCTTTTTGCTATGTTGTTGGATTTGATTTACTATTATTTTGTTGAAAATTTTTGCATATATATTCATCAAAGATATTAGCCTATAATTTTCTTTTCTGGTAGTGTCTTTGTCTGGTTTTGTTATCAGGATGATGGGGACTTCATAGGATGACTTTGGGAGTGTTCCCTCCCATTCAGTCTTTTGGAAGAGTTTGAGAGAGTAGTATAAGTTCTTGTATGTTTGGTAGCATTTATGTGTGAAGCCATCTGGTCCTGGACTCTTGA
This sequence comes from Capra hircus, assembly GCF_001704415.2. Lineage (NCBI taxonomy): Eukaryota > Metazoa > Chordata > Mammalia > Artiodactyla > Bovidae > Capra > Capra hircus. Next base: position 36,881,093 of record NC_030822.1, read on the forward strand.
CTGTAAAGAGCTTTTTTTGTAATCTATTCTGTTTCATTTCTAGTGATCCACCTCTTCAAATTACCTGTTTCTTCTTTTTTATTAAAAATGCGTCTTTCTATTTTTTTAATAAATTTATTTATTTTAATTGGAAGTTAATTACTTTACAATATTGTATTGGTTTTGCCAAACATCAACATGAATCCGCCATAGGTATACATGTGTTCCCCATTCTGAACCCCCCTCCCTCCTCCCTCCCCATACCATCCCTCTGGGTCATCCCAGTGCACCAACCCCAAGCATCTGGTATCATGCGTCAAACCTGGACTAGCAATTCGTTTCAGATATGATATTACACATGTTTCAATGCCATTCTCCCAAATCATCCCACCCTCTCCCTCTCCCACAGAGTCCAAAAGAATGTTCTATACATCTGTGTCTCTTATGCTGTCTCACACACAGGGTTATCGTTACATCTTTCTGAATTCCATATATATGCGTTACTATACTGTATTGGTGTTTTTCTTTTTGGCTTACTTCATTCTGTATAATAGGCTCCAGTTTCATCCACCTCATTAGAACTGATTCAAATGTATTCTTTTTAATGGCTGAGTAATACTCCATTGTGTATATATACCACAGCTTTCTTATCCATTCATCTGCTGATGGACATCTAGGTTGCTTCCATGTCCTGGCTATTACAAACAGTGCTGTGATGAACATTGGGGTACACATGTCTCTTTCAATTCTATGGATTAAAGACAATCTCTTTAACAAGTGGCGCTGGGAAAACTGGTCAACCACTTGTAAAAGAATGAAACTAGAACACTTTCTAACACCATACCCAAAAATAAGTTCAAAATGGATTAAAGATCTAAACATAAGACCAGAAACTATAAAACTCCTAGAGGAGAACGTAGGCAAAACACTCTCCAACATACATCACAGCAGGATCCTCTATGACCCACCTCCCAGGATATTGGAAATAAAAGCAAAAATAAACAAATGGGACCTAATTAAACTTAAAAGCTTCTGTACAACAAAGGAAAATATAAGCAAAGTGAAAAGACAGCCTTCTGAATGGGAGAAAATAATAGCAAATGAAGCAACTGACAAACAACTAATCTCAAAAATATACAAACAACTCCTGCAGCTCAATTCCAGAAAAATAAATGACCCAATCAAAAAATGGGCCAAAGAACTAAATAGAGATTTCTCCAAAGAAGACATATGGATGGCTAACAAACACATGAAAAGATGCTCAACATCACTCAATGTCAGAGAAATGCAAATCAAAACCACAATGAGGTACCATTTCATGCCAGTCAGAATGGCTGCGATCCAAAAGTCTACAAGCAATAAATGCTAGAGAGGGTGTGGAGAAAAGGGAAGCCTCTTACACTGTTGGTGGGAATGCAAGCAAGTATAGCCACTATGGAGAACAGTGTGGAGATTCCTTAAAAAACTGGAAATAGAACTGCCTTATGACCCAGCAATCCCACTGCTGGGGCATACACACCGAGGAAACCAGAATTGAAAGAGACACGTGTACCCCAATGTTCTTTCTTTCTTTTTGGCAATGCTGGGTCTTAGTTGCAGCCAGTGTGGGCTACTCTCTGGTTATGGTGTGCAGGCTTCTCTTGTTGTGAGCGCTGTGTCTAGAGCGCATAGACTTCAGTAGTTGCCGCGTATGGGTTTCAGTAGTAGCAGTTCCTGGGCTCTAGAGCAGAGGTTCAATAGTTGTGGTGCACAGGCTTCATTGCTCAGTGGCATGTGAGATATTCCCAGACCAGGGATTGAACCTGTGTCTCCTGCATTGGCAGGCAGATTCTTTACCTCTGAGCCACCAGGGAAGCCCAGGTATTTCTCCTTGATTCAGTTTTGGTGGACTGTATGTTTCTGAACCCAGTAGTCATGTACAGATGTGAGAGCTGTAAAGAAGGCTGAGTGCCAAAGAATTGATGCTTTTGAATTGTGGTGCTGGAGAATACCCAGGGATTGAACATGGATCTCCTGCATTGCAGATGGATTCTTGACTGCTGAGCCACCAGGGAAGGCCCCAAATACATACCAGTATTTATTCCTGCTAGTAGCAAATAAGAATGCCTAATTCTCCACACCATTATTAAGTAAGATGTATTTTTAAGGCCTGTCTGGTTTTCATTTTTTATTTTGCTTGCATTTTTTTTTGGTAATTTGCTAGGTTGACTTTTTAAGATATGTATTAGTCGTATATAGTTCTTTTATGGTTTTTCTGTTTAATCCATTTTTTCCATTTAATTGGTTTTTATCTTTCTGGCATAACAGATTTTATTGCATTGAATATTTTATGATGCAAATATTTTTCCTTTTTTGTATTAAGGGAGCAATGTAGTATACTTGTTAAGCAAATAGGTTCTGGAATCAGAATTTGTTTTAAATCAAAGATTTATTACTTAGTGACACTTGGATAATCTTAGTGAAATCATTTACTACCCTCCCAGCATCTCAGTTTTCACAGCTGGAAAGTATTGGAAATAATAATTTTCCTCATAATGGGATGATTATAAGAATTAAGTGTTGCATGTAAAAATATAAACATGTAGCCATTATCTGTCATTCAAAAATGCTACTTATTGTTATTATCACTATTTGTCCTATAATTTTGTATGTGATTTCTTAAACAATTGAGTTTGAGTTTTTACGTGAAATCAGTTAACCTTCTTCATGACTTCTAGGTCTTATGTCATCCTTTCTCTAAGATAACAAGATAGCAGCTGTTTGGTTTCTTCCAGTATTTACATAATTGAATGTTCTTCTTTTGGATTATCAAGCCATGTGGAAATTATTTTTTGTATCTTATAGAGATTTACCTTCATCTACTCCCAAATGGAAAGCAAAATATCCAAACACCAGCTCTCTAATAATCAGTCATTTTCTTGTCTGTTTTAATACGAAAATATTTGTACTTGGATGTGTTTCTGGGCTTTCTTTTCTGTTCTGATTGACCTATTGTTTCATTTCTACACTGGTACCATATTGTTTAACAGTATTAGTTTTATGGCAATTTTTTATGCCTTCTTCTCAAACCAACTTTTATTTTTCTTCTTTAAGACAGATTCTCAATGGTTACTACAGATTTATGCTTTCAAATAAAATGTAGAATCAGCTAGCCGAAACAACCTCCTGTGGCATGACCCCTCTCCTCTTCACTGGTTTTTTTTGTTTTTAATCTTATTGATCATTTAATCTCTCCATTGATGTTTCGATTTGAAAGAAGGTATCCTCATTAATTTGCCTAAGAATGTAGATGTTTAGATTTCAAGTTTTTCTTTTTGAAGTTTTTAATCCATATGTCTCATGTTATTTCCTTTCTGCTAATTATCTGGAATGAGGGAATAGGGCTGACATCTCTAGCTGTATGGTTATGTACTCCACAACTCTAGAAGGCATCCTTCAAGTAGAGGCAGTGCAGATTGGTGACTGAAAAAATAATGCACAGCCTAAAAGTTGAGAGTTATATTTTATTCAGGGACCTTACTGGGAAACAACTTCTCGGATAGCTCCAAGGAATAGTTCCAAAGTGGTAAGGGAGAAGTCAGGATATATAGGAGTTGTTGTTGGAGAAAACAAAACATTTAGTCAAACATCAAAGGATACTGATAATCATAAAAAAACACAGACATCTCAAGTTAATGATTTTAGTACTTTTCAGTGTATGGGAAAATGTAAGAGTCTGGGCTCATTGAAATTATCCCTTTGATATGATTGATGTCTTAAATGTCAGGCAGCATTAGTTGTTTACTGAAATTGCAGAGAATATTCTCTGTCCCCCAAATCTCGCAGAACTGATACACAGCAGGCCTAGGGGTCAATTATATGGATTCTTCTATTTCCTCAAGGAAACATGCAGTCATTCTCCTTGAGTTTTCTCTTTGGTCGCCTGGATACTTCTAATTATGCGACTATAGACTGAGCTAGAGTACCATTTGTGTCACAGTTTGTAATCCCTGTATGGTACCTCAGTTTTGTCAGGGGTCAGAAAGCAAGGATTGGAATAACTAGTATACTGAGACAACCGTAATTGAGAAAGATTGTGTCATAGCACAATGACAGACTTGACCTGAGCACACACCTACTGTTTGCTGCCCAGCTTCCATTGCCATTAGATGTGACCATGTGAGAAGTTCTCATCAAAGGAAAGTGAGCTCTAGTCATGGTTGTCACTGTCAAGATGAAGTAGTAATACTACTCCATTGTAGTATAATGAAATATTTATATAGCCTTTGTCCTGGATTCCTGGCACAGATTCTTGAAATCTCTTGAGAGAGAAGAGTGTCTTTTGTATGCCAATGAGATGATTCCTTGCCAGAGGGGTTGGGTGAGCTAGATAGCTTCAAGATGGAGACTGGTGGCCTCTATATTTCAGAAGTCACAAAGTACAGCACATTAATCCTAAACCTAAATGTAACACCAAATTCTGAACTGGATCCTTTTGCTGTTGGGACAGTTGGGAGAACTCAAATGGGATCTGAGTCTTTTGTTTCCTGATTTTGATGTTCATATTATGATTATTAAGACAATGTCCATGCTTGTAGGAAACATACTAAGGTATTCAGGGAGGAATGGGGTATCAAGTCAGCGGTTCACTCTCAAAGTATTCATCCTGTATGCTCTACTTTTTTTATAAATTTGAGATTGTTTCAAGATAGAAGATATATACCCAGAAAGAATAAAATAGTTTGTGGGATTTTCTGTCACCTTAAAATCAACTACAAAGCTTCATTTTTAGTCCCAAATATGCTTTCCTGCAGTGTGTCACCTCCACAGCTGTGAGCAACTTCCTTTTTTAAATGGCTCACCAGGACAGTGGTCAACTCAGCACGCCCTCCTGCTCTTCACTACTGTTCACTGGACCATTTCTGAACTTAGGATATGCTTATTTTTAGAACCTGTATTTTAACCATCTGAAGAGAGGTATGTAAAAATTAATGAAGAGAAACCTCCAAATAAAATTGAGACCAGGAGAGGGAGCTCTCATGACCTGCAACCACAGCAGAGCCCAGTAGGAAGAAGAAAGACTTGCACTTCTTGCCTGTCCACAGCTCAGCCGGTCTGTCATAACTCAGCCAGTGGAAAGCGACTATGCTTTGACCTCTCTGTTCCTCCAGTGGCTCTGTTTACTTTAGGCCTCCCAGCTTCCTTTTCCCTCATAAAGAAGTTCTCTTCTTGTTGGGTGGGGTTTGGTGCAGCTCACTATGGTTACAGACCTCAAGTTACAATTCTTTACTGATCCTGAGTAAACCCATTTTTGCTAGAGAAATAACTGACAGTCTGTTTGTTTAAGGTCAACAGATGTAAATGCCTCAGGCACATTTCAGCACATCCTGTGTTCTTGTGGATAGAAACCTGAGGGCAGGTTGTCAGGCCCTTAGTAGATACAATATTATAATTTGTGTTTTTTATCCCATTGAAGTATATTGGTCCTCATGAAAATTTCTATTTATTATGTAAACTAAATGATGTTACATTATGCATTTTATCACAAATACTCGGCTTATAAAATTTACATATATAAAAATATTACCTTATTTTGATAATGAAAACATTTAAAAATTATTAATAATATCATTAAAGTTTGTAAATATATTTAGCCTTAAGTGAAAAATAAATATTGCATTGTATTGATATAAGCATTGTATATTCTGTGTGTAGGAAAACAAATTATCTGTCAAGGAAAACACAGTATGTTTATTGCCATCTGCCTAGATAAAGTCAAGTAACTGAAGGAAAAATGAAATAGCCAAAGATATTCCTTCATATATATTGGGGAAATAATATGATTGCTCAGCTATTTGGGTTCTTCCTTGGGAGTGGAGAGAGTTATTAGCTTAAGTATGCTCCTTATAACTCAACTTGAACTGCATATAATTATTATTAGCACCATATGGTTGTTTAATGTAGTATCTAAAAGTGATGTATACATCATTGGACCATAAAATAGGAAACTCATTTGGCTACTTTTTTTGTCACTGTGATGGTCTAGTGCGTGTCAGCCCACGTATACTGTGACATCTCAGTTGACACTAAAGTACTGCTATATGTTTGCCTGCATGTACCGTAATGTGCCCATATATGCCGTATCAGCCAAAGTATGTCAGTGTGTGTGCACGATTCCAGTCCGTAACACACTGTGACAGCCCCATATTATCAGTCTGCATGCACCATGATGACCAAGTATTTATATGACAGCACAGCATATGTTAGCTTGTGTGCACCTTAAGACCATTTTATGCTGCGAAGGACATGTGTGCCTCCCAGGCTGACACAGTGTGACACTCTTGTATTTGCTTTAACAGCCGAGAGTATGTCTGGATGTATGTATCATGACAGCCAACATAAACGGTGATAGTTCAGGATCTATCAGCCAGCGTGCACTGTGACACCCTTCTGCCTTGAGAGCTCAGTTTATACCATGACAGCCTTGCAAGAAACTGTAGCCGTTTTACATGAGGAGGGGGCAGGTGTTTTATGTCAGTCTCTATGTATCATGACTGCTCAGGTAATGTGATAACATCCTAGCAGACCGGCAGGCAGCTTGACAGCCAGAAGATGTCAGCCTGCTTGTATTCTAAGAGTCCATATACACTGTGACTGTACCTGGTTTATCAGCTTGAATGCTTCGCTGCAGACACTGCATACTTTAACAGCCCAGCACAGGACATTCTGCATGTACTATGACAGATACAGACTGTGACCATCAAGTGTATTGAAGCCTGTGGATCAGGACAGTCAGTACATAATGTGACAACTTATGATAATGTCAAGCCTTTCGTTCTAGCAATGCAGTGTGGTGTGGTGTCCACGTGAATGTCCTTGTATGCATGTGCTTGATTTACCTAAACTGCTTCTAGCTGAATTTCTTTCTAGTGCATTGGCTTATGTTTTAGATTACTTGCTTCCTGCTCCCATTTCCTTCAAGTGGTTATGTTTCATTTTTCTGTAACACCTCTCTTACAGAAAAGAGAATACAGCATCTGCCTTCCTCATTCTAGAAGGCTGCGACAGCCTATTGAACAGCTATCTATTAAATTCTTCTTTTGAACTAAGGCACAGTATAAATAAGTAAATAAATAAGGTCATTTTGGGGTCTGAAAAATTTTACCTGCTAACTTCTTTTCCTCTCCTTTGGTTTTCTACAACTGCAGTCGTCATCGTCGTCAACACACACATACACCCATGCATATGACTGCACACACACCACATTTTTAGAAACCCTCAAGGCTTCCTAGTGCTGAAGAAGTGATTTAGGATCACTGCCATAACCTCCTGTGTTTTCCTTCGACTCTTCTTTACATCCCACTTTGTATTACATTTTTCTTCATCCTGTGAACAACACTTTGCACTTTCCTTCCTCTGACCTTAGTTTGACCTATGCTGTCTTGGTATAAAGTCATACATTTCTGAAAAATCTCCTTAAAAGTTTGAGATCCTTCACTCTTTCTGCCCAGTTTTCCCCTTTCATTGACTCAAATATCTGACTATCTGACAGGGGAATAGTATTTCACTAAAAGAATAGAGCTCACATTAAGCATTTGGTTCTAATTAAAAGGGAATTTAGAGCTATATTCCATTCAGTTCAGTTCAGTCACTCAGTCGTGTCTGACTCTTTGCGACCCCATGAATCGCAGCACGCCAGGCCTCCCTGTCCATCACCAACTCCTGGAGTTCACTTAGATTCACATCCATCGAGTCAGTGATGCCATCCAGCCATCTCATCCTCTGTCATCCCCTTCTCTTCCTGCCCCCAATCCCTCCCAGCATCAAAGTCTTTTCCAGTGAGTCAACTCTTTGCATGAGGTGGCCAAAGTACTGGAGTTTCAGCTTTAGCATCATTAGTCTACCACAATTACTTCTAACAGGTAGCACCCCCTCTCCATCTTCAGGTTTGAAAAGGAAGATTTCTCTATTGAATATACCTCTTAATCAGACAGTATTCAGAGAGGTATGCATGATTTACTAAGATGATTTCATCAACCTGTGATAGACAGAAAGCAAGTAGGTCATACCTATGCCAAGTCATTGAAATCAGTTTTTGGAACCTCCCTATCCTTTGGAAGAAATCGTCATTATTCACAGGTATTGTGTATAACTGTATTTTATTTAGGTAATATAATAAAAATCTACCTATTATAATCAAGGTTCATGATTTATTGAAGTTCAAACTCTAATAGTAATTTTTAATGTTCTATTCAGCATATTAATAAATTTGAATTTCAACTCTACCACTTAACAGCTCTTTGACTGTGGGCCAGATAGTATATCTAAACCTCACATTCTTCCTTTGTAACATAAAAATCATTGATAATACCTATCTCAGATTATTGTAAGAATTAAATAAGATTATTCATTCAGTAAATATTGAATACCTGCTACATGTCAGTAACTGTTTTTAGTGCTGGAGATATGTTGGTGAACAGCAACAGCACAAAAAGCTCCCTGCCCTAAAGAAACTTGCATTTATAGTGAACAATAATGATTGCAGTACATTAGAAGTGCTGTGGAGACACAGAGAAGGTTGAGAGAGACTGAGTTGTGAGGTGGAAAAAGTAATGTTTCAGCAGAGTCTGGGAAATGCACTGGGCTAAACCAGACAAACACCTGCAGGGAGAATGCTCCAGGTCTGGGAACCAGCCTTTACAATGCTCTTAAGGTCAAGGAACCCGAAGCGTATTCCAGGAATGGCAAGGAGACTGGTGTGGCTGGAAAAGAGTGGATAGGAGGGAAGATAGGAGATGAAATTAGAGAGCTAGCCAAGGCCCAGATCATGTGGGTAATGTTAGCCTTTGTAAGGCTCTTTGCTTTAATTTGAATGAGATGAAAGACCATTGGAGATTTTTGTGTGGAGGGTGACATGATCTCATCTAAATTTTAACAGGTATACATTGGCTATTAAGTTGAGAATGAACAATGGGGGAACAAAGGTGGAAGCTGGGAGACCAGTTAGAAAACTCATCCATATGAGAGAGGATTATAAAAGTGAAGGTGGAGAGAAGTGGTCAAAGTCCAGATATATCTTTAACACAGAGCTCAAAGGACTTACTGGTGAAAGATGTGAAATATGAGAGGGAAAAGGAGGATAAATGATGACAGAGAAGTTTTTGGTTTAAGCAATGAGAAAGAAGCCATTAGCTGAAATGGCTAGAAAGAGTACAGTGAAGCAGAATGGGTCTGGGCAAAGGCAGAAGCTCAGTTTTAGACAGTAAATTTGAGGTGCCTATTCAACAGTCAAGTGTAGATGCTGAGAAAGCAGTTGGATATATGAGTCTGGAGTTCAAGGGAAAGACATAAATTTAGGAGTTGTCCTTTTGTAGATGATATTTAAAGCCATGAGACAAGTCCCCAAGGGAGAGAGTGTAAATAGAGAAAAGCAGTCTGGTCTGAGCCCTGAACTACTCCAGCATTATGAAGTTAAGACTGGGGGAAGAATCAACACAGGATGCTAAGCAGTAGTCAGTAGTGGTGGAGAGAAACCAGGAGACCAAAGCAGCCTTGGAAGCCAAGTGTCCAGTACTGCTGAGGTCAGTCAAGCAACATGAGGATGTCGAGTTAAGTTCGGATCAAATGGATTTAAAATATGGAATTAAACTTTGTATTACTGCATTTAGCAACAATGAAGTCACTATTGATCTTGGAAAGAGTAATTTTAGTGGAGTGGTAGAGGCAGAGTCTTGAGTTTGAGGAAGAATAGAAAGAGAAGAACTATATGTAGCATGTATAGGTGCTTTTTCTGTAAGGGGAGCAGATGGCCTTAGATAAGCAGAGGACATACTCATCTATGTGAGAGAAAGAAGAGAATGAATAAAGGTGCAGATTCTAGTAGATGGAGAGATGTTTGTAACATGCTTGTCCCAGTGACTAGCACAGAGTAAGTGATTAATTGTTATGTTTATCACTTCATTCAATCATGCCACACTGCTGCTAGCTTCAGCAGTGTTCCCAGGCTATATGGTACAGCACTATGTCTTTGACAGGAGGAAGGTAAAGTATTCAGTCTCTGTGGATTAAAATGTTAAGCTAATTAATTCACTGATTTTTTCATTCAGTAAATATCTGTTGATTATCTTTTAGGTGCTCCAAATTATGTCTTAGATTTAATTAAATAAATCCAATAAATATTTGATAAGAAATCACAATAGGCAAAATATTTTAATGGGTGCAGACCCAAGATTCTTCCTAGTGAAAAAAAAAAGGAATAAATTTATACATAAATTCTTAAACAAGTGTGTATTGTATGGTATAAACATATAAAAACAAAATAGTCAAATGCTTATAACAGAAATAAGTCTGTTATATATCATTTTATGAATTTAAGGCATAGGATAAGCATCACTTATAAGTATGCATTTTACTATTTTATTGAATTTTACTTTTTAATAATTCACTGAGGATAATCTAATTCTACCCAGTTTGGGAACAGGAACTGTTAAAACTAGGAGCCAGAAGAAAGTTTAACACCAGTTGTTTTCTAGTCGTTTCCTTATTGCACTTGTCTATAGCACATTTCCTGTTTTATTCAATTTTTGAAGCTCTCACACTTGGTTTCTGTAATTACACCATATTTTGGTTCTTCTGTATCACTGACCTCTATTTTGAAGGAAGAAGGGTCTTCTTTCTCTGCCTTCTCATATTATTTTTTGTATCCCAAGAATATGGCCTTTCTTGAACTACTTTCTTTGCAAGATGTTCCTGGGCAATCATACCTATGCAATTACAGTTTCAAGTATTATCTATATTCAGGCAAATAATAGCTGTGTTTTTCCCTTTGTAAATATCCTCTGTTCTATAGCTGTGCATCCCAACCAGCCACTTGAAATCCTCCTCAAGATATTTCTTAGGCATCTTAAACTCAATACATTCACCTCCTAGAAACCAAGGAACTACCTGAATTCCTCCTCTCTCTCTCTACCATATCTGCAGAGACACCAGTTCTTTTACTTCTCTCTTTAATATTCATTATCCCTGCTAATTCTTTAGTTCAGTAATTATTACTTTTACTTAGGTTATTGTTAATAGTTTCCTATTTTGTTTACCTATTTGCAATTCTTTTTTCGTTTTATCAGAATTGTATTTCTAAGATACTGATATGAAAAGATTACATTATTTCTCAAAGGTCTGCAACTATATCTATTCTAAGGATATAGTATAATTTTAATACAAACATACATGGATTATGAAAAGCTTAATCATAATATAATATTAGTGGATGATGGAAATGAAATAAATTTTCAACAGTAAGGGAGTGGGTAAGTTGACTATAATGTACCCATTAAATAGAATATCCAGCCACCAACAGTAATAACTTTCCAGGAAACTAGAGCAGACTGAATCTAAGGGTTGCATGTCAGAGCTAGTGTAAACTATGTCCTCATTTTTTCTACAACCCACATAGCTTAACTTTGACTTAATACTACAAGAACATCACTTCATGCCCATGGAGGTCACTTGCAACTTCATCAGATCTCAGAAACTCTGAAAATATTATCCCAGGTATACTCTAATCAATTTCATAAAGGCAGTCACCGAACTTTTGTACCTATTGCTCTTGCCTTGTTCATCAAGGCAAGTTTTATCTCCTGGACCCATACCCTATATTTAATGTTCAATTCTGGTCTCATTGGATTTTAGCAGATTTAGGAGAGATCCTTCTGGCTCTCTTTGCAGTTTATGTTCCCATGTGGACTTTATGAATGCCTTTGTTTTTGGTGCCTTCTGCCCCCATTTTTCTGAGTAAAGATTTCCTTGCTCCAACCCCTGCTGCTACTGCTGCTGCTAAGTCACTTCAGTCATGTCCGACTCTGTACGACCGCATAGACGGCAGCCCACCAGTCTCCCCTGTCCCTGGGATTCTCCAGGCAAGAACACTGGAGTGGGTTGCCATTTCCTTCTCCGATGCAGGAAAGTGAAAAGTGAAAGTGAAGTCTCTTAGTCATGCCCGACTCTTAGCGACCCCATGGACTGCAGCCTACCAGGCTCCTCCATCCATGGGATTTTCCAGGCAAGAGTACTGGAGTGGGATGCCATTGCTCCAACCCCTAGGTCTATGTAATAAAATACATCTTTAGAATTTATACATGAGATTTTGAATTACCAGTCTTCCATCGCTCAAGGCAGTGGATGAAAGATGGTCACTGTGCTATCCCTGCAAAGAAATACAGCATAATTATATGAAAAAGTGAAGTTAGACAGGAAACTACTATCTATCACTGAACAATTGACAGCTATGGAGTTTAAATTAATGGTAAAGTATTCACAGGAACTGCAAGAAAAGGTGTCTCTAATCCTTCCTCAGTCTCCTTCCAAAGATTGATCTGAGGTGGATGAGGTGGAGGGAGAGGAAAGGATGTCCATAAGAAATGCATAAGAGACCTATAGTGTGTAGGGAGCCCTGAAAGAGAATCTTTTCTCACTGGCTGCTTGTCTAAGCAGAATGAATAATTGGGTGGGCTGCATCTCCAGTAATAGGGATGCCTAGGATTCTGAAACTCAAAGTGTAATACTGTTGACATCTTATAACCTATATATCCTATATGAATCCTATATATACCAATTACCTTATATTCAGAACATACTAAATACTGATAAAAATAAACATTTCTTTCTGGCAAGGTAAAGCAGATGAAAGCTTCTTATATTGCAGCATTTATCTTTCTGATTTAGCATCTAGAAAGAAACCTCTCTCTTGTGTATATCTCATTGTGTGTGTGTGTGTGTGTGTGTGTGTATCTCACATCTTCTTAATCCATTCATATGTTAATGGGCACTTGGGTTGCTTCTGTGTCTTGGCTATTATAAATAGTGCTGCTTTGAATGCTGGGGTGCATGAATCTTTTTGAATTAGAGTTTTCATTTTATCCAGATATATTCAGAGGAGGAGAATTGCTGGATCAGGTGGTAGGTCTGTTTTTAGGGGGTTTTTTTTAGGACCTGCCATTGTTGTTGTTGTTCAGTTGCTCAGTCACATCAGACACTTTGCGACTCCATGGGCTGCAGCACAACAGGTTTCCCTGTCCTTCACCATCTCCTGAAGTTTGCTCAAACTCATGTCCCTTGAGTCATGATGCCATCCAACCATCTCATTCTCTATCATCCCCTTCTCCTCCTGCCTTCAACCTTTCCAAGCATCAGGGTATTTTCCAGTGAGTCACCTCTTCGCATCAGATGGCCAACGTTTCGGAGCTTCAGCTTCAGCATCAGTTCTTCCAATGAATATTCAGGACTGATTTCCTTTAGGATTGACTGGTTTGATCTCCCTGCTGTCCAAGGGACTCTCGAGAGTCTTCTCCAGCAACACAGTTCAAAAGCATCAATTCTTCAGCACTCAGCCGTATTTATGGTCCAACTCTCACATCTGTTCATGACAAGTGGAAAAACCATAGCTTTGACTATGTGGACCTTTGTTGGTAAAGTGATGTCTCTGCTTTTTAATATGCTCTCTAGGTTTGTCATAGCTTTTCTTCCAAGAGAAAGCATCTTTTAATTTCATGGCTGCAGTCACCATCTGCAGTGATTTTAGAGCCCAAGAAAATAAAGTCTCACTGTTTCCCCATCTTTTTGCCATGAAAGTGATGGGATGGGATGTCATGATCTTCGTTTTTTGAATGTTGAATTTTAAGCCAGCTTTCTCACTGTCCTCTTTCACTTTCATCAAGATGCTTTTTAGTTCCTCTTTGCTTTCTGCCATTAGTGTGGTGTCATCTGCATGTCTGAGGTTATTGATATTTCTCCCAGCAGTCTTGATTCCACCTTGAGCTTCATCCAGTCCAGCATTTTGCATGATGTACTCTGCATAGAAGTTAAATAAGCAGAGTGACTATATACAGCCTTGTCGTACTCCTTTCCAATTTTGAACCAGTCTGTTGTTCCATGTGCAGTTCTAATTGTTACTTCTTCACCTGCATACAGGTTTCACAGGAAGCAAGTAAGGTGGTCTGGTATTCCCATCTCTTTAAGAATTTTCAGCCATTTGTTGTGATCCACACAGTCAAAGGCTTTAGTGTAGTCAATGAAACAGATGTTTTCCTGGAATTCTCTTGCTTTTTCTGTGGTCTAGCAGATGTTGGTAATTTCATCTCTGGTTCCTCTGCCTTTTCTAAATCTAGCTTATATATCTGGTAGTTCTCAGTTCATATACTGTTGAAGCCTAGCTTGAAGGATTTTGAGCATCACCTTGCTAGCATGTGAAATGAGTGCAATTGTGCAGTAGTTTGAACATTCCTTTGGCATTGCCCTTCTTTGGGGTTGGAATGAAAACTGACCTTTTCCAGTCCTGTGGCCACTTCGGAGTTTTCCAAATTTGCTGGCATATTGAGTGCAGCACTTTCACAGCATCATCTTTTAGGGTTTGAAATAGCTTAACTGGAGTTCCATCCCCTCCCCTGACTAGCTTTGTCAGTAGTGATGCTTCCTAAGACCCACTTGACTTCACACTCCAGGATGTCTGGCTCTAGGTGAGTGATCACACCATTGTGGTTATCCAGATCATTAAGATCTTTTTTTATAGTTCTTCTGTGTATGCTTGCCACCTCTTCTTAATATCTTCTGCTTCTGTTAGGTCCATACCATTTCTGTCCTTTATTGTGCCCATCTTTGCATGAAACATTCCCTTGGTATCTCTTAACTTTCTTGAAGAAATCACTAGCCTTTCCCTTTCTGGTGTTTTCCTCTATTTCTTTGCTTTGTTCACTTAGGAAGGCTTTCTTATCTCTCCTTGCTATTCTATGGAGCTCTGCATTCAAATGGGTATATCCTTCCTTTTCTCTTTAGCCTTTTGCTTCTCTTCTTTTCTCAGCTATTTGTAAGGACTCCTCAGACAACCATCTTGCCTTTTTGCATTTATTTTTCTTGGGGGCGGTTTTGATCACTGCCTTCTGTAGAATGTTGCAAAACTCCATCCATAGTTCTTCAGGCACTCTATCAGATCTAATACCTTGGATCTATTTGTCACTTCCACTGTATAATCATAAGGGATTTGGTTTAGGTCATACCCAAATGGCTTAGTGGTTTTTCCTACTTTCTTCAATTTAAGTCTGAATTTTGCAGTAAGGAGTTCAGGATCTGAGCTACAGTCAGTTCCCAGTCTTGTTTTTGCTGACTATATAGAGCTTCTCTGTCTTTTGCTGCAAAGAACATAATCAATCTGATTTCCATGAGTAGAATCTTCTCTTGTGTTGTTGGAAGAGGGTGATTTCTATGACTTGTGCATTCTCTTGGCAAAACTCTTAGCCTTTGCCCTGTTTCAAACTTGCCTGTAACTCCTGGTATGTTTTGACCACCATACTATTCTCCATCGTGACAGTATCAATTTACATTCCCACCAAGAGTGTACAAGGGTTCTTTTTCACAACTGTATCCCCAGAGGCTAGCTTAACATGTTTCTTGAATGAATGACTTTCTCTTTGGCCCAGGGCTTGTGTCCTATTCCTAGAATGTTATTACATGTGTGAAGGTTCTGTCTCTGCACAGAGACAGGTACATTCTTCCCTGATGGTAGCTTTTCCCAGGTAATGTTATTAAGTGCAGCCATCTGATTCTCCATGCTGCCAGGGTAATCACCTTTTCTGTCACCTCTTCAGTCTTCTGTGATAGAGTTTATTTTCACCAAGTTACTAGTGATCTCCTAGTGGCCAAATCAAACAATTTTATCAGATCTTTCTACCCCACATTACTCTGACTCTCCTTCTGGAAATTCTCTCATGCTTTAACTACATCTCTAAATTTCATATTCAAAAATATATGCCCTAATCCTGATCTCTCTCTCTTAAATTGAATTCCAAATGTCTAATTAACTGACCAAGAAGGATGTCAAATGCAGTGTATCCAAAATTTGATATGTAGTCATCCCCTCTGACAGCTCCTTATCCTATATTTGTCATCTTGGTTAATTAGTTAGATTAATTAAATAGTATTTGTTCCCCTTTTGTTGATTTCAAAATTCCATAACCTATTTCAAGTTTTTGACTGGCTTCCTTAACTTAAATAAACATTTTCAATGTTTGTTTTTTCCTAGTGGTGTTAATAATAAAATATTAATTATGTTTCTGCCCTCTCAGTGATATAATAATAATAACCATGATGATGATGATAGTGATATTTATTAAGTACCTGCTGTATGCTGAATACTCTTCTTAGCCATTTATGTATACTAATTCATTTATTCCTCACAATAGCCATATGACGCAGATGATATTATCAATCTTATTATACTGAGGAAGAAATCAAAGCAAGAGATTAAATTATTTGTTCTTGATTATAATAGCTAAATAGCAATGTAAGTATCAGTTAAGCTTGAGAATCTGCACTCTTAAATTTATTCCTACACTATTATTCATTTTTTCTTACATTATGTTCTATTTCGAGAATTCTTAACAATTCCCACATATTTCAGGATGATAGTACCAACTGTTATTTAGACTGAATTACCACTAGTCTCATTGATTGCTACTGTTTCTCGTATGCTAAATTTTTACCATCTTGAGATCTTTATGCTAATGCAATTTTCATTTGGCTAGAGCACTTTTATGAGTATCTCTTTTTCAGAAAGGAAATATGGATACAATACTTTCTAAGTGCTTGCATGTCTAAAAATCCCTTGCCATCACAAATGAACAAAATTTGGTTGGATGTGGTCATACAGAATTACCATCTCCTTTCCTTAAAAATTCACAGTAATCCTCCATTAATACTGTATATCCAGTATTATTTGAAGATATTGATTCCATTCTGATTGCTTTCTTTTTATGTAATTACTCTTTCTGTATGGAAGCTTTTAGAACTTTATCACTCGATTCCAAAATGTCACCAGGGTATGTTAAAATATACATAGATATTTTTTCAGTAATTTTGGCCAGTGTTTGGTTTTTCAGCTGGGAGAAATTTTCTTCCAGTTCAGCTTTTATTGCCATTTCTTCTTCATCTGCCCTTTTCTCTCCTTTCAGTCCTCTCATTGTTCAAATTGGAGCACTGGGTTTCTCCTCCATGAGTTTACCCATAATTTCTCTTTGTCTTTTTGCTTTGTATTATGTAAGGATTATTTCAGTAACTAAACTATTTAATTTAGTGTCTGGTAGCATACAGTCTTCTGTTCATTGCCTCTATTAAATTTTTCACTTTGGCAAATATGATTTTTTTTATTGAAAATCACTTTGTTACTGTCAAATTACTCTTTACTGTGACAGCCAGCTGTGTTTTTTCAGTGCAGTATCCCATTAACAGAGAATAGAATTTAGAATTCTTTAAAGTTTTCTCCTATTTTCTTACATGAACTCTTTTTAACAATTTTGACTTATTTTCCCTTGTTATTCAGTTTAATACTCTATTTTGAGGTACTGATCTGTTTTATTTGCCCCATGATTTGCCTCCTGAAGAGTTACATTTTTTTTCTTTCCACTGAGGTGATTTCCTTCAAATCCTATGTAATTCTGGCAAAAGAAGCAGCAGTTGGGTTTATTTCCTGAAAGATCATAGATGAGAGAGGTAGACAGGCCTTCCCATGGAAGGCAGATGGATAGGTAGGTCTTCAGCTTAGGTGGGTAAAGAGGCAAATGACTAAGATCCCTCAGATCAGTGACTGGGAATCTCATCCAATGGGTGTATTAATTCCTGTCTTAAGAAAACAGAGTAAATTTTAAGAACTAATTGGCTTTGTTCATCGATTCATGAATTGAGCAGCATCCCACCAAGCAACCAGGATGGATCTCTGAAAGGTTACACGAAATGAAAGGTTTTTATAGGAAGAAGAGGAAGAGCTTTTAATACCCTCCTCCCCCCTCAAAAAAAAGGGGGGCTTCCCTGGTGGCTCAGCTGGTAAAGAATCCACCTGCAGTGCCGGAGACCTGGGTTCGATCCCTGGATTGGGAAGATCCCCTGGAGAAGGGAAAGGCTACCTACTCCAGTATTCTGGCCTGGAGAATTTCATAGGCTGTATATAGTCCGTGGGGTCACAAAGAGTCGCACACTACTGAGCGACTTTCACTTTCACTTTCCCCCCCAAAAAGGATTATTTTTTTAGTCCAGGACATCTTATTTTTTGGAGGAGTGGGAAGCAAGGGAATGGCAAAGTTTTTATCATGCAGATCGCTGCTTCTCCCTCTGAGGGGATGGATGGGGTTTAGGGACAGATTACCTCATTGGTGCTGACCAGAAAACTACAGACTGGTTGATTAACATTGCATTTCTGGTGAAGGCTGAAACTGCAGTTAGGTTAGGTACTTAAACCTAGATTTGGTTTCTTGGGCTTTAGCACAAGGGACGCTGTTTGGGCCTGTGATTTTTCTCTTTTAACACTTATGTTAGTGAATGCAAATTTATGTGCCTGATACATAGTGAGGCCAAACAAACTGAAAAGTCAGAATTTGGAGCAAAGAAAGTTTTATTGCAGGGCCATTCAAGGAGACATGTGGTTCATGCCCTCTTAAAAATTTGAACTTCCTGAAAGGTTTCAGCAAAGCATTTTTCCCATGCAGGGGTTTGTGATTTGTGATTAGCTCATGCACAGTTCTCTATTGGTTGACTTTGAGGTAACAGGTGGTTGACATTTTCAGTCCTTAAGCTCCAGAAAGTCCAGGGGCTAGTGCTCATGATTATCAAACAGTTAATTTCTTATATTTGGTGGTAGTTTTTAGCATCGAAAAAATTCAGGAAATATGCATGAGATACTATTATCTGGGTACTTCAGAGGGGGGTCTAGTGCAAGGATATGGGAGCAAGATCTGTCCCAGTAGGTCCCATAGGGTCCTGCTCCTTTACACTTGTTGTTCAGTCACTAAATCATGTCCAACTCTTCGCGGGTCCATGAACTACACTGTGCCACACTTCCCTGTCCTTCACTGTCTCCCAGAGATTGCTCAGATTCATGTCTGTTGAGTCAGTGATGCTGTCTATCCATCTCACCCTTTGCTGCCGCCTTTTCCTTTTGCCTTTAATCTTTCCCAGCATCATGGTCTTTTCCAGTGAGTCAGCTCTTCACACCAGGTGGCCAAAGGATTGGAGCTTGAGCTGGAGCTTCAGCATCAGTCCTTCCAGTGAACATTCAGGGTTGATTTCCTTTAGGTTTTGATTGGCTTGATCTTCTTGCTGTCCAAGGGACTCTCAAGAGTCTTCTCCAGCAACACAATTGGGAAGCATCAGTTCTTCAGCACTCAGCCTTCTTTATGGTCCAGCTCTTACTTTCGTATGTGACTACTGGAAAAACCACAGCTTTGACTATACGAATCTTTGTTGGCAAAGTGATTGCTACTTTTTAATATGCTATCTAGGTTTATCATAGCTTTCCTTCCAAGGAGCAAGTATCTTTTAATTTGGAAGGTTGTAAAAGACAGAGGAACCAGAAATATTATTTGTAAGCGGGACCCTTTGATCTAGACAGGCAGCTATGGATGGGTTTGGCTCACAGGTTTGCCCATTTCCAGGAAAGCAGGGTGGCTATACTCAGGCATCATGAGCTGGAGAAAACCAAGAAAACTGCCACCTGGCTGGCTTCTATGTGCATAGTAGAGCTAATGGCATTCAGTGGGCATTTTGTTGCCTTTAATCCATCCTCCTTTGAATGTCTTTTTATGAACCTAAAGTCACAAATATGTTGGTTTGACCACTTTCTCTTTTCCAATGGTAATAATTTGGCTGTGTTTTCCCTTTAACATTTGTTGCATTGTATCAGTAGCAAATTGAATTTAGATTCCTGTCTTCTCAGAATTGTAAATATCCTTTAAAATTTATTTTTTTCTAGCTTTAATTTTGAAGCCATGGTGGTATATTTCTTTTTATCTCCAAGAATTGACCATAGTTTCTATTCATCTTCATCCCTCCAATCATATGTACCACAAAATGCTCAGGTGTAACCTACCAACTGGCCCTTGCCCTTGTAGTTGCTTTCCTTGTATAACGTGGTCAGATGAGAAATGCTATGAAAATATAACTCACTTCTGAAAAAGTCTCCATATGTGAGAAAAGATGTTTCAAGTGCATCGATAGAAGCAAGATATGGTGGGATAAGAAACATGATAGATCCTGGAATTACAAGGATGTGTACAGTGGAGTATGGAGCTAGAGAGCTGGGAAAGGGCCAGATCATGAGGTTTTTTAAGTCATGACAAAGAGTCTGAACATTATCCAGAGGCTGTTGGAAGTTAAAAGCTTTTAAAGAAGGGAGCAGTAAGATTAGATGTGTGTTTTAAGCAACTCATTCTGGCAGCAGTGTGGAAAATGAATTGGATGAGGGGTGAATGGAGTGAAGAAACCCATTAGGAAGCTATTAAATAGGTTTAGGTGAGAATTTATGAGGCTTCTACTAGGGCCAGTATCAATGTGGAGAATAGTGGAGAGTTTCCAAAGCTACTTAGCAAGTAGAATAGACAGACTTGGTGTTTGATTCGACGTGGAGTGAGAGGAGAAGCAGGAGCCTCGAATGGCTTTGTGATGGGCCTGTCTCCTGATACCATTACTTGAAGCCAGGAATATAAGAGGAGAATTGGCTTTATCCAAAAGGAGGATATACTGTTTGTAACTTGTCTAAGATATTTGAATGCAAATGTCCAAATATGTCCAGCATGTACACCCACATATCACACATACATAGCAAAACTGCTCACTAAGGATATATGAGCCAGATTTAAAGATATGGACAGATATCAACAGCATATGGTTGATGTGTAAAGAAAGAATAATACTGGCAAATATAATTTGGAGGTTATTACTCCAGTCTAGATACTGTTCTGATGATTTAGGAATAACAGAAGAGAGGAATCTAGAATCTCAGAGATAAGAAGATTAGGTAAACAAGAGTATGAAGAGAATGTGAGGTCAGAAAAATGTGGGGGAAGGAGAAAAGGGAATTTCGAAGTGTAATGTAAAGGCATATGCTAGAGATGTCCAACAATTTGAGGACAAAAGTGTGTCTTGGACTTTGATAGTTAGAAGTTGCTTAACTTCTAATTAAAGGGAAGGACAGACACAGGGTATGAAATCATTCTAGTCTCTTTCCTTAGAGTTTCATTTGTCTTTGATTAGTCACCTTTTTAACAGGTTTTGGAGGAAGTACCTAAGATTAGAAGGAGGTCTCTGAACAGAAAATGCGTAGTTGTGGTTGCTTACTTTTGGAAGTGAAGAGCCAAATTCCTGGAGAGGAGAGAAGGGATGAAGCAAATCCTGCCCTCACAGAGCAGGTTGAGGCAGATGAACTAAGTTGCCTCAGTGTTGTGAGAAGTCCACCAGACCTGTGCATCAGAAGGGCTGGGCAAAGCTGGGGGGCTTGAATAGGCTTGCGTAAGGGGACTTAGAGGGAGGAAGGTGGATACACTAGGTGCTGAGACCTATCATCTAGATCCTTCTTCCAGCAGCAAGACACTTATTCTAGTCACCAGGAAGGTTGACTATAGTTGCTCACGGCTGAGTCCCTCTGCAGACATTGTCCTTGGTGAAGGGTATGCCCCCTCCCCAGGGGCAGCCTGCATTCAGTGGCCAGTTGATGCAAAGATATCAGAACCCAGTCCCCTTGTCTCTATTTAGGACACCTCTGAAGGGCCGGCCCAACTTCAGAGCTCCAATGAAATTGGTTAAAACCTCAGGGCAACCGCATACCACTTTTAACTTTTTTCTTAGCAGAATCTAGTTTTTCCTATTTGCTTACAGGTATTGTTCATAAGAACAGTCTTTAATAAACCTGCCTGCATCAAATCTTGGTTGCACAGTCTTATTTCTGGACAACTCAACCTAAGAGGGTGAGTAAATATGTTCTAATCAACTGTAGGTCTCCAAGATATGGATCTAACTAGCAGGAACAGAGTTTTGATTTCATCATTAGAGGACTGATCAAAACACTCAACAATGAGAAGTTAACACAATGTAATTCTACAGCAGCTGTTCTCAACAAGAGTAAAGATTAGAAATAAGGAGGCCATACTCTATAGCTGTGCCTGTCTGTGACCTTGATAACTTTCTTCTCCAAGTTTCTGATACCCAATGCCTCCTTGAGAAACACTGTTTTAATACTATGGAACTGTCTGCACACTGGGATGTACTTATTCCTGGTGGGTCACTGAAGATGGAAACCCTATTGGTGAGACAAGGTTGTCATTAGAGGGGAGGGGAAGGGTAGAGGAGAGCTATTTCAGTTTTGCTTTGTTAAGGGAAGTATTTTAGTGTATTTCCATTCAGTTGAGAGAGAGAAGTTGTGAATACAAAGACCACTTATGTCTGAAAAGACTCTCTACCAACCAAGATCTATAAAATTTTCTCCAGTAGTCTCATGTCCACAATCATAACACTGAACTCTCTTTCTGCCTCTTAAGAATTAGAGTTCCCATTTCCAACCCCCTAAGATTGGAGGTTGGTGATATTTGATAGAGACTTCCAATGTTCTTCTTTCTCTAATAGCAAAGAGAAAATAGTTTTAGGTATTGCCATACTTTGGGCTTCCCAGGTGGCACTAGTGATAAAGAATCCATCTGCCGATGCAAAGATGCGGGTTTGATTCCTGGGTTGGGAAGATCCTCTGGAGGAGGACATGGAAATTCCAGTATTCTTGCCTGGAGAATCCTTGGACAGAGGAGCCTGGTGGGCTACGGTCCATAGGGTCACAGAGTCAGACACGACTGAAGTGACTTAGCATGTGTTGCCATATTTTATGGCTTTTTATTTATTTATTTTTGTTTTAAAAAACAATTTTCTTTTTTCCTTTTTTAAAATTTTTTTATTTTATTTTTTTTTTACTTTACTGTATTGGTTTTGCCATACATCAACATGAATCCACCACGGGTGTACATAAGTTGCCACTCCTGAACCCCCCTCCTACCTCCCTCCCCATACCATCCCTCTGGGTTATCCCAGTGCACCAGCCCCAAGCATCCTGTATCCTGCATTGAACCTAGACTGGTGATTTGTTGCTTATATGATATTATACATGTTTCAATGCCATTCTCCCAAATCATCCTGCCCTCTCCCTCTCCCACAGAGTCAAAAAGTCTGTTCTGTACATCTGTGTCTCTTTTGCTGTCTCGCATACAGGGTTATCATTACCATCTTTCTAAATTCCATATATATGTGTTAGTATACTGTATAGGTGTTTTTCTTTCTGGCTTACTTCACTCTGTATAATCAGTTCCAGTTTTATCCACCTCATTAGAACTGATTCAAATGTATTCTTTTTAATGGCTGAGTAATACTCCATTGTGTATATGTACCACAGCTTTCTTATCCATTCATCTGCTGATGGACATCTAGATTGCTTCCATGTCCTGGTTATTATAAACAGTGCTGCCATGAACATTGGGGTACACGTGTCTCTTTCAATTCTAGTTTCCTCGGTGTGTATGCCCAGCAGTTATGGCTTTTTAAAATTGAGGCACAGCTAACATATATCATTATATTAGTTTCAGGTGCACATCATAATGACTTAGTATTTGTATATACTGCAAAATGATTACCACAATGTCTAGTTAACATCTGTTACCATACATAGTTAAAATCTTTTTTTCTAATGCTAAGGACTTTTAAGATCTGTTCTCTTAGCAATTTTCAAATATGCAATACAGTATTATTAATTATGCTGTAAACTACATCCTTCTGACTCATTTATTTTACTGCTGGAAGTTCATACTTTTTGACCCCCTTCACCCATTATATCTACCCAGTGTTTTTCTGACCCATTTCTAAATGACCTGGTCATCCTAGCCCTCAACTGCTGGGGGTCATCATGAACCTGGCAGTTTCATCCTCTTTGGGAGATCTGTTTATGACTCTCTGTACTTCTTGCTTACAGTTTTCCTGATGGTCTGAGTAGTTTTGCAGTGGCAATCCTTTCCCTTGAATCAAAAGCCAAAGGTTAATAACTCCCTTCTTATCTAACAGCTGATTTAAGCTGTAATTATGATGAAACAGAACTGGAAGTCCAGGTAAATGTTTTTACCAAGGGAGGAAGCCTGTGTTCAGGAGTGGGCATGAGATAAGGCTTCAGTGCAATTAGAAATCACTCCTGGATGTTGACACCTCCCTCTGAGTTTCAGTGGGAGAATAAATTGGATGAGAGTAAAGGGACAGGACATGTAAGAGAAGGAAAAAAAAATTTTAAAGATGTCTGACAATTCACAGGTGGAAGGTTGAATTTTTTTAACTGATTTGGGGGAATGAAAGCAAATTTCCCTGGTAAGAAATATTTCCTTACAGGATCAACTTGGGGGCTATTAGCCAGATATGACCTGAGTGCAGCATTCCCCATGGGTTATAAAGGTGACTATATGCAGGAACTGATCATTAGAAAAATGATTGAAGCTATTATTAACCCATTACTCAATTACTTATTAATTACTCTAAAATGTGGCTAGAAATGAGGCAATTAGGAGTTCACAGTTTTAATTGGTATTTGAAATCACAGAGGGTGAATTGATGAGCACCAGCTGCTGTGACATTTTGCCTGGTGATGAGCTACTGAAGAAGCGGCTAAATAATCTCTCTTTTCGCAGTATGGCTGCACTCAGGGAGGGCAGATGATTCCCCCTGGGAGAAAAAAGGTCCACTCACACTTCCATTTGACTAGAGAGCCATGAAGTCAGGATCATGCCAAAGCATGCAGCCTTGGGAAGAAAGTAGGAGGAAAGCTATGTGGTGGTCTTTCCCGTAGTGGAAGCTGGATGGAAAGCTGCATCCAGGAAACGTGGGATGACTGTTCAAAATTAAACTTCTGGAAAAAGTGGGTTTCTAGCAAGCTAGGCACAGTGTCAGTGCCAGTGATACAGCCTTCAGAGTCCTCTTGCTTGTTTAGAGTAGGTGGGCTAACCACTCAAGACATCCTCTGTTCCTCATTCAGGTGTTCAGAAGCATTTTGGTGTCTTTAGATCATTTGTCTGCCAGCTCTGTGATAAGAAGTTAAAGTGCTTGAGGAGTGGCTCCTTCCATAGTTTTGTTTCTCCAGAGATATCTTTATGACATTAAATATGTTCTAATATTGTTATGCATATCTATAGGATATATGCACTAAGGATCTCTTTCCTAAAAGATGATGCTTTTTTCTGAGAAATTTTAAAGATATGAAAAACACAAAGAATGTTATGACAAATACAGATTCTCTACAACCCAGAATTATTGATGGTTAATTGCCTGTAGACATAGATAATCTCTATATAGTTCAAAAGTTTTATTTACTATAGAGTGTTTCATAGCATGATTATAAACGTAAGTTTTATTTGTCAGTTTCCTGGTGGCTCAGAGGTTAAAGTGTCTGCCTCCAGTGTGGGAGACCTGGGTTCAATCCCTGGGTCGGGAAGATCCCCTGGAGAAGGAAATAGCAACCCACTCCAGTATTCTTGCCTGGAGAATCCCATGGACAGCAGAGCCTGGTAGGCTACAGCCCACCTGGTTACAAAGAGTCAGACACGACTGAGCGACTTCACTTTCTTTTACTTTCTTTCCTTTATAATAGATATTTATGTTGTCAGATTAAGTATCATAAGCAATAAACTAATCACTTTCATCATATTTGTTTTGTGATTACATATATGACTGCTGGATCAGAAAGTTTATTACTGTTGTTTAGTTGCTAAGTCATGTCTGACTCTTTTGTGACCACCATGGACGGCAGACCGCAAGGCAACTTCTGTCTGTGGGATTTCCCAGGCAAGAATACTAGAGTGGGTTGCCATTTCCTTTTCCAAGGGATCTTCCTGACCCAGGGATCAAACCTGAGTCTCCTGCATTGGCAGGCAGATTCTTTACCACAGAGCCACACCAGGGAGTAGTTTTAATTTTGCTAATTGCTACCAGTTACTTTTCAAATTGTTATGCCAGTTTATATTCTTACCAGTGATATATGAGAATTCTGTGGTCCCCAAATTTTTGCAAGAAACTAATATTGTCAAATTTTTTAGTGTTTGCATATTTGATAAGAGAAAATGGCATTATATTATGCTTTATTTCGCATTTTCCTGAGTACAGATGATGCTGAACATCTTTTTGCCTTTTCATTGCCCATTCTGATTTCTTCTGTGTTATAACCTGTGATGGTTTTTCTGTATTTATCTTCTTGATTTGTGGGAGTTCCTTATATATTCTGCATAGGAGTCCTTTGGGTGATGGTCGCAGAATATAGGGTTTGACTCAATCTGCCTCTGTTTGAATTCTGATTTGTCACTAAGCCAGTAAATTACTTATTTACTCTATGCTCCAGTTTTATTACCTGTAAGCTAGAGATGATGATAGTTTCTATTCATGGTGTTATCATGAAGATTTGTTGAATTAGTAGGTATAAAAGGGATTTTAGAATAGTGCTTGATAATTTGTCAGAATATGGAGGAGTAGAAACAATGAGAAAAATACAAAGAACTCACAGTCTCCCCAGTTTTTTTTTTTTTCCTACAGCTGCAGAAACAAGACAACCATGAGTGGCTCAATAAATTATCCTAGTACACACTTTATGGCGTTCTTACTGGGTTGCTTAACTTGTCAGGTACCCCTTCTTTGCCTGTGTTTATTTTGTATACCATTCAAGTTTCTAGACCACCTGACCTGCCTCCTGAGAAATCTGTATGCAGGTCAGGGAGTAACAGAACTGGACATGGAACAACAGACTGGTTCCAAATAGGAAAAGAAGTACTTCAAGGCTGTATACTGGCACCCTACTTATTTAACTTCTATGCAGAGTACCTCATGAGAAACGCTGGGCTGGAAGAATCACAAGCTGGAATCAAGATTGTCGGGAGAAATATCAATAACCTCAGATACGCAGATGACACCACCCTTATGGCAGAAAGTGAAGAGGAACTAAAAAGCCTCTTGATGAAAGTGAAAGAGGAGAGTGGAAAAAGTTGGCTTAAAGCTCAACATTCAGAAAACGAAGATCATGGCATCCTGTCCCATCACTTCATGGCAAATAGATGGGGAAACAGTGGACACAGTGGCGGACTTTTATTTTTCTGGGCTCCAAAATCACTGCAGATAGTGATTGCACCCATGAAATTAAAAGACGCTTACTCCTTGGAAGGAAAGTTATGACCAACCTAGACAGTATATTAAAAAGTTGAGACATTACTTTGTCAACAAAGGTCCATCTAGTCAAGGCTATGGTTTTTCCAGTGGTCATGCATGGATGTGAGAGTTGGACTATAAAGAAAGCTGAGCACTGAAGAATTGATGCTTTTGAACTGTGGTGTTGGAGAAGACTCTTGAGAGTCCCTTGGACTGCGAGGAGATCCAACCAGTCCACCCAAAGAAGATCAGTCCTGGATGTTCATTGGAAAGACTGATGTTGAAGCTGAAACTCCAGTACTTTGGCCACCTCATGCGAAGACCTGACTCATTGGAAAAGACCCTGATGCTGGGAAAGATTGAGGGCAGGAGGAGAAGGGGACGACAGAGGATGAGATGGTTGGATGGCATCACCGACTCAATGGACATGGGTTTGAGTGGACTCCGGGAGTTGTTGATGGACAGGGAGGCCTGGCATGCTGCGGTTCATGGGGTTGCAAAGAGTCAGACATGACTGAGTGACTGAACTAAACTGAACAAGTTGCTATACATTTTTGCAAGTTTAGCATAGTGTAGAGTTAAGAAAGTTTGTGAGATGATCTCTCCTTTGGTTCCCAATGCTTCTTGAACAAACCATGAATATAACCCTTAGCTGACAACATTGTCCTATTCTCTACACTCTACACTTAACCCTGGTAGGGACATAAGGGTAAAGACTGCCTCGTTCATCTCAATATCCCCAGTGGCTAGGGTTGTTCTGCCACTTAGAAGGGATTCAATAAATGTTGACTGATTGCCTGACAAAAGCTGTTTCCAACTGGAGGAAAAATATGCTTTAAAATTTTGCCCAGCTAGTCAGTAATTAAAAGGGCAGCACCATTAGTGAAGGTTAATTTTGGAATCATTTATTAAATATATTTTCATAAATTTTAAAATTTCATTTGGGAAATATAGTGCACATAGATTATGTGTTGAGCACTTATGCACTAGTGCATTGTTTATACACGCACACACACACACACACACTGTATTGTAGAAATAACAGCAAAATCTTGAGGGAAAATGTAGTTTACTACAGCTCTTCTTAGAACTCATCTTAGAGCTTATTTTAAAAAAACAATTCATTCCTTTAGGGACCTCAGCACAGAACTCTGCTAAACTGAGCTCCTGGGCTGATAACACATCAGAGAGAAAGGAAGGTGTCATTTGGCAATTTGGCTGCTGCTGATGACACAGTCATCTTTCAGAAAAAAAAAGTTAGCTCCAGGGGAGGGCTGCCTTTGAGAGCAAAAGGATAGGAAGTTAAGAGAACTGGTTGCTAGGTTTTCTTTGCAGGAAAGCAAGCTTTTTTTTTTTTTTCTGAGTATAAGAAAATGCAACCTATTTATTCTGACTGAGATAATACTAGAAAAGGAAAAGCTGAAAACCAGAAATAGAGATCTTGAGAGGCACCTGGACTGCAGGTCACTGGGGGAAGGAAGTGTGCCCACTTTGTTCATCCTTTGTTTTCTGAGGAATTGACACAGTGTCTGCTACTAGTAGACATTTGGTAAATATTTATTCAGAAAGTATATGAATGGATGTGTCCTGGAGTTTAGAAGTATTCCCTTATCCTTCATCTCAAAATTAAATGATAAAAATACAGTATTGGATGAAGTCAGCCAAAAGATACAAACTTCCAGTTTTGAGATAAAGGAGTACTAGGGTCGTTAAGTATTTAATACACCATAATAAATATAGTTAACACTTCTGTATGCTATATGTGGGAGCTTCCCAGGTGGCACTAGCAGTGAAGAACCCACCTGCCAATGCAGGAGATGTAAGAGAAATGGGTTTGATCCTTAGGTCAGAAAGGTCCCCTGAAGGAGGAAATGGCAACCTACTCCATTATTCTTGCCTGGAGAATCTCATGGACAGAGGAGCCTGGTGGCCTACAATCCATGGATTTGCAAAGAGTCAGAGACAGCTGAAGCAACTTAGCACACATGCGTGCCCACATGCTATATGTGAATGTTGTGAGGAGAGGAAACCCTAAGATTCCTCTAAACAAGAAAAAACTTTTTTTCATTTTATTTTGTATCTATATGAGATAATAGCTATTCAAGTAAACTTGTAATAATCATTTTATGATGTGAGTGAAAGTTGCTCAGATGTGTCCATACAGTCCATGAAATTCTCCAGGCCAGAGTACTGGAGTGGGTAGCCTTTCCCTTCTCCAGGGGATCTTCCCAACCCAGGGATCAAACCCAGGTCTCCTGCATTGCAGGCAGATTCTTTACCAGCTGATCCACAAGGAAAGCCAATCATTTTGTGGTGTCAGTTCAGTTCAGTTCAGTCGCTCAGTCATGTCCGACTCTTTGCGACCCCATGAATCACAGCACACCAGGCCTCCCTGTCCATCACCAACTCCGGAGTTCACTCAGACTCACGTCCATTGAGTCGGTGATGCCATCCAGCCATCTCATCCTCTGTCATTCCCCTTTCCTCCTGCCCCCAATCCCTCCCAGCATCAGGGTCTTTTCCAATGAATCAACACTTCGCATGAGGTGGCCAAAGTACTGGAGCTTCAGCTTTAGCATCATTACTTCCAAAGAAATCCCAGGGCTGATCTCCTTCAGAAGGGACTGGTTGGATCTCCTTGCAGTCCAAGGGACTCGCAACAGTCTTCTCCAGCACCACAGTTCAAAAGCATCAATTCTTCTGCGCTCAGCTTTCTTTATAGTCCAATTCTCACATCCATACATGACCACTGGAAAAAACATAGCCTTGGCTAGATGGACCTTTGTTGACAAAGTAATGTCTCAGGTTTTAATACGCTGTCTAGGTTACTCATAACTTTCCTTCCAAGGAGTAAGAGTCTTTTAATTTCATGGGTGCAATCACTATCTGCAGTGATTTTGGAGCCCAGAAAAATAAAGTCTATTTCCACTGTTTCCCCATCTATTTGCCATGAAGTGACAGGACCGGATCCCAAGATGTTTGTTTTCTGAATATTGAGCTTTAAGCCAACTTTTTCACTCTCCTCTTTCACTTTCATCAAGAGGCTCTTTAGTTCTTCTTCACTTTCTGCCATAAAGGTGGTGTCATCTGCATATCTGAGGTTATTGATAGTTCTCCCAGCAATCTTGATTTCAGCCTGTGCTTCTTCCAGCCCAGCATTTCTCATGATGTACTCTGCATAGAAGTTAAATAAGCAGGGTGACAATATACAGCCTTGAGGTACTCCTTTTCCTACTTGGAACCAGTCATTATTCCATGCCCAGTTCTAACTGTTGCTTCCTGACCTGCATATAGGTTTCTCAAGAGGCAGGTCAGGTGGTATGGTATTCCCATCTCGTGAAGAATTTTCCACAGTTTGTTGTGATCCACACAATCAAAGGCTTTGGCATAGTAAATAAAGCAGAGGTAGGTATTTTTCTTTCTTTCTTTCTTTTTTTTTTTGCATTTCTTTTCCATGGGGATGGTCTTGATCCATCTCATGTACAATATCACAAACCTCCATCCATAATTCATCAGGCACTCTGTCTATCAGATCTAGTCCCTTAAGTCTATTTCTCACTTCCACTGTACAATCAAAAGTGATTTTATTTTAAAAAAAAGTGATTTGATTTAGGTCATACTTGAATGGCCCAGTGGTTTTTCCTACTTTCTTCATTTTAAGTCTGAATTTGGCAATAAGGAGTTCATGATCTGAGTCACAGTCAGCTCCTGGTCTTGTTTTTGCTGACTGTATAGAGCTTCTCCATCTTTGGCTGTAAAGAATATAATCAATCTGTTTTCGGTGTTGACCATCTGGTGATGTCCATGTGTAGAGACTTCTCTTGTGGGAGGGAGTGTTTGCTATGACCAGTGCGTTCTCTTGGCAAAACTCTACTAGCCTTTGCCCAGCTTCATTCCATACTCCAAGGCCAAATTTGCCTGTTACCCCAGGTGTTTCTTGACTTCTTACTTTTGCATTCCAGTCACCTGTAACGAAAAGGACATCTTTTTTGGGTGTTCATTCTAAAAGGTCTTGTAGGTCTTCATAGAACCGTTCAACTTCAGCTACTTCAGCATACTGGTTGGGGCATAGGCTTGAATTACCGTGATATTGAATGGTTTGCCTAGGAAACGAACAGAGATGATTCTGTCATTTTTGAGATGGCATCCAAATACTGCATTTCAGATTCTTTTGTTGACCATGATGGCTACTCCATTTCTTCTAAAGGATTCCTGTTGTTTCTACTGTTTCCCCATCTGTTTGCCATGAAGTGATGGGACCAGATGCCATGATCTTAGTTTTCTGAATGTTGAGGTTTAAGCCAACTTTTTCATTCTCCTCTTTCACTTTCATCAAGAGGCTTTTTAGTTCCTCTTCACTTTCTGCCATAAGAGTTGTGTCATCTGTCATTGATATTTCTCCCGGCAATCTTGATTCCAGCTTGTGCTTCCTCCAGCCCAGTGTTTCTCATGATGTACTCTGCATATAAGTTAAACAAATAGGGTGACAGTATACCGCCTTGACATACTCCTTTTCCTATTTGGAACCAGTCTGCTGTTCCATGTCCACTTCTAACTGTTGCTTCCTGACCTGCATATAGGTTTCTCAAGAGGCAGGTCAGGCGGTCTGGTATTCCCATCTCTTTCAGGATTTTCTACAGTTTATTGTGATACACACAGTCAAAGGCTTTGGCATACTCAATAAAGCAGAAATAGATGTTTTTCTGGAACTCTCTTGCTTTTTCAATGGTCCAGCAGATGTTGGCAATTTGATCTCTGGTTCCTCTGCCTTTTTAAAAACCAGCTTGAACATCTGGTAGTTCACGGTTCATGTATTGCTGAAGCCTGGCTTAGAGAATTTTGAGCATTACTTTACTACCGTGTGAGATGAGTGCAATGCCCTTATGGCAGAAGGTGAAGAGGAACTAAAAAGCCTCTTGATGAAAGTGAAAGAGGAGAATGAAAAAGTTGGCTTAAACCTCAACATTCAGAAAACTAAGATCATGGCATCTGGTCCCATCACTTCATGGGAAATAGATGGGAAAACAGTGGAAACAGTGCCAGACTTTATTTTGGGGGCTCCAAAATCACTGCAGATAGTGATTGTACCCATGAAATTAAAAGATGCTTACTTCTTGGAAGGAAAGATATGACCAACCTAGATAGCATATTAAAAAGCAGAGACATTGCTTTGCCAACAAAAGTCCTTCTAGTCAAGGCTATGTTTTTTCCAGTGGTCATGTATGGATATGAAAGTTGGACTATAAAGAAAGCTGAGCACCAAAGAATTGATGCTTTTGAACTGTGGTGTTAGAGAAGACTCTTAAGAGTCCCTTGGACTGCAAGGAGATCCAACCAGTCCATTCTGAAGGAGATCAGTCCTGGGCGTTCTTTGGAAGGACTGATGCTAAAACTGAAACTCCAGTACTTTGGCCACCTGATGTGAAGTGTTGATTCATTGTAAAAGACCCTGATGCTGGGAGAGATTGAAGGCAGGAGGAAAAGGGGAAGACAGCAGATGAGATGGCTGGATGACATCACCGACTCGATGGACTTGATGGACATGAGACTGAGTAAACTCCAGGAGTTGGTGATGGACAGGGAGGCTTGGCGTGCTGCGATTCATGAGGTCGCAAAGAATCAGACACGATTGAGCGACTGAACTTAACTCAACTGAACTGAGATGTTTTTCTAGAATTCTGTTGTTTTTTCAATGACCCAACAGATGTTGGCAATTTGATCTCTGGTTCCCATGCCTTTTCTAAATCCAGCTTGAACATCTGGAAGTTCATGGTTCACATACTGTTGAAACCTGGCTTGGAGAATTTTGAGCATTACTTTGCTAGTGAGATGAGTACAATTGTGCAGTAGTTTGAATATTCCTTGGCATTGCCTTTCTTTGAGATTGCAGTGAAAACTGACCTTTTCCAGTACTGTGGCCAGTGATGAGTTTTCCAAATTTGCTGGTATGTTGAGTGCAGCTCTTTGTTTAAACCATTCTCCTCGAGAATGGTTTAAAATTACTAAAAATATATTATTACTAACCCATCAACATGTAATGATTCTTCTCTACTGTTATATAATTGAACTGCTTTTGTTACTTGTTTTTTATTTTTAAGTTTTTAGTTATCTCTTTGTTAGTTTTTATTGGAGTATAGTAGCTTTACAGTGTTGAGTTAGTTTCTGCTGTACAAATGAATCAAGTATACACATACATATATCCACTCTTTTTTAGATTTCCTTTCCATTTAGGTCACCACAGAACATTGAATAGAGTTCCATGTGCTATACAGTAGGGTCTCATTAATTATCTGTTTTGCACATAGTAGTGTATATATGTCAATCTCGGTCTCCTAATTCATCCCACCGCTATTCTCCCCGAGCTGTTTTTCAATAGCGTCTGTTTTAAAAACATAAATTTCAATTAATGAGATATCTTAAGTCAAAGGGCATTAATATTAAACTCTTTTGGTATACTTTAACAAAATCTTTTTCCAGACAGGAGCCTTTCTTCTCCCTTCTCTCTTTCCCCTTAGTTTGTTCACTGTCTGTGAATCTGCTTTTCTTTTATAGATATATTCATTTGTACCATATTTCTTCAAGAAAGTTAGAGATACCACGGGAATATTTCATGCAAAGATGGGCTCGATAAAGGACAGAAATGGTATGGACCTATCAGAAGCAGAAGATATTAAGAAGAGGTGACAAGAATACACAGAACTATACAAAAAAGATCTTTACAACCCAGATAATCACGATGGTATGATCACTCACCTAGAGCCAGACATCCCAAAATGTGAAGTCAAGTGGGCCTTATAAAGCATCACAATGAACAAAGCTAGTGGAGGTGATGGAATCCCAGTTGAGCTATTTCAAATCCTGAAAGACGATGCCGTGAAAGTGATGCACTCAATATGCCAGCAATTTGGAAAACTCAGCAGTGGCCACAGTACTGAAAAAGGGCAGTTTTCATTCCAATCCCAAAGAAAGACAATGCCAAAGAATGCTCAGACTACCGCGCAATTGCACTCATCTTGCTCAGAGAGTAAAGCGTCTGCCGGCAATGCGGGAGACCTGGATTCGATCCCTGGGTCGGAAAGATCCCCTGGAGAAGGAATTGGCAACCCACTCCAGTATTCTTGCCTGGAGAACCCCACAGATGGAGGAGCCTGGTAGGCTACAGTCCACGGGGTCGCAAAGAGTTGGACCCAACTAAGTGACTTCACTTGTTCACACGCTAATAAAGTAATGCTCAAAATTATCCAAGCCAGGCTTCAGCAATATGTGAACCATGAACTTCTAAACGTTCAAGCTGGTTTTAGAAAAGGCAGAGGAACCAGAGATCAAGCTGGATCCGCTGGATCCGCTGGATCATGGAAAAAGCAAGAGAGTTCCAGAAAAACATCTATTTCTGCTTTATTGACTATGCCAAACCCTTTGACTGTGTGGATCACAATAAACTGTGGAAAATCCTGAAAGAGATGGGAATACCAGACCACCTGACCTGCCTCTTGAGAAAGCTATATGCAGGTCAGGAAGCAACAGTTAGAACTGGACATGGGACAACAGACTGGTTCCAAATAGGAAAAGGAGTATGTCGAGGCTGCATGTTGTCACTCTGTTTATTTAACTTATAAGCAGAATACATCATTAGAAATGCTGGGCTGGAAGAAGCACAAGCTGGAATCAAGATTGCCGGGAGAAATATCAATAACCTCAGATATACAGATGACACCACTCTTATGGCAGAAAGTGAAGAGGAACTAAAAAGCCTCTTGATAGAAGTGAATGAGTAGAGTGAAAAAGTTGGCTTAAAGCTCAACATTCAGAAAACGAAGATCATGGCATCTGGTCCCATCACCTCATGGGAAATAGATGGGAAACAGTGGAAACAGTGTCAGACTCTATTTTTTTTGGTCTCCAAAATAACTGCAGATGATGATGGAGCCATGAAATAAAAATATGCTTACTCTTTGGAAGAAAAGTTATGGCCAACCTAGACAGCATATTAAAAACAGAGACATTACTTTGCCAACAAAAGTCCATCTAGTCAAGGCTTTGGTTTTTCCACTGGTCGTGTATGGGTGTGAGAGTTGGACTGTGAAGAAAGCTGAGTGCCGAAGAATTGATGCTTTTGAACTGTGGTGTTGGAGAAGACTCTTGAGAGTCCCTTGGACTGCATGGAAGTCCAACTAGTCCGTTGTAAAGAAATCAGTACTGAATGTTCATTGGAAGGACTGATGTTGAAGCTGAAACTCCAATACTTTGGCCACCTGATGCGAAAAGCTGACTCATTGAAAAGACCCTGATGCTGGAAAAGATTGAAGGCGAGATGAGAAGGGGACAACAGAGGATGAGATGGTTGGATGGCATCATCGACTCGATGGACATGAGTTTGAGTGAACTCCGGGAGTTGGTGATAAACAGGGAGGCCGGGCATGCTGCAGTCCATGGGGTCGCAAAGAGTCAGACACAACTGAGCAACTGAACTGAACTGAACTGAACCGTATTTTAGATTCCACAAATAAGTGAAAGCATGGTATTTCCCTTTCTCTCTGACTTATTTCCCTTAATGTGATAACTCTGGGTCTATCCATGCTGCAAATAGCATTATTTCATTCTTTTTAATGGCTGTGTAATATATCATTGGGGGCTTCCCTGGTGGCTCAGATGGTAAAGAATCTGCCTACAGTGCAGGAGCCCCAGGTTCAGTCCATGGGTTGGGAAGATCCCCTGGAGAAGGATATGGCCACCCACTCCAGTATTCTTGACTGGAGAATTCCGTGGACAGAGGAACCTAGTGAGGTATATCCATGAGATTGCAAGGAGTCATACACGAGTGACCAACACACACACACAGAATATGTCATTGTATATTTATACCATATCTTTATCCATTCACTTGTCAAGAATACTAAATCTATCAATAATAATTACCCAGTTTGTCAAATTTCTTTTCATTTTATTTTACAGTAACTTATAAGAAACAAGTTTTAAAGTAATTAAATCCACTGTTCTTTACTTTGTGATTTCTGTGTTTTTCACTCTTAGAAAAAGTTTCCTCTTCTGAGGGTTTACAGAATGCTCATTTACAGTTTGTTTCTAGTTTAGTTTAGTTTACATTGCTTTAGTTTTATTTTGTCTTAATTTTAAGCACATCACTAAGTCATTTCAATTTAGCTTTAGTAAGTAAGTGAAGTTGCTCAGTCGTGTCCGACTCTTTGTGACCCCATGGACTGTAGCCTATCAGGCTCCTCTGTCCATGGGATTTTCCAGGCAATAGTACTGGAGTGGATTGCCATATCCTTCTCCAGAGGATCTTCCTGACCCAGGGATCAAACTGGGTCTCCCACATTGTAGACAGACGCTTTACTGTCTGAGCCACCAGGGAAGTCCTTTTACCCCAAATACCTAACCAATTGTTCCAGAATCATTTATTGAATACTCTTCCCTTTACATTACTCATTTTTGGTGGAAATTTAGCTATATATTAAATTCTTGCATATAAGAGTATTGGTTTCTGAAATGTTTATATTGCTCCATTGATCAAACTGTCAATTCTTGCCCTAGATACATAACATCTTGATAACTAAAGGTTTATTGTAGGCTTTATTATTAATTTCTCTTCATGACTCTTTTCATCTCATTTTATTTATCTTTCTGGAATTTCCATACTATTCGAGACTATATACTTTAAAAAATGAGCTATATTTTTACTTTGTCCAGTGAAACTTAGAAGAACTTGAGAAAAAATGTATCGGAATCACATTAAGCCTTTAAATTATTTGAAAAGCATTAAATAATTACCTTCACAATATTTAATATTCTCACTCAGGAACATGGTATATCTCTATTTATATTCTCCTTTTATATCTCTCCATATATTTTCTAATTCTCTTCATATAGATAACACACAATTCTCTAATTTGTTTTTCACTGATTTCTTATTAGAGTTACTTATAAATTTGCCTAATTATTTTTGATGACACAGAATAAAATAATTTCACCATTATAATTTTTTCATCTTTGTAATTTGACTAAATTACTGCTGGTGAAAAGAAGCAGCTATTCATGTTTTGTGTTTATCTTTGCATCTGGACATTTTCCTAACTTCTCTAATTAGTTTGAATGATATTTGTTAAAGTTTCTTGAGTCTTCTAGGCTGCCAAATCAATAGTTTATAAAATATTTTCTCTTTAATAACTGTAGCTTATTTCCCTTAGCTTTATTATTTTTTTGCAAATTTACTGTTTAATTAAATAATAATGAAGACATTAAAGGTAATATTTTGTTCCTGAATATACACATGTATATGTATATGTGTGTATATATATATTTCTGAAAATATATATTTCAGAATGCTGCCTCTAGATTTTGTTATTCATTGAAATGTTAAGGAAATTTCCTCCCTTGCTTATTTTCTAAGAAGACTTTCCTGAGGAATAGATGTTAAATTTTGTTGGATAATTTTATAGCATCTGCAGTAACAATTATGTTGCCTTTCTCCTCTGACCTATTACTAATGGACAATATTAATAAATTTACTATTAATAAGTGAATCTTATATTCTGAGATTAAAAACTACATACTATTTTAGGAATATTATGTTTCTAATAGAGTAGTATATTGTTTTCATTGGTTTATTTAAGATTATTACATTATCTCTGAAGTGTCATTGTGGTAATGGTGACAGGGACCCACGTTGCCTATATTCTAGGGGCCTCTTACCAGGAATCCTTTTTTAATGGGACTACCTAGCATATTTGGAGAAGGCAATAGCAACCCGCTCCAGTACTCTTGTCTTGAAAATCCCATGGACGGAGGAGCCTGGTAGGCTGCAGTCCAGGGGGTTGCTATGAGTTGGACATGACTGAATGACTTCACTTTCACGCATTAGAGAAGGAAATGGCAACACACTCCAGTATTCTTGCCTGGAGAATCCCAGGGACGGTGGAGCTTGGTGGGCTGCCGTCCATGGAGTCGCACAGAGTCGGACACGACTGAAGCGACTTAGCAGCAGCAGCAGCAGCTAGCATATTATGATGTAAGTTCTATAAGAGCAGAGAGCCTTGTTTTGTTTTATTTTAATTGAAGTGTAGTTGATCTACAGTGTTGTATTAATTCTGCTGTACAGGGAAATGATTCAGTTGTACACATATATGTAATCTTTTTTACTTTCTTTTTCATTATGGTTTATCACAGGATATTGAATATAGTTCCCTGTATATACAGTAGGACCTTGCTGCTTATCCATTCTGTATTTACTAGTTTGCACCTACAAACCCCAAATTCCCACTGCTTCCCTCTCCCATCCCACCTCCCCTTTGGCCCCCACAGATCTGCTCTCTGTGTCTGTGAGTGTGTTTCTGTTTCATAGATAAGTTCATTTGTGTCATATTTTAGATTCCACATAGGAGTGATGTCATATGGTATTTGCCTTTTCTCTTTTTGACTTGCTTCGCTTAATACGGTAATCTCTATTTTCATAGATAAGCAATGCAATACTGCTCAGCCATAAAAAAGAATGAATTCCTTTTTATGGCTGAGCAGTATTGCATTGCTTATCTATGACACATCTTCTTTATCCATTCATCTGTTGATGGACTTTTAGGTTGTTTCCATGTCTTGGCTATTGTGAATGGTTTTGGTATGAACATGAGGGTGCGTGTATCTCTTTGAATTATACTTTTGCCAGTTATATGCCCAGGAGTGGGATTGCTGGATCATATGGTAATCCTTTTTTAGCTTTTTTGAGGAACCTCCATACTGCTTTCCACAGTGGCTATGCCAATTTACATTCCCACCAACAGTGTGGAAGAGTTCCCTTCTTTCCACACTGTCTTAGCATTTGTTATTTATAGACTTTTAAATAATGGCCATGTTGACCAGTGTGAGGTGTTATCTCATTGTAGCTGTGTTGAGCATCTTTTCATGTGCTTGTTGGCAATCTGTGTGCCTTCTTTGGAAATTTAGGTCTTCTGCCAGTTTTTTCGATTGGTTTATTTGGTTTTATGTGACTGAGTTGTACATGCTGCTCATGTATTTTGGAAATTAAGCCCTTATTGGTCTCGTTGCAGATATTTTCTACTAGTCTGTAGGTTGTCTTTTCATTTTGTTTATAATTTCCTTTGTTGTACAAAAGCTTATAAGTTTGATTAGGTTCCATTTGTTTATTTTTGCTTGTATTTCTACTGCCTTGGGAGGCTGACCTAAAAAAATATTGGTACTGTTTATGTCAGGGAATGTTTTGCCTATGTTCTCTTCTAAGAGTTTTATGGTATCATGTCTTATATTTAAGTCTTTAAGCCATTTTGAGTTTATTTTTGTGTATGGTGTAAGCGTGTATTCTAATTTCATTGATTTACATGCAGCTGCCCAACTTTACCAACACCATTTGCAGAAGAGACTGTCTTTTCTCCATTGTATATACTTGCCTCCTTTGTCAGAGATTAATTGCCCATAGGTGTGTGGGTTTATTTCTGGGCTGTCTGTTCTGTTCCCTTGATGTGTCTGTCTGTTTTGTGCCAATCCCAGGCTGTTTTGATTACTGTGTGTCTGCATGCTAAGTCACTTCAGTTGTATCCAACTCTTTGTGACCCCATGGGCTGTAGCCTGCTAGGCTCTCCTGTCCATGGGATTCCTCAGGCAAGAATACTGGAGTGGGTTGCCATGCCCTCCTCCAGGGGATCTTCTAATTCCAGGAACTGAACCCACATCTCTGCATCTCTTATCTCTCCTGCATTGGCAGGCATGTTCTTTACCACTAGTGCCACCTAGGAAGCCCATGATTACTGTAGCTTTGTAGTATTGTCTGAAGTCTGGGAGGTTTATGCCTCCTGTTGTGTTCTTTTTCTTCAAGACTGCTTTGGCAATTCTGGTTTTCTAATAGAGATCTTTGTTTCATTTGCTGATGATTCATTTAAGACCTTAGAAGTATACCTGATACAAAATTGGTATTCAATTAAATACTTGTCGAATGGATTAACGAATTCTCTGTTTTACTGATATTTACCTTCTTCAGTCATTTTATACTTGACATACATTCTTTGATTCTTTATTTTGAGTCTTTACCTGAGGAACTGGAATAAAACATAGAAATTCGGATATCATATGTACACATTTTCTTCCTAATGAGTATGAGCATGGTGTATTTGTTGAGCCTTTAAATGCTGGAGGATATCCTTCTGTTACCACAAGAATAGGAAAATAGCTGTTTCTGCAAAATTTTGCCATCAAAATTATACTATATGTTCCATTATTTTCTGGTACTTAGCATTGCTGGGGAATATTGTGAAGTTGACATCTGTTTATTTGCCTGTTCTTTTCTCTAAAGCCAGGATGCTTTATTCCTAGCTTTTAAATACAATGACAAAAATACTCCATTTGTTTTTTAAAAACATACATATATAGGCACTGTGTTAGTTGCTCAGTCATGTCCAACTCTTTGCGACCTGATGGATCGTAACCCACCAGCCTGCTCTGTCCATGGGGTTTTCCAGGCAAGAATACTAGAGTGGGTTGCTATTTCCTTCTCCAACAAATCTTCCAGACCCAGGGATTGAACCCAGGTCTCCCACAGTTTTTTACCATCTGAGCCACCAGGGAAGCCATATGTGCACTATATAAAGTAAAAATCCCTCTACTTAGTCCTTCTATTTCCCTGGCACAGAACTCGTTCAGAATAACCTCACTCCTCAGATATAGCTTCTCTACCAGTTGTTTTTTCCTCTAGATTTGTTTTATATATATATTATATGGATAGGTATTTTCTTTTTTCTGAAATGAGATTACACTCTTTTAACAGGTGCCTAAAAGAGAACTCCAAAAACATTTTGGAATAGAGACTGCCATTTTCTTCTCCATCTAGATGGCACAGAAATTAGCAATGAAATGAATTTTCTTGACTCACTGCTTGAAAGGCCCTTCCTGATTGTGTAAATATTAGAGGAGTAGGCACATGTCACCCTCAGGAAAAGGCATCGTAGGTATTTTTGTGTCTTTACCAAAACTGCCTTTTCTCAATGTCCCTAGGTATGTGGACATTATCTGGTCTTTGAGTGGAAAGTGAAAAATTTTACGTGGGGCCCATGAAACCCCATTTAATTGAATGGATGGAAGCTTCAACCCCTTCTCATTCAAGAATCAACCTTACTAAAATCTTAGAGGTGGATTAAGATGGTCCTATCTAGCACAAGGATCCCAAAATAAATGAAGAAAATTTGAGCTTCCAGAAGATTAGGAAGTAATGTATGTATGACAAAGCTAGAGAGGGAAAAGAGCCCCAGCAACCTATCAGGAGGTTAAGATAGTATGCCATAGTACACAGGTTCCCCACCATTGATAAGCACCTAAAGAGGGAGAATGGCCAATATATCTCTAGAACAATGATACCTTCTAT
The DNA here is from genome assembly GCF_001704415.2 of Capra hircus. Taxonomy (NCBI): domain Eukaryota; kingdom Metazoa; phylum Chordata; class Mammalia; order Artiodactyla; family Bovidae; genus Capra; species Capra hircus. Next base: position 36,922,440 of record NC_030822.1, read on the forward strand.
GAAATTTGAACATGTTTTCAATAAGACTGTAATTACCTTCTATATTCTGCTTTATTGACTATGCCAAAGCCTTTGACTGTGTGAATCACAATAAACTGTGGAAAATTCTGAAAGAGATGGGAATACCAGACCACCTGACCTGCCTCTTGAAAAACCTATATGCAGGTCAGGAAGCAACAGTTAGAACTGGACATGGAACAACAGACTGGTTCCAAATAGGAAAAGAAGTACTTCAAGGCTGTATATTGTCATCCTGCTTATTTAACTTATATGCAGAATACATTATGAGAAACTCTGGGCTGGAGGAAGCACAAGCTGGAATCAAGATTGCTGGGAGAAATATCAATAACCTCAGATATGCAGATGGCACCACGCTTATGGCAGAAAGTGAAGAGGAACTAAAAAGCCTCTTCATGAAAGTGAAAGAGGAGAGTGAAAAAGTTGGCTTAAAGCTCAACATTCAGAAAATGAAGATCATGGCATCTGGTCCCATGACTTCATGGAAAATAGATGGGGAAACAGTATCAGACTTTATTTTTCTGGGCTCCAAAATCACTGAAGATGGTGACTGCAGCCATGAAATTAAAAGACGCTTACTCCTTGGAAGGAAAGTTATGACCAACCTCAACAGCATATTCAAAAGCAGAGACATTACTTTGCCAACAAAGGTCCATCTAGTCAAGGCTATGGTTTTTCCAATAGTCATGTATGGATGTGAGAGTTGGACTGTGAAGAAAGCTGGGTGCCGAAGAATTGATGCTTTTGAACTGTGGTGTTGGAGAAGACTCTTGAGAGTCCCTTGGACTGCAAGGAGATCCAACCAGTCCATTCTAAAGGAGATCAGTCCTAGGTGTTCTTTAGAAGGAATGATGAAACTCCAGTACTTTGGCCACCTCATGTGAAGAGTTGACTCATTGGAAAAGACTCTGATGCTGGGAGGGATTGGAGGCAGGAGGAAAAGGGGACGACAGAGAATGAGATGTCTGAATGGTATCACTGACTTGATGGACGTGAGTTTGAGTGAACTCCGGGAGTTGGTGATAGACAGGGAGGCCTGGCGTGCTGCAATTCATGAGGTCACAAAGAGTCAGACATGACTGAGCAACTGAACTGAACTGAACTGAGCTCTAAAATTTAAATAGAAATCTGTTAAATAAAATAACCTAGTTTTTGGTACTTCAGGATATGAAAGAAGAAGAAAAGAGTCCATTGCAAACCCCAAAGTGAAGAAAAGCTATCAGGGGCAGGCTATGATGAGGAGCTGATGGATGGACTCATCTAAACATAAGCCCTCCATGGAAATCTGAGAGATTATACTAGTGGCAGAGGTAGATGTAATTAATACTTTGTACAGCATTGAGATAGCTGCACGAACCATCTTATATTGATATTATGAAAAGTGTAGGACTCAAAAGATGGGAGCGTTTTCAGCTTACAAGTACTTGACAGTAAATGAATCTCATCTGTCCTAATAGGTATAGTGAACAGCCTCTAGGAGGGCCCCAGTGACCCCACTTCCTTGTATCATCCCTCCCCTTGATTGTGGGCTTAATTTAGTGATTAACTTCTAGTGAATAAAATGCAGCCAGAAGGTGATGGAATGTCACATCCAAGATTAGGTTATGAAAGGACTGTGGACTTCATTTTAGGCATTCTCTCTTACTCATCCTGAGGCAAGCAAGCTGCAGTGTTGTAAACTGCCCAGTGGGGAGACCCACCTGGCAAGGAATTGAGGGAGGTCTCCAGCCAATAGTCAACAAGAAACTAAGGCTCTCAGTTCAACAGCTTACAAGGAACTGAAGTATGCAAACAACAACATGAGCGTGCTTGGAAGGAGATTCTTCCCCTGTTAAGCTTTCAGATGAGAACATAACCCTGATTTATGGCTTGACTACAACTTCATGAGAAATCTTATGCCAGAACCTAACTAAGTAACACCTGGATTCCTGAACCACAGAGACTATGAGAAACTAAATGTGTGTTGTAAGTTGGTGAGTTTGGAGGGTGATTTGTTATGCAATGACATAATTAATTCAGTTAGAAAAATAATCAAATGTGTGTCACAAATAGTTGATTGTTTGGGCAAAGATTGATTTGGGATTCTGCATGGAATCAAATGTTTAATCAAGTCAGAGTTAGGAAATACAATGATATGTTCAAGGATGCGTCAATCATACAGAGCAGTACCCATGGGATATTATAACAAATCATCCATTTCCATGATTCCACTGGCTTCTTAAGATATATATGTAAATATGTTTTAGAAGAGACAGAGGCTTTGGTGGAACCTAGTGAGACAACTCTGACTTGTCTTTCCTCCCCTCCCAATGACATCCCATGAAAACACAAAGTTACATAGGAATATTGGTCAAAAATCCAGCAGATCCCAAGTAAAGCCACTAATCAGAGTACAGAGGGGGCCTTAAATGAGAATGCCTAGCAGTCCAGGGCTTTCACCTGCCAATGGCTGCAGAAGAGCCACTGTCCTTGCACCCCTCCCCCTTCCAACCCCATACAATGGTCTCCTCATTAGTAAGTCTCTTCCTGCATACTTTTAGGGAATTCAGTTTCCAGGATTCAGCATAGCTGAGGACATATGTAGACAGATGGTGGAGCAATGTATCCAGAGATACCAAGTTGATAGCATAGAAGAATAGAGACAGAAAGCACTGAAGCCTCCTTGCTCTGATCAGTACATCTTTTTATTATAGCCATAGGCTGTTACAAGGGACTCTCAATGTTTTCCATCCTTATATTTGTCATGTTATAATCCTAAAAAGTAATCGATCTTCAAATACATAATTGCAGTGTTCTAGTCTGTTGTTAATCTGTGATTTTATATAATATTCACATTACAAGTCTATTTCTAGAATCTGCCTGCAACAGGGCCGGGTTAGTCAGATGATGTGGTTTTGCAGTTTGCAAAGCAAACTCTAGGTTCTAGACTGCCTGAGTTTGAGTGCCATTTCTCCTGCTTACTGGCTGTGTCACTTTGGGCAAGTGACTTAATCTCTCCAGGCTTCAGCCTCCTTCCTTTTAAGATAGAGATAATAATAGCACTTACCTGATAGCATTATTCTGAGGATTCAGTGAGTTATTCCTTATAAATTGCTTAGACAGCAACATCTCCACAAATGGGTTTGCTCTGTTAGCCATTAGTTTCATCACAGAATAGCAAATGCTGGGGGAAAGTAGGGGTGTTGGTGGACAAGAAAAGAAACCTTCAACTTCTCAGTACAGAGAAGTTCCTTTGCCTCAGGAGTCAGCCTGACCCAGAAACAGTGTTAGTGGTGTGACATAAAGCTGTTTTACATTCCCTGAAAATCCCAGATTAATATTAATACTCATGAGGTAGTCTCTGGAGGCCCAGACTTGGACCTGCTTCCATCTTAGCCCTGTTGGGCCTTATTTCATACATATTCACTCAGACAAGTATGGCTTAAGCTGGGGAAAAAGTCAGCTTATTGTCCTTTGTTTTTTATTTTATGGTTCTGTCTTTTCTTTTGGAAACCAAATAATTTATTCTGTTGCCCCTCAGGGAGCAGAGCAGGTCCTACACTGAAAACAACTGTCTATGGAAAAAAGGACAACAGTTTTTTTTCAGACAACTGTTCCTCTAAAAAAAAACATCATCTCTTCAGTGGAGAAAATTAAGCTTTCTTGCTTGCTATTTTCTCAATACTCTAAAAACAAACAAACCAAAGACAGCTCATGAGACCGGTAGTTTTCTTGTGATTATCCTTATCTCAAGCTTCATAGTGAATGGAATCCTCCACCCAGGAGTAGGGATGGAGGCCCAAGTACCGAGTAGCAAGAGGCATGAGATACTCCCCACCCCGCCAACCCCCTTGCCCCACCTCAGGCATGTTCTCTTGGATAAACTCTGCTAACTTGAAGGAAGACCTCTGGTTTGAGGTTGGGCTGAGAATTCTGGAGAGCAGTCCCTTCTTCTAAAGAACTCCCTTCTTCTCACTGGACTAATCAACACACAGAAGCCTATACTTGTGTGCACGTACTATTCTGCGTTTAAGTTACTCCCTTACAGTTTATGTATTTGTGTGTGCACACACACTCTGCTCTCCTATAAATGTATCTCTGAGACACATTCACACATACATGCATATGGTGGTCATGCCCAAGGTGTTAGTGTCAGAATCACGGAGGGGTGAGGCGCTTACATCAGTTCAGAAAAGGAAGCTTCTTAATAGATTATGATCAAAGTAAAACTGAGACACAGTCCTTCTCAACTCCTTTGGCAAGATTCATGAGGTACAGTGCTAGGCCAGGAATAGCTCCCTGCAGGGATTTAATATTTATCTTTAAAGTCAGTTGTTTGAAGTCTTATCAATTTGAGGCAAGGAATATCTACCTGATTCTGAGATATAAAAATAGGAGCGAAAGATGAATTTCAGTCATCAGCCAGTCAACATGCATTTAACTGATGCCTGCTGTGGCCCAGGCAGTACCCTGAACACTAGGAGAGAAAGATGATTGAAACACAATTCCTACCTGTCATAGTAATATGGAAGATGAGACTAACACATAGAAAGCAGACTACTCCAAGATCAATGTTATACTGTCAGTGTCCAAAAGAACCTTATCTCATCAAACACAGTAATTTTGGCAGTGGGTCACTGATGTCCACAAGGTCACTTTCTTTTCTCTCCATCCTTCTGCGTTCTGTAATTCTACAAAAAAAAACTTTACATAACCCTGTGTTTTAGCCAGGTACCACCTGTCTGTCCCTCCCTAATCCAGGATTGTGAGTTGCCACAGATGGGAACCTGATCTTAGACACTTTCAAAGCTCACCGTGACTGGCAGAGTCATCATTATCCATAAGGTGTGCAATTCGTCAGCCTAAAGTGATCTGAAATAGTCTGGGTGATACTGCTCTTGGCCCAGGGCTCCATTCATTACACAAAGAAGCAGCACAGACAGTAAAGAACTAAATCCTGGATACAAACTCAAGGTAAAATGCTTCAACCTTGTCATAAAAATTACAGGTATATTTCCAAGCCCTTCTGTTTTCTTACCCATTTTGACCTCAGTTCTTGTATAATTTTACAGACAAAGGTAATGCATTCTCAGCCAGCAGGAAAAAGGTCAGGTTCCTCAGGTGCATTTGACTCTTCATATTCAGAGACAGAATCATTGAAAGGTTTTGGTATATTTCTAAGGGTTTTTAAAATTTGTGCCAAGTCACACCCAATCATCAAACATTGATTTCAACAAGAATTAAAAAAAAATAACCTGCTCTTTGCCAAATAGTAGGCAAATAGTTGGCTAGAAATTTGCTTAGCTGAATTATTGAACACTTTAGGCTCAGAAAAAAAATAAAAAACAGCAGTTATATTATTTTCCTTGTGCTACTGTAACAAATTGCCACAACCTTGGTGGCTTAAAACAACAGAAAATTATTCTTTGACATTTATAGATAGTGGAAGTCCAAAAACAAGTTGTCAGCACAGCCACACTCTTTCTGGAAGTGCTAGGGAAGAATCCTTCCTGCCTTCTCCTAGTTTCTGGTAGCTCCTGACAATTCCTTAGCATTCCCTGACTTATCAATGCAGTACTCCAGACTCTGCCTCTGTCATTTCTGTATCTGTCTCTGCATTCTCTCCTCTTCTTAGAAGGAGCCCACCCTAAATCCAGGATGGCTTCCTTTCTAGATCTTAACTAATTGCATCTGCAAATACCTTGTTTCCAAATAAGGTCACATTTTTAGGCTCCAGGTGGGCATGAATATTGGGGGGACACCATTCAACAGCTGTCATTGCACTTTGCTTGCTGGAGCCTGCATTGATAAGACTGATAGTAAATGAGCTGACAGTGGAGGGAAGCTTACCTTTGTTTCCATGAATGAGTTCCTCCCATCTGACTTCTGATTCTTCACAGTCTTACGCTCTGTCCTATATGTATCCAGACCCATACTGCTCACTAGGATTCTGAACTCCTGATTCACATGATTCTTTTTTTTCCTGGCACTTTATTTGTATTTTTAATGGAAGGGTATTGTTTTACAGAATTTTGTGGTTTTCTGTCACACATCAACAAGAGTCAGCCATAGGTATACCCATGTGCCCTCCCTCCCGAGCCTCCCTTCCGTCTCCTTCCCCATCCCACCCTTCTAGATTGTCACAGAGCCCCTGTTTGAGTTCCCTGAGTCATACAGCAAATTCCCATTGGCTGTCTATTTTACATATGGTAATGTAAGTTTCCATGATACGCTCTCCATACATCTCACCCTCTTCCTCCTCCTCTCCGCCCCCATCCATAAGTCTGTTCTCTATGTCTGTTTCTTTATTGCTGCCCTGAAAATAAGTATCAATATCATCTTTCTAGATTCCATATATATGCGTCAGTATATGACATTTATATTTCTCTTTCTGACTTCACTCTGTATAATAGGCTCTAGGTTCGTCCACCTCATTAGAACTGACTCAAATGTGTTCTTTTTTATGGCTGAGTAGTATATTCCATGTATATATGTACCACTGCTTCTTTATCAGATGATTCTTTTACATATGACACTGGTTGTCATGTGTTTGCCAAGCTACTGACCTATGCTCTTGTGAGTACCCTGGCCCATCTGGACTTAAGTATTGCCCTTTTTTCATTCAAAAAATATTCACTGGACACTTCCAAGTGTCAGGCACTGTCTTGAATGCTGGATTCTCAGCAATGACAGACAAGGTCTGTACCCTCATGAGGAATAAGGGAGGGAAATAAGCCCAACAGCAAACAGATAGTGGGTGCCCAAAACAGTATCTGGCACATAATTGTTGTTCAGTGAATATTTGTGGTTTGACAGAATGAGCAGGAAAGTTTCTGGTAGTGACAGTGATATGAAAGAAATAGATTTGATGTGAAATAGAACATTTAAATAAGGTCAATTTGGAAAGTTTCTCTAGGAATATGTTGATTAGACTGAAGTGTGAAGAAAAGGAAGGGGCTAGCTGGAGTGAAGGTATGCCTAAGGTAGAGGAAAGAACAAGTAAGTTCTGCCAGAATATCACTGAGTTGAGAACAAACTGGGGGTGGGGGGTAGAAATACAACAATTTGACAGAGGTAAACTGAGCAAAAGTGAAAGTGTGAGTTGTTCAGTCGTGTCCAGCTGTTCACAACACCATGGATTGTAGCCTGCCAGGCTCCTCTGTCCATAGAATTCTCCAGGCAAGAATACTGGAATGGGTTGCCATTCCCTTCTCCAGGGGATCTTCCCAACCCAGGGATTGAATCCAGGTCCCCTGCATTGCAGGAAGACTCTTTACCATCTGAGCCACTCTGGACCTCCAAACTGAGTAAGGGAAAGACTTAATTCACGATGGTGTCGTAAAGAGGGAAGCTTGGTTATACACTGGAGATCAGACAGAGAAGTTTGGGCTTACTTTCCAAGGCAACTGGAAGCCATTTGAGGTTTAAGCGGTGAGTCAATCTGATTTAACTCATGAATTGAAAGATTGTCGTAACTACTCTGAGGAGAAAATACTATCAGAGGCAAGATTTGAGGAAGGAAGACAGTTTAGGAAGTGCATCAGTTAGAATGTTTTTGCACATAAACAGGTCGTAGGTGTAAAAGATATTGATCCCTTCAGTCCTTAGTGTAACCAGGAAAGGACAGGGCTGGCCAAAGCCACAAGGTTGGTCTGTCTACAAATAGATCCATCCATTAACCTGAATAAATCGCATCATTTTCTGTGTGACACGATGTGAACAAGACTGGAAAGTACTGATCTAAAGAATATTTTTCATGTTTTCTGTCTATGCAATTTCTTTTATACACTCTGTGTCTGGAGAATTTTCTCACTGTGGTACCCAGTCTCTGAGATGTCTTCCAGTGATCCCCAAATCCTGGTATTTACACTGCCGTGTAGTCCCCTCCCACACTGTACCAAATTTAGTTTCTGTAAGTAACAGGACATGACAGAAGTCACTTCTGAGATTAGGTACTAAAAGAATGTGGCTTATATCTTGCCCTCTATCTCTCTTGGGTCACTCACTCTGGGGTAGCCAGCTGCCATGTCTTGAGAATATCCAGGTATCCCTGTGGAGAGCCCACATGGCAGGGAACTAAGATTTCAGCCAGCCAATAGCCAACCAGCAAATCTTCTTGAAAGCAGCCCCAGTTAAGCCTTCAGGTGATATAGCCCTGGCTTGACTGCAACCTCATGAAAGACCTTGAAACACAACCACTCAGCTATGTTGCCCTCAGGTTCCTGAGCTCAGAAACTATGAAATACCAAATGTCAGTTGTTTTAAGTTACTAAGTTTTGGGCTGATTTGTTACATAGCAATAGGTAACTACGGTATCCCCACTCTGAGCCGTGCCACTCCAAGGTGGAAACCAGAAACTCTTTTTACTTGCTTCCCTTACAGCTAGGGTGAAGGCAAGTGGCCTGAACTTTGCCAGTCTAACCCATCTGACCCAGTTCAGGAAATGACGACACGAAGGAGGAGAACTGATTCTGGGATCGGTGGTGGAGGGAGATTCGGCTTCCAGAGGAGGCAGGAGTAAAGGTGCTAGTGCTAACTCTCACGCCCAGCCTTAGTCTCTGCGGTCTGCTTTGTCTGCCCCAGGGGTGGCAGAAGTGGTGAGGTGTCCACTGAAGCCATCTGCTGATGTCTCATGGATAGTGTTCCTGGATTCCAAATCTGATGTACTCCAACTCTAGGACATTCTTTCGCACTTTCTGTTTAAACTATTTAGTGGACTGTGTTTTTTTGGCAAGTAGGAACTCAGACGGACACAGAAGTCTTTGAAATCAAGAAGACACTGCCTCAGAGTGGCTTAGATAATGTGGAAATGAATTGCTTCCTATCACAAAAAGGCTGCAGAAGTATGCCATCAAGACTGGGTCCACTTAACTAGAACTTTAGAGGCTGTGCCCTTCTCTCAAAGTGCATTCCATCCTCCCTGGCTGTGGCATTTCTGGTCATCAGATTAGACACAACAATGTCCAGAGGTTGAAGGAGGCTATATTTTCCTTGTATCCCTTTTGTAAGAGTGAAGAACCTTATTCAGGAGCCTTCTATAAACTTTCCTTCATATCTTATTGGCCATAATGTGATCAGGTGCTCTGTCCTTAAGCAGTCACTGCTTTAGGAGAATGGTATACCACTGTTGCCTTGGATTAATTAGGTTTTACCTCCAGGATCTGGGGATGGAGCCAGACTCCCTTAAAACACCTGGCCAGGAGGAAGAAGGTGGCTACATGAAAAACGTTAGAGCTTTCCTAGAGATTCTAGATTCTGAGTAAACAAGCGACAGTCTATTATTGGATATTATTACACTGTCCAGACAGGAGATTGCAGTGGTTTATAGTAGAGTAATGGAGGAGGGAACAGAGAGAAGAAAACAGATTGGGATATATTCCATACTTAAAAGCAATAAAGTTTGCTGGTGGGTTGAATTAGGAAGAGAAGCATGGGGAAGCGATAAAGGGAATGATGCATTCATTAACTTTATACCTGAGCATTTAAATGTATAATTTAATTAAAGGAGGCAGGTTGGGAAGAAACAGGCAAGGATGAAGTTACACCTTTAAATGGTTTCCAAGTTAGACAGTTTCACATATGAGTTTAGAGATGAAAGGGAAATCGTCGATGGAGATTGGAACTTGAGAATCATAAGTATATAGAGAGAATTTAAAACCCTACCACCAAATGAAATGCCTTGAGGAAAAGTATAATAAGACAGTAGAGGTCCAAGAACCAAGCTCAGTCCAGGGAGAACAGCTGGAGGCCAGGAAAAAGAGGAGATGTCAGTAGAGAAGAATAAAATTGAGTAGCCTGGGGGAAAGAAAACGAAGATAGACCTCAGAGTTCAGGGGATGGTTCCAGTCATTGTCCTCTAGCCTCTCCTGTCCTGATTCTTCCCTTCTCCCCTATTCCATCCCCAGATGTCTGTGTTTGAAGATAACAACCATCTGCATTTTAACGTGCATCTGCATTTGAAGTTTTATGTAATAGATTTAAGTGAGTTTCACTCCCAATTGAGCCTAAAAAATCACTGGAGATTGAAGGAAAATAGGAACATAACTGAGGAGAAAAAAACACTTTGGAAAACTTGTCTCCTTTTTCTTTCTTGAATAATATATTCAAAACATTTTCCTCATAACCCACAAAACAAGCATGGAATGTATCTTTTACTACCTGAAAATATTTTAAAATTTAAACAAATGAAGACTAACTCTTACTATTTTATTGAGGCAGTATCATTAAAGCAGTAATTATTTTGCAGTTATTGAAGAGGAGGAAAACTTACGTCCAGTTAGAGGAAACTTTCTGCAAAATCTCAACTCTGGTGAGTTGCAGATAGAGAAGTTGAGGTCTCTGCATGGGAGGAAGGCAATTCTAATTCCTACACAAAAGGTTGAAGTGCAGAAGAGAAGTAGCAAAAGAATGCAGACCAGGAGATCAGTGGAGAGATCCAGACCACAGTGGGAGCTCCAGTTTATTACTCAGATGGGACTGGGTTAACAGAATAATAAGCACAGAGTGTTTTGCTTGTAGTTTATCATGTAATCATCTGGGCTTTAATCAGTTCTTTAGTAAGCTTATATAATTTTAGAGTGTGGATTTGGTTTTCCTGTAGTTACCCAGAGGGATCATAAGAGGCTCAAAGAATGTATCTTACATAGTCGCTAAGTCGAGTCTGGCTCTTTGCAACCCCATGGACTGTAACCTGCTAGACTCCTCTGTCCATGGGATTCTCCAGGTAAGAATAATGGAGTGGGTTAGCCATTTTCTTCCCCAGTAGATCTTCCTGACCCAGGGATTGAATCCGTGTCTTCTGTATTGGCAGGTGGAGGATCCTTTACCATTGAGCCACGTGGGAAGCCAATAAGAATGTATATAAAATTTAAAAATCCTGCCAGGCAACTCTGAAATGAAATTCACTGGGAGCATACTGTGTGATAGTCAAATTTCAGTCTTGGGAATCTCTCTAACACAGATGTGACTCTTAATTCCATTACTTGCTAGCTGTGTGACCTTGGGCAGGTGACTTGTGCCTCAGAGTTTGTGTTCCCATCTAAAAGTCACGATGATAATAACGGTATCTATTTCAAGTGGTTAATTCAGTTAGACAGTAAAGCACAGCAGACACTATGTACTGCAGAGCAACTACTCAATAAGTGTTGACTATAAATGGCCAGTCTGGAAAGACCACATGGGACGTAATGCAGATTGATCAGACCCTATGCATCCTCATATGCAGGAAACAAAATCAAGGTGTAGGTCTGACTGCATCCGTCAGAGTTGGTGAAAGCACAGTGCCTGCGCTGCTCTTTTGGCCATTTGGGCCCTTCAGCTTTAGCACGTGGACCCTGTGCTCTCACCTGAACCCACTGTACCCACCTGCAGAGGAGGACCGGGCTCAGGAGTCACATAGCCCATCACTACTACTGATCAGCTGTGTGACCTTAGGAAGGCTACTTAATTTTGGTGTTTATGGTACCTCAGCTGAAAAGTAAAGATAGTTAATAATAATGCCTTTCTTATAGGCTTCTTATGCAGATTATATGAGCTACTCTCTTTAAAGCAGGGCTCTCCAGTTGCACTAGTGGAAAATAACCCGCTTGTCAGTTAAGGAGATGTAAGAGATGTGGGTTCGATCCCTGGGTTGGGAAGATCCCCTGGAGGAGGGCATGGCAACCCACTCCAGTACTCTTGCCTGGAGAATCCCATGGACAGAGGAGCCTGGCTGGCCATGGTCCTTAGAGTCACAAATAAAAAACTGAAATGGCATAGCACATAGCATTTAGAGTATTTCTAGAGGTTCTGGCACATAGCATGTGCTAAAAATCTATAGTAAAGATAATAGGAATATGATCATTGTAATAATAATTTTCAAATGGACCCCTAGAATGACAGAATCTACTTTGCTTCCTGAAAGAAAGCTTTGCAGAATAGATTTATGGAAAGAAAATGAGAAGAAAATTAGGAGCAGATACATTCAAGATGGGAAAGAAAAGTCAAGAACGTATAAGCAGTACTAAAAGGATGAAGTTTGGAATAATGAATGTAAGATAGAAGAATAAGAAAGCTTAATATGGAAATTTAATATCCAACCCTGAAATTGTATCAAAAAACTCTGCATTAAGTGATCCCCAATAGACATTTGAAAAAAAATAGGCATTTGATTAATTGATTAGTTAAATATGACTAAGTACTAATCTCTTTAGCTGATAATCTGAAAGCTGGTTCTTTGGACAGACTGTTGTTGTTCTGTGCTCAGTCATGTCCAACTCTGCAACCCCATGGACTATGGCCTGCCAGGCTCCTCTGTCCGTAGAATTTTCCAGGCAAGAATACTAGAGCAGGTTGCTATTTCCTTCTCCAGGGGATCTTTCCAACCCAAGGATTGAACCTGTGTCTCTTGAGTCTCCTGCATTGGCAGGCAGATTCTTTACCACTGCGCCACCTGGAAGCCCCTGGGACAGAGCGAGGGCTGAGAAAAACATGTGGTCTCCATGATGCTCTTATCACCTTTTGTACAAATCTCTACTCATGAATTAGGCTAGAGGCAATAAAATGGATGCGTGCACGCACGCGCGCGCGTGTGTATATGTACTCAGAGATTCTTGTCAAAACTGTTGCTAAGCAAAGATCATGAAAGGGATGCTGAAACTCTTCTTTAAGTGCTTAATACCTTAGCTAAGGTATAAACATGCACACTGACCTTAATAAGCAGGCACCTGAGTGCAGGTCAGCCTACTCTATATCCATTTTCGGCACTGAGTGGGGAAGGAAGCTTACTGTGGAAGATAATGAAAGGTGTGGGTTATATGGAATCTTTTCTTCTGGCTCTTCTTCAGCTAATTGGACATTCCATGACCACTGTGACACAATCTAGCCAATTTTAGACTCCATCATCTTCTCTTTTTCCTGCCTCCAGAGTCATTCTTAACAGTGTCCCAGACCTGTCCAGGGTGAACATCAGCCACTTTGAAAGGCAGCTCCAGGGATGCAAAATGTTTTTTTTTTTTAAAGTTATTTGGTGAGGGAGGGTCCTAAGGTCCAGGTTTCTGTCAGCGAGCACAAATCTGACCTCTGCTCTCTCTGACCTCATTCTGAAAAGCTGAACAAATGGAGACCCATGAGCATCTAAGAGTGGAGGGGTGCCAGGTCCTCTGACCCAGAACATCGCCTTCTGCTCCTTTTAGTATATCCTTTTTTGGTGTCTCTGTTAAATGTGTGCTCTTGTGCTCAGTTGCTCAATCATGTCTGACTCTTTTCGACCACATGGACTACAGCCCGCCAGGGTCGTCTGTCCATGGATTTCCCAGGCAAACATACTGGAGTAGGTTACCATTTCCTTCTCCAGGGACCTTCCCGACCCAGGGATTGAACCCAAGTCTACTGCATTGGCGTGTATGCATGCTCAGTTGCTCAGTCCTGTCTAACTTTTGTGACCTCGTAGACTGTAGCCTGCCAGGCTCCTTTGTCCGTGGGATTTTTCAAGCAAGAATACTGGAGTGGGTTGTCATTTCCTCTTCCAGGGAATCTTCCCAGTCCAGGGATTGAGTCTCCTGGGTCTCCTGCATTGGCAGGCAGATTCTATACCACTGCGTCAGCTGGGAAGCTATTTTTTAAATAGTAAAGCTAATAAAGTTCTACTTTATTTAAAGTCAAAGAAATTAGAATGATAACTTTGTTGTTGGCAACCATAAAACTGGGAAGGAACCCACACAGCCCAGGAAGGAAAAATCAAGATAAAGGAGAACAACCTGCTTCTTGATGCAGTGATAGCAGACACATGGGCAAGGTGAAGTTACCCAACTCAAATTTGCTTTAATTTCAAGAAAAACTTACCACAGATAGGGAAGGACGCGGCTCACAAGATATTGAAACCCAAGATGAGAGAGTGGTTGTTGTGGAATCCGAACTCAGTTCTAATCTCTTGGTCCAAGTGAATTATATTTCAGGCTCTAGAGCAGGTGTGAGGATGAATCCCTGTTTGGCATAATTAAGCAGGAGTTTTGTGAGTATTTCATGGGAGTGCTAATTGCTGGGAGAGAACATGGGCTCACTAAGAACAACATGCCAGCTGAATCTTATATCCTTTTGCTAAAGGCAAGAAACTGAATCAAACAGAATGCCAATCAATAGAAAATTCTGCCATTAGGAGTCCCAAACCACTTCCCAAGTACAGAATCTAGATCTTGGGAGTAGGAGTGATTATATGGTCTAAGAGCAGCATGAACATCTTATGGGACTTCTTTTTAAAATTATTTTTTACAGCTTTTTGGGGGAATAAAAATTAAAAAGTACATATTTGAAAAATTAAAAAGTACATATTTGAAACCCAAGATATTGTGTTTCAATATCTTGTGAGCTGGGTCCTTCCCCATCCGTGGTGTAAGTTTTTTTGAGAGATTAAAGCAAATTTGAGTTGGGTAACTTCACCTTGCCCATGTGTCTGCTATCACTGCATCAAGAAGCAGGTTGTTCTGCTTTATCTTGATTTTTCCTTCCTGGGCTGTGTGGGTTTAAAGGGTACATGATGATTTGACATGCATATACATCTTGAAATGATTACCAAGATAAAGATGAAGTTAATTAACACGTCCCATCACCTTGTAACTTATTAAACTTTTGTGCTGAGAATGTTTAAGAGCTACTCTCAGTAAATTTCAAGTATACAATATTGTATTATTAACTACAGTCACCTATATACATTGGATCTTTGTAACTGAGAATTTGTACCCTTTGACCTACATCTCCCCATTGTACCTTCCCCTAACCCCTGGCCACCATCATTGTACTCTGATTCTATGAGGATCATTTTTTTAGGTACCACGTATACACTACCCACTATTTGCACTTCTCTGTCTGAATATTTCATTAAGTATATTGTCCTCCAGGTTTATCCATGTTGTTGCAAATAGTAGGATTTTCTTCTTTCTAAAGTTAAATAATATTCCATTGTGTATCAGTGTATATATATACACATTATATGTGTGTGTGTGTGTATGTGTCCCACTTTCTCTATCCATTCGTGAGTATCTAGATTGTTTCCTTGACTTGGATATTGTGAATATGCTGCTATGGAGATGTGAATGCAGATATTCCTTCACGATAATGATTTCATTTTCTTCAGATAAATAGCCAGAAGTGAGATAGCTGGATTACATGGTAATTCTATCTCTGATTTTTTGAGGAACATCCATAGTTGCTGTATCAATTTACATTCCCACCAACAGGGCACCTGGGTTCCTTTTATCCACATCCATTTCAACCACTATTCTGATACGAGAATGTCACTTCCACACATTTTGTTGATCAAAAGTCACAGGTCAGCCTAGATTCAAGGGGAAGGGAAGCAGTCTCCACTTCTTGGTGGAAGGAGTGGTGAAGTTCCATTGCAAGGGGACGCGTGGAATGGGAGGGAGGGTCGTGGCTGTCCTCTGGAAACAGTCTGCCAGCTTGTCCTTGGGAAAATTACTCAACCACTTGATTTTACTTTCTTTACCTGTAAAGTAGGAAATAAAAACATCCATCACTTAGCAGTGTTGTAATAAATTCAGTACGTGTGTTTAGCACAACGCTTCCAACAACAAAATCATATACTAATTGAGTCTGTACTGTGTGTTGGCAACTATTCCAAGCATTTTATGAATATAATTACTCAGTGATGCAGATATTAGTTTTATCCAATGAAAAATCTAGGTACAAAAATGTTAAGTAACTTGTGTTGAGTTGGTTGCACAGTAACTAGTCTCTCTAAATCATGACTGTCTTACAGACATAAAGGGCAAATGTATGGATACCAAGGGAGGAGCGGGGCGGTGGTGGGGAGAGATGAATTGGGAGATTGGGATTAACATATATACACTACTATATACAGAATAGGTGACTAATGAAAACCCACTGTAGCACAGGGAAACCTACTCAGTGTTCTGTGGTGACCAAAATGGGAAGACAGTCCAAAAAAGAAGGAACATATGTGTACTTGTAAATGATTTGCTTTGCTTTACCGCAGAAACACAACATTGTAAAGCAACTATACTGCAATAATTAATTTAAAAAATCATGACTCTTTTACTGCTTGCTGTATCTGAAGGACACGTTAGTTTTTTTGCTTCAAATTCTGTTGACAGTTGATGCTTTTGTTCGTGCCCTTTCTTTTGGCCCATGACTCCCCTCTGTCAGATTTTCCTCTTCTCTGATTGCTACTTTCAATCTTATCCTTGTCAAGCCACATTTTGAATGGTAAAGCTCTCTCCCATTTTTCCAGCTCTTCTTTCCTGGAAGAATCCATCCAATGTGGCAACTCAGTTTCTACCTTTTTATGGTTGATGGCCATCCTTTCATATGGCCGAAGTCTCCCTCTCCTAAAACTCTGGGCTTATAATTCTAAATGTCATCAGGTGCTCACAGTGTATGACCTAGGTCAGTTTTTGGAATGCCTATGGCTTTCATTCTTTCTCATTCCATTGGTTGCAATCTTGTTGATTCATACCTAAAATATTTTTCTAATTTGGATGTTCCTGGCAATCAGACAATGCCTTTGGCCTGATCTAGGCCCTTGGATATCTTGCATGGCTTATCAAAGTAATTTCTTAACAGAACTTACTACTTTCGGTTCCTCTCTGACACAGTCACAACACTGTTATTTTCCCACATGTTTTAATGCATGCTCCTCCTCATCATTACTACAGCAACTTTAGCATCCACACCCTCCCTCCTACGTTGCTAGGGACCCTCTTTTTAAAGACCAGTTTTTGCTCTACCTCCTCTGAGGGCTGACTCAGGGAATTTATTTTCCCTATTAATTTTCCTAAGGCAGAGTCTACTTGCCTTTTCACAACTCTCTGAAGTTAGCTTTACCTTTACAACCCTGCATTTTCTTTATTCTAATGTAAGGTCCTTGAGGCCCCAAGCACCATGTGCAGTAGTATTCTAAAGCTTGTCTATTAGGTGAACACTCTATGGCATCCTGAACTACCTTTCTGCACACTTTGATTTGCTCTGAGATACTCTAGCAAGAGCACAGCCTTATGGCTGAGAGTATCAGATTCTACTCTTCTTTAGAGTAGAACACTAGTGTTAAGTAAAGGCAAAGAAAAAGAAGGTCAAGATTACCCTGCCTCCCCATGTATGAACTTGGGCAGGTGCTAACTTCCTGAGTCTCAGGTTTGTCATTGGTAAAAATAAGCGTAATAGTTATGCAGACTTTGTTGGGCTATCAAGGGAATTAAATGAGATTATGTAGCTAAAGATTTGTCACACACACAGGAGCTCAGTATTCAAGGGAGTTAGATTATATAGCTAAAAGACCTCTCTCTCTCTCTCTCTCTCTCTCACACACACACACACACACACACACACACACACACACACACCCTCAGTATCCCCTGGTTATTTCTAGGTTTATTGCCTGAAAGGTTGAAGAGGTTGGTGTATGAGAGGTGCCCTGTGTTCCCTTCCAAACATCCCAGATTCTCTGATACTCTTCCTCGGTGGGTGCTGGAGAATCATTGGTAATCCTCAGATTTCCATTCAGTTGCTTAGAAAACCGACCAGGATCTTCGAAGCTGCAGCTAAGTCCCAGTGTCTTTCTCAGGAGCCATTTATTTCCCCTTATTTCTGATTTGAGAGCCTTCACCTTTTTGGAATCACCAAGGTGGTCCGAAAAGGTCCTGCGCTTAAGGAATCTCTCCTTTGTTGTGAATCTCGGCCCCAAACCCCGCATTTGGGCGTCTAGCATCCTTAGGCCCATGGTTTATGCCCAGACGGCGTTTTTCAAGTTCAAAGCCGGGACTCCATTTTCCAGATGAGGCAGGTGTGGTTCACACTTCACCTTTTCGCGCAAAGCATCGAGGAACGTGCTTTGGACTCCCGAGGCGAGGGGCGATGGGAGAGGGTGTGGGTTTGCCTCGGGACGGAGCGCGCACTCGCTTACAAGCTCCAAACCTGGGCGCGGTCGCTCTGAGCACGAGGTCCCGAGCCGAGTCCCGCGCTCCTCTAGGAACCCGCGAGCGCCCCCGCCCCTCGCAAGCGCCCAGGCCCGGGCCGCCCGAATCCTAGCCCGCGGCACGCACCCCTGACCCGCCCCGCCCCCCGGCGGCCGCGAGTGGCGGGCGGAGCGCTAGCAGAGAGGCGCGCTGGGCTGTGCGGCGCCGCCTCTCCTCGGTGCCGAGGGAGGGACGGAGGGGCCAGGCGGGAGAGAGAGAAAGCCCGACCGACCGGCTGGCCGAGAGCTGCATGCAACCGGTGGGAGGCCGGGTCGGCTGGGGCTGGGGCTCGGGCTCGGGCGGTTTCTCCGCGGATCCCTGGCGGCGAGCGCGGACGGCCCGGAGGAGGCGGCTCTGAGCTGGCAGGCGGAGGGTTGTCTCCCGCGCCCGCCTGCCCTGCTCGGTCCGAGGATGCGGGGGGGCGATGCCCGGGGCCAGGGACGCGCTCTGTCACCAGGCGCTGCAGCTGCTGGCCGAGCTCTGTGCCCGCGGGGCCCTGGAGCACGACAGCTGCCAGGATTTCATCTACCACCTGCGGGACCGCACCAGACCCCGGCTCCGCGACCCAGGTGAGTGCCGCCGCCGCTGCCCGGCGCGACCCCAGGGCCCTGGGCTGGGAGTTGGGGCCGCGCCAGGGCCTGAAGCTGGAGAGCGAGGTGGACTGGAGGGAGGAGGGCGGGTGACCACCCAGCTAGGGGAGGGGACCAGGAACTAGCGCACCGTGGCCTGATGCTGGACCCGGGCGGGAACCCCGGCGGAGGCTGCTGCGTGGAGGCCGAGTCTGGGTGGGTTGTTGCGGGGTTGGAGGGACCACGCCCGTCACCTGCGCTCGGGTCACCGGGGCTCCTGAGGGCGGCTCCCGAGCTCGGAACCCCGCGCGCCACTTCCCCGGCTCTGCGCTCCGGGCGAGGAGAGGCCGCGGCGGCCTCGCGAGTCTAGGGAAGGGGGACGAGGCCAGAGGAAACTCTGGCAAGTTGGGAGTTGGGGACGGCCCCGGGCTGTGGCTGAATCCCACCGGGCGCCTCTCACCCTCCCCCTGGAGCGTCTGTTTCCTTTCCTCAGTCTAGGGTAAGAAGGGCGGGGCGGGAGCCGGCGCTGGGTCGGGGGCTGGGAGCGCCAGGTCCCGGGCAGCCGGGCCTGAACCCATTCCCTCTAGGTCTCTCCGCGTGGAGGCGGCCTGGGCCTGGGCGCCCGGCTCGCCCAGCTCCCGCTGCCGGGCACACGGAGGTCGAGGGGCTCACGGGTCATGCCTTGTGCACCTACAGTTATTCTTAATGAAAGTTTCGAAGCTCCTAACTTTGGAAAGTTCATTTATTTTGGCCTTTGATCAATTAAGGTTGGAAGAGGAAGTTTTAGTTGGAGCCGTTGGCTTTTCCCCAAGGGTCCTGGGTCTCTCGCATCTTCTCATCCACTGCCGTTTATTGGAAAACATATTCCTTCCAACTATTTACTTGAGATTCTTCTCGCCTTGAGGAGTCATTTTCTCAAATAGTCTCTCGACCTCAGTACTAAAAAAAAAAGAAAAGAAAAAAAAAGTATAATGTAGTTAGGTTGTTAAAGATGGAATAAGAAAATGGTCCCTAATATTCCTGTGTATAAAATACTTAAAATGAGCTATTGGTGTGCAAATTATCTAGTATGAATTTTCCTCATTTTAAGCCAATCCATTACATAAAAATCCATTTACCCAAGGGTAAGTTAGAGAATTATTTGATTCATAAAGAGGTCTACCCTGAGCCTGACTTAAATAGCATTTCCTTGATAATATATCCAAGATAGGTCTGTGGGATGAAGAGAAGTTATCTATTAAAAGTTTATATCAGATTTTTTCTACTCAAAGGCTTTAAAAAAAAAAAAACCAAGAAACAAAAAATAGATTGTTTCCCTTTGCCTGTGCTTATATTAATTAAGTATATGGGATGGTCACTAATGTGTTACTTCAAAGTGGAGAATTAAGTCAAGAAAGGCTGTTGAGTTCATATTATTTCCCCAGGGGTTTAATGCCCAGCTTTTGTGTGGCTCCTTGCTGGACTAAATGTGCTACCCAGACTGCAGACAGGAAATGACAGCACTTCATTCATGAACAGGGGGCCTGGGATAATGTCCTCATTGCGGGAAAACTTCTTTCTTTAGCAGGAGAAACAAGGGATTATCTAACTTGCTTCATCCAAAGCGAGTGTTAGTGTTGAAACGTGTCACTTCTTTGCCTGTGCCTGGGCCAGGAGTCCCCAACATTAGCACGCATAAGCAGTCCTCTGTGGGTTTACCAGAGAAGATGGATGAGGCTTCTCGCTGAGTTGAATGTTTAACATGCCACATCTTTTTGTCTGATTTTTGTGCCTCTGCTCCTTTTAATCTATAAGCTAGATCCCATGTTCTTAGGTTTTTTCCTTAGCCCCTGCACTCAGAAGCCCTTACAAAAGTCACGTCTGAGTCCTTGGCTGAGAAATAGCCAGTGATATAGAGTATGCCACACTATTCTTTGAGTTCCTGAAAGCACTGCCCTGTTATCTTAAACTAGGGTACAGCAGTTTTGAGGTAGCCTGGTGACCCTCTGGATCTTTGGTTTATGGTCAGGAAGTAGCCTGTTCATGAGGTAGGCTGGGGAGGTGGACTGTGAGCGCAAGATAAGAGGAACTGAGACTGAAGCCCCTATCCAAGGTACACCCTCTCTTCCAGGGCCCTTCAGCTCAGGCCAGAATCTCTCTTCACTCCCCACCTTTCTCTCTTTACCCACATTAATTCTTACATCAAATGCATTTATCTCCATCTCTTTAAAGCTGTTTGGTTGTCCAAGTCAAGAGTTCCTTTCATTTGTGAGCCTTAACGCTGAGTGGCTGGAGTAGCTGCACTGCCCAAAGCTCTGAATGGTACCTATGCTGCTGTGTAGTGGGAACCAGAGCAACTACATACAGCAGCAGTGCTGGTACGTGGGTCCCTAGAGCAGGTCATCTAAGTGGGTAACTTCCTTTTCTGTAAAGGAGCCCACGTGAATGCCATGTTTCAGCTTTTTCTGCCCATTGTCTGTCCCTGGCTACCCAATGGTAATTAGGTTTTCTTAAGCTCAACTGAGGAACTTTGGCTTTGAAAGGAGAAAAGACATATAATTCCCTGTGGATAGCAGAATGACACTGCATGTAGTATGTTTGTTCATTTTTCCAGAGATGGGATAAGCCTGGGTCACAGACCAGTGGGCCATCAGAAAGGTTATTCTTTGCCCAGGTGACTGCAGTGCTCTGATGTGGGAGTACAACCCTAGTCTTCCCTAACTTGGTGTTAAGAGAGAATCTAGTGAAAATGTGATTAAAAAAAAAAAAAAAAAAAAGAGGCTAAGTCATAAATTGAAACTTGAGTGCCTCATCCAGTCCTTCATCTGTACCAACTATGGAAAGTAAAGTGTGGGTCTTTAAGCTGAGGGTGAGCATTTTTCCATGAAGAGCAAGTAGAATCCTGTTAGGTGTCATTATGTTGTTTTCATATATTGGCAATGCTAGGCATTAACTTGTGAATTTCAGCAAATAGCCTTCACAGCAGAGAGAAGAGGCAGTGCAAAGGTCCTGAGATAGAAGTGTCCTTGATGTTATTTAAGGAATAGTTGAGTTCATGGGTAGCTGGCACAGAGCGAATAAGATAAAGAATGACAAGAAATATGATTAATGGTTAATGGAGGGGGAAGCTCATGTAGGATCTTCTAAACAAACCATTATAACAGCTTTGGTTTTTACTCTGAATGAGAAGGGATTGAACAGAGAAGTGGCAACCCTTTGGCTGCTGTGTTGAGAAAATACTGTTGAAGATCAAGGGAAAAAGATAGGGAAATTTGCTAGCAGGCTATTCTAGTAATCCAGACAAAGGGGATAGTGGGCACAGTTTGAAGATACAGTGCTCCGATTTGTTGATGGAATGGATGTGAGAAGTGAAATAAATACCACCCTTATAGCAGAAAGTGAAGAGGAGCTAAAAAGACTCTTGATGAAAGTGAAAGAGGACAGTGAAAAAGTTGGCTTAAAGCTCAACATTCGGAAAATGAAGATCATGGCATCCGGTCCCATCACTTCATGGGAAATAGATGGGGAAACAGTGGAAACAGTGTCAGACTTTATTTTGGGGGGCTCCAAAATCACTGCAGATGGTGACTGCAGCCATGAAATTAGAAGACGCTGACTCCTTGGAAGAAAAGTTATGACCAAACTAGATAGTATATTCAAAAGCAGAGACATTATTTTGCCGACTAAGGTCCGTCTAGTCAAGGCTATGGTTTTTCCTGTGGTCATGTGTGGGTATGAGAGTTGGACTGTGAAGAAGGCTGAGCGCCAAAGAATTGATGCTTTTGAACTGTGGTGTTGGAGAAGACTCTTGAGAGTCCCTTGGACTGCAAGGAGATCCAACCAGTCCATTCTGAAGGAGATCAACCCTGGGATTTCTTTGGAAGGAATGATGCTAAAGCTGAAACTCGAGTACTTTGGCCACCTCATGCGAAGAGTTGACTCATTGGAGAAGACTCTGATGCTGGGAGGGATTGGGGGCAGGAGGAGAAGGGGACGACCGAGGATGAGATGGCTGGATGGCATCATGGACTCGATGGACGTGAGTCTGAGTGAACTCTGGGAGTTGGTGATAAACAGGGAGGCCTGGCGTGCTGCGATTCATGGGGTCGCAAAGAGTCGGACACGACTGAGCGACTGAACTGAACTGAAGGATGACACCAAGGCTTTTTTACCTAAGCAGCTCCATTTACTTGCAAGACTTTCGGAGGAGCAGAGTTGGAAGGAAAATAAGGAAGTTTCTATTTTATTAAAATTTTTTGTTTACTAAAGATTTTTTGTACCTATTATATATGCAATATCTTTTAGTTAGTTCCACAGTGACCTGAGGCATGAAAGTCTTCTTTGATGTTATCAACTGGTCAGTGCTCATACTTTGTAACCAGGGACTTCACTCTTATCTCCTCAAGAGGGCCAGTTGATTGTAGGAGAGCAGTTATTACTAAAAGATCTTTTCTTGCATGGAATGAAAAGCTCTGTTTAACTTCCACTCATTGATCTTGATTATACTTATTTCAGTCAAAAAAGAATTAATCTCTTCTCCATTTGGCTGTTGGGGGTAGTGATTGTAACTTTTCTTATCCTGTTGTTTCCACATCTGGAAAAGAAAAGAGGATTGAATCAAGTCATTTCTAGGTTTTAACCATGTTTTATAATTTTCTTTGTAAGTCTGTTCTTCTGAAGGATGTCAACCACATCTGTGCCAAGCACTTTATGTAGGTCATTTCATTTAATCCTCATAACGTCTTCTAAGACCTTGCTGCTCAAAGTGTTCAGCTGTGTACCAGCAGCATCAGCAGCATCTGGGAGCTTGTTAGAAATGCAGACTTTCAGGCTCCCCTCCAGACCTACTGATGTGAATCTGTGTCTTAACAGGATCCTCAGGTAATTCATAGGCACATTAAAGTTTGAGAATCATTGCTAAAAGAGATTGAATATGTGAATAAATTGAAGTGCAGAGAGCTAAACTAGCCCAGAGCCATGGGTTCCTTTGTAAGAAACAGTCAAGTCTAAGTCTGAGTAGCTTCTAGGTAAACACATCACATATTCAAAGTATCTGGGAGTTACTGTCAATGAAACTTTCCTAGGTTATTTTTTTCATTTAAATGTCTTTATTCTGTTTTTCTATAATGGATTTAATCTCTGACTGTAGGTTAAATTCTGTGTAGTTATAAAGATTTTGCTCAGTATTTTTACTTTTACTTTTTAAAATTAAAGTGTAGTTGATTTACAGTGTTAAGTTAGTTTTAGGTGTGTAGCAAAGTAATTCAGTTTTATACACACACACACACACATCTTCTTTTCCAATTTTTTTATATTTTAGTTATTATATTGATTATAGTTCCTTGGGCTATATAGTAGGTCCTTGTGTTTATTTATTTTTACATATAATAGTGTATATCTGTTAATCCCAAACTCCTAATTTATTCCTCCCTCTTTAGTTACCGTAAGTTCATTTTCTGTGTGAGTCTGTGAGTCAGTTTCTGTTTTGTAAATAAGTTCATTTGTATCTTTTTAGAATTTCTAAAAAAATTCCACATATAAGTGATATTTGTCTTATGTGTGATATCATATCTTATCATATGATATTTGTCTTTCTGACTTACTTTACTTAGTGTAATATTCTCTAGGTCCATCCATGTTGCGGCACATGGCATTATTTCATTCTTTTTCCTGGCTGAGTAGTATTTCATTGTGTGTGTGTGTGTGTGTGTGTGTGTGTGTGTGTAGTATTTCGTGTGTGTGTGTGTGTGTGTATACACACCACATCTTCTTTATCCAATCATCTGTTGATGGACATCACTCAGTATCTTGGTCATGAATTCTTTTATTCATGATACGAGTTTTCCATTGATATTCCAGCTTTGTATTTCTAGGGTTTTTTTTTTTAAATTTTTCTGGTGAACTTGAGAATGTTTGGGGGCTTCCCTGTTGGCTCAGAGGGTTAAGAATCTGCCTGTATTTAGACCCAGGTTTAGTCCCTGGATTGGGAAGATCCCCTGGAAAAGGGAATGACTACCCACTCTAGTACTCTTGCCTGGAGAATTCCATGGACAGAGGAGCCTGGTGGGCTACAGTCCATGGGGTCACAGAGTCGGACACAACTGAGCGACTAACACCAGAGATTGTTCACCTGATCAGGGTGTGAAGTAGATCTTTATGGCACGTCACTGATGATCCCTCTTTCTAGGTGGGTGTCAACCCTAGTTAGGAGATGCTTTTTTCTAGACTGGTTTTCTAGATTGATTTTCAACCTTAGTTGCATGTTAGAAACACTTAGGGAGCTCTAACAAACAAACAACAATAAAGAAACTATCAATGACTGAGCTCTACCGTGACCAATTAAATTGGAATCTCTGGTGATGGGACCTAGTATTGGTATATTTTTATATATGTTTTTCAGTTGGTTCTAATGTGCACCAGGTGGAAGATAACTGTTGAGTGAGACCAATAAGTGAAAAATGAACCCACCTAACCCTTCTCATGGAGAAGGAAATGGCAACCCACTCAAGTACTCTTGCCTGGAAAATCCCATGGACAGAGGAGCCTGGTAGGCTGCAGTCCATGAGGTCATGAAGAGTCGGACACGACTGAGCAGCTTCACTTTCACTTTTCACTTTCATGCATTAGAAAAGGAAATGGCAACCCACTCCAGTGTTCTTGCCTGGAGAATCCCAGGGACAGGGGAGCCTGGTGGGCTGCCATCTATGGGGTCGCACAGAGTTGGACACGACTGAAGTGACTTAGCAGCAGCAGCAACCCTTCTCAGCTCAACTCATATTTCATTTTTGCAAAATTAGGAAAGATGGTATCAAGGCAGGCACTTTGACTGTTACCTTGTACAGTTACCACCCAAATCAACTAACTGATTCTTAAATTTCTTTTGACAATATTACCCCCAATTTTTATTTTGAGGACTCTTTAAAAATATCATGAGAATCCATTATATTCACTCAGTGTAGGGGAAAAAAAGAACAAATTGAGAAAATCATGTCCAAATTATTAAAAGGCCAGGAAGTGGAACTGTCATTAATTAATATCACCTTACATTTATTTAGAGTGAAGTAACTTATTAAAAGATGTACATGTAAAATAATAATTAAATATAGTTTGTAAGGAAAAATTTCCAAAATAATCACTGAAATTAAACAGTAACCTTAATTCAGATTTTCAAAGAAAGTCAAGAGAAAAATCAGCCTTAAAACACTGAATTTTTATGATAGACATTGGTGTGATTATGCACAATGTGATTAATTTTAAAAAATTAATGTTAATTGCAATCAGGAACTGGAGAGTCTTATAAGGAATGAGTGGCATATTGGATGCACAATCTGTGAAGATTTAATTTGCATTTACTTCAGTGACATTTTAGGGCTTCTTCATAAATATTTTATTTAAACAAGTGTGTTTTCATCTCCATGGGATTCCTCTACATGGATCAGTGAGTGCTTTAGTCATGAGGTAATTTTCAAGAGGGAAAAACAAAAGCAAATTCTGGTAAAAGCATCATAGGCAGCCTTGTGGCCAGCCACCTCTTTCAGAATAAACAATCAAAGCACAAACTTTTTATGTAGGCTAAACTTTCAAGGAAAACTTAAGCTGACACCTAAGGGAAATCACCCATCCCTGTTATGTATAGAACATGGGCCTTGCTTTCACCGTAAAAGCATACTGGCACTTTCGTATTTGTGTGTGCATGTGGATTTTCTCATAAGGTTGGCTTAAAAATATATATATCAGAATCCCTTCCTAAGTGACTTACTTGAGGAAACTAACAAGTTCCAGGGAAAGGGAGGAGCTTAATGAGAGGCACCAGTGGGAGAGCAGTCTCACTTTCCAAAAGACAGCTCTGGAGTCTGTATTTCTGCTTTCTAAATGAAATCACATTTGAGTCATGAATGTTTACCACTTCAAGTGTTTCATTGAGCTAGCTCAAAGTATGGCTTTAAACCCAGGCAAACTCCAACAAGTAGGTTCTGCAGGTCTTGAAATATTCCTCGTGCATGTATTTTTATCACACAGCAACGTTTATACCAACACTGATAGAACTGCATTCAAAAGAAAAAAATCTCACCCAGGAAATAAAGATGACAAAGTGGAATAAGCAAGAGCTTTGGAATCAGAATCTGGTCCTGCCCTTGCTAGTTTTATGACCTTGAGCAAAATATTTAATTCTTCACATTGTTCGGGACTTCCCTGGTGGTTCAGTTGGTAAGGAATCTGCCTGCAATGCAGGAGACCCAGATTCGATCCATGTATAAAATGGGAGTGAAGGGCTGTTACAGCACAGCACCCAGAGTAAGTGCTCAAGTGGATGCTCAGTAAATGGATTTGGTGGTGGTAGTATCACCTGTCTATGCTTCACCTCAGCTGCTGGATCATCAAAAAAGCAAGAGAGCTCCAGAAAAGGTCTACTTTTGCTTTATTGACTACACCAAAGCCTTTGATTGTGTGGATCACAATAAACTGTGGGATATTCTTAAAGAGATGGGAATACCAGACCACCTGACCTGCCTCCTGTGACCTACACCTGACCATACCTCCTGTATGCAAATCAAGAAGCAACAGCTAGAACTGGACACGGAACAATAGACTGGTTCCATATCAGGAAAGGAGTATGTCAAGGCTGTATATTGTCACCCTGCTTATTTACCTTCTATACAGAGTACATCATGCCAAATGCCAGGCTGGAAGAAGCACAAGCTGGAATCAAGATGGCCGGGAGAAATATCAATAACCTCAGATATGCAGATGACACCACTCTTATGGCAGAAAGCAAAGAAGAACTAAAGAGCCTCTTGATGAAAGTGAAAGAGGATAGTGAAAAAGTTGGCTTAAAGCTCAACATTCAGAAAACTAAGATCATGGCATCTGGCCCCATCCCTTCATGGCAAATAGATGGGAAAACAATGGAAACAGGAAGAGACTTTATTTTGGAGGGCTCCAGAATCACTGCAAATAGTGACTGCTGCCATGAAATTAAAAGACATTTGCTCCTTGGAAGAAAAGCTCTGACCAACCTAGACAGCATAATAAGAAGCAGAGATATTACTTTACCAACAAAGGTCCCTCTAGTCAAAGCTATGGTTTTTCCAGTAGTCATGTATGGATGTGAGAATTGGACTCTAAAGACAGCTGAGTGCCGAAGAATTGATGCTTTTGAACTGTGGCATTGGAGAAGACTCTTGAGAGTCCCTTGGACTGCAAGGAGATCCAACCAGTCCCTCCTAAAGGAAATCAGTCCTGAATATTCATTGGAAGGACTGATGCTGAAGCTGAAGCTCCAAAACTTTGGCCATCTGATGGGAAGAACTGATCACTGGGAAAGACTCTGATGCTGGGAAAGATTGAAGGCGGGAGGAAAAGGAGATGACAGATAATGAGATGGTTGGATGGCATCATTGACTCGGTGGACATGAGTTTGAGTAGGCTTCGGGAGTTGGTGATGGACAGGGAAACCTGGTGTGCTGCGGTCCATGGGGTCACAAAGAGTCGGGCACGACTGAACGACTAAACTGAATGTTGTGGGTTTGATTCCAGATCAGTACAGTAAAATGAATTTTTTGGTTTCTCAGTACCTATAAAAGTTATGTTTACACCATTCTGTGATTTCTTCAGTGTACAATAGCACTATGTCTTTAAAAAGTACATAATTTAAAAATACTTCATTGCTAAAAGATGCTAACCATCTTCTGAGCCTCCAATGAGTCATATTTTTTGCAGTAGTAACCTCAAAGATCACCAAAACAAATATAATAATAATGAAAAAGTATGAAATATTGGGAGAATTATCAAAATATGACAGAGAGACATGAAGTGAGCAAGTGTTATTGGAAAAATGGGCTGATAGGCTTGCTTGATGTGAGGTTGACACAAACCTTCAATTTATTTTTTAAAAAATGCAGTGTCTGTGAAGTGCAATAAAGAGAAGCACAACAAAATGAGGTAAGCCTATAATCATTCATAGACAAAATTTACTATTTTACTTTTTTGTAAACTTAGGATTTTATCACCACTCATTAGCTCTATGACCCTGTAAAGTTATTCAGTCCCTGTGTCTTAGTCTTCTCGTGAATAAAGTGGCGTGCTATTACCCAAGCAAAATACAAGATGCCAAGGTATTCAAATTATTCAAATTCAAATGTGAATTTCATATAAATAGCAAGTATCCATTGTTTATCTGAGATTCAAATCAAATTGGGCATCTTACATTTTTATTTGCTAAATATAGCAACCCTACGTTAGTATCTATCTCTTAATACATGTGAAATACTTATCATAGTACCAGGCACATAGTAAGTGCTCAGTAAATATTAGCCATTGTTACTACTATTTTTATAATTTTTCAATGTTGAACAATCATTATCATGTAATTATTGTGATGAATATATACATATATTCCAAAAGGTAGATAACTGTTTTTACTTAACTTTTCTTTGGGGTTATTTCTAGCATCTGATTTTTCCTTTCTATAAATAATAATTTGTATCTATAGTATCCCACTCTCTTTTAAGAAAATTTCTTAATAATTAATCATCACCAATGGATTCCAATTGCTTTCCAGCATATCTGGGCCAGTTAGCACTGCTACATGTCAACAGTCAGTATACTACCATTAGGAGGTATAACGTGACAAAAAGTGGCTAATTCAACACGTTTTGAGTGCCTACCTGGTTGTTGTTTCAACTTGAATTTTTTTGTTGGTAGTATTGAATGTTTTTAATATTTTAAACCAGTTTATGTTTTCTGTTATGAGAATTTTGTGTGCTTATTCTCTACCAGGTATAAATATATATTTTGAGACTCTTAATGTATTTCTTACCAATTTGCATTAGTTGGATGATAAATATTCTGTCAAATTAGCTTATAGAAGGAGCAGTGTATAGTCACTGTACTCAGGTTGTCTGTCTATACTCAATCCATTCCACTAGACTGCCTTTTAAAATGTTAGGAGTCCATCAAGAAATAGAAATTCTTTGTAACATTCTTTCCATGCAAAGTGCCTTTATTTATGTGAGGTATGAAAAAAATTGTTATGTAACTTAAATCTCTTTTTCCTTCCCCCTGTTCAATCTTCCCCTAGGACTGTAGCCACATGATCTGATCATTCTTCTAATTATAATTAAGTTAAATTAAAAAAAAATCCATTGAGTGCCTCTTAAGTGCCAGGTGGGCTTTCCTGGTGGCTCAGATGGCAAGGAATCTGCCTGCGATGCAGAAGAGCTGGGTTCTGTCCCTAGGTCTGGAAGATCCCCTGGAGAAGGAAATGGCAACCCCTCCAGTATTCTTGCCTGGAGAATCCCATGGACAGAGGAGCCTGACAGGCTACAATCCATAGGGTTGCAAAGTGTTGGACACGACTGAGCAACTAACACGAAGTGCCAGGTACTAGGTTGGGCATCACTGATTCGAAAATACATTAGCCGTAATTACTGCCCCTATGGAACTGAGATAAAGCAATAATTACAATTAATAAAGATCACAAGGGAGACATGTACTGGATACAGTGTGGGAAAAGAGAGAAGTAATTATTCAGTGGGTCTATAGAGAACTCCTGGAGAAGTTGATTCTTGGGTGGAGCACTTTGCCTGGAATGTGTACGGGAGAAAGACATTTGAGAAATTCACAAACGTTATAGGATGAGAGAGAACGGGTCTTTGGTAATAGTAAGGGAAGCATGTGTTGAGAATGTTGAGAGTTGAGCCTGCTCTAGTAAACACTAGTTGTCAGATCATGGAAGTCCTTGTTTGCCATTGTCAAAGTCCCACAGAGGACTTGGGCTGGAATACTCTGATGCAGGTATCTTGAAAGAAGTACAGTTTAGAGTGATGAGCCCAAAGGATCCATTCTCAGCAAAGTAGTTCGGAGATTTGAGGATGGGGCAAGTTCTGTGGGTGCACTTCTCAAGTCTTCCTGATTCTCATGGGAAAAAAACTGACGTTGCTGGTGATGTTCTTCCTTACTGAGTTAAGGTCCTAACAGATTAGAATCACTGCATGGGTGATTACCTATTCAGATCCCCAAGTGTGTCACCCTGAAACTCAAGTGTAATTACCTCATCTAGTTGTAAAAACTGCCTTTAGCAAGTGTAGTCATCTGGTTCAAACATCTGGATTTCAGATAAAATTTCAGACTGTGCCAACAGTAACATCTTGCTTCCTTGCCTGTTTATTTAATAATGAAAAAGCAGTGTGTTCAGTTGCATTCCAGTCATTCAGTTTGAGGATATGCACAGTCTGTTTTCTCTGATGTTATAGGGCCGTGAAGGGAGCAAGCATGGCAAGCCTAGTGCCTACCAAGCCATGCTGTGTAGATGGTGGTTTATTCTATATACAGGGGCTGCCAAGAGGCCAGTACAGTTCTTTAAATGAAATGAATGCCCTTAGGCAGGTCCTACACTTTTCCACTTTTCGTATCCGCCCCACCTCCCCTGTGCCACACACTTTATTTATCACGTTTAGGGGATATGCCTGGCTACTGAAGACATTTCAGTTTGCATTAGCTATAGCACTGCAGACCAAATGAAGAGTTTTAAGCTGAAAACTGAGGTGAGCAGATTTGTCCCCTGATGAGATGACTCTGGAGGCAGGATGAAGGTTGATTGCAGAGATTATGATTAGAAATGCCATTCACTTACTCATCAAACGTTTATTGAACCTCTCCCAAGTACAAAGCTCTATTCGAGGTATTGTACACACCTAGGTACCTTGATACAGTATTGTACATACACTAGGGAATCAAACAGAATATAAAAAGCTTGCCTTATGAAATTTACAGGTTGACTAGAGGAAAATACTATGTAAATAAGCTAATTACAGAGTATGTTAGCTACTGATAGTGCTAAGGAGAAAAATAAAGCATGGAAAGAGAATAGGTGTGGGAATTAAAATAGCGTCACTGAGAAACTGATGTATGAGTAAAATCCAGAGATGTGGGAGCAAGATGTGCACATATCAGGAGGAGGAGCATCCCAGGCAGAATAGCAGGTGGAAAGGTCCTGAGGCAGGTGCATGCTTGGTATGTTTACGTATTAGCCAGGGGCAGTGGGACTGTGGTGGAGTTGGCCAGGAAGAGGAAAGTTATTAAATTAGGAAAGTATTATGTGCAAATATAATTGCAGTATTGGACCATGAATTTTAAATCATTCTAACTAGGCTTGAACACACCTTTATTAATCAAAGTAGAAACCATTACAGTCAGCACATTTTTGCCAATAATATGTAAGTTTGACTATTCCTGTAGAGTAAAAATCCATGCTTTGAGATTCAACAAACTCTTGGAAAGCATTTTCTGCCTCCTGCTGGTTGTAGGAGTGTTTTCCTGCAAAAAGTTGTTGAGTTAAAGAAGTGGTAGTCTGTTGGCAAGAGGTCAGGTGAACATAGTGGATGAGGCAAAACTTCATAGACTAATTCATTCAACACTTGAAGCATTGGTTGTGTGACATGCTGTTGGGTGTTGTCATGGAGAAGAATTGAGCCCTTTCTGTTGACCTGTGCTGGCTTCAGGCATTGCAGTTGTCAGTGCATCTCATTGATTTGCTGAGCATACATCTCAGATGTAATGATTTTGCTGCAATTCAGAAAGCAAAAAAGTGGATCAGATGGGCAACAGGCCACCAAACAGTGACAAGGACCTTTTTTGGGGTGCAAGTTTGGCTTTGGGAAGTGCTTTGGAGCATTTTCTCGGTCCAGCCACTGAGCTGGTCAGTGCTGGTTGTCATATAAAATCCACTTTTCATTGCACGTCACAGTCTGATTGAGAAATGGTTTGTTGTTGTTGTATAGAATAAGAGAAGATGATACTCAAAAAGGATTTTTTTTTTAATCTTTGTACAGCTCATGAGGCATCCACTTATCAAGCTTTTTCACCTTTCCAATTTGCTTCCAATGCTGAATGACCATAGAATGGTTGACGTTGAGTTCTTGAGCAGCTTCTCATGTAGTTGTAAGAGAGTCAACTTTGATGGTCCTCTCAGTTGGTCATTGTCAACTTCTGATGGCCAGCCAGTGTTCCTCATCTTCAAGGGTCTCATCTTTGCAAAACTTCTTGAACCACCACTGCATTATATATTCATTAGCAGTTCCTAGGCCAAATTTGTTGTTGATGTTGCAAGTTATTTCTGCTGCTTTACAACCCGTTTTGAACTCAAATAAGAAAATTGTGCAGATTTGCTTCTTGTCTCCCATCATTTCCCTAGTCTAAAATAAACATAAAATACACAGAAAGTAATAAATTATTAGTAAAAAAAAAGTAAAGTGAGAAATGCACGTTTAAAATGTGTAATATAACCACATTTATTTAAAAATTGTATTCCAATATCAAATGGCAGATTTCAACAGTACAAAAACTTCAGTTACTTTTGCATCAGCCTAATAGTAGCTGAGATCAGAGAAGTGATGTCATGTTGATTGAGGCCCTAGAAACCACTGCCATTTTTACTCAGAGAAAGATGGGAAGCCATCAGAAAGTTTGAAGCAGAGGGGTGATAATAACTGAGTTAGAAATGGGAAGGATCACTCTGACCAGCATGTAGAAAATAGGCTGTTAGAAGGGTGGAATCAGGGAGAGCAGTGATGTGGATGGTGTGAGAGATGATGGTAGCTTAGACCAGAGTGTTAGCATTGGAGATGGTAAGAAGTGGTCAGATTCTAGGTAGCTAGCAGGTAGAGAAATAAGTTTGAAGGGAAAATTGGGAGCTCAGTTTTGGATGTGTTAGGTTGGAAATGCTTATTAGAGTGTCAAGTAGGGAACAGACTAGGAAGCTGGACTTAAAAGTGTGTGAGAAAGATGACTGTCCTGGAGACACAGATGTGAGCGTTGTAGACTTGGCCATGATATTTAAAAGGAATCATCTGGGAAGGCGGTGTTGCCTAGAGGTGAGAAGAGGACTGAGTTCTGGAACTCTCCAATATTAAAAGGATGGAGAGAAAATGAGGAACCAGCAAAAGAAGTCTAATAGAGACCAGAAGATCCAACCAAGAATATTGACCTGAAAGCCAAGATGAAGAAGAAATTGTGTGAAAGAGGAAAAAGTAAACATCTGTGCCATATGCTACCATTAGGTCAAGTAGAATGAGCGCTGATCATTACCACAGCAGTTAAGTGACGTAGGAGTCACTGGACATGAAGTTGATTAGCCATTATCATTGAGAGGTGAGAACAAGCCAGACTGGAGTGGCCTTAAGAGAAACTGATGGGAGAGGAATTGGGGGCAATAAAAACAAAACAAACTACTCTTTCAAGTGTTTCTGTAGACAAGAGTAGAAAGAAATGAGTTTGTAGTCACTGGTGAGGAAAGTGAGATCAAGGGGTTTTTTTGTTTGTTTTTTCTTTTTAATTTTTTAATTGAAGGATAGTTGCTTTACAGAATTTTGTGGTTTTCTGTCATACATCAACAAGAATCAGCCATAGGTACACCCATGTAACCTCCCTCCCATCCCCATGCCCCTCCCATCCTTCAGCCTCTCATAGAGCCCCTGTTTGGGTTCCCTAAGTCATATAGCAAATTCCCATACCATATGTAAAATAGATAGCCAAAGGGTTTTTGTTTCTATTTAAAGTTGTAAGAGATACACTTAGGTGATGGGAATGATCTGGTAGAGAACAAAAATTCATGGTATAGGATAATGAGGGGAGACTTGCTGGAGGGATATCCTTGAGTGGGTGTTGGGATATGCTCCTTGAGGTCAAGGAGCAAGTCTCTCTCTATATATATAGACACACACACACCATCGGCATAAAGATGACAGTTAAAGCTGAGAGATTAGATGCATCTACCAAGGAGTAACTGAAGATGAAAGAAGTCAACTAGCTAGAGGTGAGGGAGGGAGAAGGAACCAACAAAAGAGATTGAAAAGGAATAGCAAGTAGGGTGGGAGGAAAATCAGGAGTGTGGTGGCCTAGGAGTGCAGAAAGTATTCCTAGGAGGATGGCATGAAACTTTATGTGAAATGCAGCTGGTGGGTCAGGTATGTTGAAGACCAAGGACTGCTCATTGCATTCAGCAATGTGGTTGTTCACTGATGACCTTGAACTGAGTGGTTTTGAAGTGGGGATAGGTGAATAGAGTGGGTGAAAGTCTGATTATAGTCTCTTTAAGAGATTATGAGAGGAGAGAAGTTGAAGAAAGAGAACATACCCTGCTTTTTTGTTTCATTGTGAAGGAAAAGGGAGGACAAAGTGATTCAAAAGATGGTTTGTAAAGAAAGAAGAAAATAATTGTTGGCATGCTAGAGAGATGTTGAAAATGATGCAGAGGGTTGAACTGCCTGAGTGATGTGTTTGAGTTGGTGGGTTTTTCAACCAGTTCATTTGTTGTCAAGGAAACAGGGCAGAGTATGTGGCTCCAGGTGAGTAGGTGTGGTTTGGGAACTTATAGAATTGTCTTCTGATTGCTCTTCCATTATCAGTGAAAAAAGAGGCTTTAGGGTCACCATCTGAGAATGAGAGTGGGGCAGAAGATGCTGAAAGTTTGAAAAGAGGAAAGGTAGAAATAATAGTCCAGGAGGTAGGAGATTGAATGGATTAGGGAAGTAGAGTATGCCTGCCAGACAACATTAAGGGCCCACTTGAAGGTGGTGCTTGTGAATTTAAAATGATATCCACCAGCATGGATATAACCTTTCTCTCACCATGTGCAGCTATGTTTGTACAGGTATGAAGTAACGGGAGCAGCCTTGTGCTTATGTATGACAATGAAAGTATGGCAAAAGAATTGATAGTATATAGATAACCTACTGAATGGGAAAAGATATTTGCAAATGATATGACCAATAAGGGGTTAATATCCAATATATTGGATTGGCCAAAAAGTTCATTTGGGTTCTTCCAGAAGATGTAACAGAAAACCCCAAATGAACTTTTTAAGCCAGCTCAGTATATAAACAGCTTATATAACTCAGCATCAAAAAAACCTGATTAAAAAATGGACAGAAGACCTCAGACATTTTTCCAAAGAGAACATGCATGCACATGGCTACCACGAACATGAAAAGTTGCTCAACATCACTAGTCATCAGTTCAGTTCAGTCGCTCAGTCGTGTCCGACTCTTTGCAACCCCATGAATCACAGCACGCCAGGCCTCCCTGTCCATCACCATCTCCCAGAGTTCACTCAGACTCACGTCCATCGAGTCAGTGATGCCATCCAGCCATCTCATCCTCTGTTGTCCCCTTCTCGTCCTGCCCCCAATCCCTCCCAGCATCAGAGTCTTTTCCAATGAGTCAACTCTTCGCATGAGGTGGCCAAAGAACTGGAGTTTCAGCTTTAGCATCATTCCTTCCAAAGAAATCCCAGGGCTGATCTCCTTCAGAATGGACTGGTTGGATCTCCCCGCAGTCCAAGGGACTCTCAAGAGTCTTCTCCAACACCACAGTTCAAAAGCATCAATCCTTCAGTGCTCAGCCTTCTTCACAGTCCAACTCTCACATCCATACATGACCACAGGAAAAACCATAGCCTTGACTAGATGGACCTTAGTCAGCAAAGTAATGTCTCTGCTTTTGAATATACTATCTAGGTTGGTCATAACTTTCCTTCCAAGGAGTAAGCGTCTTTTAATTTCATGGCTGCAATCAGGGAAGTGCAAATCAGAACCACAGTGAGGTATCACCTCATACCTATCAGAATGGATAGCATCAAAAAGGACATACATGACAAATGTTGATGAGGATGTGGGAAAAAGGAAACCCTCACAAACTGTTGGTGTTGGTGGAAATGTATACTGGTGCAGCCACTGTGGAAAACAGAATGGAGGTTTCTCAAAAAACTAAATAGAAGAACTAACATTTGACTCAACAATTCCACTCTTGGGTATATATCCAGAAAAGAAAACACTAGTGGGAAAAGATTCCTGTACCCCAGTGTTTATACCAGCTTTATTTACAATAGCTGCTTTCAGGTATGGAAGCAACCTAAGTGGCCATCAACAGATACATGAATAAAGAATGTGCATGTATATACAAGGGAATACTACTCAGTCATAAAAAGGAATGAAATTTTACCATTTGCTACAACACAGATGGACCTAGAGGGTGTTATGCTTAGTGAAATTAGTCAGTCAGATACAGACAAATACTCTTAAGTTATCACTTATGTGTGGTATCTAAAAAATACGGCAAACTAATAAATATAACAGAAAAGAAGCAGATGCATAGATATAGAAAACAAACTAGTAGTTACCAGTGGGGAGAGGGTAGGAGAGAAGGGCAATATAGTGGTAGAGGATTTAGAGATACAAACTATTAGTTACAAACCAAGCCATGGGATATATTGTACAATACAGGGGACAAAGTCAATATTTTATAAGGCTATAAATGGAGTATAATCTTTAAGAACTGTGAATTACTATATTGTATACCTGTAATTTATTTAATGTCCAGATGTGCAAGCTGGATTTAGAAAAGGCAGAGGAACCAGAGAGCAAATTGCCAACATCCACTGGATCATAGAAAAGGCAAGGGAATTCCTAAAAATATTTACTTTTGCTTCATTGACAATGCTAAAGCCTTTGTGTGGATCACAACAGACTGTGGAAAATTCTTAAAGAGATGGGAATACCAGACCACCTTATCTGCCTCCTGAGAAGCCTGTGTGCAAGTCAAGAAGCATCAGTTAGAACTGAACATGGAGCAATGAACTGGTTCAAAACTGGGAAAGGAGTACGTCAAGGCTGTGTGTTGTCACCCTGTTTATTTAGCTTATGTGCAGAGTACATCATGTGAAATGCCGGGCTAGATGAAGTACAAGCTGGAATCACGAGATGATACCATGCTAATGGCAGAAAGCAAAGAAGAGCTAAAGAGTGTCTTGCTGAAGTTGAAAGAGGGGAGCGAAAAAGCTGGCTTAAAACTCAACTTCAAAAAAATAAAGATTATGGCATCTGGTCCCATCACTTCATGGCAAATAGATGGGGGAAAAAATGGAAACAGAGACAGATGTTATTTTCTTGGGCTCCAACGTCACTGTGGATGGTGACTGCAGCGTGAAATTAAAAGACGCTTGCTCCTTGGAAGAAAAGCTATGACCAACCTACACAGCATATTAAAAAGTAGAGAGTATACAAAGGTCCATATAGTCAAAGCTATGGTTTTTCCAGTAGTCATGTATGGATGTGAGAGTTGGACCGCAAAGAAGGCTGAGTGCCAAAAAAACTGATGCTTTCAAACTGTGGTGCTGGAGAATACCCTTGAGAGTTCCTTGGCCAGCAGGGAAACCAAACCAGCCAATCCTAAAGGAAATCAACCCTGAATATTCATTGGAAGGACTGATGCTGAAGCTGAAGCTCCAATACTTTGGCCATCTGATGGGAAGATCTGACTCATTGAAAAAGACCCTGATGCTGGGAAAGATTGAGGGCAGGAAGAGAACGGGGTGACAGAGGATGAGATAGTTAGATGGCATCACTCACTCAGTGGACATGAGTTTGAGCAGACTCCTGGAGACTGTGAAGGACAGGGAAGCCTGGCGTGCTGTAGTCCTTGGGGTCTCAAAGAGTCAGACATGACTGAGAGACTGAACAACCATTTTTATAATGTTGTACATTAACTATATTTAAAAAACATGAAAAGAGTTGAGGGTATATAAAGTGGAGTTGTTATCATGATTGAATTTGAAATTTCATTTAAGTAAGGAAAGTACAGTGGACACATGGTGAGTTGGGAATAGTGAAGAGGTGGTAGGGTTGGTGGACTACAGGTGCTCTGGGGGAGATGATTACTGGGAATGCAGTGAGGATGGAGCCAGACAGAGATATAGAGGGTTACAGCTGCTCGATGACTGGGTCTAGGGTGTGATCATGGGAATGAGGCTGTAAGGCAGGGTGGGGGATAAGTGATTGGAGGAAGAAAGGGAAAGAACCAGAGTTTGGGAAGTATTGACCTAACCAAAAATTAAGACAGAAGTAGTGTTGGAGAGAGTGACAGCAGGCCAGGAAATGACCTGCATGGGGAATGTCTGCGATAAGGCTGTGTAGTGATGATATAGTGGTGCAGTTGGGTACCTGCAGAATCAAAGCTGGGGGATTTTAAAGAAAACACCAGAAATAGTAGACTTAGTATTTATCCAGGCAGAAGTGTTGAAGGGATGTTTTAAGACAGTGGAGTTGGAAAACTGGTGATAGATGTAAAAATGTTTTTAATTGGTTTTTTCTAAGTTCATTTTTAACTGTATTAGGTCTTTGCTGCTTTGTGCCGGCTTTCTCTGGTTACGGTGAGTGGGAGCTGCTCTTTGTTGTGGTTCATAGGCTTCTCATGTGGTGGCTTCTCTAGTCGTGGGGCACAGACTCTGCGGGCTTCAGTAGCTGCAGCCTGCAGGCTGTAGACTGTGTGGCCTTCAGTGTTTACCACGACCCCGTGGTTGTGACCCACAGGGTTTAGTTGCCTGAGGCATGTGAAATCTTCTCAGACCAGCAATTAAACCCCTGTCTCCTGCATTGGCAGGTAGATTCCTATCCACTGTACCACCAAGGAAGTCCAAAAAACATTGCTTTATTAAACTTCTTATTTTGTATTGAAATGTGGCCAATTAACAGTGTTGTGATAGTTTCAGGTGAACAGCGAAGGGACTCAGCCATTCATATATATGTACCCATTCTCCCCTAAACTCCCCTCCAATCCAGGCTGCTATATAACATTTATATTACAAATATTAAGAGGTAAAATGGTTGGTACACTGGTAAGAATCAGAGGAATCCTAATTTCCACATTTCTGGCATAAGTACCTGGAAGATGGTCATGTGATTTATTAGGTTTACTGTTGGAGGTCCAGCAATTTTTGTGGGAAATAATACAATTCTTTTTAAATCCTTGAAGTATAAGAATGTATTGAGATCTGATGTGGATGTCCAGGCAGATCTACCAGTCGACTGGTAGGTCATTGGGAAAAAGTTAGTGGAAATCAAAGAAGGTGAGAAAAGGTTGAATGCTAAGGCCTACTAGAAACTTATTTAAGAGTTTTGGAAAGTGATTCTTAATTCCAGCTGTGCATCAGAATCAATTGGGAAACTTTTAAAAACACAACTACCCAGTGCCCAAACTGACTAAATCAGAATCTTCTGTAGTAACACCTAAAATATCTCAACATGTGAGTGTGGTGTGCAGCCAGGGTTGCAAATGACATGCATTTATAGCCTTTATGGATTGAGATTACTTTTTATAGCCCCATTGTCAAAATAAGTGCTCCAACCATCTGTATAAAACCGTTATAAAATGTTAGGGAAGGAAATCTAAGCATGAAATGCCTTTACTATTATCATTTATCTTTTTTTCCTTACCACAATAAGTTATCTCACAATTATTAGTAAGTACAGCTGCTGTTGATGCAACTGATAATAAATTCTATAGAAAATTTAGCTGTAGAATATAGCTGTAGCATTCTGGTGCTAACTAAAATCATGGTCTTCTTTATTGCTAGGGATGTAATATGATTATCACTTATTTTTAATTTAGGATAAGTATACTGTAAATAAGTTCTGCAAAAATTCTAATGAGGCTCTGAGCTTAGAGAATGTGTTTGCTTGATTCCTATAGGCTATCACTCCTTCTTTCCAGTATGTTCACTTCCCATCAAGAAAACCTGGGTAACAAAGAAATAGGCATGAATGACAGTATACACTAGAACCACTTGTGACACTTTACTCGGAAAATCTCAGGTTAAGCATCTTTTCAGTTCTGATGTTTTCAAATAGTATGGATGTCAGTTGATGGCATAGCTGAGCTAGCTCTAAGGACTTCCCAGAGTATTTCATAGGGAATGAGAAAACTGTTGTTTGTTCTTCTCTAATCTGTTCCATTGTGACTGATACTTAGATTTAATGTCACCATAATATCCTGAATTTATAGGTCATCCTTCTTCTGGGGCTTTGGAAATGCTTTGTGTGGATTACTTTAATTTTGATGCAGCTAAAATTCATCATGTTACAGAACCTATTTCAGAGAGAGTCTACAAAGAGAACTAGAAAATCCCCCAAGCGTTTCTTTTTTACTTCCAAATGCCATTGGTAGAAGCATCCATTGATCCTAACTCCATGCTGCTGCTTTAGAGGCCATTTGTGTGTGGATTACTGGAGGCTTCTCCGGGAGGAATCTAATCCCCATAGGTTCAGTTTGAGAGGATCCACTCTGCAGCTGATAAAGATTAAAATTGCAGCTCTTTGCCATTACATTGGTTTTTTGATCTTTTAATTTTTGTATTATTTTACACTTCAGTGGCTCAATCACAGCTGTCTTTCCCAGTGTCTCAGTATGTGGGAACTAGGAAGTTAAATTGGACAGATTCACAAAACAAAGGTTTTATAGCATATGCTTGTACAGTAAAAGGTGATGTTTTAAGGTATGGGCAGTCATCAGATTTAATCCAGGGAAGCACATGGAGAGGAGTAGGTATTAAATAGTGCCCTTATAATAATGCAGCTAAGAGCATAGGGGAATGTCAGAGAAGGGTCAGAATGGGCTGTTATACTGTTTGATTCTTTTAAAGAAATTTTTAAAAAATTATTGATGTATAGTTGATTAACAGTGTTGTCTTAGTTTCTGGTGTACAGCAAAGTGATTCAGTTATATATGTATGTGTACATATCTGTACACATATGTATACACACCCACATGGGCTTCCCTCGTGGCTCAGTGGTAAAGAATCCGCCTGTGATGCAGGAGACACAGGAGACCCCGGTTTAATCCCTGGGTCAGGAAGATCCCCTGGAGGAGGGCGTGGCAACCCACTTCAGTATTCTTGCCTGGAGAATGCCATGGACAGAGGAGCCTGGCAGGCTACAGTCCATGGGGTTGCAAAGAGTCTGACACAACTGAAGCAACTGAGCATGCATGCATATATACACATATCCTTTTTCGTATTCTTTTCTATTAAGATTTATTACAGGATATTGAATATAGTTCCCTGTGCTATACTGTAGGACCTTGTTTGTTTATTTTATATACACGGTAAGTCTCCTACATACATATGCGTTCTCTTCCAAGAGCATTCATAAGTCCAGTTTGTTCCAACAAATTGTTAGCCAGTAAGTCCAACAAAGTTAGCCTAGGTATCCAACTAACACAATCAGATAGTACTATACTGTAACAGGTTTATAATACTTTTCACACAAATAATACATTTTAAAAACACACACAAAAATATTTTTAATGTTATAGTGCCTTGAAAAGTATAGTGGTACAGTACAGTAGCTGGCTCTACAGGGGCTGGCATAGAGTGAACAAGCAAGAACTATAGACTGGAGGAAGGAGAGGATGTGGGAGATGGTTAGAGTTGAAGGATCATTAGCAATAGGAGATGGAGAGCAAGCTGCAATTTCACTCACACCTGAGGGTGATGGCACAAGTTCTGGTTCCTTGTTGACACCAAATGCATGTTCCCGTCTTTGAAAGTTTGCAACTTGAAGGTTCAGCTGTAGTAGTTTGTATCTGCTAATCCCAATTCATCCCCTTTTTCTTTGCTTTTTATGTCTGTGAGTCTGTTTCTGTTCTGTAAATAAGTTCATTTATATCATATTTTAGATTCCACATGTAAGTTACATCATATGATATTTGTCTTTCTAACTTGGGAGACCCTGGTAGCTAGCTGATAAAGAATCCACCTGTAATGCAG
Source organism: Capra hircus (assembly GCF_001704415.2). Taxonomy (NCBI): domain Eukaryota; kingdom Metazoa; phylum Chordata; class Mammalia; order Artiodactyla; family Bovidae; genus Capra; species Capra hircus. The sequence goes on from NC_030822.1 coordinate 36,964,550, forward strand.
GAGACCCTGGTTTGATTCTTGGGTCGGTAAGATCCACTGGAGGAATAGGCTACCCGTTCCACTATTCTTGGGCTTCCCTGGTGGCTCAGCTAGTAAAGAATCTGCCTGCAATGCAGGAGACCTGGGTTCCATCCCTGGGATGGAAGATCCCCTGGAGAAGGGAACAGGTACCCACTCCAGTGTTCTGGCTTGAAAGTTTCATGGACTGTGTAGTCCATGGCGTCGCAAAGAGCTGGATAGGACTGAGCGACTTTCACTTTCTGACTTACTTAGTGTGCTAATTTCTAGGTCCATCTCTTTCTTTTTCTATGGCTGAGTCCCTAGTATTCCATTGTAAATGTAACACATCTTTATCCATTCATCTGTTGACAGGCATTTAGGCTGCTTCCATGTCTTGACTGTTACGAATAGTGCTGCTATGAACATTGGGGTGCATGTATCTTTTTGAATTAGTTTTCTCTGGATATATGCCCAGGAATGGGATTGCTGGATCATGTGGTAACTCTATTTTAGTTTTTTGAGGAACCTCCATACTGTTTTCCAAAGTGACTGTACTAACTTACACTCTCACCAACAGTGTGGGAGGGTTCTCTTTTCTCCACACCCTCTCCAGTATTTATTATTTGTAAACTTTTTAATGATAACCGTTCTGACCAGTGTGAAGTAGTGCCTTATCATAGTTCTGATTTGCATTTCTCTAACAGCGATTTTGAGCATGTTTTCAAGTCCCTGTTGGTGATCTGCCTGTCTTCTTTGAAAAAATGTCTATTTAGGTTTTCAGTCTGTTTTTTCGATTTATGTTCTTTGTGTTTTTGTTATTGAGTTGTATGAACTCTTAGTATATTTTGGGAATTAAGTCCTTGTTGATTATATCATTTAGAAATATTTTCTCCCAGTTAATAGGTTGTCCTTGTTTTGTTGATGGTTTCCTTTGCTGTGTGAAAACTTGTAAATTTGATTAGATCCTATTTGTTTATTTTTGCTTTTTATTTCTATTGTCTTGGGAGACTCACCTAAGAAAACATTGCTACAGTTAATGTCAGAGAATGTTTTGCCTATGTTCTCATCAAAGAATTTTATGGTATCATGCCTTATAAGTCTTTAAGTCATTTTGAGTTTACTTTTGCGTATGGTGTGAGGGAGTGTTTTAGCTTCATTATTAAATGTTTGAGAATTATTTTCATTTAATATATTAAAATAACAAGTGCAAAGTATCTGTGGGTTTTATATTGTCTTTGTCTCCTCTTTTTCCAAGGTCCTACAATAAATATACTGGAAGTGACGTAGAAGTCATTAAATGTGACTTATTTTAGGCTAATAAATAGTGCAATGAACAATGATGGCTTAGTAGGCATAAACTTTTACTTTTAATGAATGAAGAAGAATTTAAATATATAGAAACAAGTTTGTTAAAACTTCAGAGGTTAGAAAAATCAGAACTATAGTGGGAGACCATCATACTTCACTAATAATATGACACATCAAATAGACAAAAAATAGAGGATAGAAGTAATGTAGTTAAAGTTTCGATTTATGTGAAATACTTATGGAATTTTCTACCCACCAAGAGAAAAATAATGTTCATGGACCATTTCAAAAAAGTGACCAATATATGATCAGACTGTACAAAAGGAACATTAATTCCTAAAGATCAGAATATTATGGGCTACATTTACTGACCATAATGCAATAAAACCATCAAGGAATGAGTAACAGGTAGCAACAATTACTCCAAAACCTCAAATACCTGAAAACTGAACTCTTTCAGAAGTCTCTTGAATAAAAAAAAATCATAAATGGAAACTGAAATTATAGGCACAAGGAGACAATGGAAATGAAAGCATGTACATAAGAACTGTAGAGTCTAAAAAAAGAGAAAAAACCTGCAAAGTCCAGCCAAAGCTGTATTTAGATGAAAATTCATAACTTTAACTTGTTATAGTATATAGAGTGATATAAAATAAACTAGGATTGTATTTAAGAACCTAGAAGTTGGAAAATGAAGTATACCAAAAAATGTAGGAGCAAAGCATTAGTAAAATCAAAAGTAAAAAATTAATGCTTAGAAAGTGAAAAAAAAACAAACCAACTTACCTAATATTATATCACAATTACACTTCAATTTAAAAAACAAAGAAAATGGTATTAGTAAATGAAGATAAGTTTCTTTGAATTATAAATAAGTAAATACTTTGCTATTTTGATCAGGAAAAAATTATGAGAAAATGTGACTATAAAGCAAGAGGAATGAGTAGGGGAATTTAATAAGAGATATAGAAGGGATTAAAAAACATAAGAAAATATGTTTTTCTTATGCCGATGATGTGGAAATACAAATTGAGTGGAAGGTATAAACATCTCAGAGCAGGTATAAAAATATATAGAGGAAAGTGAAAGGTAATCCAAGAACTATTCCACACAAAACGTTTTAGGCCCAGCTATTTGTATGCATTGCTGCTGCTGCTGTGTGCGTTAGGTCTATCAAAATATCTAATAATGCATCATCATCTCATTTCTTGGAACTGTAATATTCATTGCAAATTTGTTTCAAATTCTCATTGTAAAAAAATTTTTTTTTTTAATGAGCACAAGGATTCAGTAAAGGTCACCAATACTTATGCTACCTGGAAATAATCACTGTTACTTTTTTTTTTTTTTTTTTTTTTTACTAGAAATAGAATTGCTTGATTCAGCCTTGGCTCATTAAATATTTTCTGACAAAATCATCAAATTGTCCTCTGGAGAGGTTTTAACTGTTCATATGCTTACAGAACTATAAGAAAAGTATAGAAAGCATTCCATTTCACTTTGTGAAGTTAGTATCATACTGTTATAAAATCTGGCAAAGACAATAGGAAAAAACATTTCATACCAGTCTCATTTAAGCACATAAATGCACAAATTATATGTTAAATAGTATTATTGCACTAGGAGATTCGTTTTATCTTGTTTTTTATATTTCTTTAAAAGTTTTTTGACCATGTTTACACAAAATAAGTAACATAAGCTTCATAACTTTTCAATTTGTCTCCAGTAATTCTCTCATTTAAAAAAATTATTGAGGTATATTTTAAATACCCTATAATTCACCCACTTTAAGTGGTTATTATTTAGTAAATCTTTGAAACTATGTAAGCATCACTATAAATCAGTTTAAGAGCAGTCCCATCACCCCAGTGAGATCCCTCCTGTCCATTCACTGTTAACCCCAGTTCCAAGAGGCCACTAATCTACTTTCTGTCTCCATAGATCTGCCTTTCCTGGACATTTCATATAAATGGAGTCATATAATATGCAATCTCCTTTGTAACTGAATCCTTTCACTTAGCATACTGTTTATGCGGTCCAGCCAAATTGTTTTAAATTTGGGGTTATTATGAATAATGTTTTTAAGAACATTTGGGTGCAAGACTTTGCATAATATGTGTTTTCATTTCTCTTTATACCTACCCTGATAGCTCAGTTGGTAAAGAATCCTTCTGTAATGCAGGAGACCCAGGTTCAATTCCTGGGTTGGAAAGATCTGCTGGAGAAGGGATAGGCTACCCACTCCAGTATTCTTGGGCTTCTCTGGTATCTCAGCTGGTAAAGAATCTGCCTGCAATGCGGGAGACCTGGGTTCCATCCCTGGGTTGAGAAGATCCCCTGGAGAAGGGAAAGGCTATCTATTCCAGTATTCTGGCCTGGAGAATGCCATAGACTATATAGCCCACAGGGTCGCAAAGAGTTGGACATGACAAAGTGAACTTCACTTTCACTTTATACCTACAAGTGGAATTACTGGGCCATATGGTAACTCTATGCTGAACATTTTGAGAAACTGCCAAACTGCTTTCCAACATGGCTGCACTATTTTACATTCCCACCAGTAGCGTATGAAGATTCCCTACGTGCTCACCAACATTTGTCATTATCTGTCCTTTTTATTACAGTCCTTCTGCTGTCTGTGAAATTTGTGTCTCATTCACAATATGTTTTGGAGAAACAGTCATCTCAAGTAATGCCAAAAAAGCATCCGATTCTTGATAATACCTTAGAAAACCAAAAACACCACTATCTTCATATGTTAAGGAATGATATCATCATGATGATCATATCATTATATGATGATGACAATGATAGAAAGTTACATTACAGCTAATAAAGATGATAAAACATAATAGAACTTAATGTGAGATGCTGTTCTAATCATTTTATAACTCAATAACTCACTTTAACACAGCACCCTTAAGGTAGGTTCTAATATTATCTCCATTTTACAGAGGAGGAATCCAAAGCAGACAGATGAAATGACTGAATGACTCCACACATCTAGTAAGTCAAGGTGTTGGAATCTGAATCAGGCATTCTGGTTTCAGAGTCCACACTGTTAATCCTTATGCTATCATCTGGAGAGTTTTATCAGCTGGGCCCTCATTGCTGCTTGATGGTTTTTCCCTGGCATTTGACCTCTTCCTTGTCCTTCTCCCATTCATCTAAAGCTCTATTTCTACTCCCAGCTTTCTACAGAAAGCTATCCTTTTCACTTCTCAGAGGAAATAAAGACTATACCCCCCCCAAAAAAAAAATTAAACAGAAACTGCATAGTATCTAGTGTATGTTATTTGCTCAGTTGTGTCTGGCTCTTTGTGATCCCATGGACTGTAACCCCTTATGTTCCTCTGTCCATGGAATTTTCCAAGCAAGAATACTGGAGTGGGTTGCCATTCCCTTCTTCAGGAGATCTTCCCAACCCAGGAATGGAACCCAGGTCTCCTACATTGCAGGCAGATTCTTTACTGTCTGGGCCACTCAGTTCAGTTCAGCTCAATCATGTCTGACTCTTTGTTACCCCATGGACTGTAGCATGCCAGGCTTCCCTGTCCATCACCATCTCCCAGAGCTTACTCAAGCTCATGTCCATTGAGTCAGTGATGCCATCCAGCCAGTTCATCCTCTGCCGTCCCCTTCTCCTCCAGCCTTCAGTCATTCCCAGCATCAGGGTCTTCAAGAAATGAGTCAGTTCTTTGCATCAGGTAGCCAAAGTATTGGAGTTTCAGCTTCAGCATCAGTCCTTCCAATGCATATTCAGGACTGATTTCCTCTAGGATGGACTGGTTGGATCTCCTTGCTGTCCAAGAGACTCTCAAGAGTCTTTTCCAGCACCACAGTTCAAAAGCATCAATTCTTCGGCATTCAGCTTTCTTTATAATCCAACTTCCACATCCATACATGACTACTGGAAAAACCAAAATTTGACTAGACGAATCTTTGTTGACAAAGTAACATCTCTGCTTTTTAATATGCTGTCTTTTTAATATGCTCCTTTTCTTCCAAGGAGCAAGTGTCTTTTAATTTCATGGCTGCAGTTACCATCTGAAGTGGTTTTGGAGCCCCCAAAATAAAGTCTCTCACTGTTTCCATTGTTTACCTATCTATTTGCCATGAAGTGACGGGACCAGATGCCACTAGGGAGGCCCATAATATCTAGGTGGCATTTCACATCAGTGGAGAAGAAAAACAGATTATTCAGTAAATGGTGTTGGAATAATTGGTTAATTCTTAGGGAAAAACACTATATTCTTATTCCACTTCCAGAGATTTTCCTGTGGTTTAATTTTTACAAAAAATAAAATCATTAAAATTCTAGAGGAAATTTTGCGATAAACTTTTAAAATCAGGATACTCTGTATATGACAGAAAAGCAGTAACAGTGGCTTAAACATGAATGGTAAGTTCTCTTTGGGGAGATTTGTAGACAGGCCACACAGGTCTGGGCGGCTCCAAGTAGTCGTAAAGTTCTTTCCGTCTTCCTATTTTACCTTCTTCAGTGTATGGCTTCTAACTCAAAAGCCACTTCATAGTCTGCGATGGCTGCTGAAATTCAAGCACTCACACTTGAGTTCTTGGGAATGACAAAAGACCTTAGCTCCCACCTGAGTCTGCAATCTTTTTGGAAATGCCACTCAACACTTGTGCTCTCATTGATCAGAGTTCAGTCAACATGATCAAGATACAAGGAACGTTGAGAAATGTAGTCTTTGACTTGATATATCGTAATTTCGATACAATTGAAGTTCTGTTTTCTTTTTTGAAGAAGAAGAAAAAAAACAGATATTGGATGGCAGCTACCAGTTTCTGTCATATTTTAGGTAGACTAAGCCTTCCTTAGCATGACCCCAAGGTCAACAACTGTAAAAGGACAAGGTCGATGGATTTTGACAAACACATCAGCAACTGTTGTTTTTCCTCTTGTGCAAGAGGTGTTATTAGCAAAATGAAAACAAACCACAAAGTAGGACAAAATAATTGCAATAAATGACATATAAAATTAATATTCTTAATGTATAAGCACATACACTATTGGTAAGAAACTTGATTGCCTGTGCCTTTTGGAGAGAAAATAATCAATTCTTTGATTCTTTTTTAAATGTGCAGTAACGCATTATGTTGTTGTTCAGTCACTGAGTCGTGTTCAATTCTTTGTGACCCCATGGACTGCAGCATGCCAGGCTTCCCTGTCCTTCACCATCTCCCAGAGCTTGCTCAAACTCATATCCATTATAGATAGTGTTTAATGTTACATGCATCCTCAGTCTCTTAAGTCGTGTCCGACTCTTTGCAACTTCATGGAATGTAGCCCACCAGGCTTCTCTGGCCATGGGATTTTCCAGGCAAGAATGTTGGAGAGGGTTGCCAGTTCCTACTCCAGGAGATTCTTGAACCCAAGACTCCTGTGTCTCCTGCATTGTCAGGCAGATTCTTCACCGGTGAGACACCGGGAAGCCCTGTGCTTCATCTTAAGTAGACCTTTTAGCAAGAGGGAGCATTTTCTGTTTTGTGTGTCTTCATTTTAATTCTTTGCTCCTTAAAGGCACATTCTAGGCTCATTTGTTAGATGCTGCCCTGCATTAATACATGTATAGTGATGGGATACTTGATTTAGGACAGATTCAGCTAGATTACCTGAATGCTCAATTAACTGCCTTGGTGAAAATCATCTGCTTTCAGATTGATAAGAAGATAAAATCAGTAGCCGTTCTCAGTTCAGTGCTTCATCAGGAAGTGAATTAAACTGAAATCATTGGCGGTCATTTTTTAAAATACTAATCACAGAATTTCAAATTCTGGGGAAAGCTTTGTATGTTTTTAGTGGTTATTATAGACTGGAATGTTTTTAACTGAGTTCAGGACTTGGGAACATTGGGAGGGGACGTTGTTTCTGGCCAGATTAGACAACCATAATTCTTCACAGCTTTCTGTTAATATCTCTTGATTAACAAGCAAGTTGGAGCCAAGTGATTTGGCTGTTTGGTATCCTTGGTAACTACCATTAGATGATAAGCTGAATCAGTTAAAATTAATTTCTTATAAAAATCTGCTTCCATGAGAAAGTATTGACTTTGATATTTAGATGCACAAGAAATATATTTATATTACGGTCATCAGATATGGAGAATTTTTGTAGATAAAAATCTACAAAACCTAGTAAACTCAGAAGGTGGAGAAGATAAGGGAAGGCTGCCAGGACTCTGCCCTTAAGGACTCTGCTTCTACCTGAGAGGGAATACTTCCATAAATGAAGGAACCTGAGGCAAAATAGCCATTGTATGAGCTTTTGTTCAGTAGAGCTATTATTAATAGCCTTCTTTCTCTTCCCTTTGGGAATGCTGTCATGACAATGCTATTTTATTGTTATAGGAGTTTGGGAAAAGGTAGAAAACACTTTTTTTCCTGATATAAAATAACTATACATATTTTAGCTCCAAGCCTATATTTAGTGTCAGTTTAGGCAACATCTCCCTTTGGTCATGATAGGCACCTTCAACTGAGGCTTGTAACTGCTACAAACCTCTTGTTTCCGGACATTAACATTTTAGGGGTGTTACAAGAAGGTGGAAAAGCCAGTGCTGAACTGTGTAACATGGGCCAGGACTGCTGCTTGGTGGGATAATAGCATTTCCATCCCCCCATTTGTAGTCTGTAGTGAAGGGTGGGCCAGACCATTGTGCAGAATATATCCTGACTCCCTGCATGTTGTGCTTTTGCCCAGGGTACTGGAGAGTCCTGATTTCAGTTCCACATAGGATTTTGTCTGCTACTGACTTCATGTATTCTGTTTGCTCTCAGAGGAGCTATAAGATAGAAATTTAAAGGAAAAAAAGCAGAAGTTAAGCTATAACAAGGTAAATCACAGCTTCATTTATATGATTAGATGCTTAAAGCCTTTTAAAAATCATCAAATCTACCTGTTCTACAGTTAAGTGGCTCCTAAATGAATGTTTCCAGGAAAAAAACATGAACTCTGGGCAGTCCATATAAGCTGAGTTCAAAGACTGCTTCACCACCTACTAGCTGTATCGTGTAGGGATAGACATATAACTTCTTGGTGTCTAGTTTTCTTATTTGCAAAATGAGGTAATGATGTTTATAGGGAAACTTTATGGTATATATGAGATCATGGATTTGGGATAGTGCCTGGCACTTGGAGCTCAGTCAGTGCTGGGTCCCTTATTACTCCTCTCAGAAGATACTTTACTGAGTTTCGCAAAAATGCCTGCTCACCCTTTATTTTTGCTTACTTTTACTTCCTCCATTAGTCTCTCTTCTTGTATTCCACCCATCTTCTGGCACCCTACTTCACTATTGTTTTCTGTCTTCTTTCTTCATCCTTTTGATTCATTTTATCCTCCAAACTTGTTATTGGCTGTTTGCTGCTGCTGCTGCTGCTTATAGTGAGAATGTAATGTAATCTAGCTGTTACATTGTGAAACAGTAATGTACCAAATCAGAGAAGGCAATGGCACCCCACTCCAGTATTCTTGCCTGGAAAATCCCATGGACGGAGGAGCCTGCTAGGCTGCAGTCCATGGGGTCGCTGAGGGTCGGACACGACTGAGCGACTTCACTTTCACTTGTCACTTTCATGCATTGGAGAAGGAAATGGCAACCCACTCCAGTGTTCTTGCCTGGAGAATCCCAGGGACGGGGGAGCCTGGTGGGCTGCTGTCTCTGGGGTCGCACAGAGTTGGACACGACTGAAGTGACTTAGCAGTAGCAGCAATGTACCAAATGCTGTTTGGTGCTGAAGTTATGCTGAAGGAGGATATGGTCCTTGTAACCAAGATTACCTTCTAGTGGAAGATGTAGACAAGTACAGTGGGCCCTTGGTATCTTTGGGTTCTGCATCTGCAGATTCAACCAACTGCAGATCGAAAATGTTTTTTAAAAATTCCAGAACTTTCCAAAAAGCAAAGCTTAAATTTGTTATGCGCCAGCAGCTATTTACATAGCATTTACATTGTGTTAGATATTACAAGTAAACTAGAGGTGATTTAAAGTATATGAGATAATGTGCAGAGGCTAAATGCAAATACTGCATCATTTTATATAAGGGACATGGGCATCCATGGATTTTGATATTCATAGATGGTCATAGAGAGCCAATCCCTTATGGATACCCGGGGACTACTGTAAACAGGGAATTACATTTCAGGGAAATTGTGGTGTATTATGGAAACACATAGGAGGGACACTTAACTCAAACTTGGTAGGAATGGTATCAAAAACAGCTTCCCTGGAGAAAAAATAAACAAGCTCTGACACATTATGGAAGTGAGAGTTTAAGCAAAACATTCAGAGGAGGAGTTTTTAATAGAGGAAGCATATGCAAAGGCTCAAATGCTTGAAGTACTATGTGACCTTAGGGCCTAAATGAGTTTGGGGTTGGTGGAGTTGAGTTTGGGAATTAGATTGGGGGATGTTTATATGATGAGAGATAAAATCAGAAAGGTAAATAGGGGTCTTATTATGAATTTGAATTTTATTCTACTGGTAATAGTCATCTATTTTATGATAGAATCCATAGGACGTGGATTACAATAGGAGAGAGGTGTAACGGAAGTCTGAGGCTTCTGATTTAGGCAGCTAGGTCATATAGAATACAGTAGGAGCAGGTTGAAGGAATGAGACTGAGTTGGGTTTTAGAGATGCAGGTCTGTGATATGTAGTAGTTGTAAATATGGGTCTGAAATGAAAAAGCAATTTCAGATCTCATTTTGAAATTGTAATGGGTTGCCTTTGTTACTCCCAGCTGTGTTCTTGTGTTTTTTTGGCATGATTCTGGTCCTTCTGCCTGTCCTTACATTTTGGTGCATATTGTTGGGCAATTATGACTCAATTATATGTATCTAAGAAGGATCAAAGTGTAAGAAGAATATAGTTGAGGTAGATGAGAGAACCCAGTATGCATTTCCTGTGAAGGCAATTAGAATAAAACAGAGAGCGTTCAGTCTCTAGTATCATAGAAATTGTTTACAGGAACTTGGAGGTTGGCTGATTTCCAAGAAGTGGAAGTGCCATTCTGAGAGAGTCCCATGGCCAGAAACCTGTGCTGATTGATGGTCGTCCCAAGGGAAGTGTAGGAAGGAGGGTTTGAGGGTGAATGATAAATAAAATTTTATCCTGCCTAAACTCAGTCTCCAAGATGAGAGATGTCTCTAAATCAGCTATTTTCATTTAAGAGACAGTTGTGGGTATGTTATTTCCAAATTTATCTAAACATATTTGGAGTCTGTTTTTATTTCTGACTTATATGTCCTCTGAAATAAAGTTCTGTGAGAAGTTTACTACCTGCTAGGCTAGAGCTGCATTTGATCAGCAAAGCCTGCCTTCTCTTGTTTCCAGCGGCACTGTCTCATTCTGATATCGCAGGATTTGTTGACCAAGGCTATGTTTCTGTAGTTTACACCTGTCATGATTGTATAATCTTTTATCATATCTCTCTAACTTCATATTTTCATGATTTTGTTTGTTTGGTTGGTTTCTTCCCATAGAGCTGGGCTCTTGTCTTCATCACTTACTTTGATTTTCACTTTCTTTACCTCTCACATCTCCCCTGCTACACAGAACTGGACCTGACTTTGAATTTCTGGGGCTGACGTTCTATGATACAAATGAGAGAATGGGGAGTTCTCCCTTAGATGGTGCAGCAGCCACCCATCAGGCCACATAAGTAGTCACACATAAGGCCACCTTCTCAGGAAGCCGAGCAGAAGCTTCCTGACCCCTTCTTCATGGCCAGCCCCCTCAACTGACAGACATCATTTGTTTGCGTATCATTTGTCTCCTGTTACACCTGGTCCTTCACAAAGATCTGAGAGAACTTCTGTAGGTTCTTCCAGTCCATTGGAGTGAGGAATGCTGGGTGATCTAACAGCTCCATCTTGGCCCTGTGAAGTCCAGGTCACAGGCTGGAATTAGTTCCAGGCAGGGCCTCACAAAGCCAGCTGGCAGAGGTGCTAGGCCTATGCTCCATTTCAGGGCGCATCCCTTACCTGGCCAGCTCTGCTCCTGGTGAGTTCTGACTTGCTGGGTTCTGGACTCTTCTGGTGCAGATGTTCTCTCTGCTGCCCATCACCCCGCCTAACAATCGTTCCTGTCTTCACAGCCACACTTCTCATAAGAAGTCTTATCCTTGCTGGGTTTCCTCCCCATCTTCAAACCACTGTTATCTAATTCCCACACCTGCCACTCCTCTGAGGTTACTTTAACTACAGTCATCAATGACCTGCTAATTGCACATCCCAGAGGGCTACATTTCAGCTGTTGGAATGCTGCTGCTTTTGAAATGGTGATCATTGCTTTCTCCTCTCTTGAGTTTTGCAGCATTGAATCTCATTGTTCTTTTTCTTCTTCATGGGTTTCTATTCTTCTTGTTCAGTTACTAAGTCAGGTCCAGCTGTTTGCGACTCCATGGACTGCAGCACGCCAGGACTCCCTGTCATTCACTATCTCCCGGAGTGCTCAAACTCATGTCCGTTAAGTCGATGTTGCCATCCAACCATCTCATCCTCTGTTGCCCCCTTCTCCTGCATTCAATCTTTTCCAGCATCAGGGTCTTTTCCAGTGAGTTGGCTCTTTTCTACTTGCCCCTTAAATGTTGATGTGTCTTAACTCACTTGACTGCTGCTTTTCTTACTTTTTGCCCTTCTCCCCAGTTACTCTCTCTACTCTCAAGATTCTCCAGCCTCCAGTATGCTGATGGTTCCAGACCTACATTCCAGCCCAGATTCTGCTGAGCTTCAGATCTGCATATTTAACTGCCTCCTGAATATCTCCATCTGAATAGACAAAAGTCACTTCACATTCAACATGTCTAACACTGGAGTCATTCCTCTGGCCTTTACTCTTGATGTTCATTTGCCACTGTCTCACAGTGTCTCACAAGGCTCACTATCTCTTCATCAAAGAGTTTCTCTGCTCAATCAGCATTTTCTCAGCAAGTCCCCATATGTACCAATTTTCCCTGGCTTTATTTTTCTTTGGGGGCTTCCCAGGTGCTGCTAGTGGTAAAAAATCCTCCTGTCAATGCAGGAGACATAAGAAACATGGGTTCAATCCCTGGGTTGGGATGATTCCTTGGAGAAGGAAATGGCAACCCGCTCCAATATCTTGCCTGGAGAATTCCATGGACATAGGAGCCTGGTGGGCTATAGTTCATAGGGTTGCAAAGAGGCAGACGTGACTGAGCAACTAACACTTGGACTTTCACTTTTATTTTTCTTTGAAGGACATATATCTGAATTTACATGATAGATTAGTGTTCACCTTCCTCCATTAGAATGTAAGCTATATTTGTCTGTCTAGTTCCCTATTGTGTTTATAGTACCTGGACCATTTCTGGAACATAGTAAGTGCCCAAATATTGAGTGAATGAATAAATCATGCTTCAACCCCAGACTGATTTCTATACATTTTACCTTCATGGATGACACCACCCACATCCTCAATCACTTACCTCAGAAACTGGGGTGTAATTCCAGAAGCATCTGTCACTATCACCACATCTCTGCCTCCCTTTGTCCAACAGCCACCGATTTCAGCCAGTTTTTTCTCATAATCGTTTCTCATCTCTGCCTCCCAACTCCATTTCTGTGATTACCACCTTGTTTCAGGCCCTCAAACCTGTCTCTGGGAAAAAGAATTCATTGTACTGTGTTGATGGGAATGTAAATCAGCGCAGCCACCATGGAGAACAGAATGGAGGTTCCTCAAAAAACTAAAAATAGAATTACCATATGATTCAGCTGTTCCACTACTGGGCATGTATCTGAAGAAAAGAAAAACACTAATTTGAAAAAAGACATGCACCCCTATATTCACAGAAGCATTATTTACAAAAGCCAAGATATGGAAGCAACCCAAGTCTTAACAGATGAATGGATAAAGAAGATAGAGTATATAATTGAATACTACTCAGCCATATAAAAGGATGAAATTTTGCCATTTGCAACAACATGGATAGACCTAGAGGGTATTATGCTTAGTAAAATTAGATAGATACAGACAAACGCTCTATGCTATCACGTATGTGTGAAATCTAAAAAGCAAATAAATGTGCTCACTTTGGCAGCACATATACTAACAAACAAACAAACAAGTGAATGTATGTAGCAAACAGAAGCAGACTCACAGATACAGAAAACTAGTTAGTGGTTATCAGTGGAGGGGGAGAGGGAAAACAGAGGTAGGTGACTAAGAGGGTCAAACTACTACATATAAAATAGAGAAGCAACAAAGGTACAAAGCATAGCACCAGAAATTATAGCCATATTTTATGATATATAAAATACATATACAAAATGTGTAATATTTTGTAATAACTTTAAATTGCATATATAAAAATGTAGAATCATTATATTGTATACCTGGAACTAATATAATATTGTATACTAACTATATTTGAATTTAAAAAAACCCTCTTTCTGGTATTACTAGAGCTTCTATTGTGCTTCCTGCCTTTGTTCTTAACCACCCAAACTGAGTCTCCACAGAAGCCAAAGTGGTCTTTCTAGTGGTCTTTAAAATCTAGAAAGCAGATTTGACCCTTCTGCTTTCCTTTGTAAAACTCTTAGCATCCCAAGCAGCCAAAGGGTCCTATCGAAGCTCCTTAGTGACCTACGAGAGAGAAATATGGTCACACGGTGTGCTATCCCTTGCTTTACACTCAACAGTTGGTGTGCCATACAGTTGCTTGCCTCCAACTTAAACTGTCCTCCAGCCTAGCATGACTCTTCTCCTGACCCCTCTCTTCCAGTGGATTTAGCTTATCATTCTTTTAACACTTGCCTTGGGGTCTCTTTCACCTGCACTGTCCCTGTAATTAAAATGTTACCTGTCCCTGCCTCTGCCTTCTTCATTTGGTGTTGAATGCTCTGCTGGGAGGGCTGTGTTTTATCCACCCTTCTATTTCCCTCTTCTAACCAGTGACTGAAGCCTAAAAAGCACTTGATAAATGTTTGAGTAGAGGGAAGAATGATTGAATAACTGTCTTGGTGGATGTGTCTGGCTGATTTCTGGTCATTGTCATCAAGTTACAGCACAGAATTGCATTTCCGAAACCTAGAGATATTAGTGCAATCTGCAAGATGGGAGTTCCTTGTGTTCTCTGTGCTACAGAACATCCTTCTTATATTTGTCAGAGAAAGTGGCCCTGTCTAGTCTCCTCTCTTGTCCTTTTAAAACCAAAAATCAACTTAATAATAACTGAAAAGAAAGAAGAAAATAAAAAATGACCATTGGAAGAGGTACATCCATTTGTTTCTGGGTGTTAAGAATCTGAAAGATTTTCTTGAAGAAGAACAGAGGGACATTTTTTGCAATAATAGATTAATTGTATAGTCATTATAATATGTGTCTTGTCAGTCATATGGACAGTATGGTTTAGTAGGTGATTTCTGAAGGATTTAGAGTATGGTTAGTTGAAAGTTATTACTCCTTCCCTCAATACATGCTGGATTTGGGTTTTCAATGTGAAAACAAATATTTCTGTCGTAGAACATTATTATCAACTTGTTGGAATTCATGCCCAGAATATTTTGAGTTGAACAATTCTGACTCAGTAACATATAAATATTCTCTAGGACAGACACTGTGCCAGTGATGCTATAAACTTGTTAGAAGCTAGGAATGCTGCATATTAATTAAATGGCAGAGAAAAGCCAGTCCCAAACAGAAGTAAGTTCTTATATCTGCACAATGGTTTAACCCTATTTTGCTTAGTTCTGAGACTCTGCATCTTCCTGGCTACACACAGACCTAAGGGTTGAAACTGAAGCTGTGCCTTACTCCCAGTGGAACTGGAGTAACAACACTAGTATCTAGCTTATAGAGGGTGGTTCTTTATCATATGATTGTATTTGATATTGTATTTGACTTGAATTGGCTGAACGTGGCTGGACTTGTATCCTATAATACAGGGAAATTTTTAAATATAATTTCATGTAGTCAGATTCCAGATAGCTCAAGAGGAATGAAAAACATAAAGGATCTTTTAGATTCTCACACTCAAACTCTTAAAAGTGTAAAAGAGAAGGAAGACCCCCCCCCCCCGCATCAGCTTAGAAACTAGTGCTAATGAGCACGAATTTAAAGGGTTATGGGCACACACATGAGTTGGCCAGGTAGATACACAGCTGGGAGCTTCCATGGGGCATATGCAATGAAAATATTTTCAGGAATGCTAATGGCAAAAATTAGTTCTTTGGAAACATCCAAAGAATGATCGATCAGAAATGTATTAATTTATGTTCAAACCAAGAAGGAAGACATCTCCCTGCCTGGGGAGAGGGAGTGATAACAGATGCCAGGAGACGTCCAATAGAGGCAGGAGCTATGCCAGCAGATAGAGTTGGGCAGGTAGCCCAGTGCTCACAGTGGAGGATATGTGAAATCTAGAAATTCAAGGCTTTTGATCTTGGTGTCCATTCCTGGTGAACTCCTAAGCTAATTTAGCAAATGGTTTGAGAGCACCTAGAAAAGGTGCCGCATAGTTGGCTTATTGAAACCAAGTCATGGTAAACTTCCTGTGCTTCTATTATTGGTAGGATCACTCTTGATTTAGCAAGATTTTTCATGAGATTGCTTATGATAACCAGCAAAGTCCTTTTTCCCCCCACTGGAAACAAAGAAATCCAGTTGGTGAAAGGGTCAGTGGGGTGAGGTTCATGTCAACTGAAGAGAGAAGTCAAGGAGGCAGGAAGATACCTCCAAGCTTGATGGAGTAGGTTAGAATCAGCTTAAAAGAAAGGAGTGGGGAGCTTAGATGTTCACTTTTGTAGCATCTGGTAATACCACATTTTTCAAACTAAATCATGATGATGTGATCACTCATCTAGAGCCAGACATCCTGGAATGTGAAGTCAAGTGGGCCTTAGAAAGCATCACTATGAACAAAGCTAGTGGAGGTGATGGAATTCCAGTTGAGCTATTTCAAATCCTGAAAGATAATGCTGTGAAAGTGCTGCACTCACTATGCCAGCAAATTTGGAAAACTCAGAAGTGGCCACAAGACTGGAAAAGGTCAGTTTTCATTCCAATCCTAAAGAAAGGCAACGCCAAAGAATGCTCAGACTGCTGCACAATTGCACTCATCTCACATGCTAGTAAAGTAATGCTCAAAATTCTCCAAGCCAGGCTTCAGCAGTACTTGAACCGTGAACTTCCTGATGTTCAAGCTGGTTTTAGAAAAGGCAGAGGAACCAGAGATCAAATTGCCAACATCTGCTGGATCATGGAAAAAGCAAGAGAGTTTCAGAAAAACATCTATTTCTGCTTTTTTGAGTATGCCAAAGCCTTTGACTGTGTGGATCACAGTAAACTGGAAAATTCTGAAAGAGATGGGAATACCAGACCACCTAACCTGCCTCTTGAGAAACCTGTATGCAGGTCAGGAAGCAACAGTTAGAACTGGACATGGAACAACAGACTGGTTCCAAATAGGAAAAGATATACGTCAAGGCTGTATATTGTCACCCTGCTTATTTAACTTATATGCAGAGTACATCATGAGAAACACTGGGCTGGAAGAAACACAAGCTGGAATCAAGATTGCCGGGAGAAATATCAATAACCTCAGATATGCAGATGACACCACCCTAATGGCAGAAAGTGAAGAGGAGCTAAAAAGCCTCTTGATGAAAGTGAAAGAGGAAAGTGAAAAAGTTGGCTTAAAGCTCAACATTCAGAAAACGAAGATCATGGCATCCGGTCCCATCACTTCATGGGAAATAGACGAGGAAACAGTGGAAACAGTGTCAGACTATTTTGGGGGCTCCAAAATCACTGCAGATGGTGACTGCAGCCATGAAATTAAAAGACGCTTACTCCTTGGAAGAAAAGTTATGACCAACCTAGATAGCATATTCAAAAGCAGAGACATTACTTTGTCGACTAAGGTCCGTCTAGTCAAGGCTATGGTTTTTCCTGTGGTCATGTATGGATGAGAGAGTTGGACTGTGAAGAAGGCTGAGCGCTAAAGAATTGATGTTTTTGAACTGTGGTGTTGGAGAAGTCTCTTGAGGGTCTCTTGGACTGCAAGGAGATCCAACCAGTCCATTCTGAAGGAGATGAACCCTGGGATTTCTTTGGAGGGAATGATGCTGAAGCTGAAACTCCAGTACTTTGGCCACCTCACGCGAAGAGTTGTCTCATTGGAAAAGACTCTGATGCTGGGAGAGATTGGGGGCAGGAGGAGAAAGGGACGACAGAGGATGAGATGGCTGGATGGCATCACGGACTCGATGGACGTGAGTCTGAGTGAACTCTGGGAGTTGGTGATGAACAGGGAGGCCTGGCGTGCTGCGATTCATGGGGTTGCAAAGAGTCAGACACGATTGTGCGACTGAACTGAACTGAACTGAACTTAACTGAAACCATGATCAGTCTGCCTTTAGAGGTAGGTGGTTGTTTTTTGGTGGTGGTGTTATTTATCAGGGTGTTCCTACCTATCAGGGCTAACTTTCAGGGCTTCCCTGATAGTTCAGTTGGTAAAGAATCTGCCTGCAATACAGGAGACCGAGGTTGGATTCCTGGGTTGGGAAGATCCACTGGGCAAGGGATAGGTATCAACTCCAGTATTCTTGGGCGTCCCTTGTGGCTCAGCTGGTAAAGAATCCTCCTGTAATGCAGGAGACCTGGTTTTGATCCCTGGGTTGGGAAGATCCCCTGGAGAAGGGAAAGTAATACTACCCACTCCATTATTTTGGCCTGGAGAATTCCATAGACTGTTTAGTCCATTAGGTCCCAAAGAGTTGAACATGACTGAGTGACTTTCATTCATTTGTGAGTGTTTATTTAGAATGTAGATTCCTGAGCCCCACCCAGAATCAGTATCTCAGGAGGCACCCTAGAAATCTATACTTTTAACACGCTTCCCTAGCAATTATCAGCACATGTATATTTCAGAACTGTGGCTTTAAAGATAAGATTATCTGCTGTAAAGAGTGTTACCCAGTTAGAGAAGTATAGAAATTCTCTAGTTTTATGAACAGTTTAATGTTTTGTATATGATTGTGGCCCAGAAATTTCTGATCTTCCTGTATCTGCCCAGGGTCAAGCCCAACTCTGTTGCCATCAGCTTTTACAGCATAAGTGACAGCCACTTATGCTGTAAAAGCAGGACTTAAAAGGCAGATCTTTTGAGCGTAAAATGATAATTTTGCATCAGGTCAATATCTTATGTAAAGAACAGTGAGGCATATTGCAAGAAGCTTAATTCTGTAACTTCTTAGTTCAGAAAGTTAGTCTCCATGCTGCCTAAATTGAGGACAGCAGCTTACTGCTACCTGTGTGATAACAGTTCTCCAGAGTTAAAAAAAAAATGTGTGAATAAATATAAATGCACAAGCTTATTATAAATTTTACTGTTACAAGGGATGTGTACCATATAATTCATAACAAAATATATACTATAGCTTATTGATTATATTAATATTACAATTGATTCTGATAAAGTGTTTGTCCTGATCTTTGTCAAATTTCTGTATCTATCAAACTTTGGTTGCAATTGACAAGCATAGGTGCAACATGCACGGTGGTTGATAGTTTCATTTGTGTGAGCAAGGAAGGCAAAAGTGAAGCAGCAGTGGCACATGTCATGACTTGACCCATTCGTCAGTCATGCAAGCAGCTGCCTTGTTGAGTTAGATAGTAGCTTTTAGAATACTGGAAGAATTTATCTTCAATCTTTTGTGCTATTCACAATATAATGGCTACAGACATGACACACTTATAATCTGTGTTATTGACAATTTCTCCATCACTTTCTTAAAATGAATTCAACAAAATAATAAATCAAGCCGTGATTTGTGGTGTTTGAAATATCTGTGATGTAAATGCTCCCACCATAGCCCCTTTCAGTCTAGCAAGATGGCACCACTGAATGCAGAGTTGGGAAGAGACATGCAGAACCACATCTGGAAATATTAGTTATTTCAACAATACAGATATGAGATACATTCACATTGAGAGCACAGATAATCGTAAAATGTAGTCCAATGAGTAGGAAATGGTGGCTTTTGAGTGTTTCTTACCTTTGTTTTCAATATACTTTATATAATTATAAATTTATATAATTTAATTTTTAAGTAATGGCTGTGTTTAATACCTAGGTTTCATAATACCAAGATTAAAAATTTCTGACTATTTAATAGTTGGCTCTTTCAAGCTGTTATGAGCTGGCTCGTGCCCTCTACTGAACGGGGGCACGTTTTCTGAGCCAGCAGATGTGATTAGATGCATCCCTGCTTTTACATGGGAGCACAGATAGAATATTCAGGCATATTTGCATAAAATGCAGCTCTTCTAAATTAGAGCATAGCAGAAACATGCCTGACAAACGTGTCCCACTCCTGGGCATAATAGTGAAGAGCATTTCCTTAACAGATGCAGTGAGATCCAATAGAAGAGGTTTCCCCTGGCATGTCTGGGAAACTATGATTCATGTTCTTGCCAACTTGTTCTCTGATTTGCATCAGTAGACATTCTGACATGTAAAGGTACCTCTCTTGTATTGCATCCTACTGATTTAAGCAAAACTGTTTTTTGTTACTTTGACACTCCATTCAAGAAGCCCTTTCAAATACAATTATGCTATTATTTCTTACTTTCTCCTTTTTGTCTACATCAGCTTGTAATTAAAATCGGATAGCAGCCTGGCTGTGGCCACTAGAATAGTTTTGTCTTTTTATTATTATTATTATTATTATTATTCATTTGCTCAAAGCCAGGTACAGAATTTATTTGCAGTTTGTAAGTTCTTGGAGTTGGAAGTTTGAGGCTATCTGCCATGTTTGACTATTCTAGGATTTGAGTCACACTTTTCTGTAAATTCTTGTTAAAGACAACCATGCTGTGGAGCGTTGTATTTTTGACAAGATTTTTGGATTGTCAGGCTGTAAATAATATGCCTTTAATGCAAAATCATATTCTTTCTTCCTATTTTCTTGCTATTATGCTTACAAGCAAATTGTGCATTTCATTCTGTGCTCCAAGAGTATTTCGTGAGGTGTGTTTGAATTTCCCACTGTAGGGACCTGGGTTCTATCAATATTTTCTGTACTGACCTTTGTAATTATGGCACAGGGACCTACTTAAACAGAACTTTGCTTACCTAATGAATATAAAAGCAAGATTACTTTAAGTTGCTGATTGTTCTTTCCTGCGGTGGATATTGGTTATGTAATCTCACAACTCAATTGTTATTTCACCCATCAGAGATCTTCTACAGGCTCTCAAATATTTCCTCAAGTTAAAATTTTTATGGTGCCCATTGACTCTTAATTGGAATAAGAAAGCTTCCTTCCTAGTACTGTAAAATGAAAAGCTTCCTTCCTAGTACATTTATAAAATGAAAAAGCAACTTTTTGCATAATCTAAAAAGAGTAAAGTGAAACCAAGCAATCTCTTGGCTTGCAGGCAGAACCTGTACCCATTTCACAGTACTGATGCCATCTCTCTATTTTTCTTTCAAGACGAGTCTGTGTGTATGGAAGCTCTCTCAGCGCATGTGCAGCTGATTCCGTAGTTCAGGTTAAGGACAAAGAATGGAAAAACCATGATGGAGGTTTTTCTATAAAATACCCTTTGGCCAGGTAGGTATTAGAGTGTGAGTTCACAGAGGGAAGCAGATAGGCAGATGGCAGGCTAGGCACCCTGGGCTTCACGTGCCTATGGCAGGCAGTGCCCAATTACACTTGCTCCAGGGCGCGCCTCCCAGGGTACTGTGCGCAGGCGCAGACTCAGGCACTGGCGCTGCCATCTGGGTCCTCCACCCCGGGCTGCTGCTGCTAAGTCGCTTCAGTCTGTACGACTCTGTGCGACCCCATAGACAGCAGCCACCCCAGGCTAGCTCCTAGGCAACACTGTGGGAAACAGAACCCCTCCCAGTGCTTTTGGTGTTTTTTGGCGTCTGTTTCAGTTGAGACAGAGCCCCTTCGGCCCTTAACTTTTTAGTCAGAGTTGGGGATGTTTTAGCTTACTAATTTAAAGTATATTTTCTTTATATTTCATTCATCCACATTTTATTTATAATTATAATCATCCAAGTAATATATGTATATATATCACACACACACAGTGTTTTTAAAAGTGAGCATTGAAGAAAAGAGAAAGAAAAGTTTGCTTACTTGTGGATCCACTCTCAGAGGCAACCGTTTATATTTAATCTTTTTTAGTTATAGGTTTCTGAAGGTAGATAATTACCTTCATACTGTAACACACTTGTACTTTAGGGGTTTTTTTTATTTGCCAACTTCAGAGTATTTGTAAATGAGGAGTTTTCCTATCTCCAATCTGTGCATTATGTTATTTTGAGTTCTTTTATTGGTTACATTTTATACTCTAAAAAATATGTTTTAAATATCCATTTCCTATTGTGTCAACATTAGAGATTATCTCTAGATCTTCTACTTTATAAAATAAGGATATTGGTTACCTCTTAAGCTTTTATTATACTGATAGTAAAATTTTTACATACTGTATTATAAATCATTCTTGTTTTGCCTATATGTTAATTTTGAACAATACATATCAACAAACTATGTTTTATGGTACAGTTGAAGCTTTCTTAGCCAATTTCCAGTTACCTAACTGGCTGTAATTATCAGAACTTTCAGTTTCTTGTCAATAAATGCTGAATGCTAATGGATAGTAGGCTATTCACTTCTATTCCTGTTTATTCCTGCTCCCATAAATTAAGCTGAGTGTTGACTAAGAAGTAGTTATTTTTGTCCCCAAACTTGTTTATTCTGATTGTACTTACTATTGAGATTATATAATTTAACTAAATATTATGGGCTTTCCTGGTGTTCATTGGTAAAGAATCTGCTTGCCAATGCAGGAGACACAGATTCAATCCCTGGGTTGGGAAGATACCCTGGAGAAGAAAATGGCAACCCACTCCAGTATTCTCTCCTGGGAAATCCCATGGACAGAGGAGACTGGTGGGAGTCTCAAAAGAGTCAGACACAACTTAGTGACTAAACAACAGAAGCATGCTGATGAAATATGAACACTAAGAGAAACTTGTTTCTTTGAAAATGGAATTGAATGCTTCAAAGACTCAGTAAAGACAACTTATTTTTTAAAATGGTGCTGAGTTAGGAGTGGAGGAGCATTTGTGGAAGATTGAAAACAATGATAAAAATCTAAAAGGATTCTCCTCTCAGATTGCTTTCCAAATATCTTTAACTTTTTATTCTACTTTAAACAGATTCGAGTTGAAGACAAACTGCATTATGAGTGTTTTAAATGTGAAAAAGAAGACACAAAACTATAATCGAAAGACTCATTCAAAGAAAATAATTTTGCCCTGTAAATTAATATTTTTGGTTAAGATAAAATGTTTAAGTTAAAATAAGATATTCAAGGTATACGGGGGTGGTTTTTTTCTTTTCAGTGACTTTTTCAGTTAACTGGTGCGAACCACATTAGCTAAGAGTGTTATTAGCTTCTACTGTTAGAGTATGGTGATTAAAAGTAACCTTCAGCAACTTGCTTTACCTTTCTGTACCTAGGTTTCCTCATCTGTTTAATCGTGATAATCATAGGGTTTTACGAATCAGCACATAAGCGATGCTTATCACAGCATTGGCACTTGCTAGACACTTATTGCTATCACAATATTGTAATTTTATTCAAATTAGTAACAGCTGAGCCATGAAGTGTGATTGGACCCTCGGGAAAGGAAGCATAGTTTTAGATTGTTAATCTTTTGCCACTTGAAGTTCCTATATCCAGAGTCTTCCGCTGTATGCTAATCAATTATTCAAAATCTGATCACATTTTAATTGGTTTGATATTTGTTACTTTCTTTAGTGGCATTTTGTTTTTCTTAGACTCTGATATTTTCTATCATAAAATTACTTGGGATATTTTGTAGGCAAAGAGCAGCATTTGTTGTTATTGTTGTTTGGTTACTAAGTCGTCTGGCTTTTTGTGACCCCGTGGACTGTAGCCCACCAGGCTCCTCTGTCCATGGGGTTTCCCAGGCAAGAAAATACATTTCTATATTATTGAATATACCCAGTCTCTCAATCATACATTTGATGATGGGAACCTACTCTCCTTGTTGGTATTCTTCCTAGGAATTCTGCTTCCATCTAGAAGTATTCTCTAAACTACACAGAACTGATGTCCTGGGACCCCATATTACTGGCACTGAAAGTATGGCTATAAACTATTATTCGTTTCCCTACTTTTTCTTTGATTCCTTTTTTTTTTTTTTTTTCATTTAGCCAGAGTACATAGTCAAGTAAACTTTTCAGAAGATGGACATAAGATATAAATAACCAGTCCTTGCATTGTTAAAAGTGCTTTTATTTTGCCCTCATTTTTATGGATGATTTGGCTGAGCATACATTCTGTAATGATTTTCTGTTGGAATTTTAAAGGTACTGTTTCATGGTTTTGCATCATAGAATTGCTTAAAAGGAGTCCAAAGGCAGCCTGCATCTAGGTCTCTATATGGTGTTCTCTCTAGCCTTCAGATTTTGAAATTTCACAGCAGTGTGCCTGGGTATATGCCCTTTTTCATTCATCATGCCCAGCATTTCCTGAGATATTTAATCAAAAACCTTATGTCGTTTTACTCTGGGAAATGTTATTTTATCTTTATGAGGATTTCCTCCCCTCTGTTTCCTCCAATTTATATTTTGGGGGAACCTTCTAGACTAACCCTCTGTTTTTCCTAACTTCTCTACTGCTTTCTGTCTCTCCTCTGCATCCAGTTTTGTCTTAGAGGTGTTTACCACGGAATATTGTAGTATGGATGAATCTTCTGTTCCCTCTTCCCATTTCTCGTGGTTCTTCCTCTTTACCAGCATTCTCCACACCCTCCCCCTCATGTCACCATGGCGTTTGAACCTTACGCCACAAGAAGACAACATAGTATGATTCTACCCAGGCCATCTACTCAGGCCATTTTGTTACTGCTTCCTCAAGGGTCCCAGTCGTGTTAGTCCAAGTGGGCTGCTATAAACGACTTATCATAGACTGGGTAGCTTGCAAACAACAGAAACTTATTTCTCACGGTTCTGGAGACTTGGAGTTCAAGATCCAGGAGCAGGCAGATTCAGTGTGTAGGGGTGGCCCACTTCCGCATAGAAGGTGCTTTCTCTCTGTGTTCTCATGTGAGTGAAGGGAGGAGGGAATTCTCCTGGGTCTCTAATAAGGGAACGAATCCCTTTCATTAGGGCTTCACCTCCTAATTCCATCACATTGGGTGGTGTTAGGATTTAACCTATGAGTTTTGGTGGGGACACAGACAGTCTATAGCACCAGCTATCCTTGGACCCTATTTGAGGGGAATTTTGAGGCAAAAGATCAGGTGGGTTTCTCTTTCAATGCCCATATTAATTTAATGTTTCTTTTTATAAATTCATAAGTGGAAGCTTCAGAACTCTGTGACCAACACTGGTCAGAAGAGGTTTCAGCAGAGTCCACTTAGTCCTCAAGATAACACCAATTAATACTTGGATGTAATTATCCACATCGACTTCTCAGTTCACTGGAGTTGTGGTCTCAGTCCTTAATTGTTCAAAGATCTGAGAAGAAATTGAGTGACTCCCTGTTTTAGAATAGTGTCAGACTCCTCACTTATAACTTTTTTCACCTTTACCCTGATTTATACCTAACTTGATTAATAGTGATGACACCTAGTTGTAACTTTTTCTTTCTCATTTTGGGGCAGTGAGAAAGGGGCTCTCTTCTAGTTTCTAACAAATTATCAGAAATTCCTAAGTTATAAAGACAAACAGACACCTTGCGCCTTCCCCCCATTTCCTTACACGTTTTTTATAAGTTGTTTATGGAAGTCAGATTGTTTAAGCTCTGACGTACCATGCCTTCCAGCAGTCCCTGTGTTTACAGTAGAAGGAAGCATCATGATAGATAGCATAATTAGACTTAATTCCGCAGGGTGGTCCACGCATCTTTTGGCACAGACTTCCAGAGTCACAGCCGAGAGAATCAGGATGTGACTCTTAGGGCCTTGAGAAACCCTGGGGGGAGCCCCAGGGTGGGGCTGGTACTCCATTTGAAATACTTGGCAGAAGTACTTGGGTTGAGAGGGACCATGTACGCTGCCTAGTTTTGATGTTTAGTGAAGCTTACAGAGTTATATGCATTTGTTAAAAACCTAACTCTTTGTCAGTCTTATCGTGGCTTAGTAATTCTCTTGTATTTTTTATGATAATAATGTCTCATCCTCTCTGATATTTTCAAAACTTATTTCTGTTTTGTTTATTATTAACTCAGATATCTCCCTGAATATTACCAACTCCTGCGTCGACCTGGATGGATCTACTTTAGCATTTTTAAATGTAGGCTTGCTGTATCAGCAGCCTTTAACTGTCAAGCAGTAGGAAGTGTCCCTGTTGTTTTACTTCTTGTGTTTCCCTGTGGGTCTCCCTTGGAGGATGTGGAGGAGAGTAATATCCCACATAAAATGAGCCTCTTCCTTTGGCTTTGCTGTCTTTCAGCTGTGCCTCCTGCTTTTGTCATCCTTCTCAGCCGTACTTTCTGTTCTTGCCATTTCTCTCCTCCAGCACAGTCCCTGTTCCCCTTGCCTTGGCTTCCTGCTAATCTATGCTCTGTAGAGCCTAATCTCTAGGCACCTGTCTGATCTACCCTGATCCACCCTCAATTTCTTCTGCCCCTTTAAGTGTGAGAACCTTGCCCTCTCTACCTCTGCTGTTTGGAGTCTTCTTTACTCCTGAATCCAGTGCTCACATTTTTGGTCTTCAGGGAAACACTTTTCCTCTCTCCAGCCCAGCTTGTGTAGAGAGTGTCTCATGGCAGTGCTGCTTGGACCCTTGGTGATAAAACTATGCTGATGAGTCCCCAAAAAAGTGGGAATAGTTCCATGCATCCTCAGGAGAGTGCATTTTCATCCAAGATCAGAGGACTGGGAGATTGTTAGCAGAACATCTGTTTGTTGTCCCTTTCCCTGCTTCAGTCTCCAAAGCGACACATGGGATGTGTCCCTCTCCTCTCCTCTGTGTTCATGTAGGAGCCTGCCTGTGCCATCTGGTTGTGATCATCTCCCCTTCTTCTCTATGTACTTTTGGGAGGTGAAGGGTCTGTCTTGTGACCCAACTTTCATTAAGATGAGGCAAACTACTTGGTCTGTTATGGAGAGAGAAAGCAGATGACTGGTTACCAGGAGCTGGGGGTGGAGAAAGAAAGGAATGGTAGGTGTTGGTTTAATAGGTATAGAACTTCAGTATGGGATGATGACAGAGTTCTATAGATGGGTAGTAATAATGACTCCATAACAATGTGATTGTACTTTTGGCATTGAACTGTACACTTTAAAATGGTGAAAATGTATACAGAATCTGGAAGAAGTGGTACTAAAGAATTTATTTACAGGGCAACAGTGGAGAAACAGACATAGAGAATAGACTTATGGACATGGGGAGAGCGGAGGAGAGGGTGAAATGGATGGAAAGAGTAATAGCAAACTTACATCACCATAGGTAAAACAGTAGCCAACGGGACTTTCCTGTATGGCTCAGGACACTCAAACAGGGGCTCTGTATCAACCTAGAGGCGTGGGATGGGGAGGTAGATGGGAGGGGGGTTCAAAGAGGAAAGGATATATGTAATCCTATGGCTGGTTCATGTTGAGGTTTGATAGAAAACAGCAAAATTCTGTAAAGCAATTATCTTTCATAAAAAATTAAAAAATAGAGGGTATATACATTTGAAAAAAATGGTGGAAATGATCAATATTATGTAGATTTTACCACAGTTTTATAAAAAAAAGTGAAAAAATAAGCCTACCTGGCTTCTAGAGAAGTGAGGATTGCAGAAATGGGAAAAACCATCAGCGTCTGCTTTTAGCTGTGTCTCCGTCCGTGGCCACTAGGTAAAATTTCTGTGAATCAGAGAGAGGGCCGTCATAAAGAGAATGCTTCTGAGAAGAATTGGTATTCCTTGTATCTTCCTGTTAGAGTTAAGAATAATTTGTATTGAAGTCTAAGGGTTCTTTCTTTATTTGTCAATAATCTTTAGAACAATTACTACATTTCTTGGTCATATGCCAGTATTATTCATCATTCTGATGATGAATAAATGGCAGTTTCTATGCATGACTACTGATGAAAATCAGTGATTTAAAAGAAACCATCTTCATTTCAGCCGCATGAAATATTCGCTAAAAGGAAATTGACTTAAAAACATAATTTTTAGAAAATTGACAGTGAAATGCAGAGACACAAGACCCCAGGCTTTTTATCAATTGCCAAAAGTTGAAGCTTGATCATGGTTTTAGCACAGGCAGATCGATGACCATGGGGGTACATTAGGATTTTGAGTATAAAAGTCCAAGCTAGTAAGAGGTTATATGTTGGAAAAGAGTCTTTGTCTTTAGCCATGGGCCAAAGTTCAAGCCAGACAGAAGAAAGAAAAATAAAAATAGGGAACAGCATGGTCCAGGAATCCACTTTCTGCTCTGACTTTAAGTAGCCGTGTGACTTGGAGCTGTTTCGCAGGAGAGATATTTCTAGGGTTAATGTTGGCCATAAAAAAGCAAGACTATATGGAGACATCATCTGGCTGGAAGAGTCTCCTGAAAATTCAGTTTCTTTGGCACACTCTGAATAGATCACTCTACTCCCAATTACATAAAATCTTCGTAAAGGCAGCTCAGTATTATATGCTGTAAAGTTAACTTAATAAATGATGGCTGTCTCCAGAGCCCATGCTCTTCCAACTACACAGCACTACCTCTGTGGAGACTTAAATGTTCAGAGAAGCATAAAATATATTATTATCAGTCATGAAAAGGTAATCTTAATGCTCATTCTGTATACTTAAACACATGGTTTCTTTGGCATTTTCTTTTCCTAAAGGACATTTTTAGTGGATATAAAAAGGGAAGTGATACATAGCTTAGAATTTTATCAAACACTGGATGCCTTCTGTATGTTAGATATCATGCTAGGTTGTAGAAGATACTTTGGAAATAAAAGCTCTCTAATAACTTCAAGAATATGAGCTCTGGAAAAGTTTTTCCACCTCATCACCTCTCATTTTATGTATTAGGAAACTTAGGCCCAGATACAAGGTCAGGTTCCCAGAGATTATGCAGGGAGGTTACACAGGTCAAAACAAGAGGTAGCGCTTGGAATAGAAAACAAGTCATTAACACAGAGAATCAGTCTGAGCGCCAGTGGGAACAGGCAGCATGGTCAAGTTAAGAAACTTGAGAAAACCTTAATACAGGGACTTTTTACAGAGATGTAGTCAGGATTCAGGGAAACGGTGAGGGATAGTACATTGCTTCAGGGCTGGTAATAGTAGGGGGCCGTTGCTACCCATAGGCCTCAGAGAACCCCGAAAAGGAGCTGTGGATTTCAGCAGAGGGACACATCCAGCATGGTGGCCCAGCAGGAAGGAAGCTGGGGAGGGAAATACTGTGACTCCTCTCCCTCCACTCTCCAATTTCCCACGAGGGCCTCCTATTGGCTGAATTCAGCAGACCCCCTTGAAGAATTCGCTCTAGGTCAGCCTCCATGGCCCAGAGCAGGGTGGAAAGGGAAGCAGGGTGGAAAGCGAAGCAGAGTGGGTTTGGAGCGGTGAATGGAAGATGCACGACACAGAGTTCCCCTTAGAAGACAGAATGTGTCAGGTGTCCAAGTGTTAGGACGTAAATTAATCAGATGTTGGAAAAAAGTCTTTGACTCTCTTTTAAAGGGCATCACATATAAACAGTACATCATTGGAGTATAGGATTTTTTAATTTTTTTATTTGAAAGGGAAAAGATTGTTTTAGAGTCATAGAATTCTAATAACTGAAATGCCTAGAATTCAACTGCCTAAAGATACAGAAAATGCATTGACCTGTTTCCTCTAACAGTTCACCAGGACTCACTGGGACCTCTTGTCCTTCTTCTAGGGATTATTGGGAGACTCTTAGGGAATGTCTCACATGTGTTTAAAAACAAGTCTACACCCAGACTGCAGGTGATTTCCTCATATATCCTGTCTCTGGCTGAACTATTGTGCTATGAAAAGAATAACACCCATGTAACTCCTTCATGCTAATGGAAGCCTGGCAGTTTTGTTTCCTCACCTCTATAGACACAGAGAGCATGTGCCCAGGCCTGCTGTCAGCCAGGACATATGTGTAAAGATCAAGGCCCTGTCCTACAGTTGTCTAGCTGTTCCTGAGGAAGAACCAGGAGAGAGAGTCTGTCTTATTCTGGGGTCCAGCCACAGTAACAGACTTCCCAGTAAAGGTACTGTAAATGCGCCATGCCCTATGCAGGCAGACAGGTACCACATAGAAGGGAGACGTGGGGCTGCCTCACGCTAGTTGAGTAACCCACTTCCCCTCTGAATGGAGCAGGAAGAGGTGGGAGAAGTGACCAGGAGCATTTGGGGGAAAGTCACTCCTCAGGGGAGCCAGGAATGCGAAGAAGCATTCCCACCACATGTTGCTTTGTGAGATTTTTTTCTAAAAATGCTGGTTCCAAAGGTGATTGTCAGCAACCTTTTGATCTTGTTCCACAGGGTAGATGATAGATTTAAAGACTAATTGGATCAAAGCAAGACCAGATCTGGCTTGGGAAATGACTCTGAATAACAGAGTTTGGAAAGAGGTCCTGTGGGAGGTGTGAATTCCTAGGCCAGTGCAGCAGTCCTAAGCTAGAAAAGAATTTTAAGTAACACTACTTGAAAGCACTGTGACAAGCTCTTAATACATACAGAGGTGTAGGTACCTAATTTTCAAAAGAGCCAGGCAGGGAGGCATTTCCACCCCACCCCCCAATTTTAGAAGTGAGAAATGGCTTCTAAAGAGAAGTTGCAGGCAGCCCCGAGTCTCATAGAAAGTTACAGAGCTAGACACCAGACCTCCGAGGTGCCCACTGTCATCCTGTCCAGTGCTAACTGGACCTAGACTCCAGTTTCCCGCAGGCACTCCGGGGAAGGTTACTAACCTCTTGGGCCTCTACTTGATCTCCACATGTTCTTAAGATTTGTTTCATGGTATTCTTTTCAGGCAAAAAGTCCCCATTATATAAAACCCTACACATCAGATTTTCTGTTATTTCTTAAGAATCTTAGTACATCTGAATGTTTTATTTACTCTGCACAGACCAGAATCCCATGATACAGAAAACTGTAGATTTTGGAAGCACTTCAAGTGAAGCTACAGTGGGTGGTAAAATATTTTCTTACATGGACTTTTTTTTCCAATTAAATAATATCTGTAGAAAATGAAGAGAGAATGGAAACCCAGCAGCAAACCTGAAGATAGTTCCCAAGCCTTTCTGTTAATGCAGACAGCAGAGGCCCAGGCTCAACAGGGGTGGGAGCTCAGGGATTTGGGATGCAAGAGCCAAAACACAGCTCTTAGTGTTTGCAGCTCCAATCACCGTGTAGCCTGAGCAGCCTCTGCCCCATCTGGCCAAGGCAGAGGGGTGATGGCAGTGTGAGGAGGTGCGGGTCACACTGATGAGGCTGCACTTTGTAAATAGAAGGTGCAACAGAACGTGTTCTCTCAATGCTAATTTTAGGCTGACTGCTTCCTTAACACTGGCAGAATCACCTGGACAGCCTTCTGAGGAAAGGGTCAAGGGTTTGTATGTTCAGACCACTCTAGGTGACTGTCCTCTCATATATTACCTGCTGGACCAGTGCTGGATTCATCTGCACCCTAGTCACAGAACTGACCTTCCTACACACTTGCCCCAGTCCCAGCTGATGACTGTTCCAATAGTTAATCAAAGGGGCATGCCCCTCTGCTGGTTTCCCCGGTAACTGATAAGCCGACCTGACGTCATTTCCTCCTGTAACTGGTAACCTAGTCCCCAGAGCAAAGTCTGCCACCGTCCTGCTATGTCTGCTGCACGTGGTAATGAATTGCTCTAGGACCTTACTTCAGACATATAAGCTCTCTCCCTACCTCTTAAACCATCAGTGTTTCTGTTGCTGACTCTAGATTTTTCCTTCAGTCCTGAAGCTGGGCAAGTAATGGTCTTGTAGGCCTATTGGGTAGAGAGGCCTTTTAGGCCTGCAGGATAAAGGCCTTGTAGGCCTGTGGGGTGCAGCCCAATAGGGCCAGAGACCCAGTCCTTTTAAATATGCTCCTCTCTTCATGTCAGTTACAATAGAATCTAGTTATGCCACTTGCAAGTTACCATACTCTAATTCGTTTGACCAGTTCATGAACTTAAAGTTAAGGCCTTGGAGTGATCTGTTTACCTGGTTCAGTACCTTAATAATGGAATAGCCCCTGCAGACCCAAGTTAATACCCGTTAATAATCCTTGCAGTTTGCACTGAATACATGATAAGTCACTTCATTTGTGTCTGACTTTTTATGATGCTATGGACTGTAGCCCGCTAGGCTCCTCTGTCCATGGGATTCTCCTGGCAAGAGTACTAGAGTGAGTTGCCATGCCCTACTCCTGGGGATATTCCCGACCCAGGGCATTTTGCATTAGGAGGCAATGTTTTTCCATGAGCTAAGACAACCTCGTGTCAGCTGCAAGAATGAAAACCAAGAATGGCCCTAAAACATAGCCTTCAGGTGGAGAGCACCAATTGACTTCTGGTCACTAATAGGAGTTATTACAATGGCTTTAGCTCTAGGGAAACATTGCTGTGAGCTCAAGGTCATTTGGCAAGTCCACAAAAACCACAGGCTATAAGAACCTTGCCCAGACCCTTTATGACAGATGAGGAAGACCATACAGGAGCAATGACTTACCCAGGGTCACAAAATATAAATGGTGGCAAAGGTGGCCTGAGAGGCCTTGGAACATGCCAGGTCTTTCCCAGGGCCTCCATGTACAATTGGGCAAGTTATGCCCTATGCAGCTTGGAGGCCATATGCAGAAGCCCTGGCTTTCCCTTCCTCCTGGTGAAGTCTTTCGACCACATGCCCAAGTGACCTGGGTTTTGCCTTTGTGTAAGAGAAGAGGTTGTAAGTAGGACTTGGCTCACTCCTGTTTTATGGGAAGCCTTCTCTGAACTCCAGATTGGGTTGTATATCCCTCACTTCTGATTTTCAGCAGCACTCTGAGTTGTAAATAGCATTACTGAAAGGACTAGTGATTCTTTGAGGGCAGGGTCTAGTCTTCTTTACTTTGTATCCATGGTATGGTCCTTAGCAAATATCAGGTGCTCAATAGAAGCTCTTTCTCTTGTTCTCCATAATTCAACTCAGTAAGCACCATTTGGGGCTTAATATTTGCTTATTGCTGGCCCCATTTCATAAAGCCGTGGGAAGCCTTGTTATTCATTAACCATGGTGACCACTTCTTGGCAGTAAGAATAAGTCTAGATGTGGAGTGGGTGAATCTGAGACACCTCATGAAAAAAATAGTAACTTACATTTATTGACTGCCAGTACCTTTCTAAATAACTCTAAGGAATAAATTGTATTATTGTCCTAATGCTGCTGTGAGAAAACAGAATACCAAGAGATTTATGTTGCACAACTGATACTGGACTGCAGACCTTGGCTGTGTGTTTCTAGAACTTGTGTTTCTACTAGTGTGCTTTGGTGCCTTACAGTGTATTAAAGAGCAAGGTTTCTGCAAGATTATATTTCCCGGACAACTTAGGTTTCAAGTATTTAAACACTAAAGCATTTAATTGTAGCCTAACATCTATTATGTACTTTTTATCCAAGATAAAGGTCACCACTCAGAACCCTCTGGGCTATTGAGGTATTGGGGGACTAAGTTCCCCTGCACTGACTTCTGTAATTTTTGAATGTAATAATTTTATTACTGTTATTATTATTACCTTTAAAATTGCACAGTAATACATGTTCATTGCATTAAGTTTAAAAAAAATACAGAAAATAATGTGTTCAAATAAAGTCCGTATGGTCACATGGAAGGGATTATTGATGAGGGAATTCTGATCAACAAGTCTGTTCTGGATAACTTCTAGGTTTATTCTAGTACAGTGTTTCCACATTGATTTGGTTCCCTGAAACACCTAACATCTCATCATCAAAGCTGTCTAGTCTTGGCTGTTTCCCTCCATCTAATTACATTATCACTTTCCCTACAAGCTACCATGTGATATCTTCAGGTTCTCCATGGCCTGACTGTCTAACTGAATTTCCCAGTTTTGTCTTTATTAGGCCCCCAAGACACAGCTGTTTTAGGCAGGCGTCTTGTGTTCTGAACCATAGATACAGTGTTTACTTGGTCTTGTTTATTCATTGTTGTCTGGCGACTGTTGGCATCAGGTTAATCTGAGATTTGAGATGCTTGTTAAAAATGGAGATTAAAGGAATCTCACCCAAGACCTGTTAAATAAGAATGTCTAAGACTGAAGTCAGAAATCAACATTTTCTCCAACCAAAACGTGTTTTGTTTTTTGTTTTTTGTTAGGAATTTGTCAAACATATTCAAAAGTAGAGAGAATAATATAATAAGCCACATGTGCTCATTACTTAGTTTCAAGAATTATTAACCTGTGGCCAATCTTGATTTATCTGTAATTTGAAGTAAATTCCAGACATGATATCATTTGAATGTTTACATATCTGTCTATACAACATAACCACAATACAATGATCATATCTAAAAGTAATTAATAATAACCTCTAATATCATTACATTTCTAGTGCAGATTTTCATTGTCTCAAGTATTTCTTAATTGTATAGTTTTCTAGATGCTGAATCATATCATTGGTTATATTTCTTCTTTTCTGTGATACGTGGGATGTTGGGAGCCAATTCTGTAGCCACCTCTGGCAACTTTACAAAACCTCATGTATGCATTTTGGCTATTTACTTCCCCCTGACTTCATCTTCATCTTAGTTTTATTTTTCTTTGGCTCTGATTTCCTTGGAAAGTATCTCCTACTCTGCTGCATTATATTTTTTAAGCTGTCTCAAATCCTTTTGCAGAAAGGTAAATCATATGTTAGTGACTGTATCAGTGATCTTGAGCTACCTGCTATAGTTCATTTTGCACCATTCTTTTAAACCAGTTCCTGTCATCCCAGGTTCTGACCATGAGTTTTCTCTCCCTTTTTATGTCCCATCCACCTCAGTCTCAGTACTCAGCACCTTTTTTTCCAGCTCTGATGTTTTTTGTTTCCCTCCTCAATTGTGATTCGAGGTTTCCTCTGCCTGCCCTGGAAACACCTTGACTCATTCTGAGCATCTTCACTGGCTCTTCTGTGCTGTCACCCTAAGTCTCTATGGCAGCGAGAGGACTAGACACAGACATCAAGTCTTTAGTTTCCAATATAATCCCTTTGAAAATTCTAGTCTTCTGGGATAACACAAGGTTGAGAGAGCAGTTAAAGTGGGGAGCTTAGGACAAGAAGACTGGGTGGGTATCAAAAATGTCATCTATTTTCCTGTTTTGCCCTGAACTACACTGTTGTCATAAGTAGAGACGGGGCAGGACTGACATTCAAGGGACTAGGGCAGTAGTTTCCAATCTCCAGTGCCTTATTTATGCAGGACAGAGTTCTCACAGCTCTGAGAAGACACAAATAGATGGAACAATATACCATGTTCATGGATTGGAAGAATCAATATTGTCAAAATAGCTATTCTACCCAAGGCAATGTACAGATTCATTGCAATCCTTATCAAGTTACCAATGGCATTTTTCACAGAATTATAACAAAAAGATCTCAGAATTTGTATGGAGACACAAAAGACTCTGAATAGCCAAAGCAATCTTGATTTATAAAAATGGAGCTAGAGGAATCAGGCTCCCTGACTTTGAATTATACTACAAAGCTACAGACATCAAAACAGTATGATACTGGTACAAAAATAGAAATATAGATCAATGGGACAGGATAGAAAGCCCAGAAATAAGCTCATGCATTTATGGTCAGTTAATCTGTGACAAAGGAGGCAAAACTACACAGTGTTGGAAAGACAGTCTCTTCAACAAATGATGCTGGGACAGCTGGACAGCTACATATAAAAAATGAAACTAGATCATTCTTTAGCATCATACACAAAAATAAGCTCAAAAAGCATTAAAGACCTAAATGTGGGACCAGACACCATAAAACTCAGAGAAAAACAGAACACCCTCTGACATAAATGACAGTAATATCTTTTTTGATCTGTCTTCCAGAATAATGGGAAAAAAAACAAAAGTTAACAAATGGGACCTACTTAAACTCAAAATCTTTTGCACAACAAAGGAAATAATAAATAAAACATAAAGACAACCAACAGATTGGGAGAAAATATTTACAAATAATGTGACCAACAAGGGATTAGTCTCGAGAATTTACAAACAGCTCATGAGGCAAACATCAGAATAGCCCAGTCAACAAATAGGCAGAAGACCTAAATAGACATTTTTCCAAAGAAGACATAGATGGCCAAGAGACAGATGAGAAGATGTCTGCAAATAAAACTACAATGAGGTATCACCTCACATCAACCAGAATGGCTATCATCAAAAACTCCACAAACAACAAATGCTGGAGAAGGTATGGAGAGAAGGGAACCCTGCCCCTACAGTGTTTGTGGGAATGTAAATTGGTACCACTGCTATGGAGAACAGTACAGAGGTTCCTTAAAAGACTGAAAATAAAGCTACCATATGACCATGCAATCCCACTCCTGGGCGTATATCCAGGGAAAAACATGATCCGAAAGAATACATGCACCCCAGTGCTCATTGCAGCCCTGTTTACAATAGCCAAGACATGGAAGCACCCTAAATGTCCATTGACAGAGGAGTGGATAAAGAAGATTTAGTACATATATACAATGTAATGCTACTCAGTCATTAAAAAGAATGAAATAATGCCATTTGCAGCCACATGGGTGGACCTAGAGATGATCATACTGAGTGAAGTAAGTCAGAGAAGGAGAAATATTGTATGACATCCCTTATATGTGTATCTAAAATTATATAAATGAATGTACTTACAAAATGAACAAAGAATCTCCAACTTAGAGAATGAACTTCTGGTTGCCAGAGGGAAGGATGAGGGAAAGGGATAGTTAGAGAGTTTGGCATGGACTTGTACACACTGCTTTGTTTAAAGTGGAAACCAGCAAGGACCTACTGTATAGCACACACAACTCTGCTCAGCGTTATGTAGCAGCCTGGACAGGAGGGGAGTTTGAGGGAGAATGGATGCATGTACTGTGGCTGAGACCCTGTGCTGTTGACCTGAAACTGTTACAACACTGTTCATCAGCTATATCCCGACAGAAAATACAAAGTTCAAAGTTCTCACAACTCTGAAGCAATTAACAAAATAAGGACAGTGTAATAATTTTATTCATAAAGCTCAATATAGTATTTTAAGGGAATGTCATTTGTTTCTGGTGTTAAAATATCCCTTCTCGTATGGAATGAGCATGAGACGAAAGAGTTGTAAGTTTAAAATAGGTATCAGCAAGATAAAAAGTTGATAGCCTGTGTCAGCCTCCTGATATTTTGTTCATGGATCTAAAAGCCTGAACAAAGATGAGCAGACAAGGGCAAAAATGGCTTTTACGGGTTTGACTTGGAGGGAAAAATGTGCTGGGGAACTGAGATGACGATTTTTGTAATGATTTTCATAATATGCACTGCTTTGTTCTTCATAAACCAAGGAGCAGGGTTAAATAAGGACTGTTTTTCAGAAATGTTTGGAGATTACAAACCCAAGTTCACCTGAATGTGCTGCCACATGTACTTCATGTACTACAGCAGCTTAAAAAATGTTTTCATTTTTTCCTCAGTAATATTTACTCTTTATAAAAAGTTAACATGGAAGTGAAAGTCTCCTCTAATTTCATCCCAACAGAAATGGTTTGCTCTATCTCCATGTGGTTTTTAATGTAGAAATAATTTTAGCATAATTTTGCCTAAGTTTTCTGAACCTTTGGTTACCCTCTTTTGAATTTTTTATTTGTTTTAGCAATCGTGTTTTTGTTTGTTTGTTTGTTTTTCCTAAGAAGATTGTCTTATTTTCTTCTCCATTTCATTCTAGTAGTCTGCCCTTGTTTTATAGAGGAAATACATCATGGAAATTTCCTGTGATTGAAATGTTTTAAAAGTTGCTGTTTCCTTCCTAATCTCTGTTTTCTCTGGGAACATCGTTTTCTTTTTTCCTTCTATATGCTGATGTTGCCATGAGATTTCTCTATATGGCTGGCGATTCTCTGAAGTGTTGTTGTTTTTCAATCCCGACTCTGCATCCCCATGAACTGCAGCATGCCAAGCTTCCATGTCCTTCACTCTCTCTCTGAGTTTGCTCAAACTCATGTCCACTGAGTCAGTGATATCATCCAGCCATCTCATCCTCTGTCACCTCCTTCTCACCATCTCATCCTCTGTCACCTCCTTCTCCTCTTGCCCTCAATCTTTCCCAGCATCAGAGTCTTTTCCAGTGAGTCAGCTCTTTGCATCAGGTAGTCAAAGTATTGGAGCTTCAGCTTCAACACCAGTCCTTCCAATGAATATTCAAGGTTGATTTCCTTTAGGATTGATTAGTTTGATCTCCTTGCTGTCCTCGGGACTCTCAAGAGTCTTCTCCAGCACCACAGGTCGAAAGCATCAGTTCTTTAGCACTCTGTCTTCTTTATGGTCCAACTCTCACATCCATACATGACTACTACTAGAGACAAGTCACAACTTTGACTATATGGGTCTTTGTCAGCAAAGTGACATCTCTGCTTTTTAATACACTATCTAGATTTGTCATAGCTATTCTTCCAAGGAACGTAGTCATATTTAAGAGTGAGGCAGTAGAAAAGCTGGGTGTAGGGCTATGCATCTGTGACTGAAGTTTTTAACAGTCAATATTTACTTAAAGCGTTCTTTATGAGGTTCCATTTTTTGCCAGAATATGGAGAATTCTGTTCTTGGGCACCAATTCTTGCACTAGTCGCCTTGGTTTCTCCCTAGACATACTGGACAGTATTGGGGGAAGATTTTCAGTCGCTACTCTTGTTTTCAAATCAGTATCTTAGTCTTAGTTTCTGCCGTATTGAAAATGTCTGTATCCTGAGCCTGATGAGAGCTTTCCTGGTGGCTCAGACAGTAGAGAATCCACCCGCAATGTGGGAGACCTGGGTTGATCCCTGGGTTGGGATAGAACCCCTAGAGAAGTGCATGGCAACCCACTCTATTCTTGCCTGAAGAATCCCCATGGACAGAGGAGTCTGGTGGGCTGCAGTCCATGGGGTTGCAAAGAGTCAAACACAGCTGAGCGACTAAGCACAGCACAACAAACTGCTAATCATCCCATGCTGTTTTCTTTGTGATTGTGAGTTTATGCTTTTTGTTTCATATTATTTAATGGGCGGGGGGTGTCTCAGGAAGGAGAGGATATATATGCATAAATCTGTATGCATATGCACCATTATGAGTCACTATCTCCCTCTAATATTTTAGGTACATATTTACACCTAATTTCCGTATCAACATCAAGTTGAAGTTACCTGTCATCTGTCACGTCTCCCTGCTAACACTGTAGGCCATTTAATTTGTTTTTCCTTCCTTCTTCCTTTTCCCACATATTTTTGAAATTGTTGGAATTTTAAGTGAATGTAGTTACCATTCCTTTGCTCTTTTAAGTGGATTTTTTTTCCTTTATAGTTCTGTTGAACTTTATAACCTCAAAACCAGCAATTAGTTTTAATACACTTTTTACTGTTTTCTTTGATTATCACTAATTCTTGTGGTATCTAGTATCTAAGTATATGTCTTATCTAGAAAGCTCTTCCCTTCTTGAGTTCTCTATTCTAACATAAAATTTTACTTGTTTGTTTGGAGAATTCTATAGATTTTATGCAGGAAGGGGTACATGAATCACATATTTTCTGAGTCACTGATGGCTGAAAATGCCTTTCCTCTTGTGATAATGTGGCTGGCTATGGAGTTCTAGGGCTAAAATCTCATAGTTAAACCAGGTGAAATCTGAGGGGTGTCTGATTCTGGTTACGGCTGCAGCCGTACTTATCTCTCTTGGCCACAGTTTAAACATCTCACTGAATATATGAGTCAATTTGTCTCTCACATTGATTTGTTTTATGTCAGGTGTCATTTATTCTGATGGCTCAGCTGGGTTAGCCTCTTCCAAGTTGCTGATTTTGCCCTATGGCTCTGTTGTTGTCATCAGTTTACATGTTCTTCCCATCCTTTCACAGTTCAGCAGGGCAACTGCTATTCCTACACGATGTGTAGGTGCCCAAGCCGTGTGTTCATTGGGCAGTGATATTTGTCATTCTAGAGCAAGTCTTCAGGCTTGCAGGGATCCCTTGGAATCGTAGGTATCCCCCTGGGATGTCTGCTGGGTCTAGGGGTGTCCTGGTGCCTTGTGTCCAGGGTCCGGGGATGTTGCTGCAGTACTTCATGTCCTATAGTGAGGGCTAGTGGCCTGCAGAAGAGGGTGCTGATGGTCAGGCCTGATGGCAGGACACACCGCTCTGCCTCTTCCCTGAAGGGGTGTTCTGCAGCAGCTCTGGGTACAGACTGATGCACAGTCACCCCAACCAGTGGCACCCCTGAGGCTCTGGGTCCCAGCTGCGTTACCTACCATTTGCCTCATTTCATCCTGGATCACCACCTGGTTATTCTCTTGACTCTTGGACAGAAGGGCCGATTACACTTTTCTATTTTTCAGAAAAATTATCTTTAGAGTAATAACTTTTTGATGGTACTATTTACTTTTTTCAATTTTTATTATAAAATATGTCAGTGCCAAATAATATATATGTTTGTGTGTATGTCTGTATAATACATGTAGTTTAAAAATCAGTAATAAAACAAATGGCCATGTACCTACCACCTTACTTAAGCAATAACTCCTTTTCTGAAAAAGCTACTTTGTGGTTCTGAATGAATTCTCCCTCTTTCTTTCCTGAGGCTGTGGGTCAGAGGTGGATGGTATGTGTGGCCTTAGTGAGGCTAAAGCAGCTTTCTAGTACTTCTTTCTGAAAAAAGAGAGAAAAGTACAAATAGAGTGTGTAAAGAGTACCCTGAGCTATTTGCTATCAAGAAGTCCTGATGACTGCACTTAGTGGTTGGTGTGGCTGTGTAAGTCACTGTTGGTTTCTCCTGGTGCTCTCTGACCCCTTGCTCACCTATAGGGCACTTTTGTGCAAATAAGAAAAGCCCCTCGTGCTATTTGCCAGTTATTTTCTGTAGTACCTGGGATGCACAGACATCTGTCAACAACTATGAATGTGACTAGTGAGTGGCTCCTGGAGCTTATGGGCCACACAGCCTTAACTCATGGTAGACCTGGAGGTGACCACAGGGCTCTCTGGTGGGCTGCATCAAATGTACAGTGAATGTGAGCTATGTTTCAGGCACCCTTTAAATGCTTGGGATTCAGTCCTAAGAGGGACAGACAAAACCCCTGCTTTCATGGATCTCCCATTACTGGACTTGGGAGAAAGGTGGTTTTGGAGTACATAAGCTGAGACTCAGCTAAGCTGGGTCAGGTGCTATGGTGACTAGCAGAAATAGATCTAGGATTTACTCTATTTAGCATGTTGTCAATGCCAAGTAAACTCCAAGAGGCCATATTGTACCACGCGGATGAGTTCAGAGCTCAAGTAGGGTTCTGAATGCAGGGTGACCATAGGCCTGGACAATCCTGGGTAAAGTGTCTTGTCAATGTGATTATTGATTTCACCTCTTTACCCTCTTAAATATATCTTAGTCTTGGACAGTAAATTATATGATCATGTTTATTAGTCAACTTTTTGCTATAGGGACATGCACATTCAAAATCTTGGTGACTTAAATAAAACATCAACTGTTTAAGTTTTGCTCATGGATCTATGGATCGTTTTGCTGTCCTGCCCAGTCTGTGCATCAGGTTTAAATTTGCTCTTCATTCTGGACTCTGGGCCTGCACCTCAAGTCTTCCATTGTGGCCCCTAGGCTAAAATATCAGCCGCCTTCTTCTCATGGCAGAAGGTGGGAGCCCAACAGTCCTCTGCTCCAAGGTGGCATGGGCCATATCTACACGTACTTTATTGACCAAAATAAGTCATGTGGCCAAGACCAA
This sequence comes from Capra hircus, assembly GCF_001704415.2. Lineage (NCBI taxonomy): Eukaryota > Metazoa > Chordata > Mammalia > Artiodactyla > Bovidae > Capra > Capra hircus. The sequence continues at coordinate 37,005,848 of NC_030822.1, forward strand.
CGTCAAGGGTTTGAGATTGATGCTCCATCGTTGGAGGGGGCACTATGGTGTGGAAGAGGGGATATTTGGTAAATGCGAATATATAATTATCACATCACACTTGTAACCTTACTGCCTTCCAGTGTGTCCAGCCTCTGCCATCCTCCTAGTGGGGTGTGTGTCAGGTTGGTGCTAAAGTGATTAACATGATGCAGAGAAGGGGGTTTGCCTCTCTTTGGATTACAGAATGTATTAAGGGGTTTCACTGTGTTGTACAGATTGTTTTATTTTTAGATTTCATTGGAGCGAGTAGAGGTTGATCTTTGCTGTGGCAGCCTGATTCACTGGGAAGGGTTTCCTCCTTTCCGGCACTCCCAGTACTACCACCTATCATAGAAGTTTTCACCACCAAATTTTCCATCCTGCTGTGTGAGCTATCAGAACCAAGTAGAGCCTGTGACCAAACCATGTTCTCTCCCCCCTCACGTTGGGGCGCCATGATTTGCGATTTCTAGTGTCCTTTACTTTGCCCGCCTTGACTCTTCCCTGTCCCCCATCCCTGCCTTTGTTGCTCTGCACCTGAGATTTTTAAGTTCTGTTTTTCCCTCAGCATTTCTTCATTGTTGTTTTTTGTTGTTCAGTCGCTCAGTCGTGCCTGACTCTTTACAACCCTGTGACTTCAGCATGCCAGGCTTCCCTGTCCTTCACTGGCTTGTGTTAAATGTTCAGCCCTGATTGGTTTTTCGTTTAAAACAATCCCAGAAATGCCTCAGTATTAGATAGAAAGTACTTGTCCTTGTTTTCCATAGTTATATAGTTTGCTTATCCTGTTTCAGTGATATTTGAAGAGAAATGGGATAAGCAAAGATTTTGAGCTCAATTACCAATGTTGAAACTGGAGCCCCTGTGTTTCCAAACAGAGATATGATGTTGTTTCGCCACAAGGGCAAAGATTGATTGGGAGGCATGGAGGAGACACATCAGATCCATCACCAGCCCTGGCAGCTGGCTTTCTGTCAAGGGCAATTTTTCATGAAGAAATTGTCTTATCGTTTCATAAGAATGATCAAGTACCTTAAGAATCATGTTGAAAAGTGCACAGACAGCAGGTGGTCAGCTTGATTCCTTAGGGAAGTGACTTGCAGGATGGGTTCACATGCATGCCTCAGCTGTCTCATGTCATGGATTGTTGGTGTGCTGTGAATCGCTGACATTGTGACTGTTAGTAACTGATTCCTAATTTTCCCCTTTACTAGAATAGGAGTCTGTGAAGGTTAGAGTGTGTCTGTCATGTTCTCCATTGTGTCTCCAAAGCCTGGCACAATCCCTGGCATGTAATGGACATCTAGAAAGCTTTGGCTGAAGCAGTGCAAATATTAATGATGGACAGTAAAGGCAGAACCTGGGACGAATCCTTGGGGCCTCAGACTGTAATGGAGCCCAGTAAGGGCAGGTAGGGATGTCCATTAAGGAAGAAGTTTATCGCACCACACTGCCAGGAATGAGTTCAGATTGATGTGTCAGCCTCTCCCTGGCTCTACTGTAGGGTGGGGTGGAAGCCTGGAGAGGGATGGGCTTTGTTCCGAGCGTTGGGTGCACACCAACTCTAGACACTGCACTGCCATGGACCCTGGCTGAGGCCGTGGGGCCATGCTCCGTGTAGCAGATGTTGTTGCCCCACACAACCCCTCTCCCTTGGCACTTGAGCATCTGCCTACTGACCTCCTAGGCCAGCCCTGCATTATTTGAAATGTGGAAATTTTCTGGCCACAGAAACTTATTTTGCCACCCACATAGCAGATGCCCCTTGAGAGCTGCCCTCAAATCAATAACTGAAGGGGATTGATGCTATAAGAAACCCAGGCCCCTGGGGTGTGGACCCTCTGCAGCAGTTTAATCTCTGTTCCTCCACTGTGGTAGCTGGCTTGACACAGCCCCCTCCCCCTACTGGCTGCTTTCTTACCCCCCTGAATAACTTCCCTCTTCTAACTGGGTCACTTCCCTACTCCCCTACCTATGTTTTCTTCACCGTCTAAATAAACCTCTTGCCCTTGACCACTTGTCTCAGCTCTGCTACTGGGGAAACCCAAACTGTGACTGTTCTCCACCGGTCCTGAGCACCTGACCACCAGGTGGTGGGTATGCTTGAGGCTTCAGAGGCCTTGAGCTGCAAAATGTTTAGACCTTTAAAAGCTCATATCAAAAAGAGAGGGAAAAGCACTCTAATTTTCTCTTGTTTTAAAAAAGATGTTACTTAAATGACTCCCAAATTATACTGCTCTCTGAGATGACAGAGGAATTTTTAATGATAGTTGAAACCACTCTACTCCCAGAATATCAGTGATTTTTATTGCTGAGGGGACAGGGTCTCAGTTGCCTTGCAGGGCATTCCTGGTCCCCTGAATACACCCTGTCTCTTGCTATCGCAGGCTGTTTGTTTCTAAACATGCCTGCATGTTACATCCTCTGTGCTTGTGTCTGAATCCTCATTGTCCCTGCCTCAGGATCAGCAGGGACATTCAGTATACGTCCCAGGTGATATGGCAGCATCCCAGGCCTGGCCTTCCGCCGTCACTCCTGAGGGATGCATGAATGAGAGGGTCATTCTGACCACACCGTGCAGTAGGTGGGCACGGGAGGAGCAATCCCACTGACCTTTGATCTTTGCTTCTTTGCAGATATCTCAGTGAGCCTGCTGACCCTTGTAGTCACTGCCTGTGGCCTCGCTCTCTTTGGTGTGTCTCTCTTCGTGTCTTGGAAACTCTGCTGGGTTCCGTGGCGAGAACGAGGCCTGTTCTCTAGTAGCAAAGACAACAACCAGGAGCCTCTTAACTACACGGACACAGAGACCAATGAGCAGGAGAACAGTGAGGGCTTCCTAGACCCTCCCACCCCTTGTCCAGACTCCTCCATGAAGATCAGTCACACCTCCCCAGACATTCCCCTCTCAACCCAGACGGGGGAGCAGGACAGCTGTGCCCATGGCATCCGCGTGCAACGCCAAGTCACAGAGCCAACTTCATCAGCTCGGTCAGTACTGCCCCCTTCCTTTCTGGATGCAAGGCAAACGCTGCCCCGCTTCCTTCTCTTGACAGCAATGGCATTGATTTAGCCAAGGAGCCTGTAACCTTTCACATGTCCCTTTGGTATCAGAGACACGAATGTGGGAAAACTTGTGGCTTCCTATACTCCAGTCAGGTTCCTGAGCACTGCTTAATCTCTCCTTAGTTCATAATAACAGTAGTTAACATTGCTAAGACTTTCCATATCAAAGACTGTCCAAGAACTTTATGTGTATTATTTTATCATTGCTCACAACTTTGTGTGAAACAGATCCTATTATCATTTTCATCTCACAGAAGAAGAAACTTAAGGAAATTAAGAAACGAAGTCATAAATTGGTAAGCACCCAGGTCAGGGTGTGAACCCCTGTTCAAATACCACCAGAGCCCAAGTTTTTAGCCTCTCTTCCATGCTGCTCTTGTAGTGCTATGAAATTGATTCCCTGCGCCTCTAGCCTAGCCCAGCTGCCACACACAGGGTCTCCGTAGAGTCCCACACGGTGGCTGGAGGTCTTTGTCCATCTCCAGGCTTTTCAAGGACTACAGAGAACCTAGGCCTAGTGTCACTGTCTTTCCATGGGCTGGATCTTTGTGCTTTTGCACTGTAGAGAAATAATACAGTGCAGTGACAAAAAGCAAGGGCTCTTCAGGCCAGTGAACTAGCTTTACCTGCAGGTGTGATGTTGGACAGATTATTTAACCTTCATCTGTTTCTGTTTCCCTTGTGTAAGAGGAACAGAGATAGGTGGTTTTGAGAATGAGATGCTGACATGCACGTCACATGCCTTGCACAGGCCTGCACCTAGTGGCTGCTCCACACCATGAGCTGCTGTTTTGTTTTTGGTGATGCTGTCATTATCATCATCATCACTGAGACCTGCCTCTTCCAGGACTCTGATGCATAAAGATAGCTTTGAGGCTAAACAGCCAATTCTGAATCACTGTATATAAAAATTCACTCTCAATAAGGCTTCAGGAAAAGAGACTAAGAAAGCAACTTTCTTTAAAATGAAAATATTTGCTTGAGTGATAGCTGGAGGAATAGCATGTGCTGTTATTTGAAAAGTACAAGCACAGTTTGCAGTTATTTTTAAAAAAATCTTTTTTATTTGTCCTCTAGAAGATTTTACCCTTTTTATGTTAATCAAGTTTATCCTAGAGGCTCTGCTTATTCACATTAAGTGGGATGGAATATGACAGTCTGTAATTTAATTTTTTCCAAAACCTATTTTAGCATCATTTCCAATTCTGAATCAAAGAACTTTATCTAAAATATTCCTCTGTGAAGAAATGGATGGTTGTTTGCCATTTGGTTTAGAAGAAATCTTCAGATTTTATCATTAGGGCTTCTCTTCAGATTCAAGACTTAAATATAACTAGAGCTCTGTCTGATGCTGCCGTGGAGTTTGTGCATTGGTGCAGACTCATAATAAAATCCTCTCAGTGCTTCAGTAAGTAGGGCCTTCAGATGGAGTCTCCACTGAAATTGTCTCCTGTTGGGTTTTACTCTGCATGTTAATTTTTCTGATCTGGGTTCCATCAATATGGTGTAATAGTACTGTGTTTTTATTAGATGAAAGGTCCGAGGACTCTGCCATAATTCTAGAGAATTGATTGCAATCATATCACTATAATTATTAGTGTTTATTCTAGGAAATACATACGTAACCTGCATATCAAAGAATAGATTTTATTTAAAACTAAAAACTGTAGATATCTTTACCACTGACCTATAGAAACTGGGTAGAAGGAAAACAAAAATAAAGAGAAAGGGAAGGAATTATCCATGCATTTACATTTTGATGTATTTTAGTTTTGAAGTCATGCAATTAATTCTCTCTTCTGATGTCTTAAGTTGTTTAGTAATATTTGAGTCCCATATGACAACTAAACTCTTTCCAGCTGTATTTGACCTAATACTGATAATTTGCATCATTTTGCATTTCAAACATTCTTATCTAAATTACTGCTGACCTGATTCTATGGGTTATGTCTGGAAATACGTATCTTTGACTCATGGTCTTACCATAATGAGAAGGATATGGTTTTATAATTCTTTAGAGTTGTGCTATAAACACACACACACAAAGCTTTTTTACTGACAAAGTGGGGGAAATGAATGAAATTTCCTTGATACTCCGGAACATTTTTAACATCCTTTTTTAAGTAGCATTTTTCATACCATAATTGTGGCGGGTGGGGAAGTTACTCTTGCTGAGATGGCTCTAAACAATCTGCGTTGCTAGTTATTATTTCTACTCCCTTCTTTCTCATTATGATCTTTACTTTCTCACTGCTGTCTCTTTCATACTGCTTCCCTCCTGCAGCTGTTACCATTTGTCCCAAAGTTCCCTGGGCACATGCTCAGCCCAGAACATGCAACGCTTGGACTCCCAGTTAAGGCCTCCCCACTTGTCACAGAGACTGGCACAGCTTCTGCCATGACATTTGCTTTGGAAATCCTACTGTCACCTGGCCTCTTTAGCTTAGATATGTATGGTTCCCACCACTGCCTTTGGGAACGTCCTAACGATGAGTTTTGCTGTATCTTCTAAGAATATTTCTGGTCAGGATGACTTTCTGTTGTTCTTCCAAGATCAGGCATGTTTGCCTTCTGTTTCTGATTAGCTCAGTTACTGTTAGACCCTCCAAAATTCCTGCTAATTCCTTTCAATTTGGATGAAATCCCTTTTGTATAATGACCTAATATCCTGGGAATGTGGATTTTTTTTTTTTTAGAACTTTTCAGTACCAGAACATTTTAAAGGTCTCTACTCCAAATATATGAAAATCCCTGAGTCCTCAAAATAGAAGGATCCTTGAAAAACCATCTAACCCATTTCCTGATTCATGACCCAACATGAAAGTCCAATCTGTTTTAAGTCTTCTCAATTTCTTTTATAACACTTTGGTTTTATAAAAATTTCAAGTTCCACACCACAAGCTCTTTATCAGGTCTGTTAAGGCCCTGTGTCGTACCACCATAGTCTCTTGCTACCAGCTATAGGCCTCACCTCCAGCCAGGGCCACCACGTGGCACAACCCCAGAGGATGCCACTAGCCGGGACTGTTAAGAGACCCTACCCGAAAAAGCTCATCGCATTCCATCTCCATCTACACTAGCTTTGCTCTTGCTTTCTTCAGTATACCTGCCATTTCCTGCCCTGGGACCTTCATAAATGCTATTCCATCAGCCTGGAATGCTTCTCTCCATGTCAGGCTCCTTTGCAGCCTTAATGTTCCATCTTAGATGTCACCTCCTCAGAAAAGTTTCCTTGAATGAATGAAAGTTGCTCAGTCATGTCCAACTCTTTGCAACTCCATGGTCTGCCCATGAAATTTGCCAGGCAAGAATACTGGAGTGGGTTGTCATTCCCCTCTTCAGGGGATCTTCCTCACCCAGGGATCAAAGCCAAGTCTTCTGCATTGCAGGCAGATTCTTTACCATCTGAGCTATGGGGAGTTCCCTGAGCACCTGTCTGAAGTACGTAGTCTTTCCTCCACTCCTTCCCACTCTTTATTCTTCTGCAAGTTGCCTTACTTTCACTTCCTCACAGGACTAAAATCTATTTCTGACTATACAGTTGTTTGTTTACTAGCTATATCCCACTCTAGATTGTGAATTCTGTGAGTTCAGAGACCAGATCTGCTTTGCATCTCCCTGTGCAGGTCAGGAAGCGACAGTTAGAACCAGACATGGAACAACAGACTGGCTCCAAATCAGGAAAGGAGTGCATCAGGGCTGTACATTGTCACCCTGCTTATTATTTAACTTATATGCAGAGTACATCATGAGTAATGCTGGGCTGGAGGAAGCACAAGCTGGACTCAAGATGGCCAGGAGAGATATCAATAACCGTGGATATGCAGATGACAGAAAACGAAGAACTAAAGAGCCTCTTGATGAAAGTGAAAGAGGAGAGTGAAAAAGTTGGTTTAAAACTCAACATTCAGAAAACTAAAATCATGGCATCTGGTCCCATCACTTCATGGCAAATAGATGGGAAACAATGGAAACAATGACAGACTTTATTTTGGGGGGGCTCCAAAATCACTGCAGATGGTGACTGCAGCCATGAAATTAAAAGACACTTGATCCTTGGAAGAAAAGTTATGACCCACCTAGACAGCATATTAAAAAGCAGACATTACTTCGTCAACTAAAGTCTGTCTAGTCAAAGCTGTGGTTTTTCCAGTAGTCACGTATGGATGTGAGTTGGGCTATAAAGAAGGCTGAGCACTGAAGAATTCATGCTTTTGAACTGTGGTGTTGGAGAAGACTCTTGAGAGTCCCTTGGACAGCAGGGAGGTCCAACCAATCCATCCTAAAGGAGATCAGTCTTGGGTGTTCTTTGGAAGGACTTATGCTGAAGCTGAAACTCCAATACTTTGGCCACCTGATGCGAAGAACCAACTCATTTGTAAAGACCCTGATGCTGGGAAAGATTTAGTCGGGAAGAGAAGGGGACGACAGAGGATGAGATCGTTGGTTGGATGGCATCACCAACTCAATGGACATGAGTTTGAGTAAACTCGGGGAGTTGGTGATGGATAGGGAGGCCTGGCATGCTGCAATCCATGTCACAAAGAGTCGGACACGACTGAGCAACTGAACTGATGTATCTAACACCTAGTGCAGCCTCTCACACATAGTGGAATTTTTCATGAATGAAAAAATGCATTCATCAGTATCAGGCCATTTTTCTTGTGTTCTGATGACAAAAGTGACAAAGCACTAAAAGTATAAACTGAGTGGAGCCTGTAATGATATGAAACCAATGGAAGGTGACTTGTCCCAGGTCTCACATTCATTCAGAGCCTTACTTTTGAATTTGTCAAAAAGTAAGTTCAGAGACTTTTGAACTTGCCTCTGAACTAAGTAATCTGTAGAGTCACAGAAATACTCTGGCAGAATTGAAAGAAGAAGACAATTTGAGCCCGCTAAATGTCATTACTGGCCACAACTCCAGTAAGTGGTACGTTAGGATTAAATGTTGTAATTACTCCAGGAGTAGCACAGGTTTATTAAGCTATATATATATATTTTTATATGTTGAAAACACTGATTAGATGTAAACATTTCAAACATTATGTTTTGAATTAGTCTTTTAGTTATGTCTTCAGATTTTAATAAACTGACATCTTCAAAAATAAAAGTTGCCTAGACCTCTCTCAACTTCCGTGAGACCCTGAAATGAGATATAAATGTGTGTTTTCTCTACTGGGATAGTTATCAGGAACTATCATGTCCATGGCATTTATATATTTACTCTAGACACGTGAACACTTCAGAGAAAGTGTTGGTGGACATAGGCTCATTTTAGTAACAGAATAAAATACTTGAAGGTGACACCAAGGTTTCGTGCCTTTTTATGTTGGCTGAGGGTGGGGGGAACAAGACAGGCTTCATGTATGCAGCAGCATTTGAGCCCACACCTCCACCCACCAAGGCCTGCTACCTGCATCTCCATCATCTCACTCACTCTATAAGCCTCTGAATCCCACTTCCTCCTGCTGTTGTAGTCAGTTAACTTTGTCTGTTTGTCTACTATTCCCCCTTCTTCTGTGTCCATTTGTGATTCAGAACAACCAGACCCTCCCCTCTGTTTCACAAGGGAAGATTCCAGGAAGGCTAGTTTCCTGTTTCCAAATTGTTGATTTGAACTTTGTAAAGAAACCCATGATGGTTCTGAAGTCACTGTTTGCTTCTTTCTTTCCTGTCTTTGGTCCCCAAAGCCTTAAAACACCAGTGTCCCAAACCAGGGAAGGGGTAAGCCAAGTTTCCTCTCTGAGATGTGGTCCCTGAGATGAGGGAGGGTCAAAGAGTATACTCTTGTCTGTGGTTGCATGGGAAACCCAGCGATGGAAGGGAAATTCTGAACTCTGGTTCTTAACGCAGAACTTGGAAGGGAAGATGTGGGCATGTGTGAGGGGAAAGCTGCTGGGTCAGAAGAGCTGAAGGTCCCATCATGCTGAAGAGCTGGGCCCCAGGAGGAAAATTTAATTTCCCCATTGAGGTCTAGAGCATCAGCTGGGAGGCTGAGAAGTAGGAGGCCAGGTCAAGTAGGCAGGCTCTGCTCAAGTACGGTCTCCAAGTACTGTGACAGTTTCCCAAGTCAGAGGCCTTTCTTTATCCCTCTCCCTGACATCCAGTCAGTTCTTATCCCCTCTGCCCTGACTTATGTTAGTGTACAACTCTCTCTTCACCCCCTGGCCAGGCATTTCCTGAAAGGTAGTAACAAGGCTTTGTCTCTCTCTCCCTCCCTCCCTACCTGACCTCTTACTTCGCACATTCAAATTTGTTAAATTGTAGTAATGTCCTCTTTCTTAAGATCCAGTGGAGGTGGCTGGCTTTTGGGGTGACTGAGACTTCATCTGGAGACTTAGAGTGGGATGCTGGAACTGGTTAATTCAAATTTGATGGAAGGAGAGGGGGAATCCTTTTGTGTATAGGCATCTACCTGCCTCTCCTTACCCTTGGCTCAACTCAGCACAGGCTCACATTCCTTCAGGCCTGAAAGTGTGTTTTTGAGCTTGTTGTGGGAAATCAGCTTTGCAGATTTGGTTGGTCATCTTGGAAATTGGGCATTCTCCAGGGTCAGCCACCAGTCTTCCGGCTCAGGTCTGGGTCAGCCAAGTCCAATGGTGACGTCCTCTTCCTTGCCTGTTTCACAACAGGAAAATGGCTTCTGCCCACCTTGAGTGGGGCAAGAGGTGGAGAAAGCTTGCTACACTCCTTCTGTGTCCCTAGGTGGAATTCCAGATCCTTACCCTGGGGAGGGGCTCTACTTTACACTGGAGGTCCCCCTCCACTGACTGTTTCGGACCCTTCATCTCGAGGGGAGCTCAGGTCATGACATTCTGTTCTTTATCTTTCCTCTTTTCTGCTTTTGATTTGCTTTTTCCTCCTGCCTCCATTTAAGTAGCCCATGGAAACTGTGGAATATTGATTTTCCAGTTCCTCCACCTCATCTTCTCCTTTGTGTCCCTGGGGGAAGCCTCCCTGCTCTCCTTTCTAGCTGCCAACTTTAGGCAGCAGGGTGATGGGTTACCCTGGTTCTCTGGCTGCTCTGAGCTTTGCTGGTCCATGCCCCCAACTCCAGTCACCACTCACTCTTTCCTGAGGGAAATTGGAAGCAACTGAAAGAAAGCCCCAGGGAGTGAGCACTGTCGTGGCCTGTTACAGTCTTTGCCATCTGCTTTAAGCCACTTCCTTACAGTTGAATTCAACTGGTTTCCCAATAGTATGTGTGATCCTGAATAGGAGGAAAAAGGTTGAGACTGAAACTAGTTGAGTAAAACATTTGGGTAAACAGTAGTATTCGTACCTGTGCTTGATTTTTTAAAAGAATCTTCTGCTCTCTTGGAATTTGGAATGGAGTCCTCCTGTGCAGTTGGATTCTGAGGTAATGGGCTCTATTACTTTGGTCTTTGAAGTACAAATCTCTGCATAATGCCCTCCCTAGCCCATTCCCCTCCACCCCCTGGCAATCCATCCTGGTTAGAAGAGCAGAACACGTAGGATTTATTTCTCTCCAGATTTCATGTCTAAGAAAATGTGAGAGTAAAACAGAACATGTTCTATTGCCAAGCAGCCAAGTTCATGTATTTTAAATTAAAGTGTACATGGCAGGTTTAGTCTTGTAGATGAGAGATAAGACAAAATGCTGCTGTGAGGAGGCCAAAGCCATGACTCAAAAACCTCGCAGTTAAGCTTTTAGGCACAGAGAGTCTGCTCAGGCAACCACCTCAGGAGAAAAGTGGCAGCAGAGTGGCAGGGGTTGCACCGGAGTAGACGCAGGACCCGTGTTCCCTCATAGACGTTGGTGCCAAGACGGCACATCTCGTAGGTCTTGAAGATGCACTTTTAGTATTTAAACTGCACCCCTGACTAACTTCTGGAAAAGGCAATGGCACCCCACTCCAGTACTCTTGCCTGGAAAATCCCATGGACAGAGGAGCCTGGTAGACTGCAGTCCATGGGGTCACTAGGAGTCAGACACGACTGGGCGACTTCACTTTCACTTTTCACTTTCATGCATTGGAGAAGGCAATGGCAACCCACTCCAGTGTTCTTGCCTGGAGAATCCCAGGGACGGGGGAGCCTGGTGGGCTGCCGACTATGGGGTCGCACAGAGTCGGACACGACTGAAGTGACTTAGCAGCAGCAGTAGCAGCCTGACTAACTGTATAGCACCCAGGATTGCCCATCATAGGTGGGAACTGACTCCAGACTCAAGCAGGGCCCTTGTTTGAACCCAGCTTGGAGAGAAAAATCACCAGCAGAGGAAACCAAAGCTGGTTCCAGCCACTTATGACCCCTGCATGGAGATTGAGGCTTGCTGCCCACTGGGGGCCTTTCTGCCCAGAAATCCCAGTAGAGCAGGATTAAAACTGTCTAGTCTAGCACTGCAAAGGTTCAGCATCTAGACAGGGACTGACCTGGGTGCTAGCACAGAGAGCTTTATCATTGTCCACCCGATTCTCCCCTTCCATCCTCGAAAAATCAAAAGATACAAAGAAAACTTAAGATGGTGAGTGGATTTCTTTGTAAGAAATTAAAATTCCACAAGAGAAACGTTCAGGCCACACAGTTTTTGCACATGTGGGAATGTGCATGGCTGAGTGCAGACTGTTGGCTGTGACAAGTGCAAGGGACAACTCTGTGATTGTGCTTTTGTTGTACCGTGTGAGTGATTAGTAATCAGGAGGGTATTTTAGGATGAAGAGAAATGTTTAGCATCATAGCATCTGTATGACAAGGGAGAATAATTTCAAATATGTTTCAGGGCCTATTAATCCCATATTTGCACCTTCATTTCATAAAGTAGTCCAAAGAAAGGAAAAGAATACAAACTCCAGTGTTTACTCTGTCTCTCCAACTATTTACTAACACCTCAGAGACAGTTTGATTATTCCCTTTTACCTTCTGGTGAAGAGGAGCTATTTTAATTAAGGTGATTGAGAGACAAAATACAATATAATAGCTATGAACTAAAACGAACAAAATAACCTTAAAGACAGCTTTCTATGTAATGACTACTTCTCTCAGTTTGTGAGGACCATACATATGGCAAAGAGATTTTCAGGAAAACTTTTAACCCAAACCAGCAAGCTTATAGGGTGAAATATAGATTCTGATAGCAAATATTTAATTTGTAATACCAGTGTCCAACCTTCTCTAACTGAATCCATATATAGATTTATAATAGCTTACCTTTAATTTTTATGTCTCAGTGTTTATTATAGGAATAAAACCCTCCCTCCTCATCACTTGTCACCCACGTGGTACGATGGAAGTACAGTCATGGAGCTGGCACTTGTATCTTTCAGAGTCAACAGAATCCGCTACCGACAGATGCATCCTGTCACATACATTTCCAGAAGAGCAAAGACTGTGTTCTTGTGATGAAATGATTTGACTTATCCCATGAGAATGTGAATCCTCAGTAGGCTAAAAACCAGTGCCAGGAAATTCTATATAATTTAGAAAAATATCTATTCTGTTTAAGATACCACATAGCTAACTATTTCAGTTTCAGGACCATACTATATATTAAGGAGAATAATTTTATTTTCTAAACCAGTTTGTACAAGTCTTTCACCTTCCACCAGCTGAATAAGCTTCTCTAATTTCATATTAGACAGTTTAGAAAGCACATTAAACCCTTCAAGGTCACATGTTAGTAAGAGCACTTCCAGATGCCCAGGCCTCCGTTTTGAGCTTCAAGCCTTGGGGAACTGCCTACTCACATTGATAGGCATTTTGAATTTAGATTTTAAAAAAGCCTACAAATCTAAACTTTTAATAGTATGTAGCAGTCTACCTACATCCCAGGCACAGGTTTGTGAAAGACCCAGAGCTAATGAGGTTATAACTTTGTTCTCTCTTGCTCTTCATTCAAGGCACAATTCAATCCGAAGACAACTCAACCTGTCAAACCCAGACTTCAATATCCAACAACTTCAAAAACAGGAACAGTTGACTGGCATTGGTCGAATTAAACCGGAGTTATATAAGCAGAGGTCATTGGATAACGATGACGGGAGAAGGAGTAACAGTAAATCCTGTGGGAAACTGAACTTCATTTTAAAATATGACTGTGACTTAGAGCAGCTCATAGTGAAGATCCACAAAGCTGTCAACTTGCCCGCCAAGGACTTTTCTGGGACTTCAGATCCCTATGTCAAGATATATTTGCTTCCCGATCGGAAGACCAAACACCAGACTAAAGTTCACAGAAAGACCCTGAACCCGGTGTTTGATGAAGTGTTTTTATTTCCAGTTCCCTACAATGACCTTGCAGCCAGGAAGCTTCACTTCTCTGTCTATGACTTTGACAGGTTCTCTCGCCATGACTTAATTGGCCAAGTGGTGGTGGATCACTTCTTAGACTTGGCTGATTTTCCCAGGGAGTGCATCCTGTGGAAGGATATCGAATATGTCACCAACGTGAGTCTAACATTTCTTCGTTTTGGTTGAGGGTGGGGAGGGGGGAGCTTTTTGGTCAGCATGCAAACAGATTAGTTACACCTTATTTTATTTGAGGGGTAGAGTACAAAATTTATCTCACTGTACTTAAAGCTATTGCTTCAAATCTTCAGTTTAGTCCCTCAGTCGTGTCCAGTTCTTTGCGACCCCATTGACTGCAGCGTGCCAGACTTCCCTGTCCTTCACCAGCTCCTGGAGCTTGCTCAAAATCGTGTCCATTGAGTCGGGGATGCCATCCAACCATCCCATCCTCTGTTGTCCCCTTCTTCCTCCTGCCTTCAGTCTTTCCCAGCATCAGGGCCTTTTCTAACGAGTCAGTTCTCATCAGGTGGCCAAAGTATTGGAGTTTCAGCTTCAGCATCAGTCCTTCCAATGAGTATTCAGGACTGATTTCCTTTATTATTGACTAGACTGATCTCCTTGCAGTCCAAGGGACTCTCAGGAGTCTTTTCCAACACCACAGTTCAAAAGCATCAATCCTTCTGTGCTCAGCTTTCTTTATGGTCCAACTCCCACATACATGTACAACTACTGGAAAAACCATAGCTTGGACTAGATGGACCTTTGTTGACAAAGTAATGTCTCTGCTTTTTAATATGCTGTCTAGGTTGGTCATAACTTTTCTTCCAAGGAGTGCTTTTAATTTCACACCTGCAGTCACCATCTGCAGTGATTTTGGAGGCCAAGAAAATAAAGTCTGTCACTCTTTCCATTGTTTTCCCATCTATTTGCCATGAAGGGATGGGGCCAGATGACATGATCTTAGTTTTTTGAATATTGAGTTTTAAGCCAACTTGTTCGCTCTCCTCTTTCACTTTCATCAAGAGGCTTTTTAGTTCTTCTTTGCTTTCTGCCATAAGGGTGGTGTTATTTGCATATCTGAGGTTATTGATATTTTCTTCCAGCAATCTTGATCCTAGCTTGTGCTTTTTCCAGCCCAGTATTTCTCATGATATCCTCTGCGTATAAGTTAAATAAGCAGGGTAACAATACACAGCCTTGGCGTACTCCTTTTCCAATTTTGAACCAGGCCATTGTTCATGTCTAGTTCTAATTGCTGCTTCCTGACCTGCATGCAGGTTTCTCAGGAGACAGGTATGGTGGTGTGGTATTCCCATCTCTTTAAGAATTTTCCACAGATTGTTGTGGTCCACACAGTGCAAGGTTTTAGCCTAGTCAGTGAAGCAGAAGTAGATATTTTTCTGGAAACCTCCTTGTGCCTTTCCAGAAACAAGCCTTTCATAATACTCATTTTGTGGTTTCTAAGAATTGCTCATGAAAGCAATATTGAAAAGTAACATTCTCTCTTTTCTACTTCCTGGTTCTAGGCAATTCCCTAATAGACATTAGATATTATCTGCCCTCCTTACCTTATTTTCTTTAGAACTGTCTTAGGTTTGTTTGTGTTAAGTGGATCCTGGCATCCTATTAGCTGTTATCTGTAGCTGAGGGCACGTTGCCTGACTCTCTGAGAGCATTAAGCCCTTGCCATGGTCTCAGGTCAGCTCAGGAACATTTCTCGTGACCATCACATCTTCAGCTTTAATCCCAGAAGTGAGAATGATGGAGAAAAGTTGGCACCACATTTTAAAATACAGAATCAAAGTTGCAAGGAGATCTGTCTGAAAAGATCTACAGATATTGGCCAAACTAATCTATACAAGGTCAAATCCTTTTTAGAGCCCAGGAGAGAGGGCAGAAGTACTGTGTATTGTTGCTTTATATCCATGTTTACATCTAGACATGAGATCACAATGGTGGTATTTTCACTCCGTTTGCATCTGTTTTACTATCCTGCAGAGGGGTACTGACACTCCTGAAATAGAAAGGAAAATTGTGCCATCTTAGGGGACTCTGATATTTTAAGACCACTCGTGTCTTTTCCCTGTGCAGATTTGCTCAGGTAACTTTGTTAGCTCATCTTCTGAAGGGAATATCATTCTCTTTCTCTGCCTTGGCATCCAAGACACCAAGCACCATAATCCTTGTGCTGCTTAGATAATGATCTAGCTAGAGTTTGGAGCCCATTTAGTGAAAGACTCTTACTCCACTCAAGAAGAGAACACATAAAATCTCTGCCCAGTGACCCATCTCATCCACTTTTGTCAACTGGGGACTCATGTTGCAAGGGACACCTTCTCTTCACGTGCTGTGTGATAGCAGGCCAACTTTGTCCTGCTACGCAAATAAGCAAAGTGAAGCATGGAGTTTTGCTGGCCTTTATTATAATGATGAGGAAAGAAAAGAAGGAACTGGAGAAGAAGCAGAGAACATCAGATGATGAAATTAAGGTGACAGGAGATTGGGGAAGGAACACACCTCTTAAAACTTGAAAGGTAGTGATATTTGTAAACCCAAAAATGGTTGCTGTTGGTGGCAAGGGTTGTATCCTAAATCCCAACTGGCAAAATCAGAAGGCAGTGCTAGGAACTTAAAAAAAGAGGGCAGGGGGGGCAGGCTGCTGATATTAAGCAACGAATGGCTCAAGAATGAACCATCTCACTGGAGTTCTTATCAAATCGCCTATGTGTAAGCTAAGAGACTTCTGGCCAACAATGATGAGCCGCGGTACAGAGACATCAGTCATGTCATCTAGTGTGACATCTTTTTTTAACTTTTTGACTAATGGATTCTAGGATTCCATAAAATAACTGGAGTGGTTATTAGAAATCTCATCAGGGATCCTGCTGTGAGCTGCCTTCTAGAGATTTTGTAGGGAGCATAACACGGAGTGCACAGTGGCTGATGAAAGTCTGCATAAACTGACCCTTGGTGGGCAGGACTCCTGAAGCAGTCTCCCATGGGGTGAAAGTAAAGAATGGGGGCCTGCAGAGGCCTCTGGGTCCTGAGATCACTGCCATTGTCACCCTTTGCCATGACTGTGGTGGGAGACTCCACTGATGGAGAATCCTGGGCTTCCCTAGAGTTGAGGAGAATGTGAAATTATCTATCAAGGAGGCAAACCATTAAGGCTAAAGGCCTTGAAACTCTCAGTTGTTCCCTCAGCCAACAATAAATATTCTGAGCATTGATGGTGTCTGGATGGCCATCAGGAGAAAGGATGTCCTAAGAAAGGAATTACAGGTTGTTTCATAATCTACCATTTAAAAAATTTTTGTTTGAAAAATTAAAATTTGGGGCTGTTTTAACTGTGCTTTTTAAAATGTGATTTTGTACAAGACTGAGAAGGAAAGTCTGAGATTTACCAAGGTTTCATTTTTATAATACACATGTATGCCGCACAGTATACATACTATACAAGTACAGACTAATGAGGGGATGATGAGAAGAGCAGGCACGACCCACCCCTCAGCTGAAGAGCAGACCACCATCAAGTACTGATGATGACCCTTGGGTTGTCCTCCCCCATCACATTCTTTTAGCCCGTTCCTGCCAAAAGGAAACCACTATCCTGAACTTTATTTGTAAGATAATATATTCTTCAGTTTTGTCTGTTTCTGCTTTCCATAGCTCTTCTTTGCCCTTTTATTTTAGTCTACATTGATCGTCACATTTAACAACAGAGATGAATGGAGCCATGGTTCATTTATTTTCATTACTGTATAAATTTTCATTGTGTTATATACATTAATTAGTTCTTTTTTATTGATGATATTTGGGTTGTGATTAGTTTTTTTATGGTTCTGAATAATACTACAGAGAACATGTTTTGTGCACGTGTCCTGGTTCACACGTGCATTAATTTCTCTAGGAAGTAGCCCTGATAGAGGAAATATACACATACGTCCAAATTTTCTAGGCAGTGCCAAGTTCGTTTTTCCATCATGGCTGTACAAGTTGACCCTCCCGCTGAGGTATGACAGTTCCTAATGCTCCACATTCTCACTGACTCTTGGAATTGTCACACTGTTTAATATGTAAACATGCGTGTAAATATGATTTGTATGTACATGCATGTAAATATGATTTGTGTATTCTTGGTTGCCAAGGTTAATGGTCCTTTGATATGTTCATTGGTCATTCACATTTCCTTCCTTGCTAAATGTTTGGTCAGCACTTTTTATTGTTTTTTTTCCCTATATATATATAGATTCAATCCTTTGTTGGTTGTATGTATTACAAACATCATCTCTCCATTTATGGCTGCCTTTATACTCACTTGATGGTGTATTTTGATCAATAGAGGTTCTTAAATTTAATGCAATAAAATATATCAATATTCTCCATTGTAAGTTAGCACTTTTCCGTCTTATTTAAGCAATCCTTTCTTACCCTATTCATAAAGATATTTTTCCGATGTTTTTATTAGAAACTTTAATGTTTTACCTTTCTTAATTATGATTTTAGTCCACCTCTCCTCTTCTTAGAAGGACAATAATCTCACCATGAGGGCCTCACTTTCCTGATGTCATTTAAACATAATAACCTCCCAGAGAATCCCTGGGATGGAGAAGCCTGGTGGGCTGCTGTCTATGGGGTCGCACAGAGTCAGACACAACTGACGTGACTTAGCTGCAGCAGCAGAGAACCCAGATACCACCATAGTGGGGGTTCAGTCAGTTCAGTTCAGTCTCTCAGTTGTGTCTGACTCTGTGACCCCATGGACTACTGCACGCCAGGCTTCCCTGTCCATTACCAACTCCCAGAGATTGCTCAAACTCATTTCCATTGAGTCAGTGATACCATCCAACCATCTCATCCTCTGTCATCCCCTTCTTCTGCCTTCAATCTTGCCCAGCATCAGGGTCTTTTCCAGTGTGTCAGTTCTTCGCATCAGGTGGCCCAGAGTATTTTAGTTTCAGCTTTAGCATCAGTCCTTCCAATGAGTATTCAATACTGATTTCCTTTAGGATGGACTGGTTGGATCTCCTTGCAGTCCAAGGGACACTCAAGGGTCTTCTCCAATACCACAGTTCAAAAGCATCAATTCTTCAGCACTCAGCTTTCTTTATGGTCCAACTCTCATATCCATACATGACTACTGTAAAACTATAGCTTTGACTAGACTGACCTTTGTTGGCAAAGTAATGTCTCTGTGTTTTAATATTCTGTCTAGGTTGGTCATAGCGTTTCTTCCAAGGAGGAAGCATCTTTTAATTTCATGGCTGCAGTCACTGGGGATTAGGACTTCAGTATATGAATTTGAGGGACACAAACATTCAGTCCATAAGACGTCCGTACTTCTTTTTCTATATAAATAAGCAATTTTCTGGCATATTTTCCCAATAATCTGCAGTATAAGCTCTATCCTGACTATGTCTCTATATATGAAGAGTCTGTTTCTGAATTCTCTCTTTTATCCATATTTCTGTTTGAATGTCTCTACCAATAGCACTATTTGTAAATTACTACCATTCTATGATAAGCTTTAATGTCTAGAAGAGAAAATCATCCAGCCTACTTTTTCTTCAGTTCAATCTTGGCCCACACTTGGCTTTTCTCATAAATGTTAGAATCATATTGTCAAATTAAAATTTCTTTCTGGTGTTTGTTTGAACTTCTATGATGTCTATAGGTAAATTCATGGAATTTTTACATCTTTTGTAATACTGAGTCTTCGTATTCATGATCATGGTACATCTCTCCATTTATTTAGTTCTCCCTTAAAGTCTTTCATGCAAAGCTTATACTTCTCTACATGATGATGTCTTTCATGTGTTGAATATTTTGTTAGTCTGATTACCAGGTATCTTACTTTTTGTTATTTTGAGTAGTATCTTTTCTAAAATTGCATTTTCTAACTCTTGTTGCTGTATAGTAATGCAGTTTAAATATTGTATGTTTATCTTCTATTTAGCCATTTTGTAAAGCTTTTCTTACTTTTATAATTTATAGACTCTTCTGAATTTTCTTTGTAGATAATCAGTCATGTGAATTATGATAGTTATTTTTTTCTGATCTGTGTACTTATTTTTAATTTAGTGGACAGACTGGAATTTCCCACACAATGCTAAATAATAATTGTGGTGCTAGTCATTCTTGACTTGTTCCTTCTTTTAAATGGAATGTCTTTAACATTCCCGTTCAGTATGGTTTTGATATAGATGTATCATATCTATATCATCTACATCTTGGATGTCTGTCATGTCAAGAATATATTCCTCAAGGACTTCCCTGGTGGTCCAGTGGCTAAGACTTTGGTCTCCCAATGAAGGGACCAGGTTTCAATCACTAGTCAGCAAACAAGGACCCACATGCTGCAACTAAGAGTCTGCATGCCACAAGTAAAGATCCCACATTCCACAGTGAAGATCAAAGATCCCATGTACCACAGTTAAGACGTGGCACAGCTAAATAAATAATTTTTTTTAATGTACACCTCTCTTCCTAGTTGACTGAAGCTCTAATTAAATTGAAGTATAGTTGATTAATAATACTGTGTTAGTTTCAGATTTACAGCATAGTGATTCAGTTATTCTTATGATTATATTCCATTGTAAGTTATTATAAGATATTGAATATAATTCCTTGTGCGATTCAGTAAATCCTTGTTACTTTTTTATGTATAGTATTTGTGTTTGTTAACTCCATATTCCTAATTTTCCCTCCCTCCTTTGGTAACCATAAGTTTGTTTCCTCTTGCCTATCAGTGTGTTTCTATTTTGTATATAGATTCATTTGTATTATTTTTTAGATTACATATGTAAGTGATACCATCATACTGTTTGTCTTTCTCTGTATAACTTCACTAAGCATAATTTTCCTAGGTTCATCTATGTTACTTCAAATGGCAATATTTGTCATTTTTATGGCTGAGTAGTATTCTGTTGGATTATACCACAGCTTAATCCAGCTGTTTGTTGATGAGCGCCTGTATTGTTTCTATCTCTTGGGTGTTGTGGATAGCGCTGCAGTCATGTATCTTCTCTAGCTGCTATTTTCACTTTCTCTGGATGTATGTCCAGGAGTGGAATTGCGGGATCATGTAGCAGCTCTATTTTCAGTTTTTTAAGGAACCTTCCTACTGTTCTCTGTAGTGGCAGCACCAGCTTATATTCCCACCCATAGTGTACAAGGGTTCCCTTTACCTAAGCCTTTTTATCACAAACATTCATTTTATCAAATGCTATGATCTTATGCAGAGACATTACTTTGCCGACTAAGGTCCGTCTAGTCAAGGCTATGGTTTTTCCTGTGGTCACGTATGGATGTGAGAGTTGGGCTGTGAAGAAGGCTGAGCGCCGAAGAATTGATGCTTTTGAACTGTGGTGTTGGAGAAGACTCTTGAGAGTCCCTTGGACTGCAAGGAGATCCAACCAGTCCATTCTAAAGGAGAGCAGCCCTGGGATTTCTGTGGAAGGAATGATGCCTAAAGCTGAAACTCTAATACTTTGGCCACCTTATGCAAAGGGTTGACTCATTGGAAAAGACTCTGATGCTGGGAGGGATTGGGGGCAGGAGGAGAAGGGGACGACCAAGGATGAGATGGCTGGATGGCATCACTGACTCGATGGACGTGAGTCTGAGTGAACTCCGGGAGATGGTGATGGACAGGGAGGCCTGGCGTGCTGTGATTCGTGGGGTTGCAAAGAGTTGGACATGACTGAGCGACTGAACTGAACTGAACTGATGATCTTATGGGTTTCTTTTCATTCTAATCTACTGTTTTGGTCAGTTACATTGATCATTTTCTAATTTTAAGTCAGTCTCGTATTCTTAATATGATCCAGACTTGCCTTGATATATTGCATTTTACACATTGCTGAGTTCAGTTTGCTATTTTGTTTAGCATTTTTTGCATCTGTGCTCATGAGCGATGTGTGTAATTTACTTTCTTGAATGGCTAGAAATCAAGGTAATTCTTGATTTATAAAACTACTTGGGGGACTTCTCTGGCTATCCAGTGATTATTACTCTGCATCTCCACTGTAGGGGGCGAGGGTTCAACCCCTAGTCGGGGAACTAAGATCCTACATGCTGTGCAGCTTGGCCAAAAAAAATAATAATCTATTTGAGTGAATGATTTTGAATGCCTCCCATTTGTTCGTATTCAGTGCCCCTAGACACTTTGGAGAAGGCAATGGCACCCCACTCCAGTACTCTTGCCTGGAAAATCCCATGGACAGAGGAGCCTGGTGGGCTGCCGTCTATGGGGTCGCACAGAGTCAGACACGACTGAGCAAATTCACTTTCACTTCTCACTTTCATGCATTGGAGGAGGAAATGGCAACCCACTCCAGTGTTCTTGCCTGGAGAATCCCAGGGATGGAGGAGCCTGGTGGGCTGCCGTCTTTGGGGTCACACAGAGTCTGACACGACTGAAGCGACTTGGCAGCAGCAGACACTTTGGGATTTTTGTTTATTTTTCTTCAAACTGAAAAGGCCCCCTTACTGTCTAGCTTCTGATTTGTTGTTGTTCAGTCGCTACGTCATGTCTGACTCTTCGCGACCCCATTAAGTTCAGAAAATAAGGAAGGGAGGAGAGTGAGTTCAGGATATTTCTTCCCCTGGATGCCTTCCTTGGAGGATCCATAGGCTGCCCTAACCTTAAACTGAAGGCCATAGTCCCGAATACCCTGAATACGTCTTTATTTTGCTGTCACTCTTAGATCGTTTTTCAGGATGTAAAAACTGGGGGTCGGGGAGTAAAAGTCTCAGTTTACTCTGATTTTGGCTATCATCCCATAGTTTTCCAACCATCATTCCTTCAGAGAAGTCAACATTTAGTCTAAGATTTATTCCTTCGTATGTAATGTTTCTTTTCTTTCTTACTGGTTTCAGATCTTGCCTTCTTGTTTAGTGTTCTGTAATGTAACTGTAACACTGCTAAGTGGACCTTTATTTTATTTATCCTGATTGGGATTTGCTGGGTTTCCTGAATCTGAGATTGTTTCCTGTTACCAGTTCTGGGAAAGTCTTGGCCATTTACTTTTTTCCATTTGTAGAAGTATTATTTGCTCCATTTTCACATTTGCCTAATATACACTTGAGAGCCTCTCTCTTTTTTAACATGCTTTCAATTTTTTTATAATTTCATATATAAGTATTTTATACTCAGTTCAGTTCAGTTCAGTCACTCAGTTGTGTCCGACTCTTCACGACCCCATGAATCTCAGCACGCCAGGCCTCCCTGTCCATCACCATCTCCCGGAGTTCACTCAGATTCACTTCCCATCGAGTCAGTGATGCCATCCAGCCATCTCGTCCTCTGTCGTCCCCTTCTCCTCCTGCCCCCAATCCTTCCCAGCATCAGAGTCTTTTCCAATGAGTCAACTCTTTGCATGAGGTGGCCAAAGAACTGGAGTTTCAGCTTTAGCATCATTTTATACTCTGCTGTCCATAATTCCAATAGCTGTAATCTTTGCAGCTCTGCTTCTTTTGTTTGACATTTCCATCAGCTCTTACTCATTGTGCCTTGTTGACTCTTGGATTTAGTTATTTGTGATTGTGAGCTCATCTAGCTTAGAACTTTATCAGTAGACACTTTCAAGCTTTTAATATAAAGTTCATTCATTGAGATATTATTTGTGATTGCTTCTACTAAGTGCCTAGGAGAACTACCAACATGGACTAATTTTAAATTATTGAGCTTGAGTCTTTTTTTTTTTTTTTTACAACAAAGTAGGCTGGATATAGAGTCCAACAGTGTAAGTACAGCCTTGTATTAACAGTTAGAAACTGAAAGGTTTTTTTTTGCTTCAGTTCAGTTCAGTCACTCAGTTGTGTCAGACTCTTTGCAACCCCATGGACTGCAGCATACCAGAATTCCCTGTCCATTACCAACTCCCAGAACTTACTCAAACTCATGTCCATCGAGTCAGTGATGCCATCCACCATCTCATCCTCTGTCATCCCCTTTTCCTCCTGCCTTCAATCTTGCCCAACATCAGGGTCTTTTCAAATGAGTCACTTCTTCTCATCAGGGAGCCAAAGTATTGGAGTTTCAGCTTCAGCATTAGTCCTTCTAGTAATTATTCAGGACTGATTTCTTTAGGATTAACTGGTTGGATCTCCCTGCAGTTCAAGGGACTCTCAAGAGTCTTCTCCAACACCACAGTTCAAAAGCATCAATTCTTTGGCACTCAGCTTTCTTTATAGTCCAACTTGCACATCCATACATGGCTACTGGAAAAACCATAGCTTTGACTAGACTGACCTTTGTTGGCAAAGTAATGTCTCTGCTTTTTAATATGCTTTCTAGGTTGGTCATAACTTTGCTTCCAAGGAGCAAGCATCTTTTATTTCATGGCTGCAATCACCATCTGCAGTGATTTTGGAGCCCCCCAAAATAAAATCTGTCACTGTTTCCATTGTTTCCCCATCTATTTGCCATGAAGTGATGGCACCGGATGCCATGATCTTAGTTTTCTGAATGTTGAGCTTTAAGCCAACTTTTTCACTCTCCTTTCGCTTTTCATCAAGAGGCTCTTTAGTTTTTCGCTTTCTGCCATGAAGGTGGTGTCATCTGCATATCTGAGGTTATTGATATGTCTCCCGGCAATGTTGATTCCTGCTGTGCTTCATCTGGCCCAGCATTTCTCATGATATAAGAGAACTTATCTGCATATAGGTTAAATAAGCAGGGTGACAGTATACAGCCTTGATATACTCCTTTCCTGATTTGGGACCAGTCGGTTGTTCCATGTCCAGTTCTAACTGTTGCTTCCTGACCTGCATACAGATTTCTCAGGAGGCAGGTCAGGTAGTCTGGTATTCCCATCTCTTTAAGAATTTTCCACAGCTTTTTGTGATCCACAGAGTCAAAGGCTTTGGCACAGTCAAAGAAGCAAAAGTAGATATTTTTCTGGAACTCTCTTGCTTTTTCAATGATCCGCCAGATGTAGGTGATTTGATCTCTCGTTCCTCTGCCTTTTCTAACCAGCTTGAACATCTGGAAGTTCATGGTTCACGTACTGTTGCTTCCATTACCTTAAGTCCAAAACAGGATGTATTTCCGGTATCTACTTATTTAGGGCAGAAGTTCTATTTTGTTTATACTTTAAGGGTGTGACCCTCAGTCTCTAGTACTCCAGCCTTCATGCAGGATTCTTCCACAGTGCTCTAAAACCTAGGCACTAGGCCACCCAAGTTCACAATCACCTCCATTCAGACTGCAGCTCCACAGGTTACTTCTGTAGATTTATGCTTTCTCATTGTTTTTGGCACTGAGAAATTCTTTTCTCTGAGCACTGCACTCATTAAAAAGAATTTTATAATCTAGTATTTTTACTTGGAGGAGTTTCTGTGATCATCCACCCTACATTTGAAACAGTGTATGCTATATTGCTCAGCTTAGCTCAGTTCAGTCCCTCAGTCGTATCCGACTCTTTGCGACCCCATGAATCGCAGCATGCCAGGCCTCCCTATCCATCACCAACTCCTGGAGTTACCCAAACTCATGTCCATCGAGTTGGTGATGCCATCCAGCCATTTCATCCTCTGTCGTCCCCTTCTCCTCCTGCCCCCAACCCCTCCCAGCATCAGAGCCTTTTCCAATGAGTCAACCCTTCGCATGAGGTGGCCAGAGTATTGGAGTTTCAGCTTCAGCATCAGTCCTTCCAATGAACACCCAGGACTGATCTCCTTTAGAATGGACTGGTTGGATGTCCTTGAAGTCCAAGGGACTCTCAAGAGTCTTCTCCGACACCACAGTTCAAAAGCATCAATACTTCTGCACTCAGCTTTCTTCACAGTCCAACATCCATACATGACCACAGGAAAAACCATAGCCTTGACTAGACAGACCTTTGTTGGCAAAGTAATGTCTCTGCTTTTCAATATGCTATCTAGGTTGGTCATAACTTTCCTTCCAAGGAGTAAGCGTCTTTTAATTTCATGGCTGCAATCACCATCTGCAGTGATTTTGGAGCCCCCCAAAATAAAGTCTGACACTGTTTCCACTGTTTCCCCATCTATTTGCCATGAAGTGATGGGACCAGATGCCATGATCTTCGTTTTCTGAATGTTGAGCTTTAAGCCAACTTTTTCCCTCTCCTCTTTCACTTTCATCAAGAGGCGTTTTAGTTCCTCTTCACTTTCTGCCATAGGGTGGTGTCATCTGCATATCCGAGGTGATTGATATTTCTCCCAGCAATCTTGATTCCAGCTTGTGTTTCTTCCAGTCCAGCGTTTCTCATGATGTACTCTGCATAGAAGTTAAATAAACAGGGTGATAATATATAGCCTTGACTTCCTCCTTTTCCTATTTGGAACCAGTCTGTTGTTCCATGTCCAGTTCTGACTGTTGCTTCCTGACCTGCATATAAGTTTCTCAAGAGGCAAGTCAGGTGGTCTGGTATTCCCATCTCTTTCAGAATTTTCCACAGTTTATTGTGTCAAAGGCTTTGGCATAGTCAATAAAGCAGAAATAGATGTTTTTCTGGACCTCTCTTGCTTTTTCAATGATCCAACGGATGTTGGCGATTTGATCTCTGGTTCCTCTGCCTCTGCCATTTTGATCTCTGATTCCTCTGCCTTTTCTAAAACCAACTTGAACTTCTGGAAGTTCATGGTTCACATATTGCTGAAGCCTGGCTTGGAGAAGTTTGAGCATTACCTTACTAGCATGTGAGATGAGTGCAATTGTGTGGTAGTTTGAGCAATCTTTGGCATTGCCTTTCTTTGGAATTGGAATGAAAACTGACCTTTTCCAGTCTTGTGGCCACTTCTGAGTTTTCCAAATTTGCTGGCATATTGAGTGCAGCACTTTCACAGCATCGTCTTTCAGGATTTGAAATAACTCAACTGGAATTCCATCACCTCCACTAGCTTTGTTCGTAGTGATGCTTTCTAAGGCCCACTTGACTTCACATTCCAGGATGTCTGGCTCTAGGTGAGTGATCATACCATCATGATTATCTGGGTCGTGAAGATCTTTTTTGTACAGTTCTTCTGTGTATTCTTGCCGCCTCTTCTTAATATCTTCTGCTTCTGTATGGACCTTTTCTGTCCTTTATTGAGCCTATCTTTGCATGAAATGTTCGCTTGGTATCTCTAATTTTCTTGAAGAGATCTCTAGTCTTTCCCATTCTGTTATTTTTCTTCTATTTCTTTGCATTGATCGCTGATCCCTGTCTCCTGTACAATGTCATGAACCTCCGTCCATAGTTCCTCAGGCACTCTATCTATCAGATCTAGTCCCTTAATTCTATTTCTCACTTCCACTGTATTATCATAAGGGATTTGATTTAGGTCATACCTGAATGGTCTAGTGGTTTTCCCCACTTTCTTCAATTTAAGTCTGAATTTGGCAATAAGGAGTTCATGATCTGAGCCACAGTCAGCTCCTGGTCTTGTTTTTGTTGAGTGTATAGAGCTTCTCCGTCTTTGGCTTCAAAGAATATAATCAATCTGATTTCAGTTGCTCAAGGCCTCTTCAAAAGAGCACTTTTCACTTGTACTAACTAAATAATAATCTATGTATATGTGTATCTACTATTTATTAACATAACTGCCTCACAGTTAAGTGCCTCACAGTCCAATAGAGAAAGAGCCTTAAGAGATCCTGTAATCCAAAATCTTCATTTAGCACATTAAACTGAAGTGGAGGGCCATTGAGTCAGCCAGGGTCACGTAGCTGAATCATGGCCAAATAGGGCTTCATATTGTTTTTCAATAGCCATTTTAGTCTGTTCAAGAAAAGATGTCTCAAAATTACCATATATGCTGTTGTACTTTTCTTTCCCCTCTTTTCCTGGTTAATTTCATACTAAGCTTTTAGATTCCAACTTAAATGCCACTTCCTTGAACAAGTCTTATATGAGCCCTGGACTGGGAAAGGTTTTTCTGGGTGAATGCTCCCATGATATTCTATATTTCTATTATTATATCATCATGTCTTTTTTGTCCGTATATATGACTTTAAAATGCGTGTTTATTTACTCTTATTATTGTTGTTATGTGAATAATCTATATGTTTTATTAAAAGATTTAATTGAAGTATAAATGACAACATTAGTTTCAGGTGTACAACATAATCATTTGTGTTTGTATATATTGCCAAATGATAAGCATAGTAAGTCTAGTTAACATGTCACCATACATAGTTACAGATTTTATTCTTATGTCATTATACTTTATGTATTTGTTCAATTTTCTTTCTTTCCTGTTAGACCTGTAAGTGCAAAGACCTTAACAACTTGTTCACTACTCTGTGCTTAGCCTCTGAAATTATATCTGGAAATGATAATAATTAATAAGCACTAACTGACTAAAATGAAGTTTCTCATGAGGGGCTAATCTGGTGAGACTGTAGGGACTGGTTTGTTTGGGGGAGTGTTATGCAAAGCTGAATCTATTAACTAATTTTTAATTTTTGTTCTTTATTTCTCTAAGGAGAGTGTGAGTTTTATAAATGGTAGCAGTCAAATAAAAATTAACCCTCACGCCTTCCTGTGAAGGAACAAAAGGCAATTATTGAGTGTAAAAATGGTAGTTTAATTAAACTTCTCAACTGTTGAAACCAGATCAATCAATAATAGTATATAATGGCAGTTTTGTAGCGTGTGTATCGGTCAGCGAGAGGATATAGAATCTGGGGAAGGCCAGAGTTGCGAGGGAGTGAGTTTAGTGGTCTGGTGAGCGTTGACTGCTGTGTCTGCATGGTCTCTGCAGTTTCAGTACGCCCCACTCATCACTGGCTCCCTGGGAAATAGGCAGTGAGCACTTCAGGAATTTCTCTCCGTGGCTCACATAGAAACTGGTTCAGAGGCTTTCTCCAGAACCTATGGTCCTCTCAGCTAGACTCTAATTTGGAGGAGGTGCTAGTGCTGTCACACGGTACCAGTGGAAGTCACAAGGTTCCCTCTTTGCCAGTAGCGATCCCAGTTCATTAAAGGATAGGGTGTACTTTACAGCAGCATAACCTTCTTTTGCTGGCTTCCCTGGTGGCTCAGTGGTAAAGAATCTGCCTGCAATGCAGGTGACACAGGAGAAGTGGGTTTGACCCCCAGATCGGGAAGATACCCTGGAGGAAGAAATGGCAACCCATTCCAGTGTTCTCGCCTGGAAAGTCCCATGGACAGAGAAGCCTGGCAGGGAGCAGGCTTTGAAACCATGGGGTTTCAAAGAGTCGGACATGACTGAGTGACTGAGCATACAGACCTTCTTTTAATGTTACAAATTTTAAAACCTTGCATTTACACAAAAACTGGACTTTGTGACTGGTTGCAAAGTCTGATATTTTGCAGTAGTTGATTTAGGAGTCTCCCTGTTCCATCTGCCAGGGCCCTGGGGCCATTTCTATACCTGATAAATGTGGATACTCGGAACCACTCAGGGAAGATGAAAGTAATCAGGGAAGCCCAGGATGCTTGCTTCTCACAGTTGAATGCATGTGGGGCAAGCAATCTCCTGACTGAAGAAGTTTGTTGATTTAATTCTGTGTTTCATTCCATTATACTGTGAGTCTTAAGTTGTTATCATATGACTCTACAACTTTGTCACATTCAATGGTGTCATAGATGTATTAACAACTGGCTGGAGTTGGGCGATTAGAAGGGGACCCGATTTGTAGCATTTGCTCATCTCCTCTCCCAGAAGGGCTGATTTCAAGCTACCAGTGAGACATCACTGAAGGTGGAGTTGGCAAAGATGCTCATATGGGCTCTGGCAAGCTGGTGCCAGCTGATAGAAGCCTGCTCAGTACCATGGCATGTAGTGCTGAAAACAGTAAGGCTAACTGATTCTAAGAAACCAACTGTGTGAAAAGCTTCACAGAAAACCCTGGTTTCCAGCTGGCAACAGAGAAGCCAGATTCCTTCTATAATGTGAATGTGGGTGGATTTCAACTATCACTGGGGTCTAATGAGCTGTGTCTTCCTGTGAGCCCACTGAAGTCCACGCTACCATTTTTCCCATTCATGATCCTTCACACATACTATCCCCTGGATATTTAGATTATTCAGAGAGAGTGAAAAGGGGCAGAACTGCAGAAAAGAACTTCTGAAGGAAGGGATCAGTAAAGCTATAGGTCCCTGGCAAATTGACTTTGATAGCTTTTATCATAGTTTAAGTGCCAGGACAATGCATTTGCTCTTTTAAATGAAACATGGGACATATACAGTAGTATGTGTAATGTGTATGTGTTACTGAACCAGTTGGGTCCAGTTGCCCTGTGTGCAGTAAAGCCAGTCTGACACCAGTTTGTGGTGAGGGAAAATACAGTGTTTATTGCAAGGCACCCAGTGTAGGGTCAAGCAGGAATAACTGGCAGCTCATGCTCAAAAGGCCAGAACTCCCCAGTGGCTTTTAGGGAAGTGCATTTAAAAGAAACATTGGGGTGGGGCCTGCAAGGTGCCTCATCAGCTCATGGACATCCTTCTGATCGGTTGGTGGTGGGGTAACGGGGTGGTATTTCGAAAGTTAGCATCGTCAATCTTCTGGTTCCAAACTGTCTGGAGTCATTGAGCTTGTGGTCATCATACAGGTAACTACTTCTTCCTGCTGAGGGTCTTCGTGTCTGCAGAACAACTCAAGGATATGGCTCAAAATATTATTAAAACCTTTAAAGAAGAAATAAAAGGTCCTTGACTTTGTTTTATGGCCAAACTAGTACTGTTTTCACTTACTTGACTGTTTTCCTTTGTTCCTGCATTTTTTTCACTTCTCTGACTAAATTTGCTCTTTGGAGCTCAGTGAAAAGGCCAGGAGGCCTAAGCTTTTCTACAGACAAGAAGTGGAGGACGTTGGGGTGAGGGAGGGATCTGTCCCTGGGGAGACCCCACAGGGTCCTGCTTGGTTTCATATGTATGATTTAAAAATAATAAAAAAAAATGTGTATC
Source organism: Capra hircus (assembly GCF_001704415.2). NCBI lineage: Eukaryota > Metazoa > Chordata > Mammalia > Artiodactyla > Bovidae > Capra > Capra hircus. The sequence continues at coordinate 37,036,063 of NC_030822.1, forward strand.
TGTCAGTCTAGAGTTTAGCTGACGAAAGAGAACATTATCAGTCTCTTTGAAGCTCCCTGTGTGCGCCTCCTCTGTCCCCAGGCTTTGCCTCCCAGGTAATCAGCATATTGAATTTCATGTCTGTAATTCCCTTGTTTTTAAATCATTTTACCACATAAGAATAGGTGGTTCTATGTTGCCTATTTTTGAAACTTATATGATAAAATCATATTTATTCTGCAAACTGTTACATTCAGTATTATGTGTATTGAGTCTTGTACATTCACCTGCGCACTGCCAGACTGTCAGTTCTCCCCCACCCCCCACCCCCACAGGGTGTTTTAGCATTTCATTGTGTGACGTACCATATTTTACTTATCTGGTCTGTAGTCAGTGGTTATCTGAATTAATTTTTTTTTCTATTTTAGAAAATGCTGCTATATGTGTATGTTTTATAGATGTCTCCTGGTAAATATATGCAAGAATTTCTCTAGATGTATACCTAGGAATAGTGTCACTAAATTAAAATACTACCTCTTTTGTTAAAATAATTTTTAAAGATTACACTCCACTTACAGTTACTATGAAACATTGGCCATGTTCCCCATGTTGCGCAGTATGTCCCAGCAGCAGTGCATAAGCCCGTCTTAGTCAGTGTTCTCTCTACCACTTGGTATTGCTGCATACTTTAAGTCTGGGCTTAAAGAATCTGCCTGTAATGTGGGAGACCTGGGTTCAATCCCTGGGTTGGGAAGATCCCCGAGAGAAGGGAACAGCTACCCACTCCAGTATTTTGGCCTGGAGAATCCCATGGACCCTATAGACCATGGAGTCGCAAAGAGTCAGACACGACTGAGTGACTTCACTTTAAGACTGTGACCACAGAGTGTTTTGAGTTTTGTACATTGACAGTTATACCATGCATGAATAAACAGGTGCTTTTTCTACTTTCCTTTTTGGTTCTTTTGACTTTTCTCTACAGCTCCCCTTTTACTTGTTTTATTACATTTATCTGGACTGCCAATACAAAGGCCAGTCTAATAATCCTTGGCTTGCTCCTAATCTCAAAAGGAATGGTCTGAATTTCCATCACTAAGTAGGACATTAGCTATAGACTTTGAACACCTGAATGGATACTGAATCTTATCAGATGATTTTTCTGAGTTTGTGGAGGTAATCATATGTTTTGTTTCTCTTATGTTTTAATGTGATGAATTACATTGCTTTATTTTCTGATTTTGGTGAGAAGTTGTATTCCTGGGATAGATCGGGCTTATACATGATGTATTTTTTTCATCTACATGGATATATGTGAATGTGTGTTCACCTGCTTAGTTTATTAATATTTTGTTAAAGATTTTTGCAGCTAAATTAATGAGGAAGACAGCGCTCTGATTTTGTTTTATTGCTCTTTATTTGGTTTCATCATCAAAATAAATGAAGGAGCATTCTCTCTCTTTTTGGTTTTTCAAAGATCTTGTGTACGATTGAAATAATCTCTTCCTCCAATGTTCAGTAGAATTGACCCACACAACTTTCTGGGTCCTGTGTTTACTTTGGGGTACAATGATTCCATTCCTTTAATGGATATAGCAGTATACTGTACAAGTTTTCTATTCCTTTATGAAATGATTTTGCTGATATAGATATTTTTAAAAGAGTGCTTATTTCATTTATGGTTTAAATATATTGCTTGAAATTCTTCATAATCTTATCATTTTACTTTCTGCCTCATCAGTTCAGTTCAGTTGCTCAGTCATGTCTGATTCTTTGTGACCCTATGGACTGCAGCACGCCAGGCTTCCCTGTCTATCAACAACTCCCGGAACCTGCTCAAACTCATATCCAATGAATCAACAGTGCCATCCAACCGTCTCATCCTCTGTTGTCCCCTTCTCCTCCTGCCTTCAGATTTGCCCAGCATCAGGATCTTTTCAAATTAGTCAGTTTTTTGCTTTAGGTGGCCAAAGTATTGGAGTTTCAGCTTCAGTATCAGTCCTTCCAGTAAGTATTCAGGACTGATTTCCTTTATGTTGGACTGGTTAGCTCTCCTTGCAGTCCAAGGGACTCTCAAGAGTCTTCTCCAACACCACAGTTGAAAAGCATGAATCCTTCAGCACTCAGCTTTATAGTCCAAATCTCACACCTATACATGGCTACTGGAAAGATCATAGCCTTGACTAGACGGACCTTTGTTGGCAAAGTAATGTCTCTGTTTTTTAATATGCTGTCTAGGTTGGTTATAACTTTTCTTCCAAGGAGCAAATGTCTTTTAATTTCATGGCTGCAGTAACCATCTGCAGTGATTTTGGAGCCCCCAAAAATAAAGTCTGTCACTGTTTTCATTGTTTCCCCATCTATTTGCCATGTAGTGGAGGGACCAGATGCCATGATCTTAGTTTTCTGATTGTTGAGTTTTAAACCAACTTTTTCACTATCATCTTTCATTTTCATCAAGAGGCTCTTTGGTTCTTCCTCGCTTTCTGCCATAAGAGTGGTGTCATCTGTGTATCTGAAGTTATTGATATTTCTCCCATCAATCTTGATTCCAGCTTGTGCTTCATCCAGCCTGGCATTTCTCATGATGTACTCTGCATATAAGTTAAATAAGCAGGATGACAATATACAGCCTTGACGTACTCCATTCCCAATTTGGAGCCAGTGTGTTGTTCTATGTCCAGTTCTATCTGTTGCTTCTTGACCTGCATACAGATTTCTCAGGAGGCAGGTCAGGTGGTCTGGTATCCCCATCTCGAAGAATTTCCCACAGTTTGTTGTGATCCACACAGTCAAAGGCTTTGGCGTAGTCAATAAAGCAGAAGTAGATGTTTTCCTGGAACTTTCTTACTTTCTCAATGATCCAGCAGATGTTGGCAATTTGATTTCTGGTTCCTCTGCCTTTTCTAAATCCAGCTTGAATATCTGGAAGTTCACAGTTCACATACTGTTGAAGCCTGGCTTGGAGAATTTTGAGCATTACTTTGCTAGTGTATGAGATGAATGCAATTGTGCAGTTGAACTAACAATCAAAAAAGATGTCCTTTTCATCATAGGGGACTGGAATGAAAAAGTAGGAAGTCAAGAGATACCTTGAGTAGCAGGCAAATTTGGCCTTGGAGTACAAAATTAAGCAGGGCAAAGGCTAAGAGTTCTGCAAAGAGAACACACTGGTCATAGCAAACACCCTCTTCCAACAACATAAGAAACGACTCTACACATGGACATCACCAGATGGTCAATACCAAAATCAGATTGATTATATTCATTGCAGCCAAAGATGGAGAAACTCTATACAGTCAGCAAAAGCAAAACTGGGAGCTGAGTGTGGCTCAGATCATGAACTTCTTATTGCCAAATTCAGACTTATATTGAACAAAGTAGGGAAAACCACTAGACCACCTGTATGTTGCCTTTGGGGAAATGTCTGTTTAGGTCTTCAGCCCATTTTTTTAATTGGGTTGTTTGTTTTTCTGATATTGAGTTGTATGAGCTGCTTGTGTGTTTTGGAGATTAACCCTTTGTCAGTTACTTCATTTGCAATTATTTTCTCCCATTCTGAAGGTTGTCTTTCCATCTTGTTTATAGTTTCCTTTGCTGTGCAAAAGCCTTAAAGTTTTATTAGGTCCCATTTGTTTATATTTGTTTTTATTGCCTTTAAGAGGTGAGTCAGAGAGAATCTTGCTGCAATTTATGTCAAAGAGTGTATTGCCTATGTTTTACTCTAACAGCTTTAGGTTTCCAGCCTTACATTTAAGTCTTTAATGCAATTTGAGTTTATTTTTGTGAATAGTATTAGGAAGTGTTCTGATTTCATTCTTTTACATACAGCTGTCCCATTTTCCCAGCACCACTTAATGAAGAGGCTTTTTTCTCGCTTGTATGTTCTTGCCTCCTTTGTCATAGATTAGTTGACCATAGATGTGTGTTTTCTCTGGACTTTCTATCTTGTTGCATTGATCTGTATTTCTGTTTTTGTGCTGATACCATACTGTTTTGATTACTGTAGCTTAATAGTATAGTATGAATTCAGGGAGCCTGTTTCTTCTAGCTCCATTTTTCTTTCTGAAGATTGCTTTGGCTACTCAGGGGTCTTTGTGTTTCCATACAAACTGAAATTTTGGGGTCTCAATCTGTGAAAAATGCCATTGATAATTTGATAGGGATTGCATTGTATCTGTAGATTGCTTTGGCTAGTATAGTCATTTGTATAATATTGATTCTTCCAATCCAAGAACATAGTACATCTCTCTAGCTGGTTATATCATCTTTGAGTACTTTCATTAGTATCTTATAGTTTTCTGAGAACAGGTCTTTTGCCTCCATAGGTAGAGTTATACCTAGATATTTTATTATTTCTGATATGATGGTAAATGGGATTGTTTTCTCCATTTCTCTTTCTGATCTTTCATTGTTAGTGTATAGGAATGCAGGAAATTTCAGTGTGTTCATTTCATACCCTGAAACTTTACCAAATTCATTCATGAGCTCTAGTAGTCTTCTGGTAGCATCTTTAGGATTTTCTGTCTATAGTGTCATGCCCTCTTCAAAAAAATGACCTTTTAACTTCTTTTTTTCTAATTTGGAGTCTTTTCATTTCTTTTTCTTTGATTGCTGTGTCTAGGACATTCAAAATCATGTTGAATAAAAGTGGTGAGAGGTGACATCCTTGTCTTATTCCTGATTGTAGAGGAAATGCTTTTAGTTTTTCACTGTTGAGAATGATATTTGCTGTGGGTTTGTCACATATGGCCCTTATTATATTGAGGTATGTTCCCTCTGTACCCACTTTCTGGAGAGTTTTTATCATAAATGGGTGTTAAGTTCAGTCACTCAGTCGTGTTTGACTCTTTGAGACCCCGTGAACCGCAGCACACCAGGCTTCCCTGTCCATGAGTTTGGAGTCCACCCAAACTCATGTCCATTGAGTCAGTGATGCCATCCAACCATCTTATCGTCTATCGTCCCCTTCTCCCCCTGCCCTCAATCTTTCCCAGCATCAGGGTCTTTTCCAGTGAGTCACCTCTTCACATCAGGTGGCCAGTGTTGGAGTTTCAGCTTCAACATCAGTCCCTCCAATGAACACCCAGGACTGATCTCCTTTGGGATTGACTGGTTGGATCTCCTTGCAATCCAAGGGACTCTCAAGAGTCTTCTCCAACACCACAGTTCAAAAGCATCAATTCTTCAGTGCTCAGCTTTCTTGATAGTCCAACTCTCACATCCATACATGACCACTGGAAAAACCATAGCCTTGACTAGGCAGACCTTTGTTGGCAAAGAAATGTCTCTGCTTTTTAACATACTGTCTAGTTTGGTCATAACTTTCCTTCTAAGGAGTAAGCATCTTTTAATTTCATGGCTGCAGTCCCCGTCTGCAGTGACTTTGGAGCCCCCCAAAATAAAGTGAGCCGCTGTTTCCACTGTTTCCCTATCTATTTGCCATGAAGTGATGGGACCAGATGCCATAATCTTTGTTTTCTGGATGTTGAGCTTTAAGCCAACTGTTTCACTCTCCTCTTTCACTTTCATCAAGAGGCTCTTTAGTTCTTCTTCGCTTTCTGCCATAAGGGTGGTGTCATCTGCATATCTGAGGTTATTGATATTTCTTCTGGCAATCTTGATTCCAGCTTGTGCTTCTTTCAGCCCAGCGTTTCTCCTGATGTACTCTGCATAGAAGTTAAATAAGCAGGTGTTAAAGTTTGTCAAAAGGCTTTTCTGCATCTATTGAGATGGGTCATAGGATTCTTATCCTTCAGTTTGTTAGTGTGGTGTATCACACTGCTTGATTTGTGGATATTGAAAAATCCTTGCGTCCCTTTCCAACTGTTCCTCATTTGAGAAGTTCTCCTACAGTTACTCAACTCACTAAACAAGCCCTCCTTAGGTCTACCCAGAACAGGTTAGGTATCCTTCATGTGCTTTTAAAGTTTCCTTTTTGTTCCTATTCACAGCAGTTATCACATTTGATTGTGAGTGTCTGTTTATCCTTGGCCATTCCACTAGACAAGATACTCCTCAGGCCAGGATGTGACTATACCCTCACAGTACTTAACCTAAAAAAGTGAAAGTGAAGTCGTGTCCGACTCTTTGCGACCCCATGGGCTGTCTGTCCGTGGGATTTTCCAGGCAATAGTCCTGGAGTGGATTGCCATTTCCTTCTCCAGGGGATCTTCCCAACCCAGGGATTGAACCCGGGTCTCCCACATTGTAGACAGACGCTTTAGTGTCTGAGCCACCGTTGGATGTTAAATGCATTTTGAGTGAACGAATGAATGAATGAGGATAGCTCCAATATAGTGTGTCTTTAGTGTGATTCTCTAGCAACAGAGGCTGAGAGGATTATTGTTCAGTGATTTATTGAGAGACTGCTATTCTATAAGGAGGTAAGGGGAACAGAATGGAGTGGGATGCCATTGCCTTCTCCAAGGAAAAGAGAGGGGTTCCACTAAAGCCTGTCCCGAGCCTGATCCCACAGGGAGCTCTGGAATATGAAAGGCACCACCTCAGTGGTATCCCACCCTGAGACAAGGGAGCTGCCTTTTAACCCTATACTACTTTGTCATTGGCTGCAGGGCAAGAGAGTAACTTGCCAGTCATTTGTAAGGTGGCTCCCATCAGCTGAGGAGGATTCCTTTAAGAAGGATGTGCTGTGAGCTGTGGACAACGAATACTCCCAGTAGCTAAGGATTGGTTGGGTGCACCGGCCTGGTAATGGGGATCTAGGCCAGATTCAGTGGCGTCTACTGCAGTGTGATAGAATAACAGGAAAAGGGGTTGCAGAGACACAGGAGAAACATTGACTCATGTGACCTCTGAGGTGGAGGGAAATGATGACAGAGAGAAAGGACACTCTGCCTTCCTCACTACCCCTACGTTTTGTACTCCTTTCCCAGCCAAGATTCTGCTTGCTGCCTTGTTGTGGGTACCAAAGGCAGGTGTCTGCGTAGCTGACTGGATGCTCCTGAGAGGGAGGCTGGCTTTGCAGGGAGCTGGAGTGTGCTCCACTTGGTCCCCTTTACACAGTCAGATATCTCCCTGACTGAATACATGGGGACAACACAGTTCAATGAAAAAGATTTGCACACCTGAAGGAGAACTTAATAGAGTTGTCAAGGACAGCAATTTCATTTTTGAAAAAAGGTGAGACCAGTCAGGTAGAATGTCCCTGGACCACTGTTATTCTACCTGTGGAAGCATTATTGTCCGAAATAGCAAGCCAGTTCCCTGACAAAAAGCTTTGTCCCATGGATTGGCATTTGCTTGCTTGGAAAATGAGTTTTGAGCCTTTGGAGAATCGAAGTCATCTGTGGTATTTACAATACAGCCTTACTGTCCAGCAGCTAAGTGTAGTCTAATTCTGACAGATGGCTCTCAAGGGAAATTTTCTTTCAGATTGGATTATGCTTCCATGCTGAAATGCTCTAATTAAGGGGAGTCTATAAACATAGTGGGGAGGGGAAGAGAGGGTAAGTTAGGCTGTTTCTTAGGAAGCTGTTTTGGAAAATGGCCACGTTTACAATCTTTATCCTCCCAGCCCCACACGCACATCTACACTGAGAATCCAGGCCACTGCTCTGCTAAAAGCATGGTAGTGCTGGATCAATGGTCAGCTTTCACCAAGGAGCCCTGACTTCACTTCCTTCGAGGTCCTACCCCTCTAGCCTCATCTCCATCTGGTTTTGGCTTTTAACTGTCATGTTAACTATCTTGAGGTATAATTTCCAGGATAATTGTTTCATCAACATAATCAGGACTGATTTTTTAAAACCCCAATTGATCTATCAGGTCAGTTGTCTTAAACATTGCTAACCATTCTTTTATAAATCTAATACTTTGATTTTAAGGTTCCACTTTATTACCTTTCTCTTTCTTTTTCTCTTGTCCTTTTTTTCTGTTACCTTTCTTAATCCTTACCAGTTCGATACCTAAGTAGCTGTAGGAAAAGGCTACTTGACTGTCAGATAAAAAAGGATGAATATTGCATGAGTGAGTTTGGAAAAATTTAATCTGGAAGTTATGGAGTGGGTTTGGTTAAGAAGAGTTCCAGTTCTGTCTCTATCATTTATTCAACAAGTGTTTTTGGATACCTACTGTGTGCCAGGTAACATGCTAGGCGTTGAGTACATATGGTCCCTGCTCTCTTAGAGCTTAAAGTCCTGAGAGATGTGAATGTAGGAAAAGGGGATAGATAGGAAACAAAAGTTTTCACAGATAATTATTTACATGTGTGATTGGCACTTTGAAGAAGACATAGGTGAGCACTACTTTGAAAACCTAACCTAGCCTGGTGCATCAAAGAAGGATGCTTGGAGGAGACAATATTGAAGCTGAGGCCAAAGGAAAGTTAGGTGTTGACCTGGAGGAGGGCAGAGTTCCAGAAAAAAGGAATTGGCATGTGTAGAGGTCCTGAGACAGAAACAGTTTTGGGAAGTTCCAGGAGCAGAAAGCACAGACTGGTTAAAAAGGGGAAACAAGATGGAAAATGGACCAGAACTCAGAAAAGAGCAAGATTGAATAGAGTCTTATGGCAAAATAAATCTCTGGGTCCTCATTTTCTGAGTAATTTTTGAAGGATTTTGAGCAGTGACACATACAGATTTATGGTCTTAAAAGATCGCTCAGGCTGCAGTACAGAGAATGGACGAGAGGAAAAATGAAAGGGGAAAGGGTCAGGCTATTGTAGAAAGCCAAAGGAAATGATGATTTTTCTCACCAGGATGGTGGTAACAAGAGAAAAGTAGCAAATTCCAGATTTTTTTTTTAATTGAAGAATAATTGGTAGACAATAAATTTTATGTTTACGGTATAGTTTATACAGTTTGACATATGTATTGACATACATATACATTTATGAAAACATCACCATAATCAAAATATTGAATATTTTTAGTACCCCTAAAACTCATCTTGGGCCATTTTGTATCTCCTCCTTACCTCCCCTCCCTGCCATCCATTCTCCAGTCCCCAGGGAACTGTTGATCTGGATTCTGTCAGTATAGATGTTGGGATTTTTCTAGAATTTTGTATACATAAGAACCATACAGTACAGTACAGTACAGTTTTTTGTTTTGTTTAGATTTTTTTTTCAATCAGAGTAATTACTTTGAGACTCATCCATGTTGTTGTATTAATAGTTCAATCGTTTGCTGCAAATCACTACTTCAGTGCATGTGTGTGTGTAATAACACACACCACTATTTGTTTATCCATTGCTCATTTGGATTATTATTACTGAAGTATTTGGGTTGTTTTCAGTTTGAGACTATTACAGATAAATCTCCTATCAGCATTTATGCGCTTTGTATGGGCATATACTTTCATTTTTCCTGCATTATTTTCTGGGAGTAGAAGGGCTAGGCCACACCAATGATGATCAAAGTTCTTGTTGCCCTACATTCTCACCAACACTTGGCAAGGTCAGTCTTTAATTTTAGACATTCTAAGGAGTATCAAATGGAAGCTCACTGTGGTTTAATTTGCATTTCCCTGACGACTTACGATGCTGAGCATCTTTCATGTGCTTATCTGCCATCTGCTTATGTTCTTTGTTGAAGTGTCTATTCAGATCTTTTGTCAAATTCTAAACTGTGTTGTTTGCTTTCTTTTTATTGAGTTGTAAGTGTTCTTTTTATATTTAAGATGCCAATTACTTATCCTAATAGATGATGTGCAAATGTTTTCTCCCAAACTGTGATTTGTATTTCTATTCTCTTAACATTGTCTCTTGAAAGGAAGAATTTCTTAATTTTGCTCAAGTCCATTTTGTCAGTTTAACCTTTTACAGAGTGTGCATGTAGTGACATATCGAAGAAATCTTTGTCTCATTCAGATTCATACAGTATGATTTTATGTGGTTTTCTTTTAGAAGTTTTATACTTTTAACTCTTATATTTAACTCTTATGGACTATGAACCATTTTTACTTATTTTAATATGTAGTGTGAGATATGGATTGGAGGGTTAGATTTTTTTTGCATACAATATCCAGTTATTCCAGGACCATTGTTGTAAAAACTATACTTTTCCTATGTAACTGTCTTTTGCATTTTTGAAGAAAATCGATTGATCATATATACAGATCTATTTCTGGACTCTCTTCTTGTCCAGTGCTCTATTTGTCTATCTTTACTCCCATACCACAGTGTCTTGATTATTGTAGATTTATTGTAAGTCCTAAAATCAGATAATGTGGGTGTTCCAACTTTGTCCTACTTTTTTCAAAGTAGTTTTGGTTTTTCTAGGTCCTTCAAATTCCCATATGAATTTATGATCAGCTTATCTATTTAAACACGTAGGCACAACACACTGTTGGAAGCTTGGTTAGGGTTGCACAAGATTGATTTGGAAAGAATACACATCTTAAAAATATATATTGAGTCTTCCCAGTCACGGTGTGTATCTCTCCATTTAATACGTCTTCTTAAATTTATTTCAGCAACATCGTGTAGTACAGGTATCTGCAGCTCTCTCAGTGTTCATCTTTCTCCTTCCTGGTACTGTACCCTATAAACTGTACCTGCAGTGGACTCTCCAGAACCCCAAGTCCATTTTCTCAACTCAGGCTCCCACTGGGCTCTTCCTGGGTTTCCACCTCTGTGTTGTATCTTTCCAGGGGGTGAGCTGGGGCAATCATAAGACTCCCTTGTTTGTTTCTAGTTTTTTAAGTATCACTTACCTTCATTGGCTGGTGTCCAGTGTCTTGTAACCCATTGTTTCATGTACTGTCCAGATTTTTACTTGTTTAAAATGTGAGGGTAAATTCATTTACTGTTTTCCCATCATTGTCAGAAGTGATTAATTTTCTGTGAGATTTAAAGAAATTATGTTGTTGTTCAGTCACCAAGTCATGTCTCATCCTTCACGACCCCGTGGGCTATAGCACACCAGACTTCCCGGTCCCTCACCATCTCCTGGAGTTTGCCCAAGTTCATGTCCATTGAATTGGTGATGCCATCCAACCATCTCATTCTTTGTTGCCCTCTTCTCCTTCTGACTTCAGTCTTTCCCAGCACGAGGGTCTTTTCCAGTGAGTCAGCTGTTCGAATCAGGTGGCCAAAGTATTGGAGCTTCAGCTTCAGCATCATTCCTTCCGAAGAGTATTCAGGGTTGATTTCCTTTAAGATTGACTGATTTGATTTCCTTGCTGTCCAGGGGACCCTCAGAGTCTTCTCCAACACTACAGTTTGAAAGCATCAATTCTTTAGCACTCTGTCTTTTTTACTGTTTAGCTCTCACATCCATACATGACAGCTGGAAAGACCATAGCTTTGACTATAAGGACCTTTGTCAGCAAGTGATGTCTTTGCTTTTTAACGTACTGTCTAAGTTTGTCATAGACTTAAAAAATGAAAGTAGTCAAAGATGATTTTTTGGTTCCCAGCATGAGCAACCTCAAGGAAGGTGGTGTTATTTACTGAAATAGGAAGCAATAGATGGAGAATAGGTTGGGTTTTGGGGTTTTTTTTTTTATGTTGGTAAGACCATTTTTAACATACTGAGTTTGCACTTCTGGTGAAATATTCAAGAAAAAAAATTTTAAAAAGCAGTTGTATATACAGATATACAGGCTGAAACTCAGCAGTGGAGTACGAATATGAAATTTTCAACTCTGGAGTTGAAAATACGAATTTATAAATTGTCTACATATATTGTTTATGGTATTTGAATCATAGAGGTTGGTGAAGTTACTTAATAGAGAATCTATAGTGAAGAATGCAAAGAACATGGGACAAGTTCCTGAAACCTTAAAGTAACTTGAAGTGAGACAGCCAAAGAGGTAAACGGAAAAGTGATACTGCATTGTGGAAGGCCCTGGAAGCATGTTTCAAGGAGCTGTGAGTGGCCAGGTGGGTCAGCAGCTGCACTGACGCCAGTTAACAAAGACCTGAACAAATCCACTGGATTGGGCAATGTGAAAGTCCTTGGTGACTCTACTGAGTGGAGTCAGCAGCAAGGACAGGAGCCAGGGTGGAGTAGACTGAATAGCTAGTCAAGTAGGGGAGCTTAAAGATGCAGGAAAAAGAGCATGAGCCGTAGAGGGCACCCCGTGGCCAGGAGCCCATGGGAAGGTAAGAATGAAAGCGATCCAGAACAGAGTTGGTGGGTGAGCTTCCAATAGGACACTTCCTCCCCTGTCACAAGTGGGAAGGAGAGGCCCCACACAAGCAGGAAGCTTCATGTAGCCCCATCTGCTGACACGTCTTCTCCATGAAGCATGACACGAACTGTGTGCTGAGTGTGAGTATGAAAGGGCCCCTTCCTCTAGAAAGCTGATGATCCTTTGGGATGTACTGGTCTGATTGCTTTTACAGCAACTACAGAATATAAACTTGTTGACTCACCCTTAGTTCAGTTCAGTCGCTCAGTTGTGTTCAACTCTTTGTGACCCCATGGACCGCAGCACACCAGGCTTCCCTGTCTATCACTAACTCCCAGAGCCTGCTCACACTCATGTCCATTGAGTCGGTGACGCCATCCAGCCATCTCATCCTCTGTGGTCCCCTTCTCCTGCTTTCAGTCTTTCCCGGAGTCAGAGTCTTTTCAAATGAGTCAGTTCTTCGCATCAGGTGGCCAAAATATTGGAGTTTTAGCTTCAGCATCAGTCCTTCTAATGAATATTCAGGACTGATTTCCTTTAGGATGGACTGGTTGGCTGTCCTTGCAGTCCAAGGGACTCTTAAGAGTCTTCTCCAGCACCACAGTTCAAAAGCATCAATGCTTCGGTGCTCAGCTTTCTTAATAGTCCAACACTCATACATACATGACTACTGAAAAAGCGATAGCTTTGACTAGACGGACCTTTGTTGGCAAAAGTAATGTCTCTGCTTTTTAATATGCTGTCTAGTTTGGTCACAGCTTTTCTTCCAAGGAGCAAGTGTCTTTTAATCTCATGGCTGCAGTCACCATCTGCAATGATTTTGGAGCCCAAGAAAATAGTCTGTCACTGTTTCCATTGTTTCCCCATCTATTTGCCATGAAGTGATGGGACTGGATTCCATAATCTTAGTTTTATGAATGTTGAGTTTGAAGCCAGCTTTTTCACTCTACTCTTTCACTTTCATCAAGAGGCTCTTAAGTTCTTCTTCACTTTCTGCCATAAGGGTGGTGCTATCTGCATATCTGAGGTTATTGATAATTTTATCAATAAAAAAGATATTTTGTAAAAAAAAGTATTTTGCTTTTCAGAAATAATTTGTTGACTGTTTCCTTTATTATCAAGAAAACTTGAGTACAAACAGAAGGTTGAATAATCCTGAGTACAAAGTCACTTGTGATTCCTCTGCCCGTAGACAGGCACTGTAAACGTTTGGACATGGCTCTTCTGTATCGCCTCGGTCCATGGCTCTTCAGTGCAGCTTTTATATGTTTCTGACATGATTTGGCCCACTTCTTTGCTTTCCTTTGTGTAAGGGGAGAAGCAGAATGCACAGCTGTGTCTCTGAGAGGACCCACCCTGCGGGTGGTGGGGCCCCTGTCCCTCGATAGCTGGTCAGGGTTTCTCTGGCAGCCAGGCAGCCCTGGGCAAACACTCATTCCATGTGCAACCTTCAGAGGAAGCTTGTCTGGCTGCTTCTGTTTTGGAGGCCGAGAGGTCCCAGGCATTGCATCTGAAGGAGAAGCTGGTACTGATCAGTTAGCCAATCCTATTTTCAGATAGTCTTATGAAAACATTGAGCTCAAAGCAGGGTAACACTTGGAGGACCAGTGCTGGGGTGAGTCTCATATGCAGCTTTAGGGATCTTAGGGCCAGTGTCTCTTCAGCAGAGGATACTGCTGCCCTGGGGAATAAGGACATTTGCAGATATGTGATGCTTCCACTTAAGCCTGGAGGGAAGTGTCTCACTAGTTATTCACAACAGGATATGGACAGCAGCTTGTTGAGGGGATAGGAAGCTGAACAGAAGAAATGTTGGAGTTTTGTGATCAGCAGCTCAATGAAAGAGGGCATGCGGGGACGGTCAAGTCCCAGTGAAGCACTGATCTTTCAACAGACATTGCAGGTCAGGCTCAATGCTAGGCACTGGGATGCCCATAGAAATGGAAGGAAGAAACCACACCCTGGCAGAGGCTTGTGTCTGTGGTATCAGAGTAGGCAGCCAGTTCTAAGAAGAAGCAACTCGTCTCTAGCTCTATTTATTCCCTTTTCATGCTGGAAGAGTGAGGTGCGAGGAAAGAGAGAAAATTCACTGATAAGGAACTTTCCTTAATAACTGGGTTTTGTATTCTAGATTCTTTCAGAATGAAAAGGCACACTTTCAGCATAGGAGTCCCCCAATCAGGTCATGCACTGCATAAGAACTATAGTTTGAACACACTCTTACTGAAAAAATAGGCGATTTCGCCTTCAGAGACAGGCATGGGCTCCAGGAATCCACCTGAGAGTCTTATGTTGGCATCTTCATCAACCTCATCACCCTCCCCAGTCCCTATTAATCTGTTCCCAAAAAGAAATGTCACCAGATGGCCCTGCAAATGTTACCTGGCCGTCAGCATGGCTTCACCCAAAATAGGGAGGCATTAGAGAATTTAATCCATACTTCATTTCCTCCATTTCAAGTCAGTTTTGCACACTTTATGGGCATTTATTACTTTCTTAACACATTGGGCTGGACAGTAAGGTCCATAATCCAACTGTTATTAAAGAATCTTGCTTTTACATTTAGTGGGGGAGTGTCCAGTGACTCACAGATCCCAGTCTCTTGTAAGAACTCCTCTCTTGTTAGCATGTAATACCAGATTTTACTGCCCTCTGCTTCATGAGCTGTGCACTCCCTCAGCAGTCTCAATACCTTGAGCTATTTTTAGCATTTAATCCTTTCCAGATAGAAGAACCATCAAACCTGCTCTTCTTTTTTTTTTTCCCCCTTTTTTGTGCAGAAGAGTATCTTTCTATATTTTCAGATTGTGGAGGGGTGGTTTTTAGGCATTGAGCTGGTCTTTTTGAACAATGGCCTTTTCTCTTGCTGTCTCTTAGATTTCACACCCAGGTGTGGGCATCAGGTCTGGTCCTGGCCCTAGTCTGTGTCTTTCTCAATGGCAGCAGTTATAGAAAAGTAGCAGAGGTCAGTTCGGCTGGTCCTGGAGGAAAAGATAGAAGCTGAACTCCACCAGCTGAGATGACGACGTGGCCATGGCCAGGCAAAGGGACCACACACCCTGGTGTGGTCTGAGCTCCCCACATCTTTGAAGAAGTGTCAAGTCACAAAAGTCAGAAGTGAATTGGAATAGGAAATTTCAAATGGCTCCCTGCCTGCTGTTACCACTAGTTACTCTCTTCACAGTGGGGTTAAAAACTTCTCAGGGTTGCTTGGGGCTGGGAAAGGGGGAAATGGGGGACCATTGGTAAATGAATAGTGGCTAGGATAATGCAGAAGTTCTGGGAATGCATAGTGGTGATGGCCACACATCATTGTGAATGTACTTAGTGCTATCGAATTGTACACTCACAGATAGGTAAAGTAGCAAGTTTTATGTAACATATATTTTACCACAGCTTGAAAAATATTCAGAAAAATAAAAACTCTCTGCTGGGATATGTAAAAGACGTGGAGGCAGCAGAGGAGAGCCCAGACCTCAGCACCCAGAGCTGTCTCCTGCTCTACACAGGGACAGTATCTCGGAGGATGACTCCTCTTTGTTTCAGAGGAGGCCCAGGCAGTGAGGTCTGGAGACCTCACCAACACCTGTACTAGCATAATTCACCCCTTTTATTTCACTCTCTTCCCCTGTTTCTCACTTCTGTCACTGTCTCTCCTGGATACTGAGTACATCCATTGGAAATACAAAACCAGACAAGAATCTTAATTAAAAAAGAATTTTCTTTGTTGCAAATCATCAGTGAAGTCAAAGAACAGCTGCAGGGTGGTTGAACCCTTTAGACTCTGAGTGCCCACGTGGGACTGGCGTCCCAGCAAGTTTCCCTGGGAGGAAGGAGGGACTCAACAGTAATCCCCCCTCCTAGATGTCAGACCCTGAGCTCAGTGCTTTTATGTTTCCCAATTAATTTTTGCAAAAGTGGTATAGGTATTATGCCCATTTTACAGATGAGGAAACTGAAGTATAGAGGGGTTCATTAATTGCCTAAGGTCACACAAGTAATAAAAGGTGGAACAAGGTTTATATGTAAGCCTATTTAGAGCCCATGTTATGAAACTTAAGATTATTTCATTTTATCACACTTCAGAATATCTGTCCTACTATAAAAATATGCTTTGAATATGCCTTCATCAACTCCAGAGTAAAAATTTGTTTGTATCATGATATGTGTCCAGCACACTTAATGAGAGCCACTAGTATTTCTGGTGTTTCCATCTTAGATCCCCTCCCCCGCGTGAGTCTCATGCCTCTGGAACCCAGCCACACCAGAGCACCCAGCCATGTGCTCTGTCCCTCCAGTGTAATTTTTAATGACTAACTGATACATCACAGCCTGAATAAGGGACAGGCTGGCCAGACAGTTGTCCAGAGAACTAATCAATAAACGATGCCAAAGCACTGAGGTAGGAGGAAACTATTAATCAATATTTCTCTACAAGAGAATATTGCATATAGTTAGAAATAATACTTTAATAAGTCCCCGAGGGAGAGCAGTGACATTCCCAAATAACTCGGGTTGCAGGGAACACTCCCTAAGCTGTCTCCTGAAGATGTCGGTCCTGTTACCTGCAGACTTCAGGCTTGACTGTTCAGATGATAGAGGGAAGACCCGCACTACCTCCAACAACCTTCTTTCTCTTCCCATCAGAACAGTCAACGTCTCTTCCAGTTAACACTGAGAAGGTATTTAAGCAATTTAAGCAGTTTGAAAGACAGCCAGCGTTGACTCCTGCCTAAGCTGCCCACGTGCGTTGGTCTGGCCTGCAGGCCTCGTCTCCCTCATAGACACCCCCTCCCAGATGCAGTCCCATGGCTCCAACTGACTCCCCTTCATCTTCCTTATTCTCAAGGCCACTCCCCAAACACTCCATTCATGACTGGCTCTGCTGTTGCTGCCACTACCAGCTTTCAGCCTAAGAGCATGATTTTTCCAGAAAATAAAAGGGTGGGGCAAGAGGGAGAAAAGCAGTGCTACGTGCATTTTGACACTAACCCAAAAACAAACAGACAAACTCCAGCTTTAATAGACTTTTTAAAACAATGTATAAAATCATTGTTTTAGCAGATTCCTGACTCTGACCCCATTGCTAACCTTCATCCTCTTTGTGAGTGGCGGTCACCTATCGAGTAGGGTCAGAGGGATGGGGTAAGCGTCAACTTGGTAATAAAAGCAGTAATGTGTATGATACTATGCTCCTGTCTTACAAACATCCAGATCAAAGGGGCCACTTTAAAGAAGTTCTGCTTCCATAGAGCTAGTTTAAAAAATAATTTTGAATTATTTTTGCATCTTGAAACACCATGGTATATATTGCCTGTTTCTTATCGGTTGACTCTGGTGAGCTTTGGTGGGGAAAGGAACTAATAGCTCAGTAGTTCCTAAGATCTTCAATACCAATGAAGTATTAACCATGTGTCATATGGGGCACTGGCTACATTTTCTAAAGTCTGCCATCTGTGCTAATTGGCCAGCAATGTGGCTAGCCCGGGTCAAGATCCCACAGTCATTGCAAGAGGGCCCTGAGGCTTTGGGCAGGCTGGGTGATGGCAGTCCCTAAATACACAGTGCAGCAGTGATGCTGGCCTAGTTTTGGGAGCAGCTCCTGAGGTATCGGCCCCCCATGTGGGAGCTGAATGTGGACTGGAGCTCCAGACTGCTTGTTCCCTGCCTGGAGTCTTAGCCTGTCATCATTGATTTTATGGGGAAAGAGAGCATTTCCTTTTGTAAACAACACACCAGTGCCTTCAATAAGATGATGTAATGGGATTAATGATGCACTTTCCAGAATCCTCATCGATTCTAAAGATGGAAGTAGAAACTTGAGATGAGGCTAAGCTATGTTTTGTCAACATTTGGCCGCTCTATTAAGCAAAGTATCCTCAGACAAACAGCGGGCTTACTTGAAAGCTATGCTGGTATTTGAATACTCGGGGCTGGGAAGATTCTGCCTGTGAAACAGACATCGCCAAGAATATAACTGTCAGGCCTGAGAGTGAGGAGAAAAGAATTAAAAAATAAAGAATGACCAACCACTCTATGTCAGAGCCTGCTGATGGGTGAGCAGGTGGTGATTCGCTCTTGAATGTGTTGTCCAGGAAATAAACCTTGAGGTGTAAGAATAAAACATTAGAACGTCTGATAATATTATCTATCTCTGTCATTCTCTTTTTTTGACCTGTGTTTATTGTATATAATTAGAATGTTCTAGTTGTGTTTAAGTTTTATGTGAGTAAATACATATATGTTGGGGCTGTATGCCCCAATCTGTTTTAAACCAAATGTGCCAGTTATATTTCATCTGAGGTCTAAATGTCATCTTCATTACCTGCTCTGGAAAAATAAGCATTGCTGCTGCTGCTGCTAGCTCGCTTCAGTCCTGTCCGATTCTGTGCGACCCCAGAGACGGCAGCCCACCAGGCTCCCCTGTCCCTGGGATTCTCCAGGCAAGAACACTGGAGTGGGTTGCCATTTCCTTCTCCAATGCACAAAAGTGAAAAGTGAAAGTGAAGTCGCTCAGTCCTGTCCGACTCTTCGCGACCCCATGGACCGCAGCCTACCAGTCTCCTCCGTCCATCGGATTTTCCAGGCAAGAGTACTGGAGTGGGTTGCTGCTGCTGCTGCTAAGTCACTTCAGTCGTATCCGACCCTGTGTGACTCCATAGACGGCAGCCCACCAGGCTCCCCCGTCCCTGGGATTCTCCAGGCAAGAACACTGGAGTGGGTTGCCATTTCCTTCTCCAATGCATGAACGTGAAAAGTGAAAGTGAAGTCACTCAGTCGTGTCCGACTCTTTGCAACCCCATGGACCGCAGCCTACCAGTCTCTATCCATGGGATTTTCCAGGCTGGGATCTCTTAAATAGGTTTCCTTTCATGTGGCACCATGTTAAGCTGTCAGTAGAGGGCGCTAGAGAGACGATGCAGGAAGAAGGGCCTTTTCTTCTTTGATCTGGAATCCTGTCCTCAGGCTTCTGCAGAGAACCAGCTTCTCCAACACCCAGTTCCTACAACACCTGCAGCTTACCTAGAGCCCTGCCCTTGCAGTGGGGGCAGCTCCACAACACAGGCGGCCTGTTCAGGACCTGGCCTCTGCAGTGCACAGCAATCTGCAGCCGTCACTAGCAGCTTCCCTCAGGTGGTTTCATAGCAGAGTGCCTCTGCTGAGACACCTTCCCCTGAAGAGCTCTTTCTGGCATCTAGATGGCAGATTTCTGGCAAGCTCCAGAGGGTGGATTTCCAGTAAGTTCTGCTAGTGCAGTACCATGACAACTTCTCTCATTCAGTGAGTGACAGCTGTGTCCTCTCCTACAGGGTCTGGGACCTAGCCTCAGAAGCAAGGAGGATCCTGTCCTTGGGTGCTCTATCTCAGCCCAAGGGGAAATGGTTGCTCTTTGTGTCTGCTATTCCTCCGTTCCTTAGATATCTGGTCATTTCTTGCTAGCCAGTACCTCATTACTCAAGCCTCTGTTACAGTTAGTGATTCTTCATATTAAACTTGCCCCATCTCAATTACTGGTTTCTATTTTTCGTTTGGACCCAAACATACAGTGTACTTCTATTAGTAAAAAGAAAAAAATTGTATATGCATTGCCAGCGTATTTACATTTTATTATTTTGCAAGTATATTTATGTACTGTTTTATTAACTTTAATATATTGAAGCATACATGAAAAATTTAATTAGACAAAGATGAAACATTATATATATTTGATGATGTGGACCATTTTTTAAGTCTTTATTCAATTTGTTACAATATTGCTTCTGTTTTGTTTTGGTTTTTTGACCATGAGGCCTGTAAGATCTTAGCTCCCTAAGAGATCGAACCCCCACGCCCCCTGCATTGGGAGGTGAAGTCTTAACCAATAGACTGCTAGGAAGGTCCCTGAAATATCTTAACTGTCTTGTTATGATGGCTTTATACTGCATTAGCAAATATTTCAAATAACAATATTTGACCCAGTATGGTTAATCACTACTAATAGTAAATAAATATCTAAATTTCAAACGTTTTTGATCAAGACTGAGTGAGGCGGCCTGTGTCCATCTTTATATTAAGAATGAACAGGTTTTATTTTTAAAATAATGAATAAAGAGAAGCTGTTTTATTTCCTTACCCTACCTGAAGATAGGGTACCATATTGGCACATCTCTGGGATACAGGAGCTCTCTTTAGATACCCTTGATCTAAGGGGTGCTGATTTTTTCCCTCAGCTTTCTGGGAAGCCAGGTGGGCCCCTTTTAGGGACCTCCAGTCTTACCTCCTCACCTAACTGGTTTACCCAGTATGCACTGCAGATAGGGCTTTGTACATTTGCCACGATATAAAATGTTGGGGAGGTGCCATGTTAGCGTTACCTTTCACGCTTCCTCTCCTATCCCTTCTGTCAATCTTTCTGGCCTCAACTCAGGTCCCACCTTTCCCTGAAATTTTCCCCTGCATTCCCTTAGCCAGAGGAATAGAAACATCCAGTCAACGTAGATTACCCCAGTGTCTTCCACAGACTTGTGCAGTTTTTTCTGATCCATTTATTAGACAATTGACCAGATACTCAGCCACTGCTTGGGATACCTCTTATATTGGTGTTAATGAGTTAAAGAATAGGGAGAAGCCAGGTGGTGGGATTGACCTTAGAGATCATTAGGTCAGACGATACGTAGAGGAGAGGAGCCCTATCAAGCTTAAGTGGAACTTCTCCAGTATCACTTGGAGCTTAAATTGGAGTTCCAGATTCTCATAACTAGTCCACAGTTGTGTTTCTCATACTGTGTTTTCTCTCACCAGTTATTTCAGGATTCCTTGGGAAGGCATTCCTTTCCTCACTGACTTGTATTTGCCGTGGTGAGCTTGGCCCTGAGCCCTGTACAAATAGGAGCCCATGAATCAGTCCTTATTTGAGTTTATTTGCTCACAAGCCTCTTCCTTGGATTTCATTTGGGGATCAAACCTCAATCATTCCAATGGCTGATAGTTTCTCTTAAGCTCATTAACTGTCTCAGGTCTAGGCTGAGATAACTGATGATGTGCTTGAGCCTGTCTAGGAACTGAGATTTGTCACTGAGTTTCAAGTCAACAAATGGTAATGAGCCCGTCAATGGATGGAAGAAGCAATTCTGAGGCTAATTGTCTGGGTCCTACTTGCAATTTTAGCACAGAGAGAAAAACTGAATGTTTAATGTGTCTACCATCTGCATCTTCAAACTTGAGTGTCTTTCCAGTTCTTGAAATTTAATGCTTTCTTTGAAATTCTGACACTCAGTATCCAGATCTTCCCTTGGGAGAAATGGCTCCTTTTGTATTTCAGTGTTGTAAATCTGAGCAGTTAGCATGCAGGCTGTGCCTAGGACACTTGAGCCTGGTGTGGGGCTTTGCCTGTCTGCTGTTTCCTCTCAGTCCCAGCCTGAGTTGACTCTCTGTAATGCAGCCCCCAGGGAGGGCAGAAGTAGCAGAGGCTGCCCTGTTGCCCTCAGGACTCCACTAATGATCCTTTCCCCCTGTGATTCAATCACTAAAACCTCTGTCTTGAGAGCTTTTGCGATAACAAGAAAAACCACTTTTGGAACCTTGTAAAATGAGTCCTTTACAGACAATTGTCACCTCTTTAAAGGCAGATCCAATTAAAAAGTAATTGTGATCACCAATAATTGACGGTCCACATGCAGATTCTGTTACTTTGAGAACAGTTATTTTTACTTTACTTTTCCCCTAGTTTTAATGCTAAAAACATGCACATTTGTGCATTCTACTAGTCCATGTTGAGTAATTACTACATGCCAGGTCCTGCGCTGCTATGTCCTAGAGTTTCTGCCTTCACGGTGTTTCAGCTAGGCAGGGAGGTACGTATTCAACAAATAATTACACCGATTACTCTTTAATTAAAATTGTGAGAATTGGCACAGGAAAAAATACGAGGTACCCCAATAACCTGTAACATTGGAACAGAACTTAATCTGAGGGGTCAGGGAAAGTTTCCCCAAAGAAGCAGTATTTATGCTGAGGCCGAAGTGTGGCAAAAAGGTAGTAGAAGTTCTGGGAGAGCACTTCACCATGGGGAAACAAGCCATGTGAAGCATTTGGGATTTTCTTCCCTAAACAACAGTGGAAACCTACTGAAGGAATCTTAGGAAGAGAGTGGCATGAATCTATCTTCATTTTAAAAGTAACCTTCAGGCTGTTACGTGGAAGAGATTGTATGGTGTCTAGGGGAAATTGTCAAGGACTATATTGGTATTGTCTTAGATTTGGAGATTAGGAAAAGGGAGCCAATGTCTGGTTGTTTGGAAATACAGGATACTTAAGACAAACACAGCCTACAGGATACAAATACAGCATAAGACAAAACACTAAGTGTACACTGGTCTTCAAGACTTGATAATAAAAATGCTTTAAATTTTAAAGTTTTAAATCATTGGCATTACTAAACTTTGTCTCCCTAAACAAGGTAATGCACCTGAAGCAGTCATAATTAGACCCCAGCTTCTCTGAGAGGCTCCTGGCAAATGAGAAGTAAACCCTTGATATAATGATTTTGAAATAAGTGGATAACCAGAGACCCCCAAACCTACTCCTCTTACTTTTCCTAACAGTCACTTTGGTAGGACCCTCACCCAGCTGGGCATAATCCAGGAGGAGCCATGGTTTAATCTCTCACCAGCCATATCCATCTAAGAAAAAAGTGCACAATTTTATTAAAGCTATCCTGCCCTGGAAGTGGATATTGAGAAGAGGAAGGAGAGATAGATGACCAGGACCATTCATTCCTTCCACCTTCTTTTTTATCCATCTTTTATTCTCAACATTTTAACATACAGAAAAATGCAGAAAATGTAACAGATGCTCATATAACATAGTGTCGTATTTCATTCTAAATGTTTTTATAGATATAAAACAATACAGACATAGTTAAACTCCTCCCAGTCCCCTGAGATAAGTTTTTCTCCTTTCCATGAAAATTTTTATTTTCATACATGTGATTGTATCCATAAACAAAATGTAATATTGCTTCATGTGTATTGGAATGTTTCACAAGTAGCATCACAATTTAATGTCCTTTTGTAACTTGCTTTTTTTTCTTTTAATATTATTTTCTCAAGGTTTATCCACACTGATACTTGTACATATAGATCATTTACTTTGTTAGATTCCATTCTGTGAAAAAATTAGCTTGCTTAACCATTCCTTATGACTGATGGATAGTTTTGTACTTTATGCTAAAAAATACAAAAAAAAAATCTGAGATGAGTATCTTATATGCATGCCCCTTTAGGACATTAGTAGGAATAAAAATGCCCAGACTTAGAGTATACACATAATTCAGTTTTATTAGGTGTTTTTTAAATTGCAAGTATTTATGCCAGTTTATACTCCCACCAGAAATATATCGGCCTAAGTGTCTGTGCCTGTTTCCCTAAACTTAATTTGTTAATTTTGACAATCTGACTGGTACTAAGTTGTATCTTATTAATTTATATGTATACTATTAGGATTTCTTATGGTTTTCCTGATCATATACTTTGGTCAGTTTTCTCTTGGGGTTACTTTTTTGTTCATTAATTGTTGATATTTCTTTACTTTCTGATTATAAGTCATTTTTCAATTATACAGCTTACTTCTGTCAAAATAAAGCTTAACTTTTAGCTTTCTTATATTTTTGGTCATTCAGGAGCTTTTAATTTTAATGCATTCATATTTTTCTCATCGTTCTTTATGGTCTGCAGTTTTAGACTCTGCTTTAAGAAGTCTTTTCTTAAACCCATCATCATAAAAAGAGCATCCTAAATTATCTTCTAAAACTTTCTGCATTTTACAATTAATTGTTCTATCTAAAAAATTTTTTTATGTGTGCAGTGTGTGAGTTAGAGACCTAAGTCTGCCTTTTTCCATAGGGATGTCTATACCCATTATCTATTGCCACAGTAATGTTGCATAACCACAAAACCTCAGTGACATATTTATATTGCCTACAAGCTTAGCTGTTCTGCTGATCTGAGTTGGGCTTAATGGGCCTCACTAATGGGTCTCTTGTCTGCTGACCTTGGCTGGGCACTTCACGTATAGTGGAGAATCAGAGCAGACTTCTGTTGAGACAACTGTACTTAGGTATACTCCACACACTTCTCCAGACTTGTTTTTGTGGCAAAGGCTCAGGAGTAGGAAAGAAAGTGGAAACCTGGGACATTTTAAAGCCTGGATGTGGAACTGACACACAGTCACTTCAACATCATTTTACTTGCCAAATCCATTTACTAGTGGCCAGATTTAAGGTATGGGGAAATACACCATTTTTTTATGGGAGCTGTTACAACCTCGTGTGCGTGTGTGCTCAGTGGGTTCGGTCATGTCCAAACTCTGTGACCGTGTGGACTGGAGCCCATCAGGTTCCTCTCTCCCTGGGATTCTCCAGGCAAGAATACTGGAGTAGGTTGCCATTTCATCCTCTAGGAGATCTTCCTAACCCCGGGGTAGAACCTGCACCTGCTGAGTCTCCTGAACTGCAGGTGGATTCTTTACCCACTGAGCCACCTGGGAGCCCAAGGCATATATGGAGAAGGGTAGGGAACTGGAGCCGTTTTTTGAAATCATTTTACCAGAATTGTCCCAGCACCATTTATGAATAATCAGTTCTTTCTTTGACATGACAAGTTCTCATATATACTCTGGTTTTTCTCTTGATACTCTTTTCTATTCCATTATTTTTATTTTGTCATTTTCTATGTTATTTTAGTAATTGTTGAATCCAGCAGTACAAGTCTTCTCCCACTCAACTCTGTTCTCAACTATCCTCTTCTCTTTCTTACATGGATTGGCTACCTTTAGGCCTTCATTATTTCTTTAGAATTTAAGGGCCAGTTTACCCAGTTTCATGAAAAACAATGTAGACATTTTTATTTAAATTGCCTTGAATTTATATATTAATTTGACTAAAATTAACACATTCATAATATTGATGCTTTTTTAACTATAGACCATTTATTTCTCCATTGATTTTCAGTTTAGTTCAGTTCAGTCGCTCAGTCGTGTCCAACTCTTTGCAACCCCATGAACCACAGCACTATAGGCCTCCCTGTCTATCACCAACTCCCGGAGTCCACCAAACCCATGTCCATTGTGTCGGTGATGCCATCCAACCATCTCATCCTCGGTTGTCCCCTTCTCTTCCTGCCCTCAATCCTTCCCAGCATCAGGGTCTTTTCAAATGAGTCAGCTCTCCGCATCAGGTGGCCAAAGTATTGGAGTTTCAGTTTCACCATCAGTCCTTCCAATGAACACCCAGGACTGATCTCCTTTAGGATGGACTGGCTGGCTCTCCTTGCAGTCCAAGGGACTCTCAAGAGCCTTCTCCAACACCACAGTTCAAAAGCATCAATTCTTCTGCACTCAGCTTTCTTGATTTAGATGTTTATTAATTCATTGAAAAAGTATTTGTTGAGCCATACTCTGTTCTAAGCACTGTTCTAGAAGCTGTTATACAACAGAGAATAAAAGCAGAAAAAGTGACAGCTTTGAGGGCTTTATATTCTGGTCTATATTTATTGTCTGAAAAAAGACAATTAAAAAATGCAAATATTAGGAGGTGCTAAGTACTATGTAAAAGATGATGATGTGCAAAGAATTAAAAAATAGTTAGGTTAGCATTATAGTTTTATAAATGATACTCTGTTTTCTGTCATTCAATAATGTTCTCCTTAAAATTTTTTATAACATTTTTACATTTATGCTAATACAATATAGTTTTTGAGGCCATTCTGGAAAGTTGCCATCTTTTAAAATTACAGATTTTTTTGGCTGGTGAATAAAACTGCTGTTGATTTTTGAATAGTGATCTTATACCCAGCAAAATTTTATATTTGCTTATTGTTAAATTGGTTTGCAGAATCTCTTTAAAATTGTTTTTAACAGTATACAATTTTGATTCTCTTTATTTCTCCTACCTGTTGCTGTTTTTCTTAATGAGAACATTGTCAGGCCATTCCAGTGCAATACTGTATAGAAACAATTAGAGCAGAGAGGTTGTCTTCTTAAAGGGAAGGTTTCTAACATTTTACCATTAAGCGTGGCATTCTTGGTGAGTATTAGGAGACACCTTTTTATCTGATTAAAGGTTCATAGTTTGCTAAGCAAGATGAATTTTCGTGAATGAGTGTTAAATTTTAGTAACTCTTTTTTCTGAGTCTATTATGATGATAATATTATTTTCCATTTCCACCATGCTTTGTGGTGGATTACAATTTATATTGTCTAGACTGGAAAAGGTCAGTTTTCATTCCAATCCCAAAGAAAGGCAATGCCAAAGAATATTCAAACTACTAAACTACTGCACAAGTGCACTCATCTCACACGCTAGTAAAGTAATGCTCAAAATTCTCCAAGCCAGGCTTCAGCAGTATGTGAACTATGAATTTCCAGATGTTCAAGCTGGTTTTAGAAAAGGCAGAAGAACCAGAGATCAAATTGCCAACATCTGCAGGATCATGGAAAAGGCAAGAGAGTTCCAGAAAAACATCTATTTGTGCCTTATTGACTATGCCAAAGCCTTTGACTATGTGGATCACAAGAAACTGTGGAAACTTCTGAAAGAGATGGGAGTACCAGACCACCTGACCTGCCTCTTGAGAAACCTATATGCAGGTCAGGAAGCAACAGTTAGAACTGGACATGGAACAACAGACTGGTTCCAAATAGGAAAAGGAGTACGTCAAGGCTGTATATTGTCACCCCGCTTATTTAACTTCTATGCAGAGTACATCATGAGAAACGCTGGACTGGATGAAGCACAAGCTGGAATCAAGATTGCTGGGAGAAATATCAATAATCTCAGATATGTAGGTGACACCACCTTTATGGCAGAAAGTGAAGAGGAACTAAAAAAACCTCTTGATGAAAGTGAAAGAGGAGAGGGAAAAAGTTGGCTTAAAGCTCATCAGAAAACGATGGTATCCAGTCCCATCACTTCGTGGGAAATAGATGGGGAAACAGTGGAAACATTGTCAGACTTTATTTTTGGGGGCTTCAAAATCACTGCAGATGGTGACTGCAGCCATGAAATTAAAAGACGCTTGCTCCTTGGAAGGAAAGTTATGACCAACCTAGATAGCATATTGAATAGCAGAGACATTACTTTGCCAACAAAGGTCCATCTAGTCAAAGCTATGGTTTTTCCAGTGGTCATGTATGGTTGTGAGAGTTGGACTGTGAAGAAAGCTGAGTGCAGAAGAATTGATGCTTTTGAACTGTGGTGTTGAAGAAGACTCTTGAGAATCCCTTGGACTGCAAGAACATCCAGCCAGTCCATCCTCAAGGAGATCAGCCCTGGGATTTCTTTGGAAGGAATGATGCTAAAGCTGAAACTCCAGTCCTTTGGCCACCTCATGTGAAGAGTTGACTCATTGGAAAAGACCCTGATGCTGGGAGGGATTGGGGGCAGGAGGAAAAGGGAACGACAGAGGATGAGATAGCTGGATGGCATCACTGACTCGATGGACATGAGTCTGAGTGAACTCTGGGAGTTGGTAATGGACAGGGAGGCCTGGCGTGCTGTGATTCATGGGGTCGCAAAGAGTCGAACACGACTGAGCGACTGAACTGAACTGAAAGTAGGTTATCCTTAAATGCTGATGATAATCATCCCTACTTTGTTACAGTGTATTTTTTTTTGGTATATTGCTTTATTTTGCTTTCTTATAATTTCTTTAGCATTTTTGCAACTGTGTTCCTAAAGCAGTTGGCTTATAATTTTTCTGTCTTTTACTCTCCATGTCTAGTTATCATATCAAGGTTATACTAGCTTCATAAAACAAATTGGAGAAAGTTGCTTTTAAAACCAACCTCCTCTCTTAAAAAATTTGTATAAAATAGAAAATATTAGTTCCTTGAAGATTTGCTAGAATTTACCTAACAGAGTATCTGTTTTAGGGGGCTTTTTAAGGTGGGTTTTAAGTAATTGGTTTGATTGACCTAATGGTTATCTATTCTTGATGTGAACATTGGTAATTTTATTATCCTAGATAATTTTCTGTTTTACTAAGTTTTTAAATTTCTTGGTATTGGTAATTGGTATTCTCTAACATTTCTAAAAGTTTCAAACATATGCATAGTTGTATGGCTTCTTTGTCATTGATAACATTGTTTGTTCTTTACCTCCTTTTTCTTAATCAACTTTGTCAAGAATTAATTGGTCAGAATCAGTCAAAGAATCAGTTTTTGTATTGTTAATCCTTTTGTCTTTATTGCTGATACTTTCCATTTTTTTCTTCTTTTTGTGTTTTGTTTTGCATTCATTTTTGGTGTGATTAGCCTGTTACGCTTTTTCTAACTTTTTGAAGTTTTTTGTTGCATCCTGTCAGTCAGTCATTCAACTCTAAGTAGCTTCTAGTCCCCATTATAATCCCTTTTTGGCTGGTGAATTATTTAGAAGTATGCTTTTTAATTTCCAAATTTATGAGCTTGTTTGGCTTTTTATCATTGATTTATAATCTTATTGCATTTTGCTCAGAGAACATGATCTGAAGAATATCATTGTTTTGGATTTACTGAGACTTTCTTTGCAGCCTTAAATGTGGCCAGTTTTATAACTGTACCATGGTTCTTTAATAAGATATTTTCAACTTCTGGTTTCTGGTTCTTCATGTGAGGAGCTTGGAGCCTGCCACGCCATCCTAATAGCAAATGAAAAGCTGAGCAGACTGAAAAATCAGCAACTGTTTTAGAATCTGAAAGACATGTGAGGACAGCCTGAAAAACAGGGCAAACCAAGGTTGGAGAGACTTACAGGTGAATACGGAGAATAATCGTTCCCTGGAATAGGGACTCTTAAGTGGAAACCATCTCTAGAACCGGTGTCAAGATAGGAAACCCTGATGAACTGCTGGAGGCTCAGTGTAGACAACTCTGAGAATTAAAAGCTCCAGAGAAACCCAATCATAGTGGAGCCGCAAAATTTTGTGAGGTTTACCTCAGGAGCTCAGTCAGGTTTCCACAGTAAATATCAGTGAGAAATCCTTCCCTCCTTTTGGCAGGCAGAGAAGAAAAAGATCCTTTTTGAAACGCACCAGAGTACTCTATTCTTCTTAATAAGAACTGCCGATGGAAGGAGCTGTTTCAGTTCAGTTCCGTCTCTCAGTCGTGTCCGACTTTTTGCAAACCCATGGACTGTAGCACGCCAGGCTTCCCTGTCCATCACCAACTCCTGGAGCCTGCTCAAACTCATGTCTGTTGTGTCGATGATGCCATCCAACCATCTCTCTGTCGTCCCCTTCTCCCACCTTCGATCTTTCCCAGCATCAGGGTCTTTTCCAATGAGTCGGTTCTTCATAGCAGCTGGCGAAAGTATTGGAGTTTCAGCTTCAGCATCAGTCCTTCCAGTGAATATTCAGGGTTGATTTCCTTTTGGATGGACTGGTTGGATCTCCTTGCAGTTCAAGGGACTCTCAAGAGTCTTCTCCAACACCACAGTTCAAAAGCATCAGTTCTTTGGTTCTCAGCTTTCTTTATGGTCCAACTCTCACATCCATACATGACTCCTAGAAAAGCCATAGCTTTGACTAGATGGACCTTTGTTGGCAAAGTAACATCTCTGCTTTTTAATATGCTGTCTAGGTTGGTCATAGCTTTTCTTCTGAGGAGCAAGTGCCTTTTTTTTTTAATTGGAGGCTAATCACTTTACAATATTGTATTGGTTTTGCCATACATTAACATGAATCTGCCACAGGTGTACACATGTTCCCCATCCTGAACCCCCCTCCCACCTCCCTCCCTGTACCATCCCTCTGGGTCATCCCAGTGCACCAGCCCCAAGCATCCTGTATCCTGCATCGAACCTGGGCTGGCGATTCATTTCTTATATTATACATGTTTCAATGCCATGCAAGTGTCTTTTAATTTTGTGGCTGCAGTCACCATCTGCAGTGATTTTGGAGCCCCCCAAAAATAAAGTCTCTCACTGTTTTCATTGTTTCCCCATTTACTTGCCATGAAGTGATGAGACCAGATGCCATGATCTTAGTTTTCTGAATGTTGCATTTTAAGCCAACTTTTTCCCTCTCTTTCACTTTCATCAAGAGGCTCTTTAGTTCTTCTTCGCTTGCTGTTTAACTAGAGCCTAACCTGCTGGAGCAGTATCAGAGCCTAACTGAAGCAACTTCAGATAGCTTTAGCTGTCTTCTGCCACCTAAAGAGGGAAGGAAAAAAACTTTAAAACACTTGTGAAGTTCACAGTCCAGAGGCACAGGCTCCCTAACATATGAGACCTAATCACAGGACTCTAGTACACTTCCCCTTCCCACATAACTCAGCACCACGTTACCAAAGATTCTGTTCACAGCAGTTCTTTTTACCAAGTACATCATGTCCAGCTTCCCTGGTGGCTCAGACAGTAAAGAATCTGTCTGCAATGTAGGAGACCTGGGTTTGATGCTTGGGTTGGAAGGATCCGCTGGAGGAGGAAATGGCAACCTACTCCCATATCCTTGCCTGGAAAATCCCATGGACAGAGGGGCATGGCTTCGCAAAGAGTCAGACATGAGTGAGCGACTAACACTTTCACTTTCATGTCCAGCTATCAAGAAAAAAGGCACACCAAAAGGCAAAAGAGCACAATCTGAGGAGACACAGCAAGCATCAGACCCAGATACGACAGGGATATTGGAATTATCAGATTAAAGATTTAAAACAACTGTGATTAATATGCTAAAGCCTCTAATGGATAAAACAGTATGCAACAACAGATGGGCAGTGTAAGCAGAAACATGGAAATCCTAAGAAAGAACCAAAAGAAATTCTAGAGATTAAAAAAAAAAAAAAAAAAACACTTAACAGTGGGGCTAGCCTGAGCATGTTGAAGGTATGGGAAAGGATCACCTTAGATGACCCAGAGTGAAAAGGAAGCAATGCCTAGTAAAGGTCCAGTGGACTAGAAGGTGAAAGGAAACTGCAAAGGTAGAGTCAAAAAGAAAAGAGAATCTAATGTTGCGGAATCCAGGGGAAGTGAGTGATTTCACAGGGAGGGAGTGGTCGTTTATGACAAACACCTCTGAGAGGTCAAGATGAAGATGGAGAAATGTCCACTGTCTTCAGTTACGTGGAGGGTGCCTCCTGAGAGCAGTTTGGGTGGAGCTCTGGTGCATAAGCCAGGTAGAAGCAGCTTGAAGAGTTAGTGGGAGATAAGGAATTGGGGCCATGTTGCCTAAACAACCCTTCAGGGAAGTTTGGCCAGACAAGAAAGTATCGTTGAGAGATCTTGTTTTCAAGAGAGATATTTATTTAAAAATTAATGGAAAATATTTAAACAGTGATAAGTCGGACCCATTGGAGAGGATAACCTGAGTTTCTGAGAGGCCCTAATGGGGTATCCATGCCATTTGCTAGGATGAAGAGCGCATCTTTCAGTGCAGGGAGGAGGACAGACATACAGGCGTCTTTGTAAGGATGACCAGCTTGTCATTGTGGGAGCTCTTATCTTCTCCATGAAGCAAAGTTGTTTGCTGATATTGATTGAGATGAAGATCAAGGTCAGAGGTTTAAGGAAAGCCTAAAAAGCCAGAGTGGTTGGTATATAATAGCTACGTTTTGTTGACTTTCTAGTGTCAGGGACATATATTGTTTCTAATAATCACAAAAACCTAGTAAATCCTGTTGTCCTCAGTCTACAGAGTGGAAACAAATGTTAAAGAATTTGCCCAAATTTATCCAACTAGTGGATGGCCAAGTTGGGATTGAATGAGGTTGAAACCCAAACAGATGTGTTTGGGTTTAAACTGACACTTAAATTTGAAACAGTAGAAGAGTCTGGCACAGACAAAAATGATCTCCTCCTGCTTTTCACTGGCTTTCCTACAGCTCATCAGATAGTTAAGATCCTTTGTGACCCAGTTTGAAAAGTCTAACCTGCGCAAGCAGTGAGTTGTTTTCAGTGCTTACATTTATTTATGTTAAATATAAGGCATCAGTAAGACGAAAATAGAATTTGGGGTCAGATTCCTTCATGGCTGGGGAACTCTGCCGCTGTGACAGATGGATGAGGGAGCAAGTGCTAGAGGGAGAAAGGAAAGAAAAAAGAATCTGTCCTAAACTGAACCTTCTGTCCAGAGAAGACTTCCCTCCCAGAGCAGGTTTTCCAGATTGCTGGGGGTCTCTTGTTTTGTGTCCTGGGGTATCTGAGTGATGCTTTTCAGGTTTCCAGAGTTCCTCCTCAGCACTCTTACACTCTTACTCTCCAATAACCAGTTTCTAAGGAAATGGAAAGCTATGAAAATGGGGTGTGTTTTTGTCTTCATAATTGTGAAGAGGAAAAAAAACCTACAGAAATTAGAAACCCTCAAGATGAGATGAGAATGAGAACAGACGACTCGTCAGGAAAATAGGCGCTCCAGCCTGAAAAGTACATCTTTCATTCTCCTCCCAATTTATTCAGAAAATCACGTTTCATATGTTTTTCTCAGCCAAGAATGAAAAAAAATTTTTTTTACATTTCTCTTTTTCTGTCTTTGCAAACCTAAAAATATGTTTAAGACTTTCTAGTATGCTGTGTTCTGGTAATGTTTGCATGATACTTAACTGTAGGTTGTATTTTATTTGCGCTTCTGTGGCCTGGAACTCCACAGAGTCAGGGGCTCTCACTCACCTCTGCTTACCCCCAAATTCTAGCACGTTGCACCATGCCTGCGGTCTTGTGGGTAACAACTTTTAAAAAAAAAAGGAATGAACGAGCTCATTGAACTTTGCTTGCAGAGTATTCTCACCAGTGTTCATTGCCTTCTGGTTCTCATTGTCAGGGAACCTCTTACCTGTTTTAATTTTTTCTTTTTCTAGTTGTTGTAGTTACTGTTTCAGTAAGTGTAGATATCACAGTTTTCTGTTATTTTGATTTTATCATTCTCTAATAGGCAATGTATGGCATGATTTGCGTTTCCTATGACCTAGTGAAGATAAACATCTTTTTGCACATGTATTGACCATTTGTTTTGCTTCTTTTGTGATTTGTCTGTTTCTTTCTTTTACTGAGTTTTATATTGGAATTTACTTTTGTTTTTTCTTAGTAATATTTAAGATCTCTTTGAGATTAAAGGTATCAGCCTTTCTCTGCTTTTTGACTCATTAAATGTCTGTGTCTTCGCATATGTAACATCAGAAGTTCTGCCTTTGGAGTTAGCTTGAAAAGTCCCTCCCACCTCTACCCTCATTCCTGAGATTACAAAAATCACCTATATTAACAATAGCAATTTCAAGGACTAACATTTACTGGTACTTAACCATTTGCCAGACCCTGTTCCAAGAACTTTGCATGCTCTGTCTTCATTCATCACAAAAACCCTGTGAGGCACTTGATCTTATAATTCATTTTACAAGTGAAGAATCTAAGACTCAAGTAAATGAAGTGACTTGCTCAAAGTCACGTGGTGAGTAGCAGAGACTGGAATCCAACCTAGATAATCTGACCCTAGAGGCCACAGTCTAAACTGTAATCTCTACTTTAAAACTTCAGTCCACTTGGAATGAATTGGTATGTATATGTAAGACAGTGATCTTGACTCATTTTCCCCAAATACTCACTTATCTCAACTCCATCTGAATAAACCAGCACTTCCTAAATTACCAATATTATCATATAATAAATGCTCATATTTTTAACTTTCGTGCAGTCTGCACATTTGAACCTTATACACTGACATCATTAAACCAGCTTTTTCAACCCAAATCTGACATTTGATGCATTAGTTGATAAAGCCCTTGAAAACTATTTTATGTGTCATTGCTGAAACAACTCAGTTTCAACAGTATTTCCATGAAGTCGCACAGTCATGTCCGACTGTTTGTGACCTCATGGACCTACCAGGCTCCTCCATCCATGGGATTTTCCAGGCAAGAATACTGGAGTGGGTTGCCATTTCCTTCTCCAGGAGATCTCCCCGACCTAGGGATTGAACCTGGGTCTCCTGCATTATATGCAGACGCTTTACTGTCTGAGCCACCAGGGAAGTCCAAAAATTATATTTTATCTCACCCTTATTTTGAAGCCAGACACAATAAAGCACATATTGTATGATTTCATAAATGCAGAATGTCCAGGAAAGGCAAAGTAGACAAGTGCTTCTTTAAGACTGGAGGTGTCAATGGCCAATGATTGTAAAAAGGCTTGAGGTATCTTTTTAGGGTGATAGCAATGATAAATTAAATTGTGGCCAATGGTAAAATCCTGTGTGTATGCTAAGTCCCTTCTGTTGTGTCTGACTCTGTAAGCTAGACTGTAGCCTGTCAGGCTCCTCTGTCCATGGGATTCTCCAGGCAGGAATACTGGAGTGGGTTGCCATTCCTTCCTCCAGGATATTTTCCCAGTCCAGGGATGGAGTGTCTCTTAGTGTATCCTGCATTGGCAGGCAGGTTCTTTACCACTAGCACCACCAGGGACTCCTGTAAAATCCTACAAATGTGTTAAAATCCATTGAATTTTACACTTAAAACAGGTGAATTTTATGGGATGTGAATTATATCTCAATTAAACAATTTTTTAAAAAAGCAAAAACCTCTACCCTGCACTCTCTCTCTCTCTCACACACACACATACATATACACGCATGATAGGAAATCCAAAAGTGCTTATATTAATCAAAGTGTAAACCTCAAAAATATAATAAAGTTGAGATAAATATGGAAATAATTAGAACTTGAAAGCAGTTAAGTGTTATTCTCAAACAGATGCTCCCTTAAACTTAGCCTGTTGATACTGGATCTATCATGAATGAAAGAAAATGTTGGGAACATATTGTTTAAAATTGTGCTACTAATGTAATGTGTGATTAGAGTTTTAATAGAATTTTTAGTTCTTCAAAATTAGAAACCCTGTATAATATCTAAGTATGTTTTTCAGTTTTGTGCTTTTGTATTGTATATATTTCTGTGAGAGAATTATGTACCAAAGTTGCGAGCTGTGTATTTTTATGCTCTTTTAAATTCATATCTTCTTCACTTTTCTAGTAGCAATATTCTGATATTATAATTACAGCCTCTTAATAATACACTTTTGCTACCAAATAAGGTAAATCTCCCATCTCATTCTTTATAAGTGATAAAAAAATTGTAGTTTTGTCCATTTAATCTTTTCTTTAAAGTTTTTGGGGGACGTGGGCTGTGCTTGGTCTTTGTTGTGGCATGAGGGCGCAGTAGTTGCAGCTTGTGGCCTTAATTGCCCTGGGGAAGACTAGGGATCAAACCACATCCCCTGTATGGGAAGGCGAATTGTTTACCACTGGACTACCAAGGAAGGTCCCCATCCATTTACTTTTGCAAGCAAATCTTAATATCATTTAGGAATAATATTTTAGAAAGAATTGTGATATTGGTCTAGGATTTACTTGTATTTATATACAATTTTGGTATGAATGAACACCTTTATGATATTAAATATTCCCATCTGGAAACACAGAATTTCTCCATTTATTCCAGTTTTTTAAAAAGGTGATTTAATAAAATTTTGTAAAATTTACTCTATTTGTATTCACTGTATTTCTTTTTTAAGATTTTTTTTCCTGCGTGCTTTATATTTTGGCTGCCATTGAGAATGGGACTTTATTTCTAAAATCTGTTTTGTACACTGGTATATATAGAAAAGACTTTTAAAATTGAAATATAATTTACATTGGATAAAAAGCATTGATCTTAAGTGTTCCATTTTGATGAGTTTTGACATTTGTGTTCACTCATGTAATCTCCACCCAGAACAAGGTATAGAACATTTCCGTCACTCCAGAAAGGTTCATCGTGCCCTACTCCAGTCAATCCCTCCACCCTCCTAGCAGCAGCCAGTTTCTGACTTCTGTAACCATGGTTTCCTGATGGCTACTTCATACTTTTGCATGTGATGGGTTGGGAGGAGGGGAGATTCTTTTGCTCAGCATGTTTTTAATATTTAACAATGCTGTAGAGTGTATCAGTAGTTCTTTTTTTTTTTAGCCAAGTGTTATTAAACTGTATGAGTATACTAGATTTTATTTATTTTTCTGCTTTTGGACATTTGGGTTGTTTCTAATACTTTTTGGCATGAGGTCCTACATTTGCTTTTGGTTTTGGCAAATATGAATACAGCTATGACGAACCTTCTTATTCAAGTCTGTGTGTGGATATGTTTTTATTTCTCTTGGGTAAATATCTAGGAGTAAAATTCCTCAGTCATAGGGTAGGAATATGTTTACGAGAAATGCAAATAATTTTTCAAATCAGTTGTATTATTTTACCTTCTCACTAGCACTTCCGAGTTCCAGTTGCTTCATATCCCTGCCAGTGTTTAGTCTTGTAATCTTTTAATTTTAGCTATTCTAGGGATCACTGCAGATGGTGACTGCAGCCATGAAATTAAAAGACGCTTACTCTTTGGAAGAAAAGTTATGACCAACCTAGATAGCATATTGAAAAGCAGAGACATTACTTTGCTGACTAAGGTCAGTCTAGTCAAGGCTATGGTTTTTCCTGTGGTCATATATGGATGTGAGAGTTGGACTGTGAAGAAAGCTGAGCGCCGAAGAATTGATGCTTTTGAACTGTGGTGTTGGAGAAGACTCTTGAGAGTCCCTTGGACTGCAAGGAGATCCAACCAGTCCATTCTGAAGGAGATCAGCCCTGGGATTTCTTTGGAAGGAATGATGCTAAAGCTGAAACTCCAGTACTTTGGCCACCTCCTGCGAAGAGTTGACTTGTTGGAAAAGACTTTGATGCTGGGAGGGATTGGGGGCAGGACAAGAAGGGGACAACAGAGGATGAGATGGCTGGATGGCATCACTGACTCGATGGACATGAATCTGAGTGAATTCCGGGAGTTGGTGATGAACAGGGAGGCCTGGCGTGCTGCTATTCATGGGGTCGCAAAGAGTCGGACACGACTGAGCGACTGAACTGAACTGAGGGATGGCATTTCACTGTAGTTTTCCTTTTTTGACTCATGATGCCAAGGACCTTTTCTTGCTTTCATCTATCTTCTATAAAATTTATGTTTTAGCCTTTTGCCCATTTTTTATTGGGTTATCTCCTGATTTGTGATTTGTAGGAGTTTATTTGTAAATTCTCATTAGATACCTGTTTCATTAGTTTTAATGGTTACTCACTTGGTTATCTTAGATTTCCAACTAAGCAGTTTTATGTTCTGTGAAGAATCATATTTTTGCCCTTTTTAGAATAACTTTACCTTTATGTATTTCTTTATTTTATGGCATTGACTAGAACTTCCTAAACTGTTGAATAGTAGGAGTGATAGCAGGAGTTTTTGTCCTGGTCTTGAATTTAATAACATTGAAAGTGTTATATTATTCTATTATTGGGAATGGATGTTGCATTTTATCTAATATCTTTTCTGTTGAGATGTTGGCATGAGTTTTCTTCTTTAATCCACTGATGTGATTTATTAATTTTGAAACGTCCATGCATCTTAGAATAAACCCATCTTGGTCCAAAGTGTATTATTAATGCCGATAGATTTTATTTGTTGATACACAGGAATTTTTCAACTGTATTCTTATAAGAATTGGCCTATAGTTTTGCTTGTTTGTTGTTGTTTTGGTGGAGGTGTTTACTTCTTCTCTGCATCTTTGCCAGATACTGTTTTTAGGGTTATACTAAATATTTGGAACATATTTTTAAATAAATCGATTATGTATGACACCTTTCCATTCCCATCCACCTATCCATTTTATACTCGAGTGACTTCCTTCATCTCACTCCTCCCCTTCCCTTATTTCTGGCCAGCGCTGAGCCCCAGAGAACCCTAAGCCCTCTGCTTAACTGCGCTCAGTCTCACTGCTGCAGGTAGAGGCATCTTTGGCTCCCTTGAGTTTTGAGATTTGCATTTTCTTTTGAAACGAGTTCTCATGTACTAAATTGGAGGGCATTTAATGATAGCACCTAGGGAAGCAGCAATCCCAGCCCACATGCTGGGCCATAAAATAGATTGAACTATGTGAAATCACTGGGAGTCCTCTTTTGACTAACCAAAGGGGCAGTTTCACATAGTTCAGCACATACCTGGACTCTCTCCCAGATGTCTGGAAGCAGCTGGAGGCTAGGGAAGCCTTCACTTTTTGTCTTTTGGAGTCCCTGGAGGGAGATCCTTACATCAGTTGTGATGGGGGCCCTTGGCCTTAGGGAACAGCTACCTAAGAAACATTTTTAATGTTGTATTTAGATTTTTCTAGATTGTCTTAGAGGCTTTTGCTTTGATTCCCCCAGAGCTCCTCAGGAGAATGTTCAGTAGGCCTCTGTCATGAATCTTCCTAAACAGAAGGAACATCCTGCACACGTTACAGGCTCTGACTGGAAGCAATGGCTAATGCAATAAGCAATTGAAATTCTTCTTAATGAGTAAGGAGACCTTATAAAATCTAAGACGGTCTTAAGAAATTAACTAAAAACAATGGAACCTTGAACAACACAGGTTGCAAATTTTTGCAATGGCTTCCTTCTTGGTTATCCTGATCCTACTTTGCCTACCGCCTCAGTTAAGTTCTCTACACAAAAACTAGGCTAATCTCTTTGACTTCTAGACTGATTCTTATTATTCTTGCCCCCAGTCCTCTAGTAACCCCCCATCTCATCACAATAGAAGCCAAAGTCCTCCAGGATTTGGGCCCCTTCCCCCATTATCTCCGACCTCCTCTCACACTACTGTAGCAAGCATTTTCCCCTCTCGTCTGCACTGGAGCCGCCTTTCTGATGTTCAGACACACAGTTCCACCTCAGCACAGTTTTCTCTGCTGGAATCACTTCCCCTAGCTGTCTGTATGCCTTGCTTCCTCACTTCCTTTGGGTCTTCTTCTTCTTTTTTTTTTTTTTGGCTGCACCATGCAGCATGTAAGATCTTAGTTCCCCAACCGGGGATCAGATCCGTTCCCCAAGCAGTGGACGTGCAGAGACTTAACCATCAGACCTCTGGGGAAGCCTCCCTTAGGTCTTTTTTTAACCCTCCTCATCTCTGAGGTCTTCCCTGACCATCCTATTTTAAAATGACTTCTTTTCATAGCCTCCTATCTCCCTATAATTTTTGGCAGCATTTTTTTTTTACCATTTAATATCCAATATCATTTATTTGTTTAATGTTTATTGTCTAAGTTCTAGAATGTTACCTACAATGGCAACTCCATTACAGCAAGGATTCTTATCCTTTTTTCCTCCTTTGTATTCCCAGTACCGAATATAGTGCCTGTTACATGGCATATGTTCAACAAATACTTATTGAATAGATTAATAAATAAAGAGACTTTTAAAAAACATGCCCAGATTCTCCCCTGCCTCCCACATAGCTGCCTTTGTTCTCATCCTAGGTGAATGAGAACTGTGCCTTCTGAGAGAAGAGAGAGTTCCTGATACATTCTAAAATCCACCACCTTTTAATGAAGACTTAGGGCCAGAGAAAGCACATAGGTGGAAAGACCCATTCTTGACACTGGTGAACTTTGTAACTGCAGACAAGTTGTTTAACCTCTGTGCTGGTATCTGATCACCTTCTGTAGTATTTCAAAAGAATATCTTATTTCCTTATTTCCTGTATAATGCTTTCCATAGCCTAGGACATTCTTTTTATTGAATTTAATTTTTTATCTTGGACCATAGTTGATTTACAATATTGTATAGTTTCAGGTGTACAGCAGAGTGATCCAGCTATACGTATGTCTGTTCCTTTCCAGACCCCTCTCCCACATGGGTTCTTACAGTGTGCTGAGTAGAGCTTCCTCTGCTGTACAGTGGGCCCTTGTTGTTTGTCTATTTGATATATAGTAATACGTGTCTGTTAATCCCCAACTCCTAACTCATCTATCCCTCACTCCCCTGCCCCCTTGGAAACCATAAGTCTGTTCTTAATGTCTGTGAGTCTGTTTCTGTTTCATAGCTGTATTAATTTGTGTTCATATTTTAGATTCACCATATAAGTGATACCATATGATATTTATCTTTCTCTCTGACTTCCTTCACTTAGTGTGATAATCTCTCTAGGTCCATCCATGTTGCTGCAAATGGCATTTCTTTCTTTTTATGGCTGAGTAATCCATTGTGTATATGTAGGGAATTCTTGTAGCATCTATGTGTCTCCTGTATTCATGTAGATTGTACATCAGGGTGTAAGAGTGACCTCAAATGTAGGTCACCCTGATAGAGAGGAGTCTTTGCTCTATGTTCTCCCTGATCAGTCTGTCTCTCCTTTCCTGTAGAGACACTGCTTATTCATTCATTGATGCATTGCATTTAATATTTATAGACCTACCCTGTGCCAGGCACTGCTCTAAGAAGTATGGGAGCAACACAGATAATGAATTCACACATGTATTTCCGATACTGTGCTAAATACTTTCCATGCAGTTTATTTATCATTACTCTTTGAAGTATAGTTGATTTGGGGCTTCCCTGGATGCTCAGTGGTAAAGACTCCGTCTACCAATGCAGGAGATGCAGATTCATTCCCTGAGTTGGGAAGATCCCCTGGAGATGGAAATGGCAACACATTCCAGTATTCTTGTTTGGGAAATCCCATGGACAGAGGAGCCTGGAGAGCTACAGGCCATGGGGTCACAAAAGAGTCAGACATGACGTAGCGACTAAATATTAAATAGTTGATTTATAATGTTGTACTAATTTCTGCTGTACAGCAAGGTGACTTAGTTACACACACATATACACTCTTTTTTATATTCTCTTACATTATGGTTTATGCCAGGAGACTGGATATAGTTTTCTGTGCTATACAGCGAGACCTTGTTGTTTATCCACTCTGAATGTAATAGTTTGCATCTACCAACCCCATACTCCTAGTTCATCCCTCTCCCTCCCCACCCTTTGGCAACCAGAAGTTTGTTCTTAATCTTTACATGTATTTTTAGTTTGTTATTTTTTAGAGAAGGAGACTATTACTGGTGTTTTTATTGGAAGTACATCTGAGATGCCCCCTAATTACACCTACAGTACCCTTTATTGTAACAAAATCTCTTATTTCCCTAAGGAGTATTAGAAAATTTTAGTGGAAATGGAGGGAAACAGTCTAATGCTTGTGTGTGAAAGAAAGGCAGATCCTCTTTTGCTAAAGCCCCATTTGCCCTAGTTCTTAAATAGGATTCAGTCAAGGTAGCTTTTTTCTCTTTTTTTTCTTTTTTCCTCTCTAGCTGCAAAGGCAAAAGCAAGTTCCTGCTGATGAAAGGTGTGAGAAGGTCAGCCCTGAGGGTGGAAACCCGTGGCTAAGAGAAGGATCTGGAAGCTTGTAGCTCCCAGCTCAGCAACTCCAAGCTTCTCAAGTCTCTAGAAGAATTTAGCCACCTCCCCCTTCCCCAGTCCCCCAGTCCCCCAGTCCCCAGTTCTCTTGTACTCTGCAAGGACCCCCCACTTAGGAGCGCCATAGGCTCTGCAGTCAAGCTGCTTGCTTGGAATGTGGCTCTAGCACTAACCAGCTGTGTGACCTAGGGAAGATTGCTTAACTTCTCTGACCCAAGGTTCTCTTCTGTAAAATAACCAGGGCCCCAGATAAAAGTACAAAAGAAAGAAAATACAGCCCCAGCCTTCAGCTTCTCACAGTCTGAAACAAGTATCTCTAGTTTCATGTGGTAATAGACACGTGGACAGAGGGCCTCCAGGGCAGGGAACACAGGGTTGGAGATACAGGATGCCCGCACAGAAGGGGACACTTGTAAGCCAAGTCTTCACCACCCCCCCCAAAAAAAAAAACCATTTTACCAGCAGAGAAGTGAGCAGAGTTGTTCAGAAATGAAAGGGTAAGGTTTGTGTAGGGAGGAAGAATAGTTCAGACGGACTGGAGGACTGGACATGTTAGGCAGGAGAAATAATAGGAGTTATCCTTGGAGGAATCTTGAAGGATATGCTGAGAGGTTCACATTTGAACCTAAGAGCATCTGGGATCTGTCAAAGGATTTAAGCAAGCAAGCGAAACGGTCAACTCTGTTTGTGAAGGACGGATCGGAAAAGGTAGAATTATCCCCAAGTAATCTTAGAGAGACTGAGACAGAGGGGACAGATAGAAAGAGTTGTAATCCAGACACATTTTGGAGAATAAATGAAATGGCTTGGTGACCCATGTGCTAAGCTGTCAGAGTGGCAGTAGGATGGAGCAAAAGTTCATGGGGCCAGAAGAGAGGTAGGATCGTGGTGCTTACCTCCAAATAAGGTTAGAAGCACCCTGTGTCCTGGGATTATCTGTGGAGCAGATCTCCACCCAGTTCAGTTCAGTTCAGTCGCTCAGTCGTGTCCGACTCTTTGCGACCCCATGAATCGCAGCACGCCAGGCCTCCCTGTCCATCACCAACTCCCGGAGTTCACTCAGATTCACGTCCATCGAGTGGGTGATGCCATCCAGCCATCTCATCCTCTGTCGTCCCCTTCTCCTCCTGCCCCCAATCCCTCCCAGCATCAGAGTCTTTTCCAATGAGTAGAGTAAAAATAATGTGTTTTTTCTTTATGATTGTTCATTCCACTGAGCATGTTGGTTTAATTCACTAACCGTCATGTTTCCCTTTAGAGGGCATCTTTACTAGAGAATCTCATCCTCCCATCTTCCCTAAACTGTGTGAATTCTTAGTTTTGATGGAATGTTTGGGATGACAAAGATGCTTACAATGCTGGGTGAATTCTTAATTATTTCCAATGCATCTTAATGTTTTTCTTTTTTTTTCTTCAAAAGCCAGCGAAACGCCTTGTAACAGTCAGAGTCATCACACAATGCCCAAGCTTCTAAAGACGCTCTTCTGTTCCCGAGTGAAAATTTTTCTTTAAAGAAGAACAAATTTTCATCTTGTTCCTTTTTTTCTATTAAGAATTGATGGACCTCTAAAATGTCTTAGCAGAATAGATTGTTTTACCTTCAACTTCAATACGAAAGTCTTTTCTGTAGCCCTTTAACTTTTGAAATTCTCCTTGTGTTCACCGAGGACAGTCTTTGACTAGACATGCTTCCTGGGAAAATAGAAGTATTAAAAAAACTCATGCGTGAATCTTAAAGAATTTATTAGGGCAGCAAGTTGAGAAAGAATAAGTCTCATCAGGACTCCAGTACCCAAAAGTCTTGTGCTTGGTGCACCAAGGTTAGAATTCACCTCTTCTTTTCCGTGTCTGCTTTTAAAGTTCGCGTGTTCCTACGATGCTGAATTAGGCAGCTTTTGTCAGGAGCCCTCACTGTTTCTGACCTCCTCAGTTCAGTCGCTCAGTCATGTCTGCCTCTTTGCAACCCCATGAATCGCAGCACACCAGGCCTCCCTGTCCATCACCATCTCCCGGAGTTCACCCAAACTCATGTCCATCAAGTCGGTGATGCCATCCAGCCAGCTCATCCTCCGTTATCCCCTTCTCCTCCTGCCCCCAATCCCTCCCATCATCAGAATCAGAGTCTTTTCCAATGAGTCAACTCTTCCCACGAGGTCCCTCTAGATCTCCCCCTCAGAGACAGTCGCACACTCCACCAAGTCCTATCTCCTTAACCACAATTCTGATAACACGGTTGCCTTGCTCCAAAACTTGATTGTCTCCTCTTGCCTACCAGTTGATGTCTGAGATCAGGGAACTACAGGACAGCAGGACTGGGAAAGACTTTACATTGTTAACCACTCCATTCCTCTCTAAAGCAGAGAAATCTGCTGAACAGATAGTAAATCCTCCCCCTTCACAGACAAACAGACCATGATTTTGGATTGTGATAGAGGAGGATATTCTAAATCTTCCTATGTCCTCCCCTTGCTGGCCCTGGTTCTGAACCTTTGAACCGTTAAGAGTGAGTTTAGT
This sequence comes from Capra hircus, assembly GCF_001704415.2. Lineage (NCBI taxonomy): Eukaryota > Metazoa > Chordata > Mammalia > Artiodactyla > Bovidae > Capra > Capra hircus. The sequence goes on from NC_030822.1 coordinate 37,079,881, forward strand.
CCCTCTTTTGTACGACTCCACTTCAAATCTGCGCTGACAAGAGTCTTGTCTTTCTCGAACCTTTCCCTGAAAATTTAATGCCTCCTCATTGTTCCTCGTGTAATACTGATCCCGTCCGTCTCATGATAGTTGCTCTTCTCACCGTCTTTCAGGTGATCACACATCTCTAAACTGCAGGTGTCCAGAACAGAATTCAGGTTTCAGGTGCGTTGTGGCTGGTGTATAACCTCCCTCCCTAGCCTGTACCTCTATTGATGTAGCCTAAAGCAAAATTGGGCTTCCCAGCTGGCACTAGTGGTAAAGAACCTGCCTGCCATGCAAGAGACTAAAGGGACATGGGTTTAGTCCCAGGGTCGGGAAGATCCCCTGGAAGAGGGTAGGGCAGTCCACTCCAGTATTCTTGCCTGGAAAACCCCATGGACAGAGAAGCTTGGCAGGCTACAGTCCTTGGAGTTGCAAGAGTTGGACATGACTTAGTGACTAAATCACTTTGATGGGAACTTGCTGGACTTCCCTGGTGACTCAGCAGTAAAGAATCCACCAGCAATGCAGGAGACACAGCAGATGCGGGTTCGACCCCTGGGTAGGAAAATCCTCTGGAGGAGAGCATGGCAATCGCTCCAGTATTCTTGCCTGGAGAATCCCATGGAAGAAAAGCCTGGCAAGTTACAGTCCATAGGGTCATACGGAGTCGGATACGACTGAAGCAACTCAGCACACATGTACACATGTGAACTCGTCAGCCAGCCCCTAGATTATACTCTTAGAAGCCTCTAAGGGGAAGCCCCAGTCATGTGGGGCAGTCAGGAACCACACCATCCCCACACCAGAGGAACCAATCCTCTGAGTCCTCACCAGTGCACCATTTCAGACGGGAATCCCAGACTCAGTCACGTTGCAGGTTAAGCATGAGGATATGTAAGCAAGCAACAGAGGCTTCCTTCTAGCTTGAGCAACTGTGAGCCGTATAGCATCATGTGATATGAACATATAGCGGCCATCCTGACTCACGGACTCACTTCTCCTTTTGCCTTCATGATTCTAAGGGAGTTACATGAGAAGGTGATGGTATTTTGGTATAGGATAGCAATGGCACCCCACTCCAGTACTCCTGCCTGGAAAATCCCATGGACGGAGGAGCCTGGTGGGCTGCAGTCCATGGGGTTGCTGGGAGTTGGACACGACTCAGTGACTTCACTTTCACTTTTCACTTTCACGCATTGGAGAAGGAAATGGCAACCCACTCCAGTGTTCTTGCCTGGAGAATCCCAGGGACAACAGAGCCTGGAGGGCTGCCATCTATATGAGGTCGCACAGAGTCGGACATGACTGAAGCGACTTAGCAGCAGCAGCAACATAGAGAAGTATAAAATTGGACAGACTAGATATTTTTGGAGGGAGAAATAACATGGCTTACAGATGTGGGAGGGTGAGAGGAGATGAGGAATACAAAATCTAATGACTACCAGATTTGGGGAACTGCTCAGAGGATGTGTTTACCAAACTGAAATGGAAAAGATGGGTAGGATGGCTGGGAGCAGGAAAGGGAAATAAGTTCCAGATTTGAAATATCAAGTTTGAGATGCCTATTAGACAATTAACTAGACACCTAAGGAAGGCACTTGGATGAGTTTATAATGCAGGAAGAGGTGGGCATGGAGACATAAATGTTGGAGTCATCCATGTACACATGTGGCATTTTAAACTAGGGAAGCAGATAAAATCAGAAAAGATAGTGATGTCAATGTTTTTGGTCAACTGTAAAGTGATCTAACATATATGTGATGTTGTTATCCTATGTATTACTAACTGAGCATATCATTAGTCAGAGTAATACTTTCTAATGTAGGGCCAGTCCTGTGGAATTAGATCTAGAATCATTTGAGGGAATGATTCAAAAAAGGAAAAGGAGTGGGCTGATGGCAGTCCTCTCGCAGGGCCCTGTGAGGGCTGCTGGCTTCTCTTGTCCCCCAGCACCAGCTCGGAGAGCGTCATCCTCCAGGAACACTTCCAGTGCAATTAATCATGTTAATATCTATAAATAAAGTGCAATCAACAGTTACTTTAACAGTGCATGCTAATTATTGGTAGGATCTGTCACTGAAAAAGGATGTTTTTGCCAATTTTGTCACGTCTGGGTCAAGTACCAGGAATACAGTGGGAGTTTCTGAGAAAACTGAATGACCAAATCATTGCAAGCTTCCATTTACAGGTGAGCCAGGTTTGGGCCATCAGTGTGATTGTTACAGTGAAAATTAATGACCCTTGAGAGAAGTGTTGCAACTGGAGTTTCCTCTCTACCTGATAAATAATTATTTCACCCTGCTTTATCTCACAAGTGTTTTTTGTTTTTGTGAGAGACTCTGTAAGAACAGGATTTTTCAGTGAGTCAGTAGTGCTGGGGGATACGGGGTGGGTGGTAACCAGATGTCCCATAGCTTAGTGGCTTCCTGGAAACGTGACCCAAAGTCTTGAGGAAGCTACGCTACGGGGGCTGCAGCAGATATCCAAGAACTCTTGCACCTCTTCATGTGTGCATCGGTTCATGAAATACTAAGCTACTCATTAAGTGTCTGCCACTAGGAAAGATGGAGAAGTCAGACTCCCTCTAGAAGAGTGCAGAGACCAGTGAGAATGAGAAGCATACATCAGATGTAGTAATATTAGCCACCTCTTATTTACTACAGATGCAGATTGTCTCATTTGATCTTTTCAACAACACTAGACCTTAGATTGGAGAAGGAAATGGCAACCCACTCCAGTATTCTTGCCTGGAAAATCCCCTAGACAGAGGAGCCTGGCAGGTTATGGTCTATGGGGTCACAAGAGTCGGACACGACCGAGCGACTAAGCACATACACAGGGCTTAGATGGTAAAGAATCTGCCTGCAATGTGGGAGACCTGGGTTCGATCCCTGGGTTGGGAAGATCGCCTGGAGAAGGGCGTGGCAACCCACTGCAGTATTCTTGCCTGGAGAATCCCCATGGACTGAGAAGCCTGGCGGGCTACAGTCCATGGACTCACAAAGTCGGACATGACTGAGCAACTAAGCACAGCACAGCACTAGTTTCCAAATGAAGAAACTAAGAGCAGAGAATTGATAAACTGAGAAATTATGTAGTTTATCTAAGGTTGCATAATAAGGAATCACTAAGACTTCACCCTGTTGTTCCACACGTCCAGACTTCAGGACTTTTAAATAACAAGTCCTCTATATGTTTATACCCCTAGCTTCAATTCTCAGTCTTCAAACCAAACACTTTCAGCTGTTTGTTTCAAAATATGCCTCCATATTTTTTAATGCTCTATTTTATTTTTTAGTTTTAGATTTCTATCAAATTTTGTTACAAAAGTTGAAGATTTAGCTCATAAGTGCACTACATGAACACACTCTTGCTCCTCCAACTTCTCAAAATAGTAATATTTCAAATTTGTTGAGATAGTTATTCCTATCTGTATCGTTATTATGTAAACTTAGTTTATAGCTGAACCATATAGTGTGATTACGTTCTTTGTTCCACCCAGGAGTTTGTATTTCTAGCCTGGCTCTTACTCCTGATCTCCATACTCGTATTTAATTGGCTCCCTGACCTTCCCATTTGGATCGCACATTTAATGCATACAGAACTGAGTTCTTGGTCTTTACCATAGCCTTCTCTGGTGGTTCAGAGGGTCAAGAATCTTCCTGCAATGTAGGAGACTCGGGTTCCATCCCTGATTCTGGAAGTTCCCCTGGAGAAGGGAATGACAATCCATTCCAATATTCTTGCCTGGAGAATTCCAGGGACAGAGGAGCCTGGTAGGATACAATCCATGGAGTCACAAAGAGTCGGGCACAACTAAATGACTAACACTTTCACTTTCCCATAGCCCAGTGCCTCCTCCCTCTCCATTTAGAAATGCAAGTTATTGGCAATTCCACCTTCTCATTAACTCAGACCAAAAGTACTGGAATCATCCTTGACTACTCTCTTTCTATTATTTATTCTATTAGAAAACTCTGTTGTTTCATCTTCAAAATTTGATCATCTCTCTCCACTGTTTTCTGTGGACCAATCCACGTCACCTCTCACCAGGTTCGTTACGGTCATCTCCTAACTACTGGCCCTGCTGCTGCCCTTGTCCCCTCAGACTCATCTCAACACGGAAGCCTGAGTGATCACATTAAAATAAAACCACATTATGCTGTTTCTCGGCTTGAATCTTTTAATGACTTCCATTCCCACTTAGAGCAAAGTTCTTATGATAACCTGCGTGATTCGGTCCCTCACAAGCTCTGTGACCTGACCATTTTTCCCTCCCTTCTCTTCTTACTATCTCCTTTCTCTTCTGCAGACACAGCAGGTACACTCCCACCTCACGGCATCTGTGCTTGCTCTTTGATCCGTGTGCAGTTCCCCCCAGTTAGCTGCATTACAGCTTTCTAACCTCATTTCTAAAGGTCTTCACTCAAAAAGGAGCTCTATTATGAAGCCTTCCCTACTTAACATTTTATTTAACTCTCTTCAGTACTATTTAATCCCTGTTCTGGACTTTTTTCTTCTCTGCATTGTATTACACGTGTGTGTATTATATGTGTATCCATATATGTGTTTGTGTGTATATATGTATGTGTATGTCTGTATACAGTTGGTTTTGCTCATTGTGAAGCTTTACACATAAGAAATACAAGACTCATGATGGCAAATGGCTTTTGCCTATTTGGTTCCCTGATGGATTCCTAGTAGCCTGAAGGTGGTGGTTTAGTCACTAAGTCTTGTCTGACTCTCTGTAGCCCCAGGCTTCTCTGTCCATGGGATTTCCCAGGCAAGAATACTGGAATGGGTTGCTATTTCCTTCTCCAGGGGATATTCCCAACCCAGGAACTGAATCCACGTCTCCTGGATTGCAGGTGAATTCTTTACCACTGAGAAGCCCCCCCTGAAGAGTACCTGACAAATAATTGTGTCCCATAAATGTTTCTTGAATGAAGAACAAACAAATGAGTTATCTTGATTTTATTTGCTGTGGGGGTTATGTGTGTTCACATGCCTATCACTAACTTGTTCCAAACTCTGTCAGATGTTTAAGTTTCTTAGTAAGTACATTAAGTTCTATTTCTTTCTGAGGAGGACAGCGTTTGAGGGCACAGAGCAAGGAGTAACTGGAGAGGCAATGAAGAGAACTGGTACATAAGACGAATGTCCATACGTGCATGAGTCCGTTTCTGAGTTCTCTATACAACTCCATGGGTTTATGTGCCCGGCACAAATGCTCCACTAGCCCAGTAGCATTCTAGTTAAGTTTTCCTATCAGATAGACTAGGTTCTCCCAATTTGTTCTTCTTCAAGAGAATCTTGGTTGCTTAGTACTTTGCTTGTCCAGGTTAAATTTAGAATCAGTCTGTCAAATTGTAATTGGATTGGAATTACATTTAGCCTGTAGATCAGTTTGGAGAATATCTATGTAATATTGAGTTCTTCCAATCTCTGGACATAGTATATCTCTTCATTTATTTAAACCTTCCTTAACTTTACTCAATAATGCTCTACCATTTTTCTATAAAGAAATAGTATACAGTTTTAGGTAAATTTATTCCAGGGTTTTGATCTTTTCTCATGCTGTTTTAACTAAAGGGTTTTTTTTTTCTTCTATTTTTTAACCTTTTTTTCAGGTACATAAAAATTAAATCTATTTTTATTTACTTATAGCCATCAACCCACCAGTCATCAATAAGCATGCTTATTAATTGTAATAATCTATGTATAGCTTTAAAAAAACTTTTTTTTTTTTTGCCATGCCACATGGCTTGTGGGATTTTAGTTCCTCGGCTAGGGATCAAATCCAGGCCCTTGGTAGCAAAAGCATACTGGACCTCCAGGGAATTCCCCCAGGCTTTATTTCTTTACACAGAAGAAATAAATGACAGAATGAATGCTTCATGTCAAAACATTATACCATTTATTTCTTTTCCATACCTTATTTCCCTAGCTAAGCCTGAAGTGCAGTGTAGAGTATAAGCAGTAGGTGTCTTCTTTCTTACGTTAATTGGGTAGCTTTTCACATTTCGCAGTAAGTACATCATTGCTGTAGCCTTGTTTTTAGAGGCCCACCATCAGATAAATTCCTCTTCTATATCTGGTTTGTTAAAAACTTTTACCATAATAGATGCTTGATTTTTATCATATTTTTCTACATTCACTGAGATAATTACATGATTTTCCTCTTTATTATTTTACTGTGAACAACCGTATTTTTAAAACGTCATATGTAAATTAACCTTATAAACTTGAGGTAAAACACATGGAAGTAATGTGCTCTCATTTTCATGTTTTTCTTCATTCAGTTTTCTCATATTTTGTTTAATTTTTAAAAATCTCACTTCAAAAATCTGTACATTATGTCTAATTTGTATCATCTGTAAAAATGTAAAGGTGGATGTAAAAGTGTTTATAAAATAATTTTTTTATCTGTTTAGTGTTTTTAGTAAAGATCCATAGTGGTGTTACGTTTCAACCATGACATGATTATTTTTGCCTTTCTCCCCTACCCCCTCTTTTTCACCTGTTTTAACAAAGGTTAACAGTTTTTATTTAGCCTTTTCAAAGCTAACTTTTGGCTTCATTGATTTTTCTTTAAATATATTGTTTTTATGTCATTAATTTCTGCTTTTAAATTTATTATTTCCTTTCTTCTACTTAGTTTGGGTTTAATTTGTTGTTCTTTTTCCAAGTTATTTTGTTTCATGTTACAGTTTTTAAAGCTAAAAATTTTCCATTAATTTGATTCTTAAGCATTTGTGTGGAGAAGATCCTACAGTTCTCTTCCTGTGTTTCTTTTACTCTCATATGACTACCATACTCACACCTCTGACACCAGACATGGTGGGGTTTTTCTTATATATCTCACAGGCAGTTGTGAGACCAGCTGGGTGTCTTACAGTTTAGCTCAATTTGACACTGTCTACCTGATTAAGGACTCAGTCCCATGAGACTTCCCAGCTTCAAATGCCAGTCACAAGGAGCAAGTGCCCAGATTACCCACTTCTGTCCAGCTTGGCTACAGGTCAGATGGTCCCATGACCTCCTCCTTGGATTCCGTTATTTTACCACAACAGCTCACAGAACTCAGGGAAACCTTTACTTGCTTTACCAGTCTATTAAAAGATGTGATAAGGAATACAGATGAGCAGAGATGCATTGGGTGAGGTCTGGGAAGGTCCTGAGCACAGCAGCTTCTGACTCCATGGAGTTGGGGGATGTGTCACTTTCCTGATATATGGATGTCTTAACCAACCTGGAAGATCTCTAAAACCAATACTTTCAATAATTTATGGGGGCTTTCTAATGTAGGCATGGTCAATTATCAGCTTCATTTCTGGCCCTCTCCCGTATCTGGAGAATGGGTGGGGGGTGGTACTGAAAATTTTGAGTTTTTAATCACGGCTTAGTCTCTTTGGTGACCAGTTCCCATCCAGAAGCCATCAAGGAACCTACCCACAGCTGCCTGACTCAAACAGAAAATGCTCCTAGCGCTGTTAGTACTCTTATCACTTAGGGATTTACAAGGGTTTTAGGAACCCTGTGTCACGAGCAGGGATGAGGACCATAAGTGCAATATATTTCTAATTTTCATTGTGGTTTTTACTTGGAACCGTGGTTATTTGGAAGTGGATTTCTTAGTTTCTAAACATATAGAAACACTCTATCTTTTTATTATAGAGTTCTAGCTTAATTCCATTATGATCAGCCTTTATCCTATCTAATATCTCTGCCAGTCCCTGCTGTTCACCTAACTTCCTTCCAGAATGTCTTCTGTGTCATAAACTGTTGATCTCTGGGTGAGAATGTGTGATGGTTAGGTACACAAGCGATGGACCACAACCACTTCTCCCCTTCTCAGTACAGGAAAAGATGTGTGAAAAGGCACGCTGAAAGGAGGGCACTATGTATGTATAGTAAAGAATTGGCTCAACAAGCTTGGGGTACCTAAACCCTACACATTCTACAAAAGGGATTAGACCTTGACTGAAAGAGTGGGGTGTCATGCCCTCCTCCAGGGATTGAACCCAGGTCTCCTACATTGCAGACAGATTTTTTAAAAACCATCTGAGCCACCAGGGAAGCCCATAATTTATGATGGTTACTTGTTTTTGTTGATTTAAGGGCTCTAGGATACACTGATCGCCCTCTGATGAAGGGAGTAAAGACTGACCAGCTAAGATTAGTCATGCGGGTACTCCTTACCACCCGCAGTAAGAACACTGGGCATCAGGGTTTAGGTGAGCTTTCCTCACTGGTGATACTTAGTGAGTTTTGTCACACATCACTGTGGGGAGTACCAAGTGCTGTATGTATGACTCCATTGGAAAAGGGCAACTGGAAACTAATGCCTGATTTCTCTCAGACTCCACCCTATGTAATATTTTTTCTTTGTTGATTTAAATGTGTCCTTTTATTGTAAGAAACCATATGAACATGACTTAGCAACTAAACTACCCCCACCACCATGAGTATAATAGCCTTTCTGGGTCTTTCTAATGAATCCTCAGACCTGAGGGTGGTCTTGCGGACCCCCAGGACGTGTGTGTGTGTGCAGAGTCACTACAGCGGTGTCCAACTCTTTGTGACCCTATGGACTGTAGCCCACCACGGTCTTCTGTCCGTGGGATTCTCCAGTCAGGAACACTGGAATGGGTTGCCATGCCCTCCTCCAGAGAGGAGCTTCCTGACCCAGGGATCGAACCTGTGTCTTTTATGCTCCTGCATTGGCTTGCTTGCTAAATCACTTCCGTCATGTCCGACTCTTTGTGACCCCATGCACTGTAGCCTGGCAGTCTCCTCTGTTCAAGGGATTCTCCAGGCAAGAATGAGGTGGGTTCTTTACCACTAGTGCCACCTGGGAAACCCAGTACAGTGGTGCTTAAAAATTATTGAGACTGGGATATCAAAACTCTGTTGATAATGATTCCATGCCTAACTTTATAACCTACTATAAAGCCAAAGTTCATTAATTTTGGCAATGTTAATATCATACAAGTGGTATTAAAGAATAATTATTCAAAACATCCAGTTATCTATATCAGATGAAAATATGAGATAGCCCCCACTTCTTCATGAGGATCTTCACAAAATGACAAGCAGTAAAAGATTTTTGCTTTGACCCTGCAGTTATAAATACAGACAATTAAGGATGTCCTAGAATCTGAGGAAAACCAACATCACGAAAGAGAAGGTCCAAGGTAAACAAATAGATCAACTGGTCACTGGAGAAAAAGAGATGAAAGCAAGAGAAAAAAATTCCAATTAACATCAATCACTGAGGACCAGGCAAAATCAGTGAAAACAAGAAATCTAAATACCTTTTGGGGAAATTACAGAAGATACAAGTACAAAGTAAAAGTACAAAGAAACAATCTTAAAACCTCCTTGAGGGGGGAAAAAAAAATCTACAAAAGAATGACATCAAACACCCTGGCTAGAACATGAAGTACTAGAAGGTATTGTGACAAAGTAGAAGATTCTGAGATAAAATGATTTTAAGCTAAATTCTGTGCCCAGCTAACTTTCTTTAAAGAATTAGAGCCCAATAAAGATTACTCTAACTACCTGTGAACCCTCACTGGGAAAAAAGTACTCAAGGACACACACAAGCAAAGTGTATCTTAAAATGGGAGATAATGGGTTTTATGAAACTGCAGTGAGCACTGAAATAAATATGTTAACCATAGTTTAAATGTTTGCTAATACTTTGGCTATGAAACAATGGAATGGGAATAAACCATATTTTGAAAGACAGTGTCGTAATAAATTCCAAGGGGAAGAAGATTTGGATACAAAATTAACAAGCTTGACTTAATAAAAATATAGAAATAAGTCCCTTGTGAATAGAGGATAGGCATTATTTTTAGATACATTTGAGCACAAATGCATGGGATAGGATAGGATAATTTTTAAATGGTTGAAACCATCAAGGCATTCTCTGAACTCAAGACAATAAAACCAGAAGACAAAATTATAGTCCTCTGTAAAATCTGTCTTTTCAGAATTTTAAAATTTCCATTAATTTATGTACCACAAAATTAATCAATTTTAAGTGTGCAAGTTTGTCACCTATATATAGTTATATAACCACTACCATTTGGTTCAAAATAATTTTTAACATCACTTATGACTGTTTTCTTTGACCTATAGATAATTTAGAAAAGTATTGTCTAATTTTCAAATATTTAGAGATTTTCTAGATATCTATGGTTGAATTCTACTTTAATTTTATTATTGTTAAAGAACATACTTTGTGTGATTTCATTCATTTTGAATTTAATGAGAATTTTTTAATGACTCAGAATATGATTCATCTTGCTGAATGTTTATATTTGAAAAGAATGGGCATTTTGATCATTTGATGGAATATTAATAGGTAAAGTATCAATTACGTCAGGCTGGTCGATAATATTATTCAAGTCTTTTATATCCTTAACTTATTTTTTGCTTGTTTGTTCAATGAATTACTGATAGAGTAGTGTTGGAATCGCTAATTCTACTTGTGTGTTTGCCTATTTCTCCTCTTAATTCTATCTCATTTGTTTAATGTATTTTGAAGTTCTGTTATTAGAAGCATATGCATTTAAGATTATGTCTTCTTGATGATTTTAGCCTTTGTCAATGAAATATCACCTTCCTCCCTGGTAATATTCCTTGGTCTGGAATCTTGATATTAATATAACCACTCTAGCTCTCTTTAGATTACTGTTTACATGGCCTAATTTTTTTCATCCTTTAAACCTATCTTTGTCTTGATATTTTAAGTGGGTTTCCTGTAGACAGTGTATATAGCTGGGTCTTGCTTTACAGTCCTATCAGAAAATTTAAATCTTTTTAATTGAAGTTATCAGGTATATACATTTAATGTAATTATCAAGATGGTAGTGTTTAAATCTGTCTTTTCTGTTTGTTCCACCTGTACTTTCATTCCTTTTTTCTGTGCCTTTTTTTGAATTGAGCATTTAGAAGTGTGTTATTTAGTTTCCAAATATTTAGAGATTTCCCAGATTATCTTTTTGTTATTGATTTCTAATTCATTTCCATTGCAGCCAGAGAATATAGTTTGAATCTTCTCAAATTTAATTGAGACTTGTTTTATGGGCTATAATATGATCTTTCTTGTTCAGTGTTCTGGGTTCACCTGAAAAGATGTGTATTCTGTTGCTGTTTGGTATTTCTTTAATGCCACTCATTAGGCCAAGTTAGTTGATAGTGCTATTCAGGTATTCAAATCTCTGAGTGCAACTTGTTTATCCTCACAGTTCTATAAGTTTTTGCCTCAGATAATGAATTGATCCTCTTTTTCCTGATAATACTCGTTGCTTTTACATATACTTTGTCTGATATTAACTTAACCACTCCAGATTTCTTTCTATTAGTTTAAGTGTGGCATATTGTTTTTTATTCTTTTACTTTTAATGTACGTATACCTGTATAGTTAAATTAAATTTCTTATAGAGAGCATAATGTTGGGTCTTGCTGTTTACTAAATTAGATAATCTTTGCCTTTCATTTGGATGCTTAGATCTTTTACATTTATGTGATTATTGAAATTATTTTGTTTAAATTTACCATCTTACTATTTGTTTTCCATCATTTATGTCTCTCCCAGTCTTATTTCCTTTTCCTTTTTTTCTGCCGTCTTTTGGATTAACTTAATATTTTTAAAGCATGTATCTTATCCCTTTTGCTGGCTTATTAACTAATTTATAGTTAATAAATTATGTTATTTTAGTCATTTCTTTTGGGTTTATGGTAGTATATGTTTTTAATATACAGAGCCTAACTTAAAGTGATAGTATTCTACTTATCTTCAGTACAAGAACCTTACAGCAATGCTAGTTTCATATCTTTCCAGTGAATAACCCCAATAAAATTAAAATTTCTCTTTCTCAATATTAGTATTTTTAGTCCCAGAGAAGACTCTAAATCTCCCTGTGTGGGTAACATACTCACCCCTGAACAGAAGACAGTGGACAGGGCCATGAATACTTTGGTCTGAATTCCTGCAGCAGCCCTTCTAGACCTTTATGGAATTGGGAAGGATTTCACCAGAAGAATCTAAGGGTAGGAATGCAAAAGTGCGCTAGCTAGACAAAGACTAGAACTATCACAGACCACTACAGGTAAACATCGCAGAAAGAGTTTATAGGTTTTGCAGGTATAGAATTCATGTACATTTGCTATCAGTTCCCGATAGATCTTGCCAACAATACTGACCTTGGCCACACAAAGCAGAAGCAAATGAAGCATTTCTTTGTATGACATTTTCCTTCCCCTTGTACCCGTCCAGGGCATTTAGCCACCAGTGACACCTCTGCATATCTGATTTCTGTCAAGTTGGAAAAGAAACCAAACACTCCATACTCTTTTGTATTTGACTTTTATCAGCATTCTGGAAAATTTTTTACTAACAATATAAGTACTTCGGTGTAAGGCAGTGTTTCTCAACCTTGGCACTACTGACATTTTGGACCAAATAATTCATTGTAGTGAGGGGCTCCCCTGTGCATTGTGGGATGTTTAGCAACATCCCTGGCCTCTGCCTACTAGATGTCAGTAACACCTGCCTCCCCAGTTGTAATAGTTACAAATTTATCCAAATAACACCAAATGTGCCCAGAGGGAGCAAAATTGCTTCTGGTTGAGAACCACTGATTTAAAGGGAATGTTTATACACATCAGGAGCCATAGATTCTTAACCCCAAATTAGTATGGGCTGATGGGGAGAAAGCAGAGTTAGCATTAGGTTCCATCAACTCCTATTCCATAGCCCACAAACTGGTCACTTCTCAAGGGACCACATCTGTTGTCATCACGGCAAAAACAGCTTCCAGCACCCGGAAGAGAGCAGTGCTCAACAACCACAACAGATGTTAAGAGAGCAAGCAGATGGATGGATGAATGGATAAAGGACAAAAAGCAAAATGTGCGTGATTATTCATTGTTACTCTGGGGAAAGGAGTGACTTAGGTGGTATGTTTAAGAAAAGGAGATATTTTACTATTATACTTAAAAATGTTTGTACTTGAATTTTATCACTCTTACTTTCATAGTTTTGATAATTTTAAATGATTTATTTTTAAAGCACTTGGAAATCAAACCAAGCCTTTTCTCCCTAATAAATCTTTAATTTGCCTAGGTTTTTCTTCCAAGTGCAAAAGTGGACTTTAGCTCTAGTTCACATTCTGAATATATAACCAAATCTGAAGCATATTTTTTTCTTTTAACTCTTGAGCAAACAGCATTATAATGTAAATATTTGTGAATGAAAGAGGTTTATGTTGGAGGCAAATGTACTTAGCACAAAAGTAACTTAACACAGTACATTCAATTGTGTGCCTTGGCCTTGAGGGTGGGGACTGGAGTAGATAGATCGTCACATATCCGGCCCTACAGAGCTGGTGCAGTGGGGGCCCTCAGAAATCGTGTGCTGAAAAAAATGATGATAGAGCTTCATACGTGTGGCTTTGGTTGCTCCTGTTTTACTTTGTTCAGACCAAGATTATTAGGGCAGGATGAGAGGAGAGGGGGTTTGAGCCCTCTGAGAAAAGTCCTCTGAGAAGAACAGATGTCTGGGCCTTTCTGCTTAAGGCAGACAGAAGAGGTCCAAGGGCAAGGGAGTAGGCCAGGGAGTGTAAAGAGAAAAAGGTAATTTATGGGAACAGCTGTTGCTCCTCTTTTTTCGCTGCTACTGGCCAGAAACTGGATCAAATCCTTCAGTGACAGCAGACCCTCCTCCTGCAGTCGAAAACCCAGCAACACAAAACTGTCTAGCCCCAGCCCATGTGACACCGCACTCCTGTAGAACTGTCATCTCTTCCCTCACCTCCACCCCAGAGGGAAAGGCCTAACTACCTAGGTCCCTTGATATCAGGGCTTCAGGAACCAGAAGAGCCTGGCATGCTTTCAAGGGGAGGTCATTTATTTACATGAAGCAGGCAGAGCTCAGGGATACAGAGCAATCCATCTGCCTTAGCGACCAGAGAGGCTCCCTTCACCTCATCCTCCTACAGAAGCGGTCAAGGAAGGAGGTTGGGCAAGATGACCTTCCAGAGCCGAATCTGTGCTTCTAAAAATAGAAGCATCCTTGGAGGATCAAGGAGGGGAGGAGAAGCAATAGATGTTGAGGGCAAAAAACGGACACCCCAGAGCATTATCATTATGAAGCTATATTAATTAGACCCAGACACCCAGCTTGATAACCTCAGGTATCACAGAAGTTGAAATGAACTGGCTTTTTTCGTTTTTTTCCCCATTTCTGGTTGTATTTTCCCTGGGCTAAAAAGGAGAAAGAGAATGGTGTCTTCTGACCTATTTGATTGGCTGCACACTGCCCGAGGAGATGTTTTCCCCAGCAGAGGAAAGTGGGGCTTCTTAGAGACAAAGAAAGAAAGCAAAAGCTTAAGCAAAGTGGGAGCCCAGCAGTCAGCAATCGGGGGCTGTGGGACCTGGATCCCCTTCTATGTCCGCCAGTCTGGAGATTGCATAGGGCTGGGCAGGTGTCCAAGTGTGTCCAGGGCTGTGGATGTGTGGGCTCAGGGCTGCTGCTCTGCAGGGTCCTCGTCTGAAGAACTGTAGGGACTAGCGTTTGCAGGCCTCAGTGAAGCCGCATCCTGGTCTGCACAGGTTGTGTGTGACCAGGTTGTGTGCAGGGTTCTGGTGGGTAGAGGGATGTGGGTGTGTGTGTGTGTGTGCACGTGCTCATGCACACATGTGTCAGGATGGAGAGTGTTAGCAGGAGTGTATGGAAGTATTGCAGCAAACTTGGTGGGGACCATGTAGGGAAGAGTGAGGGACTGTCGGGGAGGGATGCATATGGATGGTGACGTGTGCCTGTATGAGGTTTGCGGGAAAAACTGCGGGCGAAGCTATGTAGGAAACCAGGGATGAGGAGTCTCCAAGGGGCTGTATGGAGACCCATTTGAGAGAGTGCACAAGACTGCGGGGGCTGTATACAGAGCATGTCTGGGGTGCCTGTGAGGCAGACAGCACTGCTGGGGACTCTGTGTAGCTTTGTCCCAGGGGCTGTGTGACTGTGCTGGGGATATGAGTGAAATCGCATGGGGGTCTCCATGGGGTTAGTTAGGCTGTGGGGGCTTCTGTTCTCTGTGCAGGGCTGCAGGTAATGAGACAGAAGGAACAGAACCCAGACGGTCTGCAGTTCTGCCATCTAAAGATGAGTGTGTTTCCTTAGGGAGGGGGCTCCTTAGGTAGGAACATTTATTCTTCTTGTGATTGATGATGTGAAGGGAAAAGACGTGAGGGATTTGGGAGATGAGCAGAAGGACCAGTGCAGCCCCTTGCAATGCTGCCCTGCCCCTGCTTCTGTGTGCACCAGGCTAAAGACACTTTCTTTATTATGATGATTATTTTATGTTTAAATTTTATTTTTTTTAATTGAAGGATAATTGCTTTACAGAATTTTGTTGGTTTCTGCCAAATGAAGATATTTCTAGCGCTTCGGTTTGTGCTTTCTCAACAGGACAACGTGGATCTTGGAGAACTGATGTTTTCCCTCTGCTATCTTCCCACGGCTGGCAGGCTGACCATTACCATTATAAAAGCAAGGAATTTAAAGGCAATGGACATAACAGGAGCATCAGGTGGGACAATCTCAAATTCACATTTCTTCCTACAGTTCCTATATAGCACCTCATGAAGCTTCCAGTGGAGTAATAAAGGTACATGGACTTTGGAACCAAACTGCCTAGGTTTAAACCTAGTCCTAGACCTAATAGCTGTGTGACTCTGGCAAGTCAGTCCCTCTTGGTTTCAGATTCCGCATCTGTAAAAATGAGGATCATAATAGTGTCTGGCTGTTTGTGTTGTTACAGGATTATGATGCCTAGGAATGGTGCCTGGCACACACTGAAAGCTCCTCGGTGTTAGCTCTCATTATTACTACCAGTATTCCCTCTTAGGGCTTCTCCTCCACATGACTGTGGACTGGACCCACAGTTTGCACATGCTGATATATCTAATTGGGTCTTTCCTCAGATACAAGCAATTGTCACCTCAGGCTTTTAGAAGATTGATATCCTATATCCTTCTGTGAAGGGTCCATCGGTGAACTATGCAGTTTGGTTTTTCCAGGGAATCAAGCATGTACCTTTAAATATTAAACCCTCACAGAGGGACTTCCCTGGCAGTCCAGTGGTTAAGCTTCCACACTTCCAATGCAGAGGACATTAGTTAGATTCCTGCTGGAGGAACTGAGATCCCATACTGCTTGGCATGGCCAAAAAAAAAAAAACAACAACAAATGAAATCCTAACAGAAGGTATCCTGAAATGGAGTTCCTTTACATAAGTTCACAAGCCACCTCTGCAGAGGTTCCCAAAATGTAGTCGCAAAATGCCCAGTCCATTGGCTTTTGGTCACTGAGATCAAAAGATGCGATAAATTGCCTCCTGGATACCAGTGTTTTATTCAACCAGAAAAAAAAAAAAGATGTGACCCCTTCTGGCCCTCTTAAGTCCTCCTGGACAGTGTATGAGTGTCAGGGCCACCCGTGGTTATGCAGGTGAAGCAAGGAGAACTCCCCACTGAGCAGGAAAATAGTGAGGTGAAACCAGCGATGTCCCAGCAGGCGCAGAGACCAGGCTTGTCCCCTGCCACCCAGTGGCAGCATGGCCCCACAAGCAAGCCTGTGTCCTTTCTCTCCCTGACTTGCTGAACTGCTTCCCCTTCACAGCTCGACTGCAGGCAGCTCAAGAGCTTGAAGCTTCCGCACTGAAGGACATCCACGTGCACCCCAGCTTCTTGCCATGTCCAGGTGTTTAGCTTCTCCCTTTCCTAAAGGCCTGGGTTTTAGGAAAGACTCCGTGGGGTGGCTCCGAGTCAGAGCGTGCCACCTCTTCCCCCGTGCCTTGAAAATGGCTTGTGTTTCCCTTCCTGTGGCATCCTGGCAAGTCCGTGATCCTAGCTGGAACATTTCTAATTTGATAACAGATGTTTTCACACTGTTTTTAAATTCCGCACATTTTGAGCAGAGTGTGTCCTGTGCTTTTTCCTGAATGAATGACTTAATTACCCCAACTCCAGTCGTTGCCCAGACATTGTATAAATTAAAATCTTCAGACTCCAGTCTGCAGGCAGGTAAAGGGCTTCTGCACCCTGTGGTCCTTGAAACTCTACCATGACAAAACTGCTGGCCTAAATCTGCATGTCTCCTCACAGTACTTCTGCTTCTCATGGTCTGTGCAGATCCCTACGTGAAAGTCTCACTGATGTGTGATGGCAGACGACTAAAAAAGAGGAAAACGTCCACCAAGAGGAACACTCTGAATCCTGTTTACAATGAAGCCATAGTCTTTGACGTCCCTCCCGAGAACATTGACCAAATCCACTTGTCCATAGCAGTCATGGACTACGACCGGTGAGATGCCTGGAGCTGTTTTTCATTGCAAACCCACTGTGCCCAGGACTAGGGAAGGGGTGGCAGCCGTGGAGTCTTAGCTGCTGTCCCAGTGCAGCCACTAAGCAGCACCCTGAGAGCTGAATGACAAGGAGTCACCATTTTGCAAGCCTCTAAGCTCTCCTGTTTCTCATTCTCTCCCCTCCTCCATCTTTCTGTCTCTTCCTTGCTTCCCCTCTCCATCCCTGTACACTGCTAGAGTCAGCTTGGAGAACTGTGGGCCCCACAGATCTTAATCTTCCCTCAGGCAGTCCTACCTGGCCTTTATCAGAAAAATTCCACTCAAAACAGCAGAATGATTACTTGAGCCAGACCATCAACATTTCTAAATACACAGCTTCATTCTTTTTTTTTCTTTTTCTTCTCCCAATATGTTTAATAAAGATCATTTCTATCCACTTAAGTCTGAAAGCAAACACAGAAATGTTCTCTTGAAATTGCTAGAATCAATATGGATGACGGGGTACATTAAAATGTATAAGATGCTCGACTTTCTAATTAATACCGCACAGAAGAGATATTTATAGCCTGCATTGTAGCCAATCGTGTATTTAAAGGACTGATTTGAAAAACAGTCATTTTAATATGCAAAGGAAGTACCAACAGGGAATTATACATGTTAAACCAGTCATTAGACAAAAATGCAAAGTCTTTTTTTAATTGGAAACCTCCCACGTGGTCTGGGCACAATTATTAAAAAAAAAAAAAATCATTCTGACTTCTAATGTCTTACAGTATCATTTGCAGCTAAATAATTTTCCCACAGACCCTGAAATGTCAGCCCAGCAGCCTCAGTGCCCTGAACACTCTTTCCAGCAGATTTCTGGGTGAAACATAATCGTCTTGCAACCTAGGGAGCATGTCCATTGGCTTGGCTGCACATGGGTGTGACAGCACATGCTGGGCTGTAGACCTCATCCTGTCCCTCTGGACGACACACAACACCAATAGTGTCAGGCCACAGGAGGGAACATGGCCCACCAGCCGTGGAAGGCTGGGCCAGTATTTTTCAAGCTATTGCCAAGTTTCCCACATCGACAAATCTGATTATGTGAGCTCTGCTTCAATTTAATTCTCAATAAACTCATGAATCTGGTCTGGAAAAATCCATGGCAGAATTCATGGGGCTTCTGCATGCAACTGATTTTAATGAGCATAGAATCCAATATCCTTCACACTGCTTCTCCACCCTTGCCTCCCCCTTGCA
This sequence comes from Capra hircus, assembly GCF_001704415.2. Taxonomy (NCBI): domain Eukaryota; kingdom Metazoa; phylum Chordata; class Mammalia; order Artiodactyla; family Bovidae; genus Capra; species Capra hircus. The sequence goes on from NC_030822.1 coordinate 37,098,531, forward strand.
CCGTCCATAGGAGAAAAATCCCTCAACTTTGCAGGAAGGAAAAAGAAAGAGCCTGTGAATTTGGATCCCAGAGAATTAAAGGATGAGCCATGTAATTCTGGATGCATGCAAAGGATTTATAACCAAAAACTGGAAGGAAGGAAAAAAAAATGAGCCAAGGCAGAGACCTATCCAAGGATGTTTCAGAAATACTAGCTAGGTATTAAAGGATCTCATTGTTTTTCTACAGTAGGAAACTGAAGTTGGGTCAAAGAAGCAAAGTTGGGCTTGGAAGGAAGGAGGGAAGAGCATGAAAAGAAAACATGTTTTCTAAAGAGAGGTCTTGCAAAAGACAGGAGCCACCTCCATTCTGCCCTTGTCAGCTCAAGGCTACAGCTGCCAGACTCAGAGCTCTTCCATGACCCATTCTTGATTCCCATTTGTTGAAGTGAAACAGCCATCAGTGCAAGAAACTCCTTTCAGTGCCCCCATTTTTCATCACAGAGATCTGAAGGCCTGAAGTCAGTTAGCCTTGCTCCAGAACCAGAGGTGGCATCCTTTGTGTGCATCAGAGAGTTTTTCCAACTCAGGGTTCTTGGGAACAAGCTAAGTTCTGCCAGTGTTAAGACAGCCCAGTTGTGTGAGGGCCAGACTCTGGGCTTCCTCTCTGTGCCCCCAAGTGCCATATTGGTCCCCAAGTCCTAGTGGCTGTTAAGGTTAACCTGTGCTTTTACATTCAAGAGTGAAAAGAACCAAGCCTTTCCTAATTCCTATATGTTTAATTGAGTAGTTGCTGTTCTTATATATCAAAATTTTAGGAAAAAAATAACTATTGTGGACCATTTCACAGTGTAGGTCACAATGAGATCATCGGCGTGTGTCAAGTAGGCAACGAAGCTGAGCGGCTGGGCAGAGACCACTGGAGTGAGATGTTGTCATATCCGCGCAAGCCCATTGCACACTGGCATTCCCTGGCGGAGGTAAGACCCCTCCCGTGTGCACCCCTTTGCAGAAGGACAAATGCTTTACAGTTGAAATGCAGGAGCCACCAGCAATGTGAGTGTACCAGGGTCTGTGGTCTTCGATGGGTTTCCCTGCTTGTACTTCCTGGGACTGTTCCTTGGGAATTGCATTCAGTCTGCTCCCTGCCAGTCGGCTAGGTTTTGAACGTTGACCAGGGATCATCCTTCACTTTGAATACTTTCAAAAAAAGATCTAGATTCTCCTATTCTATGTTATGGCTTTGGATTGACATTTGGAGGGCATCTGCAAGATCTGGGTGAGTGTGGCGTGTCAGGCCATCATAGAGTGACTTACAGCTGGCGTCAGAAGGAATTGGAGACCGGATGAGATGAAGCGTGGGTTTTAGGACTAGCTCTACCGTAAACCTGTGATTCTGGGTTAGTATCAACTGTATATGATGAAAAAAAAAAAGCCAAATTAACATACCACAAAATAACAAGTGAAATGGAAATTTATTTCTCTCTGATGTAAAAAAGGTTCAGAGGAAGGCTATCTAGGCTGTTATAGTGGCTCTGTGATTAACAGAAATCAAGACTTCTATCTTTCTGCCTCCCGGTCCCAGTGTGGGGCTTTTTGTTTTTGTTTTTTTTTTTTGTTATTTTGGGGGTTTTTTGAGGTTACCTCATTGAACATGGCAGCTAAGCGCCAATCATCACATATCTTTTGGTCATAGAAACATGAAGACACAAGCCAAAAGCACATATCTTCCTTTTTAAAGGATTTTCCTTGATACCTTATGCAACACTGCTACTTCTATTTAATTTAGTCACAGAACTTAGTCATAAGGTTACATCTGATTTCAGTGGAGGGTAGGAAGTGTATTCTTTTTGTTGGTAGCAGTGTGTGCAACTGAAAAAGCAGAGTTCTGATTCTGGTTGCAGGTAGCAGAAGAGTGGATACTTGGAGGCAGTGGACCATGGTTCTGCCCCTGACACTCATTCATTCACTCCCCTATCCTTTCCTTCTCACTCTTCCCCCATTCATCCTTAACTCAGTGACACACCCTCTTTTTTTATTTACTAACTCATTCTCTCAGGAATAAATTGCATTCACTGAGTGACATTTCTGTGGGTCAAATGCCGTATTAGATAGAAATAATATATAGATGTAAGAAACCTTTCCTTTCCTTAAGAGCTTGTATACTCTGAGAGAGAGACAGCATGTAAACTAACCACTGAAGTGCACGATCCTAAACTTTATCGTCCCCATCAGGTACTAAGGGGCACAGAGGAAGGAGGTGTTTGTCATGCTTGAGTGAGCTTGTCCGTGAAGTCTTAGTCCCTCCTGCTCTTGGGAAGTGAACTGAGCCCCTGGGAATAAGAATATGAGGGAGTGTGGGTTCCAGGCGGAGAACTCCGTCTTATTCTCCCAGGGCAGGCAGCTCTGTTCCCTGCAAAACCATCTTGAGAGGCCGAGATCAGAGCCTTGCTCGCTCAGTGTGAGTTTCACTGCCCTGGACAGTCAGGAGAGCCTCAGTAAACATGCAGGGCCGCTGTGGAGAGGCAGGAAGGCCCCAGGGGATGAAGGGACAGTCTTTGTTGGAGATGGTACCAGAGGGGACGAGCAGGACATGGTTGGAGGGCTGATTCTAAGCTTCAGGGCTTCCAGGTGGTATACTCCAAGAGGGCCTGGGGGCCCCCTAGTTTTCAGGTCCCTGAGGACACCTCTGTCCTTGGGCCACAGAAGTGAAGACTCTCTCCTGGATTCAAAATTAATACCTGCGGGAGACCATCAAACTGTGAACCACTTGAGAAGTAGCTAGGGGACTGGTGCTGACGACGATGCACCTCACTCCTTCAGGTCCTGGTGGAATTCTCAAAGGAGTCCATCTATGGGCTTATAAAATTGCCGGAGCCTGTCACTAGCAGCAGCGGAGCATTTGTAATAGACTTTTTGCACCCTAACAGAATCACTGCCGACTTTCATTCTTATTTGTAATCTGGAGTGTTAAAAAGTGTCCGAGCTTCTGAACATAAGGAATGGGAAAGGAGTAAGGATCAGGGTATGGTGTGGAGCTGAGACAGGGGCCCTGATTCTGTGCACAAGCACTCCCCTGTCCGTGGCCTTGCCAGGGAGTGACTGGGGGTGGCACGCTGTACACAAGCCCCCAAGCATGGCGCGTGCACCTTACCTAAGGGCACATGTAGAAAGCGGGCCTGGGAGGCTCCACTCGCTGCCCAGAAGAAAGTGCTGTGTGACTGGCCGCCCAGGAGACGAGCCTCAAACCCTGAGCACTTGGCTTATTGCAAATCTGTGTTTGACAGCTTTGTGAGAAATAAGTATTTCTAAGGTTAAACCACGGAAACTTGGGAGTTGTTTGTTAACAGCAGCTAAAATTACTTCAGCGATTACAGTGGTCTTTTCTCAACCGTTGCTGAACTAAGGAAATGAAATGTCCCTTATATGAAAGGCAAATGGAGGGAGGCTTTCCCTGCCCTGTTGCTTCCTGTGTCTTTGAAGTACATGCCTGAGCCTTTGAATCCATCCTAAGCAGGGAAGCAATATTTTCTCTTTTTAGAACAAATGTGTAATGAGCAGAACTGCGGCAGAGGAACTGGATGAGGTGAGAAGCAGCGTCAGAGGGGTGACCACGCTTTGCTGACAGCTGTCAGGATGGAGGAGGCTATGGGCAGGGCAGTTGGAAGTGCTCAGTGCGGGCTTGGATGGACCTAGACTCAAATCCCCGCGCTGCCACTCAGTTGCCTGTGTCTGTCCCTTTCTGAGTCGGTTTTCTCCTCTGTCAAGTGGCCGTAATAGTGCCTGTGCCGCAAGGGTGGTTGTGAGGATTGAACAGTCCAATGTACATGAAGCACCGTGGCTGGCACCCAGTAAATGTTCAGTAAACTTCCCAGTTCCCACCATCATTATGTAGGTCCTGTGTTGCTATGTGTTCTCATGGGACTGGTGCACAAAGATACATCGTAATGTTTGTCATGCAGGGAAAAAAGTTTGGACATCCCCCACCCCCCACATGCTGGTGAGTGGTCACCTCAGACTGGGGGAAGGGGTCATTTGTGACTTGTCTGGATGTAGGTGCAGGTATTTCAGTTCTGTTCTTTCTCCTTTCTTCCTTGGCCTTAAAGATATGTTACTGCTATACTAAGAACTGTTACATTTTCTACTTTAAAACAAAAATAGCAATTAAGTTGCTGTTCTCTGTGTGTGTACACAAGGGTAAGTGTAAAAATAAAAGAGAGAGAAAAAAGAGAAGATACAGGGTAGTTAGGATTTAGTATGAAGGGAGGCTGACCTGGCAGAAGCTCTTTGCTGCTGGGGGCTGAGGGACCAGGTTAGGACTGAACCCTGGGACCTGCAGAGATCTGGCAGCCTGCCTGGGGCTGTATCCAACACACCCTGACCTTGCCAGAGCAGGTGGCAGATGGAGTCTTCAAAGCCAGTGCGTTCAAAAATCCGTTTCTCTCTCAGGAATTCTGGATGGCTTCACTGCACACTCAAAGGTCAGCCAGTGCTGCTTAACTCTCCTGTCTCCCCATGATGTCAGTGGCTCTGAAAGCTGTGTCAGTTCCCTCCGAGCAGCTGCCTGGGCCCTGGGGACAGGAGCATCCCCTCCACAGGCCCTCAGGAGATGACAGAGCTCTTGGGGCTCCCCCCACAGTCCCCTCCTCCGTATATCCAAGAGAAGATGGTGCTGAGCACCTTTCCCACCCCGACATGTGGAGCTGACCCCACCATGCACTCCGGGGAGAGTGATAGAAATAGCTCCAGGTTTCCATCGCTTCCTTGTGAAATGTTATTTGACCTCTGGATTAAAAAGTAGTGAGTTTCACTGATGGAAAGACCAGACCACAGACATCATTGGGTTAAAGCAGTTTTTACTTTTCTCAAAGAGATAGAATCTGATCAGAATGCACAATGAAGGTCAGCAATATTCCCCCTGATTGACAGAAATGCAACATTCTAAATCACAAAGCCCTGCCCAGGGGGTACTCAAGTGTGAGTAAGTCTTCCTCTCTCCAAGCTCACTCTTTTCCCTGTGTACCTGGTTAGACTTGACAGTCTGCAGGACCACCTCAAGAGCTGAAAGGCCCTGCAGCTCTAGGTTGGGCAGTTCCTAGCATAAGTAGTGGTGGGCGTTGCACCATATACCCTGGGGTGAGCAGAGTCCTCATCTGCCAGCCGCTGCCCCCTTGAGGGTGTAAACTTGGAGCTGTGTGACTAAAGCAAATGTCATCACCCAGACTGGACTGGGAGTTACCTTTGCAAGCCCTTTAAATCAACTCTAGATTTTATCCATCAAGGTGCCTGGCAGGCCTACCCAAAGTCTTCAAGGGCTGCATATTGCCAAGATTGCCCAAGCTGGATTAAGTGTCCAGTCCTGGTCCACTTTGCTAGAGGTCAAGGTCACGGATATGCGATCTGGTCCCAGTGCAGCAGGAGTGTTGAAAGTAGACTTCCCAAGAAAGGTCCGCCCCTTCACAGGGAAATGGACACAAGTGAGCTCACCTGATTCCCAGAAGATTCTGAAGTGAGGAAGTCAGAGGCTTCAGCACTCTGGGCCAGCTGTTACTCATAATAGATTTAGAGGAGTGATTCCCCAGAAAGAGGAGGGCTTGACTGGAAGAAACCAAGCAGATCAAGTTTCCATCATTGAGTCTGAATGTGTGTAGGGCTTGGGTCCTGGTAAGCATTAGGCCAGCAGAGAAGGAAACAGAGACCAGAAAAAAAAAAAAAAAAAACCATGATGCTAGGCACAGAATGGGAAGGCTCAGGGAAGTTGCCCCGCACTCTCCTTCCTCCTCCCCGAGCTGGCGCCTGGTGGGGAAAGCACAGAGGCCCTGACGATGGGGGAGAGCAGTGTGCTCACCTCTGACTGGGCTTGCTGTCCTGTGTGTCTTTGGCCAGCAGATGCTGTTGTCACTGCCTGTGCTGATGGAACCCCCTCAGAGCTGAACAGGCTCCACTGCAGCTCTTGACTGCCCTGAGGTCTCTGAGGCCTGGCAGCATCTCATTTGATGCCAGGCACAAGAGGTCTTCTGTGCAGCCCTGGTACAGGGTCGCTTTCTGCACTTGCTGGATGCCTGCCCCCCAACAGAAATCTTGTTGGCCAATAGTGTCATCTCCTTTTCACATCCTGGGAGTCAGGGACATGCAGGAACTGCAGGAGACTCAGGAGTTAAGTGGCCATTTCTACCTTCTTCCTCTAGCTTCATGTTGGCTCAGGGGCCATAGGTGCCTTCAGCTTCCTCAACCCACCTGAAACTTGAGGCTTCAAGCTTGAGGGGTGAATCTGCACCTCACATCAAGTACCCTCCATCTCTCCTAACAAAGGCCTCTCCGCTTCCTCTTCTAACTAGTAGAAACTTCCTTTATATCAGAGCGTCATTTCCTTTAACCTGTAACTTGTGTTCAGACCTTCAAGGTTTCCTGTCAACACTGGGATTTCAATGTGTCTCTTTTCTCTTGACAAGGCCTAGCTTTAGAGATTCCATTTCTGGAAGGGTTGTCTGATCACTGACCTCATGTTGTTTGTCATCAGTTTGCAGGACGTGTAGCATTGATTCCTTTGAATGTAACAACACAGTTTACAGACAGTGGAAACACTGTCCCTGTTACATAGGCATTGAATTAGTGTCTGAGGAATGAATGAATGAATGAGACATAATGAAAGCAGTTGTGTTCCTTTAGTTCTAAAGTTCAACAGTTTCTCAGTCCAAAGTGGAAGTCAGTTCAGAGCAAAATGTAAAAGGTATTAAGACTGAATTTACAGTGACCTCTTCAAATGGAGATGGTCCTTATTAAGCTCCAAGCTCTGATTACCTTTTCTTTATTTAGGAGAAGAATGTGAGAAGAGGTCATTTCTGCACCCCCAACCCTGTCACTTGGTTCCCATGAACTGCCCTCTGATAGTAGTGACTCTGTATTTCGAGTGCATTGGGAAATGTTCAGAATATTCAGAACAATAATTTAGGCACCTTAGTAAATTATGAAGGTCCCCCTCTTGCTGATATGGGTGGTCAGGTTCTGAAGAACTTTGTATCTTCTTTCATAACAGACGGAGGAGCAGAAACCACAGATGTCCCTGTGGCGAATGGCAGAGTGCTGCTCCCCAAATGAGAATTGATCAGGAGGGGTGACAAGAACATCAGTCTTCAACTTGACTTTTCTCGCCAGGCAAACATTTTAGCAGCAATTTTACATCAGGCAATGATTAGCTCGGCCTACCTGTGAAAATTTTAAAAAAAGAGGAAAGTAGTGGGAAGGTACTTTTTGGACAAAATAAAGGCCTTATGATTGAGATTTTTTTTTTTTTTTTCAAAAACTAAATTTTTTATTGGGGGATTTAGTATGCCAATATCCATAAACACCTGCAAAGCCCCTGAAGCAATGCTGATTGCAAAGAACATAGAAATGTACTCCATGTTGAGATCTGAAAAACATGTAACAAACTTGTTAGAATCTGTGCCAGTTGATGTAGGTGGCCAGAATGCAGTTTGGACCAGGAGGCATGGTTAGTGTTAATGGGTCGTTGTGTTTCCAGCTGTGGAGGGAATGGTCAGCAAACAAAGCCAAGAGCATTCAATGTTTCCAAGCAAGTCCTCTTTCCTATGTAGAATTATCTGATTTAGCGGGGCGGGGGTTAGGGGCGGGGAATGGATGCTAAGCATTTTCTCATCTTTAGTATACAAAATCTATGACTCTTCCAGTGGTCTGTAGAGATAGGAATCATATAAACCATGGAAGCATTAAGGTAAGAACTAGAGGTATGAATACCTTGGGAAATACCAAATGCAAAAGTAGGAAGTCAAAAGATACCTAGAGTAACAGGCAAGTTTGGCCTTGGAGTACAAAATGAAACAGGGCAAAGGCTAACAGAGTTTTGCCACGAGAACGCAAGGTCATAGCAAACACCCTCTTCCAACAACATAAGAGACGACTACACATGGACATCACCAGATGGAAACACTGTCCCTGTTACATAGGCATTGAATTAATATCCGAGGAATGAATAAAAAAATGAATGGATGAGACATAATGAAAGGTCCATCTAGGCAAAGCTATGGTTTTTCCAGTAGTTATGTATGGATGTGAGAGTTGGACCATAAGGAAGGTTGAGTGGTGAGGAACTGATGCTTTTGAATTGTGGTGCTAGAGAAGACTCTTGAGAGTCCCTTGGACTGCAAGGAGATCAAACCAGTCAACCCTAAAGGAAATCAACCCTGAATATTCATTGGAAGGACTGATGCTGAATCTGAAGCTTCAGTACTTTGGCCACCTGACACAAAGAGCCAACTCATTAGAAAAGACCCTGATGCTGGGAAAGATTGAAGGCAGGAGGAGAAAAGGATGAGATGGTTGGATCGCATCACCGACTCGATGGACATGAGTTTTAATAAGCTCCAGGAGATGGTGAAGGACCGGGACGCCTGGCATGCTGCAGTCCATGGGGTTGCAGAGAGCTGGACATGGCTGAGTGGCTGAACAGCAACAGAGGTGTGAAAGATAGTAACACTGCACTGGAAAATACCACTGCTGCTCGAGCAGACAGTCAAATGCATCTTGACTCTGCTCTCTTAGAAGTGACCTTGCCTCACCAGTCGCTGCCCTGGAGTGTTCCTGAAGCATGCTTGAATAGTAATTAAGAGAGTGGTTAACAATGGGCTTGGGCCTGCAGCAGTCTCAGCTCCAGGAATGGTGTTTAGAGGTGACTACTAATACTGTGGGCTGATAGCCAGTTCTTCCCCCATAGTTGACATGAACTAGCATGATTTATGCCAGTCTCTGAAAGAATCACACTCCCTCATGATTGATTATCTGTAGAGAAAAGAGTACTTCCTCGGTTGGGTCCAAGGCAAAGGTGGGGCATCCTGTGTTGAGTGAAAAACACACACACACACACACACACACAACTTAAAAGTTGAGAGTTATGTTTTACTCCACAGACAAAACTGAGGACTTAACCCCAGGATGTACCCTCTCTGATAGCCGTAAGGAACAGCTCTAAAGAGTCAAGGGAGGATCCAGGATTTACAAGAGTAAGCAAAGTCAGAACATCAAAAGATTACTATGAATCAAAAGAAAACCAGACACTTCAAGTTAAGGAATTTAGCACTTTTCTGTATGTTGGAAGGTTCAAGCATCTGAGCTCACTGAAATCATTCCTTTGGTATGTACCTCAGCTATCTAGGGCCAGTGTCCTCTGCTCTGTCATCCTGAGTCTCCTCTGGACGCATCATTGGGGTGGCTGCAGTGTCTGATTGTTTGATGGTGGACATCCTATGTGGGGGAGGCTATGATGGCTTGTGATGTGAAGTCCTGTGATGGCTTGGTGGCTACAACATCATTTGTTTATTGTTAAGGCAGACAACATTTTTTTCATTGATAATGGCAAAGGCCAGAATATCTGGAATTCCAGTGCTCCTGGAAATGAGCCTTTCAGGAGATGCACCAATTGAATGCTGTGTTCCAAATATCAGCAGAACAAACTTTTGAAAGTTTATTGCTGAGTTTATTGCTTACCTGGTAATGGAAGGGGAAGGGCAGGGACCGGTTGATTGATATTTTGAAGTTTAGTTTAGGGCGGGTCTTTCAGTGTGGCAAGTGGGGAGGGAATTGAAGGGATGAAGAAGGTTGGTTAGAGTTGGGTCAAGATTGTGATATAATAGTGAATACAGCAAGGTGAAGATTTTGAGGCCAGGATTCAAAGAGCTTGGGGCTATAAACTGTCTGTTGATGCTTTCTAAGGAAGAGTTGGTGGTTTGGGGGTAGTCCCTTTGATGAGCAGTGATGTTATGTGCAACTTTTATCTCTCTGGGCCAGAGTCTCTTGGAATAGTAAAATTGTGTTAATGAAGCCAGTAGAAGAGTAAAATCAAGCTAATGTGGAGTGCGTTCTATAGACAGCTAGCTGTGTTGGCTAGATGGCTTTAGTTCTCATATCCCAAGAACAAAAAGCTGAAGAAGAGATGATGAGGAGCCTCCCTAGTTCTGCAGGTACCCACATAGACAGCAGGATGTCTTTCTGATGGCCTTGATTTCTGCTTGGGGATTCTAGGGAGCCTGACTCCATCCTTGGTCCAGTAATGGAACTAAGACCTAGTCCCAGGCTAAACCAGCCAAACCAACCATGGGGATAGGCACTCCATAAGCTTAGTCAGTCAGTCAGTATTACACAGCATTTAGTGTGAATGCCTGAACAAAGATACGCTGTCTTTCTTGTTGGATGTAAACAAAGAAGCAAACTTAGTTTTGAAGTTTGCTCCAAAACTTTGGAGCAAATTTCCTAAGCAAACTTGGGAGCAGCTGTAGCCCTTTTGGACCTTTAGAGGAGCCAGGGTTAGAGTTAGGCCAACCCATGTGTGGCAGACTAGAGAGAGAAGAGAAATCCAGACCCCATATGGTTGAGTTGCCGAATCAAGTTTCTCCTGAACGTGATGCTACCTCTGGCCTTTCTGAATATATAAGCATGTAAGTTTCCTTTGTTTTATAAGCACTGCAAGATAGGATTTCTGTTACTTGAGATGGAAAATATTTGAGATACAAGTGAACACCCACCCAGCTGGTGTTCCCTTGCATTGAAGAGCACTATTCCCAAAGCTGTCATGGTGTCGGCTCATCCGTCTTGCCCACTGTGAAATGTCCAATGCCTACTAGAATAAGTGGCACATGATGACGCATTCAACAGAGTTTTCCTAATGAAACAGATTGTCAGTGTTTGATTGATGTTGTGTGTTGAAACAGTTGTGGCCAAAAGAAAGACTCTCTGCTCTTAGTGACACACAAATACTGTATGAGGTGAGGGAGAAAACTGCTTTCCTGTTGTACTTAGGTCTTATTTTTTCAAAGGGAAAATCAAATCGTGGGTGGATTTGAGGGACCTATGGGCAGCTCTTTGTCTCATGATGTCTCCCTTGGGTTGAAAAAGGCCCAGTTCCTCAGGACTGAAGATCAGTCACACAACTGTCTCCTACTGATTTCAGGTGGTCTCGGCCTGCAGTGACTTGAAGCAGGATTTTGGTTCCTTGGTCAGAGGTTGAAGTCAGGCCATGTCAGTGAGAGTACCTAATCGTAGCCACTTCACCAGTGGTCAGCAACAAGGCCCTACCCCATACAACTTTGCAGAAAATTAATTTCCACAAAGAAACTGAAAGTAGTGAAACAAGTAAAGTCTTTCTTAGGAGGAAAAAGAGTACGTATGGATAAACATAAAGGCAGGCTCAGAGAGGGAGCCGTGCCCTCATGGTAGCTCAGATGACTAATACGGGGCATTTTTTCTGGTTTTCCTTTGGCCAATCATTTTGCTTTGCCTGATTCTGAGTCTGTGTTTGGTTTATCACAGGGTCCTCCCAAGTGTGCGTGTACATTTCTTAGCCAAGGTGAATTCTAGTGAAGAGGCCTGTGGGTAGGCTGACATCACTCCCTTTTTGGCCTGCAAAGAGCCTCTCTGCTCAAGTATAGTCGGCAAGATCTCCTTGACCTCGAGAGTGAGAAATATGTGATCTCTTATCTAGGCAGGGCTCAGCTCCTCCTCCTCTTCATCTTGGAGTATCTGTCCCTAGATACAGGGCTGCAGCTGCTCAGCCTGGGTCCCATGGATCTCCTGCCTCATACCATGTACTGCAGTTCGTTTATTTAGAATGAAAATGAAAATCTATAGTCTTTTAATGATAGTATTCTAGCAGCTCTAACATTATCTTTAATTCTATGCTTATTTATTTTATTTTTATGTACAAGTTAAAGTGTAAAAGTTCGTAATCCATGGTAGTTTTGTCACTGAATTCTGTCCAGCTCTTTGCAGCCCTATTGACTGTAGCCCACCAGGCTCCTCTGTCCATGGGATTTCCGGGGCAAGATTACTAGAGTAGGTTGCCATTTCCTTCACATCTCCCCCTCCCCCATTTTAAATAAAGATCAGAATGAAATGTGATGCCATTGATCATTGAAATGCTTAAAAATAAGGAAAGGGGATTTTCTTTTAAAAAGCAAGGGAACTTTGCAAATCATTGAGCAATCCACTGACTACCATGAGTTGTGCTCATATTGTCCAAAAGAGAAGCAGGTGTGAATGAGGGGCAGGAAAACAAAGGTGTGATTTTTTTTTCCCCTCTATGTAGCTGAGGATCTGAGTGGAGCTACTTAAATAGTGTGCATACTGACAGTAAGTGTCCAGGTTGAAAAAGTTTCCTAGAGAAAGGTCATAAAATCAATCAAGACAGCAAATGCCATCTGAAGGGATTAAGATTGATGAAAATTAAACAATGTAAACATTCCAGGTCTTCCTTCCTGTGCAGAATGCTTAATGAAGTCTCTGAAGGGAACGGGAGGTGTGGATCTAAACAGAATGCTTTTTGCTGGGCTCCTCTGCATCTCCCTCCTTGCTGACAGTCGGGCGTCTTGGGAGCAGCACTGAACTGGAACAGGCGGCACCTACAGGCGATGGGCAGGGAGGGCTTGGCCCAACTGCAGAGGGGTCTACAGAGTCCATCGTCAAGATACTGAGGCTGACATATTTTTCACAGAACTAGAACAAATAATTTCAAGATTTGTATGGAAATACAAAAAACCTCGAATTGCCAAAGCAATCTTGAGAAATAAGAATGGAACTGGAGGAATCAACTTGCCTGACTTCAGGCTCTACTACAAAGCCACAGTCATCAAAACAGTATGGTACTGGCACAAAGACAAACATATAGATCAATGGAACAAAATAGAAAGCCCAGAGATAAATCCACACACATATGGACACCTTATCTTTGACAAAGGAGGCAAGAATATACAATGGAGTAAAGACAATCTCTTTAACAAGTGGTGCTGGGAAAACTGGTCAACCACTTGTAAAATAATGAAACTAGATCACTTTCTAACACCGCACACAAAAATAAACTCAAAATGGATTAAAGATCTAAATGTAAGACCAGAAACTATAAAACTCCTAGAGGAGAACATAGGCAAAACACTCTCAGACATAAATCACAGCAGGATCCTCTATGATCCACCTCCCAGAATTCTGGAAATAAAAGCAAAAATAAACAAATGGGATCTAATTAAAATTAAAAGCTTCTGCACAACAAAGGAAAATATAAGCAAGGTGAAAAGACAGCCTTCTGAATGGGAGAAAATAATAGCAAATGAAGCAACTGACAAACAACTAATCTCAAAAATATACAAGCAACTTATGCAGCTCAATTCCAGAAAAATAAACGACCCAATCAAAAAATGGGCCAAAGAACTAAATAGACATTTCTCCAAAGAAGACATACGGATGGCTAACAAACACATGAAAAGATGCTCAACATCACTCATTATCAGAGAAATGCAAATCAAAACCACAATGAGGTACCACTTCACACCAGTCAGAATGGCTGCGATCCAAAAATCTGCAAGCAATAAATGCTGGAGAGGGTGTGGAGAAAAGGGAACCCTCCTACACTGTTGGTGGGAATGCAAACTAGTACAGCCACTATGGAGAACAGTGTGGAGATTCCTTAAAAATTTGCAAATAGAACTCCCTTATGACCCAGCAATCCCACTGCTGGGCATACACACCGAGGAAACCAGAATTGAAAGAGACACATGTACCCCAATGTTCATTGCAGCACTGTTTATAATAGCCAGGACATGGAAACAACCTAGATGTCCATCAGCAGATGAATGGATAAGAAAGCTGTGGTACATATACACAATGGAGTATTACTCAGCCATTAAAAAGAATTCATTTGAATCAGTTCTGATGAGATGGATGAAACTGGAGCCGATTATACAGAGTGAAGTAAGCCAGAAAGAAAAACACCAATACAGTATACTAACACATATATATGGAATTTAGAAAGATGGCCCAATGACGACCCTGTATGCAAGACAGGAAAAAAGACACAGCTGTGTATAACGGACTTTTGGACTCAGAGGGAGAGGGAGAGGGTGGGATGATTTGGGAGAATGGCATTCTAACATGTATACTATCACGTAAGAATTGAATCGCCAGTCTATGTCTGACGCAGGATACAGCATGCTTGGGGCTGGTGCATGGGGATGACCCAGAGAGATGTTATGGGGAGGGAGGTGGGAGGGGGGTTCATGTTTGGGAACACATATAAGAATTAAAGATTTTAAAATTAAAAAAAATAATAAAAAAAACATACTGAGGCTGAGCGTCTGGTGCTCCCATCCTATTTCTGGACACCTCCATCCAAGGGTAGTGAATGAGGCCCCCCAGTGGCAATGACTGTGGCCATAGATCCAGCCTCTAACTAAAGAACCAAGAGCCAAGCAGGGATCAGAGTGGGCTTCTGAGTTATAGAGCATGATGGCAGGGCTCTTTCTGGCAAGCTTTCAGGACTGGGGTAAGATCCAAACAGGAGTTCAGCCTAGTGGTAAAAGTGAGGCTGTGGGAGTTGGACTCACTTCAGCACAGAAAGTCCAGGAATGAGATGACAACACAGGTCCCTTGCCAGGAGAAGATTGTTATCACAGGACCTTAAGCCCGGCAGGGCAGCCACAGTTCTGCCTCTCTAGCCTGCAGGGTCAAGTCAACATTGTCTTCATAGATGAGTAGCTGGGGTGAGACAGTCTGATCTCTCACTTGCATTAAAAAGTGTGTGTTCCTTAAAGATGCGAAATGTCCATTCCCACTATGAGTGCTAATGGCTTTTATCCTACTGCTTAAGAATAATCTGACCCTTCCATTGCTCTTCAAATATGGAACCAGAGTACCAAGTGAGCGTGGGCTCACCTAGAATTAAGTCCTATATCAGAAGTGAGGACGCAGGGGTCCTTGCTGAGAAAGAACTAGTAACTCAGAGGGGGAACTCTACACTCTCGAGATAGTAAGGGGAAGCCAGGGATACCACCTCAGCCACACTGATGTGTCTGGTCGTCATACCACGCACCCATCCTCTCCACCTCTTGTCCTGCTTCTCTCACACATCAGCAGGCACCAAAGAGTTAATAACAGAGAGGCCTTGAGAAATCTGCACTTTGTTAGAAGGAATAGCTCTTAGCTCCAGCTGCTGCTGCTGCCAGAGGAGATGCTTGAAAGCAAGAAAGAGAATAATAGGAAAGAAAAAGACGTTTGAGTCACATGGGAGTCTTCAAGGACTGCTCAGCCCAGAAGATGTATCTCGTATTGTTTCAAGCCGAAAATTTTCTGAAGCCCCCCAGCCCAGATGTAGCTTTCTTCACTGTCTTTATAGGTTGTGTTTGAGTTCATCGGAGCCCAGAGGACCCCTCTGCTGGGTTTAGACTTCCTCCTTAGCAGGAACTAAGGACAGAATTAATAATAGTGTCACTGAACTCTGCATTGTCGTTGAGGTGGGTGGCTCTGAACTTTAGGAGAGTCCTTGAGCAATTGCATAGAGACTCCTGCAGCTCTTTGATTAGTGGATCAGCTGTTGAGTCTAGAAGGAGACTCCATGAGTCAGGGAATGATGGGGAACCAGGGCTAAAAGAGAAGGAAAACAGATCTGGACCAGACTCAGAGCTTCGCCCATGCACGTCCAGAGAAGATCTGTAAATTTAAGCGTGGGCCCTCGCACCATCACCACTCCTCCGTGTTCAGAGACCATCAGGTGGCCTGTGTTTCTGAAAGGCTATTTTGCTGAGTGAGATGTGCTTGCTGAATGGGGTGGAGTTGGGAGGTTTTATAAGGGGTCCTCCATGTGGTTGGAGAAGCTGAAGAAAAGTAGGTTTGGGCGAGGAGAGGTAGTGGAGGGCAGCCAAGCACAGGGGAAGGAGTTGGGTGTTGGGGGAGAAGAGGAGGGAGGGCAGCAGGGAAACAGAAGACGTTTAAATAAGATTTAGACTCTGCTTTGCTGGCAGGAAACAAGTTCACCTTCACAGCTGCAGGGAATCTACAGTAGGACTGACACGGATTTGCATTTGGATTGTAATGCGAGAACTTGCTGAATCTGACTCAGACTGGAGGGTCCATGGGAGGGTGTTCAAGATTATTTGTAATCTGCTGTTCACATGCATCTATAGATACATAAATTTAAGGTAGTTCTTAGCAAATTGAAGCATACACCTAAAGGTTTCAATTACTTGCTCAACACAGTGCTATGCAGTTTTGGGAGTTTGGCAGTTTTTCCCCTGAATTCTTTGTTGAAGTCAAATCTAATTTGGAAATTGAATATATAAAACAGATAAATGCAAGAGTTACTATGTTCAAAGCAGGCAGGAATTGAGGAGCACAAATTCATTTCATCAGAGAGGAAGGTGTGACCCAGGTAAAGGGCCTAGGGGACCAGTCCAGTTGGGCTGCATTAGTGTCTGAAGGGAGGGAGACTGACAGCTGACTCTGGCTCTTAGAGCTGCGGCTGCTGTTGGTCAGTGCCTCAGTTGTGTCTGACTCTGAGACCTCATGAACAGCAAGCATGCCAGACTTCCCTGTCCTTCACCATCTCCCAGAGCTTGCTCACACTCATGTCCATAGAGTCAGTGATGCCATCCAACCATCTCATCCTCTGTCATCCCCTTCTCCTCCTGCCTTCAATCCTTCCCAGCAACAGGGTCTTTTCTAGTGAGTTGGCTCTTTGCATCAGGTGGCCAAAATTTTGGAGCTTCAGCTTCAGCATCAGTCCTTCCAATGAATTTTCAGGGTTGATTTCCTTCAGGATTGACTGGTTTGATCTCCTTGCTATCCAAGGGACTCTCAGGATTCTTTTGAAATAGAGCGGTGTGCCCCCTAGTGCTTTTGGATATGATTTACAATAAGAAGGACATTTTGCATCACAACACACAGATTTAAAAAAAAAAAAAAGTTTCATGAAATAGTATATATGCATGTGATGCATTTGGGGAAAAATTATTTCATTAAGATAAAAGAATACTGGTCACAACCATTAAATTGATTTCACAAACCCAATGATGGGTCATGATCTATACTCTGGAAAACTGAAATAAAGGATATATACTTTTAGAAAGGCCAGTGGAATTCTGATGCCATGTGAGAGCATTAAGAGGGAAGTGTGGAATCATAACCCCAGCTGCATGCATGTTTAGGGCCATCCAGAATGCGTTTTCTCCAAACAGCTGGAATTCTAGACTTTTCATTACATCTCTTTGTCAGGAAACAACACCGTCCCTTGGTTTGAGCTTCTCTGTATAGGTTGCCGCACTCCTGAGTTTGTGTTGCCACAGTTGCATAAGTGCACAAATAGATTATTTTTATCACAGATATAACCTTCTGGTTTGGAGCTGTGTTTCCCCTACAATGATTAAACAGCACGAAGACACCCACCTGTGTGTTTATAATTGAAGAGAAGGTTGGGTAAAGCCACAGAAGGAAGGAATGGCGACTCTTATTCGACAGGTGTGTTCCTTGCTATGAGAGAGTTCCCTGAGGTAGCTAGCTCCAAGTTGACTCCCCCACTCCTCCCGGGTGCCAGGCAGTCAGAAGTCTGAGAATGCAGGGCCCACCTCCATGGAGGTGATGGAGTCTGACAGCAAGTTGCATATTCACTGTTGTCAAAATTTTTATGGGAGCACAGATAAGAGAGTTCCCAGCCACCTGTTGGGGAAGGGTCATGACCAGAGAGACATGGTGACCCACCAGGGCAGGGTCTAGAAGATAAGTAGGAATCTTCCCGTTGAGCAAAGAGGAAAAGAAAAGGAATCTCAAGGAGGAAGGTAGGAGGCACATTCGAAGGCCTGCTGATATGACAGAAAAGGCCTGGTGCCTGGGACACCAAGGAGTTCAGGATGACTGATACCAGGGAACAGAAATGAGACCAGAAAGGGAAGGATGCGGTAAGGAATTTGAACTTTCTACTGAGGCAGTAAAGGAGCTTTGGGGTGATTTTAAGAAGAGCTGAGCATGCTCGAATGTGTGTTTTTAAAAGGATCACACCGCCTGTCTGAAAAAGCACTATCAGGAATGGTTGATAAGAGTTGTGTCGGGCCTGGAGAGGGCACAAGCAGAGGGGATGGGTGGGGATGGAACCCTTTGCGAAGGGTTATGAGAGGTCAGGAGAGGCAGGAGCTCAGGACGATGACCAGACCTCTCTGTTGGCCAGATGGACGGTCCTGGCGTCCACTGATCTGCAGAATGGCAGAGAAAGGACAGGGTATTTGGGGGCAAGGGTCAGGGAAGCGGGAGCTGACAGGAAAGAGGGGAGATTAAAGAGGTTCAGTATGTGTCAAGAGCAATAGAATTTGACAAGTTATTACCTCCCAAGATGTTCTTCTAAAAGATATATTGCAATTCTAACCACCCACCTCTCACACACGTCCGTGCATACACGCATACACGTGTGTGTGTGCACCTGCCTCCTACCCTTCTCTGAGCTGACAGCCAGCCAGTCCAATTCTGTTCTGGGCCACAGCCACACAAAGTAGGCAGATTGGTTCACCCAGTCTTTAATGAAAACACCAGTGCCTATAATCCGCTGACAAAAGGTTAATTAGCCTGAATTTTAAGCCCCACATCCCTCAGGGAAGAGCATGTCAGAAAGCACCGAGCTTTCAGAACAAAGCTCTGCCTCAATTAAGGGAGGATGCAGATTTTGTCACGTGGCTCTTGTCTCCGACTCTGCTGTGACCCCACTGTGAGGAGAGGGGACCTGGATTCTGACAAGCAGGCATTTCCTGTTAACAGCCCTTTCCCTGCTGAGGCCAGGAGTGAGGACTGAAAAAAGAAAATTCAGGAACAGCAGTCATGAAGGGCACTCAGACAGATGGATGTCCTGTGAATGAGGAGTCAGGGGGAGCAAGGACTGAAGAGAGACACAGGAGACAGGGTCCCACTAAGAGGGTCCACATCAGCTCACAGGGCAGCCGGGACAAAATCTGTTCACACCCACTACAGATTAAATTCTGTGATACTTTGAAACCATTCCTCAACACTGTGCCCCGTTCCTCTGCTCCCCTTCAGATTCCTTTACTGTCTAGAGAAAGAGCACATTCTGGTGGTCCACTGTGCCCAGGAGGGCCGGGCAGGCTCCCCCAAGGGTATGTGTCTGCAGTCTCCCACCCTGGAGCAGGGCAGCATCAGCAGAGCCGTGGTGTCTGAGGGCATCCAGGCAGAAGACAGACGCGGCCCAAGGAATTAATGAATACGGACAGCTCTTTCCGGCTTCTTGGCTGAAAAGGGAAGGCAAGTCAGGCCAGTCATTAGAAAATGGTGAAGAATTTTGAGGGCAGGATTTTGTTTCTCAGAAGCAAGAAATGTGAGCATTATTATAAGCTGAGGTAGAGGCCAATAGGGAAGGAAAAATGGAAGAGACAGGGGAGAGGGCATGACTGACACGTGGGCTTTACCTGGGGAACACGTGGCCCTGTTCTCCACCCAGCTCCTCTCACTGAGCACCAGGCTGCTCCTCCCCTGTGCTGGGGGCAGCATGACTCTGTCTTACCTCTGTGGTCTAGGGAAGCAGGTTGACTCTGGAGCTGCTCTGGATAGCAGGCAGGGACCCAGTGTCTATGCTGTGCCCCTTCCCACCACCACCAGATGGAGGCCCAGATGACCTCCTGCCTCCTCTTCCTGCGTGTCCAGGTCCCCAGGTTTCTTCCATGTACTGACCACACACTCTGGTGTCCTGGAAGCAGCTCAGCACTTTTCCAACCCAGCTCAACGTTGAAAGGGCCTCTCTCTCCACCCGTATCCTGCTGGGCTTTTGGCAACATGCAGAGGCTGCTCTTATTCTGTTACCAACTTGTCTGGAACAAGCCCACCTCCTCCCACTGCTCTGCAGTTTGTCAGCACACCCCTCAGATCAGAGACCCACTCCCTGTCATCTGGCCCGCCTCCCATGTCTCAGCTCTGACACCTGAATGGGCGTGCCACACCTCTGCTTCGACGTCACCGCTGATTTCAGTGTCAGCCCTTGATGTGAAGGCTTCTTCCTGTTAAGTCCTCTCCTCCCCTCTCTAATTCACAGTCCCCACCTCCATTCACTTCCAGCCAGTCCAGCTATGGGCAGTCTTTGAGCATTTATCCTAAAATCCTAAAGGGCCCAGCGTTGATGTGAGAGGCCAGCCCTCACCACTCAGAGTGCAAACACTCGCTATGCCCTTGTGGCTTCCATCAAACAAACCCCAAGACATTCAGAAGGATGAAGCTGCTGAAAAACCCAGTTTAATAGAAAGGACCAAGGTCTGGGGGAGAATGGAAGAAATTATATAGGCCAGTGGAAAACTAGACATGCACCCAATACCAAAGAAGTCACTCTGTGATTGTGGTTTCATGATCATTTGAGACCTTCACCTGTAACATGAATCTCAACCATGTGAGAAGGTTTCTCTGTTCTAGGAGAAAAGGGGGTGAAGGGGAGTCTATGTTGGAGCCAAGAGCTGATGGAAAGAGGAGCCCCGGGAGTTCTGGGTTCTACCTGCCAAGGCTGTTGTGGACGTGTTAGACCCCCACTCACAGCACTGCCCCATCTCAGCCCCCTCACATGCACACGCAGCTCCACTCCCTTAATTTGTCAAAGAGATGGTCCTGACCACTGGGGTTTGTACAGGGTAACTCTGGCCCCAGGTGATGGGATCCCTAGGGGCATATGCTCCCAGCAGGCAGTCTATGGGATGCCCAGTGACAAATGACAGTCTAAGACCCCAGAGATGGGCTGAGTCAGTTAAATACTGCTTCTGAACTTGGTAGATATCAAGAAAATGAGGCATTAGCAGAACCATGAAATAAAGGGAGGCTTTAGAGGTCTTGATAGGATATGAAAAAAAATCACATTATAAGTACACTGAAAGTGTAGTGAGTGGAAATACTTGCTCAGTAGAGGATTAAGAAGCCAATGGCGAAGAGAGAACAGAGAAGTCTCATTAATTGCAGACCAGAAAGGACCTACTATGTAAAACAGAGAACTCTTGTCAATACTCTGTAATAACCTATGTGCTTAAAGAATCAAGAGTGTATACATGTGTATGTATAACTGATTCACTTTTCTGTACAGCAGAAACTAAGACAACATTGAAAATCAACTATCCTCCAATATCAAATTTAAACTAGCAGACCAGAGCCAAGATCCAGAAGCCTGGTGCTGATGTTCCAGGGGTTGCCTTGGGCCCAGAGCCAGCCTCCCGCCTGGTTCTCGTCAGGGCCCCTCTTACCATGGCTCCTGCTCGGGAACCTCTGCGAGGATCCATTTCCACTGTTGCCCATGAGTGTTTTTACAATGCCACCACCCAGCTAACCTTTTATTGAGCTGTCTGGAGTGAGTCTCTGCCTTGCAACCCAAAGACTGACCAGGACACATGTGGACTGCCCAGGAGTACATCTGATGGCTGTTGGATTTGGGCTCCTCTGTTTGTTTTCGCAAAGTTTGCTGCAGTTTAGCTGTGCTTAAGATGAAACCTTAAAATGGTGAGAATGTCTCTGAATAAAATAAGAAGCTAGAATGAGCAGAATAACACAAATAGAAATGAGTTCTACCCCATTGAGAGGAGTCCAGAATTTCTAGAAGAGAAACACAGATGAAGAAGAAGCTCTAAGAACGTGGGTGTGAAGAAGGTGGCTTAGAGAGAAGCTTAAGAAGACCCTGGTTGGTGACTCTCTGTTGAGAGTCACTGTGCATGGGACCCAGAGATCTGAGAGCAAGATGCCTTCCTGATGGCAACTAAGGTGTAACAGAGAGTCAGCTGAAACTGGGCAAATTCATTGCTTCTCTTGCTTAGAGATAACCCACTAGGCACAAACACAGATGTGTCTTCAGACACACTGATTTGGAGGTGGAAGAGGAAGGACTTGAGAGCACGGGCACTTCATCACTTCTTTCCCTGCCCTTAGGAACTCTGGAAGTTGCCAGAAAGATCAGGTTGATGTTTAGCTGAGGCTCAGAATCCTGGCTTAATGTACCAGAATAAATCATTCCTAGCCAAGAGTGCAAATCTTACAAAGACATGGAGGACTGGTGATTGATGAGTTACTTTCATCAAGACAATTTAACAGTGAATACCAGAAGGTAAAAAACAAAACAGATAACCCCTGAGACCAATTGCTACAAATGATAATAAGTGGAAGGTAGAAAAAGGAGTTTCAGGACAGGCAGTGCCCCGGAGGGAGGGCCAGAAGCCCAGCTGTAAGTGGCCTTAGGTATCCCAGTGCACCCCTCACAGCAAACAGACACTAACTCAGAGCATTGTCTGCAGATACCCGAGGAGGTCAAGAGACCGCTTAGAAACAGGCAGACTAATGTGCTGTGCCTGTCTGGAAAGCTGTGCATGGAAGGCTGAAGACTCATTGAGAAGCAAGTGCGTGGGGCTTAGCAGAAATGGCCGCGCTATGGCAGTATCACAGAGGGAGGTGATGCTCTCCTGAAACAAATCCAAGCATGAGTGCAAAGATAAAATCTCATTGTGAGGGAGCAGCTCACTGAGGAGGTCTTCCTGGAAGTCTTCATTGGTTGAACACAGAAGATCTGACACGTTCTTGAGTTGCTTCTGACCGGATAAATCAGAATACCTTTGATGTAATGAACGGAGGAAAGTGGGAGCAAATTAAGAATATGGGATTCAGAGATACAAACTGCTGTGTATAAAATAGATAAGCAACAAGGATATATTATATAGCACAGGGAATTAGAACCATTATCTTATTAATAAGCTTTAATGGAATATAATCTGTAAAAATGCTGAATCATTTGCTGTATACCTGAAACTCATATTGTAAATCAGCTATACTTCAATTTAAAAAAAAATACCAGAAATCCTGACACAAACTGGACTAAACCATGAGAAAATGTATCACCTGGCTAAGAAGTTAGAGGTAGGGTAGGGATCAGGGTTGGACGATTCAGGAGCTAATAGTGGGGCAAGAACGTGGAATCTTTCCAGGCTGCTGTCTTCAGGCTTGCAGAAAGGTGGATGCACTTCCAGGCATTGTGTCCGGGTGTGAAAACAACCAGATGAAAATGCACTTCCTGCAACTAAGGAGCAAGGAATAAATTTCTCAAGTCCCCAACAGACTTTCCCTTCATGTGTCATGGTCAAAAGTATGCCAAGTTTTGAATCAGTCACTGGCCAAAGGAATGGGAGTACATGGGCAAAACATGCCCAGCCCTGGAGTGGATCCCCTTTCCATGATATGCCTTGGTTCATGGGGAGAGGTAGCAACCTTGAAAAATTCAGGGTTCACTTAGGAAGAAGGAAATAGGGGGGATGGGTGCTGGATGGGTCATTAACAGTGACTTCACCAGGCATCTTCTGATAAATGTAGACAGTAAGAAAAAGTATATATTAAAATATGAAGGAGGAGAAAGAAAATATGTAGAAAAACAAGAACTCTTTGGCAAAGCAGAAGTAATGAGACCTTAGGAGAACTGCTCTGTCATCAGAGAGATGAGACCAAGGCAGTGAAGGGGTGTTTGGATATGGTCAGAATCTCCCATCAGCTTTAGAATAAAGATTTTCAAAACTTCAGAAGAAAAAATAAAGGCTTCTGTTGTTGGGAGCCTAGATGGAGAGACTTGAAATATTTGAAAAGCTCTTTAGAATGCTATTCTGACTGTGCAATCAGAAATGACAGTAAGGGAGGTACTCACAGAAACACTCAATTACTGATACTTTACATGTACATGTACAAAAGATGAAAAGAGACAGGGAGGAAAATGCACTCTTGCCTTTTTCTTTCTACCTGGTCCCTCTCAGCACCACTTCTGCCCCCTCTGTGGCACTTCTGCTGTCTAGAATTATGAAGTTTGCCTATTTATCCACTTCCCTAGAGGGACCCACTCCAGTGCTGAACCTAGAAATCTGTTCTTCTGTCTGCTGGGAAGCTGAGCATCTTCAAAGAACCAGGTACTTGATACAAGGCCACAGGTTTTTCATAGCTGGGACACTGTGAGCTTCATGCAGCATATTTCTTTGGTTTAAGTACCAAACAGGATGTGTCTTCTCATATTCTCCTGGGCTAAGGACTCCCAAGACCACCGATACTCAAAGCACCCCACAGGGACATGCGCCCTACCGTCTGGGTTAGCTGACTACGTCACATCCACCAAGTCCCAAAGACCTTGGCCTGGTTTCGAGAACATTGTTTTCCACCCTGGTCAGAATCTAGTCTTCAGACTGACAGAAACACCATCCTTTCGTCCCTCAGTGATGTCCATCTAGCCTTCTAGCTGTGACCCCCACCATTCCCCCCATGTCTGCAAATCTGGGCTCTGTCATCTGCCCTCCTGATTTTCTAGCCAGTTTCAGAAGGCTTAAGCCAACACAGGTAGGACAAAAGATCAACTTTGGACCAAAGCTCACCAGCTGGTCTAAGACCAGCAGCCCTGGCACTCTGTGCTCCAGGGGAAATCCACTGAGAGGGCTCTTACTCTAAGGCCCCAGGTCTCTGCCAGTTCCCACACCTGGGGGTGGGAGGAGCCTTGAGAGCATCCTTCACAAAACTAGCTGGGTCTGGTCTTAGACCCCCTTCCCACTGTTCTTGAGCCCAAACCAAAGTGGAAGATGTTATCAGACCCAGCTCTCAGAACATTTGTCACCTTGAGGACAAGCGTCAGCACTGGGGTTGGTTTGAGGCTCCCAGGGACGCTCAGCACAGGGCTTGTGCTGCCGGCACTGTGGCTCTAGACCACATACTTCACCTGTGTTGCCGGCCTCAGCACGTCTCCACACAAACCCCGGCACTGGCCACCAGCCTCTAGCTCCCTGCTCAAACTGAGCCCCCTCTTTACTATCCTGGGATTCACTGGACTTCTGTGAGCAGTTTTCTCCAGTCGTTATGCTCTCCCCTGATATTCACATGGGTAATAGAACCTATGGGTAATAATAAAGTAACAGGGCTTATGGGTAATAGGGGAAACGATGTAAACAGTGATAGACTTTATTTTCTTGGGCTCCAAAATCACTGCAGATGGTGACTGCAGCCATGAAATTAAAAGGCACTTGCTCCTTGGAAGAAAAGCAATGACAAACTTAGACAGCAGATTAAAAAGCAGAGACATTATTTTGCTGACAAAGGTCCATCTAGTCAAAGCTCTGGTTTTTCCAGTAGTCATGTTTGGATGTGAGTGAAGTTAAGTCGCTCAGTCGTGTCTGACTCTTTATGACACCATGGACTGTAGCCTACCAAGCTTCTCCGTCCATGGGATTTTCCAGGCAAGAGTGCTGGAGTGGGTTGCCATTTCCTTCTCCAGAGGATCTTCCTGACCCAGGGATTGAACCTGGGTCTCCTGCATTGTAGGCAGACGCTTTACCCTCTGAGCCACCAGGGAAGTGCCCATGGGTGTGACAGTTGGACCATAAAGAAGGCTGAGCGCTGAAGAATTGATGCTTTTGAACTGTGGTGTTGGAGAAGACTCTTGAGAGTCCCTTGGACTACAAGTAGGTCAAACTAGTCAATCCTAAAGGAAATCAGTCCTGAACATTCATTGGAAGGACTGATGCTGAAGCTGAAACCCCAATACTTTGGCCACCTGATTTGAAAAGACCCTGATGCTGGGAAAGATTGAAGGCAGGAGAAGGGGACAACAGAGGATGAGATGGTTGGATGGCATTACTGACTTGATGGACATGAGTCTGAGTAAACTCCGGGAGTTGGTGATGGACAGGGAAGCCTGCTGTGCTGCAGACCATGGGGTTGCAAAGAGTTGGACACGACTGAGCAACTGAACTGAACTGAATAGGATCTTAGTGATCTAAGAGAAGATAGCCCTTTCCTTGGGCCTCTGCCATCAGCTCTGCTACCCTCTGCTGCCCTCCCCTGGCCATTAGTGTCACTGCAGGTGGCTTCAGTGCTCTGATAGCTTCACTGATATGCCGATTTTTAAACACTGAGTGCCGAAGAATTGATGCTTTTGAACTGTGGTGTTGGAGAAGACTCTTGAGAGTCCCTTGGACTGCAAGGAGATCCAGCCAGTCCATCCTAAAGGAGATCAGTCCTGAGTGTTTATTGGAAGGACTAATGTTGAAGCTGAAACTCCGATACTTTGGCCACCTGATGTGAAGAGCTGACTCATTTGAAAAGACCCTGATACTGGGAAAGATTGAAGGCAGGAGGAGAAGGAGATGACAGAGGATAAGATGGTTAGATGGCATCACTGACTCAATGGAGATGAGTTTGAATAAACTCTGGGAGTTGGTGATGGACAGAGAGGCCTGGCGTGCTGTGGTCCATGGAGTCGCGAAGAGTCGGACACGACTGAGCAACTGAACTGAACTGAAACACTTACTTGGTCTTCCCAGGTGGCTTGATGGTAACAAACCTGCCTGCCAATGCAAGAGACAGGGATTTGATCCCTGGGTCAGGACAATCCCCTGGAGAAGGAAATGGCAATGCACTCTAGTATTTTTGCCTGAGAAATCCATGGACAGAGGAGCCTGGCAGGCTGTAGTCCATGAGGTTGCAGAAGAGTAAGACACGACTTAGTGACTAAATAACAGTAACAAACACGTATGTAGGGCCCCTCTGTAGATGCAATGTGTAGCCAAAGGATTCAGTGATACAAGTAGCTGAAGCTTGCCTTGCATAGCACAAGGTCTACTGAGGGAAGGTGAACAGAGAGAGGGGGAATGAACAAATAGAAATGAATGGGAGTGGAATGAATGAATTCTGGAGTACCCCTGTGAGGCCTGGATTTGCTTATCATTCCACAGATTCCTCTGCCTTGAACTTTCACCTGACAAAATCCTTCCCCTTGAAGTGGAATTGGGGACCTTTGACCATCCCCCCAACTAGTGGAATGTGTTGGTCACATCCATCTTCTTTCTCCCTAGCATTTGAAGGTTTGTTTTCATTCATAAACCAAATATTTCTGAGCAGGCAGCGAACATTCTGCCAGGCACTGAAGATACAATGGGAAAATGCTGATTCCATCTCGCATGGAATTTTCAGTCCAACTCAGGATGTCTACATAAGCAGATCATTAGACAGATTGATAGATGCTTTGAATCAGTGTTCCCTGGTGCCATATTCTGTCTTGTTCACACCTCGTAAGAGCCCTACAAGAACAGGGCATGGAGTCCATGGAGTAGAAGAGATGAACCGCAGAGGAGCAGTGCCCGTGCACGCAGTAGGCACCTCAGGAAGTGCTGAATAATGAAGGTGGCTGCAGAGACCCAAGCCATTGTTTCCCATGCTGCTGCTGCTGCTAAGTCGCATCAGTCGTGTCCGACTCTGTGTCACCCCATAGACGGCAGCCTACCAGGCTCCCCTGTCCCTGGGACTCTCCAGGAAAGAATACTGGAGTGGGTTGCCATTTCCTTCTCACTGTTTCCCATGAGCTCTGCTGAAATCAGCAGCTCCAGTATTCACCCCTCACCTGCAGCACACCCACCGCAGCCTCTTCTGCTCACCTACTTCCTGTCCAGATGCAGATCCACATGTATGAAACTGCAGGCCAGGACCTTCACCAGATTCCTGGTCAAGTCGAGAACAGTTCAAGAGCCACAGTCCAGTATTGCAGGGGCTACGTCTGCTCTGTTCACCAAGATATCCCAATCTTCCCCACAGCCCCTAGCATATATAAGATGTGCTCAGTAATTCCGTGGTGGTTGTTGAATTAATACATGAATTCTGCATAATTATCCAGACAAGAGCTTAAATTTCTGCAAGGAGTTTAATCATGATTGGGCTCATTTTATCAATAGAGACAGCTGTCCTGGTTCTCTGTAGCCAGAAGTGGATTTATAACTTAATTCGGTGTAAAGCCACCAACAGGGTGTAGACCTGAGTTGCAGTGACCCCATGGGTTAACCTCCAGCACAAGGAGAGCTCCGCCATCCTCCCTGAGCTGAGATTTTAAGGGCTCCCCATTGATCAGCCTGCTTTCAGGGGTAGGTCAGTGTGAGCTGGCTGATCTGAGGAATCCTCCTGGTAAAGAAGGGGCAGGAGGAAGAATCACCAGCAGCAAAGAAGAGAGAGCAGTGTGCAGTGAGGGCCAGGATGCAGAGCAGCCACAGGGAGGACATGCTCCTGAGGTTTGGGAGAGGAGCCTCTGCCAGGGCTGTACTTCAGTGAGTGGGCCTAAGGGGCCCTGGGCTGGGAGTGACCAACTTTTACTCAAAGATCCAGCAGGGACTGCAGCACATTTTGCTTAAAACAACAGCTGGTTTAGTAATTTTGGCCTCAGACAGTAATTATAGCTGCTGGGGCTCCTTGGAGAGATAATTACGGAAAGGATTCAGCACATTCATTTTATCTACACACTTAACCATCAATTAAATCATTACCATCTAATCCTATTCCAGAGTCTAGAAATGATCTGTGAATATATAATTTTGAAGGCTTGGAAGTTTGTTTGCAGATGGTTTTAAGTGAAAAATTGCCCCATTTCCAGAGCCAGCAGAGGTCCACGTGTGTGCTTTCCCATGGAGGCAGAACCCAGGGAAGTTCCATGTCAGTTGTCCTGTCTCCCCTGGTCCTGCCGCAGGAGGGAGGGAGGCGCTGTGGGCCATGCCTTTCATCTCCCTGTGATTGTGCAGAGAGGGATTTCACTGAGACCTAGAGGAACCTGGGAGCAGAAGGTATGGTGTTTTGTTTGCCAAGAGGCTTCCCAGAGGATCCCATGCTGAGATTTTGTAAGGACCCTGGGCCACCACCCCCTAGCTCAACGGCAGGGAGGAGGTCATTTCACTGTGGGAACCAGAAGCTTGTAATATTTAGAAGTGGGGGCTGTGGAGTCGAACCCCTGGGCTCACGTTTCTGCTCTCCCACTTCCCAGCTGTGCGTCTTTAAGCCAGTCTTTGAACCTCTCCAAGCCTCAGAGTATTCAGCTTTTTGATGATACAATAATGGGCCCTGCGTAGTGGAGCTATTGAGAGACTTAAGCATGAGAAAATAATGTAACATGTTCAACACACAGTGTCTGACATTTAATGGGTGCTAGGGAAATTGGAGTCATTAGGTTACATAGCATACAGTGGGTACCAGGGAAGGAGAAAAGCAGAGGGAGAACCAGAACGTCCAAAAATGTGCTGCCGCGAGGTCCAGTGGCCTCTGAGAACATGTGGCTCCAGCTTTGGACTTCACAGCTGCTGCTTCTCCGACCCTGACCTCCCTCCATGGTGACCCACCCCGGAGTCCCTTGCTCTAAGAACCCGTCCTTTCTGATCCTGCCCTCCCTCAGCTGCTGCCGCTGTGCTTCTCCAGAAATCTGACCTGACTGTTCTGCTGATTCCCTGAGCAAGCCTGCATCCCTCCCAAACCTCTGGCAGCCTTTTCTGTCACTCTTGGATGTTTTTGTGGGCTCACAGTTGCACACAATTATGTCCCAAGTTTCTGTCTTAAGCTACTTTCTGTTCTTCCATGACATGTAGAGCAGCTTTGCAGGGCTAAGATCCACAGGATTGAAATTGCTTCCCTGCCTCTTGATGCCTGAAAGACAGCTTCTCTAATAGACAGGGATCTTGGGCCATACCAGCTCTTCACACCTGTGCCTAAAGCTGGGATCCCAGAGGCACTGGCTATGCTCTAGGGCACTGGGCAGGCCCCCTGTGGGCACCGACTCTTCCAGACTGCTACAGCACCCCATGGCCAATGTTAAACTCCGCCCATCCTGCCCTCCTACTCATACCATCGGCTCTCCCCCCTGAGGGTGCTAAAAAAAGCCCCACTCTGTGGCTGGTATGGAATTGGCCTCAGGACTGGCTTTTGCCCCAGCAAGAGCAGTAACTGTGTGGCAGCCCCAAGCTGGGAACCAGCTCCCAGCACAGCATCATCCAGGTACCGGACTGACCTGGAGGGCACCCATCCCATCTTACAGCTGCGCCCAGCCCCGAGCCAGGGCTGCAGAGGAGTGAAGGCTCCCAGCAGTGCTGTGACAAAGCCAGATGGCCCGTCTTCAGATCCCTCGTTACTGTTGGAAAATTGTAAAGAGCTTATTTTCAACTACTTTCTAAATTTGTAAGAATTAAGTTAGTAAATATAAAGCATTTACAAGAGAGCCTAGTACTTAGTGTAAATTTAATAGATGTCATTAAATTCGGTTCAGTTCAGTTGCTCAGCCGTGTCCGACTCTTTGCGACCCCATGAATCGCAGCGCGCCAGGCCTCCATGTCCATCACCAACTCGCGGAGTTCACTCAGACTCACGTCCATCGAGTCAGTGATGCCATCCAGCCATAGATATAATTAGATTGGTGCAAAAATAATTATGGTTTCAGATCCTGAATTTTAAATCATTACAGATAGGCTCAAACACATCTATATTAACCAAAATAGGAACCATTACAATCAACACATTTTGCCAATGAGAAATGTTTATTTATTCCTGTAGCATCCATGCTTCAGGATTTGATGAATTCTTGGAAAGCATTTTCTGCATCCAGCTGGTTGTGGAAGCATTTTTTCCTATAGAAAGTTGTCATGATGCTTCAAGAAGTTGTAGTTGGTGAGAGGTCAGGTGAATATGGCAGATGAGGCAAAACTTTGCACCTCAGTTGTCCAGCTTTTCAAGTGTTGGTTGTGTGACATGTGGTCAGGTGTTGTGGAGAAGAATTGGGCCCTTTCTGTTGACCAACACCAGCCGCAAGCGTTGCCGTTCTCGGTACATCTCATCGATTTGCCGAGCATACTTCTCAGATGGAATGGTTTCACCAGAATTCAGAAAACTAGTGGATTTCAGAGCAGCAGGAGACCAACACACAGTGCCTGTGACCCTTTTTCTGGTGCAGGTTTGGTTTGGGTAAGTGCTTTGGAGCTTCTTCTTGGTCCACCTAGTGAGCTGGTTATCACCAGTTGTCTTATAAAATCCACTTTTCATTGCATATCACAATCCAGTCAAGAAATGTTTTGTTGTTGTTGCATAGAATAAGATAAGATGACACTTCAAAACAATGGTTTTTGTTTGGTTTTGATCAGGTCTCGAGGCACCCACTTAGCAAGTTTTTTCAGCTTTCCAGTTTGTGTCAAATGCCAACCAACCATAGAATGGTGGACGTTGAGTTCTTGGGCAACTTCTTGTGCAGTTAGTTGTAAGATGATCAGCTTTGATGATCCTCTCAATAGGTCGTCAACTTTGGATGACCACCCACTGCACTCCTCATCATTAAGGCTCTAGTCTCCTTTGCAAAACTTCTTGAACCACCACTGCACTGTATGTCCCATTAGCAGTTCCTGGGCAAAATGCCTTGTTGATGTTGCAGGCTGTTTCTGCTGCATTATGACCCATTTGAACTCGAATAAGAAAATCACTCAAATTTGCTTTCAGTCTAACATCATTTCCATAGTCTAAAATAGATACAAACAGCAAGTAATAATTCATTAGCAAACAACATAAAGCAAGAAATGATATTAAAATGATGTATAACATAACCAATTTTATTTACAAATGTATTTCAGTATCAAATAGCAAAGTCAACAATGCAAAACAGAAATTACTTTTGCACCAACCTAATAGCTATGGTTATTGCAGGCTGCCCTGGTGGCTCAGTGGCAGAGTATCTGCCTGCAATGCAGGAGACTCGGATTCGATCCCTCGGTCAGGAAGATCCCCTGGAGGAGGAAATGGCTACCCACTCCAGTATTCTTGCCTGAGAAATCCCACAGACAGAGGCGCCTGGAGGGCTGCAGTCCATGGGCTTGTAAGAGTCAGACATGACTTAGCGACTTACCGCAGCGTTGTTATTGTCCTTGTCCTCTTCTCTGTGTGAATACCGACATGATCGCTCCCGAAAGGCTGCGCTGGGTCTTTGTGTTTGTTTTCCTGATTAGACGTGAGTTCCCTGATCAGACATGAGTTCCCTGGGAGCAGAGATGGAATCTCCTGTGTCTCTGAATCCCTCAAGCCTTGTGTAGACCCCCAGCTCTTGAGGAGGTACTCAGTACTGGCTGAAGGAGAGAAAGAGAGATGGAGGGAATACAGGAGGCAGGGAGATGGGGCCCAGCTTCCCATGTGCTCAGCCTGAGGTGCCCCTTTCCTGACTCCCGGGTGGGGGTCCTTCACTGACACTCATTGTGTGCTTCTGGAAGTTTTCAGGTTTTAACTTCTACTGGATGAAAAGGTGGATGGAAAACCTCACTGACAACATCTGATGCTTTGACCAACAGCATGGGATCTCCTGCTCTGGAAAGGCTTTTAGGAAAAGTCTGAGCAGTTCAGAAAAGGAAAAACAGCTGGGTTTTCAGGGTCCCGCAAACTTTGGGAGAGTCCACATTTCAAGATAATTTTGTAACTTTGCTTGTCAACCTGAGAAGGTGGGAGAAGGAGAGGCAGCAGGGAGGGAGGACGGGAGGGAGAGGAGGCTGTGGCCTCTGGAAGGGCTTCAGAACCACCAGCTTCTGTCTCAAACCTCTTCTGCAAACAGCCTTTGCCATGCAAGGAAGCTGTGCTCAGGTGCGGGGACCTAGCCCGAGGCTTGCCAGAAGCACTATTGCCTTTGAAATTTCTTGTGAAAAGGAGCGGTGTGTGCGCCACTGCAGGCACCAGGGGGGTCTTATTGTCTCCACTCAGAGCTCTAGTCCCGGCCACACTGGCCACATGGCAGAGACCAGGGTAGCAGCACACACCTCCTGTTCCATAGAAGAAAACGTCCCCTTCATGTGCTTGTGCCGGCTTCCTCGAGACTGCTGTGCTTTATTTATTGCAGTTTCATGCTGCGATTATCCCACTTCAATCTATGCTGAAAATACCGACTGTACCCACTGTCTCCAACGAAGTGCAGCACATGGATTTTGTTTTCTGGACTTCACTAAAATTATTTGATAAAGTTGCACAATCCCCTCTGCTGCAGAGCACAAAGAACTCTCTCAAAATAGCTCACCTTTCATATAAATAGCTCACCTCCTAGATAGTTCTGCATTGGGCATACTGAGTCAGAGGCTGCATCTACACAGCTTTTCCAGAGATCTGAGTCACTCTCCTCACCCCCACCGCTGCCATATTCCCAGCTCTGGTGTTGCAGTGAGACGAGTTGGCACCCAGGTTGGACAGCTCCCTGGCCTGCTTCCTAGTGTGGGACGGGGGTGGAAGGGAAAACCAGAGCAGAGCAGATGCAGGGGGCGGCTAGGGGTGTTCCCGGTGGGAGCAGAAGAGGCCCCTGGTAGATGAGCAGTATTACAAGAAGGTGTTAGGAGCAAAGGAGACGAAGGGGAGTTTGAGGGGTCAAAGCAGAGAGCACAGACCTCGGGAGAAACAAGGATTGACTTAGGGGGAAGAGCGGGATGGAAGCTTTGATAAAGACCAAGGATGGAAAGGACAGCAGCTAGGAGCCCCAGAGGAGGGTTAGAGATGGTTCAAAGGGAGTAGGTTTCATCTGGGGCAGGCTGTGCGGGCAGCAGAGAGAGGACAGGCTGCTGCACAGTGAGGGTGGAGGGCGGGGCCGTGAGGCCTGGCAGGCTTGGTCTGAGGGGTGACCAGGCTGCCCTGAGGGTGAGAAGAGAAAACTACAAGCCCCCTCAGCCCAGCTGCTCTCCCAGAGTTGTTGCGAGGCTGTCTGAACCCCCTCTCACCCACACGTCCATGTGTTCATCACCCTGTGTTCACACGCTTTGAGTGTCCTGTACCCCTGACCTCCCCACCACCTCTTATGTACCTGCCTGCCCACCACCTCCTCTTCTGCTGCCCTGGTCTGTGCCCACATAACCTGCCAGTCCTGTATCCTGCCTTCTCTCCAGTGCTGATCACTGGACTCCTGACAAGCGGGCATGCCTTGCTTATAATCTGATGCCTTGGATTAATAATAAGATGAGGGACTTCCCTCAGGGTCTGGTGGCTAAGACTCTGTGCTTCCAGTGCAGGGGGCCCAGGTTTGATCCCTGGTCGGGGAACTAGATCCCACTTGCCACAACTAAGACCTGGTGCAATCAAATAAATGAATATAAAAAGTAATAATCATAAGATGACGTTAGCTGTCCCACATGGACCATCTGCTCCATCCGGGGCTCTGCATTAACTGCTGTACTTAAGTCATCTGATTTAACCCATGCCCTGTGAGGCAAACCGTATTGTCTCCCCACATGAAAAAAGTTGAGACCAAACTAACTTGTCAAGCTTCACGAGGCAAATAAGTGGTAGAGCACACCCACTGGAATAGATGGTATGTCCATCCATGGTCATGTGCCATCTCCACACCCCCGAGGGCCTCATATTCAGTGCCTTGGACTTGGCTGGGGGACTTCATTGTCCAGGAGACTATGGGTGGGGTGACAGTTCCAGGTGAGGCCTTTAAGAAGTATCACACATTTGTGTTTGACCCCTTGAGCTTTCGGCCTGCATCATGGGAATTCCCTGGGTCCTAGAACAATAAGACCCAGAAATAGACCTCTAACTGTGTGGAGCCAGGTCCAGCTGAACCCAACAGAGCTGTAGCCAACCCACAGACTTACTGTTGAAAGCAGCTAAGATTTGGGGGTTGCTTGTTACTGCAGCAAAACCTGACTCATACAGATTTAAAAAGATCTTTCTGATTCCATACAGAGCTTTTAAAACCACAGTATCTGTCCATGTCAGTGCTTCCTGGGCACAGAAACCAAGGCGATTTGGACTGGATCCAGAGGGGGCCCTCTCTCTACCTCTTAGGGAAGGCTGCCTCTTCACCGCTTCGCATCAAGTTGAAGTGGGTAACCTATAGCCATTTCAGTTGCTCTCTTCTTTTTATTCTCCTGCCCTCTTCCTATAAAATTTTTTTTTGCACAAACCTTCATATCCCAGCAGATCTGTAGCTTGGAAGAAGATACAGCTCTACCAGTCCAGTACAGCCAAGTTCTCACATGCTTGGTCAGCTCTGCTGGTTCTAAAAGATTGTTTCCCTTCTGTGCAGTTGTTATTCAGCTCAGTGAAGACGGTAAAAACAAAACAGTGCCTAAGAAGTCTCCAGAAATTTCTTTTGTTTTCATCCCACTGGCACTAATTCACTGTTCCCTAACCTCACATTCCCAGATGATTTATCATGTAAGTTTTTTGCTCATTTACTTTGAGTTGTTTTGCTTCTGCTGTTTCTCTCCACCCCTGTGCTGTGCTTAGTCACTCAGTCGTGTCTGACTCTTTGTGACCCCATGGACTGTAGCCCACCAGGCTCCTCTGTCCATGGGATTCTCCAGATAAGAATACTGGAGTGGGTTGCCATGTCCTCCTCCAGGGGTTCTTCCCATCCACACCCCTGTCCCCTGCCTAAATCATCTGCTTCAGTATTGCCATAATTTTCAAAGCCAGTCTGATGTGCAGTGAACAGTATGTAGTAAAACCGATTAACTGAAAGCCCCCTTAAAAAAAAACCCAAAAGCTAATAGAATACTCTTTTTCATGTTAGAAGTCATGTTATATTCTGTGGGGTTTTTCCCGCAAATGTGTTCTTCAGTGTTATATTCTAATAAGGCTAAACTTTGTAGCTACAAAGATTCGATTCCTTCAGATTGGAACATGATGGTCCCTATTTATGTTAGTAAGAAAAGCTCTGAAGTGAAAACTTGGGGTTTTTCATACTCAGTGTTTCTTCTCTCTTCTTCTGGCAGCACCCCATTTTTCTTGAGGACCTACCCATTTCCCTGGGTCCTTGTGGTTTGGGTAGACCTGGCCTCACCCTCCGCTCCATGCTCCATGTGTGCCTGGACTGTGTCCACCCAGCAAATCAGGAGCTGGTTCAGGGCGGCCCCGTGACCCAGTTAAGGGCCAGGAGTTTGGCTGGAACTGTCAGGAGGAGTCATGTCTTTCCACTGGACCCAGCTGTGAGGATGCCAGTATGGAGTAGTCAGCGGCAGTCTTGCCATCACAGTAGTTGAACCTGGTCCAGAGTGGAGCCAATCAAAGGAAAGCAGAGTTGAGTGGTGGGGAAAGTGCTCGTGAGTCCTGAGGACACTGCCTGGACCTCTGGAGGGACGGAGAGGCTGGCAGACAGACTGAGGGACAGGAGAGCGGCACTGCTCACATCCCCTCGCATCTCCTCACCCAGCACTCCCCAGCTTGGGAGTGGGGGGTCGAGGGGACCGAAGCCGCACGAGGAGCGGAGGAGAGAAGTGAGAGCGGACAGGGAAGAAAGGCTCAGAGAGCGGCGCACGATGGGTAGCTGACAGGACGCTGGCGCGGGACTTGTGCCAGGGACAGGTTGCCAGGCTGGCAGGGGCAGGCAGGGTGGTGGGACCTCCACAGAGTCAGGCACGCCGAAGTCCCAGCACAGGGCTGGAACCATGAAGTGAGAATAGTTAGGACACAGGGGGCGCTGGGACCTGCAGGTGACGAGCACTGCCCAGCGGCAGACTGCAAGAGTAACTCTCTGCCCCACCTAGAGCAGGGCATGGCTTCACGCCCTGACATGGGAGCTTCTGGCTCAGGCTGCGGGGAGCCTCGTGGGCTCCGGGCATGTTGGGGTATGGCAGGACATGGATACCTAGAACCTCCTCCTTTAGTTGAAGTTCTGTTTAGATAATAGAAAACAAATGGAACTAGCTTGGGACTTTTTGTAAGAGTTGAGGGAAGTTTCTTGGAATTCCAGGGTGGGGATGTATCTATGTTCCAGGAAGGACTGGGGCCGAAACTGGAAACTTTAGGAAAACCAGATGTTTGTTTATTTTTTGCTTTGACTCTGCTCTCTCCTTTCATCATCTACTACATTCGTCTCTCCCCACCCCCGCCCCGCACACTCACATTCCTCTGTCTGTCTTTTCTCTTCTGTACTCTTTTACATCCTCCCGTTGAAGGATCTCTCATTGCCCATCTTGACTTGGGTGCCCAGTCTTGGTCCAAATAGCTGACAGTGGGGTTGGGTGGAAGGGGATGAAGAGAGAGCTGTCTTTCTTTCAGCATCTCGGCGCTGTGGAGGGGAGGTGATGGGGGTGGTGGTGGCCAGGTGAGCTGGGAAGACACTCCAGGCTCTGTTCCTCTAACTGCCAGGGGCTGCCCTTTGGTGTATCTGCCGCCAGTCCCCACCGTAGTCTTCAGCGGCCCTGATGTCTGCACTCAGTGTTTATTCAATCCGTGTTCACTGAGCACCTGCCACCTCCCGCCTGCTCTTCCACACTTGTGGAACCAGTGTGCAAGCAACAGGCAAAATGCCTGGCACCATGGAGCTTGCGTTCTGGTGGAGGAGACAGATTCCGTAAAAATAAACAGAAAATGAGTCTCAATGAGATGGAGGATAGAAACACAACAAACGTGATAGGAATGGGTGGGAGCCGGCTGTATGTGGGGAGGCTAGGGAGATTACACTGAACAGAGACCCGGAATGAGTAGTGGACAGCAGAGCAAGGACCTGGGAAGAGCAGAAAAGAGGCGGCTGTGGGTGGAATGCAGAGTCCCAGGGAGTCAGGGGCTGCCCCTGCAGTCTGTCCCACCCTCACCCTCGTCAGGAGCCCCGGGGAGAGGAGCTGAGTTTAGCCTCCTCATCCAGTCCCCTCTGCTTGCTCCTCGTCTGACAGGCCAGGTGCTCCTAACAAAGCCGGGTGAGGGCAGCACCCCCACCAATCCGCACTTCACGCAGCCCCAGCCACCGTTTCCCTGGCCTTGCTACACTCTCGGTCACTTTCCTCCCTTATCACTGTATTTCCATCCCCTTGATGAAAGACCAGGGTCCTCAGATTCTGATCTGAGCCTCTGCCCTTTCTGCCTGCCCTAAGTTGACTTCCTGTCCTCTCTTGGCTCAACCAACCCCTAAACAATGCTTGTCTGCGTGTCTCCTGCATTTCACTGTGCTCACCCTTTCTCCTCCCAGCTGCGCCTGGGTTTCTCTGCTGCCCGTCTTTGGAGGCCTTAGAAATGCTGCTTCCAGCCCCCAGCTTCTCTCTGCCCTGCTTTCCCCAAGCGTGGACATAGCGCCACCTCAGTCCTCCCAAAACGCAGCTGGGGCCAGGCTAGAGTGTTGAATGAAACTTTCCTCAGGGTTGGGGAGTGACTGCACAAACAAAACAGCTCATGGGAAACTGAAAGTTCTATAACCTGAGAAAGAAGCATCCACCTAATACTGTCCCTGCCAATAGGAAGCTGAGTGGAAGGAGCACACTTTGCGTCATTGTGCAGAAAAATCCTGTCTCTCCTGACCCCAGCTTCTCAGGCTAACAACATAGGATCTGGGCTCTACCTTTGATAACTAAGTCCCCACGGGAGCTTCTTCCCCAGGGCTGTGCAGACTGCCCCGTAGGCGGTACCTTCACCAGGGAGCTGGGCTGAGGAGAGCTAGGAAGGTGAAGTCACCTCTCTCTCCTCTCCACTGACAAGTGGTGGGAGTGCCTGGAGGGATTCCTGGGTCTTAATTTACACAAAGCCTCAAACACAAATCTGACGTGTTGCTCTCATACTTAAAATCCTTCAGTGACTCTGCTTTGTCCTGAACAAGATCAAGTTCTTTATCTTGACATTCAAGGTCCTCTGTGACTCCTCCCCTACCTCCTACTCCTGTTATGTTGAGTGTTATTCGCTCAGTCGTGTCTAGCTCTTTGCGACTTCATGAACTGTAGCCTGCCAGGCTCCTCTGTCCATGGGATTCTCCAGGCAAGAATACTGGAGTGGATTGCCATTCCTTTCTCCAGAGGATCTTCCTGACCCAGGGGTCAAACCCAGGTTTCCTGCTTTGTAGGCAGATTCTTTACCATCTGAGCTACAGGGAAGATGGGCCCAATTATCAGTGGTCCACATCATGCTCTTTTATTCACTCCACGGCCCCTGCTCCTGCTTTCACTTCTTTTTGTGTGTGTGCTGTCCTTTCCACCCCTTTTGGCCTGGCTGGATCCAGCTTATCTTTTAAGCATCTTATCACTTGTCATTTTCTGCAGGAAGCATTCTGAAGATCCTCCCACTATGAGTTAAATGTCTCTGGTCTGAGTTCTCCTGGTCCCCTGTGTTCACCCCTTACTTAGCGTTTGATGACACTTGATGTTATCTGTGTACGAGTCACCTGCAGCACATCCAATTGCTCCCTGAGGATAGAGACTGTTATTCATCATTATGTAACCAGCACCTGGCAAAATGCCTGGCACAAAGTCAGTGTTGAATAATTTCTTGTTGGATAGAATTCCAATTTCTTCTATCTTACAACTTGGAAAATGATTGCTGATTTGTTAGAAAGACTCTGGATGTCATATTTTCAAACATACAGGCATATGGTTCTATTAATGTATACAAGTAAGCCAGTGCTGGCTCTGAAAGCTGAAGAAGCTCCCTTTCTTTAAGGACTAAATGAGCTCCTCCTTCCTTCCATCACCGAGTTCTCCTAGTGAAAGACGACAGCCATGAGAGTTATTCAGTGCAGTCAAGTTCTCAGTCATCGTCTCAGGTGATATTTGTGGCAAAACAAAAGTACAGACGGTTCTCATAAAGATCTCTGCAAAAGAATCGCCTTAGTTTAAAAGCACAATGGAAGATCCATGACTGTTTCCTCCAGGAAGCTCAGAATTCCTTCATGCTTGTACTCACCATGCTGGCCGCCTGTCTCAACAATCTTTCAAGATTCTCCTTGCATTCCTGCATCATTTGTTATATTGTGGCATTCTATCCAAGTAATGATCAGTCCAGTTGCCTTTAAAACAATCACTTTGAGAGGGGAGTGGGGGACTCAATCATATACTAATTCATCAGTTCAGTTCAGTTCAGTTGCTCAGTCGTGTCTGACTCTTCGCGACCCCATGAATCGCATCACGCCAGGCCTCCCTGTCCATCACTAACTCCCGGAGTTCACTCAGACTCACATCCATCGAGTGGGTGACGCCACCCAGCCATCTCATCCTGGGTCGTCCCCTTCTCCTCCTGCCCCCAATCCCTCCCAGCATCAGAGTCTTTTCCAGTGAGTCAACTCTTCACATGAGGTGGCCAAAGTACTGGAGTTTCAGCTTTAGCATCAGTCCTTCCAAAGAAATCCCAGGGCTGATCTCCTTCAGAATGGACTGGTTGGATCTCCTTGCAGTCCAAGGGACTCTCAAGAGTCTTCTCCAATACCACAGTTCAAAAGCATCAATTCTTCGGCGCTCAGCCTTCTTCACAGTCCAACTCTCGCATCCATACGTGACTACTGGAAAAACCATAGCCTATCAGTAAATATTAATTGAGTGCCATACTACTCTGAGTATCCATCTGTGAGAAAGAAACAGACAAAAACTTTTGTCCTCCTAAAGCTTATATTTTAGTAAGAGGAACAAAAAAGAAACATTGTAAGTGAACATTGTATTGGAGGTAATAGGTACTGTGAAAAATATAAGAAAGCAAGGAGAATCAGAAATGTGGTGGTGATGTTTTTTATTTTTCAAGTTTTTTTTTTTTTTAATTAAAAATTTTTTTAATTTTTAAAAAGTTAAAAAAATTTTTTCTTTTTAATTTGGCTGCACTGGGTCTTAGTTGCAGCACACAGTATCTAGTTCCCTGACCAGGAATTGAACCTTAGCCCCCTGCATTGAGAGCTCAGAGTCTTAACCACCAGATCACCAGGGAAGTCCCTGTGGTGACTTGTTGGTTGGTTAGTTGGTTGTGTTTTTTAAAAGAAGGTTTATTTTAATGTAGGTAATGGTAGGACTCGAGGAGCAAACACTTGAAAGAGATTAGGGAGCAAGCCGTGTAGAAATACAGGCTGAGAAACAGCCAACACTGAGGCCTTCAGGAAGCCTGTACAAGGAGCGAGGTAAGCAGTGTGGGAGAGTAATGGGGCTGAGAGGGAGCGTAATAGCAGTGAGATCGGAAAGGTACACAGGGTGGGTGGGCCCCAGTTGCACAGAACCTAGTGATCTTCATAAGAACTTTGATTCCCACTCTGAGGTGAACGGAAAGGCCGTTGCAGCATTTTGAAGAGATGTGACATGATCTGGGCTTATAACCATTCCCTCTGGTTCTGCGTTTGGAATAGGCTGTATCGGGGCAAGAGTGAAAGTGGGGAGAACCTTTAGGAGTCTGCCACTATGGTCTAGATGGAAACAGTAGAGGCTTGGGCCAGTGTAGAAGCAATGGTAGAGTTGAGAAGTGGTTACATTCTGGATAGATTTTGGAAGGAGACCTAATAGGATTTCCTGATGTAGGGTGTGACAGAAGTGAAGGGATGGAGGTAACAGAAGTGAAGGGGTGGAGTTGCCACAAGTGAGCTGAGGAAGGCCACAGGTGGAGCGCCTATGTAGGGCACTCAGGAGTTGGACTAACTACATTTGACTTTCCTAGTGGCTCAGACTGTAAAGCGTCTGCCTACAGTGCGGGAGACCTGGGCTCAATCCCTCGGTCGGGAAGATCCTCTGGAGAAGGAAATGGCAACCCACTCCAGGACTCTTGTTTGGAAAATCCCATGGATGGAGGAGCCTGGTAGGCTACAGTCCATGGGGTCGCAAAGAGTCAGACATGACTGAGCGACTTCACCTTACCTTACCTTACATTTGACTTAACTACTTAACTACATCTCCTGGATGCATCTGCAGGGAGATATCACGTGGCAGTTAGAGACAGAAACCTAGAATTCCAGAAGTAGGTCCAGATGTAAATGGAGAAGAGAAGAAGCCCAAGGACTGAAAATTGGGACATTCCAACACTTAAAGGTAGGGGAAAGAAGGGAAATCAAGGAAACTAGTATAGTTGGTGTCTTAACTCAGACTGCCATAACAAAATACCACAGACTGGGAGGCTAAAACAACAGAAGCTTATTTTCTCATGGATCTGGAGGCTAGAAGTTAGAGATCAGCATGATTGCGTTCTGGTGAAAGCTCTTTTTGTAGATTGCGGATGACAGCCTTCTCACTGTGTCCTCACATGGTGGATGGACAGAAGCAGGGAGAGAGCAGGAGAGAGTGCCCTCTGGTGACTTATAAGGGCACTAATCCCATCATGAGGGCCCCACCCTTATGACCTCATCTGACCCTGATTGCCTGCTCTGACCACATCTGTGGCAGCCATGAGTTGGAGCAAGCTCCATGAGTTGGTGAATGACAGGGAAGCCTGGCATGCTGCAGTCCATGGGGTCACAAGAGTCGGACACACTGAGCAACTGAACTGAACTGAAACAGTTTAGTTGGAAGCACTTGGTAAAGCACTTATTCAACATCTGTGTACCTCAGTTTCCTCATTATAGAATGAGAATAATAATAGGACCCACCTCAGAGAACTGGTGAGGAGTTAAATGGATTAATATATGTAATATGCTTAGAACAGTACATACTAAATCCTGCATAGTGTTAACTATTATAATGGTTATAAATCTAATTAGTTATGAAACTAAAATGCTCAGTTTTACTTGTTCTTTGCTTTAATTCTCAATTAGCTCATTAATTTGACAGATTAAATTTCCCTAGAGTTCTAAAGCCAATTTCACACTTAATCAAATTCTCTTAAATATTTTAAATTAAAGGGAAAAAAACTTTATAAATATAGCAAAAAAAAAAAAACTACTCTTCTAATATTTAAGTACTGTTTAAACAATGATTGACTATTTTCCCTTAAACATTTCAAACTAAGGTCACAAGTTGATTATGTCAAACATTTC
Source organism: Capra hircus (assembly GCF_001704415.2). NCBI lineage: Eukaryota > Metazoa > Chordata > Mammalia > Artiodactyla > Bovidae > Capra > Capra hircus. The sequence continues at coordinate 37,140,748 of NC_030822.1, forward strand.
AAATATCTAACACAGTAGGTGTTAAACCAAATTGTTCTCAAGGAATATTAACTCTTATAATGCTAATAAATAAAATCTTATACATGTAGCTTAAATTACTTTGAGCATTTCAGCATCTTAAAAATCAAACTCAGGACTTCCCTGGCAGCTCACTGGTAAAACATCCACCTGCCAATACAGGAGACGTGAGTTCAGTCCCTGATCCAGGAAGATCCCAAATGCTACTTAGCAACTAAGCCCATGCGCCATAACTATTGAGCCACTGCCCTAGAGCCTGGAAGCTGCAACTACTGAGTCTAGAAAGGAGTGTCTAGAAAGGAGCTCACACCTCAGGCAACTAGAGAAGAGCCTGTGCAGCAACAGAGAAGCAGCAAAGTCAATGTTAAATAAATAAAATCTTTTAAAAATCAAATTCATAAATTTAGTATATTGGATTTTCCTAAACATTTGAATATTATTGAGTATAAATTTAGCAAGTTGAGTTCTCCTAAATATGTGCACTAAAATCATAAATCTGGTAAATTTCTACTATACTATTTCATTAACCATTGACCTTAAAAGCATAAACAAAGCAAAATTGTGCTATTATACTCAAATAAATATAACTTAAACACAAAAGCATTGATTCATTATTTGTAATTCTTGTTTGTTACATCTTTCTGGCATTACAAAGTTACTATTCCAAATAACAGGAATAGAATTATATCTTCAAGTCCTCTACAGTGACTGAGATTACCTGAGATCTGAGTTCCAAATTACAAAGATAGGATACCTGTGCCAGGACCTGGGATGGGCATGGTTGCCTCCCAGGGAGGTTTCACCACAGCTGTTCATTAACAAGGGCAGTATGTTCTCATGATTGGTTTCTCCTAGCTGCATTGCCAGCGAGAGACTTCTTGGGCTTTATTTATTTATTTATTTATTGCTGGGCTGGGTCTTTGTCAGTGTGCGCAGGCTTCTCATTGTGGAGGCTTCTCCTATTGCAGAGCACGGGCTCTGGGCTCTCAGGCTTCAGTAGTTACAGCAGTAGTTGCAACACGTGGGCATGGGATTCTCTAGGCAAGAATACTAGAATGGGTTTCCATTCCCTTCTCCAGGGGATCTTCCTAACCCAGGAATCGAACCTGGATCTCTGGCCTTGCCGGCAGATTCTTTACTGTTTGAGCCACAGGGAAGCCTGCCTGGAAAGGTAGATTCTTAACCACTGGACCATCAGGCAAATCCTCATCCTCAGACTTGTGAAGTGGAATTTTATTGCTCAATCTAGTGTGTCACATATATACTAAGACCCTTTCAACATTAACCCTCACCCAATTTTTTTATCATAACTTTTTTCTTCGTTCTCTGATTTGAGTAGATGGAGCTACACATGACTGTACACACACATACACAGGTGTGTACCACTTAGCAGTTACAAATGAGCTTCTTGATGAGACTTCATTTACTTTCCCTTTTCGTTCTCATCAGCCTCGGTTCTCAAGTCATCTACTGACAACTGAGCTCTCCAAGAGAAGGGTGTGTATTGGTCATCTTTGTGTTTCTAGTGCCTGGTGCTCAGTAAATGCTTGTGGGACAAATTAAGAATAAACGTACTGAATGTAAACTTGGAGTAACCAACCCCAAAAGTCCTCTTCATCAACTGGAATAAGCTTTTCCTTGCAAAAGTTCCCTAACTTGCCCCTTCATCTGAAAAGCCATGACAACGGTCTTCTTATCTTTTGAACAGTGCCACACTTACAGCCCTGACTTCTTATTTCTGATGAATCCCTCTTAGTAACAGCCTGCATGTCACACATGTCACCATTCACCACCTTCCCTTCAAGGCTGACGTGACAGTGGATCCTAACACTTTTCTATGCACTCTGGACTGTTCAGAATTCCTTTCTGAACAGAGATTCCTTTTTAGAAGGGCACCATAATGGAGTTGGCATTCAAGGTGTCGTAATTTGCTCTCCTGGGCAGAGGACCTAAGAGCACACATTTGGATCCATACACATATGACGGCAGATCCTGGCTCTGCCATTTACAACCTTTGTTGTTGTTTGGCTTTTCTCAGACTCAGTTACCTTTGTAAAAAAAAAAAAAAAAAAAAAAAGGCAATTTAACATCTATCACAGAGGGTCAAGGCAAGGACTGAATGAGATGAGGTTTGCAAAGCTCTTAGGGCAAAGCAGAGTGCTTGAGTGCTCAATAAATAGTAATTAACACACAAATGGACACTTCCGTTTTCTGTCTTTTGCCCCAGTCTTATGGCTGGGTTTGATCCCTGGGTTGGGAAGATCCCCTGGAGAAGGAAATGGCAACCCACTCCAATATTCTTGCCTGGAGAATTCCATGGACAGAGGAGCCTGGCAGGCTCTAATCCATGGAGCTGCAAAGTGTTAGACACGACTAAGTAACTAACACGCGCGCGCGCACACACACACACACACCTGGCAGGAAATGCAGTTACCTTCACACTTTCTTTGACATGCTGATTCTTCAAGAGGCAAAGCAAAGTGAAGACAGCCCTCCTTGGGGAAATTGAGAAGGGAAGACTCAGGTTTTCAGCGGGCAGGGGATGGTGTTTCTATATATTTGCAAAGCTGTGTTAAGTAATAAATAGCGAAATCCCAAGATTTTTATGCTTTTTAAATAAAATTTTAAAATACAAGTTTAACAGTTTTAAGTACAATAAGATTGAATCATGTAATGAGTCACTTCAATTTTCAACGGGCTTCCTATTTCAAAGCCCTTAGATACTTCCTGTAATCAAAACCCATTTTCCAATTCACAGGCAGATATTATCTAATGATCCACTCAACCTTTTCATGTTCTTAATTTGGGGTCAGTCTCAATGGCCTGACTCACATCAGCTGTCATTTTTGTGATCAAAATGTCACTTCACATTACAGTTTTCATCGGGACAGTTCTCATCTTTGGTTTCAATTCAATTTCATTCAAATCAAATCCTTATGTCTCGGAACAATTGAATTTGCTTAAAATCCCCTCTGTTCAGATAAGACTGTAACCACCACTTCCTGTTGATGCTACTGAAGTTCCCAATACCTTCTAAACGCCTGGTACTGCCTGATAACAAGGACACTGCTTTTCTTCTGCCCCCTGGTCCTGACCCCAGCACTGAAACCAGCCTCACGGCCTCACGGCCACCAGGGCTCAAGCCACCACTGCTGTCTCTGGTCTTGATGCCACAGTCTGCACCACTCCATCCCACCACCACCCCTGCTGGGTCAGTGCTCTTCTAAACTGTAGAAAAATCTTTCCTCGTACCTCGTTTATTAGAAATCTTGGCTAAGTAACCACTTATTAGGTTATAAGTGTTTAGAAAAGTATTACTTGCTTTTTTGTTTTTTTTTTTTTTTTTTTGGTGTTTTTTTTTTTTTTTTACATTGGTTGAATTTTTCAAGTCTTCCACAGGACAGACAAAAGGGACTGAGCCACAGCACAATCCACCCATGGCATACTCAAAATTTTATATTTAATCAGTTTCTGAGCAGATTGTGTTAAAAATATTCAACTGTAATGACTGTTTCATATATTTGTCTATTTTTCATTTGTTCTCTTTTTGAAAAAATGCTAAGATTCCTGGTAGAAGTGACCACACCCCTCCACCAAATGTGTTGAAACTTCTTTATCCCTTTATCTTGTGGGCTGGCAGACTTCATCTTGTGGACTGGCACTCTGGGGACTTAGTGGTACTGTTCAGAGTAGGGAAACAAGGATGCTGAGATCAGGCAGGATCAGGACCCAGAAAACTCACCCAGCTGAAGAAGGGGTAGACCAGAAGGGCCCTCCACAGTATTCCCACGGGCTGAGCTTGAGTCACATAACAAAATTCACTGAATGACCAAAGCCCAGCTAAAGAGGTCAGTTTGGAGCTGTGCTGTGATTTGGCCATTGGCAGCATGGCCTCTACTGGTAGTATTCCTGGATATGGGGACTGGTAAAAAAATGGGCTGAGGTCATAGCCCAGCCCTCTATACAGGCCTTAGGTAACAAACCAGATGCAAAAGTAGTCCATCAGGCTGAATGTTTAGGAAGAGCTCTACCCAAAGCAGTCTGAAGGGACTCTGCAGATGAAGAAATGAAACTAAGGTCATAACAGGGAAGGCTGGGATCGAGAGCTGAAGGGACAAGTGAGATACATATGTAGGCCACCAGCCAGGGGGATCCCAAGAAATGGAATAAGAAGGCAGGAAGCTGTAAATGGAACACAGCACCTGCTGCGTGCTGCTAGCTTGGACTAGAGTTTCTTAAAGTTGCCTCATCTGGCTGGATTCAGAGTGTCTAGAAAACCAAGACAGAAGGTTAGATATATAGATTGAACCTATGCAGTACACTTAGAAATGATGCAATTGCTAAAGCTTCCGCTTTTTATTTCATTTAAAAAGATTTTTAATTTGTGTAGTTGGTTTACAATGTTGTGTTTTTTTGGTGTACAGTAAAGTGATTCAGTTTGTGTATATATATATATTCTTTTCCCTTATGGTTTATTGTTAGATATTGAATGTAGTTACCTGTGCTATATAGTAGGACCTTATTCTTGTCTATTTTATGTATAGTAGTTTGTATCTGCTAATCCCAAACTCCTAATTTATCCCTCCCCAACCCCCTTTCCTTTGTTTCTATGTCTGTGGGTCTGTTTCTGTTTAGTATATCAATTCATTTGTGTCACATTTTGGATTCTACGTATAAGTGATATCCTGTGGTATTAATCTTTCTGAACATTCACTTAGTATGATAATCTCTGAGTCCATCTATGTTGCTGAAAATGGCATTATTTCATTATTTTTTTTTGATCAAGTTGTATTCCTGTGCGTGTATCACATCTTCTTTATCCATTCATCTGTTGATGGACATTTATGTTCCTTCCATGTCTTAGGTATTGTAAATACTGTGAAGCTTAAACTGTAGTTAGAAGTCTTGGAATCAAATTCCAGCTCTGATAACATGACTTTAGAAAAATTAATCTCTCTCCATCCCTGTATCCTGCAGTAAAGAGCTTCAGATAGTTCTTTTAAGGGTTGTAAAGTTCATATCACTATAGTGAAGTTGCTCAGTTGTGTCCAACTCTTTGCAACCCCATGGACTGTAGCCTACCAAGCTCCTCTGTCTATGGGATTTTCCAGGCAATAGTATTGGAGTGGATTGCCATTTCCTTCTCCAGGGGATCTTCCCCACTCAGGGATCGAGCCCAGGTCTCCCGCATTGTAACCAGACGCTTTACCATCTGAGCTATAGTTAATCAAAAACTGAAGGCATGTGGCCACCCTGGCTAATAGCAGCACACTAATTCCAGACCACATGGCATTCATTGGTGGGGATGAGCCTGTTGATGGCTTGCCTTCCTGATAAGAAAGGATTCAGGGGCTGGCAAGCTGGCCTGCAGGTATGAGTCTCAACAGCTGACAAAAGGGGTTTTGGGGACCAGCACCTAATGTGGATGGTGGGTTGGGAAGTAGAGCCAATTGGAGGGTGCTCCAGAGTATCTGGGAACTTCTGTTGTATTTGAATCACAATATAGGGGAAATATCCACTCACATTTTCTTCCTTATCCAGAAAATAATATCCTTTCCCAAGAGAATGGTATGCCCACACCCATGCACACACTTCAGAGCCAAATGTCACAGACAGACTTGTTTCCCTTCTTCCAGGTACCCTCTGGCTTGTATTACCTTCTCTGATGGCCTCACGCATGAACATTTGATCTTTGAAATGCAGTCCAGACATCCCAGTTTGAGAATGTTTGCAGCTCTCCTATAGTTTACATGTTTGATTTTTGTTATTGCTGTGTCCATGGAAGTAACTGCAGTTTTCTTTCTCTCTGTGACTGCAGCATTAATACTCTTAAGTTGAATGCTGGGCTGAGTGTGACTCACAAGAGTTCCTCCTACTCTTAAGTCTGGGGCTCCAGTGAAAGGGCCCATCCTCACAGCTTGAGAACAGGGAAGGTATGTTACCCCACGCAGACCCTCTCCTCCCCAGTCTTCTTAATTTCTCCTGCTCTACTCCTCACACCACATTCTGATAGTTCCTTCAATGCCATTTCCTGCCTCTGAACAGGCTCTTTCCTCTGCCCACAGTGGCCTTCCCTCTTTCCCTCCTGATGACCTCTTCTTCAGCCAAAATGGCCCAGCTCAAGACATCTTTATGGTCCTCTCTATAGACCTCAGTCCCCTCAAAGTTAGCCCTTCCCTCCTCTTTGCTCATTTTAGTTTGCTCAGCTTCTCATGTTGTAATATATCTCCCACTGTGAGCTCTTTGAAAGCAGGATATGTGTCTTCCTCATGGTATCTCCATCTCCAGAATCTGTCACAGTGCCTGGCACTTGTCTGATACACATTAAAAATATATGGATGACAGATATAGAAGACAGACATGGTTACCAAAGGGAAAGGGGAGAGGGATAAACTGGGAATTTGGAATGAACAGATACACGCTATCATATATAAACAAGGACCTACTAGTAGCACAGGGAACTATATTCAATTATAATAACCTATAATGGAAAAAAAAATCTGAAAAAGAACATATATAAATATGCATAACTGAATCATTTTGCTATATATTTGAAACATTGTAAATAAACTATACTTCAATTTAAAAAAATAAAGGAAATATTTTTGTGTATGGTAAGAGGGTGTATTCTAACTTCATTGATTTACATGCTTTCAACTTTCCGAACAGCACTTGCTAAATAATGTTTTTTTCACGTTGTATATTCTTGCCTCCTTTGTCAAAGATTAACTGAGCATAGGTGTGTGGGTTTATTAATATTTCTGGGCTCTCTGTTCTGTTCCATTTACCCATATGTTTGTTTTTGTGCCAATACCATGCTGTTTTGATTAGTGTGGCTTTGCAGTATTGTCTGAATTCAAAATGACTTAAAGACATAAACATAAGACCTGACACCATAAAACGCCTAGAAGAGATCATACACAAAACATTCTCTGACAAAAATCATAAAAGTTTTCTTAGGTCAGTCACCCAAGGCAGTAGAAATAAAAACAAAAATAAACAGATGTGACCTAATCAAAATTACAAGCTTTTGCGCAGCAAAGGAAACCACAGACCAAAAAAAAAAAAAAAAAAAAAGGAAAGGAAAGACAGTGTATAGAATGGGAGAGAATATCTGCAAACAATGTGACCAGCAAAGGCTTAATTTCCAAATATACAGCTTATGCAGCTCAACAAAAAAAACAACCCAATCAAAAAGTGGACAGAAGAACTAAATAGACATTTCTCCAAAGAAGACATACAGATGGCCAGCAGGCACATGAAAAGATGCTTAACATTGTTATTTATTAAAACATGCAAATCAAAATTACAATGAGGTACCATCTCCTAACAGTCAGAAGGGCCATCATTAAAAAGTCTACAAATAACAGATGCTGGAGAGGTTGTGGAGAGAAAGTAATCCTCCTACACTGTTGGTGGGAGTGTTAGTTGATGCAGCCATTGTTAAAAACCATATGGAGTCTCCTCAAGAAAACTAAAAAAAGAACAAACATATGATCCTGCAATCCCACTTCTGGGCATTTATCCAGACAGACCTCTAATTCAAACATACATGCACTCCTGTGTTCATTGTAGCACCATTCACAATAGCAAAGACATGGAAACAGCCTAAATGTCCATCAACAGACGAATGGGTAAAGAAGATGAAAAGAATAAAATAATGCTGGACCTAGAGATGGTCATACTGAGTGAAGTAAGTCAGACAGAGAAGGACAGATATCATATGACTTCCCTTATGTATGGTTAAAAAAAAAATTGATACAAATGAACTTGGTTACAAAACATAAAGAGACTCACAGACTTAGAAAACAAAGCTTTAAAAAAAGAATGCAGTAATACTACCCAGCTTTAAAAAAAGAATGCAGTAATGCCATTTGTAGCAACATGGATAATGACTAGAGTATCATATTAAGTAAAGTAAGTCAGAAAGACAAATACCATGTGATGTCACTTATATGTGGAATCTAACGGGGACAGAGGAGGGATAGTTAGGGGGTTGGGGATGGGTAGGTATACACTGGAGAAGGCAACGGCACCCCACTCCAGTACTCTTGCCTGGCAAACCCCGTGGATAGAGGAGCCTGGTAGGCTGCAGTCCATGGGGTCGCTAGGAGTCAGACACGACTGAAGCGACTTAGCAGCAGCAGCAGGTACACGCTATTTAAAATGGATGACCAGTTTGGGAATGCATGTAAGAATTAAAGATTTTAAAATTTAAAAAAAAATAAAAATTAAAAAAAAATAAAATAAAATAAAATGGATGACCAACCAGGAACTACTGTACAGCACATAGAGCTCTGCTCAGTGTTATGTGGCAGCCTGGATGGGAGGAGAGTTTGGGGAAGCATTGGATACATTTATATATATGAATAAGTCCCTTTGCTGTTCACCTGAAACTTAAAACATTGTTAACTGGCTATACCCAAAAACAAAATTAAACAAAAAATAAAGTAAAAAAAGAACAAGACATGGCACATATATGTGATGGAATACTACTCGGCTTTAAAAAAAGAATGCAGTAATGCCATTTGCAGCAACATGGATAACGACTAAAGGTTATCATATCAAGTAAAGTAAGTCAGAAAGACAAGTATCATGTGATGTCACTTATATGTGCAATCTAAAATATGACACAAATTAATCAATCTGTGAAACAGAATCATGGACATAGAAAACAGACTGATGGTTGCCAAGACATGGAGGACAGGCTGGTGGCATTGGGAGAGGGGTGGAGTGGGAGGTTGAGGTTAGCAAATGCAAACTTTCCTATATAGGATGGATAAACAACAAAGTGCTACTGTATAACACAGAGAACTATATTCAGTGTCCTATGATAACCATAATGGAAAAGAATACTTTAAAAAGAATGTGTAACTGAACGGCTTTGCTGTTTAGCAAAAATGAAGACAACATTGTAAATCAACTGTACTTCAATTAAAAAGAGAAAACTGAAATAAAATATATTTCTATGAATGAAAACCAAAGCATTCTTTTTGTTTCTTTTTCCTACAGAAACGATGACTGTGGGTAAGAGGACCACTTATGTCAAGAACCCAATAGGACAACCATCTTACAGAGATCTTCAGTAACTTTTCCCATCCAGCAACATCCAGATGACTCTAGTGACCAAATGCTCAGCTGTAAACACAGCAATAACTGGCCCTCTTTCCAGGTTGGGTTTGCTGAACGTGAATGGTCCAGCCGTCTTCAGGTGGCCTAAGGTGGTGTGCTGTAGGGGAAGCGCATCTCTTCTGGCCAAGAATCAAGACTGGACTGTGGAAGAAACCGCCTGACATAGTGAGAGTACTCAGAGCACCTAGAGTGCCAAGACTCGTAGTGATTAACACAGGGCCCTTGGTGATGGGTTCACAGCAGCTGCCCAGCAGTGTCCCTCTGACATGATGTTATTTGCTTGAAGGCCCTGGAACGACAGAATATCTTAAAATCTATCCAGGTGCTAAGTAGGCAGCAGATCTAATTTACACTGGACTACTACTGAGCTAATAACTATCTCCAGAAAATAATTTCACCCAAGAAGTACTCCAGCTTTGCAAGGAATAGCCCCAGGAGAGTAATAGGATAAGCAGGCCATTACCCTGGAAAAACTCAAGGGCAAAGCGGTCTAGTGCACAGCAAATTCACTGCCTACTCCCTTGTCTGTGGCAGTGAGTACCAGTTGACTGTGGCCCTCTCTTCTGCTAAACCCAGAGTCAGAATCCCCAGCACTGTTTTCAGAACAGCCAGCAGCCACTTCCTTTCAACTGGTATTGGCAAGTAGAATGAGAGGTCATTGTCATCCCTGTTAGAGAGGCATACATCTCAATGGCGTAGGCATCTGGAATACCCTTTCCCAGGCACATTTGTCTTCTGAGGGCAGAGCCTCAGAAACAGATGTACCATTGAGTGAGCTGAGTTCGTGAAGAGATGACACAGCTGGTTCCTGATTGAAGGCACAGCTTTGGGGCCTTCTTGGCCTGAGTGCCTTCTGGGTATTTCCATATGCAACAGCCCAGAGGCATAGCCTTGGGCAACCACAGACAGGTTTCCTTTCATTTCCAGATACATATATCACATTCACAGCACTTGGGGAATGGAAGTACCTACTAGAGTGAAGGTCAAGGGCTCTCCCCGGGTATCACATCCATTACTCAGCTTCCTTTGTGACCACATCAGCCAACCCACTGCCAGCTGTGTTCCACGTCCTCCTTGCTTCTGCTTCTATACAAATGAAACCAAAGGTCTCAGCATGCCCTGGGGCTGGGGGTGTTACCTAGTGATCCTCTCTTCCCCAACATGGGTGTGAGGTACCCTGCCAATACATTTGCACCATTTCTCCAAGTCAGCATTTCCCTTTCATACAGTCTCTTTGCAGCAGAATCCATAGTTGGACTGTAGTTTACCTTCCTGGGAAACTCGTTATCTTCATTTGAATTAACATTTCCATACAGGATTAACTGGGTAGAAGCACGAACTAGGCAGGCCTTCAGAAAGTTCTTGTTGCCATGGCTGCCTGGTACAAGAAACTACCTTGATGTCAAATCTTAAAAGGATGGAGACCTTTGGTTGTATGAGGCAGTGTTACTATGTTCCAGCTTCACATGATCCCCAACCTGTGTATTCCATTTCCATCTGAGTGGCTTTCAACCTTGAAGATTGACAGGGAACCCAGGGTTCTGCCTATGTCTGTTGACATGAGAAGAATTCAATTTCTTTGCCCAAGGTTCCCCTCTGCCTGTTCCTCCACATTCGGACATCTTCCATCGTACCAGTGTTTAGAACCAAAGCATGAAGGACTAGTGCCAGCAAGATAGTCAGCAGAAATATTATCTCTAGATCCTGGCAGATGAGCCCAGAAAGGTAGTCCCAGAGAAACCAGACTGGCCCCGGTAGATATCAGGCAGCCATCCCAATAAGCTTTGACTTGTCCTTGGAATGGGGAGCCTTGATAGGAGATCCTGGGGTAGCTGAGCCTGTTGTTCCCCTGCTCTCAAGATCTTCCTGCCTGGAGGGCTGAGTATGCCACTGGCTTGCTGGTAGGAAATAGAAGGTGACTTTAATAGGGGCCAGCAGGCAAGTGGCTTGTATCTGGAAAGCTTTGCCTAGCAGTCCAGCTGTGGCCAGAGGCTGGTTACAAATTTGAACTCCCTGACCCCATCTGCAACTCTGCCTCTGTTCTCTTATATTCTGTTTGGTTTCCCTTTAGTTTCCTAGTAAATGTTCCTTTTAAAAAATTCCAACCTTGTTTCATTTAACTTGGGGGGAAGGGGAGTGTCCATTGTCTTTTCCAGGATAGAGAAGGAAATCAAAGTATCATCTTGGAAAAAAAAAAAAATGGTAATGTCAGTGGAAAGGGATCCACCCTGGTTAGATCTTCGGAACAGACCTTCAGAAAAGCTGGTTCCAAGAGATGAGGAGAAACCAATTGTCTCCCTCTGCCACCCGGCCCTGATTCTGAGCCCATTCCTCTTCCTGCCTTTGTCTTCAAGGAGACCTGCCTTGGATGCCTGTTGCTGCAAAAGCGTCATTGCAGCCAGTGAACTGGGCACATTTCGCAGGCAATGTGATATCCAGGAAGTACACTGGTGCCTGACGAGAGGAGAAATAATGGAGGGGAGGGAAAGGAGTATTTCTACAGTGTGGATATTTTCAAAATGCTCCAACAGTCATGACTCTAAATTGAATTTAGATTTAGCCCTCATGGCCATCAGTGGAACTACATTTCATATGAAGAGAAGAAAGGCATACTCTCATACTTACGTCAACGAGACTGACAAAGATAGATATGGGAAATGTCTGGTTATCTTCATGGCCACCCTGTCCTCCGGTGGTGGGTGCTCCAAGTATCTACTGCTGCATAGCAAAGCACTTCAAAGCTTAGTGGTTCAAATAACAAGTCATTATCTTCCATGATTCTGTGGGTTGGCAGAGTTTAGGTGATTGCTTGCCCTTGGAGTCTTGGGGTTGCTGTCAGATGGCAGCTGAGACTGGTATCATCTGAATGCCAGACTGGGCAGGATATCCATAGCAGACTCTGCATCTGTGTGCGGCTCCTCCCTTGGGATGGCAAGAACAGCTGAAGGCTGATTGGGCATCTCTCTGCAAATAGTCTCTCCACATGGTTAGCTTGTGCTTCCTCACAACATGGAGGTCTCGAGGCAATCAGACTTGTTACAGAGTGGCTGGCTTCTCCCAGAGCCTGTGTGGCAGGAGATGCTGCCAGACTCTTCTAAATAACCTCAGAAGTAACACAGGGTCGTTCCCACCACAGACTGTTGGTCAAGAGCAAGACATAGGGCCTGCCTAGATTCAGTGGAAAGGAATTACCAAAGAAGGAAATACGGGAAAGTGTGGTTCATCCAGGCCACTTTGGAGATAGTGGGGATAGGAGTGGAGGGGGAGGGATTCCTCAATTGCTGTCACTTTAAAAACACATGCATTAGTTAACATGCATGGAAGAGGGTGTAATAAGGGTCAGAGGAGAAGGGGAAGGGCTATCCATGAATACTTCAAAAAAGCATAAGCCAAAGAAAAGTGCATAGTTGTGACTGAAACAGTTTATGATGTCATAAGAAAGCCTGGAGGAAAATTGTAATTCTAGTGATTGTTCAAGAGCTTGAGTGGAATGGTTTTCCCCCCCTCATCTTTACTGCCAAAGTAAAAGTGCAAACAAGACATTCGCGTGCTTGGGAACATACTTAGAAATGAAGATGCAAAGTATATGAGCAGAGGTCATCTGCCCCTTTTCTTAAGATTTCAGAAAGAATTGCTGAAGTTAGGAAAGAGGGAACTTATCAAATCTAGTCTAAGCATACCTCTGCCAGTTGTCCCCTGGCATGAGGCCCTCACATGGCTACTGTTGCCGTGGTGCCTTCTCCCCTCTGCCCCTCCCTCTCTTGCAGCAGTCCTGCTGGATGGAATAATCAGGGTCAGTCCACTGCTCTCCCCTCCAGCCTGGGCTCCTCCTAACTCAGCCACCACGCTAGAACTGCAAAGGTATAGAAAGTGGTTTAATGAACCGAGAAAAGGATGTTACTGTGGATGTGTGTATGGCCAAAAACAATGTCTGCAGCTTGTATGTGGATCCTGAGAATTCTGCAGGCCATTTAGCTGCCCGTGGCCACCATTTCACTGATGGTCACTGAGGGCTATGAGAGTGTCCAGCCTGGGAGGGTCCTGGAATGGCCACCCACACTCAAGCCAGAGAGGATGGACACTTTCTTTACTGTCTCATTCTAGATCCCTGTGAAGACTAACTCTCACACACTAGATTCCTGAGCTGCTTGGTGACACGGAGCACAACAAGAGGCTGAGCGGCCAGTGAGCCCTCTCTGAGGCTCGAGTTTTCTCACTGACAGGGCCTTCCAATTCTCTTCCCCCTTCAATCCTTAGGGCCCAAGAGAGGCCATAACCCCTCACTGTCCTTTAACAACCACCTTAGGCGCTTTCTTAACCACAGATCCAGTGATGCCCACCACAGAGGTCCTGCTTGGCACCTTATCTTCTCAGCCAGAGAGTAGTCATGGGCAGTGTTCAGAGGATGCTAGTGTCTCTGAGATGCCCTTTCCAAAGAAGAGGAGCAGAAGAGTGGAACCCATCAGTGCCGTGCACCTGCCTCCACTGTTGATGTCAGGTACAAAGTTTCCCATAGAACAGATCAAGGCTCTTCAGGGACAATGGCAGAGCCCACTTCTTCCACTCGAGAGGCTGACTTGTCACCTGCTGCTTAGGTTCCCTGGACTTATAGGCTGCAAAATTAAACCAGCAATATGATCACTTCTGTCCCCTCACTCCCTAATGTCTTCTTGCTGTGTCCAGGAGCTCTGGGCAAGATTGAAAAATGCCTCAGAGGATTAAGAGCCAGCCCTGAAGTCCCATACTTTGGCTGTTTCAATAGCATCAGGGTCCCCCATCTCATCCGCAGGCAGGCTGATGAATTCTCATGTACCTCCTCCTGGTAGATAAGAGGCTAGAGGGACCTGGGCCACAGAGCCTGTCGCCTTAACTCCCTGATGCTGCCTCTCCAAAATCCATCATAATAATACCACATTTTATGGTTTATAATGCATGGTATCATTTTTATCCATTTTTTAAATATTTTTGAAAATTCAAATTTTGATTCCAAATGGTAAAAGTAGTACACACACACACACACACAAGTATCATCTTGGCTTGATGCTAAAGTTATTGTAGTTATTTCAACAGTTATCCATTGCATTAAAGCTATTTCCATACCAGCATTTGACATAGTAATATTGATGGTTTTTCCTATCAAGGAAACATCATCTCCAATACACTGACTTTTTCACAGTTTAGATAGAATTCTTTTTGCATGTCAACAGTATCTTGAATTTTCAAATAAAGACAATTTTCTAATTCACTAAACTCAAAGCTTTCAGATAATAAAATCATTTCTTCAAATACCCGAAGATACTTGTATTCAGGGCCTCAGAGATGAACATATGGACTATATAAACTGGTGAATAAATCTTCCAGAAACAAGTTTTACCTTCATCTCAAACAGGTAATGATTTTTTAAATACAAATTTTTCCTCAAGAAATTTCGGAACTAGTTAAATGTTAAGTCTAAAATAGTTTTCAAGTGATCTTTACCTTCAAAGTGCACTAGTAACTACAAGCAAGGTCAGAAATAAAGAAAGACATAATCATAAACCATACCTTTCTTAGAGGCAAACAGATGTGCTCTCCCTGCCTGTGTGTCTACAAACTCAGATGGGAACTCTGCAGAGGGCTCATTTGGCTTCTTGGATCCAAAAAGATTCACAAACTTTCTTAGACAAGCCACATTATGTCCCAACATTATGGTCAGTATTTTAAAATTTTGTTTTCTGCATAGAAAGAGTGAATACAGAAATGTTTCATTGAGAATAAGACCCAGGCAGTCCTGGGCTAAGTAAGCCCTCTGGAGAAAAGAAGGTGTCTCAGCTACTGTGCAAAATGAAAGAGGAACACTAAATGCTATTTTCCAAATTAGAACTCCTGGGGTTGAAAGTGTTTCAACCAAAGTAAATATTTTTCAAAAATATATATTGATTTTATTTTGTTCTCTGCAAAGTGAAGTGTCACACTATCTTGAACAGCACTAATAAGTTTTGAAATAATTGCATTTGTTTGAGTCACATTAACAAGAGTACATTTAAACTTCGCCTTCGGGTGTTTTCCACACTTGAAATCCCCAGGAAGCAGCCTGCTTGATCATGGCCTTAACCAGTGCTGTTAACACCTGCTGGCCCTTTCACAGTGACAGCTCCCCACCCGGATGACCCCCCCCCCCACCTTCACTCCACCAGCAGTCACTTAGCAGCTTCCACAAACCCAGGGGCTTCTGGGTCAAGATAATGCCATTTTAGCGGCAACTACCACTTGGTTTTGACTCTCCCCACTCGGAAAGTTGATTCTCTTTTTTTCCCCCAACAATTCAAACCAAAGGAGAATGAACCCGTGTCACCAAACAGAATCAGAACAAGGATAGCCACTGTGTGTGCGTGCAGGGGATTGGGGGGAAATTCTAGAGCCAGCCCAAATGCCATATTTTTTATTTTTTTGTATGTTTTAAGTTTATTGATCTTGAATGTTTAGGGGACATAAAGATGGAATTTCAAAGAACATAAGCAGTGGACTCAAAGGAAACCCAAGAGGGCTACATCTGTGACTTGAAAGAGTCCCATAAAACCAGAAAAGTTTGGTAAATTATTCAAACACTTATTCTGTCTTGTAGACCAAATACTGACATTTGGTTGAATGGCTCCCTTACGTCAGTGTTCCCAGTCTAGGTTAAAAGTTGTTGACAAGTGCCTTCTTAAAGGACTGTTCCTATGCCTGAAGCCTCAGGGCGACCCACAGTCCCTCAGAGGGGCCCTTTCTGGCTTGGGAGAGGAGAGTAGACTCAGGAGACCCCAGTGCTGGCTTCAAGTCTCATGCTTCCAAGTGCAGAGGGCAAGTCCTTGTGGGGAAAGGCATTTATGTAAATGAGAGGGGAACTTATGACCTTTTCTGACTCCAGGGAACAAAGTAAAATCACTAGTTTGGAGAAGGCAGATTTCAGGTTTGAAGCTGTAATTATGCAGGAGTTAAGGACTGGGAAGGAAGATTAAACTTTTACCCACCACTTGAAGCTATTCTAGTGCATAATCTCACTGCTTTGAGCCCTAATCATAAAACATGCGCCTCATTCTGGTAGACAAGCTGGCAGAGACCAGTTGGTCCTAGAAGATGCAGAAGGAACTCAGACCAGTTGAGTGCGATTAGACACAGCGCTGCCCACGGTGGAGCTGAGCATCTGCTCTGCCACTGACCAGCGCTGTAACTTCCAGCCCTCATCTTCCTGCTGCTCTGCCAGCCTTCAGGGGGCCCTGCCTGGACCCTTGTAGGTTCTGGCACAAGCAGACCACAGACACAGCCGAGGGAGAACAGCAGTGCGCCTGTGGCTGTACTTGTTCCCACTCTTCTGGGCTTCAGAGGTCTTCCTGGAAGAGGCAGTCCCCGAAGGACTCAAGCTCACAACAGAAACAGGGCCATGAGAAACCTCTGCCTTGAACTTCCTCCCCTGCCCCAACCCCTCACGTACCTTTACCTCGTGGTGCTTGGTATCCCCAGGCCATTGTGCACAGACACACACAGACAAAAACGCAGTCATTGCACAGGGCCAGCTCAGAAGAGGCTGGTGCCGGGCTTCGAGTCTCTCCTCGCCAGAGGGGAATGACTTAGAAGAGCAGGTCCCCGAGCCAAGCCAAGAACAGAGCTCGTGCGTCTCTTTGTAGCAAGGAGCCCCCTGGTTCTTCCCATGACCCTCAGTCATGCAACTCTCTGCCCTCATTTTACGCAAGATTCTACATCCATAACCAGGAAAGAAGTCACTAGAGGTGACTCTACCTCTCCAGGGCCATGGTATGTAGGTTCAAGAAGGGATCAAGTCGAAAACTACAGTCTCAGGTGGAGGGTTTGTTGGGGCTGCCATTTCTGATGAAAGGCTGCCACTCACATGCAGGGGTTTTAACTGGATTGCTAACCTGAGGAAGGCGAACAAAGACAAGGTGCAGCAGGACACAGCAGAGAGGGCCGCAGGCTGGGTTGGGCCCTAGGACTCTTCTCCTGTCTCTGAAGCTGGGGCCATGCCAGTTGCTCCCAGCCACTTCTCACATGAAGGCTGGCCTGTTTGTTCTGTGCTCCTTCCATCTCTTGGGTCAGTGTGTCCCTGAGTCTGAGGAACTGCTGTGCCTGTCACGGGGAAAGCCGTGTGGCTAGGGTGGGGCCCAAGCAGTCTGAGATTCCTATTGCCCAGACACCCAAGTGCATACCCTCTGGTGGACGTTTTTCTGAATCTCAGAGAACATCAGCTCTCTGTCCACCTCTTTCATTATTTGAGCTCCTTTTTCTGTGGGTTTTTATTTTTAACAAATGAAAGGAATTTGATTTTGAGAACCTCCTGAAGAATCTTTTAATGATCACTGATGTCTCTTGTGCATTGTAAAACCAGAACTGAAACCCTCAAAGCAGAGGAAATTCCATTCTGAATTAAATACCATAGAGATTCTCTCAATCCACCCCTGAGAGTTCATCCTGTTCTGCTTCTTAGCTGGAAGGAGGGAAGAGGGCAGCTGCAAAGAGAGCTCCCTGCAAGAAGGACTTCTAGATGTAGTCGTGTGAGATGAAGAAAGGGGAAGGACAGTCTGCATTTGGTTCAGAGTTAAGGCAGGAAAGAGGGCAGAGGCTGAGGCTCCTTCCTGGACCCTCATCTTCAGCAACAGCCTGTAATTCCTCACCTCCAGCTTTAATAGAAATCTTGATCCCAGGAAGCTCCGCGGATTTGTCCATTAACTCCCCGTGCAGCTCAGCCCTGTGCTGATAACATCAAGTCAGAGGTGTTTGGGGCACGTACCTTCCTTCTCCAAAGCGTGTAGCTCACGCAGGCCAGCACGGCCCATCCACCAGGCCCACATGAGCACTAGCTCGAGATGTGGATTTCTAGGGCCTAATGCTCTGCAGACTGTGGGAACGATTTTGAAAACAAAACCACTCTATCCATTGTATCCGTTTAGTCAGTCTGGTTGAGAATATCAATTTATTAGGGGAGGAGGGAGAAAAGTGAGAGGGTTTGTGGGCACTTTTTGTAGATGCCGACTCAATTATTATTATTTTTTTTTTTGGTAAATTCTGATTGAAATTTAAATAGGAAAAGGACTAGGACCCTAGCCATAGTCAGAAAAGCCTCTGCCCTCTAGTGGAGAAAGGCTCAAACAAATATTTGTGTTGACTATTTCATTCAGTGTTTGGGCTTGGAACCCTGAACTGGTACCACCCAAGTCGGTGCTCTCTGGGGACATCAGGCGAACCCTTGGCCTTAATTCCTGGGGCCCTGTTCCCAGGGGGTTAAGTGTTCACAGGGCCCCAGAGGCCTCACTTACTTGGGAGCCTGCTCAGCAGAGAAGGAGAGACCAAAAGTACGTCCTGTTCTGGGGGAGACACAGAGCCTGGATGAGACTCAGGTTCCCTCACCCGACCCCGTATGCTGACAACCCGGCCCCAGGGGCCACTGGGGAAGGAGCCTGAGCTGGTGACGTCATCTCCCGGCCAGCACGTCTTCTCCAGCTGCAGCCAATTCTCTCACACCACCTGAAATCACTCATCTTATTCCACCCTGGAGCCCATTAATTAGTTCCCGCCTACCCCCACACCCCCCCCCTCAGCTCTCCACCCTCTGTTCCCAAACATCTCCAGGCTAAGCAGACATCGGCAAGACTTCAGAGGCTTTTGGCTGAAATGAAGTTACCAGGTGCTGTAGGAACAGAGACTCCAAATAGGCCACCTGAGCCTGACCAGCCACAGCTGCCTTGTACAGCATTTGGTGCCAGTTGGGACCCAACACTGTCCTCTGGGGAGACTCAGTTCATAGGCAACTGCCAGGTGGGTTTCCAAAGCCAAACCAGAGTGATCAATATCCAGGGACTCTGGTGCACGTGGTGTTTATTTCAAAGAGCAGAGTGAGGGGAAAAGGCCCCAGAACTGAAGTCTGTGCTCTGAATGGACTCAGGCCAGGAATGAGGAGGGCGGAGGGTAGGAAGAGGTGAGTGAGATCAAGGGAGCATCTTGGGAATTTCTCACTCCTGTCAAACTGTGAAGTTAATGATAAATGAAGAGGTTGGTGACACAGCAGACGGTCTGTGGGCGAGAGGGTACCATAGGTGTTTAGACATAGCACAAGCATTGACATATGACTGTCTTGTTTGTTACCTTCTTGGGGATTCTTCCCCGACTTCCCATTTCTTCACACAGATCTCTAAAGAATTTGAAATGATTTCCCAAATATCTCATTATCCACTAGAAAAAAACCAACCTGCTTCAATAATCTCTTACCCCCAAATTCCCAGAACACTCTTCTTACTGTCTAATTTAAGTCCCTTCTGCAATATGTCTGTTCCTTTTTATTACATCTTGAAATGGCAATTAATTTCTGCAGCCACTTCCTATGGCTTCATTTCCACCTCCTTCCTTTTCACATAATCCAAAGATTTGAAAAGATGAGAAAAGCAAATTAACATGAAAATTAATACATGGAGGAGAAATCACAGAACTTAAGAGAGGAAGAGGCTGTTTCAAGTCACCCAAGCGCATCATATTTACACACAAGGAGAAGACTCTTAAGAGTCCCTTGGACTGCAAGGAGATCCTACCAGTCCATCCCAAAGGAAATCAGTCCTGAATATTCATTGGAAGGACTGATGCTAAAGCTGAAATTCCAATACTTTGGCCACCTGATGTGAAGAATTGACTCATTGGAAAAGACTCTGATGCTGGGAAAGATTGAAGGCAGTCGGAGAAGGGGATGACAGAGGATGAGATGGTTGGATGGCATCACCGACTCAATGGAGATGAGTTTGAGTAAACTCTGGGAGTTGGTGATGGACAGGGAAGCCTGGCATGCTGCAGTCCATGGGGTCTCAAAGAGTTGGACATGACTGAGTGACTGAACTGAAACCCACATCATCAGGCTTACCTGGTGGCCCAGTGGTAAAGAATCTGCCTGCAGAGCAGGAGCCACAGGAGGTGCAGGTTCCATCCCTGGGTCAGGAAAGTCCCCTGGAGTAAGAAATGGCAACCCCCTCCAGTATTCTAGCCTGGAAAATTCCATGGGCAGAGGAGCCTGGCAGGCTACAGTCTGTGGGGCCTCGAAGAGTCAGACACAACTGAGCGACCGAGCCACCAGCCCCCACCTTCACAACTGGATTCTTTTATATTGCTAAGTGGGTGGGTGGGTTGGTTAGTGGGTGTAGGTATGTGTGAGTGCTAGTAAATTATAAGCTCCTTGAGGACAAGGTCATGGCCTCTTACTTTCATAGCACACTGGCGTCAATAAAAGGGATTGGCTTCAGGCAGCCATCCCTTGGCATGCTTATTATAAACTATGCTTAACATTCCTTTTCCTGGAGGAGGAAGTGGCAACCCACTCCAGTATTCCTGCCTGGAAAATTCCATGGACAGAGGAGTCTGGTGGGCTACAGTCCATAGAGTCACAAAGAGTAGGACACGACTGAGCGCCCCCACACACATGCACCGTCCTTTTTTGGCACTAAAGCCAGCTCTTAAGGATTCTAGCTCTGGTTTTCTTACATACTGAAAGGTACTAACCCTGATATTTTTTGACAATATGGTATTTCAGTCCCCCTCTTCATTCAGTCCCCCTCCTCCATCCCAAGTGGTCTGCATTTTCAAGGTTTGACCAGTGTCCTCCAATCATGGAGGCTGAAGGATTCAGATTTACCTTTTGCAGTCTCTCTGAGGGTGGAGCAGAGGGAGAAAGGAAGATGGTTTCATTCTTGACATGTAGAAGACCCTCTGGAGTTTTATGCTCCCTAGTCAGGGAATCCTTTACAGCCCAGTGAGTGAGTGAGAGTCACTCAGTCATGTCCAACTCTTTGCGACCCCATGGACTATAGCCTGCCAGGCTCCTCTGTCCATGGAATTTTCCAGGCTAGAATACTGGAATGGATTGCCATTTAGCCTAAGAGGAAACAAAACAAACTTCAAACCCTGAAAAGTCCTTCCTGATCTTCTCTGCCTGTCGAAACTGGCAGTTTCCTTGGGGCAACTTGGGGCAAAGATTGGTAAGCTGTGCAGATGGTATTGGGGCACCACTTGGAAGACAGTGAGAGAGAACAGAGTGAGATTCCGAAGTCAGCCCATCTGAGCAGGTCCCAGACGACTCTACTGGTGTCACTGAGTGGGGTCCCTCTTACCCACTGCTGCTGCTGCTAAGTCGCTTCAGTCGTGTCCAACTCTGTGCGACCCCATAGACGGCAACCCACCAGGCTCCCCCGTCCCTGGGATCCTCCAGGCAAGAACACTGGAGTGGGTTGCCATTTCCTTCTCCAATGCATGAAAGTGAAAAGTGAAGTCGCTCAGTCGTGTCTGACTCTTAGCGACCCCATGGACTGCAGCCCACCAGTCTCCTCTGTCCATGGGATTTTCCTTACCCACTACTAAGGCATGAACCTAGAGTAAAGATACTAGACGCCAAGATCTAGAAAGGTGCTAAGATTTAAATCAGAATAATGAGCCCCAATCCAGTTCTAGATTCTATACAAGGCAGAGCCAGAAGGAATTATTGAAACAGATCATGAGCCCAGGAGACGGGGAGATGCAGAGCAGCTGAGTAGTACAATTAGGAAGTAGCCTCAAATATTTTGTGAAGCCTGAGCTGAAATAATCCCAGACTATTTCACATGCCTTGAAGGTTGTGTTTAGTCGCTAAGTTGTGTCTGACTCTTTGAGACCCCATGGACTGCTAGGCTCCTCTGTCCTCCACTATCTCCAGGAGTTTGCTCAAATTCATGTTCATTGAGTTGGTGATGCTATCTAACCATGTTATCCTCTGCCATCTTCTTCTCCTTTTGCCTTCAATCTTTCCCAGCATCAGAGTCTTTTCCAATTAATTGGCTCTTTACATCAGGTGGTCAAAGTATTTGAAGGTACCAGCGTGATAATGAGCCAGTTTTTTTCTAAAAGGATTGGGTAAGTCAGAGAAGGAAAGGGAAAAAGTCAGAGAAAATATAAAAAGCAGATCCTAGAACTAAAAATCCCAATTGTCCTTACCCAGTAAGTACCAAAGCAAATGCCTCGACATACCTTAATCTCTGAGAGACCCCGGTACACAGTATGATAGCTAATCTTCATAATGTCACCTATGTCATTAAGAAAATAATAATTGGCTTTTAAAGAAAATAACGAATGGCTATAAATATTTGAAAGATAGTTGGGAAGATTTCCAAGAAAATGTTTAAGGTTCAAAATATTTTTACATTTTCCAAGGAAAGAGAAAATTTGTACCTTCTGAAAACTGGTTTATGAAGAATATCTCATTCTCCAGCAAGGATAGAGAAAGGAGGCTTTGTGTCCTTAGCAATGCATGGCTTGTAAAACTGACACGTCCTAGGATTCAGTCTTCATAGTCTTGTGGGCTCTGTTGAACCACAGTGAAATGGGCTCACATCTGTCCAACTTCCTTCAAAATAAAATAAGATTTTAAGTCAGTGCTAAAATCCACGAAGTGGGCGTGGGTGTCTATAATGGAGCTGATGTTTGTACATCATCCATGTGAATTTCCACGTGTCTTTCAGAGAGCCTGCTAGGTGGTATGTCCTGGCTGCCAGATGGGAGTGAGCATGGTTTAGATAAGGGACCAGTTCTGGAGGCAGTTGTGAGCCCAGCTCAAGAGGAAAGGTGCCTTTCTGTTTTTCAGGAGTTAGTCTAAGCAGGGCTGTACGTCTGCACAAGGCTCTAAGGGCTGAGTGGGAGACCTGCGGCAAGCATAAGCGGAGCAGCAGAAATCGGATCCCAAAGAGGCCTGCTCGAGCCTGAGGCGCGTCTTGCTGGCCAGAGCCACTCTTAAGGGGCTGTCTGCACTCCCGCTACCAGAGGGGCACCTCGCTCACCCCTACTCCTTGGCCTGCTTTCTACTTCAGCTATAGATCTTCATTCAGGGGTAACCTACTTGCAAGGCCTTCCCTGAGCCTGAGGAATTTATTAGGGAGGAATAGGCAGAGAGCCAGGGCTTCAAAACAGCAGAATTACATAATGAGGTTTGCAGACTGTCTCCATCACCCTGTCTGCTGTCTGATTGTTAGACTAGAGGGGTCTGCATGGAGACTATTGAAAACAATGCAGAATCTGGCCATCAGCCTGACTCCCCCCTCTCCTTACCCCTCATTTGGTCAGGAACCAAGTTCTGTTGATTCTATACTCTAAATATTTCTCAAAGACTTCTGCAGTTCTTTGATGTTCTTTGCAATGCATGTTATCTCCCCCATACCACCAATTCTCCAGTATCAGCCGGGTATCCTCCAATTCAATTCTGATACCACCTACCTGGAGGTAGGGTCAAGTCCCATAGGTTCAGGTCTCAGGCCCACAGGACTGTTCCCACTTCAGAGGCCAGGCACAAGTCCAGGTTGTCATGTCACCTGTGCTTCTGACCACCTGGCTATCAATCAGTGGTTCCCACAGTCACCTCCTTGAGTTTGCTTAATTTTCTGGAGCAGCTCACAGAACTCAGAGAAACATTTTACTAGATGACGAGTGTTTTTAAAAAGGATGTAACTCAGGAGCAGTCAGACGGAAGCGATGCAGGGTGCAAGGCATGGGGAAAGGACGTGGCCCTTCCCTGCTCTCTGGGATCAGCCTCTCCTCAATCTCCACATGTTCACCAGCTGGGAAGCTCTCTGAACTCTTTCTCCTTTTAGGATTTCCTGGAGGCCTCATTACAAAGACATGGTTGATTAAATCATTGGCCGTTGGTTGTTATTTTTCAGTGGCTCAGTGTGTGTGAGTCTTCGTGACCCCATGGACTGCAGCACCCCAGGCTTCCCTGTCCTTCACCATCTCCCAGAGCTTGCTCAGACTTATGTCCATTGAGTTGGCGGTGCCATTGGTGACTAATGTCAACTTCCAGCCCCTCTTTCCTCTCCCAGATAAGGGGATGGAAGTGAAAGTTTCAACTCTTTAATCACAAGATTGGCTCCACCGACAACCAGCCCCCATTCTTAGGTGATTTCCAAAGCTACCTCATACATAACAAAAGACCCTTCCATTGCTCTCATTTAAAAAAAAAAAAAAAAAAAAAACCCTCCAAGGATTTTAGGATCTCTGAACCAGGAACAGTGAAGGAAGACCGAATATATGTATTTCTTATCATCAGTCACAATACCACAACATCCATTTGTCTCTCACTCCACTGACACTGCTTTCATTCTGGCCCTCATGATCTCTCCATGAGCCGCTGCAGCCTCCCCATCTCCCACCTTGAATCCAGTCTTGCTGCTTTCACCTAGCCTCCAGAGAGGTCTCTCTGAAATACAGATCTATTTGTATAGCCCACTTCCTTGAAACTCTAATTGTTCTCTCATTCTTCTTCCCATAGCATCTAAAACACCTGGTGTGTATGTCTTACAAACGTGGCAAAGTCTGGCCTCTGCTTATCCTACTGAAGTGGTTTCTATGGCATATTGCTCAAACCTACCCTTCAGGATAAGGACACTCATTCTCTGAGTTGTGTGAGTGTTGCCACTAACAGCTCACAGCTGAGTCCTTCTGCAGGCCTTGTCCTCAGCCAGAGGAAGCTGCTGCACTTGAGGCTGTATATGCTTCCTTCCCAGGAAGAACCCTCACCACTGAGTGCTCAGTGTGGGGCTGCCAAGGCATTGGCCCCTGGCCTCCATGCAGGACACATCTGAAGGACCGGCTAGGGCCAGAACTCCTGGTGGGATCGGCTGGGGCCTGTGCTGCAGCTGCACTGCAGTTTAACTTCTCTCTTTGCCCACTCATGCTCCATTCATCCTCCCTACAGGTATTGCTCTGGAGAATACAGCCCCAGAAATGTCTTGCATCTGTAGGGGAGCAAAATTTGCCACCCTAAACGCTCTTTGGCATTTGGATTATTTCAAGTTAAAAGCAATCAAGGCCCAAGACTCAAGAAGAACCTTTGACCTTGCCCCTAACTACCTCAAAGGATGTACAAAGAGGACCTCTTCCCTTATCAATTAACTTATTGAGAGCATCCTGCAGACCCCCACTGCAATCTCTCTCCTTTCTGTCCTCATATTGCTTCCTCTGCAACTCAATGCATGCTCATTAATTTGCTGGGGCTGCCGTAACAAAGTACCACAAACTGGGGAGCTTAACAAACAGGAAATTACTTCTCACAGTTCCGGGACCAGAAGTTCAGGTTCAAAGCGTCAAGAGGTTTGGTCTCCTCCAAGGAGCCTCTCCTTGGCTTGCAGGTGGCCTCCTTCTTACTGTGTCTTCACAGGGTGTTTCCTTTGGTGTCTCTTTTTAGGTTCAAGTTTCCTCTTTTCATCAGGACACTGTGAGATCAGATTAGGGTCCACCCTAGTGACCTCGGTTCAACCTCATTACCCTCTTAGAGGCTCTGTCTCCCAGTGCAGTCACATTCTCAGGCACTAATCAGTTAGGACTTTACCGTCTGGATGTCACAGGGGGACACAGTTCAGCCCATGACACACCTATGTTTCTTTTCCTCTTCCTTCCTCCCTGCCACCCCAGGGGCAGCCAGCCCACATCTCCCCATCAGGGAACCCATGACCAAATGAACCTTCCTCTCAAACTGCCAAGATTCAGATTTCAACATGCCCCTGGAAACAGATAAATGAGGAGGTTATTCTGCCTGGGGTGGAGGTGAGGAGGTGGTAGGAAAACTAGAAGTCTTAAATTTCATAGAGAATGTCGGGGAAATTAGATGTGGCAATTGTAGAGGTTTAATGTGGGGGATGATAAGAGCTAAATAAGAGGGTATAGAGGAGCAGAATTTGCTGCCCCAAATTGTGTCTCTTTGGCAAGAGGATTAATTTAGGCTGATTGTTTTGATTTTCAGGCTGAACTGCCCAAACTTAGTTCCTTGACTAGGGATGAAACCCATGCCCCTGGCAGTAGAAGCGTGGAGTATTGACCACTGGACCACCAGTGACGTTCCACTTAAGCTGATTGTTTTTAAGGCCCCTAAAGACTCAGAAAGACCATTTCAGCCTCAGTTCAGTCACTCAGTCATGTCCAACTTTTTGTGACCCCATGGACTGCAGCACACCAGGCCTCCCTGTCCATCACCAACTCCTGGAATTTCCTCAAACTCATCTTCATTGAGTCCGTGGTGCCATCCAACCATCTCATCCTTTGTCATTCCCTTCTCCTCCCACCTTCAACCTTTCCCAGCATCAGGTTCTTTTCCAATGACTCAGTTCTTCGCATCAGGTGGCCAGAGTATTCAAGTTTCAGCTTCAGCATCAGTCCTTCCAATGAATATTCTGGACTGATTTCCTTTAGGATGGACTGGTTGGATCTCCTTGCAGTCCAAGGGACTCTCAAGAGTCTTCTCCAACACCACAGTTCAAAAGCATCAATTCTTCGGTGCTCAGCTTTCTTTGTAGTCCAACTCTCACATCCATACATGACTACTGGAAAAACCATAGCTTTGACTAGACGGACCTTTGCTGGTGAAGTAATATCTCTGCCTTTTTATGGAGAAGGAAATGGCAACCCACTCCAGTACTCTTGCCTGGAGAATCCCTTGGATATAGGAGCCTGGTGGGCTATAGTCCATGCAGTCTCAGAGTCGGACACGACTGAGCGACTGACACACAAAATTGAGGAGATACTTGACGGCACAAGGGTACGCTTTATCTGCTCTCCCATCTCCTGCGTGAAGCAGGATAGGGCAGGCAGCACCTGGAAGGCAGGATGGCTCCCCAAACCCCCATCCCTTCTGGAAGTCTTGGGGCCTCAGTGCCTGCAACAGCTGGCCTTGGGCAAATAAAAGACTAAGTTGTTTACTGGCAAAATAAATAAATAAAAAGTAATATCTCTGCTTTTTAATACACTGTCTAGGCTGCTCATAACTTTTCTTCCAAGGAGCAGGCATCTTTTAATTTCATGGCTGCAGTCGCCATCTACAGTGATTTTGGAGCCCCCCCAAAATAAAGTCTGACACTGTTTTCACTGTTCCCCATCTATTTGCCATGGAGGGATGGGACCGGATGCCATGTTCTTAGTTTTCTGAATGCTGAGTTTTAAGACAACTTTCTCACTCTCCTTTCACTTTCATCAAGAGGCTCCTTAGTTCTTCTTCGCTTTCTGCCGTAAGGATGGTGTCATCTGTATATCTGAGGTTATTGATATTTCTTCCACCAGTCTTGATTCCAGCTTGTGCTTCATCCAGCCCAGCGTTTCTCATGATGTGCTGCTGCTGCTGCTAAGTCGCTCAGTCATGTCTGACTCTGTGCAACCCCAGAGACAGCAGCCCACCAGGCTCCCCCATCCCTGGGATTCTCCAGGCAAGAACACTGGAGTGGGTAGTCATTTCCTTCTCCAATGCATGAAAGTGAAAAGTGAAAGTGAAGTCACTCAGTTGTGTCCGACTCTTAGCGACCCCATGGACTGCAGCCTACCATGCTCCTCCGTCCATGGGATTTTCCAGGCAAGAGTACTGGAGTGGGTTGCCATTGCCTTCTCCATCTCATGATGTACTCTGCATATAAGTTAAATAAGCAGGGTGACAATATACAGCCTTGGCGTATGCCTTTTCCTATTTGGAACCAGTCTGTTGTTCCATGTCCAGTTCTAACTGTTGCTTCTTGACCTACATACAGATTTCACAGGATGAAGGTAAGGTGGTCTGGTATTCCCATCTCTTTGAGAATTTTTCAGTTTGTTGTAGTCCACACAGTCAAAGGTTTTGGCATAGTCAAGAAAGCAGAAATAGATGTTTTTCTGGAACTCTCTTGCTTTTTCGATGATCCAGTGGATG
Organism: Capra hircus; assembly: GCF_001704415.2. Lineage (NCBI taxonomy): Eukaryota > Metazoa > Chordata > Mammalia > Artiodactyla > Bovidae > Capra > Capra hircus. The sequence continues at coordinate 37,168,592 of NC_030822.1, forward strand.
TTGACAATTTGATCTCTGGTTCCTCTGCCTTTTCTAAAACCAACTTGAACGTCTGGAAGTTCACAGTTCATGTACTGTTGAAGCCTGCCTTGGAGAATTTTGAGCATTACTTTATTAGCATGTGAGATGAGTGCAATTGTGCAGTAGTTTGAGCATTTTTGGCATTGTCTTTCTTTGGGATTGGAATGAAAACTGACCTTTTCCAGTCCTGTGGCCACTGCTGAATTTTCCAAATTTGCTGGCATATTGAGTGCAGCACTTTCACAGCATCATCTTTTAGGATTTGAAACAGCTCAACTGGAATTCCATCACCTCCACTAGCTTTGTTTGTGTGATGCTTCCTAACACCCACTTGTCTTCACATTTTAGGATGTCTGGCCCTAGGTGAGGGATCGCACCATCATGATTATCTGGGTCATGAAGATCTTTTTTGTATAGTTCTTCTGTGTATTCTTGCCACCTCTTCTTAATATCTTCTGCTTCTGTTAGGTCCATACATTTCTGTCCTTTATTGTGTCCATCTTTGCATGAAATGTTCCCTTGGTATCTCTAATTTTCTTGAAGAGATCTCTAGTCTTTCCCATTCTATTGTTTTCCTCTATTTCTTTGCATTGATCCCTGAGGAAGGCGTTCTTATCTCTCCTTGTTATTCTTTGGAACCCTGCATTCAGATGGGTATGTCTTTCCTTTTCTCCTTTACCTTTCCCTTCTCTTCTTTTCTCAGCTATTTGTAAGGCCTCCTCAGACAACTGTTTTGCCTTTTTGCATTTCATTTTCTTGGGGATGGTCTTGATCCCTGCCTCCTGTACAACGTCACAAACCTCCGTCCATAGTTCTTCAGACACTCTATCAGATCTAATCCCTTGGATCTATTTGTCACTTGCACTGTATAATCATAAGGGATTTGAGGGGTTCCCTGGTGGCTCAGATGGTAAAGCGTCTGCCCGCGATGCAGGAGACCCAGGTTCGATCCCTTGGTCAGGAAGATCCCCTAGAGAAGAAAATGGCAACCCACTCCAGTACTCTTGCCTAGAAAATTCCATGGATGGAGGAGCCTGGTGGGCTACCGTCCATGGGGTCACAAAGAGTCGAACACGACTGAGTGACTTCACTCACTCACATACCTGAATGGTATAGTGGGTTTTCCTACTTTCTTCCATTTAAGTCTGAATTTTGCAGTAAGAAGTTCATGATCCGAGCCCCAGTCAGCTCCTGGTCCTGTTTTTGCTGACTGTAGAGAGCTTCTCCATCTTTGGCTGCAAAGAATGTAATCAGTCTGATTTTGGTGTTGACCATCTGGTGATGTCCATGTGTAGAGTCTACTCTTGTGTTTTTGGAAGAGGGTGTTTACTATGACCAGTGCGTTCTCTTGGCAAAACTATTAGCCTTTGCTCTGCTTCATTCTGTACTCCAAGGCCAAATTTGTCTGTTACTTACTTTTGCACTCCAGTCCCCTATAACAAAAATGACAACTTTTTTGGGTGTTAGTTCTAGAAGGTCTTGTAGGTCTTCATAGAACCATTCAACTTCATCTTCTTTACATTACTGGTTGGAACATAGACTTGGATTACTGCGATATTGAAAAATCATTTGACTTGTCCTAATTGCCTAAATGCATGTAGATAGAGGACCTCTTCCAGGAAGGGAGCTATGGCCATAGATAAGGAAGTATGAATTAGGTGTGTAGATAGGAAGCAATCTAGGAAAATTTGTTAAAATTCCTCTGTGTGGCCCAGTGTCTCTACAAAGCCCAGAAACATTTGTTTACCAAACACTCGCTTGCTCATCTCTATGTAAATTGCCTTCCTCCCTTTTGAAGTCCTAAATCACTACACAACCACTTTTGTCTTTAGCTGAGGATGGTATTTAAGCTGAGAGCTTCAGTCATTTTGGTGAGTTACTCTGTTTTCCTGGGTTTTTCTCCCATATACACATATGTACATATATTTTTAAATTTTTTGTTTGATTTTCTCCTGTTAATCTGTCTCATGTCAATTTAATTCTTAGAACCAGCCAGAGGAACCTAGAAGGATAGAGAAAAATTTCTTCCTCCCCACAAGGGGTTGGCTGAGGTCACATTTTCAAGCACTTTCCTCTTCGTATAAAAGCAGCCAATGTTTTATCTAAAGAGACATAGGTAATTAGAGACCACTCCTCTCACTCAAGCAGGAAACAATGCAGTTAGTTGTAAAAGGCTGGAAGGTTATCTCAATTTACATAGAGATGAACAAGCAAGTGTTTGGTAAACAAATGTTTCTGGGCTTTGTAGAGACACTGGGCCACACAGAGGAAGGAGGATGATTTTAAGGCAAAGAGCTATTAGGGGTGGGGGAACAGGAGTGGTGAATAAAAGATAAAGGGGAAAACCAGGGGTAAAAAGAGAAGAGAGACTTCCTGTTCAGAGCCAAATGATGAATTCTAGTATCCCAGATGGGGTTCTGTTGAATTGGCCTAAGAATACAAGTTCTCCTCCATACAGACTTTCCCAGAGTCAGCCAGCACCTCTCAATAAAGTGGAGAGTGCAGGGAGTAGAGAAAGCTCTAGAAATCAGTAGGGTCAGTTAATATGGAGGCACCAAGCAAAAGGACCACCAGTGATGAAGATGGCAAGGAATTCCAAGAGGACTGGGAAGCTGAGTGAGATCAGCCTCAGTGGGCTGGTTAGGCTGGGCATTGATGTGTCCAGTTCTGACTTGTCACTTAAGGAAAAATAGCAACTCAGGGCTGGGCTTACAGATCAAGGACTAGGGACTCAGATCCAGGCACACTGGAGAGGGACATGGTTGTAGTTGTCAAGGGCTTAAGTTTCCTCTCTCAGGATACCAGGGCAGGAGAGCAGAAGGACCACAAGTGTCACAAACACGAGTGTTAGTCGCTCAGTCCTGCCCGACTTTTGGCGACCCCATGGACTGCAGCCCACCAGGCTCCTCCGTCCATGGGATTTTCCAGGCAAGGATGCTGGAGTGGGTTGCCATTTCCTTCTCCAGGGGATCTTCAGTTGCAAAGGAGGAAAGGGAGACACTGTGCTTGGTCACTGTCATCCTTAAGGAGATTATAGCAGTGGTCAAGGCCAGAGATTAAACGCAAGGGAGGCAGAAGAGCCAAGTGAATGATTTTATCCCAACAGCAGGCTGAGGGCACCAGGCCATCTTTTCTTTCCATTGAGTTAAGGTCTGCTCTGAATAAGAAAGGCCACGGTTGGCCACTGTATATCAGTCAAAGCTGTGACTATCTCCGAAGGAGTTTAATTTTCCTTTGTGAGATTTCTGGTCTTAAGAACATGAGGGTTTCCACTCTGGTTCTGCCTCATGGCTCATCAATCCTAATGGGTTAGGGGATCCAGCTGCAGACTTTACTGCCTTGGGAATCACGAGAGTAAAGGTCACCAAGCAAGACCAGGTGTGGCCAGGCGTGTCTCTATGAAGCAGATGAATGAGGAGAGAGCCTGTAGAGCAGAGTGGGAGTGTCTGCCAGGACTGAACTGAGGGCCTCTGACCAAGCTCTTTGGAGCCCCTTTCAGAGGCATGTGGAGAAGGGCAGCCCTGGAAGTAGCCCAAGGACACATAATACAATAAGGCCTCTTGCTTCGTTCTCACTGAGTCTCCAGTAATCCTCCACGTGCCATTAGTATTTAATGTATGTGTATGCATCCATGCTCAGTTCAGTTCAGTCAGTTCAGTCACTCAGTCGTGTTCGACTCTTTGCGACCTCATGAATCGCAGCACACCAGGCCTCCCTGTCCATCACCAACTCCCAGAGTTCACTCAGACTCACGTCCATCGAGTCAGTGATGCCATCCAGCCATCTCATCCTCTGTTGTCCCCTTCTCCTCCTGCCCCCAATCCCTCCCAGCATCAGAGTCTTTTCCAAGGAGTCAACTCTTTGCATGAGGTGGCCAAAGTACTGGAGTTTCACCTTCAGCATCATTCCTTCCAAAGAAATCCCAGGGCTGATCTCCTTCAGAATGGACTGATTGGATCTCCTTGCAGTCCAAGGGACTCTCAAGAGTCTTCTCCAACACCACAGTTCAAAAGCATCAATTCTTCAGTGCCTAGCTTTCTTCACAGTCCAACTCTCACATCCATACATGACCACTGGAAAAACCATAGCCTTGACTAGACAGACCTTTGTTGGCAAAGTAATGTCTCTGCTTTTCAATATGCTGTCTAGGTTGGTCATAACTTTCCTTCCAAGGAGTAAGTGTCTTTTAATTTCATGGCTGCAATCACCATCCGCAGTGATTTTGGAGCCCAGAAAAATTAAGTCAGCCTCTGTTTCCACTGTTTCCCTATTTGCCGTGAAGTGATGGGACCAGATGCCACGATCTTAGTTTTCTGGATGTTGAGGTTTAAGCCAACTTTTTCACTCTCCTCTTTCACTTTCATCAAGAGGCTTTTTAGTTCCTCTTCACTTTCTGCCATAAGGATGGTGTCATCTGCATATCTGAGGTTATTGATACTTTGCCCAGCAATCTTGATTCCAGCTTGTGTTTCTTCCAGTCCAGCGTTTCTCATGATGTACTCTGCATAGAAGTTAAATAAGCAGGGTAACAATATACAGCCTTGACGTACTCCTTTTCCTAGTTGGAACCAGTCTGTTGTTCCATGTCTAGTTCTAAATGTTACTTCCTGACCTGCATATAGGTTTCTCAAGAGGCAGGTCAGGTGGTCTGGTATTCCCATCTCTTTCAGAATTTTCCACAGTTTGTTGTGATCCACACAGTCAAAGGCTTTGGCATAGTCAATAAAGCAGAAATAGATGTTTTTCTGGAACTCTCTTGCTTTTTCCATGATCCAGCGGATGTTGGCAATTTGATCTCTGGTTCCTCTGCCTTTTCCAAAACCAACTTGAACATCTGGAAGTTCACAGTTCATGTATTGCTGAAGCCTGGCTTGGAGAATTTTGAGCATTACTTTACTAGCTTGTGAGATGAGTGCAATTGTGTGGTAGTTTGAGCATTCTTTTGCATTGCCTGTCTTTGGGATTGGAATGAAAACTAACATTTTCCAGTCCTGTGGTCACTGCTGAATTTTCCAAAGTTGCTGGCATATTGAGTGTAGCCCTTTCACAGCATTGTCTTTCAGGATTTGAAATAGCTCAACTGGAATTCCATCACCTCTACTAGCTTTGTTCATAGTGATGCTTTCTAAGGCCCACTTGACTTCACATTCCAGGATGTCTGGCTCTAGGTGAGTGATCACACCATCATGATTATCTTGGTTGTGAAGTTCTTTTTTGTATAGTTCTTCTGTATTCTTGCCACCTCTTCTTAATATCTTCTGCTTCTGTTAGGTCCATACCATTTCTGTCTTTTATCGAGCCCATCTTTGCATGAAATGTTCCCTTCGTATCTCTAATTTTCTTGAAGAGATCTCTAGTCTTTCCCATTCTGTTCTTTTCTTCTATTTTTTTGCATTGATCGCTGAAGAAGGCTTTCTTATCTCTTCTTGCTATTCTTTGGAACTCTGCATTCAGATGCTGATATCTTTCCTTTTCTCCTTTGCTTTTCACTTCTCTTCTTTTCACAGCTATTTGTAAGGCCTCCTCAGACAGCCATTTTGCTTTTTTGCATTTCTTTTCCATGGGGATGGTCTTGATCCCTGTCTCCTGTACAATGTCACGAACCTCTGTCCATAGTTCATCAGGCACTCTATCTATCAGATCTAGTCCCTTAAATCTATTTCTCACTTCCACTGTATAATCATAAGGGATTTTATTGAGGTCATACCTAAATGGTCTAGTAGTTTTCCCTACTTTCTTCAATTTAAGTGTGAATTTGGCAATAAGGAATTCATGATCTGAGCCACAGTCAGCTCCTGGTCTTGTTTTTGTTGACTGTATAGAGCTTCTCCATCTTTGGCTGCAAAGAATATAATCTATCTGATTCCGGTGTTGACCATCTGGTGATGTCCATGTGTAGAGTCTTCTCTTATGTTGTTGGAAGAGGGTGTTTGCTATGACCAGTGCATTTGATCTCTGTTTGTTTCCAAGGCAAACCATTCAATATCACAGTTATCCAAGTCTATGCCCAAACCAGTAACGCTGAAGAAGCTGAAGTTGAACGGTTCTATGAAGACCTACAAGACCTTTTAGAACTAACACCCAAAAAAGATATCCTTTTCATTATAGCGGACTGGAATGCAAAAGTAGGAAGTCAAGAAACACCTGGAGTAAAAGGTAAATTTGGCCTTGGAATATGGAATGAAGCAGGGCAAAGACTAATAGAGTTTTGCCAAGAAAATGCACTGGTCATAGCGAACACCCTCTTCCATGCTCAGTCTTGTCTAACTCTTTATGGCCCCATGGACTGTAGCCCATCAGGCTCCTCTGTCCATAGAATTTCCCAGGCAAAATTACTGGAGTGAGCTGCCATTTTCTACTCCAGGGGGTCCTCCCAACCAGGGATCAAACCCACATCTCTTTCATTTCCTGCATTGGCAGGCAGATTCTTTACCACTGTGCCATCTGGAAAGCCCCTAGTATTGAATGTATGAAAGTGAAGTTGCTTAGTCGTGTCCGACTCTTTGCGACCCTGTGGACTGTAGCCTACCAGGCTTTTCCGTCCATGGGATTCTCTAGGCAAGAATACTGGAGTAGGTTACCATTTCCTTCTCCAGTTGAATGTATACTTCATGATAAAAATAATGTAACCATGCTATAGAAAACCAAGAAAAAGTGTATCCCAAGAAAATGCCACTTCCTAAAAATTGTGTTTCACCTCCACTGGATCTTATCCATTTTAGTTCACTATCTCCCAGTTAGGAGTTGAGGCATTCATCAAGAAAATCAACCAGAGCACTGTTGGCATAAAACTTTATTTTAAAAAGGCAGGCATGAGAGTTTTCCAAAAGAGCCTTCTTACTTGGGGAAGGAGGCTGAGCCAGCAGTATTTTTATGAGAATTTAAGAGGAAGGGTCAGCAGAGTTTCACCTATTTCAGAGAATTTCTTTGCCTCTTGATGTCCACAGAGAATTTGTTCTAGGACCAGCCCATTCCCCGCCCTGCATCCCAAAGACACCAAAATCCCACAGTACTCACATCCTTTATATGACGTGACTTAGTACCCTTACATCCGCAGTCACAGGGGCCTGAACATCGTCAAAGATAATTCTTAGAAATAGGGATTGTCCTTAAGGATGAGGAACCGTTGTCTGCGATGATACCAAGAGGGTGAGGAGGGACAGTTAGGCGCTAAAGTCACTTGAAGGAGAGGTAGAGGAACAACCAATGGGAACAAGGACATGCAGGGGCCACGCAGGAAAATTCTTTAAGTGTCACTTGCAGGGATCAAATACAAACCCAGGTCTTCTGACTCCTGGTCAGAGTTCTTTTCACTTCTCATAGATGCCCAACCTTCTCCACTTTGGTTGGTGATTGAGAAAGAACCATGAGTATCCTGGACCCAACCACAGAAGGAGAGGTTAAAATAAGTAGGCCTCAACAGAAAAGGCAAAAAATCGGAAGATTTTACTGCTTGGTACTAAGAATGCGAGTTGAATCCTTTGTATGGCTGGCTTGTTCCTTCCGGTGAAGGGAATTCTGCTACTGGAGAGAGAAAAAACTCAAGGACCTCCTCACTAAGGAGTTCCATTCCTGATGGTTTGGCTCTGAAAGTGCCCCTGTATCAGTAACTGTTTGGTTCTTAATGAAAATCTTCTGAGCTTGAGTTTCAGGTTCCTCAGCTATCTCCCTGGGTGCCTAGGCCTGTGGCCCATTGGAGCTCTCTTCCCCAAGGGGTAATGGGGCCTGTGCCCTGTCTGCTTGAAGACAGACGTGTAAGAGAGCTTTCTTTTTTTTCCCTTGCTGTGCCTTTAAGAGCTGCAGGAATGCAAAGAGAGTCTGGAGGCGGGGTGGGGTCTCCCAACAGGATTTCTGGGAAAAGGATCTCGGGAATTTTGGCCAGAAACTAAAATGAGAGTCCAGCTCTGAGAAGTTGGGGGTGGTGTGTATGGGGTCAGGGCTGTGATTGGACTGCACAGTTCTCTAGGGAGGAGGAAAGCAAAAGTAAAAAGAAAAGAGCAGGGGAGAGGGGAGAAATCCTCCCGGCCCCCTCCCCACCCCATGCACACTCACCCATGCCTGAAGAGGGGGCAGCCACTATCTGCAGAGGGTCCCCATGTGTCAAAGGTGATGGCAGCAGATGCTGGACCCAGGGAACCCTCTACCCCGAGTTGGCCTGCAAGGCCTCCGGGGACGGACTTGCCAACAGCTGGACTTGATCACCAGTTTGCAAAGTGAGATCACGCATCAGAGGGAGTAACCAGCAGAGTTTGCTGTCCGCCTGTTTTTGGAGGATTTTCTTAGCAGCGGCTAAAAAGCAGGAGACCACCACCGGGACCCTTGAGTCTCCTTCGGGAAGCAGCAGCAGGGATTCCCACCCTGGGTGGTTTGCAGGATGATGCTGGCTCTTAGGCGAGCTTGCATTTTCAGGGCTGTGGTCTTCATGGCCTTCCTGCCCCCGCCGCCACGCGCCCAGGACCCGGCCATGGTGCACTATATCTATCAGCGCTTTCAAGTCTTAGAGGTAGGTGGCATCCATGCCCCTGACCCAGGGAACCTGCCTCCCAGAAGTCACTTTATCTTACCCACACTTCCCTACCTACTGGGATGTGTTTCTCCAGATAGTGAATGATAAGATTGCTAAGGGTACACTGAATATTTTTCATTGTCTAGTGGTTTCTTGAACAGGGCTTTCCTCTGTTGCCTGATTTGGCAGTTTCTCTCATTTGTAAAATGGGGCCATTAATAGAATTTACCTCTTACTAATATTCAGAAGATTTAATGGATTAATTCCTACTTAGAACCTTGCCTGGCATGATGGTAAATGTCTAAAATGTTATTATTCAATTGCTCAGTTTTTAAATAGGAAAATTAAACATTTTGGTCACTTTTTCTTCATGTTTTACTATATCAGGAGGATAGCACATTTTCGTTTTCTTTGTGTCTTTTAATGGTGAGACTTTAGGTCACTGTAAATAGTCATGATATTGGCTTACTGAGAAGCTTGTGCTTCTTTTGCTGAACTAGATTTGATTTTAGAAATGAGCAGGATTCAGCAGTGTTCAACAGAGAGGAAGTTCCGGGGCCTTTTTCCCAAGCGTTGTAGCTGCCACTTCATTAAAATTTGCAAAACCCAACATTTTTGCAGCAGGGACAGACTCCCTGGGGCAAATGTAACCCACTGTCCTAACCTTTAACACACACGGGCATTGACATCAGCTATTTCTTATGTCCCGCCTTGCTTTTGTACAAGTTACATTTTGATAAATGATTTTCCTTCTCTGAAAGGTATTTAGTTTCTATATTCCTGAAAACTCTTTAAGTCCAAACTATTTGGTTGCAGTCAGGGTAGAACACTTCCTCAGAGCAGGCTGCACTGGGTTTCTGAGGTCCGGTGAGCCGAGGCCTGGGAGCCACAGATGGAATGTTCCCAGGCCAATGGCCTCTTGCTGCTGCCTCACTGGTTCTCTCCTCAGAGACCTTCCCGATCTCACTTTCTCCCGTGTGCGAGAATTATGCTCACCTGTGGTCCCTCTTCATTTACCACAGACCCGCCTTGGGATTCAGGGCGAGTCTCATCCCTGCAAGCTTTCCACAAGACTTGAGTCTGCCTGCAGACGAGGGTATTGAGTACAGATGGATACTTTCATAGCTATGAAGGTGGAGTGAAAAGAAGAGGGTATGATTTATGTAGGTCTTCCCACCCTGACTGTGGTGACCTTAGGAGGAAGCCAAGGCCCAGGTGGCTCCACTGTTGGCCAGGCAAACACGTGCAAAGTGATGCGATCCCACATCCAGGGGTTTGTGTGGGGTGGGGGTGGGGTAAGAATAAAAGAGGATAGATGTAGACAATTTCTCTCTCCTCTCTCTCTTTCCCTCTCATCCTCTCTGTTTCTGTCTCTGTTTCTCTCTCTCTCCCTCTCACACACCTCTCTCTCTCTCAATCTCTCTTTCATTCTTCAGTGAACAGTCTTACATCCTGCTGTTTAAAGTACATATTTTTACAGCTTTTGTGGAGAGCATTTTGGTAAACCACCAAATGGTCTTTAAGTATACATCCTGACCCAGAAACCCATCCCATTTCCATCCTTCATTCACTTATTCCTTTTTTTAAATATATTTTTTAAGTTAATTCTTTTTGGCTGCTGGATCTTTGTTGCTTTGCACGGCTTTTCTCTAGTTGCAGCAAGTGGGGACCACTCTTCATTGCCATGCTCAGGCTTCTCATTGTGGTGGCTTCTCTTGTAGAGCCAGGCTCAAAGAGAGCAGCCCTCAGTACTTGCAGCATGTGGCTCGGTAGTTGCGGCTCCAGGGCCCTGGCGAGCAGGCTCAATAGTTGTGGCACACGGGCGAGGTTGCTCCACGGCATGTGGAATCTTCCTGGATCAAGGATTGAACCTGTGTCCCTGCAATGGCAGGCAGACTCCTAACCACTGGACCACCAGGGAAGGCCCCTTAACTTATTCTTTTATTCAGTAAGTTCATATTAAGTGTGACTATGTGCCAGGTGCTGAGCAGGTGCTGAGGGTGGAGCTCACATCTGGAAATGTATCCTAAGAAAATAATCAGAGAAGCACAAATACGTAAAGACAAAGATTTTCTTCACCATGTTTGAGTGGCGGATCATTGAAAACTATGTAAATGTTCATTATGTTTATGTGTATGTCAGTCGCCCAGTCACGTCTGACTCTGCGACCCCATGGACTGTAGCTCACCAGGCTCCTCTGTCCATGGGATCCTCCAGGCAAGAATACTAGAGTGGGTTGCCATTTCCTTCTCTAGGGGATCTTCCCATCCCAGGGATCAAACCCGGGTCTCCCATATTGCAGGCAGATTCTTTACCATATAAGCCACCAGGGAAGCCCAAAAGTTCATTAGAAAGAGTCTAATGAAATAGATAATGGGATATCAATTAAATGGAATTGTGTTATTAAAATTATGGTATGCTGCTGCTGCTAAGTCGCTTCAGTCTTGGCCGACTCTGTGCGACCCCAGAGACGGCAGCCCACCAGGCTCCCCCATCCCTGGGATTCTCCAGGCAAGAACACTGGAGTGGGTTGCCATTTCCTTCTCCAGTGCATGAAAGTGAAAAGTGAAAGTGAAGTCGCTCAGTCGTGTCCGACTCCTAGTGACCTAAATATATATTAATTGGTTTTGAAATATGTTCACAATATATCAGCAAATTTAAAATGTTATACAACACACATGTAGCAAAATCACATTAACATATGTTTATATGTGTATGACTAAATGCATAGGAAAACCTAAAGATTTGTACACTAAAGTGTCAATAGTTCTTTGAGTTAAGGAATTATGGGTGATTTTTTTTTTAATTTCACCCCCTTTTAACTGTTTGTATTTTATAAGTCTATTTCTATGAATAAGAGCTATTGACATTACTTGGGCAATTTAAATAACTGGAAATAATTTGAGAATTTATTTTCTGACTGAAGCAAGGACTGCAGAAATGTACCCAAGCAACAAGAGCGTACATTCAAGATTTCCAAGAGTTCTCGAAAAACATATCCGTTATGTTGGGACGATGTCACACCTACACAAGTGAGTACAAGAGTGCAGTACACAACCTGGCGCTGAGAGTGGAGCGCGCCCAGCGGGAGCTCGACTACCTGGAGTACCTGCGGGAGGCCGACGTGTGTGCAGAGTCAGAGGACAAGGCGCTGGCAGAGAAGCTGGTCCAAGAAGCCGAGGAAGAGCAGAGGGTCCGGACGCTACTAAACGCAAGTAAGAGAACTCCATCTTTACCACCCCTTCTGGGGACTTTCAGAACACAGACCTCACACAGGTAGGGAGACTGACCAAGTAAGAACTGGGTGTGTGCTCTTGTGGGCACGTGCTGGGAGAGAAATCTTATCAAGGAACAGGTATCCAAAGGAAAATGTATTCTCAGAAAGCAGCTTTCCCGTTTCCAGAGAGTTCCTAAAACCTCCATAGAAGCTCAGGGCGATGGTGTCAGAAGTCAACCCAGGGAAGGGCTTAGTTTGGTAGAGGTGTGTGGTCCCATCCTTCCATGGAGAGTGGCAGGTTGGTGGATTCTCTCAGGGCCCTGGGAGCTGGGAGAGTGTGCCAAGAAGCAAAATAAAATTGGAAATGGCAACAGCCAATCCTCAGGGCCAAGGACTACAGTGAATTATTATTGTTTGTGCTGTTGGGATGCTGATATATTCAAGATATTTGTCTCCAATCTTAGGATCCATCAGAATCACTTCCAGACCATTAAGAATAAGGATTAGGAGCTCAAATGATAATAAAAAGTATCAAGCAACAAAAACATAAATGAGAAGGAAAATTTCCTGTGCATGAGTCCATCTCATTAAAAACAATGAGGGAGACAAGTCCGTGCCTCAGAGGCTGTTTTCTGAGATGTTTTCAATGAAAATAGGAAAACTTTATGTGCTAACTATGCCTGCCCCAAATAGAACATTCCATCAGGTAAACAAGATATAAGCAGCTGAATGCCATCTTTAGGCCAAGCGTTTCATGTATCTTTTCCATGTAATCCTTGTAAAAGCTTCTTTGGTCATTTATAAGAAAGATCTTCCAAAATGAGGTGACTTCTGATCTGAGTTTTGAACACAGTAGTTAGAGAAAGATGAGCAGAGGCCGCGTCAAGCAAGAGTGGCAACAGATCAAAAGCAAGTAGCACTTCCACACATAGATCTGCAGGGACGGCTGAGTGGAAGCTGTGTGGGGCAGGAGAGTGCCGGGGAGCAAGGCTGAAGGGTCAGTAGCACCCAGATAGTGAAAGGCCTTGCTTGCTAAGTCCAGACGGTTGAACGTGACTAAAGAAACTATTGAGAACCATTGAACAATTTTTGAGGGCTGTTTAAGATTTTCTTTTCTTTTTCTAAAAAATTTTATTATTGGAGTTCAATTGCTTTACAATGTTGTCTTGGTTTCTAGTGTACAACATGAAAGAATCAGCTATATGTTCTGTTCAGTTCATTTCAGTCGTGTCCGACTCTTTGAGACCCCATGGACTGAAGCACTCCAGGCCTCCCTGTCCATCACCAACTCCTGGAGTTTACTCAAACTCATCTCCATTGAGTCAGTGATGCCATCCAACCACCTCATCCTCTGTCGTCCCCTTCTCCTCCCAGGTGGAGACTCTTTCCCAGCATCAGAGTCTTTTCAAATGAATCAATTGCATCAGTCCTTCCAATGAATATTCTGGACTGATTTCCTTTAGGATGGACTGGTTGGATCTCCTTTCAGTCCAAGGGACTCTCAAGAGTCTTCTCCAAAACCACAGTTCAAAAGCGTCAATTCTTCGGTGCACAGCTTTCTTTATAGTCCAGCTCTCTCATCCATACATGACCACTGGAAAAACTATAGCCTTGACTAGACGGACCTTTGTTGGCAAAGAAATGTCCCTGCTTTTCAATATGCTATCTAGGTTCGTCATAACTTTCCTTCCAAGGAGTAAGCATCTTTTAATTTCATGGCTGCAGTCACCATCTGCAGTGATTTTGGAACCCTCCCCCCCAAAAAAAATCTGTCACTGTTTCCACTGTTTCCCCATCTATTGCCCATGAAGTGATGGGACCAGATGCCATGATCTTAGTTTTCTGAATGTTGAGCTTTAAGCCAACTTTTTCCACTCTCCACTTTCACACTCATAAAGAGGCTTTTTAGTTCTTTGCTTTCTGCCATAAGGATGGCCATCTGCATATCTGAAGTTATTGGTATTTCTTCCAGCAATCTTGATTCCAGCTTGTGCTTCATCCAGCCTAGTGTTTCTCATGATGTACTCTGCATATAAGTTAAATAAGCAGGGTGACAATATACAGCCTTAATGTGCTCTTTTCCCAATTTGGAACCAGTCTGTTGTTCCATGTCCAGTTCTAACTGTTGCTTCCTGACCTGCACACAGATTTCTCAAGAGGCAGGTCAGGTGGTCTGGTATTCCCATCTCTTTCAGAATTTTCCACAGTTTATTGTGATCCACACAGTCAAAGGCTTTGGCATAGTCAATAAGGCAGAAGTAGATGTTTTTCTGGGACTCTTGGTTTTTCAGTAATCCAATGGATGTTGGCAATTTGATCTCTGGTTCCTCTGCCTTTCCTAAAACCAGCTTGAACATCTCAAAGTTCAAGGTTCACATATTGCTGAAGCCTGGCTTGGAGAATTTTGAGCATTACTATACTAGCGTGTGAGATGAGTGCAATTGTGCGGTAGTTTGAGCATTCTTTGGCATTGTCTTTCTTTGGGATTGGAATGAAAACTGACCTTTTCCAGTCCTGTGGGCACTGCTGAGTTTTCCAAATTTGCTGGCATATTGAGTGCAGCACTTTCACAGCGTCATCTTTCAGGATTTGAAATAGCTCAACTGGTATTCCATCACCTCCACTAGCTTTGTTCGTAGTGATGCTTCCTAAGGCCCACTTGACTTCACATTCCAAGATGTCTGGCTCTAGGTGTGAGTGGTCATACCATCATGATTATCTGGGTCCTGAAGATCTTTTTTGTACAGTTCTTCTGTGTATTCTTGCCACCTCTTCTTAATATCTTCTGCTTCTGCTATGTCCATACCATTTCTGTCCTATATGTATGTGTATGTATTTGTGTATATACATATGTGTTTATATATATATATATACATATACATATATATACCCTCCCTCTTAAGCCTCCCTCCACTATTGAGCAATTGTAAGCAGAGCCATGAGAGGCAGGAACAGGGCAAGACTAGAGAGAGGACACTAATCTGGGCAATGCTGCAGCAAATGGACAACAAGTGATCGTCTCTGCATGAAGTGTCAGTGGGGTGGAGAAGGACAGATGGGTTGGAGCGTCATTGAATGTTGGCATATGCATGGCTTTGTGACTGATAATTGAATGTGAAAAATAAGTGAGAAGGGTAAGTCCAAGATGCTTCCTAGGTTTGGAGCTTAGGCCATTGGGTGGTTGGTCTGAAATATGTTGAGACAGGAAACCCAGGAGACATTTTGGAGCACTTACTACTTCACTCTTTTTTGGGTTTTTTTCCTGGAGCACTTTTTACTCTGAGGTCTTTTGGTTCATTTATTTGCTTGCTGTTCATTTTATGCCTCCCCATCTCATATAAGAGCCTGGATCCTGTGTTTCACGTTCAGTGTTGAGTCCCAGAGCCTAGGGTAGTGTCTATGTTCAACAAATATTTGTCAGTAACGAAGTGAACAAATGAATGAATGGGCAGAGGGACTGTTCGCACGGGCAGAGGAGTTATTAGGTTTTGATAGAAAAAAGAACATCTTATCTGAGAGTCAGAAGACAGAGAGGAGACTGCCTCATCTACAAGAAGAAGCACTTGGTCAAGCTGGTCAAGTGAGTGTCCTTTTCAGCCTTGTCTCGAGATGAACCTCCTCCTTCTGAGAGGAAGCGTGCGTGCATGCTAAGTCACTTCAGTCAGGTCCACTTCTGTGACTCTATGGACTATAGTCCTCCAGGCTCCTCTGTCCATGGGATTCTCCAGGCAAGAATACTGGGGTGGGTTGCCATTTCCTCCTCCAGGGGATCTTCCCAGCTCAGGGATCAAACCTGCGTCTCTTAAATCTCCTGCATTGGCACACAGGTTCTAGCACCATCTGGGAATACTCTGAAAGGGAACAGTTGAGGGTAAACATGGGTTGAGGGATTAGGCGAAAGGGTAAGGATGAGCCAGTGGAAAATGAACAGCTCCCAGAAAGCTGACCAGGAGGGAAGAGTGGCTGCTAATGTAGCCTGAGCTAGAATGTGCCTGAACTTTCATGCCGAGGGTCAGGGAGGACCCCAAGCTGAATCATGGTGCTGGATTGGATCCCTGAGACACTCTAAACCCCTCAGACCTTGAGGTGGCCCCTTTCTACTCCACCTAGAGCTCAACAGAGGTCCTGAGTCTGGACTTTCTGTTTTTATAATCCTTGTCCTTTGCCTCATCCCTCACACCCTGGATGCCTAAAATATCCCCTCTCTCAGCTCCATGGTGAGTGAAAACTCTTTCAACTTTTTAGGAATTGCTGCAGCCATGCCCATTGCCTTGGGAGCCCTCTTTTAATGATCTGTCTGTTTATGATTCAATAAGCACTTTTTGCCCCTACTCTTGGGTGGGCCCTGTGCTCATAGCAGGGACAAAGGAGCAAGCGGAAACACACCCGTGTCCTGCTCTGGCTTTCTCACTGCGTCTCTTGCCTCTGGTCTTACCTCCTGCTGCCGTCTGCTGTTACGTGCATCTTCCCAAAACACACACATGCTCTCACTCCTTGGTGTAGACTGTTTTTGTTGTTTGTTATCAATTATCATCGGCAACAAAAAATCCCCTCAAATGGCAGCATTTTAGATGGGGAAGGCCCATCACAAAGTGGCCTGAGCTGATGCCCCTCTTCTTCCCCATAACTCACCCACATGCAGTAGCAATTTTTGTACATATATATATATAGGGTTGGAGAAGGCAATGGCACCCCACTCCAGTACTCTTGGCTGGAAAATCCCATGGATGGAGGAGCCCGGTAGGCTGCAGTCCATGGGATCGCGAAGAGTCAGACATGACTGAGCAACTTCACTTTGACTTTTCACTTTCATATATAGGATAGCCATTCCCTTCTCAAGGGGATTTCCTCAACCCAGGGATTGAACCTGGGTCTCCTGCAGTGCTGGCAGATTCTTTACTGTCTGAGCCCCCAGGGGAACCCTGGTGGGGAAGCCACTCTAATATATATAATAATTATATATATATATTATACATATAATATATATATAATTTTTTCTGCCCACCCTTCATGACTCAAAATTGCTGTGGATTCTCCAAGAACATTTCTGGGGCCCCCACCAGACGGGTTGGCCCCTAGTGCTCCTAGAGCAGGTCGTTCAGTCTTCTGAGGCAGCACTAACACTCAGCTACACACACCTGTGTGTATTTGACACCTCAACCAGACTGTGCACATACCTGACGTCTTCATTGCTGTACTCACAGATCCAGGGTCAGGACCTGCCAAGGAGCAGTCTGTAAACATTGTCTGTAGAAGAGATGCTGATGGCGGTGCCCCTCAGAGCTTGGTTTAGGGAAAGATGTAAACAATCCCAACTGTGTGGTTAGTGCTCTGGCCTACTGTTTGCAGAGGCTCTGTGCCCAGGGATGGACTTTGGGGTGCCAGCGTATTCCCCTCCCATGCACTGTTTGTGTTTTACATGTTGTCCCCTCCCCCATTGCTTGGGCCGTTTCTCTTAGTAGCTTTGCCTATGTTAGTTATGCTAATACTGTGCAACAAATTACCACGACTTTAGCAGTTTTAAATAGTATACGTTTATTGTCTTCGAGTTTCTGTGGATTCAGGAGTCCAGGTACAGCTTATCTGGACATTTCATTCAACGGTCTCTCGAGGGTACAGTCAAGGTGTTACCTGGCCTACATTCTCACCTTGAGCTCGGGTCCCTCTTCCAAGCTCACTGATGTTGACAGAATTGCCCTTCCTGTAGGATGGAGGCCCTCAGCTTCTAGAAGCCACGCCTCTCCACAGGCAGCGCGCCATGTGGTTATTGCTCCTTCAAGGCCGGGAGGAGAGTGCTTCTCTTTGGGAAGTGCTCAGCCCCTGTTTTTTATCTGCTTTAGGTCAAGCCCACCTATAATCATCTTCCTTTTGATTAACTTGAAGTCAACTGATTTAGGACCTTTAATATTTTTTGGCTGCACTGAGTCTTCGCTGTGGCACTGGGGCTTTTGCTCCAGTTGCAGCGCGTAGGCTTCTGATGTGGGACATGGGCTCTAGAGCATGTGGGCTCAGGAGTCGCGGTGCCTGGGCTCTGCAGTTTGTGGCACACGGGTTCTCTAGTTGCAGCATGCAGGCATGGTTGCCCTGAGACATGTGGGATTTTAGTTCTCTGACCAGGAATCAAATCTACATCCCCTGCAGTGAAAGGCAGATTCTTAACCACAGCACCACCAGGGAAGCCCCTGGGACCTTAATTACATCTACAGAATTTCCTTAGTTTTGTCTAGTCAAGCAGAACTATCATATTCACAGATGCTGCCCTCACTCAAGGGGAGGAAGTTTGTAGGGCATGACCGTGGAGGTGGGAACCTTAGAATTCTGTGAATCCCAGCTGGTGCTGTTTCCTCTACCCACCTTCTTCCCAAAAGGCTCCTATCTTCCTGTCTTCTAACGTTGGCCACTGGAACTGTGCCAACTCTGGAACTTCCACAGGAATTCTTAAGACTCAAGTCAGAACCCTTGTGTAGCCAAATACGGGATTATGGGCTAGGGAGGGTCACTAGAGGTCACATTAAGAGTTTCATTCATACATACGTGCCGTCTCAGAGAGTGTCTTTGAAAACCTTAGAAAGATAGGATATCATAACTTTCTTGGAAAGTTCAACACTGTATCTTAGGAGATTTCCTAAGAAATTTCAACCAACAGTCTAAATGGGATGCTAGGGATAGTAAACAAGGTAGAGTTGCTCTGTAATTAAGCCATTTTTTTTCTAGAGGTGTCCTCCAGTCTTTAGCCTTTATTTAGAAGTAATCCTCAAATGATGTTCATGTGAGGCCCACAATTCCAGGGATGTTTGGGGATAAGGTAAAATTCTTAGAATCTTAACTCTAACCCATATAGACTCTCTTCTTTCTCTTTCTTTTTTTCCTCCTCTTCTTTTCTGTCTAACACACAATTTAGAATGCAGTGAGTGAAAGTTACCTGAATACAATTTAACTTATAAAGTCACTCCAAGTCTTTGGTATTAGAATTGCTATCAGTAAAAAAAGAAATTTTGCTACACTTGGCAACTTATGGCAAAGCACCAGTGGCTCAGATGCCCAGATTAAGAATTTAACTAACAGTCTTTGGCAGATTCCACAGGCTGCATTCTTGTGTGAATCAGAATAATATTAACCTCTTTTTAACTTGTAAACAGCTTATAAAGAAAAATTCTTGAGGCAGTCAAAACAAGTCATTATAGCATTATTTTATTTCCTGTTTTAGTCCAGCTCCTTTATTTGCAAGGGTGCTTGCAAATAACCTCCAATAACTCTCTCCCTACTTAAGTAAATAACTCATATCTTTTGTTAGATCATGTTTCAGAGAAAAAAGTGTATTGCTGCAAATTCACATGCCTCTGGGATCCACTCAGGTAGTATACCTTTGAGTGCCTCCCATTCAAAACTGTTAAAAATCAAACAAAATAAAACAAACAAGCAAAAATCCCACTGGAAGCCAAATAAAACGTATTTGTGAGCCAAATCCCCAGGTCCATTAGTTTGTGATGAGTGGAACAAAACATTAAGAGATGTATAGCTCTTAAATTGTAACAGAGAAGAATATCTCCCACAAAGCTGTATACACAGGTGTAAGCGCAAGAGAGTATGAGAGTACTTGTGTTTGTGTGTATGTGTATGTGCACACATATACACACACAGAGAAGCTGCATTCACAAACCCTGGGCAGCAATACCAAATACCAGCAATGCTCAGTACCTGGGCAGTGTACATCCAGCTTATTCTGTGCTGCCTGCTGGAGAGTCCCATAGGTCACTGTGCTGCGTTCAAAAAGGCCAGTGTATTTCTTGTGTATCCAACTGGAAGGCCTGTGATCTGTGAGGATACCATTAGGACCATCACACAGGTATTAAAAGAAGGTCCCAAAATTGTTTTTTTTTTTTAATACTTACTTATTATTTATTTGGCTGTGCCAGGTCTTAGCTATAGGACACAGCATCTTCAGTCTTCGTTGGGACATGCAGGTTTCTTAGTTTTGCCATGAAAACTCTTAGTTGCAGCACATGGGATCTTAGTTCCCTGACTAGGGGTCAAACCTGGATTTGATCTCACACATGGGATCTTAGCTCCCTGACTAGGAGTTGAACCTGGATTTGATCTCACATTGGAATCACAGAGTCTTGGCCACTAGACCACCTGGGAATCCTTAAGTTGTCTCAGCTGATGGCTTTTGGCTCCAGGTAGAGTGAACCTACCATTCATTCTCTCTATGACTCATTCATTTATTCATTCACTCAACAGAAGTCTAACTGAATTTGAGGAATATGTTGGTATTATGCCAGGCATTTGAGATGGAACTTTGCCTAGGATAACATTCTTGTCCTCAAGAGGCTTGGACCCTAGTAGGGAAACCACCTAAACAAACCCAGAATAAAAGATGGGGTGATGGCTGCTCTGATGGAGGGTGTCACAGAAGCATAGGGCAGGCATTAGTGTGTAGACCCAGCAGTCCCAAGGCAAGGGCTTAGTTGCTCTGCGGCATGTGGGATCTTAATTCCTTGACCAGGGATTGAACTTGCATCCCCTGCATTGCAAGGCAGATTCTTAACCACTGGACCACCAGGGAAGTCTCAAGCTGAGTTTTAATGTTGGAAAAGAACTAATTAAATGGAGAAGAGAGTAGAGGGCACTTCAAGCAAATGACCAGCATATGGAGGTACATAGGCCTAATCGGGCTTAGTGTTCTGCAGACGTCTGGTGTAGGGGGAAGTCATAGAGAAGAGATGAAAGAAACAGACAAAAGCTAAACTCCTTTGTACTGAGCCTCTTCACCTTCTAGCTGTGGAGAATGGAAATACAATGAATAATAGTAGTTAATAGTTATTGAGTGCTTATGATGTACCTTGTAATCTTTAAGTATTTAAAGGAGTCTTATTGGATTACATCAGGTAATTCTCACAACAAACCTATGTGATAAGTATGAGAATTAGTCTTCATTTTATAGATATGGAAATCAGGGCACTGCATAACTAAATCATGTGAACTGTGAGGAGCTAATCCCAGAGGAGGATTCAAACAAAGACAGGCTGACTCCTACACATACTAACCGTTCCCACCGTGCTGTTTTGCTTACTCCTATGTAAGCGTGGGAGTGTCCCGGTTCAGGTAGGTGTTTTTGGAAGATCATTCTGGCCCCAGTGTTCAGAATGGTCTGGCAGTAGGGGAGTTTGGGTGCTTATTAGAGGGAGAGACTGGAGCCAGACAGGCCATCTCCAGGGCTGTCACAGAGGTCCTCAAGTAGAAGCCCTCTGCTCTGAGTCTAAATGCCTTTATTTAGGGGCATTATTAGGGGCATTAACAAGGGGCCTTATTATTGTGGGACATGCATGAACACCAAGTCACACCTCTTGGTCATTATTTGATGATTCCTACTCATAAACAATGGCAATCCACTCCAGTACTCTTGCCTGGAAAATCCCATGGATGGACAATCCTGGTAGGCTACAGTCCATGGGGTCGCAAAGAGTCAGACACGACTGAGCGACTTCACTTCACTCATAAACAAATTGCTTTAAATCATTCTTTCAAATCCTGGCCAAGAAGGGTCAATTTCCCGCTCCCTCTAACCCTTGGTTTTTAATTCCCTGCCTTTCCTTCACTTATTTTTAACCAATAAAATTCCTTTGCTTTCCCCAGTGTTTGCTCAGTTAACAGAAGAGCCCCACCACACACTCCTGTGGTGGAAATCTCAGGTGCATTCCTTTGGGCCTCATCTGATAAGTCACCGTATCCAATAGATTCTTCCTTCTGAATATCCCTCAACTTTATTCTTTACCTCTACCCTGCTCTCTCATCGTCTCTAGTCCTGATTATTGTACAAGACTCCTAACTGATCTTCCTGTTCCAGGATTTCATCTTGTATTGCTACCAGGGTTATCATTGCTTTATCATCGTTCAAGGCAACTACAACCTACAGGGTAAGGCAAACCCCATAAAATAACATTAAGTCCTTTACAACTTACCCCAATCTAACTTTCTTTAAATAATTTGTTTTGTTATTCTCTCTGAAAGTGATATCTGCTGATTAAATAAAAACTACGGACATAGTATATACTGTATCTATCGTATTTACTGGTTTATAAAAGTAGATAACAAGCCAACAATTGAACACAGCACCTTTTTTATTCGTTTTTTTAAAATTATTTTTTTATTGACATATAGGTGATTCACAGTGTTTCAGCAAAGTGATTCAGTTTTATGCATATAAAAATTTGGTTATATGTATATATTCTTTTTCAGATTATTTTTCATTATCGGTTATTACAAGATATAGAATATAGTTCCCTGTGCTATAGAGTAAGTCCTTGTTTTTTATTTAATACATATATTACTGTCATATCTATTAATCCCAAATTCCTAATTCGTCTCACCCTCCCTTCCCCCTTTGGTAACCATAAGTTTTGAACACAGCAGCTTTGAACATTTTCAGCTTAGTCTTGTCCCAGTACTGTCTATCTCCATCTACCTGATTCTCTATGCTATGTTGAACCTGCTATTCTGAAAGCTTACTTTCATATAGTATACTAA
The DNA here is from genome assembly GCF_001704415.2 of Capra hircus. Classification (NCBI taxonomy): domain Eukaryota; kingdom Metazoa; phylum Chordata; class Mammalia; order Artiodactyla; family Bovidae; genus Capra; species Capra hircus. The sequence goes on from NC_030822.1 coordinate 37,190,863, forward strand.
AGTATACTCCATGCATCTCTACACTGTTCATGCTCTTTCCCCAAGTCTAACACAGTACCTGGCACAGAGTAGGGTTCAGTATTTTCTGAATAAACTGAGGAGCAGTTTATTGGAAAGTGGAAGCAACTATTTACCAGGGATCCCATGAAGCCTCTTTTGTCTGGTATGTTGTCCCATACCTATGACAACTCAGCTAGGTAGATACTATTATGACTTCTATTCAGATGATGAAACTGTGACTCAGAGTTTCTTGCTATGTTGAAGACTAAGCACCACCCCCTAGATTCATCTCAGTTTCCCTGTCTGCTCACAGTTCCCTTACCCTGGCCCCGCACCAGGTATCTGCCACCACAGTGCTATATGACAAACCACTTTGAAACTTAGTGGATTAAAACAATCATTGATTATTTCCCAGGAGTCCACAGGGTGGCTGGGCAGTTCTGTCAGCCTGGGCCAGTCTTAGCTGTTCTCAGCAGACTCCCTCGTGCATCCACAGTTAGTGGCATGTTCCCCAGGCGGTGACCAGCTAAGGACAGCCTCAGCTGCTGTGGCTTGGCTCTTCTCCATGTGGCATCTGATCTTTTGGAGACGAACCTGGCCTTGTTCTCATGGTTGAGGAAGATGTCTGAGGGAGAGGGCACATGCATACCAAGATCTGGTTGCTTTCACCAAGTTTTTTTTTTGCCAAAGCAAGTTCAAGTCTGGCTCTGGAGCCCATCCTTCCAATAGAACCTCTAATAACATCCGTATGAGACTTTAGGTCTTACTGTTTTGGAAAGAGGCAGTCATCAAGATGAGTTTTTAAGTATGCAAATATCTATATGAAGGCAATGGACGGAGCATTAGTGTGACTGAGAGGAGGCTGAAGAACCTGTCAGAGGGCTGCTGCAAAGTTTAGGATGAGGTCAGCAAGTGCTACACCAGCCTACTTTGAGAAAGGAGAGAACAGCATCAGTATGACTGATTGCATAGGAGGAATTCATGGCAAAATGTCAAAATGATTCTGTTTTCTAGCTAGATAAATGGGAGGATGGCAGTATCACACCTTGACATTGAGAACATTTTCATCCTTTTCAGTTTAAGTAAGAATATTAAAGGGAAAAAAATAAATAACCCACTATGCAGAAACCAAAACTCAGCTTAGTCTTTAAATAAAAATTAAATAAAAGCAAAAAGTTCATAATTATAAACTTGAAATGCTTAAGATGTTGCAACAGTTAGATAACTAATGCAAAACAGAGGCTGTTTGATCAGAAATTCCTTGGAGGACTGCCCAGTTCCGTGCTTCACTTGTGCATGAGTGTTGACCAGCCTGGATCCTCTAGGACAACAGTTCTCAAACTTTTGTCTCAGAAAGTCATTACATTAAAAAAAAAAATTACTCAGGACCCTAGAGAGTTTTTGTTGATCTATGTTAACATCTCTTGATATTTAACATATTCACAGTTAAAATAGAGGAATTGTAGTAAGTGCCAGATGCTAATCTAGGACAGGATATCTAGCAGTAAACACAGCACATTAGGCAAAAAGCCCTGCCCTCACAGAACTAACATTCTATGCCGCTAAGTCACTTCAGTCGTGTCCGACTCTTGCGATCCCATAGACGGCAGCCCACCAGGCTCCCCCGCCTCTGGGATTCTCCAGGCAAGAACACTGGAGTGGGTTGCCATTTCCTTCTCCAACGCATGAAAATGAAAAGTGAAAGTGAAGTCACTCAGTTGTATCCAACTCTTAGCGACCCCATGGACTACAGCCTACCAGGCTCCTCAGTCCATGGGATATTCCAGGCAAGAGTACTGGATTAGGGTGCCATTGCCTTCTCCGTAACATTCTATAAGGGGGGTCAAATGACAAATATGTTAGCATGAAAATTTACCATATGTCAGGTAGAAGTTAAATACTACAGAAGAAAACCAGCTAAGGTAAGGAGGTTATGGAAAGCTGGCCTCTTCTGAAAGGACACACGTGAAGGAGGTTGGCTGTGTTGAACTCCAGCTATAGAGACTCACAGTCGAAGCTGTGCACTCACTCCTATTCACAGGTCTTCCCAGCCTCCTCACACTCCATTCTGTTGAGCAGCACATAGCCATACAAACCAACAGCCAGGCATCCTCTGTTTTCTTTCTCAGACTCAATGGCTAATCACCAATAAAAGGAAGCTGGCAGGGCTCTGTACTGGGTGCCATGAAATACTTTTAGAGTTGGGAACCTAGATAAACCTTTGATGTGGTTTTGTTGGGCTTCCCAGGTGGCGCTAGAAGTTAAGAACCTACCTGCCAATGCACAAGACAGGTTCAATCCTTGGGACAGGAAGATTCCCTAGACAAAGAAATGGCAACCCATTCCAGTATTCTTGCCCGAAAAATCCCGTGGACAGAGGAGCCCGGCGGGCTACAATCCACAGGGTCGCAAACGTAAGACACAACTGAAGGGACTTAGCATATGGTTTTGCTAAAGAGTTCTGTGAAACTCATCAAAATACATAGAGCATGTATTGTACGCCAGGCTCTGTTTAAGCACTCACCCTGGACTCACAGCCCTTCTGCAGAGCCAGATCTTCCCATGGCTCACTGAGTACCATTCCATATAAGCTGGTCCTCCTGCCCTCCTGCCTTCCATCTAATCAGGCTTTCTAGACAGTGAAATAGCACTTGCTATTGTCCACGTGTACCTCTTGTTATCTGAATCTACTTGATTTCTAGCATGCATTGGGGTAGCAACTGACTAATACTACATTATCTGAATCTAACTGATTCCTGAGTTTGGACAGTAAGCAATAAAAATTTCAATAGCGAATGGAGCTTCCCTGGTGGCTCAGAGGTTAAAACGTCTGCCTGCAGTGCAGGAGACCTGGGTTCGATCCCTGGGTCGGGAAGATCCCCTGGAGAAGGAAATGGCAACCCACTCCAATATTCTTGCCTGGAGAATCCCATGGACAGAGGAGCCTGGTGGGCTACAGTCCACGGGGTCGCAAAGAGTCGGACACAACTGAGCGACTTCACTTTCACTTTCACTTTCCCAGGCCCTGTGGATAAAAAGACAAATAAAGCATAGCTTCTGTCTGAAATGCTTGCAAGGAAACAGTGAGTAGGCAATTTCAATTCAGCCCAAGAGTTGCCCTGGAAGAGGGCTGCACAGAAAGCTCTGGACACACAAGAAACAGCAAGTAGCTGCTCTGCAAGAGTCAGAGATTTTGTTTTAAAGGACAAGAAGATGTATCCCAAGTTAGCGAAGATGAGCTAAGGAAAAGTAGAGGCGAAGTCTCAAACTTGTGAGAGGCCATAGCAAGCTTGGTGATTACTAATTAGTCCAGCGTGGTGGGGAAGTGACAAAAGAGGTCAGCTGAAGGACCCTGGGTCCTATGCTGACATATCAGAAATGTATTCTGTGGGAAACAGACTCACAGAGAATGACCTTATGGTTGCTGGGGGAATGGACGCGGGGAAGGGATAGTTAGGGAGTTTGGGATGAACATGTACACACTGCTATATTTAAAATGGTTAACCAACAAGGACCTACTCTATAGCACAGGGAACTCTCCTTAGTGTTATGTGGCTTCCTGGATGGTAGGGGAGTTTCAAGGGGAATGAATAAATCTATAAGTATAGGTGAGTCCCTTCACTGTTTACCTGAAACTATCACAACATTAACATTGTTAATCAGCTATACCCCAATACAAAATAAAACGTAAAAGATATATATATATATAGGGAAAAAGCATAACTGCCGCTAATTTCCAGGACACACCAAATAGCTCGAAGTTTTATAATTGACTACTCATCTGAAAGCTGTCATTTTTGACATCCCCACGTAACTGTCACTTGCTAGGTACTGACAAATGTTTATTACCATGAGCACAATTCAGGTGGTTGAAGGAGTCCAAATCTATTTGCTTTTGGTTGCACTAGGTCCTCCTTGCTGTGTGAGGGCTTTCTCTAGTTGCGGTGAGCGGGGACCTCTCTTCGTTGTGCTGCGTGGATTTTTCATTGCAGCAGCTTCTCTTGTTGCAAACCCTAGGCTCTGAGCACATGGGCTTCAGTAGCTGGAGCACACAGGCTCAGTACTTGTGACTCGTGGGCTTCAGAGAGCAGGCTTTGCAGTATGTGGCATCTCCCCAGACTAGGCACCGAGCCCTTGTTGCCCACACTGGCAGGCAAATTCTTAACCGCTGGACTGCCAGAGAAGCCCCAGGAAGTCAAAATGTTCCCTTTTGTTGGTTGACCTCAGCCCTGTCATGGCACAGGTGGGAGTGCCATTTAGCTTGCTGATGTATTATAAGGAGGGTCAAGGCCTAGTGGATGTCAAATCTTACACCATATGGGGCTGGTCAGCTCTGATCAGTTTTTGTCATGTCCTCACTGTCATTCTTTTAAAGGTTGTGCTCTGTCCCCTTCCCTCCTGTCTCACAAACCTGAGTCTGGCTTATCACTCAGTTCCCACAAACTCATCAGTTACCTGACCTCTCTTTTTCTGTTTCTTGAATCTGTGCCCATTTTTTCACTCCCATCACTATTTAGATTTTTCTCATCTGGATTATGCTTTCAAACTCTCCACCTGTCTCTCTGTATCCCCTCTCCTCCACCTCTACCCCCAGTTAATTCTCTACTAATAACCAGCAGTTTTTATTTTTAAATACTTATTTGGCTGTGCCAGGTCTTTGTTGCAGCATGTAGGATCTTTAGTTATAGCGTGTAGGATCTAGTTCCCTGACCAGGGATCAAACCCCGGCCCCCTGTATTAGGAGTACCAAGTCTTAGCTACTGGACCACCAGAAAGTCCCATATCACTGTTTTTAAAATATAACTCTGATTGAGTCACTCCTTATGGAGGGAAAAGTCTCACCAAGTCTGGAGAGTATTACTATTAAATAAGGGGAAAAATATTAAGAATTTTCAAATAAGTGATATTTATAAATGAATTCACTCTGAGGCCTTGGGCCAAATTCTACCCTAATTGCTTGTCTACAATTCTGCCTGAGGGGTAAATCACAGATTTTCATTCTCTGGTTTGCAAAATGTCAGTATCTCTGTTAAATAATTTGCATCTTGGCTGGACTCAAAGGTTTTCAATTTATTTCGTATCCTTCCTCAACCTTTTACTCCCGCTAATTATCTCTTCTAAGAGAGGCACAGCAGGGAGTTTTAACTTTCCCTGTTACTCAAACATTGGAAGTATATTCTCCCCAAATGCCGAAAGAAGAGAAATTGATGAAAAAAATTATAGAATATTCACCTGAATAAACTGTACAACATCCAGGTTAAACCTCTCATTTGGAAAAGCTAAGGCTAGACTGACCAAGGGACTTTTAGGGAGTCACATAGAGAACCAAATGGAGTTCAGACCACTGAGATCTCTGACCCCCAGTCCCAGGTTCCAGCTACAAGGGACAGGAGAAAGCTGAAGGGAGCACACAGAGGAAAATTCTGTGCTTTCTTCCCCAGAACTGTGTTTCCATGATCAAAACCATCTAGCACTCTCTTGTTTTGCTCTTTCTTCAAAGAGGAGTAGAAGGAGGAAGAAGAATATTTGTGTTAATTACTGCTGTATTATATCATTTTAAAAAATATTCATTATTTGGCTGTGCCAGGTCTTAGTTGTGGGACGCAGGTTTAGCTGGGCATGTGGGATCTAGTTCCCTGATCAGGGATCGAACCCTGGCCCCCTGCATAGAGTGTGGAGCTTAACCAGTGGACCACCAGGAAAGTCCCATTTCTGCTGTATTTTATATGAATATTTTATCACTGATGAGACATGGATTGTGTCTTGTTCTTAGCCATAGTCCCTCATAGCTGGCTGCAAGTCCAAGAGGAATGGGCAGGCTGGGAGCTCCCTCGTCAGGACAGATATCTTATCACCCTGCTAATAGGCCCCAGGGAGTCCATTGCCTTCATCTCTCCCTCTCTAGGCATACTCAGGCTCACTCATTCTCCACCCCTTCCCACCATGTCCACAAGCCCATCCACCATGTCCCTTGAGCTGGCGGGGGGCGGTCCTGGCTAGTGGTGTCCTGGCTGGCCCTGCCTTCCAGCTCAGATTGAGCTCAGAGGCTCCCTTAATTGGGTGATCTATCAGATTACTTATCCAAACCTTTGCTTTTTTAATTTGGAAGATAGAGATTAAAATATCTACCACTTAGAGGAACTGTAAGATCTAGATAAGCAAAGAAGTACCTAATCACAGTACCAAGCATATTACATGTATTTGTAGGTATTTATCAATTTTATTAATTTATTAATTTTGTACTTGTTCCACAATAGGGAACAGCTTCTGAGCTTCTCTCATGGCCCATGGGACCACCCCTTTCTCATTAAATGTATCTGTGATCACGTATAGTCCTAAATCCCTGTTTGTTCATCATCTGTCATCACAGAGCTTGTGGGAAGAGGAGAGCATTCACATGAGACAGATTCAGCTGGTGAAACTGAGAAAAGGTATACTTTGCTCCGGCAGAGATAGGTTCTGGTAAACAGGACAGCCCACCCTTCTCTCTTCCACATCACAGCTCATAGCCCTCAGAGTTCAGCATGGAGGGGGATCCTTCTGTTAGCTGCTCCTGCAATGCAGACAAAGGACCCTGAGTGCCATGTTGAGATATTTGAAACTTATTCTAAGGTTCCCAGCTGTCCCAGGCGTCTCTACCTTTTCTAGGGATTTGGTCTCTATAACCTAGGCCAACCAGGATGAAGCTGACCCAGAGGCCATAGGGAAACAATCCCCTAGTCTGGTAAAGCAGGTCAGTAATGCCACATGGTGGAAACTGTTGGCTGAGAGACTTCCATAATGATGCTGAAAAGTCAGCCTCTGTGTACCAGTGTAGAATTGAATCTCAGAGACAGAGTTTTGGGTAGAGTAGAAAAGAATAGCTTTATTGGTTTGCCAGGCAAAGGGGACACAACTGACTGGTCCCCTGAAAACCTGTAGTCCTAACCTGGGAGGATTTGGTGGTTCTTGGGTGGTAGCTGATAAGGATCAAGGTATGTGCAGGACCTGCCCTCCTTTAATACGGCCTCAGGTGGTTTCTTGATGAGCTTCTCAAGGTTATCAAACTGTGACCTTCTCTTGAATGGAGAATGCTAACATCTTCCAACCTGACCAAGCTAAACAGCATGTTAAAAAGCAGAGACATTACTTTGCCAACAAAGGTCCATCTAGTCCAAGCTATGGTTTTTCCAGTAGTCATGTATGGATGTGAGAGTTGGACTATAAAGAAAGCTGAGCACTGAAGAATTGATGCTTTTGAACTGTGGTGTTGGGGAAGACTCTTGAGAGTCCCCTGGACTGCAAGAAGATCCAACCAGTCCATCCTAAATGAAATCAGTCCTGAATAATCATTGGAAGGACTGATGTTGAAGGTGAAACTCCAATACTTTGGCCACCTGATGCAAAGAGCTGACTTATTTGAAAAGACTCTGATGCTGGGAAAGATTGAAGGCAGGAGGAGAAGGGGACGACAGAGGATGAGATGGCTGGATGGCATCACGAACTCGATGGACATGAGTTTGAGTGAACTCTGGGAGTTGGTGATGGACAGGGAGGCCTGGCATGCTGCGGTCCATGGGGTTGCAAAGAGTCTGGACACAACTGAGCGATTGAACTGAACTGAACTGAGTGTCTTCCATTTGCTAGGGATTTTAGTTTTTCAGAAGAGCTCAAAGATACTATTATCTGTATCTCTTGAAGTCAACCAAGACCCTGCCCCAAGGCTGCACTACTGTTTCTTGACTTTGCCTCCCTCTTCCCTGATTACTGTTCCAATCTGCCCTTTGAAACTCAGGGAAGGTCATGGAAGCTGGAGTCTATTCTCTAGAAACAGGGGACACAGAAAGTCTTCTGAGCCTAGGAGCTCCACAGGGTTCTATTCAGTTTCAATAGCTTGCCCCAAAATTTGGTCCTGGCCATGCTGTGAGCCGCGCAAGTCCTCTGGGAGCAGCCACAGATGGCATGACTGTTGGAAGGACTGACTCTCTAGGACTTGGTTCTCCCTAACCATACCCCTGCCATATGCTGCCTTGGTGACAATATTGTGTCACATTTTTAGATAAAATAATGCATTTGAAAGTATTGTAAAAACCGTAAAGTATTTTACAAGTTGTTATTACTTATGACAGATCTGCAGTCAGAACTCTGGGTGTGCAGCACTATTTAAACCCAAGAAAAACATCTGCTTGAATGAACCTACCTTCCTTACTAATTCAATAGATGTTTATTGAACCCACAGAGCTCTCAGGCAGTAGAGTACAATAGTAAACATGAACACAAAGGCCTTGCTTTTGTGGATCTTATAGTCTAGTGGAGGAGAAGGACAGTGCACCAGTAAATAAAACAGATAACATAATTACAAAACTCAATAAATGATCTCAAGGAAATAAGAGAGATGCTACAGTAGATCATTTTAAATTTAGATACAGCAGTCACAGGAAGCCTCTTAAGGAGATGAAATTGAAACAGGTTTGAAGGATGAGTAGGAGCAGACTGTGGAGGATCAAAGTAAAGAACACTCCCGGCAGAGAGAATTTCAAGTGCAAGAGCCCTGAGGCAGAAACAAACTTAACAGCTCCCAGAATAGCCGGAAAGCCGCTATAATCTTCACACAGTGAGGCAAGTTGGGAGTATAAGGAGGAAGTGGAGGATCAAGCCCCAGAGACAGGGAGAAACCAAATCAGACAGATGTTTTAGGCCAAGTTGGGGGGCTCCAGTACTCTTGCCTGGCAAATCCCATGGATGGAGGAGCCTGGTGGGCTGCAGTCCATGGGGTCGCTAGGAGTCGGACACGACTGAGCAACTTCACTTTCATTTTCACTTTCCACTTTCTACTTTCATGCACTGGAGAAGGAAATGGCAACCCACTCCAATGTTCTTGCCTGGAGAATCCCAGGGATGGGGGAGCCTGATGGGCTGCCATCTATGGGGTCAGACAGAGTTAGACACGACTGAAGCGACTTAGCAGGATTTTACTCCAAGAGTGGTAGGGAAAAGTGTTTAGCAAGTCAGTCACATAATTCATGTTTTTATACAGATCACTCCTCCTGCTTTGTGGAGAACATTCTGTAGATAAGCAAATGTAAACTCAGACAAATTAGTGGTAGTGGTCCAGGCAAAAGGTGAGGATTCACAGAGTGCGGGGGAGAGCAGGGGGTGCAAAGAGGAGAATATAGAAATATAGTGAGCATTTTAATTTAAGTATAACATCATAATTTAAAGTATAACATCATAATCTTGCCAGTCTGGAGAGATGGAAAGAAAGGAATCAAAGATGACTTCTGGACAGGTAATTTGATAAATGATTTTTGCTTGAAATGGGAGAGGAAGAGAGTTTGGGGAATAAAAGCAAGAGTTCTGCTTTGTACAGAGGAAGTTTGAAGGTAGCCAAAGTAGGAACATTAAGTAGGCAGTTGGATGAAAAAGTTTGGGGCTAAGTAGACATCTAGATAAGATGTCATTCCAGATAGAAATTTTGATTTATTCATTATTCAGAATTTACAGTGCTATTCAGAGCCATGGGAAAGAATGAAGTTACTTGGAAAGTTATCGTAAATAGAGAAAAGAAAAAGTCTGAGGACAAAACACTCCAAGGTCGATGATAAGGGACCAGCCATGAATGCCAAGAAAAAAAAAATCCAGAAAGATGGGAGCACAAAGAAAAGCAAAGGTGTTCTATAATCAAGAAAGGAAAGAGTTTCAGGGAGAAGTAGCAATCAGGTAATCAAAGTTTACTGAGAAGTTGATTAGGATGAAGACTGGGAATTGACCCTTAGATTTTGTAACACGGAGGTTGTTGGTGACCTTGAGAAAAGCTGATCCAGTGGAGCAGGCAGGGGAATTTAGACTGTGGAGACCTGGAGCTGATCTGAGTAGCTTAGGGCATAAGTGGAGGTGAGGAACCTCCTCTTTTAAGGAGTTTTATTATAAAGTGGAGCAGAGAAATGAGGTCACACTAGAAAGCTTCTAGGATGATCTGACAGCCTGCTTGCTTACAGAGGGGGAGGAAGAGACTGTTGGGCAGGAGAACGGAGGTAATTTCAGGTGCTAAGTCCTTGTGTTGGTGAGAGGAACAAGATTCGCTGCAACAGTAAAGAGAGCAGGAGGGAAGGCAAATAGTATGGGTTCGTGTGCAATTGATTAATAGATTGGTTAGTTGGAAAACTCATTCATCCAGCAAACACTGGCTTCCTATGTGCCAGTTGCTATCCCAGGGGCCAGATACACAGCAGGGAGTGAAACAGAGAAGACAATGCTCATGCCCTCAACGAGTTTATACTCTGTTGAGGGGAGCTGAACAATAAATATGTTAACAGATGAATTTATAATACATCAGATGGAAGATGACAAGCACTGTGGAGAACGATGAGCTAGGGTAAGGGGGTTATGCAGAGCTGGAGAAGGGGGCTGCCATTTTTAATAGGGTGATGAGAGGAGACCTTGATAATGAGGGAACTTTTGTGAGCAGACCTAAATGGAGCGAGGGAGGAAGGCATGTAGTTATCTTCAGGAAGAGGGCTCCAACCAGAGGGAACAAAATGTGCCAATTTCCTGAGGCAGGAGTGTGCTTGGCACAGTCTGAGGCACAGCAGGGAGGCCAGTGTAGCTGAACAAAATGCTCAAAGTAGGGGAGTTTGCAGAAATCAAGGCAGAGAGGCAGTGGGCAGACAGCCCTGGATGGCCGGGAAGGTAGACCTGAGCTTTACTCTGAGTCAGATGGGAAGTCACTGGTGAGTTTTAAGCAGACAGGGAAATGATCTGACTTACATTTTTCAAAGATACCTTCGGCAGCTGTGGAGAATGGCCTCTAAGGTCAAGGATGGAAGTGTGGCCACTAGGTAGGAGGCTATTGCAGTAATTCATGCCAGAGATGATATTGTTCTCTGCATCTGTTTTCTTAGTGAAATCAGAGGTGGGATCTTCCTAGGAGAGTGAGGAGGCTATGATGGAGTCTTGAGGAAAGAAGAGAAGGTACGGTCATTGTGGGTGATGAATTGATTAAAGAACTATGGTAGGGTTCCTCACTTGCAATTATGCCCTAAGCTACTCAGATCAGCTCCAGGTCTCCACAGGTCTAAATTCCCCTGCCTGCTCCACTGGATCAGCTTTTCTCAAGGTCACCAACAATCTCCACGTTGCAAAATCTAAGAGTCAATTCTTGGTCTTCATCCTAATCAACTTCTCAGTAAACTTTGATTACCTGATTGCTACTTCTCCCTGAAACTCTTTCTTCTCTTGATGTAGAACACCTTTGCTTTTCTTTGTCCTCCCATCTTTCTGGGTTTTTTTCTCTTGGCATTCATGACTGCTTCCCAAATAGCTGGCAGTACACGCAGTTTGCTAAATGCTTGCTCACCTCCCCCTCTGGGACTTCTCTGGCCATACATCTTTCCTCCTTATGTCCACTCTCTTTCCTTTCACTGTATTTCTTTTCTTCTGACTCCAGTTGGCCTCTAGTTGGCCTGGAGAACCTATGTATTTATTAAGAACAAAATGACAAGCCACTGGTACATCCAGTTTCTTATACTGAAGCTTTTGGAAGGATTTGCGGAGGCCCTTGGAATGTTCAGTTCTCTTCAAGAGACTGTTATACATTCGACCGTCTCCCCACCGCCTCACCCTATAGCAGGCAGTGAGGGAGACCCAGAGACTTCCTGTGCTTTCCTTAAGACTTTCCTCTCCTGCCTATGATATAGACCTCGGCAGGATTTGAGGGAGGTGTACAGGATTTCTCATGCTTTTAGTTAGGCCACCACACCCTGCCTCTGTGACACTGCTCACCTCACAACAGACTGTCTAAACAGGGCAGTCCCAGCAACAAGCTCATGACTGGAACTGATGACCCACTTTTCCAAAAATGACGAGTGGCATTCATCTAATCTTGATCCACATCTCTCTCTAACTTGTTCACCATGAGAATCCCAAGACCCTGAGGTCTTCTTGAAGATAACATATTTAAGGGCCAGGTGGAAAGGGCTTACACCACTTCTGTCCACATCCCACTGGACAGGACATAGATCAATGGGTGCCGCTTATGTACAAAGGAGGCTGTGAACGCGTACCTGGAGAAGAGGAAACTGAAATGGCCCCTGATGAACACAGACATGTGTCTCTGTGCTGACACAGAGATCAAGGGAGGGCTTCTCTGGCGGTTCAGTGGTAAAAATCTGCCTGGTGTGCAGGAAACAGGGGCTCGATCTCTGATCCAGGAAGATCCCACATGCCAGAAAGCAACTAGGCTTGTTCACCACAGCTATTGAGCCCGTGCTCTGGAGCCCAGGAGCCACAACTGCTGAGCTAATGCGCCACAACGACTGAAGCCTGTGTGCCCCAGAGCTCACACACTGCAACTAGAGAGTAGCCCCGACTTGCTGCCTCTGGAGAAAAGCCCGCACAGCAACAAAGGTCCAGCTCAGCCAAAAAATATACTAGAAATAAGTAGAAAAAAAAAAATATATATATATATTTAAAAGATTGAGGGAGGAAAAAATCTTCAAGAAGGAGGAACTAATCCATATTGCCTTTCTACAGAAAGGTCAGCTAAGATACAGACATAAAAGGTTTAAGTTTTCAGTTAGGAAATCCCTGGTCGTGTTATAAAGGGTCATTTTTGTGAAGTTATAGTGAAGTGAAAGAATGGGAGGTGAAGAAATGGGTGCAGAGAGTACAAACTATAGGAAAATCTAGTTCTATAAAATGGTAGAGTGAAGTAAGTTGGAAAAGGTGTCTAATTGTGAGAGAATTGATATTTACAAGCTAAAGAACTAGTAGGGAAGGAGAAATCTGAGATAGAAAGGGGAATCATTCATGGAGGAAATCTAGAAGACAGGAGCGCAGGTAAACTAATCAGTCTTCACAGGAGGAATGACATGGCCGCGTCTAAGATATGTGGGAGGGGAGCAAGGTTAGGCAGAGAAGACGATGGCACCCCACTCCGGTACTCTTGCCTGGAAAATCCCATAGATGGAGGAGCCTGGTAGGCTGCAGTCCATGGGGTTGTGAAGAGTCGGACATGACTGAGCAACTTCACTTTCACTTTTCACTTTCCTGCATTGGAGAAGGAAATGGCAACCCACTCCAGTGTTCTTACCTGGAGAATCCCAAGGACGGGGGAGCCTGGTGGGCTGCCATCTATGGGGTCATACAGAGTTGGACATGACTGAAGTGACTTTGCAGCAGCAGCAAGGTTAGGAGTTGAAGAAAAAGTCTATAAGTGAGGAGCAGGAAGTCGAGGAAGTTCATGTCTAGCAGTATTTATGTTTGTAAAGCCGTTATTATGAAGCATCAATGGGCTAGTTGTGGGGCAAAGGGAGGGCTTTAAGATAGTTGCCATGTGGAAGATGGGCTGAGCATGGAGAGCAGTATAGTATTTAGGCCTCAGTTGACGTTGGAGACCCCTTAGTGTAATGATACCAGCAGGCACCAATGTGAGATTTTCTTCACCAACACACAGCTCTCAAGGGCAGAGGCGGATCTTTGAACTGATCTAGGATCAAAGAAGGAAGGCTTTTTTGAGAGAGTAATAGTCTGAGTGCCAGTGAGGAGCTAGAGAAATATAGGCCCCCTCATCTTCCTCCACCTAGTTTAGACCCTTTCATCCTGTTTGGATTACAGAAATACCTTCTGCTTGGTTTCCCTCATTTTAGTCTCTTTCCCATGTATCTATTGTACACGTGACTACCAGCTTAGTTAGTCTTGTAGAACAGCTTGGCCATGTTTCATTCTTATTCAAAAGCTTCAGTAGGTCCCTACCTTCCTGGAGAATTAAATCCATATTCCTTAGCTCCACCCTCAAGGTTCTAGGCACAGAGCAGGTTTCAACTAGTTTGTTTTATGCATCTAGTTTTATACACAAAGGATTTAGCTTTTACTGGATGAAACTCCGTACTACTTCACTAAGTTTGAAGGACTTTCCCAAATGCAATTTTGTTAACTTTGGGAAAGTTTCTCCTACCCCGTTCAGAATGTCCTTCAAGGTATCTTTCAAGGGATAACTCAAAGGCAGGTTCTCCCCTGTATCAAATGATATATCTCTTCTCTGTCCTCTTTTTTGAAAAAATTTCATTTTAAGCTTTATATCTAGAGTCATGCACCTATTAAGCAAGAACTGTGCCTAATTTATCATTGTACCCCAGCCCATTGTACCTCCAGCTCATAACACCTAGCTTAGTATCTAGCTTTTTGTTGGTATCTAGAGTCGGCTGTTTAAAGACATGCATGCATTCAAGAGTAAATGAGTAATGACTCAATGGACATGAATTTGAGCAAACTCAAATTTAGGGAGGTAGTGAAGGACAGGGAAGTCTGGCATGCTGCAGTCCGTGGGGTCACAACTGAGCAACTGAACAATAACAACAATGTTCTAGTAGGGTTAAGAACTGGAATCCTTCCTGGAAGGTCATCTTCTCAAGTTGTAGGGTTGATATTATAATTGTTATCCTTACTATTTAGCACTGTTCTAAGACAGTGCTGTAAGCTAAGTATACAGTAGAAACCTAGTAAAATCTTGGCAAACACAATTGAATTAGGTGGTTCCATACTCAGTGGGTCACCTGAAGTACTCTGGAGAGTGAGCAGAGCCTAGAACACAGCAAATAGTTGTTTATATCTTGATTTGATTAACTTAACTAATGAATACTCTTATAACTGGACAGAAACTCCCTTCACAGACTCAGTTATTCTTTAAAATCTTTGATTCATTGAATCCTACAGTCATTGACTGATCTTTGTGTGATAATTTAATATTAGATACTGAAGGAAAAAAAAAAAGCAATCTGTGAGAAAAGCAGACATCTCATATGTTCATAAAGTAACCTCTCCTTTTCCTCCTTTGTGGCCAGGCTGTGACAATATGCTGATGGGCATAAAGTCTCTGAAAATAGTGAAGAAGACGATGGACACAGATGGCTCTTGGATGAAAGATGCTGTCAGTGACTCTCCAAAGGTTTATGTCTTCATTGGGTCCAGAAACAACACTGTCTGGGAATTTGCCAATATACGGGCCTTCATGGAAGATAGCACCAAGCCAGCCCCCCGGAAGCTGATTCTAACACATTCCTGGCAGGGAACAGGCCAAGTGATCTACAAAGGTTTCCTATTTTTTCACAGCCAAGGGACTCCCAATGAGATCATCAAATATAATCTGCAAAAGAGGATTGTAGAAGACCGGATGCTTCTCTTTGGAGGAGCAGGCAGAGCCCTGGCCTACCAGCACTCCCCTTCGACTTACATTGACCTGGCTGTGGATGAGCACGGGCTCTGGGCCATCCACTCAGGGCCAGGCATCCGCAGCCATTTGGTTCTCACGAAAATTGAGCCTGACACTCTGGGAGTAGAACACTCATGGGACACTCCATGCAGAAGCCAGGACGCTGAAGCCTCGTTCCTCTTGTGTGGGGTCCTCTACGTGGTCTACAGTTCTGGAGGCCATGGCCCACATCGCATCACCTGTGTCTATGATCCTCTTGGCACCATCATTGAAGAGAATCTGCCCAACTTGTTCTTTCCCAGGCGGCCGAGAAGTCACTCCATGATCCATTACAACCCCAGAGATAAGCAGCTCTATGCCTGGAATGATGGAAATCAGATCATTTACAAACTCCAGACCAGGAGAAAGCAGCCTCTCCAGTGATACATTACAGTGGGGAGGGAGATGGCCAGGGATGCTGTGCTCCAGGATGGGGGCCAGGGCCCCTCTGCAATATACTGTAGTATTAATATATTAATAGCATCCCACTAATGACACACAGGGAGATGAGGGGCTGCAAGTGGGGATGCACACACATCCTTTTCTAGATGGTACTGCCTTTGGTATCTTCTAAGAGCTTAGATGACAGTCTGTCATTCAGGAATTTTCAGGAACTTCCATTACCCATCCCAATGCCTTGGTGCTCAAGGCCTTCCACATCCTGATCCAGCTTACTTCCAACCTTTTCTTTTTAGTAAAGTATTGTAGCATGTACTTTAATAACTCTCCCCACTCTCACCTTCTCAGCCATTAGAAACGCAGGCCACACCCTCATACTCCTGGCTTTTCTCCCCTCTGGCCTTTGCCCAGGCTCTTTCCTCTTTTATAGTTGCCTGTTGCTATTCTTCTATTATTCACTGCCCAACTGAAGTACTATTTTTTGGATTAATTTTTATTCGAGTATACTTGCTTTCAATGTTGTGTTAGTTTCTACTGTACGGCAAAATGAATCAGCCCTGCATACACACGTATCCCCTCCCTTTTGGGCTTCCTTCCCATTCAGGTCACCGCAGAGCATTAAGCAGAATTCCCTGTACTGCTACACAGTAGGTTCTCATTAGTTATCTATTCTATACATAGTATCAATAGTGTAAAGTAATATTTCTAGTTGATGTTTGATTTTGATTTCCCCTGGTACTGTCCCTACACCAAGCAAGGCGGTCGTAATAAGAAAGTGAAAACATTCCTATTTGCATACCACTTTCCAGTTATAAAGTGTCTGCGCCTGTGTTAGAACTCCTCTCACCCTTATGAGATAAATGGGACAAGCCTTTATAGACAGAGGGTTTCGGTGAGTCATTCAAAGTACCAAAGCTCCAAAAGGAAAGAGCTAGAAAATACCGCAAAGCCCATAATCTTGTCATTGTCCAAGAAAGCATCAAATATATGTTTGTTCACCCAACCTTTTCTCAGAAATTTGTTAATCATTTCAGCCTAAAAATAATAGCCTGCCCCTTTAGCTAGTTTCATGCCTGCACAAGACCCTCCTTTAGGCCTTTGAAAAGCTACTTCCTCCAGAAAACCAGCCTAAGGCTGAGGACCCTTCTGTAGACTCATCTTGCCTTACCTTTCCCTGCTTCTTTCTTCTTGCCTGAAACACAATAAAAGTAACACTAAGCAAATAAACCTCATCAGGTTGTATTTGCCTACATGCCCTCAGCATAAAAGTTTCAGGGAGTGCTGCCTGTGCTGGATGTACTGTGAACAATCCCCAACTCACTGAGGCCTTCAGGAAGTATTCTGGAATCTGGATGGATGCCAGATAGCAGGCGACGGACTCCCTGCCACAGCAGGCGTGCCACGTGGCACAGGGGACAGAGACCACCTGGGCCTGTCTGGAGGGGCTTCTTCAAACTCTTTCCCACACATTTGTTCACTGCAGGCTGGTTCGGGTCACAAGTGCAGGCTGTGGTGCCAGTCTGTGTCATGTGCTGGGGCCTCTGTCTTCCCAGGTTGGTCACATGAGAGGGTTTGCTCTGTGTGTTTGCAGCTGTTTTTGAACTCTGCCAAGCCCAGGCTGGGACCATAGGCAGTGAAGAGAGGGGTGGTTGTTTTTTTCTTTTTCTTTCCCATAGCATTTGAGTAGCTGTTTGGCAGAATGGAATTGCTAACCCCATGGACATAGCACAGTTACCCACAGTTCTAACAGAGTGATACAGAGAGCTGAAATCCATTGTGGAATGAGGCAGGTATGAATAAATAAATGTGGTGATATTACCCATTTCATGGATTGGGGGCCATTTGCTGCCTCATGGGTAAAATAACATTACCTGTTTCACAGGGAAAAGGAATGTGCCTCACAGATGAGGGTAGCAGGGGCATTAATCAGAGTGGGATTACTCATAAATCCTGCATACACGGTTCCTTTGGAGGCGCAGAGAGGCTGCCTGTGATGTGCTGTCTACCATTCATGTGTGATATGCTTTGCTTTGACAGTTATGCAGGGCACACCTGCCACTAACAACCCACTCTCATGCCTTAAATTTCTGTAGCTAGAATCACTTTTTTAGGTTAACACATTTTCTCCTGGAAGCCCCCGTTAACAGGGCACTTTGTTTCCTGGGAGCCAGGGGTAAACATGTAGGTCTGTGGACACTTCTTGGGCTTCTTTCAGATGAGCTTTTCAGTTCTGGTCTCTTGGATTTTACTGAGGATTGAAGCTCCTAAGATCTAGACCAGTGGTTCTTAAACCTGACTGCACCTAAGAATTACCTGAGGAGCTTTTAAAAATCCTGATGCCAAGCCATACCCCCAGATCATTCAATCAGAGCCTCTGGAGGGGGGACCAGACAGTGCTGTAATTTTTAAGTTCCCTCCCCTAAAATGGTTCCAAAGTGTAAGCAGGAAAGTCAATGATTTACACCATTTTTTAAAAATTAAAGTATAATTGATATACAATGTTGTATTAGTTTCAGGTGTACAGCAAAGTGATGCAGTATATTCTTTTTCACATTCTTTTTATTATAGGTTATTACAAAATATTGAATATAGTCCCCTGTGCTATACAGTAAATCCTTGTTTATTATATAAATTAGTGTGTACCTGTGTGTGAAGTTGCTCAGTCATGTCCGACTCTTTGCGACCCCGTGGACTGAAGCCCACCAGGCTCCTCCGTCCATAGGACTCTCCAGGGAAGAATACTGGAGTGGGTTGCTGTTTCCTTCTCCAGGGGATCTTCCCGACCCAGGGATCGAACCCAGGTCTCCTGCATTGCAGGCAGATGCTTTAAACTCTGAGCTACCAGGGAAGCTGCTAATCCCAAACTCCTAGTTTATTCATCACTCCCCTTTCCCTTTCGGTAACCAGAATTTATTTTCAATGTCTGTAACTTACACCATTTTTAAAGATGATTTTTAAAAAGTAATGTATAGTTCTAAAGAACAGACTAACATTTTCTGAGGACTGCGGGTCCACTAGGGCAATAACATGTGGGATCTGGAAACACCCATGAACTCGTGTGAACCATGGCAGCCGCCTCTATAAAAGCCTCTGAGCTGCTATTTTAAGGAAGTGAAAGAGAACTGAAGAGTGTCCTGTTGTAACACAACTCTTGCGGGCCCCAGCCTTCCTCTGCTGGCCCCAGTCTTCCTCTGCTGGCTTTGCCCTTGGCCTGCCTCTGGCCAGGTTCCTGCAGTGACCAGAGTCTCATGTTTGCCAGGGTGGCTTAAGTTTTGTTTGCATGTACAAGTCTGGGCACACTGGTAATTTCAGACCATCAGGATAATATAAAAAATAATGTGTCTTGTGGAGTTGATCAACAACCCAGCCTGTAGAAATGTAGATAAAAACTGAGGTTAGGGAGGTAGTGACTCCTGCCAGAGCTGGGGACTATGCCAGAGTCCTTGGTGTTGATGCCATCTGAGGCCCACAGGGATTTTAATCCGCTGAACTGAGCAACCAAGTCTTGGGCCCAGACAGGGCAACAATCTAGCAGTACCACCAAAGGGGATTCATGCCCTACACCGGGAGAAGGCCTTGGACTAGGTCCCCAAAGGCCCAGTCCTGCCCCGATCCTACAGTCCATTCCTGTGCTCAGCAAAGCTTTTGTTGTGCCTGTGGAACCCCCGCCTAAATGCTGGGCACAGGACAGGACTACTTGTCCCCAGCTGTTCACAAGAACGGGTGCCGGCGCCGTTGACTGACGCTGACCGCTAGAGGGACCTCCACTCCAGGTCGCGGGGTTCGAGAGCGGCCAGATCCTAGGGTGACTCAGTCTCCGAATTGGGGGCGCTCAGAGACAAGAAATGAGACTGCCTTCAGGCCAACCTCAATTTGAACTAGATCGCTTGGGCCCAGAAGTCCGCACACCCAACGGTTGCTGCTCTGGGACTGCTTCTAAAACATTATTTCTATGACAACTCTTTTTGCAATTCTCGACCCAAGTTCCCTTTCTGCTTTTCGCTTTTATTCCCTATGGCCAAGGAACGGTGCTCAAGGTCTGGAGAAGCCCAGGGAACGGGGAGCCGAGGACCGCCAGGCGTCACCCGGGGCTGGAAGGGTGCTGGAGAGGGAGGTGACAAGAGCAGGGGCGGGGCTCCTAGGGGCGTGGCCGCCGGAGAGAGGCGGGGCTTAGGGGAACGGTAAAGTCGGCTTAGGAGGCGGTGCTGGAGCTGGGGCTGGGCGGGGCTGGGGCTGGACCGGCGAGGGCTGAGCAGGTCCGAAGGGGCGGGGTTGACGAGGCAGGTCGCTAAGGAACTAGAACTCGTGGCGGTTGGGTCCCTGCGGGCTGCCACGGAGCCTAGAGGGAGGGGGCGTGGCGGAGGGGCGGTCCCGGGGGAAGGGGGGCGGTCTGGGAGCCGGCGCTCCTGGACTAGCCTCCCGAGTCTCCAGTGGGTCCCCGCCCCCGTCACGTGGGCTCCGGACGCGGCCGCTGCCGGTCGGTCCGCTGGTTGGTCGGTTAGTTGGTCGGTGGGTCAGTGGCCTGCTGTTCGTTTCTCGGCTCTCATGTTTGGAGGTGGGGGGGACAAGTGAAAGGCCCGCACACCTGAGCTGTCCGGAGAGGAGCCCCGCACTCAGGTCAGTGGGTTCTCCCCACGCCCCCCGGGCCCACTGCGCAGGCTGAACTGGGAGCCCCCGCAGGGGAATTGGCTTAGGAACTGAGATCCCCGAGTGTATCCCAGACGCGAGGGCGGGGACCCTCCTCCCCTTCTTTTGCCAGATTGGGAGGAGAATATAACTCCTGGGGATTTGCTTCGCGTCTCCTCCCAGTCCTGTCTGGAGTCTACGGACTGTCCGCGCCCCTACAGGTGCCGGGATGGCCCTGGAGATGCGCAGGGTGACCAGTCATCATAGTTGTGTGTAGTGTGTCAGAGCTCTGCTCAGTCGGTTGGAGCAGCGGCGTAGTCTAGAGAGATAGCCCAAGGTGGTCGGGAAGCTTAAGGTCCGTTTTGCCCAAGCAAGTCGATGTTCCACAGACCGTGCGTCCAGCTACAACGCCTTAGCTGAAATCCACTCTGTATTGTAATTGGAAAAATGCAACAGGCTTTTCCAAACCTCAAGCCACAGCGTCCCAACAGACGGCAAGACGGGGATGGTTCTGTTTGAAAGAGGGTTCCTCTCCTTCATGACATCCTAACTCCAGACCTTCAGTTGTTACTCAGATGAAAATAAGATTATATATTTAAAGACCAGGGCTTCCAAAGTGCGCATAAGATCAAAACAGGCACTCTAGCCAGCATTTAGTAAGTCCTCTTAAAAGACAAATCCAGAGCATTTTTACTTTTAGAGCAGCTGGGTGTTTGTCTCCCTTTGTATATTTTCGTTCACTTCCTGTCTCATATCTTTCTCCCAGTTCTTTAATCAATTATACTACAAATCTGCAATGTTACCAAATTTTATGTTGCATTCTATGAAGTTTAATGCCCAACAAAGGCAGTTGGCTGTACACAGAATTGATCTTCTGTTTGTTCAGTCTTTGTTGTTTGTACTACATGAAAAAATACTTGATTTAGAGGTTTTCTCTTTTACTTGAGGCTTAGGTAGTCTGTATGTAATCTGCTTATATTCATATTTAGATGATTTTGAAGTGGGAGATGAGGGGGAATGGTGAACTTTTACTGCACTCATTCATAATTTTTACTTAATAATACATTATTGTTAGTATTACTTGAGATTCAGTGATGTGCCAGTTATTAGCATATTGCTACTACAGAGATAAACAGCATTATGGTCTCTTTACTGGGTCAGCTATGTGCTACAGGTGCCTGACAAGTAGAATGAAATAAATGGTATGAAGGAGGTAAGAGCAAAGTGTTGTAGGAATTTATCTTTCATCTGACTGTGTAAAACCTGGGATAATTTCAGGAAGGGGGTGACACGTGCATGGTGGACCTTGAAGGATTTCTCTAGGCAGAGGTAGGTAGAGTGTGACCTGCCCTGTGAGAGGCAGGCAAGCACTTCATAGCCTGAGAAGTAGCAAGTGGCTCAGCTTGGCTCCAGTGGCAAGTGAGAGACAATAAAGCTGGTGATGAGGAAGAAACCTGTTCCCAGCGGGCCATGAAGGCCAGGTGGAGAAGTCTGGGCTTTGAAATCATGAGCCTCAATAATGGCTTTTAAGCAGGAGGTTGATTGATGGTTGTCTGAATTTAAAGTCTGGGACCTTGGCCCTTGACCCTTTCAGCCTCCCAAACCTCTAGCCCAGTGGAGAAAATCTAGTAAATATTTGTGGAATGAATGATCTGGCAACACTTAGTAGCAGTGCTTTTCAACCTTTAACAAGCTTAAGAGTCACCTGGGGATCTCATTCAAATGCAAATTCTGATTCCTAGGTCGGGGTGGAATCTGACATTCTGCATTTCTCGGAAGTTCTCAGCAGTATAGCACCTTCACTTATGTATAGCAAGGATTAAAAAAAAAAACAAAAACAGTTTGCAAACCTGGCTGAGACTCAGAATTGCCTAGGGAGCTTTTAAAATTACTCAGATTAAGTAGGTCTGGCATGTTTTTACCAAATTCCTCTGTGATTCTGATGAAGGCCAAGTGGAAACTGCTGGGTA
This sequence comes from Capra hircus, assembly GCF_001704415.2. NCBI lineage: Eukaryota > Metazoa > Chordata > Mammalia > Artiodactyla > Bovidae > Capra > Capra hircus. Next base: position 37,213,084 of record NC_030822.1, read on the forward strand.
AGAGACCCTCAGGTTGGAGAAGCCCAGTGGAAGATCAATTAAGATAGAAGTGACTAGGGCCTGTGCTGGATCCCAGAGAGGATACAGGTAGGAGAGACTAGAGAGACAGAATCTATGGGCTAGGGGGCCAGATGGAGAAGTGAGGAGGGAGGAACAGTCCTGAAAGAATTGCGCTTTCAACAAGGAATGGCGTACGTAGCCTTAGGCTGTCACATTTGCGGTAATTTTTGGAAGCTGTTTTTCACTTGGCTATCAAAAACATTTCCTTCCTGATACATAGATTTGTTCATGACACTTCTGCTTGAAATCTTCTGGTGGATCCCCTTTTGCAAAACATGGGAAGGAATAGCTAATATGAACAGCGCCGTTGAGGCATTTAAATGTTGAGGCAATAAACTTAAAAGGTTTATTAAGTTCCCAGACTGAGCACCCTCATTCAAGAAGTAATCACTCAAGGAAAAAAAAAAAAAGATGTCACACTGTCATCACTTGGTGTGGGCACAACTAGGCTGACACTCTTGGCAGCTTTGTGTCTTCCTGAGTCGCTATTTTTCCTGCTTCCTCCTTCCTCAGAGCAGTTCCACTTGTTTTCCTAGCATCGTTCTTTGGTTTCAACACTTGATGACACCTGTGTGTCTCAGTTTTTGCAGAATCCAGTGCTGGTCCCAGAAGGGCGGGCTGTATCCTTTATAGACTCTGAAAGCCAGGACTTGCAGATCTTCATGAGGGCCATTCTTATCTCTCATGCAGTGAATGCTCTGCTAGGAGATGCTGTCTTAGAGCATCTGTTTACCTTTAGACCTAGATCTCCTCAAGGCTTTGAGAGCTCCAGGGTGCTGCTCACTCTCAGCTTTATCTTCGGGAAATTTATGATTTCTATTAGTGCTTCTAGGTAGTCCTTACTATGGTGCTTCCTTGTAATTCTTACTTTGATTTCCTCTTTCAGTCACAAACACATTTATGCACACGAGAACCCAGCTTTCACTATGCACAGTGCTTTTAGTCATCATGTTCCATGTTGTATAGTAATCTTGGCTTCTGTAACACATTTGTAGATGGAAGGTATAGACAAGATGGAATAGGCTTGCCTCTGAAAGGGATAAAGTATACCATCCTTATTTGGCATTCAGAGTTCCACAGAGGCTGGCAATAATTTGACTCACTAGCTGCATCTCCACTGTTCCCCAAACCAAGTAGCTTAACAATTTCTACATTTTGTGCCTCTCTGCCTTTACATACACTATTTTCTCTTCCTGGGAAGTCCTTTTGTCCCTGCTCTGCAAGATTCATGCACTCTTGCTAATCCTTCAGGAGGCAGATCAAAGTCTTGAAACACCTCTCCCTCCCCAACCCCCAAGTCATTTTTGCTGTAGCATCCGGTTCGGATCTCTGCTATGGTACTTAATGCACATCATTTGCATGTCTCTCTGTCCACACCCTCTCTAAACTCTGAGCTGCCCTGGGGCTGCGTCAGCCCTTATGTTCCACCCAGCACTCAGCAGATGTTGAGGAAGAGTTTGTGGCAGAGGAGGACCTTGAGCTAGCTGGTGTTACAGTGTTGCCTTCAGTAAAAGAGGGTAAAGGCAGATGGTTTTGTGCTGGAGATAAGGCAAGGAACAAGAGCAGAACCTGAAAGACTAGGACAAGCCTGATGAGTGGCCTGCAGGGCTGGAGTCATAGGGTGGGCTGGGGAGAGGACTCTGGGAGAAGTGAGGCTGGAGTCTTAGGCTGGGGAGAGATCCTGGAAGGTCTTGAAAGCTGAAGTTAAAGAATTTAAATGTAATGTCGATGACCTTGAGACTAGGTGGAGGCTGTGCTTTCAGGAGGATTCCAGGCTAAGAAGGGCAGGTTGGAGAGATAGGGAGGGGTTAATGAGAATGTGCTATTGGAATAACCCATTGCAGTAGATTAGGACCTAAATCAAGTCAATGGGTGGAGAGGAGTGAACAGAGGTGAATGAGCTTGCCAAGAAATCCTGCAGGATTTGGTGACTGATTAGATTTGAGGGAGAGAGAAAAGAGTCAAACTGGACACTGACATTTTGTGCTAGTTTGCTGGGAGAAGAATGAAGCAATTGTTAGCAGCATGAGAGTATGGAGGAGCTCCTTGGAAGGGGGAAGGGAGATGAGGGTGGTTGACTGCCTTTGGAGTCAGGAGGGAGCCTTGGGTAGTTTCTCGCATGCTCCCTATATTTTTACCCATGAGGATGATGACATCCACAGACACCTACCCAGGGTCACCCAGCTGCTGGTGGCAGAAATCAGGCCTTCTGGCCCTGGGTTCTGTCCTATGTAGCTCAGTGGGTTTGAACAGATGAGTGTTGTTGGAAAGTCCAGATGGAGACTCCATTAGGCAATGAAAAATGAGAAAGAGACCAGGTTTGGGGCAAATTCAGCCTGCAGAACAGCTAAGACTGGAGACTTAAAGGTCAAAGACTCAGAGGGAAGTGTCTGTAGCAGCCAAAGCCACTGGCGGTGTGAAGGCTCATGAGATCTTTCTGTTTTGTGGTGATGGGAAGTAGGGAGTGCTTTATGGTATCAGCACTCTTATAGTTGTTAGTGCTTAGTGCAAGTACATGGGTATTAAATGGTTTTTCTGGGAATGCAAGCATCAATCCGTCAGTTCCACAGAAAGATGTATTCTAAGGACCCAAATATCCCCCACCCTGCCCTCTTCTTACCATCAGCAAGTTTTAGGGACACATCCAAAGAGTTTTGAGAAGTTGCCTGTGTAGTATTGGAGTGAGGGTGGTGGGGATGCCTATCTGGGGAAGGCAGTCAACCTTGAGAACCTTTTCTAGGCAAAGACCTGTGTGTAGGGCCAGGGTCAGGGATTTAGATGGTTGAGTGAGGGACAGAGCTGTCCAAAAAGGAGGGAAGGCCTTTTCTAGAATCTACACTGCTGCCAAGAGACTCAGTGGCCCTGAGGTTGGATTTCCTCCCCTCCTTACCTTTCCCTTCCACAACTCTGTACCTGGCCAGGCTCCCCAGCCTTTCAGGATGAGTCCTACCTTTGTCATGACACAGTGGTTACCTCGGTTTGCAGGCAGAGCTGGGTTAACATGTGTGAAGCCTTTAGATGATTGCCTGGCATATGATAATTGCCCAGTAAAAACAAAGACACAAGAAATGCTGGGATTCAACTTTGAGTCAAACTTGCAAGCCTCTTGGTTCTTTTGAGTTATGTAGCTGGGTCTGACAAGTTTCTATTTCATCTTGTTTTGAGTGTGTGTGTATTCTACTGAGACCAAAGTGTGTGCATGAGCCTGCTGACCCATGCTAAAGTATCAGCGACAGCCCTAGATTGCAGACTGGATACTTGAGTTGTCCCTGTCTCTGAAACAGCTTATTCAGAGTCAAGTGGGTGGCAGGCCTACTAACAAACCTCCAGGAAGACGTTGTCAACCCAGGTGAGGCCATGGGGAACTGATCCTGTCACAGCTGCTCCCTCACCTCTCAGGGCTGTGCTCTTGAGCACCTCTGTTTCCTCCCAGGATGAGGACAGGTGTAGGCAAGGAAGTAACCCAAATCCCAGGATTGCTCTGCTGGCTCAGGGACGCCGCCAGTGTCTGCTGGTCGCCAGGCATTTTTGGTGGGCACAGTCAGAGCCATGCCCAGACCCCCAGCTAAAGACATAAATCCACAGTGCCTTGTGAGCATGGTTGGAATGGCCCACTCAGCTGTGGCTGGGCAGGGAGCACTCTGACCAGGAGGACCATTCCTATGACTGCACTGGGGTGTCCTGAGAGGTCTGAGCAAACGTCTCCAAACTGCTCCTGATAGAAAGGTGCAGAGAGCCCACCAGAAGGAACTCCTTGTGTTGACAGTATGTGTGTGTATGTGAGAGAGAGAGTTGTGTAGGAGCCAGGGGATCTGCCACAGGGACCAAGGGAGCAGAGAAGGGCAGAGCCACAGCTCAGGTTCGGAAGACCAAGAACAGGTTGCTCTTGTTCCTTGCATGCACGCGTGACAACTCCTCTCTTCAGGGCAACGGTTTCCTTCCCGCAACAGGCTCTGTTTCCCTAATTCAGAGGTTTCTGCATGAACTGCAGAGGTTTCTAGCTTGACACTGAACTGCTTCCTGGATGAAACAGTTGTATGTAGACTGACCTGGGAAAGCTGCCTCCAGAGGGAAGGCAGAGAGGAACTTCTGGCTTTGGTGGGTTTTACAAAGGGCTAGTCTCCTGAGGTGGGCAGTGTTATTCCCATTTATGCGAGGGGAGCAGGTGCCAGGGAAGGAAAGTGTGTGTGTGTAAGTTTCTAGAATAGTCAATTTAATTTATTGTCCAAACTGGGACACTTCTGAGAGCGAAAGGAGGCAAATGCTGAGCTGGACGGGATCCTGGGATGACTGGACTGTCTCAGGCATCCTGGGATGTGTGGTCTCAAACTGCAAATTCAGTAAATAACTGGGAGAGGGGCTGGGGGAATAAGGGTTAGTGTAGGGCCGGGGGGGGGGGGGGGGGGCGGGGCAGGAAGAAGTTAGAACTCAAATTCGGTTGAGAAAGGATTCTTTTAATTCGACATTTTACCGCAGCACAGGAATAGTTCTTGGCTCTGACACCTGACCTCTGCTGCTTGTCATGAGAAAGTTTTATTACATAAGCTCTTCCTGCAACCAGCCAAGACATCTGGTTCTTTGATGCAATGCCGCTCTCCCGGTAACAGGCACCACTGCCCTGCGTGGCCAGCTAGGTTTTCACTGCGTGGCTCACTGGAGCTGCACAAAGCCTCTGACAGAGGTGTTCCCCTGCTGCTGGAGATGAGAAAACTGACTCCTCACCCACCCCCTTGACAAGGGTATGGCGGGCGGCGGGTGTCTGCCACCCTGGGGACTTTGCTTATCTCGTCTCTGAGGGCTCTGCCAGCTCAGACAGTCCTTCATTTAAATCCTGGCTCTCCTCAGACCTTCTGTTGTTCCTTTGAGCCAGTCTCCCTCTCTGAGCTTGAGATTCCTCACCTGTCATATGGGAACAATGATGGGTCGATTTCATTTGGATGTTGTGGGATGACGACGCGTTATTAAATGTTGGCTGTAGCGTTTGGCTCATCATAAGTACTAAGTGGCATTATTAGCCTCCTTGGCTCAGGAAGCCTGGCAAATAGACTTCGTCAAGAGGAGTGGGGTCCATCACCCAGAGGGTTTATAATGAAATTTCAGGGGGCAAGTAGTATCGTCTGGGCCTCCAGGTGTAACCCCTACAGTGGAAGTGAGCAGGAGGTCCAGGAGGCAAGAGTCCATGGCAGGGTGAGGGGACAGGCTGACTGCTGATGGCCAGTCACCAGCGTGCGGGACAAGGACAACAAACAGAGCTCAGAGCTCGAACCAGCTCGATGGGACGTGGCGGGGTAAAGGCAAAGTCCTGCCCTTAGGCTCCCAAAATCAATTCGTACCTTTTCCACCCAGCCTCGTAGAAAAGCCCACAGAACTTGGCTTTAGCTTGCCTACGTTAATAGAAGTCCTGGCTTTAGACCTTGCTGGGGAGGGGGTTGTCCTATTTTTCCCTGAAGTGGCCAAGGCAGGCCACACCTGAAGGTGGTACCCTGGGCACCACACTTCGGGAGCAGTAGAGGAGAGCCCCTTACTGCATCAAAACTGGAATCCCTGTCTTGTAAGCCTTTTAAGGTCCTGGGACAGATAGCAAATACAATGGTTGTGACTGTGCATTTCAGCTGCCATATTCTGTGTTGCTCAGAGAGCAGGACTGAGGAGTCACGGTGGTGATGGTAGAGAGGATTACAGAAGAGGTAGGTTTCAGTTTGACATGATGTAGGAAATTCCAAATAACTCAAGCTTCTCTCTAGGGCCAGGTGACTGTTTTAGAGCATGTATTGGAATCTACCTGTAGAGGGTATTGTCCAGCCAGCATTGACTAGAGAGGAATTTGTAAAATAACAGAGAAGGCAGACTTTGCTGAAAGGTTGGAGGTCTTACTAAAAGTGCTGTAGGATCTGGAGGGATGAATGGTGTCTTCTGAGCAGAGAAGCAGTGACTTGCAGCTGATGTAGGTGGTGGGGAACCAGGGTGGCAGGCTGGGGAAGGGTGGCAGTGAAGCTGTGAAGAAGCTTCTCCATCCTAGGTCATAGGATGAAGTCCCACCCAGTGCAGGAGTTGGGAGACTGGAAGGGCTCTGAGGATGTGCCTTTGTGGGATGAACTTTTGAGGCCATGATCCCAATGTGATTGCACTACGTGTATTCCCTGCTGATGCCTTGCCCTGACCACCTGACTGGGGCACAAAGGCTCTTACAGGCTCGTGGGCCCTTCCTTGAAGGTTTTACAAACACGGAGTCCTGGTACCTGGAGGACCAGGGCCACGTGGTCTGAGACACTGAGCTCGTTGCATCCTAGAGGGAACGGTGGGTGTAGAAGGGAAAGGTCCAGGAGGGCGGTGGGCACAACACCAGGAATTCTGATCTACTGTCTGCAGCCTGGGACACAGAGCCAGCTCCCAGCCCCGAGAGGAGGCAGGGAAGGGCTGTGGGGAGCAGGGCCTTCTTCATGTAGGCTGAGGTTTTGGGTGGGACATGCGGTGGGATGATAGAGAGTGCTGTGGTTAAGCAACGTGGATGCCTGACGAGCACACAGTCCCAGCCAGGGTGGCAGGGAGGGGAGCCTGGTAAGGCTGGTAGGAGGCCAAGGAAGCCCCCAAATGAGCATTGTCCCACTGGATCTAGGAAAACTCTTTTAGCTGCAGAGATGGAACATAATTCCTAAGTATCCTAGAGTCAGTAGACTTGTTACCTCATTTATCATTTCAGTCATTTTTATGATTTTTTTTTTTTTTTAATCATCTTCCATGTAGAGAACTGTTACGGTGGGAACACAAGATGAGTAAGAACATGTCCCCTGCCTGGATGGAATTTAAGGAATGTACCCCCCACTCCAAGTAGACAGTAATAACCACAGAGAAAGCGCAATGGATGCTCAAGAGGAAAGAGGGGTTGGGGCACCTGGCTTGCCAAGGAGAGGGCATTTGAGGTGTGTCTTGAAGGAAGGTTGGACCAGAGACACCCCTTTCTATGGAGGTAAAGGAGGGCATTTCTAGCAGAGGGAAAGGCGATGTACAAAGCAAGGCATGGATGGTGAGTTAAGGGGCATGTGTGGAAAACAGCCAGTGGTTTGTTTTGGCTAGAGCTGGAGGAGTGAGGGAGGTTAGCGAGGGATCCGGGGACTGGAGACTGTCATTTACTAAGCATGCAGTGTGCATCAGATGTGCTCACTTACATCTCACAGGAGCCTGTCAGGGCTCTAGCTGAGGAGGACCCTGACTCAGGATAAGTGACTTTCCCACGGTTCCCTGGCTGACGAGTGGCCGAAATAAGACTGATGCCCAATCTACCTGATCCTCAAACCCGTGATTTTTCCACTGTATTGTGCCACCGCATTGAGAGTTCAGATTATTCAGAGTCTTTGGTTTATCAGGAAGATCAGCTCTTCATGTTGAGGCAGGAAGGTGGTCAGACGGCATTAGCCTGTTAGAAGCACTTGGCGGACAGGGCCAGGTTGCCGTGATGTATACTGGCCCCAACATAATATATGCACACGCTTGCATGCACACACACATTTATAAATTAAATCTCTAAAACAGGAGGTTGCACAGTTGTACATGGTGTCACAGAAACTCATGTTTCCTAAGTGCTATTGGCACTTGCTGATTTCCTGGCTGAATTCCTCTATTTTCCCTCCCACTCAAAATATAACCCAAGATAAGCCAGAATCATTTCTAATTTATACAAAAAGATTCTTGACTTTAGCTGCCTTATCGTTAGCAACAAGTTCCTTATACCCCACCTGTTAGGACCCCTATGGTGTCAGCTGTCAAGGGGTGTTAAGCAAGATGGTGGGTTGGAAGAGTGGGGTGAGGGTGAGAGAGAAACCTGGGTGGTAGCCTAGGTGGAGGTGTGGAGGTGGAGGGGAGAGGCCGACTATTCTGGAAGCGTTTGCTGGGAGCCTGCCCGTGCAGGGGTGTGGAGTGGGCACTGGGATACCTGCGTGAAAGGAGAGCATTGTTCTCATTGTTCCCAGTGTCGTGTTCAGGGTCTGAGCAGGTGGGTGCTGCTGGTGGCTGCCTGCTGCAGTTGGGAGCTCTTTCTTATCCTGTGTCCTGTGGAGTCTGCCCCTTACCGCTGATCAATCAGGCTTACACGGGGCGCTGCTGTTCAGTTCGGCCTTCCTCCTGGAGCTTAGAACCCAGACCCAGCCCTGGCAGCCACACCCAGCTTTTGTCCTCAGGGCAGTCCTGGAGTCCTTCAGGCTTCTAATTGGAAGGTTTCCCTCAGCCCGGGAGGAAGCCAGAGAAGACTACCTAAGAAGGCTGATGTGCTAAGAAGGCTGATGTGCTAAGGAGGGTGTATGTGGGCTGCAGTGTCTTGGGATCTCACGTTAACAGGGCACTTAAGGGGCGGAGAGCGCTCTACCTTCATGTCCTGTCTGCTCATCCTGAGCACTTGGGAAACTGTTAGGGGCTGCTCCAGGGTCAGAAATCCAGGCCTCATATGTCATGATTACTTACATTTCAAAGAAAAGTTTACTTTTAATTTTTTTGGCCATACCGTGCAGTTTGCAGGGTCTCAGTTCTCAGACCAGGGATTGAACCTGGGTCCCAGCAGTGAAAGCCTGGAATCCTAACCACTAGGCCACCAGGGAACTCTTGAAAGAGAATTTCAAATAAGCCTGGTTACAATCAAGCGAGGAATGACATTCACAGGAGGATTCTACAGGCCATATGAAGCATGCGTCTCATTGCATCCCAGTTACACACGTGTATGGAAACTGTTCCTTAGTGACTTGGGAGTGTTGCCTGTTTGATTCTAGGTGTCTATGAGAGTGCGATGTCCACTGGGAGCAATCGTGGGCCTCTCTGGGACACCAGTACACGTTGGCGGTCTCCTTGCAAGGCCATCTCTGAGTTACTAAGGGCTTGCCTGACATCAGTGCCTGGGGCTGGGGACCTCCAGCTCCATGGATATGGTCAGGATTTGGTCTTTCCTCTCCTCAACCCCTGGAATTTAGCCTCCATGTTTGGGATCCCCCAGGTCCATCTCCCCAGCTGTGACTTCTCTGACAGGTGCCTGCCTCCAGATGGCCCTTGAGCATCATAAACTCTGCCTCTCTCCCTCCCTAAGCTGAGTGCTGGGTGGGACTGGCAGAATGGCTGAGGAAGGCGCATGTCATCAATAGGAACCTTACCTTCTGAAGGCCCTGCAATTAATTAGGGGGACCCTGGGGTCCTCCTAATTAATTGCAGGCTGGCCTCAGGAGATTTGGCAGTTTCTTAAAGAGAGTCAGTGTTGGATATTCAGCATTTAGGCCCTGCTAAGGAGTCTTGGCTAACAGTGCAGTGGGGACACAGTCCCCAAGAGGGGCCAGGCTCTGAGCCAGCTGGTTGACTGCGCCCCCTCCTAACCCTCTGACCAGCCCTGTGTGAGACAGATGGTAATACCTCCAGTACACAGTGACCTAGAGGTTAATCTGTGTTACCCAAGGTCAGAAACTAGCCCAGCTCTAAGTAGTGGAGCCAGGATTTAACCCCAGGTCAGTCTGAGTCCAAAGCCTGGACTCTGTTGTACTGTGCTCTGCTCCTTCAGGTGAAGGAGGAAGGAGCCGCAGAGACCTGGAGCCCGTATTGGGCTGGGCGCTGGGCCTCTGGTGTCAGGACTGCCTTCCCCTTCTGTGGCCACTTTACAACACACGGGCTTCCACACCTTCCACTTTGAGACAGAGGAACTTTTCGGGTGTCTCCCATGGGGAAGTAATGGCCCTGCTTGATGGAAAAGAACGGTTGAGAAAGGTGGAAGAGAGGCCCCCCGGAGCTCTTACAGGTGCTCCCACTCCCCTGCCATCACACTGACAGACTTCCAGGAGCCAGACATCATGGATGCCCAGGGAGGCGACACCTTGTGCAGGGCAGTCCCCAGCCAGCTGGCCTGTGAGTGTGTGTGCAAATGGGGGATTCCTGGATCGCTTTTCTTAGGAAAGTCCCTGAGCCACTCCGGCCTAAGTGCCCTTAAGGGAGGGAAATGATCTGACTGGCAAGTGTCTTGTGACTGGTGAGCTGAGGTTAAGGGGACTGGCTTAGCCCCTCCCTTCACCCATCAAACGCTGGATTGTTGAATTGCCTTGAAGAGAAGAGGGCTGGGCTCAGGGTTCGTGACTCCTTGAATGCAGCTTGACAGCTGGTCAAGCTGTGAGGTCTTTGGGTTTCCTACCTACAACATACCAATGGTCTCACTGAATGGTCTTCGTCCCCAGGCAGGACTTGACTCAGAGCTGATTTACAAAGAAAAGAGAAAGGACTGCTAGAAACTGTCCTTACCTGGATGTTGTTTACGGTCTGGAGATACAAAGCCATCTCTTAGACTGAGAGGGAAGAGAAAACCAGTGGATGAGAACAGATACCCATGTCTCTGGAGAGGAGACTGCCTTCTTCCTGTAGCTTTGCCCAGCATGCTTCCCAGATCAGATGGGGGAGTGTGTCAGTCTGTTAGGGCGGCCTTAACAGAATAACCACAGACTAGGTGGGTTAAGCAAGAGAGCTTTTTCTTCTCATGATTCTGGACGCTAGGAGTCTAAGATCAAGGAGTCGGCAAGATTGGTCTCTTCTGAGGCCCCACTCTTTGGCTTGTGAATAGACATCTCCTCCGTGTGTCTTCACGAGCTCTTCCCTCCGTACCCGTCTGCGTCCTTATAAGGACACCAGTCAGATTGGATTAGGGCTCACCCTAATCATGTCATTTTAACTTAATTACCCCTTTAGAGATCTTATTTCTAAATACAGTCACATTCTGAGATCCTAGGGGTTAGGACTTGAACATCTGAGTTTGGGAGAGGGGGGCACAATCCAGGGTGTCCCCAGTAACAGGGTGTTTCCCAGATTCTCAGTGAACAAGGCCAGGTGTCATGATGAGGGTTGGAGAGGCATCACTGCCAGTCCTGCCAAGGGACCAGGAGAGGCAGGTAGACTCGGCCCAGCTAGTGGAGGAAGTGGGATTGGCTTCGTCCAAAGGCTCAGCCCAGAACAGTCCAGGCCAAACCATTCCCTATATTCTCTCTGGCAGCAGTGGGTTCTGCATGGTGGCTTCACCCAATTTCCATGTCCCCTCAGACCTCCAGGGAAGACAGAGTTGCTAATCTTCCACTAACACTCTCTAGCTGGGCCTATAGAGAGCCCCCTTCTCCGCTGATGGAGGCAGGAGCCAGGCTGTTGCTGGTGCACACATCCTGTCTTTAACTTTAGTTATCTCCTATTGGTTTAAACTTTTTTATATACAAAAGGAAAGCTATTGCATTGTTTCAAAACTAAACTCTTTAACACATGTTGAAATGAATGTTCAAAATACAGAATAAATGTTGATTAATTCAATTAGTATTTACCAGGAGCCTGCCAAAATTCTGGGGCCTGTGCTCCTCCCCAGGCAGCTTGGGAGGCTCGTAGGAGGTAGCTGGCTGAAGGCAAAAGTTATGCATGAGGCCCCGAAACTCTAGATGATAGAGAAAACTTGCCAGTTCAGATCTGTTTATTTCCTTGTTGCTTAGCACTCTCAAATAATAGAATCAAGAGAAATGCCTGGTTTTATCATCCATTAAGGGAAGTTACATCTTCTTCTCCCATTGGTGCTTTGTGACTATAATTGCATCATCAGTTAGCTCACGCCAACACCAACCGTGGCCAGGTTCCTCTTCTGGCAGAGCTGCTTTTGCCTCTGAGTATCAGACCACAAAGAGAGGGGCTTCAGGTGTGGTGAAAGTAAGGAAGTGGATACTGGTTGTGGTTCTCTGAGGAGACAAGTGAATAACACATCCTCCTTGCTCTCAAGCATCTTAATTTGGAAGGGGAGCCAGATATATTGAGAAATCATATAAATAGAGCTGGAAGGGAGATGATAAAGGGGAATGCAAGTGTGTCAGGAGCAGAGTGGAGGCAGTTAGCACCTTGGGGCCCCAAGGGAGGGGTGTCAAGAAAGGCTTCTTCAGGTTGGTGCATTTGTATAAAGACTTAGAATGGGTGAGTTTTGAAAGTACAGATGTAGAAAAGCATCCCAAACAGAGGAAATAGAGAAACAGGAAAACCTTTCTGTATTGAGGGAGTAGGCAGTGACTGAGAGGTGGCTCAGTGGTAAAGAATCCTCCTGCCAATGCAGGAGATGCAGGTTTGATCCCTGGGTCTGGGAGGATCCCCTGGAGAAGGAAATGGCAACCCACTCCAGTATTCTGGTCAGGAAAATCCAATGGACAGAGGAGCTGGTTGGACGGACCACAGTCCATGGGGCCACAAAAGAGCTGGACATGATTGAGTGACTAAACAACAGCAAGTGATGGAGAGCACAGTGAGAAGTGCAGCTGGGGAGGTGGCTCTTTCCGGAGAACTTTGATGGCAGAGCTACAGCATGCAGCTTTGCTCTGAAACAGTGGAGAGCCATGAGGGGCTGAGAGCAGAGGAGGGATGTCAGGAGCTTCGGGAAACTTACCCTGCCTTCTCTGGGAAAGATGAGTTGAAGAAGGGTGAACTAGAAGCAGGAAGTTGAGGGAAACAGCTTTGGAAATCCAGACGAGAAACAGTGAGGGTCTGGACAGAGGTGGTGAGAGTTTGCTCAGATGTGAGGACTTTTAGGGAGGCTGAACGGCCCTGCAGAAGGAACACCGTCTGCATTGTCAGGAACTTAGGTTCATATCTCAGTTCTGTTGGCTCCGAATCTGGTGTCACTCTCTGGAAAAGTCTAGATCCCTAAGTGGTGGATTAAAGAAATAAGCAAACTTGTGTTATTTTTTAAAAAGCCTCAAACATTCATACAAGTGGAAGGAATAGTTTAATGAATCTGCCCACCCAAAACCCAGCTTCAACACTAACTTCTCACTGGTTCTGTTTTTTTATGGGGTGATCTTTGAGATAAGGCTTTTGAAAGTATTCAAGCTGGGGCTGCATTGCAGCATGTCTCTGAATCTGTCTACTATCAGGTCCAGGTGGTGAAATGACTTGATGTCCATTTGTTCTTCCCAGGGCCTAAAGTTGTGTGCACGTGTGTGAGTGTGTGTCCATTTTCTCTGCCATGAGAGGAACCGAGAGGGTAGCTGCCTTTGAAGGGTGTGTGCTGGCCTGAGGAACCCCACCCCCCCTCCCAGAGGCTCCTGTCAGTGAGATAGAGTTCTGTCTGCCCCAGGGACAGGTGGGTGTGGACCGAGGGAGAGGACAGAGGTGAGGATGATGTGCAGGTCCGTGGGCTGGGTCAGACACCCTCATCTTCCATCCGTCGGAGGCTCCTTGTGGCCTGGGGTCTGATTCATGCTGACCAGACTGACAGGCCTGGACTATAAACCAGACACCAACAGACTTATTTGCTTTGGCCGATGTCATCCAGCGGCTACTACGAATGCCTGTTTTCCCACCTTCCTGGCATGACCACAGCTGGGAAAGTGAATTATAAGGCCATCCACAGGTGGCTGGGGAGCCAGGCTCCCAGAGAGAAGGCACCCTGTGGATGGGGGCATGTCACCCCAGGCTGCCATGAGGCTGCCTTGTAGTGATCACTGCTCGTACCCGCAGAGATGGTATATCTGTGCCGCAGACCAACCCTGACCAGTGCTTCTGTTGGTACTGTTGCTTCATCCTTCACTGAAAGTGACCCTGGTTGTCAGGGGGGAGGGGTGTGTGGTAAGTGTACCACTTAAATGCCCTCTGAGTTTGGCATTAATTGAAAAATAAGACCAAGAGTCAGACAAGTGGAGACCAAGATATCAGTTCCAGGGCTAATAAAGGTGTTTAGAGAATGTGGCTAATAGTACTCTCAGTGTATCCTTTTGTTTTTTAATGTAAGTTTATTCATCTGTTAATTTTTGGCTGTGCTGGGTCTTTGTTGCTGTGTGGTGGCAGTGTGGGAGCGACTCTTCATTGCGAAGTGCAGGCTCTAGGGCACATGGGTTTCAGTAGTTGTGGCACACGGGCTTAGTAGCTCCACAGCATGTGGACCACTTCCCTCTGGCAAGGCGGCCCCGGAAACAGAGGGAAGGATAAGGCTGGGCTGCATGGCTCAGTTCCCTCTCGCATTCCCACCAACCAGATGCTCAGTTGCCCTCAGTGAAAATGATCAGGAAAGATAGACTGGCACGGTCCTCCCACTGGCTGTCCCCATGGCAACACGAAATGGAAACTGAATGAAAGTGTGAGCATGTGCTCTGGGTCTCAGCAGAAGTTCTCTTGCACAGGTAGTGGTGGGAATGCTATCTTAGAGGAAGGAGAATCATCTGGACCTTATAAAATTAGTCCTGTTGGACAGACGGGAGAAAGGACCTTTAGCTTGAGGGAACAACATGAAAGGGCATGGCAAAATGAGAGTGCTCTCCTGGGGCTGGAGTGTCAGGAATTCAGAAAGATGTGGTTGGAAGTGACCAGGCTGGAGAGGAAGTGCTGCAGAATGATTAAGAGCATGACCTTGGAGGGAACTCTGGCAGTCCAGTGATAGGACTCTGCGCTTCCACTGCAGGGGGTGCGGGTTCAATCCCTGGCTGGGGAACTGAGATCCTGCATGCCACAGGTCACGGCCAAAAATAAAAAGGAAAATGACCCTGGGACCAGACTGCCTGGGTTCACAGCCCATCTCATCTACTCCTTGGTTGTGTGATTCTACCATGGGTGGTCAGTGTCTCCAAGCTTCAGTTTCCTTGTCTATAAAAATTGGATCATAACAGTTCTGACTATTGAGATAAGAAATAACATATACTTGCTTAAGTCAAAGCAGGGTGAGTGCTCAACAAATGGCAGCCATTATTATTACTGTCCTATGTCTAGGATAATTTGGGATCAGGCTTGGATGCCAGACTTCTGAGCTTGCACTGCCATGGGAGAGGCCATGTACTGCTCAGGTGAGAGGAATCCCTTCAGTGTCTAGTTCTGAATACCTGAACCCCAGCTGGGCCAGCTGGAGTGGAAAGTTTGAGATGGAGAAGCGCACCCTTCAGTGAGCAAGGCCCAGGGATGTGGCCTCTGTTTGAAGGCACGGGAGGTGGAGGGGAGAACCCCAAGAAGTTCGGGGTATGCAGTCCAGGAGGCTTGGAGCTCTCAAATAGGGGCAGGATCATGTTGAGCGTTTCTGATCATGCTGAATCTCAGGGGCTGCTAAGATGTAGCCAGAAAGCTGGTGAGTCTTTGGGTATTTGAGTCTGGAGCTTATAGGAACATTCTAGTGTTATATGAGTTATAACAATGGAGATGGAATATGGTCTGTCCAGGGGGAAGCCATAGAAAGAAACAAGAATCAGCCCTCTCACCCGGGCAGTGAGAGTAGCTGAAGAGCAGGGCATTCAGTGAAGGAAGGACCCCGAGAACACTTGTCCCCAAATGCCAGAGGAGGAGCGTCCCTGGGGTTTGCCAAGGAAGGCGAACCCAGCTGATGCTGACTGATCACTGGTCTCATTTAACCTTCACAACCACCTTTGAGAAAGTACTTTTATTATTCTCATCTTCTGTATGAGGAAGCGGAGGTCCAGAGAGCAGGCGTCCTAGCCTAGGACTTGTGCATAGCCATGAGGGTAGGGAGCCGGTATTCTGACCCAGGCAGTCTGGTTCTCCAGCTTGTGCTTTAACCTCACCCTGCACGTGCTGCCCCTCAGGGAAATAAGAACTGAAAAAGCTCTGATGAGAGAGCCCCTCAGGCGTGAAAGTGGAAATCTCATCAAGGAGGGAGTGGGAGGTGAGCTCTTCGGCAGTGAAGCAGAGGAGGAGGATGAAATGGTAGCTGTGGGATGCGGGCCCGAGGAAGTGTTTTAGGGTGGCAGAGGCTTTGATGTCTGTAGGGTTTAGGAGGAAAGAGCAGAAGTGGGGTAGAGATGAGGATTCAGCCCAGAGAAGGAATAATTAAGAGGTTGGGCCTCAGGGGTGACAGATTAGGGGAGGTTTGAGGTGGAAAGGGACTTGAGGGACCCCGTTTCTAAAGATGCATGGGCATTTGCTCAAGAGGAGTCTGAGAGGAAGGAAGTTTGAGGTTAAAGATTGGGTGCAAGAGTGTCTGATGGAGCTATATGCGTGGTTTCATGTCAGTGAGCGGGAGGAAGGGGAGACACCTGCTCTCCAGCTCACTCTGCCTTTCTGACCATGACTTGTCCTGACTGCCCCACCTCCTCATGTCTGGGAGGCAGAGTGAACAGTGGAGCAGGTTTGGTGCAGCTGGGGGTGTGGGAGGAGAGAGGCAGGCAGAGATTTAGGGGATGGTCCTGTATGCTGACTGCAAACGGCCCGCAGTAAGAGGTCTCCATCCTCACTGTCCAGAATGAGGGTGTGGTGAGAGGGGAAGGCGAGTCAGAGAAGTTGGGGAGAGTGTTGGAGGTGGGGAAGGGGAGGGAACAGGCTGCCATAGGCTGGTTTACTCCAGGTGGAGGCTTTCATGGAGCCCTGAGAGCTTCTCTGAGAAGGATTCTTCCCCCAGGTCCTTGCTTTCGTTGCTGTTGTTCAGTCACTCAGTTGTGTCCGACTCTTTGTTGCTGGGGTCCAGCCCTGGTGGATCCAGGGTAATTTGAAGCAGGGACGGCATGGGCGAGGAAAAACTTATTTATTTATTTAATTAGAAATACAAGATTAGATTAGGAAGAAGTGGTATAGTAGGAAAATTTAGTGGAGAAAAGAGGCTGAATAACTTGGTTTACGTGGAAAGCCAATAAAGTTCCAGACAAGGAGCTTGCACCATCTACGTTAGGCCACTGGCGTCCTCTTGAATAGTTGGGGGTGCCCCACCTTGGGCTCCCTCTCGCGTGGATCTTAGAAGCCAGGGCAAGTAAGTAGACATGGCGAGCCTCCACGCCCCAGATGGGGATTCAGCCAGAAAATAGAGTAAAGAGGAGACACGGGGGAAACCAGTCCAGTGACTGGCCCGGCCTCTATTGTCTAGAAAGGCCTTTTATACCTTTTTGATTGTACATAGAGATCAATGGGTAATACAAAATTATGCAGCATCAGCAGCTCTGACTCATCAAAACCAGGCTTTCTCTCTGCATACCTAATTGTGTACACAGGTCTTAGGTGATTTACATCATCTTCTAGCCAGAGGGCCAATTAACATTTTACAGCCCTTTTCTGATAAGGGTTTGTCAGCCAGAAGACTTATTTGTGTTGTTCTTCCCAAAGTCTGGTGCCACTCTCAGAAAGCACTAAATAAAGTTACATTCTTACATAGCAAAGGTACCACAATTTGTAACAAGTAAAAGGAGTACAGTGATTTATAACAAAGAAAAGTAATTAACTCAAAAGTCTAGTGTTGCTAACATCAGAACTACTACATTCCTATTTCTATATCCCTATTACATTGATTAATATCCTTCAGATGTCTAAAAGATAAAGAATATGGAGGCCTGGCAGCAGTCATTGAGTCAACAGTGAAAACCCATCACCAATATGATTTTTAGCTCTTAGAAAAGGCTCTGTATTTTAAGATGCTTTAAGCTTTGTGCCTCTTGTGGTTGAGGGGCTGTAAACAATCCACACATTGTAAAAGTCTCTAACTGTCAGGCAAGTTATAGAGCCATCAGAGGGGTGTGAGCTGAGACACTCCTTTTGCAGGAGACTGTTAACTACAGCCCCGAGTTAACTCTTTCCAGAGAGTAGTGGTGGTGTGCAGGCAGACTCTGGTTTTTTGGGGGTAGATATTCAGGATAACTCAGGGGGAACCCCTGAAGCTAGATCACGCCTTTGCGTTTTGTCTGGCTTCCTTCCTCATGACCATTGCCTCGGGCGGGATTCCTCACGCTGGCTCCCTGGACTTTGTGACCCCATGGACTGCAGCACACCAGGCTTCCCTGTCCTTCACTATCTCCCGGGGCTTGCTCAAGTTCATATCCATTAAGTCGGTAATGCCATCCAACCATCTCATCCTCTGTCATTTGCTTCTCCTCCTGCCCTCAATCTTTCCCAGCATTAGGGTCTTTTCCAATGAGTTGGCCCTTTGTATCAGGTGGTCAAAGTACTGGAGCTTCAGCTTCAGCGTCAGTCCTTCCAGTGAATATTCAGGGTTGATTTCCTTTAGGATTGACTGCTTTGATGATCTCCTTGCTGCCCAAGGGACTTTCAAGAGTCTTTTCCAGCACCATAATTCGAAAGCATCAGTTCTTCAGTGCTAAGTCTGCTTTATGGTCCAACTCTTACAGCCGTACATGACTACTGGAAAAACCAGAGCTTTGACTACACTCACCTTTGTCAGCAAAATGATTGTCTCTGCTTTTTAATACACTCTCTAGGTTTGTCATAGCTTTTCTCCCAAGGAGCAAGTGTCTTTTAATTTCACGGCTGCAGTTACCATCTGCAGTGATTTTGGAGCCCAAGAAAATAAAATCTGTCACTGTTTCAATTGTTTCCCCATCTATTTGCCATGAAGCGATGGGACCATATGCCATGATCTTCGTTTTTTTAATGTTGAGTTTTAAGCTAGCTTTTTCACTTTCATCAAGAGGCTCTTTAGTTCCTCTTCGCTTTCTGCCGTGTAGGGTGGTGTCATCTGCATATCTGAGGTTATTGATATTTCTCCCAGCATTCTTGATTCCTGCTTGTGCTTCATCCGGCCTGGCATTTTGCATGATGTACTCTGCATATGAGTTAAATAAGCAGGATTGCAATATACAGTCTTGGTGTACTCCTTTCCTTGCTTGCTTCTGCGTTATTGCTGGAGAAGAACAGGCAGCTTCTAGGTAGCTCCCGTCAGTGGTTCCCCGTGTCTGATGGATAAAGGCCAAGTTCTAAGGGTGAGATCCTGTGAGAGGCCCTTCACAGGCTAGTCCTGGGCTCACTTGCTGCCACTCTTTCCCAGTTGTTCTCTGGCCACACGGAGCTCTCTGTATACCCACCCCTCCCCATACCTTGAGGGTATGCTTTTTAGTCTTGCAATGTATTTGCACCAATGCCTGCAGTCCACTTGGAGAAATCTCGCTTCCTCCATGAAGCCTTCTAGGATTTTTCCATGAAGCCTTCTAGGATTTCCCACCTGCACTGGTCCTCCCTTCCTCCTGCTGCTGCCCTGCTCTGAGTCTGCTGAACTTCCCTCTCCCAGGAGCACACCTCCTGCTGTGTTGTTGCTTTGTGTGTGTGTGTGTGTGTGTCTGTCTGTCTGTCTGTCTTTCTCCCTGGAAATCCTCAGGTTCTCCATGGTGCCAGGCACCTAGGAGGTTCCCCTGGGATGTTGATCAGCTTGAGTGAATGGATGAAAAGGTGAACCTCATTGTCCATAAGATGCTCAGGAAATGGCTGATTTTTGCATTTCCACTTGTCTGAAACTAATACAAACTTGCTTGTTGAGCTAGTGACATCGGAGAATTGACATTTCACAGTTAATTGCCATCTGAACTTAAT
Source organism: Capra hircus (assembly GCF_001704415.2). Classification (NCBI taxonomy): domain Eukaryota; kingdom Metazoa; phylum Chordata; class Mammalia; order Artiodactyla; family Bovidae; genus Capra; species Capra hircus. The sequence goes on from NC_030822.1 coordinate 37,232,407, forward strand.
TTTAGAGAGGATGGGAATTTCAGGGAAATGATGTTTTTCTTCTCACAAAAGCATACCATGGCTGCTTTAAAATTAGACCATTAATTTATGAATTTCTGAAGTCTAAGTTGGCAAAAGACAAAATTTGTTAGCTTTGGCTCACAGATCCCAGATAGAGGCCAAATTCTACACGAAGCCTTCATAGTCTAATTGACATGGATGAGAGATGAAAGATTCTTGGTCTGGGGGAGATAAATCACAGAGTCTTAAATTCACTTTTTTTTTTTTTCCTCTCATAGCATCTACCACAGTGTTTCACTGATGAAAGTGGGGGAACTAGTATTCGTTAAATAGATAATCCAAAAGAATATGTTGATTGGGGGGGGGTTCGTACATTTTTATGAGAACTGTTTTCTGTGTGTCTTTTCTCAGGTAAGATACTGAATTGTAACAGAGTTGGAGGGGGGCAGCGGGCAGAGTTCCCGTGAAGAATCTCAGAGCAGTGATTAGTCTCATGTCTGTAGGTGGTTTGAGCTCTTTTCGTTTGGACATGGACACCAACTTTGCCATCTTCCAGCTCTTTACTGCACTGAGCAAATCAGGATAGGGCAGTGTGGCTGGGAGAGCAGGTGCAGACTTAGGTGAGAAACAGGACCTTGTGGGTGAACTTCAGCCGTGTGGCCTTGGCACTATTTTAATATCTTTGTATCTCAGGTGCCTCTTTTGTTCATGGGGCTGATAACTGCACTACATCCCTCACAGGATTCTATATTATTACCACGAAGATTAAATGAGATAATGATGACAAAGTCTATTTACAGGGGCTGTTGCCACTGTAAGAGGGAGGAAGGAAACCCTCTGTGAACTTCCAGACAGGTGGCTTTTACAGCTAGATGGAGACTGCACGAGCGTGGTGGGAACTGCCATCATTTGATGGATGGTGGCTGGCCAGCCGTGGGGCTCACCACGGTTTCAGTTACATCTTCCTGTTGGGGAGATGTTTGTTGTCTGGGCAGGTCCTTCACATCCTAGCCTTGAAGGGGACACCCTCAGACAGGCTCTTCTGAGACTCTCGGCAGGAAGGAGAAGAACCTCCCATCCCGACTTCTCTGGGTGGCTGTAGTGAGGATACGGATGTACTTGTCATAAGCACAGTGTTGAGGAGCAAACTGATGAGGGGGCTTGGTGATGCTCTGCCCCCTGGACAGAGCTCCCCATCCCACTCCTCCCAAAAGCTCAGATTCCTGCCTCATCACCTGGTCTCCCAATCCCTCTCCTTGATGGAGCACCTGTATCCTTTGTCCTTTGAGATCTGCCCAAGCCATTCATTGGCAGGCTCACTTTAAGGCCCATGGCCTTGATCCCTGAGATTGTTGTGACCTCTTTTACACAATAATAAATCTTTGACTTGGGGGAAAAGACCAGCTTGGGGGCGGAAGGTCAAGAGCAGAACATGGTAAGTGAGGACAGTCAGGCAGGTAAAACGAAGCACTGAGGGAAACTCAGTGTCGGCTCTCCCTCCCCTTAGCCCGGACGGTCTGCTGTGCTGTCTGGGTGTGAGCCTGACACCCTCGCGTGTCTCACACCCATTTCCCAGCCAGGCCCTGGCTCCTCCTTGTGGGAGGGGCTTGTGGTGTCTCATGCTCCTGTCTTTGGGGCGGCGCTTCTCTGAAGAAGCCTGCCATTCCAAGGAAGAGAAGCATGCCAGTCCTGCGTCTGGGGAACAGCTAAGCCAAGGGGAGTCAGACCCTGGCGTCTGGAGGTGAGGTTCAGTCCCCGGCGCTGTTCACTCCTTTCTTCAGAGAATAGTGTTTAGCTTTGGGACTGAACCCCTATGGCACACTGGTGGAAGAGCTGTTTGGGATCATGCAACCCTATTTAAAGGGCTGTGGTTTGGTGAGAAGGGTGAGTGCTTTTTGGGTAAATGCTAAGTGGAAGCATCTGGGTCCAGACATGCCAAAGGAGGCTGCTGGAGGAGCAGTGACGTGTGACAGGAGCTGGGCAGGGCTTTAAATGGAAGGGCCAGAAAGCAAAGGGACTCCTTTCTGTGGGTTCAGCAGAGCTGGGCTCCAGTGCAGATATTCTTAGGGATCTTTTGGAACTCACCCAACAGGGAGTGGCTGGGAATGCCCAGTGCACATAACTCACTAACCTGGTACAGCAGGAAAAAGACACCAGGCAAGAAATGTTGCATCCGTCCACTGCTGTCAGCTGGCACCTCCAGCCTGTACCTAGGTTTAGGACCCTTCGGTGAGTCTGATGGATCTTGGCATCCACTGGGCTCAGCTTAACTGTCTCACTAATCCGAAAAGTCTGATCTGGGATGTTTAGGTGGGAATGAGAAGCCTTGTGTGTGAAAAACATTTCTGAAGCCAAAAGCTTTAAACAAATGCTTGTTATTAGAGTGACTGATACCATGATTAGACAAGGACAAGTTAAACGTGCTTGTTCACCTTAAGTGGCATTCTTTTATTTTCTCCTGTGCAGTTTTTCTTAGGCTGTTTAAGCTTCTATTCATTGACAAAGGAAATCAAGGCTCTGCCTCTTCGCTTTTATTAGACTCAAAGGCAGTCACCAATTCTGATGGTAGCTTTTTCAGTATCCTGGTCCCTCTACCCTGCTCTAACTCCCCTGGAGTGTCCTGACAGGATGTCTCTCTGTGTCTGGCTCCTCTGTCCTGGTGGAAAAATAATGGCCGTGGCCTTGTCCTTGGGTCCTGATACTGCGTGGGTGTCTGTGGGCCCTGGCATGGTCCTGCAGCCAGGTGTGATGCTTTCTGCACCATCAGGCCCGTCCCCTTGGGGACAAAGACCTCAAGGCTGGACAGGACCTCAGCCAGCCTCAGGGTCCCGTATGCAGGCTTGCCATCCCTGTAGCCTCTCAGCTTCCAGTCAAGACTGCTGCTGCTGCTGCTGCTAAGTTGCTTCAGTCATGTTCTACTCTTTGTGATCCCATAGGCGGCAGCCCACCAAGCTCCCCCATCCCTGGGATTCTCCAGGCAAGAACACTGGAGTGGGTTGTCATTTCCTTCTCCAATGCATGAAAGTGAAAAGTGAAAATGAAGTTGCTCAGTAGTGTCTGACTCCTAGCGACCCCATGGACTGCAGCCTACCAGGCTCCTCCAACCATGGGATTTTCCAGGCAGGAGTACTGGAGTGAGTTGCCATTGCTTTCTCAGCCAGTCAAAACTAGTGACCTTTATTTTTTCCATTTTCTCCCTTCTGGAATGGGAATGTCTATCCTGTCCCTGTCCAGCTGTATTTTGGAAGGAGACAACTTGTTTCACTGATACACAGACAGAAAGGAATTTTTCTGCTGGTCAGCCTCCAGCTGCCTTCCTCAGACACATGTGTGGTTCTCTTCATCCATCCAACAAGTGTAGCTGACTGGCTGCTATGGGCCAGGTGCTGGGCCCCTCTGGGCCCAGAGACACAGCTCTGCCCACTAGGAGCTGCTGCTCAGACAAAGGACCCCACATGGCTAGTGCTCTAGAGGGTTCTATGAGGGAGTCTGGCATGAGCATGGAGAGAGGGACCGAGCCTGGGCAGTCACTTCTATCTGGGGGAAGGAGAGGATCCTGGAATCAGTGATGCTGGAATTGGGCCTTGAAAGAGGAGAGGGAATGGAGCAGGTGGGAAGGGGATCTTGGCCAAAAACATTGCATCCTGAGCAGGCCTTAGAGTAAAAGCAGTGGGGGCAAAACTAGTTTGGCTGTTGTACCTAAGGAATTTTGCCTGCTGTGGTTGTACACTCTCACTCAGTTATATGCAGAGGGCTTCCACATGCATGGTCTCATGGAATGTCCACAGTCCTACCACATGTATGTTTCCACCTACCTTTTATAATAGGGAAATAAGCTCAGCATGTTAGGAACTTGTCCAGGGTCTGGCCCGTGATGGGAAAAAGTGGCTTCAAATGGAAGCCTGGCTACAGAGCACACACTCTTGACTATCTCCTGGGTCCTTAACTTCCTCTCTGGATGGTTTCCTGGGTGACAGGAAGCAGGTGAATTATTGTACAAGAGCTGAGGTACTATGGTTATATTTGTGCAAGACCCAGTGTGGAGGATGAGTGGGGCGTGGGTTTTCCTGCAGGCAGGAAAAGCAGCCAGGAAGCCAGTGCAGCCATTCTGATGGGAGATGATGTGGCCTGAGGCCAGACAGGTGAGGATGAGAGGACAGACCAGAGAGTGGGTGAGGAAGGAGACTTTGCTGGACATGGTGACCAACCGGATGTGGGTGAGGGGCAGGAAGGCTAGGGATGACCCCCAGGTTTGTGGCTTGGAGACTGTGGTGGCATGACTGAGGCGGTTTGGGGAAGACCCTATGTATTGGGGCCTGCTGAGTGTGAGGCCAAGAAGGGGGGAGGTGGGTGTCAGTGTGGGGAAAGGGGTGGGCCACCTGCTGCCACTCCTCCTCCAAGCCCCCACAACTCCCAGGCTTTAGTTTCCCTCTGTTTTATGTTTGTTGTTCAGTTGCTAAGTTGTGTCCGACTCTTTGCAACCCCATGGACTATAGTCCTCCAGGCTCAGCTGTCCATGGGATTTCCCAGGCCAGGAGGGGGGATGCTCTCAGGGGCCCAGTCACATGTAAGGCTTGTGGGGAGATGGCTGCGCACAGCTGCTCTCAGCCTTTTCCTGCAAGATCAAAGATGGGGTGATCACATTTAGGTGAGCAGGTTAAACATGGTGCATTTTGTAAGCCTCTAAGGCCTGTGCTTGCCCAGCTTCAAGACCGAAGAGCGAGCCCAGAGTCGTCAACAGAGATACAAACATGCGTAGTTTAATGGAGTGGCTTACATGTCTGAAGCAAGGTCCTGGAGCAACTCCCTACCCTGTATAGCAGACAGCAGGCAGGACATGGTGGCAGTATTTGCTCCCCGGAGAAAGAGAGATTACTAATTATAGGAGGAATTGATGTCAGGTGGGCTCATCAGTTACCGGGAAACCACTAGAGGGACACGCCCCTCACCATCCCTTTGATAAGCTGGGGCCTGGGGCAAGTATGCAGGAAGGTCAGTCATGTACTTAAGATAAGGGTGAAGCAGGCACTGGTTGGGCAGAGGATGTACAGAGAGCAAGAGAACAGCCATCTCAAGTGACCTGACTGTACACAGGGTTTTCTGGAAGAGTTGGCTCAAAGAGAAGATGGAAAGTTAGCCAGCATGGGCATAAAAGCTGGAAAGCTCCTGGATTCAGACAGTTAATGCTTAGAATCTGCCTGCTGATAGTAAGACATTGGTTGGGATGGGGTTGAGGTTTGCCATGGTGTAAGATGGACATGGGCTTCCCTGGTGGCTTAGAGGTTAAAGCGTCTGCCTCCAATGTGGGAGACCCGGGTTCAGTCCCTGGGTCGGGAAGATCCCCTGGAGAAGGAAACGGTAACCCACTCCAGTATTCTTGCCTGGAGAATCCCATGGACGGAGAAGCCTGGTAGGCTACAGTCCATTGGGTCGCAAAGAGTCGGACACAACTGAGGGACACGTAGAGTTGCAGCTGATGTAGGTTGAATCAACTTGGTAAGAAGCATAATTCTACCCTGGCTGGTGGTGGGCCCCTGAAACTCTCCACAAGCAGTTGAGTGCCCGGTTGGGAACTGTGTTTGCATTGCATCAACTTTGGTCAGTCTCAGGATCACCTGAGCCTCTTGCCCCATTAACTCTCTAGGTGCTTCTAACAAACACGAAGGTTGGAGGAGCGTTGAGTCAGTGAGCCTTCAGTGCAGGGCGAGTGGAGAGGCTGTCTAGGGGCAGGGCAGTCAGTCAGGCTCTTGCCGTCCAGGGTGCGTGCGGTAAGGCCGGGGCAGGTGAGGTTGTGGAGCAGGTGAGGTCACCCCCAGCGAGTCTCTGGAGAGAAGATGGCCTCTGGGCTGACTCAGCAACATGTGGCACCCCTGGTTTTGTCCTCCACTGGAAACGTTTCACGTGGTTTATAGTGCACCCCTGTCTCAGTTCTCCTGGCTGTTCCTCCTCCGTCCCTTTCACTGATTCTCCTCCCTGACTGCGCATTTGGAGTGTTTCAAAGAGTCCTGGAGCCTCTTTTTTTTTTTTTTTTTTTGTCTTACACTACTTTTTAAGTTACTTCCTGTGGTTGTTTAAATACTGCCTTTATGCAAACGGTTCCCAGAATATCTCCAGTCCAGATTTCTCCAAATATCTTGAATTTCCAAATGGCTACTATACTCAGCATCTCTCTCTAGGTGTCCCTGGGCATCTTAAACTGAATATTTCCAAAACCAACCTCCTAATTTCACACCCTTCCCACCCCACCCTCTCCAGCATTGTTGTTCCCACAGTTCTCCCCACTCTCCCAGAAGCTCAGGGCAAAAGCCTGGGGTTTCACTTTCTCCTGCCCACACCCAGCCTATCAGTAGAGCTTACAAGCTTTGTCCTCAACATGTATTAAGGATCAGAACATCTACCACAAGCATTCTGGTCCAAGCTACCTTTATCTCTTGCCTGGTTTTCTTGTGTTCACTGCTGCACCCCTCCCCACCCCTTCACCCCCCTACCCCCAGTTCAAGTAGCAGCCAAAATAATCCTTTTGAAAGGTAAGTTAGACCCTCCTGTGCTCAAAGCCCTCTACTAGGTGGGTTCCTGCCTCAAAGGAAAAGTTTAAAGAAGGGAGGAAAAACAGGGCGAATCCTCAAGCACTTTGCTTTATCTGTCTGTAAAGGGGGAGAATAATTCCTAAGTGGCACGTGGGGATTAAGTGAGAGAGTGTTGGATAAACACTTAGCAGGCAGCTACTGACACTTGCCTGATATACAGTAGCTACAAGGAGAAATAAGTACCCAGTAATCAAGTCTCGACTCTGCCAGGCACACCACACACATTATCTCTTTTAATTCTTCTGATTTTTTTTAATCACTACTATATATATGCACAATGTGAAGGCTCAAATAATCGTATACGATTTGTTAAAGTGGCTGTCTCCCCATCTACACACCCCTATTGCTCTTTCTGAGATGGAGCCACTTCAGACTCAGTATTTTTATCCATGTTACTAGAAAAAATGCTTGTTCTGCTACTTTATTCTTTTTTCAGTCGTCATTATCTAGTGACTTCTGAATTCCCACCCTGGAAGATGAATCAGCTGTCTCCAACCTTGTTCCCATCACTCACGAGCACTTTTCCATCCCCACATCCTGTCAGTGCCGCTTCTGTTAAATCCGCATGTATGCGGTGTTTTGTTGCAAGGACTAAGATTATTTTTACTTTTTGGTTTTCTTGGAGTTCTTTTGTCATTGCTTGGTTCTCATTTTCTTATCATGGAACTAAATTCTTCAACTTTATAAATTTCTTAAGCTGTTTGGATGCATTAGATATCCCTTTAATTTCATATTACTGAAGAAATCTTTCAGAGCTTTTGGAAGCCCTCCCACGTGGACCAACTGCCCTTCCCTGCTTGCTGCACAGCTATTGCCCTGGCATCTCCCTTGTGTCTCTTATCACATTCTCCATGTCCTTGTGGGCTTATGTCTTTCAAAATAAATTCCTCTACTATTGTTTCAGTGGTAGCTAAATTAGATGTTTGACTTCAATCTCCTATATTTTTCTGAGCTCTGTCTCTTGTTTACTTTTGCCCATAACAATGGTGTCGGTTTTATACTGATTTTATGCATGAGACAGTTGAGGCTCAGAGAAGTAATCTGCCTAAAGGCCCTGTCGACTTGCAGCAGAGCCCAGGTTTTAACTCAAGACTGTCAGGCTATAAACCCTACGTTCTTTCTTATTTGTCCTTTAAAAAGAACGTTAATCTTGGTTGATATGGGATGTGATAGAGAATGTAGGCACTGCCATCAACTGTCTTTGTATATCATCCTCCATCTTTATCGTTATTTTTTCATGCTAAAAATGGCTTCTTGCTCTATTATCCCAAAGATAGAAGTTTCCCATATACTTTTAAGAAGCCGTTTCCTCAGTTTAGGAATAAAAACAGATATTCCTTTAAATGACCATTTGAAGAGCCAGCCACTGTGGTTTATGGATGACCAGTAAATTGTGGGGAAAGTCTCCAGTTTGTGGCGATAAACCACAAAGTATGTGGTGATGCTTCTTTACCACCTGTTGGCCACTGAGGGCTAGAGAGGTCTGAGATGAATCTGAGTTCAGTAGTGGTGGATTCTTGGCTGAGGGTTCCTCCCCGGATCTTTCTTTGTACAGGGATGCTGGGGCGCGTCTGGCTGCCGCTGTGAGGAGTTAGCAGACCCTGGAGAGACCAGGACCTATTCCTGATTCCTCCGTCCGGGACACTCTGAGCCTGCCCAAAACACTTGGCATCTCTAACCACCTTTACTGAGAGAAAAGTGGCTTACTAAATAGAATGGCAGCTTGCATTTCAGCCTGGATGGAGACAAGTTAAGATTTACTTGCTCAAGCCTTACCTTAGTCAGCTGTTCCTGCCTACTTCTGATCCTCCTTTGCTCAACACAAAGGTAGTTAATACCATATCTAAGTAACTGCCTTAGAGGCCACCAGGCATTGGGTGGCTAATTGTGGCTCACCTAACCCTGCCCCTTATTCAAGTTCACAGTGCCACAGGCATCTGTGTGGTGCAGATCACTTGACTCTGGCACCTGTCACAGCTGGACTGACAGCTGCATGGTGGTTTCCTCCCTGGCTGGTAGCAGAGGGGAGGGTCTGTTGAGGGGAGCCCAGCGTTGGGCACCATGACAGGTAAGAGGATGACAGCATCTAGAGAGGCCTGTGGGGGAAGAGAAGGATGCATGAGCAATGGACCACACCTTTCCTTAAACAACATTCCTTACCTTATCTCTGCAGCTCGGTGTGAGCCAGTTTCTTGGTGTGAGAAGACCGCCTGCTCATCAGGGTCAAATGCAGGGCTCTGTTAATAGTCCACGTGTCCAGAGAGAAGAAAACTGCTTTTGGCCGATTTAACTACTGTCACTAGACAGTAGACTGTGTTAAGAGCACCGTGTCCTCCTCTGCCTGCACCTCTCTCTCTTGGGCTTGTGGGGTTGCCTTCGAGTCCTCAGGGCACACCATCAGTTCCTCTGCTGTCCAGCCTCCAACACCTGCTTGGGGGCTGTCCTGGATCCTGCTCTCTTTCCCAGCCCTGGGGTTGCTGCCTCTTCCCGGTACGCCCTCTTCACCTTGCTTCTCTGCGGAGTCCTCCTCGCAGGCAGATGCTGATGCCCTGTGCACTTAACCCCCACATCCCCGACGAACCCAGGTTCCTGGGGAGGCGCTGTGTCACTGTGGGGATGAACAGACACACTGAGTTCAGCTGGATGACACGTTTGCTTCTGAGACCCCCAATTCCGTGAGAGCAGGGACTGTCCCAGGGTGCGTTATTGATGGGGAGCTCCAAACTGGTGAGGGGAGAAAATGGCTGAGGCTGCTAGAGTGGGAATGGTTGGCAAACGGAACCATGGCTTCCCTGTTCAGTCAGAGTGTCCGTGCTCACAGAAGGGCCTGGAGACATCACTCCTGTGGTGTGTTTGGCCCTTCAGCGATTCCCCCAGTACCCAACACCACTGACTTCTCACAGGGGCTGGCAGAGCCTGTTCTCCCTGCATCCTGCCATCACCTTAGACCCAGAACTGAGCTCATCAGTCGCCCAAAGCAGGTTCCGGCTCCTGAGCACTCCCAGTCTTACTGGCCCAGGTTCTGGACCGTAAAGATGATACATCTTTGACTCATGTTTCACATCTTGCCAGCTCCCACGGGTCCACCCAACTTGCCATTTGCCAAGTACAAACATCCTTAGGCAGAGGGCCTGTGAGTTGTTTTTATGGCCTTTCTGTTGCAGGTGTCCTAAAGGGCTCGGCACTTTCTAACTGACCTCTCACCTTGCACCCCAGGACTAAGACCCCCAGTGGAGCCAGTCTGCTGAAATACAAGGTCCTTCTCTTAAAAAATCTCCATCAAGTTTACATCTGAGGCCACTTGAGCTGCCCAGCGTGCACCCAGATCCCTGATGCTGTGGGTGTGATTCCCAAGCTCCTCTTATTGAACTGCCTTAGTCACGCTTACGTAAATCCTGTGGAGGGCTTTGATTCATAGTGAGCAGCTGGGTGCTCCTGTATAATCTCGCCAACCGTTTTGGCATTTGCCACCTACATCTTGTCTTTACACGCTTCCTTCCCTTTCACACTTCCCTGGTGGCTCTGTCTACAATGCGAGAGACCTGGGTTCGATCCCTGGGTTGGAAAGATTCCCTGGAGAAGGAAGTGGCAACCCACTCCAGTACTCTTGCCCTGAAAATCCCGTGGACGGAGGAGCTTGTTGCAGGCTACTGTCCATGGGGTCGCAAAGAGTCGGGCACGACTGAGCGACTTCACTTTCCCTTTCACACACTGCCCCCCTCTGCCTGGAATCACCCTTCTCTGCTGAGAAAGTTCCTCCTCAGCCCTTATGGACCAGGGAAACTGCATACCAGCCTCTATCAGCATACCTCACATTGCATCCTAATTATTCGTAATTCTGTCTTCTCCGCTACACTGCATGGTCTGAGGGAATAGGGTTGAGTTCTGATTCATCAATATCCCCTCCACCCCCAGTGCCCAGCACAGCAGGATTTAGGCAGTGTTGGCCATACGGATCTATCATTTATTCACAACTATTTACTCTTAAGTTTCCTTGGGCCAGTCACTCTGCTGGGCACACAGGGGTGAGCAAAGCAGACAGGCTCGCCAGCTTCCAGGCAGAGGGTTTGCAAGGCCAGTCAGCGAGGAAGCATAGATGGACAAGATACTTTGGAACCGCTGTGCTGCCAAGGGGCTGCTTTAGATGCAGGTGTGCAAGGAAGGCGTCTCTTGAGGCCTGAAGCATGAGGCTGGATCAGCCGTGCAGAGATCCGGGAAGGTGATTTCAGGGCAGAGGAATGGTAGGTGCAGTTTCAGGGGAGGCAGAGGGGCTCAGAGTGCTGGGGGAGTGGACAGTGCCTGAGGCTGCCAAAGCAGGGAGGTCAGGGGGGTGGGCCTTGTGGGGTTGTCCCGGCTGGATCCTGCCAAGCTGCTTCCGCAGGTCACGGTATGGACTTTGGATTTCTTCCTGGGAGCGGCTGGGGAGGCCTTGGAGGGTAGGATGGATTTCACACTTGTACTGTCTGTATGGCTAAGCAGGTGAAGGTGCTGAAACCGGCCCTCTTCTCTCCTCCCCTTTTCCTGCTGCCTCTTCTCCAACCCCCACCTCCCAGCCTCACTTCCACTCAGACCCTGAGACCTACACCCGCGTGTGCTCTGAGCCACCTGGCTGCTCCTTGCTGCAGCCTGCCTGGCGCCTGCCACGGCCCCGAGGTGCCAGGGAGGCTCCCCACCCCTCCACGAGCCCCCATTCTCACTCCCCTGAGCTGACTGCACCCTGGTTCTTACAGTTTCTGACTCTTTTTGGCCTTTGCCCCTGTGACTCAGAGCCCTCCCCCCTCTCTCCTCCCCCCCTCCAACTTGCTTACCTTGCTTTGCTGTGCCTACCTCCCCCACAGGGTCAGCCTCTTGGACATACCTAGGTTCCCCCTCCCTAAACCTGACCCACTTTAAAGTCCCTCATCCTGTGTACTATCCTGGCACAAATACGTCCTGTAAAAATGGCTAATGTTTATTGGAGCTTCCCTGGTGGCTCAGTGTTTACTGAGCCCTTACTACATGCAAGGCCTGCATTTTTAATGAAGTGTTAATTACTCATTTAACTGTGACATCAACCCTGTGAGTTTGGTACTGTCATCCTCCCCACTTTACAGAAGAAGATACTGAGGTTCAGAGATCACAGAGGAAATGGCAGAGCCAGCTTTGAACCCAGGGTATTGAACTGTTCCTGCCTGATAGTGCTGTTCAGCGTGGTTCTTTGTGGTCTTGACATCCTTATCCACACCCTCTCCAAACCACTTTCCTGTGGTTGCTCACGTTCCTCTCTTCACTCTGAAGATATAACTCTGTGGGGGAAAGGAGCAACAGATCTCCTGTTGCCTGACCTGCTCTATCCACCCTCGGATCTGGGAGCCCTGCCTCTCTTCTCTGCAGCACTTATGCCCATTGGGCACACATGTGGACTCTGCTGAATGAGCAGACAAACAATAGCACCTGCCACCAGTTTACAGATGCAAGTTAAGTCTAAGGATTACAACTGCTCCTCTAAGTCTCTGTCTGACACCCAGGGAGAGGGTGGGAAGTGAGAAAAATGAGACGAGGCTGCAGGAAGACAGTTTCGCTTAAAGACCTTGCTGAGTGGCAGAGTTGTCTGGAGATGGAACCAATTGCCACCTCTCTCATTAGAAGGGAGGCTCAGCATCAGAGAAATGGCTAGACAGTGTATTTTTGGAGACATTCTTCCATGCTGAGAAGATGGGATTCTGCGCCTTGAATGGTCCTGGGTGGAGTAGGAAGGACTAAAATGAGAGACTGTGCTCTCCCCGCAACAGTGTGCCTGAAACCTTCCTAGACGGGGCCCACTGGCCCCCATGAGAAGCGAAAGTGGCAGCTGAGGCCTCTCAGGCTGGATCATACCTGCCCTAGGAGAGCACCGCAGGAGTGGGACAGATGCAGGTAGAAGACCGCAAATGCCTGCTGTGGCCCAGGGCTGCAGGGCATGCCCGATGGAGTCCTCGCTGTGTGCCTTCTCGAGCCTTCCCCAGGGTGGCTGCAGCTTCTGGAGCTGGGACTGTGATGATGGTGGTAGTGGCAATCGCTGCCTTGCTGCCACAGGTGACCCTGGAGAGCCCCAGTGGCTTTTCATGACAGAAACAAGTGGGATCACCTGCTAAAGATTCATGGAGTACTTGTGCTGGGACGTGGCAGAAACCCACTGTGGGCCACTCAGATTCCTATGAGAGTGCGGTTACCATGGTGGAATGAGAGGGCTCAGTGGTCTTGGTATGTAACATGAAATACTCTAATTTTTCCTTTGTGCTGTGTTTGAATCTTCAGTAGGAGGAGACGAAGGAGAGAAAAGGACTCATGGCTTCAGAGGCCAGTCATGTGCTAGAAGCTGCCCTGGAGCAGATGGACGGAATCATCGCAGGTATGCTCAGGGGTCCTGGGGACCTCCGCACTGAGAAACCATTTTCCTCTCATTGGACTTCTCCTTTGGGTGCAGAGACAAGGCCCCTGTTGGATTTCTTTTATTTTACTGTGTGTGCACTCTTTTTCAACAGTGTAAACTCAGACTCCGATAGCTGGTCAGGGTCTAGGTCTCTGCTGAGACTGCGGCTGCACCATGTATTAGCACGTGAATAACTGTCCCACCTTGGATCCTGGCTGCAACAGGTGCAGTGGCACTGATTTTATCATGAAGTTTTCAGAGTACAGCATGGTTTCAGTCAAGCTGAAACTTGCAATATTGCGGACTTTGCCCTCTAACACCGGTCTCATTTCCATTCCCTGGCTGGTCTCCAGTATGTCTGTCAGGAAGTGGTTTTGTATTGATTCACTTAATCACCTGAAGAATGTTCTTTATGCCATATTATTGCAACTGTTTGGCTTCATGTTTGTATGAACCAGTTAGGAACATTCTTTTGAAAAGATCCAGCAAAGCTGTTTAATTGGAAAGTCGCCGTGGGCTGTCTGGGCTGATTAACTCCTTGATGGGGGACAACTGAAGCCTGTACTGATTGGAACAAGCTTGTCATTGGAGATTTTTCTCTGCAGGCCGCAGGCCTTACCTGATACAAGTCAGTGACCTTATTTGCCGACTGGGCATTTCTTTGGGACTTTACTCCTCGTTGTGTGGAGCTATAGCTGCAGGAGGCATGTTTGGGTTGAGTGTGACTAGAACCCAGGGCGTGCACAGGGCACCTGACTTTGCCCGGTGTCTGTCCTTCCATCCTGCAGAGAGACACCCGAGGCACTGAGGTTCTGGGTGTTTGCGCCTGGGGCAGAGGAGGTAGGTGTTCCGTGTCTTGAAACTTCTGTGTGTTGTGGTGCACAGATGACATGTTCCAGCTGTCATCTGTCAGGCTCTTCATTTTTCAGTGAACAGAAAGGGTCCTCAGGAGGTCGACCAACGTCCAGGTTTTCAGAGAATCCGAGATTGGGATGTTTTGCTCCGGGTGAGGGTCCCAGAAGCCCTACTGAGAGGAGATGATCAACAGTGTGGGTTTCCTGGCAGTCTTTTCAGAGAGTCTCCCCTAGAAGTTTCCAGGGCCTCCTGTGCATTGAGATCAGAGTCAGGCTCTGAGACTAGCTCAGGTGGTCAGCACTGCCGAGCCCCCAGCCCAGGGGCAAGAAGGAGACTGTGAGAGCCCCTGGAGCAGGCGGAGCTCTTAGACAGCTGGGACAGGTGAGTGGGATACCTCCTTAAAGAGGCAGCCAGTGTGGGGTCACTTCCTCCTGCTGCCTCTGAAGTTCCCCACGCAGACACCCCTGAAATGACAAAGCGCCTGGCATGGTCCCTCTGTCTGTGAGCGAGGATTATGGGTCTGAATACTTGGGGCCTTGGCTTGGCTGGGGACCTGCGGTGGGTGTGGTTCCTGGAGCAGAACCAGGGACTCCCATCCTGTTCCCTTCCAGCATTGCGTGCTCCCCCTTCTCCTGTTTCCTTAGGCCTCCACCCTGGCAGACTCCTTTTGGAAGGGCCCTGGGTGTTTCTGGAACAGATACAAGAGTTGTGCTGAGAAGTGGTCTAAAACATTCCAAGGAGTTCTTTGGTTGGAGGAACACCTGTAGCCAGACTGCTTGTTTCAAATCCTAGCTCTGCATCAAGTTACCTGCATGATATGTGCTTCAGCTTCCTCATATTTAAAATGGGTGTAATAATATAACCCACCTAAGAAGACTGCTGTGCTTATACATGTAGGGGCTTAACACAGAGCCTGCCATATACTACGCACTATAAAGTGTCAGCTCTTGATAAGTTGAGTTCTCGTTTATTCAGGTCCTTGTTTCACCCATTTGTGTGCTGTGGTTTTCATTGTCTAGCTAAGGCTTGTTCATGCCTCTTAGGCTCGCCTGGGGTCTATAAGATTAATGCAGAGTCTCTGAGTGGGCTCTGCTCTGCTCTTGCCCCCTTGTAGACTGTCTTCCACAGAGCAGCGGAGGAATCAGATCACACCACTCTCCCGACAACTCTTCAATGCCTTCGCATTTCAGGATAAACATCTAAAGTCCCCATTATAGGCAGCAATGCTGTATGCGATTTGGCCTGTGGCTGCCTGTGTGGCTGCACCTCCCATACCTTCCATCTGGCGTGTCTTGCTTTAGCATAGGCTGTCTCAGGGCCTGTGTACTTGCTGTCCCTCTGCTGGAATGTTCTCCAAGTACACTGAGGTCAGATCTCTGCTGAAATGTCACCATGTAGAGGCCTTCCCTGACGCTCTCTCATGTAGCATCCTACATCCCCTCCTCCCATCCTCGCATCCCGTTTTTATTTCTTTATAGCACTTACTACCATTTGACCCATTAGGTTCATATTCATCTGTTTATTATCTGCCTCCTGCACCAGGATGTAAGCTCTGTGACAGCAGAGGCTTTGCTGCTGCATCTCCAGTGCAGCACAGAATACTTGTTTAATAGATGTTTGGGTCCCATGTGTATTTGACTGACTTCTGTGAATAAGCTCCCCTTTTCATTTATTAGGTGGCAGTTACTGGTTTCTGTACCTATCCCCTGTCTGTCTGCATGCTGAACTTCATTGATTATTTTCTCTCTTGTGTCTTTGGCTCATTCTTGTGCAATAATAAATCACTAATTTTTTTTTTTTTTTTTAAGACTCTGTGGTTAGCATGTCCTGTGAGCCATCTCTTAAGCAGTAATTGGCTCACCCAGACATTTGACAGGAGCTATTTGGCAGATAATTCAACACTGAGGTTGTTAGCGAGTGTCTGGAGGGCATATGTTCTATGCCATTTGCGATGAAAAGAATAATAATTATTGAATGCTTTTGTGTGGGATACTTTTCCTCAAGATTATTAAAGCCACCCTCATTTTCAAGCTGACTGGGCCAAAGAGCTTAGGGATTTTTGTGGTTATTAATGTAAACTGCAGTTAGACTGTTGGAGTTCGAATCCCAGCTCAGCCACTTGTTACTGGCTGTGGAATCTTTGGGCAAATTGCTTGATCCCCTTGAGCCTCAGTTTCCTCATAGTGTATAGACAGTGGTAATAACAGTGCCATCTCATGTTATTGGGGAGATTAAGGTAAAGAAGGCACTTAGAATAGTGCCTGTTACCTAATAAGTGCTCACTGGCTCTAAATTACCTTGGTTTTGTTGATATTACTATTGACATTATTTTTGCCACTCGAGCTATAGTGCCGGTAAATGACAGAACTAAGATTCGAGTCCCGGCTAGCTGAGATCCAGATGTCTTCCTGGCTCGTTTCACTCCTGGGCTCATCTCATGGTGATGTGCAGCACAGCCCCTGGGGTTGTGCAGGGCTGTCTAGGGAGTTCACTGGGAGGAGGGTCCAGTCCTGTCCTTGTCCCCAGCATGTGGGTCATAGTGGCTTTGCTCTCTTCCCTTCTACATTCAGCTTCCAAGTAAGAGCTCGTTTGCTTGAGCATAGAACAGCTAGAAGGAAGTTGAAGACTGTGGCACCAACATCATGAATCAGATTCTGTGGAGATTACGTCTTTGTGTGAACAGTTATATTGTCCTTTCTTTGTTTCTATTCTCTCACTAATTTGAAGTTGAAGGGTGTCAAGTACTACTTCCTGCTGGTAAAGGACTCAAACCACTACATGCTCTCACTTTACGAAAACACAGTTATGCTTATCTTAGTGAAGAAGTTTTTATGGGCTTCCTACATGCCCCAAATAGCAAGCATTTATGTAGAAACAAATGGATTCCTACTCAAATGGACACAGTTTCCTTCAGTAATGATTATTAATGATTATAACACTGTATAACCAGAACTTTCCCTTATTAATTACTCTACAGTATGACAGGCTACTCTTCACTTTCCAAAACTCTTTCCAAAAGAGTTTCCAGAAGAGCATACTTAGGGCATGTGATATCAATGTGTATATAATTAAGCCTTTAATGCAAAAAAAAGTGCCCTCTTCTTCTGATCAATGTAAACAGTACAGATGGTGCAAGAGATGATCATTCACAGAAGCAACCAGGCCAGGAAAACTCAGAGGACATCCTGATACACAAGTGCCAAATATGCTCCTGCCGAGGCAAGCATGGTGACCCTCATCATCGGCAGGCATTCATCTGCTCTGGAGACATGAGATAAATGCCTTCTAAGCAGAAGTAGGAAATGAAGCAGAAACACGAAGTGAAACTCCTTGTAAAGCTGAATTCTTGAAATCTGAATGGGTGTATCCCAAGTGTGATTGTATTTAAATAGGACCCGAGAATTTCATACCAGAAAGTTAGGACAAGGTGACTTAGAAAACCCAGAGCCTTTGTCCAAATGAGTTGTTTCTAATACAAAAGACCAGTATTATAACTTCCAGTAAGATGTTAACCTTTGATCTGATCTTCCTCTTGATTAGTCCCTGTGATTCAGCCTACAAATAATACCATAATTGAATTACACTGTTGATGATTGAAATTGAACACTATGCTGCTTAATTGCATCCCTGTGGATGACCCTGAGCAATGACCACATACACTAATTTTGCGTAGGGCTTCATCTGTGGGCAAATGGGGTCAGCGGCTGCTCCAGGAAGCTGTGTGTGTGTGTTGTGTGTGTGTATGACCAGAGAACCCCTGGTCAGGACACAGAGGGCCACTTATTTCTCTTCACTGTGCGGGAGGTTACTCATAGGGTTATCTACAAGCTATACCCACTGCTGGAGAACAGTTAAAAGGAATCTGTTTAATGACGGTTGAACAAAGAGGTTGCTCTGTCTGGGCCTTTTTTCCAACTCTTTTTTTATTTTTTAAAGATTTTTTTTTTGATGTGGACCTTTTTATTTTTTTTTAAGTATTATTGAATTTGTGACAATATTGCTTCTGTTTTGGGTTTTGGATTTTTGGCTTCGAGGCATGTGAGGTCTCAGCTCCCCAGGACTGGAAACTGTATCCCTTGCATCGAAAGAAGTCTTAACCACTGGACCAGCGAAATCCCTCTGCCAACCCTAATTAGTGTCCATTTTTTGTTTTTTTTTTGTTTGTTTGCTTTCAAGATTGTGTGAGGGCAGAGAAAGTTCTGATCAAGACTGGAATTACTCCTGTGGGCCCATGAATGATTTCAGCTGTGGCATTCAAGGCACACTCTGAACAGTTAGTTGGCCTTATCTCCAGCCTCTCCAAGGCCAATCAGTGTGGAGCGGTCATCAGTCACAAAGCCACCTGTTTCCCAGTCAGGACTCAGGTTGAGAGTCCTCTACTTTGACACTGACCCAAGGAGAGTTGGCGGAATTTTGGAGGTGTCTAGTGGGCTGAGATGTTAAAGGCTGCCCTTTGTGTAAAGAGGTTGAGATGGCCCACAGTGGGGCTGGGAGCCCTGTTGAACAGCTGCATTCTGATTTTTACCCTTGCTGGCAGAGTCCATATCTCCAACCTCATTTTCTATTCTCTGAAAGTGTGTAGGTAAATTAGGAATTATCATTTGTTCATTAAATATTTGCTTATAGTTAAAATTATAGGAACTGACCTGCAAACCCATCTGGATTTTGTATTTTCTCATGTCTTTTCTTAATGGTTAGGGGTAGTCAGGGTTTAATTTTTCCTCTATTGAGTTCTGGCATGCTGTATTTTTCTAGATATTTGTGTATTTTACCAGTATTTTCCATTTTGTTAGCGTATGCTTGCTTATTATGTTTTATCTTTTTAAGGTTTGCTACACTTGTTATCTCTGTTTTTATTCCTAGTATTGCTTATTTGTTTGCCTTTTCTTTATTTTTTGATCAGTCTTGACAAAGACTATTTTTTAATGACTGTTTTCAAAGAATTATTTTTGCTGATCAGTCCCCATAGTAGGAGTGTATATTATTTATTCTATAATTAGATAAATGTGTGTATGTATTAGCTCAGGTTCTTCAGAGAAACAGAACCAATAGGGTGTGTGTGTGTTTGTATATATGTATGTGGAGAGAGACAGAGAGAAAGAGACATTTATTTTAAGGAATTGGCTCATATGAATGTGGAAGTTGGCAAGTTCAAAATCTGCAGGGTAAGCCAGCAGCCTGGAGGGCCAAGGAAGAGCCAGTTTTGCAGTTCAAATCCAAAGACCATCTGCTGGCAAACCTCCACTTCTTTCAGAGAAGTCAGTTTTTTTTTTTTTTCCTATTAAGATCTTCCACTGATTGGGTAAGGCCCACCCATGTTATGGAGGATAGTCTGCTTTGTCAAAGTCTACTGATTTAAATATTAATTTTATTGAAAAACATATCTTCACAGAAACATCTAGAATAATATTTGACTAAATATCTGAGTATTGTGACCTAGCCAAATAGACACAAACAACTAACCATCCATATATATATATACACATATATACATATACACACACACACATTATGTATTTATGCTTTATATATCTGCCTCTTGAGAAACCTATATGCAGGTCAGGAAGCAACAGTTAGAACTAGGCATGGAACAACAGACTGGTTCCAAATAGGAAAAGGAGTACGTCAAGGCTGTATATTGTCACCCTGCTTATTTAACTTCTATGCAGAGTACATCATGAGAAACGCTGGGCTGGAAGAAGCACAAGCTGGAATCGAGATTGGGAGAAATATCAATAACCTCAGGTATGCAGATGACACCACCCTTATGGCAGAAAGTGAAGAACTAAAAAGCTTCTTGATGAAAGAGGAGAGTGAAAAAGTTGGCCTAAAGCTCAACATTCAGAAAATGAAGATCATGGCATCTGATCCCATCACTTCATGGGAAATAGATGGGGAAACAGTGGAAACAGTGTCAGACTTTATATTTTTGGGCTCCAAAATCACTGCAGATGGTGACTGCAGCCATGAAATTAAAAGACGCTTACTCCTTGGAAGGAAAGTTATGACCAACCTAGATAGCATATTGAAAAGCAGAGACATTTCTTTGCCAACAAAGGTCCGTCTAGTCAAGGCTATGGTTTTTCCAGTAGTCATGTATGGATGTGAGAGCTGGACTGTGAAGAAAGCTGAGTACCGATGAATTGATGTTTTTGAACTGTGGTGAAGACTCTTGAGAGTCCCTTGGACTGCAAGGAGATCCAGCCAATCCATTCTGAAGGAGATCAGTCCTGCGTGTTCATTGGAAGGACTGATGCTAAAGCTGAAACTCCAGTACTTTGGCCACCTCATGCGAAGAGTTGACTGATTGGAAAAGACTCTGATGATGGAAGGGATTGGGGGCAGGAGGAGAAGGGGACAACAGAGGATGAGATGGCTGGATGGCATCACTGATTCGATGGACATGAGTTTGAGTGAACTCCGGGAGTTGGTGATGGACAGGGAGGCCTGGTGTGCTGAAATTCATGGGGTTGCAAAGAGCCTGACTGAGTGACTGAACTGAACCGATGTACATATTTAACTTCTTTGGTTATATATTCTTTATCATTTTCTGTTCTATTTACTTGAATCTATCTGTTCAGCTTAACAAATCAATAATATATAATATTATGTATTTAAAATTGACTAACTTAATTGTAGTGGTTAAAGAGGTTTCTGATCCTTTTTGGAATTTATTGATTCTTGCTTTGTCACTTTGACTAGAACATTGTCTGTTTCTGTTTTGTAAATAAGTTTATTTGTATCATTATTTTAGATTCCACATTTAAGTGCTATCATATGGTTTTTGTCTTTCTCCTTCTGACTTACTTCACTTAGTATGATAATCTTTAAGTTCATCCATGTTGCGGTAAATGGCGTTATTTCATTCTTTTCTGTGACTGAGTGATATTCCATTCTGTGTGTGTGGGTGTAGAAAATCTTTATCCATTCTTTCATCTGATGATGGACACTTAGGTTCCTTCCACGTCTTAGCTATTGCAGATAGTGCTGCTGTGAACATTGGGGTGCCTGTATCTTTTCAAGTTACACTTTTCATCCTTTCCAGATATATGCCCAATAGTGGGATTGCTGGATCATGTGGTAACTCTAATTTTAGTTTCTCCATTCTGTTCTCCATAAGGGCCCCACCAATTTACATTCCTACCAACAGCATAGCAGAATTCTTTTTTCTCCACACCCTCTCCAGAATTTGTATTTGTTGACTTTTGGATGATGGCCATTCTGACAGTTGTGAGATGATATCTCAAGTAGTTTTGATTTGCATTTCTCTAATAATTAGTGATGATATTGAGCATTTTTCATATGCCTGTTGGCCGTCTGTGTGTCTTATGGATAAAAGGCTAGGTCCTTTGCCCTTTTTGAGATGGGTTGTTGCTTTTTTGTTGTTGAGTTGCGTAAGCTGTTTGTATATTTTGAAAATTAATCCATTTCAGCAGTGTCATGTGCAAATATATTCTCCTGTTCCTTAGGTTGTCTTTTTGTTGATGGTTTCCTCTGTTGTGTGAAAGCTTATGTTGACTAGGTCTCATTTGTTTATCAACTTTTTATTTTTTGATTTCTGCACTTATCTTTATTCACTTCTCCTACCCTTCTTTTAATGTTTGAAAACATAGAATTGTTTATGTGTGTTCATATTCCAGCATCAAGGCCAAGTTCAGTGGGTGATTTTTTTCTAGTGACAGGCTGAGGGTATTGCCCTTTGTTTCCTGGCCTTATGCAGAGGTCTTCCATTTGACCTCTTCCTTTGCTCTGGCCTTGAACTTTGTCTCCTGTCCTCAAGCGGCCCATTCAAGCCCAGGTGTGCCAGGAACATGAGCTCAAATGCTCTTTTTCTCCTGAGCTCTGAAATTTCCTTCAGTTCAGTTGCTTTAAAAAGTATATGTATTTGTGTTTTTTAATTTTAGGGTGTCCTTTGGGATTTTTCTGAGTACACCTAGTCTGTCATGACGTGCCCTATTGCAGCTGTAATACCGTCACCTTCCTTGGTTCACAACCCCTTCCTCCATCTTCAAAGCCAGCAGTGGCAGGGCGAGTCCTCATGTCATATCTCTCTGACCCATTCTTCTGCCTCCCTTTTCTAAGAGCTCATGTGATTAAAAATCCAGGATAATATCTCCATCTCATGATTCTTAATCATGTCTGTAGAGTCCCTCCTGCTATATTAGGTAACAAACACACCCGTACTTTCCAGGGGTGGGATGTGGACATCTTTGGGAGGGTCATTATTCTACCACAAAGGTAATAACTGACATCCCTTACAATGTTGTAAATCAACTATACTTAAATAAAAAATTTAAAAAGAATGGCATCCATTTATTCCCCTGCTTATTTGGTTCCGCGGATCAAGATTACCGGGAGAAATATCAATAATCTCAGATATGCAGATGACACCACCCTTATGGCAGAAAGTGAAGAGGAACTAAGAAGCCTCTTGATGAAAGTGAAAGGGGAGAGTGTAAAAGTTGGCTTAAAGCTCAACATTCAGAAAACTAAGATCATGGCATCTGGTCCCATCACTTCATGGGAAATAGATGGGGAAACAGTGGAAACAGTGTCAGACTTTATTTTTTGGGGCTCCAAAATAAAATCACTGCAGATGGTGACTGCAGCCATGAAATTAAAAGACGCTTACTCCTTGGAAGGAAAGTTATGACCAACTTAGATAGCATATTGAAAAGCAGAGACATTACTTTGCCAACAAAGGTCCATCTATTCAAGGCTATGGTTTTTCCAGTGGTCATGTATGGACTTGAGAGTTGGACTGTGAAGAAAGCTGAGCACCGAAGAATTGATGCTTTTGAAGTGGTGTTGGAGAAGACTCCTGAGAGTCCCTTGAACTGCAAGGAGATCCAGCCAGTCCATTCTAAAGGAGATTACCCCTGGGTGTTCTTTGGAGGGAGTGATGCTAAAGCTGAAACTCCAGTACTTTGGCCACCTCATGTGAAGAGTTGACTCATTGGAAAAGACTCTGATGCTGGGAGGGATTGGGGGCAGGAGGAGAAGGGGACGACCGAGGATGAGATGGCTGGATGGCATCACTGACTTGATGAACGTGAGTCTGAGTGAACTCTGGGAGTTGGTGATGGACAGGGAGGCCTGGCGTGCTGTGATTCATGGGGTCGCAAAGAGTCAGACACAGCTGAGCAACTTAACTGAACTGAAGGAACAGACAAAGGAGTCAGATAGAAAGATCAAAGTATCAGCTTTATCATTAGTTTAATTGACTAGGAACCTTAACTGGACCTGAAGCCACAGTCAGGATCTTGAATCCACTCATCCTACACACTTCCTTGAATTGAATGTACTCCCAAACTTCTAGACTTCCATCTTGCTGGGGGTGGAGCTGGTCTCAGAAAGCTTCCTTGGAAGATAATGCCTGCATATGGGGACAGGCATCTCTAGGGAGAATTCCATCTTTTAGTTCTGTCATCAGGGGTATTCCTCTGTTGAGGAAGAGCTGTGTGAGGGGAGATAGGTGGAAACCATTCTCTCCTCCCACAGAAATATGGAGACTGGAATAGTACCCATAATAGCAATTCTTGATTTTTGCTAAGAATTTCTGTATGGCCTAGTCTATGGTCATTTTTGAAAAAAGGCTTTATATGTGCTTGAACACCATGTACTGTCTCTAGTGTTTAGCACATCATTGTTTATATGTCTTTTGGTATATCACCACTGAAGTTTTTATTTTGGGGCCTGCTTGATCTGTCATTTCCCAAGGGAGAGGGTCTTTTTTATACACTGTGTGATTTGGTTTGTAAATTTATATTTATGGTTTGATATATAGGGCTTCCCTGGTGGCTCAGACAGTGAAAAATCTGCCTGCTATGTGGGAGATGCAAGGGAGAGGGTTGTTTTTATACACTATGAGAATTAGTCTGTACATTTCTGTTTAGGATTTGATATGTAAGTTCATCAGTGAGAAGGCTTGTAATTTGCCTTTGTAGTACTCAGAACTGCTAAATTGTTCAGTTACAGGGGTCACCATTCACAGTCTGGTCTATAAGTTGTATTGGCAGCTATCCTTATTGAAGCAGTTTGGAACAATCCTTCTTTTTCTATACTGAACACAAGAGTTAGATGAGACTCATTCACTTCATGAACATTGACTAGAGCTAACTTGTAAAAGTATGTGGCCTGGTATTTTCGGTGTTGAAAAATATCAAATTATGATTCAACTTTTTATAGGTTTGTTCAAATGTTTTTTTAAATCATTTTATGCAGTGATTATGTGTATATGTGATTAGTCTTAATTTTTTTTTGATCAAAATACTTACATCAACGCACTCTCCTCTTTCACCACCATCAAGAGGCTCTTCAGTTCCTCTTCATTTTCTGTCATTAGAGTCTGATCATCTGCATATCGAGGTTGTTGATATTTCTCCTGGCAATCTTGATTCCAACTGGTGATTTATCCAGCTCAGCATTTCACATGATGTATGTATATAAGTTAAATAAGCAGGGTGACAATATAAAGCCTTATCATACTCTTTCCCAATTTTGAACCAGTCTATTGTTCCATATCCAGTTCTAACAGTTGCTTCCTGACTCACATACAGGTTTCTCAGGAGACATGAACGTGGTCTGGTACTCCCATCTCATTAAGAATTTTCATGATTTGAGAGAATAGCATTGAAACATATACATTACCATGTGTAAAACATTACCGTATGTACAACAGTGGGAGTTCATTGTAAGATGCAGGGAACCCAAAGCTGGTGCTTTGTGATAACCTAGAGGGGTGGGATGGGGAGGGAGGTCGGAAGTAGGTTCGAGAGGAAGGGGATATTTGTATACCTATGGCCAATTCATGTTGATGACACAAATGACATGAATGTGATGGTATGACAAAAACCATCATAATATTGTTAAGGCCATTCAGTTCAGTCACTCAGTTGTGTCCAACTCTTTGCAACCCCATGGACTGCAGTATGCCAGGCTTTCCTGTCCATCACCAACTCCTGGAGCCTACTCAAACTCATGTCCATCGCATCGGTGATGCCATCCAACCATCTCATCCTCTGTCGTCCACTTCTCCTCCTGCCTTCAATCTTTCCCAGCATTAGGGTCTTTTCCAATGAGTCAGTTCTTCACATCAGGTGGCCAAAGTATTGGAGTTTCAGCTTCAGCATTAGTCCTTCCAATGAGTATTCAGGACTGATCTCCTTTAGGATTGACTGGTTGGATCTCCTTGCAGTCCAAGGGACTCTCAAGAGTCTTTTCCAACACCAAGTTCAAATGCATTGATTCTTTGGCACTTAGCCTTCTTCATAGCTCAACTCTCACATCCATACATGACTAATGGAAAAACCATAGCTTTGACTAGATAGACCTTCGTTGGTAAAGTAATGTCTCTGCTTTTTAATATGCTATCTAGGTGAGTCATAGCTTTTCTTCCAAGGAGCAAGTGTCTTTTAATTTCATGGCTGCAGTCACCATCTGCAGTGATTTTGGAGCCCCCCAAAATAAAGTCTGTTTGCATTGTCATGTCATGTCACTGCATTAGTCTGCCCATCACTTTGCCATGAAGTGATGGGACCAGATGCCATGATCCTAGTCTTCTGAATGTTGAGTTTTAAGCCAACTTTTTTACTGTCCTCTTTCACTTTCATCAAGAGGCCCCTTAGGTCTTCTTTGCTTTCTGCCATAAGGGTGGTGTCATCTGCATATCTGAGGTTATTGATATGTCTCCCATCAATCTTGATTCCAGCTTGTGCTTCATCAAGCCCAGCATTTTGCATGATGTACTCTGCATAGAAGTTAAATAAACGGAGTGGCAATATACAGCCTTGATGTACTCCTTTCCCGCTTTGGAACCAGTCTGTTGTTTCATGTCCAGTTCTAACTGTTGCTTCTTGACCTGCATACAGATTTCTCAGGAGGCAGGTCAGGTAGTCTAGTATTCCCATCTCTTGAAGAATTTTCCACAGTATGTTGTGATCTACACAATCAAAGGCCTTGGTGTAGTGAATAAAGCAAAAGTAGACTTTTTTTGGAGTTCTATTGCTTTTTCGATAATCCAGCGGATGTTGGCAGTTTGATCTGTTTCTCTGCCTTTTCTAAATCCAACTTGAACATTTGCAAGTTCACGGTTCACATACTGTTGAAGCCTGGCTTGGAGAATTTTGAACATTACTTTGCTAGTGTGTGAGATGAGTGCAATTGTGCGGTAGAATTGAACATTCTTTGGCATTGCCTTTCTTTGGGATTGGAACGAAAACTGACCTTTTCCAATCCTGTGGCCACTGCTGAGTTTTCCAGATTTGCTGGCATATTGAGTACAACGCTTTCACAGCATCATCTTTTAGGATTTTAAATATTTGAGCTGGAATTCTCTCACCTTCACTAGCTTTGTTCATATTAATATTTCCTAAGGCCCACTTTACACTTCAAGATGTCC
The DNA here is from genome assembly GCF_001704415.2 of Capra hircus. NCBI lineage: Eukaryota > Metazoa > Chordata > Mammalia > Artiodactyla > Bovidae > Capra > Capra hircus. Next base: position 37,258,640 of record NC_030822.1, read on the forward strand.
AGCTCTAGGTGACTGACCATACCATTATGGTAATCAGGGTCATTAAGGCCCTTTTTCTTTCCCTTATCTTCTTTCTTCAGGTGTTTCTAAACCTTCTCAGACAACCACTCTGCCATCTTGAATTTCTTCTTTGGGCTGGTTTTAGTTACTGCCTCCTGTACAATGTTATAAACCTCCATCCATAGTTCTTCAGGCCCTCTGTCTACCAGATCTAACCCCTTGAATCTATTTGTTACTTCCACTGTATAATGATAATGAATTTGATTTGGGTCATACCTGAATGGCCTAGTGGATTTCACTATTGTGTTCAATTTAATCCTGAATTTTTCAATAAGGAGCTCATGGTCTGAGCCAATCAGTTCCAAGTCTTGTTTTTGCTGACTATATCAGCAAAAGATGAGATTCTCCATCTTTGGTTGCAAATTATATAATCAATCTGATTTTGGTGTTGACCATTTGGTGATATGATCATGGTATCTGGTCCCGTCACTTCATGGCAAATAGATGGGGAAACAGTGGAAATAGTGACATACTTTATTTTCTTGGGCTCTAAAATCACTGCAGATGGTGACTGCAGCCATGAAATTAAAAGACACTTGCTCCTTGGAAGAAAAGCTATGACTCACCTATACAGCATATGAAAAAGCAAAGACATTACTTTGCCAACAAAGGTTCATCTAGTCAAAGCTATGGTTTTTCCAGTAGTCCTGTGTGGATGTGAGGGTTGGACCATAAAGAAAGCTGAGTGCTGAAGAACTGATGCTTTTGAACTGTGGTGTTGGAGAAGACTCTTGAGAGTCCCTTGGACTGCAAGGAGATCCAGTTTGTCAGTCCTACAGGATATCAGTCCTGAATACTCATTGTAAGGAGTGATGATGAAGCTAAAGCTCCAATACTTTGGCCACCTGATGTGAAGGACTGACTCACTGGAAAAGACCCTAATGCTGGGAAAGATTTGAAGGTAGGAGGAGAAGGGAATGACAGAGGATGAGATGGTTGGATGGCATCACTGACTAGATGGACATGAGTTTGAGCAAGCTCCACGAGCTGCTGATAGACAGGGAAGCCTGGTTTGCTGCAGTCTAGGTGGTCACAAAGAGTTGGACATGACTGAGTGACTTAACTGAATTGAACTGATTTGGTGATATCCACGTGTAGAGTCATCTCTTGTGTTGTTAGAAGAGGGTGTTTGCTATGACCAGTGTATTCTGTTGACAAAACTCTGTTAGCTTTTGCCCTGTTTTATTTTGTATTCCAAGGCCAAACTTACCTGTTATTCCAGGTATCTCTTGACTTCCTACTTTTGCATTCCAATCCCCTATGACAAAATGGTCATCTTTTTCTTTTTTGGTATTACTTCTAGAAGGTCTTGTAGGTCTTCATACAACCAGTCAGTTTCAGCTTCTTGGGCATCAGTGGTTGGGGCATAGACTTGGATTACTGTGATGTTGGATGGTATACCTTGAAAATGAACCAAGATCATTCTGTTGTTTTTGAGGTTGCATCCAAGTACTGAATTTCAGACTCTTGTTGACTATGAGGGCTATTCCATTTCTTCTAAGGGATTCATATCCACAGTAGTAGATATAATGGTCATCTCAATTAAATTCACCCATTCCTGTCTATTTTAATTCACTGATTCCTAAGATGTTGATGTTCAATGTTGCCATCTCCTGTTTGACCACATCCAATTTACCTTGATTCATGGACCTGACTTTTCAGGTTCCTAAGCAATATTGTCCTTTACAACATTACTTTACTTTCAACATTGTACTCTACTTTCACCTCTAGACATATCCACAGCTGAGCATCGTTTCCACTTTGGCCCAGTGGTTTCATTCTTTCTGGAGCTATTAATAATTGCCCTCCAGTCTTCCCCAGTGTTAACTCTTTGCAACCCCATGGATTATAGCTCGCCAGGCTCCTCTTTCCATGGAATTCTCCAGGCAGGAATACTGGAGTGGATAGCCATTCCCTTCTCCAGGCAATCTTCTTGACTCAAGTATTGAACCTGGGTCTCCTCCATTGCAGGTGGATTCTTTACCATCTGAGCCACCAGGGAATACACTGGACACCTACCAATCTAGGGGATTCATCTCCTGGTGTCATATCTCTTTTCCTTTTCATACTGTCCATGAGATTCTCTAGGCAAGAACACTGGGATGGGTTGCCGTTCCCTCCTCCAGGGGACCATGTTTTGTCAGAACTCTTCACTATGACCCGTCTCTCTTGGGTGGCTGCAAGCATGCTTGTAGCTTCATTCAGTTATCCAAGCCCCTTTGCCATGACAAGACTGTGATCCTTGAAGGGGAGTATATAGATAGGTATGTGCTTATTTCTCCATTTTAGGTTTTTGTTTCTTTTTAACTTTTTTTTTTTTAACTTGTTTTTGGTTTTGCCTTGCTGGCCTCTGTTGTATTGATCAAGTTGTTTTTATATCTCTGTTAGGAAGTCAAACATCTATTTCTGTATTTTTAATGCTCATCCTTACATTTTTAGTATGAATCCTTACCACAAAGGTGAAATACAAATATCTTTATAGAATAATTCTGTCTTCCTCTTCAGTAGTACATGAGTCTTAGAATGCTTTAATTCCCATCAGTGCCCCGTCTTCCATAGTTTTGTATTCTGGTATCATCTTTATTTATAGTCCCCCGAGTATTGTGCTATTTATTATTATTCATTGAACATTTATTTTTTATCAGATATCATAAAGCATTACTTGACCTCATCTTTATGAAAATTGTGAAAGATAAACAGTGTTGCTATCCCTTTTTTACAGACAGAAAATTGAGGCATAGAAAGATTAACTGGAAAGCATAATTAGGAAAAAATACTAAATCCAGTGAATCTCAAAATCCAAGATTTTTTTTATCATCCCGTATTTCATAAACTAGTCTTAGCTCTCAAAGAAAAATGTTGAAATAAAGACCTTAGGTCTAAGTAGTTGTCAGAGAATGTACAGGACATGTGGTCCAGTGGTCTCCATTCTGGGTCTTCAGTGGAGGTGTCTGATGGTGCCCAAGGGGCTGCAGATCTGTGTCTTGAGGGTGAAGCTGCAGCTCCTCTCTATTTCAAAGGCTCCGCCTGAGTAACAGCTGTCTATAAATACTCCTGTCATGTGCATTTTGTCATACTGTATACCACTGAAGAGCATCAAGAAGAAATGGAAAATAGTTCTGGAGGCCGAAAAATCTGAGATCAAGGTGCCAACAGGGTTGATTTCTGGTAAGACCTCTCTAACTGCTTGTGGACTATTTTTTTCTCACTGTGTTCTCACATGGTCTTTCTTCTGCTTGTCTTGGAAGAGAGACAGGGGGTGGCTGCAGCTGGCCCTGGGGAAACAGACCCTGGGTTCAACCACTCTTCAGAGCTGCCCCTCTCCCCTGCCATGTGGGTTTTTTAAACTGACAGTATTTATTTTGTTTAGTGAACAATTTAAACAACTTCTCTGACAGAATTGATTGTTCTATCCCCCTCCTTTTTAGCTGGTGCAGTTTTTCCTGCTTCATGAAGCAGATCTTTTAAAATCCCTTCAGAAATACTCTGCCAGTAATGAATTGCACGCATCACTTATGTGAAAAATGTCCTAATTTTATTCTTAAATCTTGAGTGGTAGTTTATCTTGTACAGATTATAGGTTGGTCGCTACCTGAAGATATTTTGTGGTCATCGGGACTTATTGCTGATGAGAAGTCTTTGACAGTCTAATTGTAGAATATCTTTTATCTCTGGTTGCTTTTAAATTTCTTTTATCTTTGTCTTCAGTTTCACTGTGTTGTTGCTAGGATTTGTTTTAATGTATCCCTTTGGGGACTCAATGTGTGTCTTTAAACTGAGAAGACTGAAGATTTTTTAAAAATTTTATTTATTTATTTTTGGCTGTTCTGGGCCTTTGTTGCAGCGAGGGCTTGTCTCTAGTTATGTTGCACGGGCTTCTCATTGTGGTGGCTTCTCTTGTTGCAGACCACAGGCTCTAGGGCGCTTCAATAATTGCAGCATGTGGGCTCAGCAGTTGTGGCTCCCAGGCTCTCGAGCGCAGGCTCAGTGTTTGTGGCTTAGCTGCTCTGCAGCATGTGGGGTCTTCTGGGATCAGGGATGGAACCTGTGTCTCCTGCTTTCGCAGGCACATTCACTGCCACCGAGCCACCAGGGAAGCCCGAATGAAGATTTTATCGGTGATAAATCCATAACCATTTTCTGTTTCGCCTCTGCTTCAATAGCTTCTTCCACCTTCCATTCCAGTAATTCTCTCATCTGTCTAACCTATGCACTTAATTTTCTAACCTGAGTAACTGTGTTCTTTGTGTTTTGGTTTCCAGTTGGTTCTTTTCCAAATTTCTGTTCTTTTCTCATGCTTTCTTGTCCTTTCATTAAAGTTTCTACATCTTCCTTTTTTACTTCCCTTTAGGTAAAACATATGTCCAAATATATTCCCAAATAGACAAGTACTCATAATATTTAGTCACATGTGTATTTACAGGCACTAATTTGCAGAAAATTACGAATTTTTTGTCTCACCAGCACATTTTAAATAATACTTTTATTCAAGCATTTTACCTTTATCCGAACATACTATTTCTGTCATTATAAGAGCTAGTTTCTGAATAAAAATATAGCATCCCAGAGCAGTTGAAGAGCATTTGGGGATGTCGATAAATGTAGAGGTGGGGCCTGAGAGTCTGCATTTGCACCACACTCCCAGGTAGTGCTGGAGCTACCAACATGTATCACGCTTTTGATGTGCAGAGTTTTAGAGTCCATATTTTAAATTTTAAGTCGTTGTAAACACAGCACTTTGAAAATTCACATACAAGGCTGTCATCAATTATTTCATCTCATGTCGAAGAACCTCATTTGTTTGATAAAGATCATTTTTAAAAAGTTTACCTTGTTTGTATGTATGTATCTCTGAATTGTATAACATATATCATGTAAATGAAGACAGGCTAAGTCGTCACGCTGCAGTAACAAACAGTCCCACAGTATCAGTTGCCTTGAAACAGCTTATACCACAAGTTCCCCCACTGCCCCAGGTCTGCTTAGGGCTCTGGTCTGTGTCATCATCTCTTTGGAACATGGGTCGATTCAGTTCCCACCATTGCCAGAGGCCAGAGCAAGTGAAAGAGATAAAAGGAATTGTGTTCTTGTTCCTAAAGACCTTCTTCTAGAAGTGACAATGTCACTTTTCATGTTTATTGGTCAGAGGAAGTCATGTGGCTGTGAGTAGCTTCAAGGGGCAGAAGGTTGTCCCAGTATAAGCTTAAGTGGAGGAGATCCAAAACATTTCTGAATAATCCTAATAACTGCTACACATACTTAGTTGCTTTTGAACATGACCATTGAAAGGCTTTCGATAAAATCCTATACTTGCATTTTGGGTTGTTTCATCTCCCCCTAACAATTACTGAATCTGTATTAAATTTTGGTTTTAATGTGCTTCAGATAAAAATTCTCAGGAGTGTCCTCTCTAAACCTCAAAACTTGGCATTGATTAATTTGATTTGCTGCTGCTGCTGCTAAGTCGCTTCAGTCGTGTACGACTCTGTGCGACCCCATAGACGGCAGCCTACCAGGCTCCCCTGTCCCTGGGATTCTCCAGGCAAGAACACTGGAGTGGGTTGCCATTTCCTTCTCCAATGCAGGAAAGTGAAAAGTGAAAGTGAAGTCGCTCAGTCCTGTCCGACTCTTAGCGACCCCATGGACTGCAGCCTACCAGGCTCCTCCGTCCATGGGATTTTCAGGCAAGAGTACTGGAGTGGGGTGCCATTGCCCTCTCCGTTTCATTTGCTAGTCAATGGTTTCCACTTAAACTGCACACTGGAATCACCTGGGGAGCTTTTCGTTATCCCAGATCAGCCTCAGACCAATCAAACTAGAACCCTGGAGGCGGGACTCTGGCATCTGTAGAGGATTTCAGTATGTATATAAAACTGAAGCCCTTTGTGTTAATCTGTCTTCTCCAAAGAATGCTTTATTGTTCAAGATAAAGTAATTGAGAGATTGCCCCCAAAGAGAAACCTTATTAGGGCTTGAACAGGAGGTGAGCTGCTGTTTTCTGAGAGGCATTTTAGGGGTCAACATCTTGCCTTCTGTTACTGTCACTTCTGTATTGTTTTGTTAAACCCAGGTATGAGGGTATGCAGTTGCTTAATTGTTGCATCTGATAGTCCTGTTTCCGTGTGTTTCCCTCTGTGACAGTAGTTTTTCCGAAGCAGTCCGTTGGCTGTAGAGAAACTGTGTGGCATGTGGAATTGGGTCTTCTGGGTAATTGTTACCTTTGCTAGTGGTAGGCCTAAGGAGTTTCACCATTTTTGGACCATTTTCTGAGCCTATATATTGATGTAAATTGTAAAGAAATAAAAATTAAAGCCTTTTATGTATGTACACATTACATGCAAAAATGGACACAGATACACACGCACTCATACACCTTTACACACATATACAATAGTTGAATAGTAAGAAAAAAATCCCAAGGCTTTGGGGGCAGGGAGTGGCCCGCAGAATGGAAGGGACTCGTCCAAGGCCTCACTGATAGAAAGTGAATGAAAATCAGTCTTCCCACATACTTCTGGCCTGACTTATCCTACATTTGTAAATGCGTGTGTGTGTGTGTGTAGGAGTGTGTTCAGGATGGAGAGGCATGACTTAGCATTTGTTTAGAGACTGGTGGTCTTGCTCCACTTCTGTCCGTTTTCTTTCCTGAAGTTTTTGACTGTGACCTTTCCTAGGCAACTCTTAATTGGATTTGTAGAAGCCAGAAAGTGGTGAGCACACATCAGAGTTGGGGTAACGGGGCCATCTCCTAGCTCCCCAGAGCCACGGACTTGTTTGTGGATTGTGATCCACAATTCCCTCTAACCTGCACTTTCAGAAAGCAAACCAGCAATCTAAAAGTAATTGTTTCCTTCTGTGTGGATTTCTCATTCCAAAGACTGCCATGGCAAGTAGGAAGTTGGCTTTGAAAAGAGTAGAGGAACCTGGAATTAGACGACAGGCCTGCAGTGTAACCGTGGATGTGGTGGCTCTACAGCCCACATTTTCCAGCAAGAGTCCTGATTTCAAATATTTTATTCTGTTGGCTTTATAAACAATTCAAATGCCCTAGGAATTCCACCATGAACCATATTTTCTAAAATGTTTCTTAACTGATGAAAGAAGCACAGAAATCCTTTGTTAGACTCTGTTGCCCCAGTTTTGGTTTAGAAAATATATCACCATCTATGCAAAGAAGAGGTTTTTTTCTTCTTCTGTTTTAATGGTGGGGTTTAGAAAGGCAAACACAGTCCTATTTGGGACATACCAATTTAGAAAAAGCTGACCCAGTATCCCAGATCTCTGTGGAAATCCAGGCATTCTTGCTCTTAGCTATTCATCCAAGCATATATACAGACATTCAGCCAGTTCCCCTCACAGTCTACTGGGCAGGGGGCATGATAACTGTGTCAGCCAATGATAACAGGGGCTCTGCCCTCAGAGACTTCACAATCCATGAAGGGAGATGAAATATGGATACACACAGTGTTAAATACAAGTCAAAGGTGTGAGTGTATCAGAGGATATAGAATCACCCAACTGGGAAGATCTAGAAAGATTTTGATTGACTCCTCCTCACCAGATCCCACACAGCATCACTTCCTCTGCATCCTGTTGGTCAGAGCAAGTCACTAGACCAGCCCAGAGTGAGGATCCACCTTGGGGTGAGGGGGGTGGAATGGGCATACAAGGATGTGCGGCTCTCTGTGCATACAGTTTACCGCTTTAAGTTCAAAGACATATTTATTCATCTCACAGCTGGGGACTGGCGTCTCACTGTTTTAGCACACAAGTACTTAGTCACAGGTAAGGTCTGGCTGTGCCCTCCCGCTTCTCTGAGCATGTGAGGTTCCCCCAGCCAGTCACAATGGGCGCAGTCATCTCCTCTCTCGTGCCCAACCCAGGATGAAAGATGATTTCTGCAAAGTTCACTTTGTGAGTGATTCTGCGAGATGGAAGTGGCCATCTAGTCTTCTGATCCGTCCCTCTCCCCTCCCTTTTCACCAACTTTGCTCTTTACCAGTTCCTTGCCCATGGCATCCACCATTCTTACCCGGATTCCCACCTCTCTCTTGTTCCAGGAACTAAAACAGGGGCAGATATTAGCGATGGTACCTGTGAGCCTGGACCGGCCTCCCCAGCCTCCTACATGAACCCCTTCCCGGTGCTCCATCTCGTCGAGGACTTGAGGCTGGCCTTGGAGATGCTGGAGCATCCTCAGGAGAGGGCAGCCCTCCTGAGCCAGATCCCGGGCCCCACAGCTGCCTACATAAAGGAGTGGTTCAAGGAGAGCTCGGTGAGTAGGCCCACGGCCTGGGTGGGGGAGCACAGTCATGGGGCCCGTGGAATGCCATCAGGTTTATCCGAGGTGCCCTAGCTCCTCCTCTTCAGGACTCCGTCGATAGTCTCATCCCCATGCCTTCCTCTGAACACTGATGAATTCTTTATCATGTTCATGATATGTGTTGTTCAATATTTTCGTTACGTAGGCTGTCAACCTAGGGTTCTGTAACATGCCCATGCCAGGGTGGTAGGGAGAATAATGATCTTCTGAAGATGCTTACATCCTGATTGCCAGAACCTGTGAATAAGTTTCCATATGTGGTGGAAGGAATCAGGTGGAATTAAGGTTGCTAATCAGCTGAACTTAAAGTGGGAAGAGTGGTCTGAGTTATCCAGGTGGCGTCCTTGTAAAAGGAAGGGGAGGCAGAAGAGTCAGTGTTGGAGTGATGGGATGGGCGAAGGACTCACACCCCCACCCCCAAACCGCTGCTGGCTTTGAAGATGGAAGGGCCAACAACCAGGGGACACAGGCAGCCACCAGGAGCTGGAAAACTGGCCTCTCCTCCAGAAAGGAAAGCAGTCTTACCCACAGCTTGATTTTAGCCCAGTAAGAACCATTTTAGACTTCTGACCTCCAGAACTGTAAGATAATGAATTTGTGTCCTTGCAAGTCGCTGAGTTTGTGGTAATTAGTTACAGCAGCAACCGAGATTGCCCACAGAGGAAGGTGAAGGCTCCTGGGTGGGTCTTGGGTGGGCCTGTTACAGTTCTGGTTTGCAGACCAGCTTCTCATCCCTTCCCTGCATGAAGACGGTTCTTGGTGGTTCTCTCAGACTGATGATAGAAGCCCCCACCTGCTTCTCCACAGGCTCTTTTTATTTATTTGCTGCTTTATTTTTGGCTGTGTGCGGTCCATTGCTGCGTGTGGGCTTTCTCTAGTTGTGGTGATGGGGGCTAGGGCTACCCTCTAATTGTGTGTGGGGGCTTCTCATTGCCGTGGCTTCTCTTGTGGAGCACGGGCTCCAGAGCATGTGGGATCAATAGTTTCGTCTCGAAGGTTCTAGAGGGAGGGCTCAGTAGTTGTGGCTCATGGAATTAGTTGCCCTGCAGCATGAGGGATCTTTCCAGACCAGGGATCAAACCCATGCACTGGACTACTGGGGAAGCCCTCCACATGCTCTTTGAACTAGGTTGGAAATTGCCAGGAAATGGCTTAGGTAGGTTGGTCCTCTTTTTCCCCAGCTAGAGGATCCCCTTTGCCTCCCTAGAGAGGCATGCCCAGGCTGTTACTGTATTTGCTTTATGATGCTGGTCGTGGCTTCTGCCCTGTCCCATCTGACCATCTGCTGCTCACCTCTTTGTGCGGCTGCGACTCTCTAGCTCACTTTACTCCTGGCATGGACATCTATCCCTCCTTGCAATCCTGCTAGCACTGACTCAGGCTGCAGTGTTTACAGAAAATTTTATGAAGCCTCAAGAAAATGATACAGGTTCATAATTCATTGGCCTGAAATCCTTGGGTCTAGATGCATTTTAGAACTCAGAGCTTATTAAACTTTAGAAAGGTGAGACGGTGCACATGTATTGGATAATATGTACCATTTCTAGCCAGTGCAGGGCAGGAAACACTGAACATTTTTTCAGCAAAACTTGTGAATATCTGCATGAAGCAGGATAAAGACAGACTATCAGTACATAATTTGCAGTGACTATGTATATTTACCTTGCACAGATGTGCCTGAATTTATGTAGCCATTCCTCTAATGTTGAATTGAGATGATGTGGCATTGCTTAGAGACTGTCTTTGTCTAGAAATATTTATCTCTAAATATTTTCTTCAGATGGACTCGTGAAAGTAGAATAATAGTTAAAGCAGGCTTAACAGATAAAATGCAGAATGTTCCATTAAGTTGGAATTTTAGATAAATGATATTTTTTAATAAGTGTGTTTCATGCAGTTTGCTAAGTCTGGCAAACTCTGATCAAAGGTATTAATATCTTTAAGCCTTGTGACACATTTTTTCCAAACTGCTTTTCAGAAAGATTTTGCCCATTTATATTTTCTTTGGCAGGGTTTGAGGTACATCCTGATCAACAACAAGCACTAAGATCGAAAAAACAGCTAATTTCATAGGAAAAAGAGTTTCATTTTATCTTTCCATTTCCTTGTTTAGTAGAAAGGCTGAATTTTTAAATAAGCTTATTGATATTTATTCTTCTGTATGGTTTCCAAACTTTTGATCTCATACCCCAATATGAAAAAAGAAATTCATTCTCCAAATGTACATATTCATATATGGAGAATTGTCTTAATATATGTAAGTTATAAAACATAGTCCCAGTAGAAGATCCTTTTTAAAAGACCAGTTAAGAAAATAGTTTTAATATTTTCTTCACATACACAACCCAGCGATTATTTTGAGTCTCTTGGCTGTGCCTGCTGTAGTCTGATCTGTTAGCATCTGTATTCTTGCCTCCCTGACCCTATTTGGGTTTTAGTGCTTTTCTTATATTTAATGACTTTTTACTGGCTCTTTGCTTTGTGGTATTCCTTTTCCTCACTTTCGTTTTTAAATGTTGTTTTTGGTGGGTTTTTTTTTTTTTTATTATAAAAGAATTGTAATTTTATCAGTCTTTCCTATTTGAGCTTCTTTTCTTTCTAGAAAGGCCCTACTTGACCAATAATATTCACATGTATACTCTCCCCAGTAGGTTTATAGTTTGATTTCTATTCATCTGCAGTCTTTTTAGAAATAAGGATCTAACTTTTATAATTTACCAAAAGAGATTCTTAAAAAACTATTTTGGATCTAAAAGTAGTCGTGGTGGTGGTTGGTTTTGCAAGATCCATCCCAGAAAACAGCTTGCGTTCAGATTTGCAGATCTGTTTTGGTGCCTCTTTATAACAGTTGGGGAAATGCTTGCCTTGGGATAGATGTTTCTAAAAGTTGTTGCATTCATAAATCTTTTGGAGTAATTATGGCCATCAGCAACCTATGAGTGGTGTACTTTGGGGGGAGCGGGTCAAAAGTTCATATAAACATTCCAAGATACCAGGGCTGGTTGTTAGGGTTTTGATTCTGGATGGAGACCACCTGTGTGTATTTTCGTTTTCCCAGATTTAAAGTCATTTTACAAGCTGGTGCACACACAGTCCATAGCGGGTCTTATCTGTATGGAAATAGAATTCAAGGCAGTGAACAAACCCACAGCTCCTCTTCAGATTAATTTTAGATTGCCTTAGGTTGGTACTTTCATTTATTTATTTAAAATGTTATTTGTTTACTTTTGGCTGCACTGGGTCTTTGTTGCTGTGTGTAGGCTTTTTCTGTTTGTGGTGAGGGGGGCTACTCTCTAGTTGCCATGCGTGGTCTTCTCATTGCGGTGGCTTCTCTTTGTGGAGCCTGGGCTCAGCAGTTGTGGTGCACGAGCTTAGCTACCCCGTGGCATATGGAATCTTCCCAGTCCAGGGATCAAACCCTTGTCGCCTGCATTGGTGGGCAGATTCTTAACCACTGGACCACCAGGGAAGTCTAGTTTGATACTTTTAATTAGAAGGTATTGCTGTTCAAATTGTAGTTCATGGACCAGCAGCTTTGGCATCCCCTGATAGCTTGTCTTAAAGAAAAAAAAAAAAGCTAGACTTTGCCTCTCCCCTCCCCAATCCACTGTATCATTTCCAGGTGATTCATATTCACTTTAAAGTTTGTAAAGCACTGCCTTAAACCAGAGACTCACCCAAATTATTACCCTCCCCACCCCCACAAAAAAGACACACAAAAACACATGTGACTCAGAAGTGGAACTAATAAGATAGCTTAAAGCCAGGCTCTCATTTCTCATTCATGGTATCTTGGATATTTGCACTGTTCTCCTTCGTCATAAACGTCAGTTGTCATAATCTGGCCTAGCATGACCCAGCCCTGCCTCATGACATCTGTCAGTGGGGATTCTTTCTCAATAAAATATGAACAGTAAGGAGGTTTATATCTCACTAACATTATATGTTATGTTACTAACATATAACTAAGAATACATGTATTAGTTATATGTAACGAATAAATGTCCAGGGGATGGGTGGTCCCAGGGTTAAATCAGTGGCTCTGGGATGACATTATAGACACTGACCTTTCTTATCTTTCTCCCTCCCCATCCTCAGGGGTTGGTTTTTCTTCAGGCATGTCCCCTAACACAGGGGTCCCCAACCTCTAGGCTGCAGACCAGTACTTCCTATCAGATCAGCAGTGGCATTAGGTTAGAAATAAAGGGCACATAAAGGTAATGAGCTCGAATCATTCTGAAACCATTCACCCCACCCTCACCAATGGAAAAATTGTCTTCCATGAAATTGATCCCTGGTGCTAAAAAGGTTGAGGTACTGCTGCCCTAAGAAGTAAGGCAAGCTGCAAGAAGGCTACTTGCATCTCTGGGCAGCCTCCCTTCACACAGATAGTTGTGTCCAGAGGTAGAACATGTCCTCTTCTTATAAACTGGGGAGGAAAACCTCTATGTGAAACCTCCCAGCAGCTTCCCATATGGTCCCAGTGGTCAAGGTTTGTTTGCATGTGCGTACCCTAGCTGCAAGGGAGGCTGCCACTCTCATCACAGCGGAGGGGAACCTCTGTCAGGTAGGAACCAAGAAGTAGGGGAAACGAATGGCCCTTAGGAAGAGAGCTCACGGTGACTGCCACACATCCTTTAGGTTTGATGTTAGTCTTCTTGTTGACTGACAAGTTCATGTTTTCTGTGTATGTGTGTTAACCCCCGAAGGAGAGAATCTCATTGACCTAATTCAGAATTTTTGGACTAAGTCCTCCAAGTATATGAAGAAATATCAAATGCAAAAGAAATAGAAATTAAAGACATTCTCACTTACACTCAGCTATGGACTAGCTGCCTTTGGGTCAGGTGTCTACCCAAAGGCCAGTAATTAGCTGTGGTGAGAGGGGAGAGGATCATATGGTAGGAATCACAGTCTTCTGTTCATCAGTAGCTGCAACGGGGATCTTCAGGCTCAGATGATGGCGACTGTAGTGCACAGAAACAGGGGCTGCTGAAGGGGCCATGGTGGATGTCGGGGAGTGGTTGGTGGTTACAGCAAGCAGCAGACTCGTCCTGGGCCCCTGCCCTTACGTCTTAAGTGGTGAGGGAGCTCTGGTCCTAGTGCACTGTGGTCAGAAAGACTGTCTATGGGCAGCTGTGTTTCTTTACAGTGGGGCTGGTTCCTCCTCTGCTGGGTGCTGGCAGGGGTGGGCACAGTGGCCATCAGCAGCAAGGATCCTTGGCCTGGAAAAAGTTATAAATAGGCCAGACTTGTGGTAAAGATACAAGTGGAACAGAACTGCCCAGGATTCAGGGGTACTGGATTGTGAGCATATTTCCAGAGCTTCGGGGCCTAAAATAGGATCCTCCCTTTCTGGGCAGAAGAGTAGGCTTTAGGTCTGGAAGTGTGTGTGGCGGGGGTGGGGTGGGGGGGCTCTCTATGCTGGAGACCCTCTGGGGCTTCAGTGATAAAAGGAACGAAGGGCCTGGATTCCCTTGTTCTAGGAGCAGTGCATGCTCAGTCGTGTCTGACTTTTTGTGACCACATGGATTCCTCTGTCCATGGAATTCTCCAGGCAAGAATACTGAGGACCTTGCTGACCCAGGGACTGAACCTGTGTCTCTTGCATCTCCTGCATTGGCAGGTGAATTCCTGACCACTGAGCCACCTGGGAAAGGAACAGTACTGTTGCCCAACCAGATCTGTTTGTCTGACACACAGCAAGTCAAACACTGAGGTACCATAGTTTACAGCCAAGAAAGAGTTTATTCTCAAGGTAGCTGAGAAGACAGGAGACTCTGTCTCAGATCTGCCTCACTGAAGGTGAGGGAGCTGGAGTGTTTATGGGATGAGCAGGGTGGTCTTAGGGGAGAGGTAACTGTGAGGAAATCCGTGTTCTGTGCAGGTGTGTCTGGGCTCACGTTTCCGCATGTTGGAGGTGGAGACCCTTAGCATCATCTGAGGGTGGAGTTCTCCAATCCTCTGACGTCAAAAGGCCATTCATTCAGACATCTGCACAGACTCAGCTTTAGGCTGGTGTCAACCAGCCCCTCAGGTAATGATTCCAAGTAATTGGAAAACAGCTGGGCTGCGTGAAGCTGGAAAGATATGCTATTAAAGGGAGGAAAATAGAAGGAAAGGAATAAACCAAGTCAGCTTAATCGAGGAGGGCAGTTTATAAGCAAAAGAGTTTTAACAAGCTATTCCCTTATCTGTTGTTCTATAAGACAAATTCAGGAATTTCTATTATTAGCTTCTGTAAACTCTGTGGGGCACAGTTTCAGTACCTGTGTCTGAACTCTGGGCTTATCCTCAAAGTAGGTGGCATACCACGGAGGTTTGGACAGGGCTTTTGTACAGGAAAGGTTCCTGAAGTCCAAGATAAGCAGGCTTCCTGGAGCCTGGCCTGCAGAGTAGCATCAACGAGGCCAGCCTTTGACAGTATAAGATTGAGCCCCTCTTTCATGGCTGGCAGACCAGGCCAAGCTCAGGGTCAGGACTTTCAGGAGATGAAGCTGAGGCCCATGCCAGAAGGCTACAGCATCTCTGCTGTGACGGGAATGGAGGCGAGTTCCAAAAAGGGGCCGCCTCTTTCCCCTCTGTGCAGGTAAGCTTGTGGTGACCTAGGGGTGAAGCTCTCAGGGAGAGTGGAGCCCGTAAGGAGCTGGAAACAGCCAACTAGTGAGAAGCCAACCAGTAAGACCCTGATGCTATGAAAGATTGAAGGCAGGAGGAGAAGGGGGTGACAGAGGATGAAATGGTTGGACGGCGTCACCAACCTAATGTCCATGAGTTTGAGCAAACTCTGCGAGTTGGTGATGGACAGGGAAGCCTGTGTGCTGCAGTCCATGGGGTTGCAAAGAGTCAGATATGACTGAGCGACTGAACTGAACTGAGTGAGAAAGGGAGGGGTGATTAGACCCAGTGAGCCTGGTTCCTGGGAGATGCCCAAGCAATACCAGAGCCAGCAGAGTCTCCAGATGGAGCATTTCTGGGGGCTTCTCTAATAGCCGGGTACACACATTCTTCATCCACAAGGCACCAGACTGTCCCACTGTTTAATCACTTCAGATGTGGGTCCACGGGATTTTTTGGTGAAGACCTGAGGTTTCAGGGACTAAAGTCTGAGCAAAGACAAACCCAGAAGCAGCAGAGGGGAGGGTGGGTAAGGGGAGAGCTTGGCAGAGACCCTCCAGAGGGACTGTATTCTGTGCTACTTTCTGGAAGCGGGGTTCATGGAACAGTCCTGGCGTCCCAGGTAACCCAGGCTCTCCTTGGCCAGGCTGCAGGTGTCCTGCTCAGCGTGTTCAGGCAGGTGGAAGGGAATGGACCAGGTGAGGCAGTGTGGGAGGGAGGGATGAGCCAAAAGGCCAGCTCTATGCCACCCTCATGTGGATGTGAGTGGACTTCGTTTCCCTCCTCTGGGACTCAGTTTCCCTACCGGAAATGACAGCTGGTTTGACAATACCTCTGAAGGATCTGGCCACGCATTCCAGTTCTGCAGTTTAAGGGCTTTAGAGCAGCCCCCTGGTAGCCATCAGTCCCTGCCTTCCTCAGTCTGGACTTTTGTTAAAAATATATTTATTTGTTTAACTGTGCTGGGTCTTAGTTTCGGCATGCAGGATCTAGTTCCCTGACCAGGGATTGAACCCTGGGCCCCTGCATTGGGAGTGTGGATTCTTAGCCCCTGAACCACCAGAGAAGTCCCTCAGTCTGGACCTTTAAGTTTGCAAAGTAGAGACAGGTTAGGGAACCTCTCTTGGTATAGCTGCTCCATGTCAGGGCTCAGCCGAAGCCGCCATCTCTGGAGCGGTGAAATGGGATGCCCTGACCGGGGAGCCTGCTCAGCTGGTCCAGGGAAGTGAATCCCATCTCGGGTCTCACCTCTGTCCGTCTATATATCAGATATGCATGTGCTCTCAGTTACCTTCTTAACCAGATTCTCCAGAAATAAGGAAATAAACCAGACCCAGGAGGGCACATGGCCACCCCCCACCAGCCCCCATCCGCTCAGCCACCTTGTCACAGATGGCGGCTCCTCAAACAAAGCCCCTGCATTCCTGCCAGAGTCAGCCTGCAGTCTTTCATTCTGGCCAGAGGAGCAAATCTGTTCACCATATTGAAAAGCCAGAGTTTAGGGGGAAAAAAAAAAAGGATGGTAAGAAGCTGTTTTATAAATTATAAGCCGTCAGCTTGCCCTGCAATTCTCTGTATCTCTCTCCTCCACCTAGGGCCTGGAGTGAGAGATGGATGGATGGGGTATTTGTGTGGCAAACACGTTCATTTTGAAAAGTTACAGGCAGGAATTATATAGGAAAATGTTGGCTTTCTGGATGTTAGAAAAGGGGAAATTTGGCGATTGTTTTTCATTAAAAAAAAAAAAAAATGAAGGCTTTGTGAGTCAGTTTCCAGTGTGTGTCCCTCTATAGGTGTGAACTTGAGAGCTCAGATTTGTAGGTACTTTCTCTCCTGTCTCTCCTGATGGCTGGTGTGCGGGTTGGAGGAGGGCCTTTGTCTCTGTGCAGTACTGGAAAAAGCCACTAGGTGGGAGTCAGGGACAAATGCTGGAAAGTCTAAAGCTCAGGAACCCACTTTGTGAGAAAAATAACTGCCTGCTTCCCCTCACCCCCAGCCAGCCACGTTGAAAGAGGACATAAGCTCCTGTCATTAATGAAGTTGCTGGACAGTGTATCTGAGTCAGCTGGCAAAAAGAATTATTTTCCTTGGAAGCCAGTGGACAAAGGATAGGCCTGGGATGCCTCCACTGCTTGTGCCCCCGCCCTTCTCCTTGGGGTAGGAGACCAGAGGGATGACTGCTGGTCCTGGGAGCAGAGATGTCACCTTCCATTATCAAAGCTAAGAAGCTCTCTCCAGATACCTTTAATCCCAGTGCCTTTTACTAGCACACTATTACTTAGGATGGCTCTCCATTTCCTGACCTGTGTTTTTCAGGCTTTGTCCTAGAGAGGTTTCCTATACCTTGGGGATTTTTAAAGTATTTTTTTTTTCCTGGCATAACACCCCAAACTGGGGCCTTCAGCTGTTGCAAACTTAGCAGTTTTAATTTTCCTGAATTTGGGGTTGGTTTTTTTTTTTTTTCCCCCTCTTCCAAGTAATTGCACCTTACTAAAATTCTGGAGATCTGGATTCTTTCAGACCTGACTCGAGACTAGTTCAGCCCCTAAGAACCAATGTTTATAAATGAGCAAGAATGTGCAAACACTGGTGGGAGAGCAAATAAATCCTTCCCCGCTCAATTTCCTGCTCCGGGCCCAGGGGACGTGGTGGGCGATGTTGCCGGGTTAGCATGACCTGAGGTCTGAGCATGTAGACACCCGCCCACCCTCTGCCTGCAAAGAGGGCATGCCAGAGTCACAGCGCTGGGCGTCCTGCCCTTTCAGGCAGGTAGGAAGGCTCAGGAGGAGTCGTACTTCAGGCAAACTGCTCAGTAGCCTGTGCTCCAAGGAACTTCTGAAAATAGTTTCCTTTTACTCCTCAAATATAGTCATTAAGACTGGCAGGATGGGGAGACTGTTAGCGATGCCCAGTCTCGGGCCCAATTCCCAACCTGCTGGGCCTGAATCTGCATTTTTACAAGAGTGCCCTCTGTCCCTGGAGATTCATTATATAGAGAGACATCATCCTCACCCGGGGGTCAGCAATCTAGGGTCTGTATTTGGTCTGCTGCCTATCTGTTATTCCCTGAAAGCCAAGCGTGATTTTTTGTGATTTCCAGTGATTGATGGGAAATCACAAGAAGACTAATTTGTGATGTGAAAATGATGTAAAATTTAAATCTTACTGTTCACACACACACAGAAAGTGTCACTGGAACACAGCCACCCTCACTGGCTTCCACGTTAGCTGTGGCTGCTTTTGTGCTGTAAATGAGAGAGTCGACTGTAACAAACCATATGGCCCGCAAAGCCTGAAACGTTTGCCATCTGGCCCTCTACAGGCAGAGTGTGCCACCCTTTTGTTACCCGTTTTGGAGATGGGTCTTCATGCCTGGACACTGTGGGTACCTGGGCTATGGGGCCAGGATGCTGTTGCACAAGCAGGACCTTGCAGCCCAAAGGACCACGGTCCTCAGGCCATCCCTTCCTCTCCCAGAGGTAGGCTCACGGCGCAGCATGCCTGCTGAAGGACAGAAGCCTGTGTTTGATGTATCAGGGTGTCCCCTGGCACCTATCATCCTGGCCCAGAGGCCAAGGCTCAGCCCTGAGCTGGAGCTCAGGATGCAGGCCAGAGGTCAGCTGACTAGCTCATGACCCTTCTCTGTCCATAGTTGTGCCTGATTCCTGGCCACCAGCAGGAGGAGCAAATCTCAGAACTCCATCCACAGTCATTCCCGCATACGTGGGATTCCAGCCAGATAAGCAGCTCTCCTGAGGTCTCCCCACTGGACCCTGGGATGAATTCACTGACGGCTCCGGCCTCATAGGTGTGTTTTCACTCCCACAAATGATCAGGTGCCTGCTCTTTGCCCTCAGCTGGCTGCCTCATGTTCCAGACAGTAATGAATTGAGTCTCACTGACCTTGACTTGCTTTTGGGAAGGCTCTGAGGGCTATAGGGTTACCGTAATGAATCTTATTGGTGTATCCTGTGTGGCTCCTGAAGACTTCTCTCTTTAGTGATGGATCCAGGGAGTCCCTGAGGCTCTGCCTCGCAGGGCAGTACAGTAGAAGTGGGACCACCCCCACCATGCTTAATAAGGGCAGCCTAATCCTTTCCAAGTAACTACTTAGATGGGCTAAAACCCAGGCTCTCAATCTTTTGGGAGTCATGGATCATTTTGATGATCTGATGAAAACTATTTCAGAGAAATAGTGATTTATACATACTCGTAGTGCTTTGTATACATTTTATGGATGTAGTCAAGAGCCTGTCTGATCCCCCAAAGCTCCTCTGTGACTCACTGTGAGGAGCCCCTGGCTGGGTGGGCTTCTGAGTGAGGGGGCACAGCTATGGGTTTGATCCTACGCCTTTAGAGTGCTATTTGTGGATTGAGTTAATTACAATATAAAATTTAGGGTTTCAAAGGAAAACAAAAAAGAACTGAGGTAAGAATTACTACTTGAGGTACCATAAAAATATGTCAAGAATTTAGCTGCAGTTTATCTGGATTTCCTCCCTCCTCCTCTCTTCCCTACTCTCCTCTCTCTTCCCCTCCTGCCTCCTGTCTGTCTCCTCTCCTCCCGTTCCCTCCTCCCCTCCTGTGCTCCCCTTCTCCCTGTTCCCTCCCATGCCTCTCTTCCCCTCCCTCCCCCTGCCTTCCTCCTCCCCTCCCGCTTCTCTTTCCTCTCTCTCCCCTTTTCCTGCCCCCCAACCTCCAATTCATCACACATGAGTTGAGCTAATAGATGAAGCTGACCCTATGCCTCTTCTCTGAGTCAAGCATCTTTACCTCTGGGGAACTCATTCCCTCCAAGTAGTTTCAGGCTTATCTTGCCAGTTTCACCATTTGAGCCTCATTCTTTCATTCAAAGATCATTGAAGTTGTTACTGTGTGCTAAGAACTGTGCTAGGTGTAGAAACGAGAGATGTGAATCAGAGCTCAGACACACGTCCTCCTGTCTGAAGTGGGAACAGGTGTGATTGAGTACCACAGGGCAGGCAGTGGTGTGGGGAGGGGCATGGGTAGCAGGGAGCCAGCCCACGTGCAGTGGAAGGCAGCTACATTGCTGTCCAGTCCTCTCTTTTCTCCTCTCACACTGGAACCTTCCAAAGGATACCAGTCTTTCTCCAAGGGTGTACAGGCCTTTCTCCATACAGACCCTCAAATTGACTTTGCTTCTTCCTCCCCAGCACCCCAGAGATACCTTTATTACGTGGCACGTGGAAATTCTTCATTTGCTCAGAGCAGGAAGTTGGTTTCAGTTGCTTTGGATGCTGGGCAAATGTGTATTGACCAAAATGAAGACTTTTCCAGGCTTTTAGACAGAAAAAAAAAAAGAAAGGTCTAACTACCCCTGCAACCTTAGGGATCTTGACTAGCATATCCTGCCCTAGTCCAGGTCAGGGGACCTCGGCAAGTAGGGCTCTCACTGCACTCTGGAACTGGGCCAGAGGCCAGAAGGCTTGAGAGCTCAGGGCATGGGCAGCTGAGCCTGCTTTTTCTTTCTGGCCTCTGATCTGGGTGTGTCTCCAGGAATCTACTCCTCCCCCTCGTGCCAGCTGCTGCCCAGAGCCCTCCTCCTGCCGCCTCTGTGTCCTCTGTGGACGGGACCAGCCTGCGGGGGACTGTGTGTGTTTTCTGCTTTGTCCTCAGGCCCTGCTTCTGGGTTGTGGACAGCGAAGATACCATGATAAGCGGCATGCCTTCTCTTCAGGCTGGGAGCTCCAGGAAACTCCCTGCTGACTCCCAAGGTGTGCCGGGAAGGCCCACGCAGTCACAAGATGTGTGTCTGCAAGTCATTTATGGCAGCGGAGCTCAGAGCCCTTGCATGTAACCACAGTTCCCCTTGCACCCACATCAAAGACCGCTTTCATAACCAGTCAGAGCCAACGGCCACACGTTGCGGGCTGGGCAAGGGAGAAAAGCTGTTTTTAAGAGAGCTCTCAAAGGAGGTGGGAATGTGAAGAGGAGGGGGCCAGCATGTGGGGAGTGCTGGGGAGACCACCCTGGAAAGCCAGCATGGGACCTGCCAGTAGGAAGGCAGGCCCAGCTCCCCGTTTCTTCAGGCTGCTGCCTTCCCAGGGCTCCTACCCGGAGCGCTCCCTAGACCTCACGGACACACGTCTGGGGTGGGGACCGCCGGCGAGGCAGGCCTGGGACTCGCTCTTTCCCACCTGTCCCTGTGCAGAATGCGGCCTCAGGGAGCCCCGGAGCGACGGCTGGGAGCAGAGCTCTCCAAGGCGGCAACACTGGATGGTGTCGCCAGCGCCCAGGATGGCAAACCCCCAGCCGGGCCAAGAAGCCGAACTGGAGCTGGTTCTGAATCTGTTCTTTTTTGGAAACAATCAGCTTCCCTCAGGGCACAGCCCGACGCCGGCCTGGAAGAGAAGGGGTAGGCGTGGGCTGCTGGGTGGGGGTCAGGCTGTGTGTGGGAACC
Organism: Capra hircus; assembly: GCF_001704415.2. Classification (NCBI taxonomy): domain Eukaryota; kingdom Metazoa; phylum Chordata; class Mammalia; order Artiodactyla; family Bovidae; genus Capra; species Capra hircus. Next base: position 37,280,062 of record NC_030822.1, read on the forward strand.
AGCAGTCCTCCAAGAGCTGCACTTATTTTTAGTCCTCTCCCCAGTCCCAGATAAACCAAGAGCAGCTGGGAGCCTGTGGGTAAATGCAGAATGGAGCAGAGACAGGAAACCGGGGTCTCTCCCTAATGAGTTCCAGCCACTCCAGAAGGGGGAAGCCAGACGAGGAATTTTCTTCAGGACTGTTTCCCTCTGGCAGCCTCTGGTATTATCACCAAAAAGAATGTTCGTGTGTGTGTGTGTGTGTGTGTGTGTGTGTGTGTGTGTGTGTTTACAACTCTTGTCCAAGTCTGTCTGTCTCCCCCACCTTTGCTAGGTTCCCTCACTCCGCCGGCTCTGCATCCCAGAGCTGGTGCCTGTGTGCGTCTGTGGGGGCGGATACGGGAGCAGCACGGTCTGGTCTGAGCTGCTGTGTCTCTGAAACCTCTCAGGGCAAGACTGAAGGACGCAGGCCAGGGACGTGGGGAAATCTGAACACGGCTTGACGTTCCTGAGGGGGAGGGGGCAGAGGCAAGAAAGAGGAGAGACTTTGGTATCTGGCCAGAAAGAGGGCTTTTTCAACCAAGGAATCTAACTGCTGACATGGGTGCCCAGCATGGATGGGGACATTGATGTTTACAAGCATTTCGCGTGGCTGAAGCGGGTAAGTGACTGACTGCTTTGTGTGGGTCTCCGTCGAGATGAGTGAGGAGAGAGACACTGTGTGTGTGTGTGCGTGTGTGCGTGTGTACGTGTGTGTGTGTGTGTGTGTGTGTGTGTGTATTGAGGGGGGAGGTGTTTGTCCAGCGAAGCCCTGCTGCCGCCAAGTTCTCCATGAGAATCTAATTATAGACACTTGCGGAGAAAACAGTCAGCTGTCTTTGTTTCTCCTCTGACATTCTAGTGAATGAGCCTCTGTGCAGAAAGGCAACAATGAAGTGAGGAAAGTTCCTTATTTTTGACTCTGGCACTTGAACAATTGGAGGGTCCAAACACCGTGACCAGAAAAAAGCATCCACTGCTTTTTGGTGTGAGGACTCAGAGAGGAAGCCGCTGCCTTTCAACCGCACAGGGTTCACAAGTTATCGGGCTTCTCCCCTGCTCGGAAGTTATCCGGCATGGAGATTAGTCAGCTGTCAGCCGAAAGAGCTGCCGCGTTTCCGGGGGAGGCCCTGGGAGTTGTGCATGTTTTCCAGAGGCCAAGGGTTTGGGTTTCAAGTTGCTCCTGTCGACTCTCTATGAGTGTGTGGAGTGAGCGACAGTGGGCGAATGTTGGGGGCTGGAGTCGCATCCACGTTCACAGAAACCATGCTCTTGCTTTTTTTGTCACCATCTCTGAACTGGCAGTGGCAGCCCACTCCAGTGTCCTTGCCTGGAGACCACATGGACAGAGGAGCCTGATGTGGGCTACAGTCCATAGGGCCGCAAAGTGTTGGGCACAACTTAGCGACTGAACAACAACTGAACTGGCAAAGATGGGTATCCATTAATTTTCACATGGAGGCAGGATGTTTCCAGAAGCAGAAAGGGCAAAAGCAGCTGACAGATAAGAGATCTGATATTGTAGAAGAACAGGAGGGACACGAAGTGCCCGGCTTGGAAGGTCCCCAACCCCCACGCCCCAACACTAGGCCTGCTGGCTTCTGTGGGCATCCTCTGCACCTCTCACTCAGCAAATACTTACCCAGTTCTGGGTCCTGGGTGTCCAGTTGTAAGCAACAAAGTAAAACCAGTCTCTGCCCTTGGGGATCTTCCATACATTGCTTGGGAGAGGGCAGTTAAACAGTCCAGAGGAAATAAGCTTGAAATTTACAAGTTGATAGATAACTGCCAAGAAGAGGAACTGTTAAATGGCCATCCCAAAGGACTGTTACTGATTGAGAAAGAGTGGTCAGGACCCTCTTTGTGGAAGTAACACTTCACTGAAAAGTGAAGGAGAAGTAGGAGTGAGTCCCGTGAAAACTGGGGTAAAGAACACATATGTGAACTCAGTGATGGAGGAGACGTGGGCGGGGTCCCGGAGCCCACAGGACAGGGAAGGCGGCGGGCAGGTTGTGCGGGTCAGGGTTTGCACAATGGGAGATGTGCTGCTTGGAAGTGGCATGAGATACATTGAGGGATATAATTTGTATTTTAAGAAAATTACTCTAGCTATGATGTGGTGTATGGTAAGCTGTGCTGCAAAAAGCAAGGCAAATGAACCAAATTAGCTCAAGGGTTTGTTGGGATCAACTAGTACGAACCCCTCATTTAAAAAAGTCCAAGAGGCTAAGAACCTCATGGCCATTAGTGGTGCAACCTGATCTTCGACCCTGTTCTCTGTCTCCCAGTCCAGTTCTCTGCCCTCATTTCTTCAACCAAATATGTAGAAAATTATGGGTTTAGAACCCAGCAGGAATCCTGTTTGTGCTCAGCCTCTGTCCAGCTTTGGAATGGGGTCATTGCAGCCACCAAAGAGTGTGCTAAGGTGACCTGACATTTTAGCAAAGATTCGCGTCATTGTCTTAAGAATTGTAAAAACCTTACTAAAGAGGTTTTGAAGGAGATAAGAGGTGCCCTTCCCATCACTTCTTCTTTATTTTCCTGTATCCAACTGAAGTTCTTTAATCAAGAGGTCTTGGGACCAGGAGCTGTGATGTGCTTGGGATCACTCAGTGTCCCAGCTGCTGGGATAGATGTACCTTGTGCAGAAGTTCTGTCTGCAGAGAAATAAATCCTGCATATGAGGCAATGTAAGAAGGCTCTTCTGTCCTGAGGCCCAGGTTGGAAGCTCTGGCTCCTGTGTAAGGAAGGGAAGCGCTAGGTGAGGAGACTTCAGACCACCCCCCGTAGGTGACTCATAGCAAAACATATTTTTCTTCTAGTTTTAAGGAGCATTAAAAAAAGTACCAAGTATTAGATATGTCATAGGCAGTATAATTGGTATCTTTCCTATTTTCTACCTTAAACACTACTGTCAGATTCTTCTTTTTAAAATCCCCTTAAAAAAAAAAAAAAATTCCCTTTCATCCTGTGACCCTGATCATAAGCCCAGGACTTGCCCTTAGTCTGAATGAGAAAGCTCAGTTTTCTGCCTGGTGGGCTTTAAAACACTTTTTAAACCTGGCCTCAACTTACCTTTCAGTTTCGCCTTTTATATCTACTCTCCTGAGCTCCCAGGCATACTTCTTGCCTTCTGTGTCCTTTGCCGACCTCATCCCTGTACTGCACCTACTGGACTCCAGCCCGAGTCACTAGTACTTTCCATTTGCCTGGCTCACCCACTGCTTCTCATGTGCTTTCTTAAGCCTCTAGTGGCTTAGAGAGCAGGTTTCTCTTAGCCCAGTTTTTTTTTTTTTCTTCCCCTATTTGGCTGCGCTGGGTCTTCATTGCTTTTTTGTTGTTGTTGCGTGGGCTTTCTCTAGTTGCAGTGAGTACGGGCTACTCCTCGTGTGGTTCTCGGGCTTCTCATTGTGGTGGCTTCCCTCGTGGAGCATAGGCTCTAGGTGTGCAGGCATCAGTAGCTGTGGCACGCAGCTTAGTTGCTTTGCAGCACGTGGAATCTTCCCAGACCAGGGATTGAACCTGCATCCCCTGCATTGGCCGGTGGATTCCTATTCCTGCGCCATCAGGGAAGTCCTTAGCCCAGGTTTTTGAAGATGGAAACACGCTCTTTCATGTTCCCATGCAGAGGGGGTGGTTGTGGCAGAATAGGTACCGGGATGAGGTGTGGCCTGGCAGGAGCGCAGGAACACTTGCTCTTGCACCAGTCCTAGAGGGTGATGCCTCGGAGCAAGACAGTCTTTGAATTTGGAAGCTGTAAGGGAGATGTTTCTGGCCAAGAATGCACTGAGATAGAGGAAAGCATTTGTGAGAAAAGAGACATTGTCTTGTGGCCTTTAGGGGACGGGATACTACATATTGTTTTAGTTAAGAACATGCAGTTTGAAGTAAAGCCTAGGTTGGGCTCTTGGCTTTGCTGTGTGATTTTAGGCAGATTACCTCAAATCTTGGATTTCCCCATCTATAAAATAAGGAAGATAAAAGTGCCTGCCACATACAGGTTTTATGAGGGTCAAGTAAGATAACGCATGTCAAATGCTTAGCAGAGTACCATGCATGAGGGAACATTCAATAAAAGTTAACTGCTACTGGCCATAACCAGGAAGGGAGATCTTGAGCGGATGGGATGTTCTCTTCTCTCCTTGGAGTGCATCTTAGGCCATCATTCCTTCCACTTAGGGCCCCTTTCCACATTTTAGGTCAAAGTCTCAAACCAAAGCCCTGTGGGATACAGCTGGGACCTGGCCCTCCGTGAGTAGCCAGAGGCCCCAGTGGCTACTGCTCTGGCCAGCTTGGCTATGGCTACTGAGAGAAGGCTGACCAGGGCTGGTCCTCCAGCTCCTTCCCTAACAGGCAGAGCCCTGGGATAAGGTAATCTGCCATGAGCATCCACAGGGCCTCCGCTTTTCAGCTGTCTGGTTCCTGACTGGCCAGACTCACAAACAGTTCACACCTGCCCCTGCTTTGAGATCCGAGTGGCTCTAACCCACATAGTCCTGAAAGAGCCTCTTAAAATAGCTAGAAGCAGGGTCTGTGGGGTTCACCCACAGCCCCCTGAGCAGGAGCTTTTTCCCAGGAACAGAAACCCCAGCACTTGTCAGCATCTTCATACTGCTGCTGGCTTCTAGAACTCTGTTGAAACTGAATTCCAAACTAAAGTCATAACCCTGTCCACCATCCCTCCCTCACCCCCCCACCAAAAAAAAAAAAAAGTCAAAAATGGAATCACCATGACTCCTCCATGCAATTGGCTTGGGTTCTGTAGTAGAATGTGGAATGAGGTCAGACTGTTAATGTAAGACTTTATTCTGTGTCATCTGGTGCTCAAATGGTTGATCCAGTAGCCTGGCCACTTGGGCCAGAAGAGCTGGGAAGACATCCTGGCCCCAGACATTGACTTGTCTTGCTCTCAAGTCAGACTGCAGTGAAGTTGAGGTTGAAGTAGGCAGCGGCTTCTGTGACAGCTGCTCCTATTGGCTAAGACCACAGATCTCTGCGTCCAACTCCTTGGGTTCATATCTCAGCTCTGTGTGACCTTGGACAGTTGATTAATCTCCCAGATAGTCAGCTCTCTTGTTTGTAAAATATAGATAAGTAATTCAATGTCTGTAAAGTGCTTAGAAAGTGCTTCATAGGTGTTACGATGATGATCACCTTGGCCACAACTGACAGCCTCTGGTTATTGCAGAGTCATGTGCCCAGGCTTGATTCTGGACAGAGGTATTTTCAGACCAGAAGGAGGGTGACTGTCAGTATGGCTACCCAAAGGTTTTTCTGTGCTGTGTTTAGTCCCTCAGTCATTTCCAACTCTTTGTGACCTCATGGACTATAGCCCTCCAGGTTCCTCTGTCCATGGGGATTCTCCAGGGAAGACTACTGGAGTGGGTTGCCATGCCCTCCTCCAGGGAAAGGCATGTCCCCTGTTCTAGCTGTCCCGTTTCTCAAGGGTACATCCCATTTTTAGCCAATGCCCCCAGTGTACCTACCCATCATATTCCCCAGTATAATTTAGGAGCTCAAATGCTGCCATCTCTGACCACCAGCACCTGTGACTCCCGTGTACCAGCTGTTTGAAGAGGGCCTCATGCCTCTTTTCCAGTAGAGTTTAACAAAGTGGCATCATACCAGGGTCATTTGCTGAGCAGCTTGCAGGTTCTCCAGAGCAGTGCAGCCACTGGTAGTTCTGTGAGCTGGCAACAGCACGTGGTGGGTGGGCTGGGCGGGGGGGTGATCACTTGACTCCTCCCTGCATTCTCTGTCTACCTCATCCCAGTATCAGCTCTTTCATACTTTTCCATTGGTCCCCAATCTTGACCCCCTCTCACTTGATGTCACCACCTACTAAGAAATTTGCCACGTATAGATGAGTATCTTATCTTCCCTTCACCACAAAATGTAACAGTGTTCACAACCATTATTTTTTAGCTTCCTTTGATTTCATGGGTCAAGAGTCCCTTCTCTCTGCCAAGGCTATCCTGGTATCCTGTCCTCCTGATCCAAAGCTGTTCTACATCCTCTTGTTCTCTGATTGTTTCTTCTATTTATTTACTCGGCCCTGCCTACTTGTCCCTTGTCCTTGGCAGAAAATTCCTCTGTAATTCTTAGAGAAAAACAAAACTCTCTCTGACTACGTTCTCTCTCTCTGCTGCCTTATAGAACTTAACGTTCCTTTCACCACCGGGAATCTTGAAATTGAAAGCAGGCTAAAAACTCACCGTCTGCACTCCTTCCTGGTTACTTACCCCCAGACCCACTTCACACTGGCTTTGTCCCTAAGAAAGCTTTCAAAGTTCTTCTGTAATGTTATCACCTCTAGTTCCCAAGTAACACTTCTCATTCATTTCCCCTAGAATTCATTCCCGTTTGGGCATCTTGTAGGGCTAATAAAATTCTTGTGACCAAAGGACCAGCCCCTTACTTTGGCTTTTACCTACTCCCATATTTTCCACCTATGGATCTTTCATGCCTGTTTGATGCTTGGATTGTCTGAACCTTCTGTCTGAAGAGCCAAGAAGCATCAGGAAGTTTGCTTCTAATGATTCCAAGTGAATCATTAAAACAGTCACAGTGCCCCTGCTATCCCCAACCCTGATACCTGATGCTGCCCGTCTCTGACAGGGGTTTTTAATAATCATGAATTAGGTTTGGAGTTGGCAAGATGAGGAAAGAGCACTACTCAAAGAGGCTCCTGTTTTTACTCTGCTCCTGGCTTTAATATAATCCCTTTGCAAGATACCAACACACTTATAAATACCACTTGTACAGTCAAGTGTTGTAGGTTCCCTACGCATCCAGCCACGTGATCAAGAGAATTGAGCAGAGACTAAGCTCATGCAAGGCTATTATTTTGGAACAAGATCTTGGTTAATCAAATGCATTCCTCTCTCTTCCTCATTCTACTTTCCAGGATGATCAATTACAAGCCTTCATGTACATCACACCAGCTCCTTGGTTGGAAAGCTTACAGACAGTCTTTAAGACATCCTTTGTTTTCTGTGTTCTTGGAGACCCAGAGTAGCTGAAAGGTGGCGATTGTCATGGTTTCACAGATAGCCTAGCTATATCAGGAAAGACTCTTTCCAAAGGTGCTGGTCTCTCTTCTTCTGGGGGAATTCCTTCATTGTTTTCAAGACAGTCTTTCAAGTGAGGACTCCACTATAAATCCACTCCACTCTCTTGAAGGTATTATTGATTCGTCCATCCCCTGTGCCACTCCTACTGGCCTATGACATCTAACTCTACAGCTACAGAGCTTTTTCAAGGCAGGGACTGCCTAGCACAGAGCGTGGCACCTCATAGGTGTTCAGGAATATTTGAGTCACTGAATAGATAAATGAATGAAACATGATTGCATAAACATTGGTTGCTATTTGTGAACTTTGCTTTGCTCTTCCCTAATGGTGAAATATTTGATAGTGATGACCCCACTGGCAACCCTCAGTCACCTCTTACAAAATTGCAACCAAGGGCATAAGGAGGTCAAAGTCAGGATAAGATCTCTCTTGTTGGAGTCCTGGTAGCTAAGGATTTGATTGTGCTCTGTTCACACTGCATTTCAAAGAAGCTCTGTGCCAAAGATAATGGATTGGCTTAGTTGTTCCTTATCTAGAAAAAGTGGCTTTATAATAACTGCCAGAAGGCCCTTAAACTCCTTAACCAAAATATTGAGGAGAGGCTTTCCTTTTTACAAGCACCCACCTGCATTCATTCCATTTGGCTTCCTTGCCTGTTACACTGGAACCATGTAATAGGAATTGTAGCTTTTATGATCTACTTTTTATTTTTAAATTTTTTGGTTTTCCCCCTTTTAATGTGTGATATTGTTAATTGTTAATTTATTTTTGGCTGCACTGGGCCTTCGTTGCTGCAGGCATGGGCTTTCTCTGGTTGAGGTGAGCGAGAGCTACTCTCCAGTTGTGGTGTGCGGGCTTCTCATTGCGGTGGCTTCTCTCATTGCAGAGCACAGGCTCTAGGGTGCCCAGGTTCAGTAGGTGTGGCACGTGGGCTCTGTAGCTGCAGCTCCCAGGCTCCAGAGCACACGTTCAGTAGTTGTGACATGTGGGTTTAGTGGCCCCGTGGCACATAGGATCTTCCCAGACCAAGGATTGAACCAACGTCCCATGCGTTGTAAGGCAGATTATTATCCACTGGACAAGGGAAGCCCTCTCACCCTTATTTTTTAAGGTCTACATTTTCCAAGTTTCTAAAAAGCTTGATATGTGAGTGGTGGTCCTAAGCTTGAAGTATAGCCTTAGTGACTTTGACATCTCCCTGGGCCTGGCAGCCACGGCTCCCTTGAGATGGGTTTTCTGGATTTGATATGATCCCCTTGACTGGGCAGCCTGGAAACATGACTGGAGCCGTCTCACTGGGGAGCTGACTGCTTTAGTCTTTTCCCGCAGTCCGTGCCCGCATACCGAATGACACCCCCACGCGGCCTCTCCTCCACCCCACTTGACTCTTTTGGAACTAGCTCTTTCCTCATATTCAGTGAGGTGCCATGCCGACAGGAGGACCTCTAGGACATGCCCCCAAAGGAATGCTGCAGAACTGCCCTCACTCAGCACCCCTGAGGACATACCAGAGCACAGGAAGAAGGCGTACCCTCCCGGCAGAGGCCAGCCAGACTCCTGGGGATTCCTCATGGCCTGCATCTGTGGCACTCACCCCCTCTAGAATTCTGCAGAGACCTAATATGTCCATCCCTTGGCCAGGCTACTCAGTACAATGGAGGGACTAGGCCAAGAGTGAGCAAGCACTGGGGAATCTGACTGGCCACTAGAGTCAGAGGGTGATGACTCTGAGGAGGCTGCCAGGGGCTTGGGTGGGGGTTCAGCTGGAAAACTCATGTTTAATTAATTGACCTGAGTTTCAGATTGGAACAGGAAAAAAATTTAAGTACTTATGATCGGCCATTATTAACTGTGGAAATTCTCTTTGTGGTGATCATAAGCATGTATGTAGCACCCAGGACTTATAGTACGGTAGTAGGATGCTCATAGAAAAGAAAGACTGTGGCCATGTAGATATGACTCCGAACGTGGGCACGTTTCAGGGACAATGGAAAGAACAGGTTCTCAGCTGTTGGCACAGGTTCTCAGCTGTTGGCACCGCAGGCATGATTCCAGAGCTCTTAGCTAACAGTGGGTTCTGTGTTGTTCCTTAGGCACTTTGTTTCTTTCCAGCCCCAAAGCATTTGGGTTATTGTTCCTGTGGGTTGTTTGTTCAGATCTTTAGATACTTCATAGGTGTCTATGGGAAATGTTGCCTTTTTTTGTTCTCTTGCGCAAAAAGAATGAGTTAATTAAAGCCGACAGTGCAAGGGATGAGCTGTGTCTAACTATGTTTTGGTCTTTTAGCTTAAACAAAGCCATTTAAATGAGTTCCATGTTTCCACGATCATTCAAAAACTGTTTATATTACACAGAGGAAGCATTAGAGCATCTTGCTCTCAAGAGCACTGTGCACATTTATTCCCACACGTCTTTGTGTTTAATGACCTAATTGACCCTCTGGGTCCCTCTGTGAGGTATGACTTCCTCTATTTAAGCTTGAGATGAGGTGGCCTACCCGAGCTGGTGCATGGTTAGTGCAGCCCCGCCTCCTGATTATTCCCAGCTGTCACTCTGGGCAGGAGGTCCTGCCTTTTGGAGGAGGAGGCTATAGGAATTCTGTACATGAATATGGAAGCCCCCTCTCAAAAATCTCCCCAGGGACCCCCCTGCCTGGAAGTCCAGATGAGCAAAGGGTGGAGCATGGAAGCTGCTGCTTTCAGACCTGGCATTTGTACAGCTATATAGAGCATGTTATTCTTTCAACATAACTTCTTAAACATGTTGTTAGGTATTTTATGTTCTTTTTTTTTTTTTGCTGTGCTGGGTCTTTGTGGTGGTGTGTGGGCTTTTCTAGATGCAGCACATGGGTTCTGCAGTGTGCAGGCTTAGTAGTTGCTCCACCGCACGTGGGATCTTAGTTTCACGACCAGGGATCGAACCCATGTCCCCTGCATTGGAAGGCTGATTCTTAACCACGGGACCACCAGGAAAGTCCCTGTTTTTGTAGCCTGTTGCCCTTCATTTATTCATTTCCCATCCACCCTGTGTCTTTTAGCCCTACTTTCAGATTCCTGTTCATTTTCGTCGTGCTTTAACCTATTTTTCTTTATTTCATCTCTCCTCCACACACATCTAGTTGATGCCCATGGGCCTAATGCATCTTGTATTATTCCCTTCTTAACCTTCTTGCTCTACTGGAGAAGTAAGAATGGAGGCAAACAGTTAGTGGACGTAAAGTCACCTGTTTCACACACGAAGGAGAATGGGTGCCTCTTTCATCCCCATGCATCCCACACAGACACACCCTGTGCCACAAAGCAGATCCCTGTTGGCCCTTGCTGATAGTCCTGGTTTTAACTATAGTTGGCTCCGAACTGACAGTTCTTTCTTAACAATTGCCAGTTCAACCAGTTCAGGAAACAGTAGGCAGAATCCCTTTGTAATTCAGTACTATAGCCAAGTAGCGGGAATACTTTCTAGTAAGTGTGTTTCCACAGGAGTAAATTTCACTTACTGGACTGATCACCATTTGAGACAAAGGCTTTAGCCAGGACTTCGGTTGCATGGAACTGAAACTTGGTTTGAGCCACTAGAGGCCAACAGGGGACCAACAGGAAGGGCAGGGTTGTATCATTGTCTTTGGACAGCAAGAACCAGGGTGAGAATGCCACCAATCTCTTTCTTGGTTTTCATTTGTGTTTCCATGAATGCTGGCTTCATAGCTGACTCATGTCACAAACCAACTTCCTCCATGTGGAAAAAGACTTGGCCACTGACAACCTCAGAACCTTCTAGCACAACTACCATTATCTGTTCCTTAGTTTAAAAATTCAGAGGAAGGATTCAACCATCCAGGCTTTGCATCAGAGGCTGGGAAAGGTGAGGAAACCTCCAAGAAGATGGCAGCCCTCACTTGTGCCAAATAGTTATAGCGAAGGTAATGATCCCAGCCTGTTGTTTTCTCTCAGCAAGAGAGCAAGAGGGAAACTGAGGAAAGAACTAATGATGAGGGTTTGAGGGGGTGGGCATCTTAAATATCCTCGACTTCCCTGGTGGCTCAGACGGTAAAGCGCCTGTCTACAACGTGGGAGACCTGGGTTCGATCCCTGGGTTGGGAAGTTCCCTGGAGAAGGAAATGGCAACCCACTCCAGTACTCTTACCTAGAAAACCCCATGGACAGAGGAGCCTGGTGTCCATGGGGTCGCAAAGAGTCAGACACAACTGAGCGACTTCACTTTCTTTCTTTCACTTTCTTAAATATCCTCTGATAACTTAAATAACTCATCCCTAATAAAAATGCAATACCCCCAAGATATGGAAAACCTGTGTTATTTCTCAAGTCTGCTAATATCCAGCTCTTGGCATGAGGAACTTAACTAATGGTAAACCCCTTATTCACTGACCCATGGAAGAGGTAGGGGGCAGGACTCAGATTAAGCTTTGTGTAGCCCCAAATCCCCTTTCTGTAGAGACTCTGTTCATGCCGGAATCTTCGTGTTCAGTCCTATAATTCCTGGGCCCATACACCTGGGCTCTCTCCACCCTCCCACTTCTCTCCTTATGACTGAAGCTAATGAGCTAGCATGCTCAACTCCATGACCCCCAACCATAGATCACCCTACATGCCTGCTTCCTCATCGTGAAGCTGCTCTCTTCCATTTAGAGATGGCTTAGAACATAACCCCACTATAGGCTGTTGACTGCTGGAGCTGTACATTAGGCCTGCCCAGTCCCAGCATCAATAGCATGTCGGGTCTTCTAGAAAGAGAGCCACAGCCTGTAGGAGTCGAGATGCTGTATTGTCTCTGTTCCTGAGGACTTACCAATATCACTCTCAAGGCCTGGGAAATACTTTTTTTTTTAAAATTGAAGTATAGTTCAATTTATACTTCATTTATAGTTCATTTATAATGTTAGTTTCTGTTATACAGCAAAGTGATTCAGTTATATAGATACAGATATTCTTTTTCAGATTCTTTTATAGTTATTACAAGATTTTGAACATAGTTCCCTGTGCTATACAGTAGGATCTTGCTGTTTATCGGTTTTATGTACACTAGTGTGTGTATGTTAATCCCCAGTTCCTAATTTATCCCTTCCCTCCCCACTTCCTCTTTGGTAACCGTAAGTTTGTTTCTATGTCTGTGAGTCTGTTTGTTGTTGTTTAGTCGCTCAGTCATGTCCAACTCTTTTCCACCCCATGAACTGTAGCCATGCCAGGCTTCCCTGTCCTTCACTGTCTCCCAGAGCTTGCCTCAAACTCATGTTCATTGAGTCAATGATGCCATCCAACCATCTCATCCTCTGTCCCCCTCTTCTCCTCCTGCCCTCAATCTTTCCCAGCATCAGAGTCTTTTCCAATGGGTTAGCTCTTCACATCAGGTGGCCAAAGTGAGTCTGTTTATGTTTTATAAATAAGTTCATTTGTATATTTTAGATCCATAAGTAAGTGATATTATGTGATATTTGTCTTTGACTTGCTTAACATGATAATCTCTATGTCCATCCATGTTGCTGCAAATGGCATAAGTTCGATCTTTTTATGGCTGAGTCAGACTCCATCATAAGAACATGTCACATCTTCTTATCTGTTCATTTGTTGATGGACACTTAGGTCATTTCTATGTCTTGGCTAGGTGTACATATATCTTTTTGAATTAAAGTTTTCTCCAGATAAATGCCCAGGAGTGGGATTTCTGGATCATGTGGTAACTCCATTTTTAATATTTTAAGGAACCTCCATACTGTTTTTCATAGTGGCTGCAGCAATTTACACTCCTATCAGCAGAATTGGCAGATTGCTTTTTCTCCACACCCTCTCCAGCATTTATTATTTGTAGACTTTTTGGGATGGTCATTCTGACCTGTGTAAGGTGGTACCTCATTGTTTTTTTCTTTTTAAATTTTATTTATTAAGTCTATGCTGGGTCTTTGTTGCTCTGCCCAGGTTTTCTCTAGTTATAGTGAGCAAGGGCTACTCTCTAGTTGCAGTGTGGACTTCTCATTGCAGCAGCTTCACTTGTGGAGGGCATGGGGACTCCGTAGTTGTGGCACACGAGCTTAGTTGCCTCATGGTATGTGGGATCTTCCCAGACCAGGAATCGAATCCATGTCCCCTGCATTGGCAGGGAGATTCTTAACCACTGAACCACTAGGGAAGTCCTCATCATAATTTTGATGTGCATTTGTCTGTTACTGATGTTGAACATCTGGGGAAGACCTTGATGTGGTATTTCTGAATTGTGTTTTTTATTTCCCTTGGAGAGATCTGAGTTTTACAGGATGGATTCCTTTATCCAAGACTTTGCCCAGCTTCTTGATAGCAAAGCTTTGATAGAAGCAAAGGTGGCTTGGCTTCAGTAGTATTGACAATATACACACAAGAACACCCGTGCTGATTCATTTCTGTGATGTGAGAGGGTATATACATCACTGTGGCATCCCTCAGTAAGAGGTGCAAGAGGAATGGCAGCAGCAATCTGTGGTCGCTACTTCACTTCCGCAGGACACACTGGCTGCTTGCCTTCACGATATCTCTTGGTCCCACAAAACAGTATATCAGGTAACTAACATGAATTGTAGTTTTAAGAATAGCTCTAATCATGGAAGGTTTGGATGAGAAGATTCAGTTTTCCCCTCTGTCACATTTGTAGAAATAACCATCAGAAGAGGAGAAAATTTGATCAAGTATATGTATATTATACCTTGCTGCTGCTAAGTCACTTCAGTCGGGTACATCAGAATTTCATTGTATAGATCCAGCCTAGGAGCTAACAATGCGTTAAACAATGACCTCTTTTAAAAAAAAATTATATTCATCAATGGGATGAGCATCCTTAATAGGGTAGAACTGTACAGAACTTTCTTTAGATCACTTGCTGTCCCAGGTGGGAAGAAATAGAAACTTAGCACTTTCTATTAGATTCCTTCAGAATTCAGTGTGACTTTCTCCTTCTCAGTGGAATGTTGACATGGTTTTCTCTCTCTGACTTCACGCATGGAGAGCTGGGCAACTACTCTACCACCGATTTACCTAATAGAGAATATGGACCAGACTTTTCAGAGACTCCCAAATCTTGGAATCACTCAGGGATCCAGTTGATGATCTCAGTATTGATCTAAACCTTCTACTGCAATGCCACTGTTATAATTAAGGAAGCAGGTGTACCCTCTGACAAAGCAAGCTCTTCTTAAAGTGAGGCAAAACAGTTGTGTCCCAAATCTGTCTTTTTAATTTAAATAATTTTCATAGCCATCTGGCTTTTTAATGCCCTGATGATACTGACATTTTATAATCCAAGAATGATGCCAACAAGTGACTGAACTTATTGCTTAATTACTGGAAGACAGAATGCATTTATTCACTAAAGCTCAAATCCACACCTTTGGCTGATGAATGTTGGCATTCAACAAGGTGATTCTAAAGTAATCTTCTTGGCCCTGTTTTCTGATGCTTTCCAGGTTCTTCAAGTAGAAGTGGTGTTTTATCCTGGTCTGTGCCTGGTTAAGGCTTGTGTGCAGTTTTTCTGAGAGCTGTCAACCTTATGTGGAAGAGAAAACACAGGACTTTGAACTTTACCAAAAGCAAAGGATGATAATACAGCAGACTTCTGTCTGGGACATTGTCTCACTGCTGCTTAATACCTTTTAAAAACTTGCTGGAGAAGAACAGTGACTTTTGCACACTGTAGGAGAGGAAGATGCCCTGTTCCTCTAGAATGGTGACTTGGGTTGAGGGAAGGACTTTTCTGCCATGAGCAGCAGTTACACGGGCAGACTGCCAGCAGAGGACATGCCCCTCAGGTCTGCTGTGTGTGTGTGTCCTCAGTCGCTTCAGTCGAGTCCAGCTCTGAGACCCTATGGACTGTAGCCTGCCAGGCTCCTCTGTCCATGGGATTCTCCAGGCAAGAATAGTGGAGTGGGTTGCCATTTCCTCCTTCAGGAGATCTTCCTGACCCAGGGATTGAACCGGTGGTTCTTAGGTCTCCTGCGTTGGCAGGTAGGTTCTTTACCACTATGCCACCGGGGAAGCCACTCAAGTCCCCTAGGGGAGGAAAAAAGCTCCTAGAACTGCTCTTGTAGTTTCTCAAACAGTGCTTCTAGGTTTTGAAATGTATTTTAATTACTTGAGTATATATATTTTTGTAAAAAGCTCAAATATTGTGGTTAAAGTAAAAACCAGTCTTGACCAAACCTCCCAGTCTCAGCTATTCATAGCCCAGAAATTTCCCCAGAAGAGAGCACTGTTAAGGGTTGTTCTGTAACCTTCCAGACACTTGATTTATTTTCATGCATATATCAATACTTATGGAACTGGATAGTATTTTTTTTTAATATTTATTTTATTTGGCTGCACCTGGTCTTAGTTGCAGCATGTGGGATCTAATTCCCTGCCCAGAGATTGAACCTGGGCCTCCTGCATTGGGAGCGCAGAGTTTCAGCCACTGGACCACCAGGGAAGTCCCTGGATAGTATTTTTTCTAGTATCACACTGTATGATTCTTTGAATCTTGCTACTTTCACTATCCAGTATGTCTTTTATTTGTAGGATGGTTTGTAAATACTTGCCTCATATGTTAAGATGCTACAAGTTGTACATAAAATGGGTGAACCGTAGTGTTTTTTTTAATCCACTTCTCTATTAAAGAATACTGAAGTTCATAGAGCATTTTAAAATGTTATACTTTAAGTGAACTTTCATACAATCCCAATGTGTGAAACAAAATTTATACTGATCTGCTCCTCAGTTAAGCTATAACAGAGAGCTTACTAATTTAATATGTAGTAATTTAGACAAATAATCCATTTGTGCCTTGTCCGTACACTTTGCATGGCAGTTTCTTTCAGTGTAAAATTAGAATAAAAATAGCACCCAGCCTGGCGGGCTGCCGTCTATGGGGTCGCACAGAGTTGGACACGACTAAAGTGACTTAGCAGCAGCGGCGGGAAGAATTAAATGAATTCGTATATGGAAAGTGGTCTCAACAGTGCCTGGCGCGTGGTGATCTCTGCCTTACTGCCTGCTTTGTGTATAGAGCACAGTGCTTGGCCCACATTGTATTAGTTTCCATGGAATTGCTTCAATCTCTGGCCCATGAATTGACTAACCTTTGACCTATTTGAGAGCATCGTAGGAGAGCAGTGAATTTTCTGCTTGGCTCTGTTTACTGTGAGGCTATCCCCATGAACACTGTTCATCCTACTACACAGAGTCTCTCTGTGAAAAGAAGGGAAGTTTCTCCCTTCCTTAGGAAGAGTTGTGCTTCTCCTAGAGTCACCTGGAGTTTCTCATACTCATCTGTGCATCTTTTAAGTCAATTGTGCTTCCATTTTCCCATTGGCTGCTAGAGTGGATTCAGATCTTTTTTTTTTTTTAATCTACTTCTATGACTCTGTGGCATGCAGTTTGTGTATTAACTGAACTTACGATGTCAACTTCCTGACCTTTTTGTTTGTCAAGTAGCTGCTGCTCTGGGTGATTGTGGGGGTAGATCTTTCACTGCATGGGCACACCGCTCCGTCTGACGGAGGCCCGGGTGGTGAGGCAGCTTACTGCAGTCTTGTGGAAGCAGCCTTCCCTTCGCCTCCTGTGGGACAAGTGGCAGCTGCCAGTGTAGGGTGGCCCTGTGCGCGTGCTGACTTGGGCACTGGGTTTGGACAGGCACAACTTCACTTGGATGCCTGGGTCCTTTCCATTTTTTCCTTCCTCTGAAAATCGCCATCATGTGAGTTCTTGGACATGGAAGCAATTGACCTGCTGTTAAGAGCTATTTTCCTCTCTTGTTAGGTTCTGAGAAAATGTTGGTTATAATTGTCTTTGGATACTAGTCAGTGTTTGACCATGGGATGACTGGAATATTGATTAATGGAATAATAATAAACTGCTATCAACACAGAGACGCCTTTGGTGCTTGTCAAGCCCCTTTGTTTATGATATGAAAGAGCGTCCATAACAATGAACAAGGTGCAGGCTGGAGAGGGGCTGGAGGAAGAGGCAGTGGAAGGGCAGGGGTGCCCTGTCTGTCTGGCCTGTGTCTGGCACAGCCGCCCTGGGAAGTGGCCCCTGGGCTCGCCCTCCCACTGCATCTTCAACAAACAGCCCATCCTTCTCTCACAAGTGACACTCCGAGGCTTGAATAAAGAATTCTTGGTCCCTGTTCCTTTTTTAGAGCCAGGCCTGGCTTTGCCATCTGCCCTCACCTAGGCTGTGCACTGGGGAAGGGGCAGGACAAGATCAGGAAGGTGATGTCTTTTCTTAATGAAAGAGGATTGGAAAGTGCATTCTGAAGGTTGGAATGTGGTTCTGATTTGGGCCTTAAATTCATTGTGGAGGAAGGGTATGTGGGAGATGCCGGTCCAGTTCAGTTCCATTAGCAGCTGCCTCCCTCCTCCCTGCCTACAACCAGGGCAGACACACCCAGAAAGTGACTGCAGCTCCTGTCTCTAGCTCAAGACATTTTATAAGATTTGCCTCTCTTCTGCTGTATCAAACCTCCTTCACCTTTGATTTCCATGGTTTCTGGCTTTGTATTTCCTGTGTTTTCCTTCTGCTTGGCCCTAGAGATCCCTCTGGCTGTCATTTGGGTTCTTCTCAAGACGTTTTATCTTGGCTTTCTCTTCTCAGCTCTAGCACTGCAACTCCAGGTGCCACCCTGGCCGGCACAGCCCTTATTGAGGGGTGGGATTGTCCATTTCTGGAAGGGAACATGTGAGTGGATGAAGAGCCTTGCAGTTGGCATCCCTCATCCTTCATGCTCTCTGCAGTGTTCAGGATGGGTCTCCACGCTGTAAGTTGTGTCTCGGCTTTGGAGAACCCTGGCAGGAGAGTCAGGAGAGGAGGTCTGTTCCGGAGTTGTTCCCATATGGTTCCTCGGTGAATGGTATCAGCTCCCTGGTCTCCTCAAAGAGGCGGACCCTTATTGCTGTTGGTGCAGCTGGCAGGCTGTGCCTCCAACCAAACCAGACCCAACACGCCCAGTCATGTCAAGCACCGCCGGGTCTGGAGTTCCATGAGAGCCTCTCTAGCCAAAGGTGAGGTCATTCAGGGGGTGGTTTTGCCAACTTTCATGGCACACCTATCGCTGGCATCTGGTCTGGTCCTTGTTGAAATGGTTTCGACATCCTGTGGTTTCCTGTTGAGGTGAGTTGTTTTGCGTAGATAATCAGTGAAACTGTCCTCACCAGTTGCATACTTCATTTGGAAGTTGGTAAGATGTTTTGTCAGCCTTTTAAGTGTGTGTGTTTTTCATTTTCCCTTTAGTCCCAGGTAAATCACCACAGTGCTGCCGGTAATGAAACGTACCAGGAACGCTTAGCACGCCTAGAAGGAGATAAGGAGTCCCTCATATTACAGGTGAGTCCTTTCTGGTGGGAATCACTTTGTTCTGTTACCTCCAACTTCCACATTGCAGTAGCTTCTTTAAGTGGGAGGGAAGTACTAAGGGTTTTCTCTGTGGGGTATCTCCTGTTCCCAGAGTGTATGTTTCTCAAAAGACTTTTCCTGAAACAAAGCAGAAAGTAACTGGGGACACAGTTTAACTCTGACCTTGGCTTTGGGAGGCTGTGAATGGATTCATTTATTTATCACGGGTGGGCTTCTGTCTATGGGGTCACACAGAGTCGGACACGACTGAAGCGACTTAGTAGCAGCAGCTGCATGAGAGTACTTGCCTCTATGCACTGGAAGCTCTATGACCAGGCTGATTAAATGGGGCCCTGTCCTTCAGGAGTCTTGCAAAGGAGAAAAGATGTGTCCCCATGGCACTAGTAAAATAAAGCCTCTTTAAAAGCCCCAGGATGGATGCTCATAGGATCAGTCTCAATTCATCTGAAGTTGGATCCAAGCTGATCACTTTGAGCCCAATCCCCCTGGAGCTGTTAACATGGGTTAATAAGCCTTTGGCGACTCTCTTACTTTGAAGAAAAGTGAAAGTGAAAGTTGCTCAGTCATGCAACTCTTTGCAACCCTATGGACTATAGTCGATGGAATTCTCCAGGCCAGAATACTGGAGTGGGTAGCCTTTCCCTTCTCCAGGGGATCTTCCCAACCCAGGGATAGAACCCAGGTCTCCCGCATTGCACGTGGATTCTTTACTTTGAAGAAAGGAACTCCAAAACTTTTCAGAAACAAAGAGTCAAAGATAGTTTTGGGTCTGAAAACTTGCTTCACTTTCTGAAAAGCTGAGTGCTGTTCACGCATCAGACACTGTGACTGATGATTCGGAGAATAATAAGACTAATATCCTAATCCCAGTTCCTAAAAAACTTGGAGGTTGGTGATTAAGACTGATAGTGGAACAGAAGGGAGGGGCAAGTGTAGGATTCTGGGCCTCTCCCTAGACTATGGGCCTCAGCTTAGAGCGCTAGAGTTGGCACTAATGTTTAGAGGCTACAGTATGTTTGGCTTTTTCACTTCTATTTTACCTTATTTCTTTATTCATTTCACTTTATTTTATGAATGGAAGTATTGATAGAACATATTATTTTAGAAACTTTGGGACATCAAAAAGAATTTAACACGGCCGTTTCTTCCAGTCTTTTTATTTCTCCTGTCCTGCCCCTATTTTAAAAAATTAAGCTCAGGGCAAATATACAACTACACAATTTTGCATCCTAGGATTTTTTTTTTCTTCACTTCATTGATTTGTTTATTAAAAAATGTTTGCATGCCCACAACTCAGTAGACACTGGTTTTAGGTGCTGGGGAGGTAGCTGTGAAGAATATAGACAAAGTCCTTGTTCTCAAGCTTCCATGCATGTGTGTGTGTATGTGTGTATGTACAATAAACTAATTCACAAAATGTTTCCGGTGATGATAAATACTATGGAAGAAAATAAAGCAGGATAAGGACTGTGTAGTCAGCGAAGACCTCCCTGATAGGAGGAGACCTAAGGCACTGGGGAGGGAGCTCCATGGAGACTGGGAGAAGCACATTCCAGGCAGAGGAGGAGGTCCATCCAGCGCACACCCTGAGGTGGGAGTGATCTTGGTGTGTGGGAAGAACAGGAAGGGCCTGTGTGGCTGGAGCTGGTGACCATGAAGAAGCCGGGGAACTGCCTTCAGAGAGGTAGCAGGGGCCAGATTATATAGAGCAGTAGAGTGCAGATGTTTTGAGGGGTGTGTAATTTTAACCTCCATCCCAGTGACATGACTAATAAAAGTGTCCAATTTAGAATTTTGCTACAAACAGTAATGAAATTGCAAGCTATTGAACCAGGAACTTTCGTAGCTGAAATAAGACATTCCTATTTAGAGGACCTGGGAAGGAAATGGTAGTCCAATTCAATATTCTTGCCTGGGAGATCCCGTGGCCAGGAGGAGCCTGGAGGGCTACAGTTCATAGGGTTACAAAAGAATCAGACATGACTTAGCAACTAAACAACCACAGCAATTTAGAGGACTGTAGTTTAGTACAGAAGTACTCTCGTTGATAGTTTTAAAATCCCAAATTCTTGAATAATCCTTATTAAAATAATTCTAGCATAGTCGGGAAGCTGCTTACAAGAAAAGTCATAAGTGGATTGTTGTTGTTCAGCCCCTAAGTCATGTCCAACTCTTTGTGACCCCATGCACTGTAGGGTGTCAGGTTCCTTCGGGCCATTGTAGTGGTTTCTATTCCTCCAGGAGCTTGTGGACAGGCTGTCAGAGTTGCTCTTACGTGCTCACCACTGTTTCTAGAGGCTCCATGGAATGGACACGACCCCCAGCATGGGAGAGCCTTGCTTAATTCACAAGGCAGCTCAGCCAGACCCAACTCATTGGAGCCCTTGGTCCAGAATGTTCTCCTGGCTTTACCTGGACAAGAACAAGGGGAATCAGGACAAAATTTATTGCCTCCAGAATTAAAAGCAAATAAAACCAAAGTCTTTTATTAATATATCTTCCTTGGAATGTAACTAGCTTAGACTGAATATTCATGTTCAGAGTATTTGTAGCCCTGTGTATCTTGAGTCACATGATTAGCTGGGGTATAAGCTATAGGGGGCCAGAGACCATGCATTATTCTTCTGGGTACTCCGGTACATGACCCCACAGTTGGGTATAGACTCTTTAGGTGTCAGTCTTCACAGTAAGATTAATCACAGCATATCCTTCCCAAACAGAAACTCTGGGACCCAAGGAGCAAAGGCCACCCCTGGAATGCTACTGTTTTGAAAGTAGAGGAAGTAGTTGGAAAGGCCCAGACTGCTGATCATGTTAGGCGGCAAGGATAAGGTGCCCATTTTGGGATTATAATCGAAATGTTAGCACACCATGCATCAGCTCCAGGAATATATTTCAATAATTCATTAATCACTTAGGAACATAAAAATGAAAGGCTTAAAGCAGCCATATTCATTAAGATTGGTTCCTCTGTAAAAGGGAGGCTTATACTTCATAAAGTTTGTCTAAACACTCAAAGGAATTCGCACTAAGGCTCATCCTCCAGCTATCTTTCCTATACAGATTGAGAAATAATTTACCATCATGGATATGTAAATAGCGATGAGTCAACCATTGGTTAAAAACAAGGCTGTAGAGGATTTCGGTTTATCATTACCAGTACTTGATTTCTTTATTTTGGCAGAGGTTTCTTATGCGCTTTCTTCCTCTTTCTGCTCTGAGTCACCTTTTAATAACAAACAAGGAAAAGGGTCCTGAGGCTGTTTGCTGATAGAGAAGGCTGTGAAAATCCTCTCAATCTGTATTTTGGGTACAGTTTAAATGACTTATTGTAAATGGATTTTTATGAACTAACAATTCCAATAGACAGTCTCACTGTTCTTCAGAAAGACAGTTTTTTTTCCTGCTACTGTCTATGCAGTGTGGCTTGTATATATTTATGACTTAGAGTCATGTTTTGGCCTGTGAAGCGCAGAAGCCTCTCTGCAGCCAAGTGTTGTCAGTGCTAATACATGCCCTTTACGTCCCACATTCCTTAATTGCTTCAGAAGCCTTGCCTGATAGGTGAGCGGTCCTCACACCCTGATGAGAGGGGGAAGGTCATTGGCTCGTCTGCACAGAAGTTTGGATTGTGCTTCCACGTGAAGTGGCAGAAGCCCTGGCCAGCCAGCCGAGGCAGCCCTGTGGAGGCACAGGGAGCTAGAGTCTAGCCTGGAGGCCACTCTTGTGGCTGCTGGGTGTTTTCCCCCTGAGTCTGTCAAGAGCTGGAAATGTGACCGACCTTGTCAGGGTGGTGGCTGAGACTTCCCGGCCAGGTAAGAAAATAACCTGGGCTTCCTTCATCTAAGACATTTCCACCACCTGCCACGTGCCAAAAAGAACGGTCATTCTTCTCGCATCCAGAGCCAGTGGTGTGTGGGGAGCCAGTCCTGATCCTCAGCCTGTGCTTTATCTCTTGGGACAGGTGAGTGTCCTCACAGACCAAGTGGAAGCCCAGGGAGAGAAGATTCGGGACCTGGAAGTGTGTCTGGAAGGGCACCAGGTGAAACTCAATGCTGCCGAAGAGATGCTTCAACAGGTACGGGCGGGTGAGGCCCAGGGCCTTGGGTCCTGCCACTGCTCCTGTGCCTGAGCCCCTTTCTGGGTCCAGGTTGAAGAGCTCCCTGCTTCCTTTCCAGTCCGGCCTGCAGGGACGGTTGGACGCCCAGCTTGCGGTGTTTACACAGCCGGTGAAACCAGAGGGGGAGGGCGGGGAAGGGCAGGCCTGAGAGGAATAACCTGTTGGGCTGGTTCCACAGATCCTCAAGGTACTTTCTCCAGGCCTGGTTTAGTGAGGAGCTCCCCCTCCTGTTACCACGCCAACCACATGGGACATGCTGGCTAACTCCTCGTGACCAAGTAGTCCTCGGTTCTGGCACGGCCCTGCTACTGCCTTTGCCCTATGAGTGGCATCTGGGGTTTTCAAAAGTCGGTTAGCTTATTTTGCGCCTCTTTCCACCCTCACTCTTCCCCTACTTGCTCTGTGTGCCTTTCTTTGATAAAATTGATCACATTATTACATAAATAATATTTTAATGTAGTTTAATATGTATCAAAATGAAAAAAAATTTGCTGCTCTTTAACCATTCAAAAACATCTCTTTAATGTCTTCTTGTTTCTCATTGGCCCTTTTTGCTGTGTGTACATACGATATACAAAACATATTTGTACCAGAGATGTGATTTTGTTCTCAGATTTTCTATGCTTAACATCATAGAGGGAGTGGGGTTTTTTTTTTTTTTTTGCCATTTTTAAATGTTGCTGTTGTTGTCTTTACTATCACTTAAAGATTTTTTTTTTTTTGTAAAAATGTTATAGTTAATTGACTTCCTGAACAATCTGACCCCATTGTAAATAATGAGCAGCAGTTTGCAGGAAGAGGTGTTGAATTTTTGTTTAGTGTTTTCAGAATCTGTTGAGATGCTAATTAGAAGTTGTATTTCATGAACTAATGTGATATATCCAGTTAATAGGTTTCCTTAACTTGCGTTATTTTTGCATTTCAGTTATTTTGAAAAATAAACCATTACTGAAGTTCATGTGAGTACACTTTGTAGCTCTTGGTATAGTACCTGGCACATAAAATGTGCTCACTAGTTATTTAAAGAATGAAAGTCCTTCTTTTAAAATGAGTGGGTTCAATTAGAAGACTGCTTATAATCCTTTCCCCCAAGTTCTAACTTTGTTTTTTTACTGGTCAGCATAAAATTCAAATTATTTCTCTACAGAATAGTAATGAACACAGGCTTTGAATATAACCTCTGGTCTCAGGATAAAGTGTCTTACTTCCCAGGTATTTTTTAGCTTTGAGTGCATTTGAGTAACTTAAAAAATCAATATTTTTATGCAAATGTCTTTGTAGAAACTAGTTCCAACAGCTCTGAAACTGTTTTTAGTTTATCCTTTCACTGCTGATTAATAACTTACCATGTTTGTGGCTTCATTTGACTTTCTGTTTAAATTGTGTGCCATTTCTCTTGCTCATGTTCCCTGGAAATCCGAATGACAATAGGAGTTCTTTTTATTTTTAAAAGTTGAATCTTCCTTTTGAAGACTCAGGAAAAAAAAAAAAAGCCTGGTGGAAAAATCTCAAATAGCAGAAAAGCATTTTCACAGGAATGCATAGGATAACCCACTAGATTATATTTTCAAGAAGGCAGAAGGTGCAGTTCTGAGACGGGCACTAGGGAGGAAGATGACGGAATGCTGTAAAAAAAAAAAAAAAAGAACTTAGACGTAGTCCAGGAAAACTTGCATGTGGAAGGGGACGTGTCAGAAAAATGGCAGAAGGTTAATGTTTCAGGAAAGTTGTGACTGGTTACTCACCAGGCACATAATCGGAGGTTAGAAAATGGTCCATTGTGGTACCTGAGCTCTCTGACCACTGCCCTTCTGCTCATCCAGGCCCCCCTACGCCCCTCTCAAGACAACGTTTCTGCTTCCTTGTTGAGTCTCTGTACCAAGGAGTTTGATGTTGGCTCCCAGCCCCACCTCAGGGAGGTTGTCTTGTCCTCCTAAGCATTATCCCATAGACTGGATTTTAGACTTAAAAAAAAAATTATTGTTTTTCATTTTTGGCGGTGCTGGGTCTTCATTGGTGCACAAGGGCTTTCTCTGGTTGCAGCGAACAGAGGCTACTCACTGGTTGCGGTGCTCAGGCTTCTCGTTGTGGTGGCTTCTCTCGTTGCACAGCACAGGCTCTAGGGTGCAGGCTTAGTAGTTTCGGCTCTCAGACTCAGTAGTTACGGCGCACGGACTTAGTTCCCCTGTGGCATGCGGAATGTTCCCAGACCAGGGATCAAACCCTTGTTCCCTGCATTAGCAGGCAGATTCTTATCCACTGGACCACAAGAGAAGTTCAGTAGACTTTTTTAAAAAGTCGTAAGCTCAGCTACCCCTTTCATCATGTTTATATTCCAAATCTTCTTTCTTGTGTGCTGTGGGTGAGGTAGCAGTCATGTGGTTTGCACGTACCATAGGTGGATGTCTTGGCTTGATAGATTTTAGAAGGTAGTAGCTCTTACTTGCTCCCTCTGGGGTTGAAAGATCTTCCTGAACTTAACCAAGTTATTTTAATGCCCATAACTTTGACCATGTTCTCTCAGTCCTTCAAGGGTAAAATGAAAGCAGTGTGCTAAGGTACTCCTCTCCTGGAGGATTCTGAGTTCAGTTCTTATGGGGCCTCTGAGGCATCGCTCCCACTTGTGTGTTTGCTGGGCTTGGTGGTGCCTGAACTGGAGATGGTTGGGTTGCCAGCTCTAAGTCCCACGTTGAATGTTCTGCACGTGCTAATGCTTCTCTGAAATCTGCTTGATGCTGTTTGAAAAGATGCTTAATTATTGCACCACAGTGCTGATGTAATGCCATCTATAGCTTGGAGTGTGTACATAAGTGTCCTCTTAATTGGGGACAGGCAGAGACTTGCCTGATGTGACTGTGATATCCTGGGCCCCGGGCTCATGGTAGAAGCAGGCATGACTCATGTCTTTGAGGCAGAAAATGGACACAAACAATTGCCTCCTTCTGCCAGCCCTCGAGACCATTCTTGCCTGAGCCAACCTGGCCTCCTGTTAAAGGCCCAGGAGCTCTGAAGGAGCATGGGGCCTGCTGACTGCACATGGACACTGCTTCCCTTGGAAGTGCATTCCTAGCCGCCCTGCCCTTTGAACAAGTCCTGTCTGAAGTGGTAGCTGACCGCCCGTGGATGCCCAGTATTGCTAGATATTCCAGTTTTCACAAGAAGCTGGGAATTCACATATAAGGATTTAAAGATTGGTCTATTTAACATCTTACTGACCAGAGACATATTAATATGTCTTTTGTTACCTGAATGTTATTGACCGGAGTGTTTCAATATTATTCACTAACATAACAAATCAGCTGCAGCAGGTATTAGTATCTGTAAAAATCCCCAATAATGTGTTAAAAAAAATAATGGCAGCCAATTTAATGGCAACCAATGGGAAAAAGAAAAAAAGTTTGAACCACACAATATTTACCATCAGGCTAAACCTGGCCCATGGACCTCTGATCTTGATTCCAGACTTGGCCCCTTGGGCCAGCTGGAAGACCACTGTTGAGGCAGGGTGGACTTATGGAAACCCATACTCAACCACGTAACCCAAACCCTGTGCATCCATGAGCTCCAAACCCCACTGTGCTGTCTCTCCCCACAGCTGTTCTCCTGACCACTGTCAGCCTCCCTCCAGGAGCCCAAGAGGGAGGAAGTTAGTTTCACACCTGACTTGTGAGCCAAGGACCCCTCAGCCTGGTTTGGCCTACCCCCTCTCCTAAGTGCTGATCTCTTTGTTGTTGTTCAGTCACTAAGTTGTGTCTAGTTCGTTATGACCCCATGAACTGCAGCACGCCAGGCTTCCCTGTCCTTTATTATCTCCCAGAGTTTCCTCAAACTCATGTCCATTGAGTCGCTGATGCCATCCAACCATCTCATCCTCTGTTATCCCCTTCTTCTCCTGCACTCAATCTTTTCTAGCGTCAGGGTCTTTTCCAATGAGTCAGCTCTTCTCATCAGGTGGCCAAAGTATTGGAGCTTCAGCATCAGTCCTTCCAGTGAATATTCAGGGTTGATTTCCTTTAAGATTGACTAGTTTGATCTCCTTGCTGTCCAGGGACTCTCTCCAGCACCACAAATTGAAAGTATCAACTTTTCAGCGCTCAACCTCCTTTATGGTCCAACTCTCACATCTGTACATGACTACTGATCTCTTAGCTCTCATCTGTTTTCTTCTACACACTTAACCATCTGGTCTCCAGAAAGGGAGAGCATGAAGACTTATAGGGATAGACAAGTGAACCAGGACCAAACCGAATCAGCACAGAGACAGGGCTACGTGAGATACACATAGATTATGGATACGTTTGAGGGCAAAATACTTCTTATCTGTAGTCTGTTGAAGAACATAGGGTGGAAACAGAGCATCCATAAATACCCCTTAGGACTGATAACACCTATTCTTGTATGGTCTCTGACTCACTGAGCATGTCTAGATTCCCCAGGGAACCTTCCCCATTAGGAAGAAACATTTCCCAGGAAATGTACAAGTGGGTCTTCAAAGGGCCACAGCCTGAGTCTATTTTCACTGGTCTGAGTATGGAGCCCACAGGGCTGAGATTTGCCCCTTGGTTCCTTAAGCAGGTCATGAAGTCCCTGGTGGCTTTTTCTAGAGTGGCCTCCGTGGGTTCTCTGGGAGGTTCCTCTGCCTCTGATTGCTGACCCTTCTCCAGAGGGTGGTGATTTCAGGGAAGAAGCCAGTGCATTCAGTGGAGATGAGCTTTCATACAGAGCTGGCAGCCAAAGGGAGTACTTTCCAGAGACTGGCCATCAGCAGATGTAATCAATGTCAAGAACAGAAGCCATGTTTAGTGCCAAGAAGAAGAAAGGATATGAAATCCGAGGTGGGAGGAGGAAAGCCTGCAAAGCTCCTTGGAAGACACAGTCCAGCTTTGGGGAAACTGGAAGGCCCCCTGGCTCTGTTTCAGTCCTCCTACCTGACCTGGAGCTCCAGGCATCAGGTAACCTCATTTGTATTGGCTGCCTTTTAGGTGAGGTGTGTGCTATGCTTAGTCACTCAGTCATGTCCTACTCTTTGCGACCCCACAGACTGTAGCCTGCCAGGCTCCCATGTCCATGAGGATTCTCCAGGCAAGAATACTGGAGTGGGTTGCCGTGCAACTAATTTAAATGAAAATTAACCCAGGGATCGAACCCATGTTTCCTGCATTGCAGGCAGATTCTCTGCCCTCTGAGCCACCAGGGAAGGTGAGAGATGGAGAATGACAAATGGAGGGGGTTTGGAATCTGCAGACATGACTTTCTGCAGATTTAACACTTGAGCTTGATCTGGATAAGTCAGTGAACCTATGTTCTTATTTATAGAGACTGAGGATGACAGTGTGGACTCTGTTCTGCCCACCTCTTAGAGCTGTAGTACAGTTCTTCCAGTTTTGTAAAAACTGGACCATCGCATAATGGCCGGGAGAGTGAGGGACCCAGGCTCAGCTCCAGCCCCTGAATTGAGTGAGGGACCAGTGTGCCCAGATGTGTGAACACAGCAAAGCGTCGTCAGCACCCAGTTCATAAATTCCTAAAGAGCACCTTGAGGGAGGTATTTCTGCCTCAGAAAGGACATTAAACAGAGCTATGCACATGCTCCTGTGGGAACACAAATCTGTCCAGGGAGACAGGGCACTTGAGTCATGAGTGAAGAAAACAGGGATTTGCGGTTGTTCCCTAAAACTCCCCGTGGGAGATTCATGAGGCAGACGACCACTTTTCTCAGGTTTATCTCATTTGCTGTTGAATCTCCAGACCACAGCGTGAAGTAGGTGCTTTACCCCTTTTCACAGATAAAGTAAAGGGACTGAGGTTCAGAGAGATGATTTAGTTAGTGGGGACTGAGTCAAATCCAGCTTGAGTACGAGCCCCTCTCCCTGAAAGAGACTTCCTGGCAAGGCCTTGGCCTCTTACCTCAAGGGGCAAAGGGACACATTTTTCCTTTCAAGTCTTTCCATGGCCCGAACTCTCATTCTGGTTTCAGGTTGCCAGTCTGGCTACAGCCCTCCATCATTGGCCAGTAAGTCCCTGGGTCAGGTTCCACGCTTAAAGATGGAGGTAATTGCTTCAAGATGTGGCCCTTTAAGGAGAGTCTAGTTGAAAGGCAAGCTCTTTTTATCAGCCCCACTCAGACTCTGAGCTTTGGAAAAAGGAAATGACCGTTTGCTCTGAGAGGGAAGCTTTTTTTTTCATCTCCAAGAAAGGAGATGTATTTGCCCTTCTGGAAGAGATTACTGGTCGTGGTGAAGTGAGGGGGGTGGGTGATAATTTTATTCATTGGTTTTCTCCCTAAAGTTTCATTATCCAGTTTCATGGCCCTTCATAGTAAGAAACACAAACCACCCTCGTCTCATACCACCCTCTGTTTATCCCCTGCCTTCTCTCATTTATACAGGCAGCCTTGAAACAATCAGGAGAGCAGACATTATGAAATCGTAGCCTCTCATCAGCCCCCTGCCTGCTCATACTGCCCCCACCCCACTCATTATAGTAGCTGTATGATTGGGATAGATCCCAGCAGAATCCCACCCTGTGGGTCTGAGTAGGTGCCAAACCTTCTGGACAAATAGGCTGGACCCAGAAATCACTCCAGTCTTGGGGATGGGCGCTCAGGATCCAAGAATGTTATTCTTAAAGGGTAACCAGGATAAAAGAAGCTAGCAAATGACAGGAAAAAGGAAAAAAGAAAGGTCAGGGAAATGGAAAGGGAAGATGGAGTTACACTGATGAGAGGATTCAGGGTGAGTCAGTGGGTAGAGAGCTGAGAAGTGAAAGTGTGGGCATTGGTCCCCGGAGCCAGGACGGCTTCTGTATTCTGCCCGCTGAAGGCCGAAGCCAAGTTGCAGGCGTGCAGACGTTTTCTTGAGAAGTAACGGGAAGATGAGGAAGAGGCAGCAAGAGTAGATTATTCTGTTCAGGGCTTGGCTGTGAGGGGAAGAAGGGAGTGGAGAGAGAAAGAGAGCCAGTGTTCGCACTCACACCGCACACAGAGTATGCCTGCCCAGTCCAAGCACTAGGGAGCTGACGGTGGTCGCTGGAGGGGAAGGAGGTCAAGAGGGAAGTTTCTTTCAAATGTCAGAAATTTGATCATGTTTATAGCCTGAGGGATGGAGGCTGATGGTGAGGGAGAGATTAAATGCCTGTCAGATCCAGATGATTAATGGCCCTACCCTAGAGTAGCCCGGACTTGGTGGGAACTTCCTCTAAAGGCAGTACAGAGGTGAGGGAGGGCCCAGGTCCCTGAGAGCAGGCTTCACTCTGCTCTACCAGCTAGAGGGAGAAACAGAACCAGGACTTAGAACAAAGCCCAATGCTACTGATTAACCAGGGAGTAACCTGAGTCTTCGTTCAAGCTGAGAGAGGATGGCGTGGAGGACTGTTCAGCCACAGGAAGGTGGGTCAACTGGGGCAATTCAGAAGAAAACCCTGGAATCTATGTGTCTTTTAACACATGCTTTTACTGTGCAACCTGGAAGCTTACTGGGCTCGGGAGCAGTTCTTTTTTTTTTTTTTTAATTTACTTATTTTTTAATTGAAAGATAATTGCTTTGCAGAATTTTGTTCTTTTCTGTGAAACTCGGGAACAGTTCTTAAGATGGTAGAGCCTCACAGAGGTTCTGATGGTTGCTGCGTTCAGTCATGTCAGGCTAGCCTCAGAAAGGAGTTGTGGGCTTGCTTTCTCTGGGACATGATTCAAGAGAGAGAAATGAGGGCTTCCAGGAAACTTTGAAACAGAAGGATGTAAGTTCAATGACTGATCAGATGATCTTTAAGAATCTTTTCAGTAAATACGAGGGGAGGTTATTTGAGGAGAAGAGGGGAATAGGGTGGGGTTTAGAGCTCAAAGAGAATGGAAAAGATTTGGAACAATCTCTGAAAGAAACCAGCCAGAGAAGAATACAAGTTTTGCCAGGCAGTGTTGGAATATCAGCTGTAATTAGATAGAGTAAATTTGTGTGGAAACAAATTGGCATCATTAAGTGACTTTTACCAGCAGTTCTCAGGCCATGGGGAGTGGAAACATAGGCAACAGTCTGAGGTTTGGCACGGACTGGGCACTGGTGAAGCAAACACTTCAGACCTAGGGGCAAGAATGAGTTGGAGGGAGAATTTTCTGGTGCAGAAATGGCACAATGGAGATGACAAGCCTTAAGGTATACGGTGGCTGTGGAGGCAAATACTGCATAAAGGAAGTTGATAAACTAGGAAAATAAGGAGTTATTAAGTAACTAGTAGCCACAGAAGTCAAAATTAAAGATGATTTGAGTAAATAAAAGCGCTAGTTGAAAGGTCAGAGTATTGTGGCTAGAGGAGAGAATTTCAGAGTTGAAGATTTTAGAAGCAAAACACATACATTCTGGATCAAGATGAGGGTCAAGTAGTAGCTTAGATGGTAAAGAATCTGCCTGCAATGCAGGAGACCCAGGTTCAGTCCCTGGGTTGGGAAGATCTCCAGGAGAAAGGAATGGATACCCACTCCACTATTCTTGCCTGGAGAATCCCATGGACAGAGGAGCCTGGCGGGCTACAGTCCATGAGGTTGCAAAGAGTCAGACATGACTGAGTGACTAAGCACACACATGATAATTAGGATAGAGGTCGTAGTACACAACAATGGCTGGAGACTGTGCTGGGCTTGGAGATGAGGAGGTGGAGCTGGGCTGGGATAAGACTGGTGAAGGCTGATTTTGAGTTCAGGGACTAGGATGGTACTTCTCAATATAAATGACAAAGACTGGGATGATGATAATGAAAGAGGGAAGCACATGCTAATAGATGCAAGCTAGGAGAGAGTAGGTAGAAGTTTTACTAACAGTAGACCATGTGAAATTAAGCAACCCCAGGTTTCTAATTAAGACTTTGGTGTGTCTAATTGAAATGTCCACTTGGAAGGTTAGTATGACCAATCAGAATACTGCCATTATCAATTGGAATGCTATTGGAACTTTAATGCAACCAATTTGAACATTATCCTTGTCAACTTTAACATTGGTATGACCAGTTACAACTTGGCATTTAAAACAGCCAGAGGGATTCTGGCAATAAAGGAAGCAGAGTAGATTCTTATCTTTAAAAGAGATGCCTTATGAAGCTTTTTTGAATCCCACTTGTCTTGGTAGGATTGGGTCAAGATATTGTATATTGGGTCAATATCTAGGTCAAGATATTGTCTTATATCTTGACCGCTAGTCAATAGACGACTGCATAAACACCATCTTAAAAGACTCAAGCACTCCACAGGAGCTGTGTTTTTAACTCTCCTGTCCCTAGGCCTTGGCATCTGATAGTTGAACAAATGATTGAAGTCTCATGGAAGAAAACTGTCTCAGTTCTCAGCACTCCAAAGCAATTGTTATTATCCTATGGATCTGGACTTCTAGAATCATCCATTTTTCCTTTTGCGCTGCTGGCTGGGAAATTCACACACATTGTACTTAATCTCTTCAGTTCATTCACCCAGTCATGTCCGACTCATTGCAACCCCATGGACTGCAGCACACCAGGTATCGCTGTCCATCACCAACTCCCAGAGTTTACTCAAACTCATGTCTTTCATGGTGATGCCATCCAACCATCTCATCCTCTGTCATCCCCCTCTCCTCCTGCCTTCAATCTTTCCCATCATCAGGGTCTTTTCCAGTGAGTCAGCTCTTCGCATCAGGTGGCCAAAGTATTGGAGTTTCAGCTTCAGCATCAGTCCTTCCAATGAATATTCAGCGCTGATTTCCTTTAGGATGGACTGATTGGATCTCCTTGCAGTCCAAGGGACTCTCAAGAGTCTTCTCCAACAC
This sequence comes from Capra hircus, assembly GCF_001704415.2. Lineage (NCBI taxonomy): Eukaryota > Metazoa > Chordata > Mammalia > Artiodactyla > Bovidae > Capra > Capra hircus. The sequence goes on from NC_030822.1 coordinate 37,312,424, forward strand.
CCCAGTTCAAAAGCATTAATATAGATAATATTGATCATCGATAAAGAATAGAACTTTAGGGTCTGAGTTTTATGCCAGAAGCCACTCTGGCTTCATCTTCTTTCCTTACCTGATTTAATTTTTACAGTTTATTTTTTAACTTGAATTGTCTATTTGCAAACTGCCTCAAGTAGATGAAAGGACCAATAAATCTTGGGCTCGTTTCTTCGTCTTGAAATAGGGATGGTAATGTTGACTGCCTAGTCCCTGGGTGAGGGTTTGTTGAGACAATATATGTAAAGCACCCAGCTGTGTTGAGCACAGAGGAGGTACTCAGTGAATCTGTGTCCACCCACCCCTGCTCTCAACACTGGGCTCCCTTATCTGGCTAACTCCTCATGACCAAGGGGCCCCACCTTTGCCCTGTAAGCCAGTTTCACATCTGGCTGGCTCAGGAAGAGCTGGCCTCCTCAGCCCAGTGCAAAGCTCATTTTGCTGAATTCTTTGGGTTCTCGATACTTACTCTCTCAGGTTAGCAAATGGATGGTTTGTAGCCTGGCTTTCAGTGATACTAACAGTCTTTGGCCTAGGAAATCATCTTGTCCAAGTTAAAATCTATGTCTCGTGTGGTTTGGTTTTATGAGTTGAAGACAATTCAGAATACATTTGTGGCTGTAGGGTCAGATTGTTGAGCTCACCATTCTTGTACTAGGGTTGGGTTGCTTAAGATGACACAGAAAGTTCAGACCATGGCAGGATGCCCTTTCCACCTGCTCATGTCAGTGGTTGCCTTCCTAGGGCCTCTGAGGGCCGTATCGTAGTCTCCTTGCCAGGACTTGTGTGTCCAGTGTCTGTCGGGTGGCAGGATTTGGGATCTTGTGGAACATTGCCTTTTTGCCCATGGAGAGATGTTACCCCTGGACTGTGGGAGGTCCGCCTGGCTTTTGAGACCCTTCATAATTCCTAGTAGTGCTAAGCAGGTATTTCGCCTATCACCTTTGTTTTTCATCTTATTTATGCTTATTAAGTGCATGCGTTAATGGCAGGTTGTTATCTGCTACTGTTTTAGACTTGGCAGGACTACTAGGAAAGATACATATCACAGAAGATTATACTATAACCATTCAGTAAATAATCACCGAATATCTGCTTTATGTCCTAGCTCCCTTCTAGGTTCATTGCTGCGAGGTCTTAACAGTGAGATGTGTGGAAGACTGGGCTGAATATTGAACTAAGCCCAGGAGATGATATGGAGACTTTGGTTTTGAAACATATATTATTAACATTAGCTTGTTTTTTGTTTGTTTGTTTATTTTGGTGCAGAGAATCTGCTGCCTTTGCTTTAAAAATAGACATGGAGAAATTTTGTTCTCTGAGCCAACCCATCTATTTTTCTCTAACCTGGAAATAATGAATAATTTTTCTCTAACCTGGTTTCTATGGACAAATGTGTTTTCTTGAGAAACATAGCTCACATTGACTCTCAGAGCACAGAGGATAGCATCAGGGACTGTGCAATCCCTGAGGACCCACCATCAACCCAGGCCTGTTCCAGTGTGACTCACATGTTACGGTTTCAGTGTACAATGTAGAGACTGTCTTATGTGCTATGCATGGAGTTACAGTTGTTCCTACTGCTATGGAGGTTTGTGATTTTGAGATCTGTTTTTGCCTGCAGGAGCTACTAAGTCGTACATCTCTTGAGACCCAGAAGCTCAATCTGATGACCGAAGTGTCTGAGCTGAAGCTCAAGCTGGTGGGCATGGAGAAAGAACAGAAGGAGCAGGAGGAGAAGCAGAAAAAAGCAGAGGTGAGTGCAATAAAGCACCCATACTGTCCTAAGCTCAGATCAGGGGAAGCTATCCTAATGTGGCCTCAGGCCATCTGGTCAACCCCAAGCCTGACAGCCACTGAGTGCCAGAAACATCTATGCATCAGAGACTCAAGTGATCTGTTAATACCAAGTTATCATGTTTTGCTGTGGCTGCAGATTTCAGCAGTGCCCAAACCACCCCATTTTGGCTCTAGGCTTTATCCTACCTCAGGCTGCTGGCAAGGATGGAAAGGCAGACAAGACTCAGAGGGGCATAAGAGTTCTTCTGCGAGAGATGACCATGTGCTGGGATGGCCACTGTCATTGTTCATGGAGTCTGGAGACATCCTTTAATATGCATTTCAGTGACCCAGTTGCAACCCCTAGATTTTGTGTTTCTTTTCTCCTGATGGCTCCTGTGGGTGAGCCTGTACACAGGCTTTCTCTTAGAGAATGTTTTCCTGTGACTTGTTTTGGTTTTGTTTTCTCAGGCTTCATACGCCATTGATTGGAGCATCCACCTTCTGTGTGTCTCTACCCACAAGCCTCTCTATTCGTATACTGTGCATTCTGAGAAGTGGCACTGTGAGATGTGACGAGAAGAGTAGCCTTTAGGTTTAGAAATGCTTTGGCTCAATTAACTGACCTAACTGATTAATACCTCTTTGAATTTCAGCAAGTTAACTACTTAATCTCTCTGAACTTCCATTTCTGTATCTGGAAACTGGGTAATTGTCTTATGAAATCAGAAAAAAAATAACAAAAGTTAAGTGTGTATCGTATGATCTGGCATCCTTGCTTCCATTAAGGCATATCTAAAATCTAAAGATGGACATTGTTCCTTTCAATTAAGCACAAACATCATTGTCCCCTGAAACCTGGCACATTTGTGTTTACTGGGTAAATGCTGGCGATGGAGACACTGCTAATATGTGGGGCATATTCCTTGTGTTGCTTTTGAGAACATGCTCATTAGTAAGAAGTATAGTTTCCAAAAGAAAATTTATCTCCATTAAGCTGAGGACACTATCTTCCAGGGATTAAGAGTACACGCTCTTGAATCAGATCTCTTGGCTGTAATCCAAGCTCAGCTACTCCGTAGCTCTGTGATCTTAGAAAAGTAATTGAACCCCCGCCCCCAAACCTGTGTTTCTTCTTCTGTGAAATGGAGATTAGTAATACGATTTGCTCAGTTGTTCTGAGGACGGAAGGACATCATGTGTATGCATAGTCCTTAGCACAGTGCTGGATAGCAAGCTTTTATTAGTTACTGCTGATTGTGTTGTTGAGTGCGCTACATTATTGACCTACTGCAGAGTTCACACAGACTGAAAGCCTCTCTGTGTGAAGTGTCAATTGAGTAGACTATACTTCTTCAGTGTCCAGAGAGAAGCAACTGCATTTTCTCCAGATTTAGAGTTCTTTTACCATTATTTCAAGACATGTGACCACATGTGGATATACATTCAGGCTTGGGGGCAGAAGACTTAAAATCATAGAGACCAAAACCACGGAAAGAAGGAAGGAAAAGAAACGAAAGAGAGGGGGGCTATTAAGTCATACAACTGGAACAGTCTAGGGTTTCAAAAGCTGATCACATTAGATCCAGTTGGCTTTACCATGTCGTTAGAAATCAGGTGTAATGTCTCATTTGTTCTTGGCTTCCCAGATGGCTCAGTGGTAAAGAATCCACCTGCCAATGTATAAGGTATAACAGATGCCAGTTAGATCCCCGGGTTAGGAAGATTCCCTGGAGAAGGAAATGGCAACCTGCTCCAGTATTCTTGCCTGGAAAATTCTGTGAACAGAGGAGCCTGGCGGGCTACAGTCCATGGTGTTGCAAAGAGTCGGACATGAGTGAGCATGCATGCACCAGCTTATTCTCAGGAAGGCTCTCCCACGTGTGACGAAGGTGGCCAAAGTTAGCCTTAGATCCGACTATAGTGGCCTCTGCAGAGAGAGAGTTTCTCTTTCAAAGGTTCCCCAGGATTGCATCTCACTGGGCTAGTTTCGCTCAAGTGCTTTGTTCTGAACCAGTCACTGTAGTGGATGTGGGCCTTAGAGAGTCAGTTCATGGCAACAGAATGCTGGGTTAGCACTGAGCTGGATCAGTTCAGCTCCTTTCTGGAGAAGGAAGGGGAGCCCCCACTTCTAGGCCACGTACCACTAATGCAGTCATTTTACTGTTTGCTTTATTTTTTCTTTTCTGAAGGATTATTTTTCAGTCTGAGTTTTTGTTTTTGTTTTCCATTAGGCTGTTCATATATGGGGCACCATAAGCCCTAAGCCCCTGGCCTCAGTTCTACCAGATAACAGCCCTTCCCAGCTGCTAGTACAAGCATTAGGTTTCCTTCCACGTGGAGGAATTTTTCAGGCCGTTGAGCTTGTGATATTCAGTGACCAGCCCCCTGACCTGAAACAACTTTCTCATTCTTGTAATTGAACAGGGTCTTCGCTGGTGTGTTCAGACCCAACACTACCGTCTGTAACTCTCTGGAGCGTCTGAGGCTCAGAGCCATGCAGAGGGCTGCTTAAGCTGCACTATTGTCCTGTGCATGAAGGTGTTTATTTTGTGTGAGATGTTTGGCCAGCTCAGGTCACTGAGGGCGTAGTAACATGATTAAAGGGAATGTTGCTTCTCATCCTATGCTGCTGCTGTTTTTCTAGTGAATGTACTTAGCCTAAGGCCTGATTGCTTACAGTTTGAAAGAGGCAAGCCTTTTTTTTTTTTTTTTTTTTTTTTCTTTTTTCTTTTGAGGTAGCCAGATCTGAACAAACTTTCCCTGTGCAGCTCAGGATTTATCCTAAGCCAGTATCCTGCTGCCCTATAGTCAGTATGGAAGTGATTACAAATGTTCACATATAAACCCGAGGACTTTGAGGAGTAGGTTTCCTGGTAAACGAATACAATCCTGACAGCCAGCTCACTCAGGAGTCGCTGGTGACCCTTATGAGACGGGGGTGAATACTGGGTTTCCTGTTTACTGTCCCTTTTCTTCTGAGCCTTTTGCGGTGGTTCTGGGTCATTTCAGGGGACCCATGTTTGGGTCTGTTAGGTTTATGCCTGAAAAGTAGGATGATAGGAAAAGTGACCAGTGCGAAAAGTGATAGATACCACAATTGGGAGGATGGGACATGAAAGAAAGCGATCCAGAGACAAAGGAAAACCTCTGAGTTGCGCCCCTACAGAGTTATGGCCCTTGGAGAGATCTTCCTTGGAGAAGGGCATCTGGCTTCCAGCACTGGGTATGCAGGGAGCCTGCAGCTGCATCCCCTTCTGCGTGTTGTACCAGAGCAGCCTTCCAAAAGGGGACCAGGGACCCAGCGTGTGCTGGGAAATGGAGTCACCGGATGGGTCAGGAATATCAGAGAGAGACCCAGAAACAGTCTCTAGGATTTCCTGGCAGAAAATGGAATGTCTTATAGCACAGATGCTGTTGTCATGCTCACTTTCTCTCTATGGGTGGGACTTTGGAAAGGAAGGGTTCTGATTTCTGAACTGGGGCAATCAGAATGATGGACTTGGAGTACAGAGCAAAGGCTGAGATGATTGTGTTTGCTCCGAGAGGCGCTAGCCTGACTTAGGAGAGTTTTACTATTCTTGTTTTTATTTTATGTATTTTATTTTATTCACTCATTTTTATTTGTATAGGGAATATACTCCAACAATTCATAAGGTAAGAGTTCAGAAAGGTATATGCAGCAAAATCTCTTCTTCCCCGGCCAGCAGGCAGGTGCCAGTGTTGTCGGTTTGTTTTGTATCCTTCAGAATTATCCTATACATGGATCAGCAAATTTAGGTGGATAAATTATCTTCCTCATTTTTGCACAGATACACGTTACTTTAGATTTTCTCTTTTTTAATGAGCAGTCAGAGTTTGTTTCATATCAAGCACATTAAAATTTTTCTTTCCTCATTTATATTTATATATTATTTCACTCTCTACCCCCATTTATTTAGCCATTTCTCTCTTTTTGGGAGAACATTTGTTTCCAAGTGTTTGTTCTTATAAGTAATGCTATTGTGAATAAATTTGTAAATGTGTGAAGATATTGACGTGAAATTGAAGGGTCAAAGGGTACATGCATTTGACCTTTTGACAGGTGTGGAGGTGGTATTCCCACCCTGACATGTCAGAGTGCCAGGATGGTACTAAACTGAGCATGAAGTAAGAGGGAGAAAAACAGCTAAGTAAAACTGTGAACAAGTTTAACAGGTAGGATAGGATAGGAAAGACTGATTATGGGAGCTGCCCAGTAGTCTCTCACAGAAAAGTATCATTAAAAAAAGAGAAATTTGATGGTTAGCAAAGCAGGAGGAGTAAATAAAATGAGCTGAGATTACAGAGTAGTGATTAGAACCTCATAAATGTCACCTGGACTTCATGACATGAGGCCCGAGAATGGAAACACTGCTACAAAAGGCTCCACCATATGGGAGAGAGACAGACCTGTTGAGAGAGGAAATGGGCTAGCTCTGAAAATAAAGGATTTAAAAGTACATTGAAGTGGCAGGCCTGAGGATGCACATGCTGGAGAACAGCGCTGCCACATGGATAGGAGGTTGAGAGGAGAGTGTTCCAGAATTGGCTGGGGTGTACCACGTGGTTACAGGAAGTGGAGGAGGAAAATAGGTGCACCCCTGATCCAGATCCCTAGGCCGATGGAGGCAGACAAGGGCAGGAATGGGAGGGAGCAGCAATTTGGAGAGTTCCTAAAAAGACTCCTCTAGGCTTCCCTAGTGACTCAGACAGTCAAGAATCTGCCTGCAGTGCAGGACAGCCACATTCAGTCTCTAGGATGGGAAGATTCCCTGGAGAAAGGAATGGCAGTGCACTCCAGCATTCTTGCCTGGGAAATCTCATGAACAGAGGAGCCTGGCGGGCTACAGTTCACAGGGCATCAAAGAGTTGGACATGACTGAGCGACTCACACTTTCACTTGCAAAAGATTCCTCCAGCTAAACACCTAAGTATTGAAAGGCTGCTTTTTGTTTTTGCTTCTTCCCTGCCCCTCTTGTTTTTAGTTTCTGCCCTGAATGTAGATAAACCAGGAAAACTCCCACTCTGGCTCTAATGCTAAAGCAAAGCTAGAAACTAGTTTATGAAGTAGAAGTGAAGAGTGTCTTGGGAGCGAGTAGCCATTGTTATTTTGAGACTTCATGACAGTGGAGGAGGGGAAACTCACCATAGACTGCCATGCACTGTAGACTTTGGTAAAGCTTACCTTTGAAAGTTCAGACAAAGAAGACATGACTCAAAAATATTGAACTGCTTAGAAATATAGTTATTTCTGACTGTAACCTCACAAATAATACCAATAAAAAGGAGAAGCTTAGCGATAACTTGAGAGAAACTAGTTTTCAAAGGGGCTTGTTCGAAAGGTCGAAAGGACAAATAAAAGTGCACCTGTATGAACAGTTATCAGGAAGGGCAAACCCCACTCAAAGGGACAGTGCTGAGGGCAATAGGGAGATTTCCCTTTAAAGTTCCCTGCTCAGTGAGAAGGTCAAAGAAAGAATGGGCTTGGTTCCCCTGACGCTTCTCACAGGTGCACAGGTGCTTGCTGTGAGTGAATTTTAAGGAATCTGAGAAATCTGTGAGTTGCTGAAGAACTGGAAGTAACCATTTTCTCCTCCTTCTCTTTTTTCAAAATGGCAAAGAAAGAAAATTCAGTCTGTTGAGTTTGAAGTCAACCATGTGATGGTTTGTGAGAAGCTAGAAGACAAAGTAGGGGTCAGTGTCTGTTAAGAGCAAGTCATGTCTGTTGGGCCTCACTGGTTTGGCCAGGAGTATATCTTGCAGCATTAGGCCTGGAAAATGCCCACTTTAGTGAGGCATCACACGTGGAAACACTGCTTGGGATAGTCTTGTGGATAAGATATAGGAATTTAGGATGAATGTCAAAATAGGTACCAATTCAGTTGCTCAGTTGTATCTGACTCTGTGACCCCATGGACTGCAGCACACCAGGCCTCCCTGTCCATCACCAACTCCTGGAGTTTACTCAAACTCATGTCCATTGAGTCGGTGATGCCATCCAACCATCTCATCCTCTGTCGTCCCCTTCTCCCACTTTCAATCTTTCCCAGCATCGGGGTCTTTTCAAATGAGTCAGTTCTTCACATCAGGTGGTCAGAGTATTGGAGCTTCAGCTTCAGCGTCAATCTTTCCAATGAATATTCAGGACTGATCTCCTTTAGGATGGACTGGTTGGGTGTCCTTGCTGTCCAAGGGACTCTCAAGAGTCTTCTCCAACACCACAGTTCAAAAGCATCAATTCTTCAGTGCTCAGCTTTCTTTATAGTCCAACTCTCACATCCATACATGACTATTGGAGAACCATAGCTTTGACTAGATGGACCTTTGTTGGCAAAGTAATGTTTCTGCTTTTTAATAAGCTGTCTAGGTTGGTCATAACTTTTCTTCCAAGGAGCAAGCATCTTATTGGTACCCAAATGATAATGAATAGTGCCTTAAGGTTCCTGCTAGGAAGATGTTTTTTTGTAGAGGGTCATGTCATCTGCCCTTAGTATTCCTGCCTGGTGAGCATTTTTAGTCCATTTGGATGCTGAAATAGAAGGCCTTGTAGTTGTGATGGCGGGAAGCCAAAGAAAAACTAAACAAGTCAGTTGACACTGGGATTCATGAAGACCCACAGGCTGCAGTGATGGATAAGTTGGCAGGAAAAGAGTAAAAGAGAGGCCAGAAGAACCTGAGTAGTTCAGAGTTCCTGAAGGTAAGGAGTAAAAGGAGGGAGCACGCAGCTTGAGGACAGAGAACACGTGTGTGGATCTGACCAGGAGGCGGGCACTGACCCCTTGTGTGGTGGAGACAGAGCTCCAGCTCATTTGCCTGGAGACTGGAGGTGGGGATGAGGTGACGAAAATCAGGGTCAGTGGGTCTAGACCCCTCACTTGAGAGAGGTACCAATGAAGGGAACAAGAGAAGAGTGAGGGCACCAAACTTCTTGAAACTTACGTAAGCGAGAGAAGAACAGGTCTGAAGACAGGCAGGGCCAGTGGCTAGGAGAGACTAAAGGTTCTGCAAGAGTGGCCAGTATGGGAAGCGAGCCTGGGCTTTTGTTGTCAGCGATCAATGTCACGCGGGCCTTCACTATGCCCGTGACCTTGAGATGTTTGTGATTGCTCTCCCAGTTTATCTCCGTCATTCCTACGGGTCAAGTACTTGGTGGCAAAAGAAGCACTGGGGGAAAGTGAACTCCCATTTATCGAAGGCCCCTGTGTGCCAGGCGCCATGCAAGCTGTTTACCAAAGTCAACTGAGCCCAGGGCGTCCCGCCTTCTGTCACGGATTCTGGGTGAAGACAGGGTGGGGCCCTCTCCAGGCTGGTTTAGGTGAGCTAGCTCCAGGGCAGAGTGGCCGGGAGGCCAGGGGCCCGCTCACAACAGCCACGCCTGCAGTGCAGCTTCCCAGGTTCAAGTGGAACGGCTGGTGAGCCCAAGCCCAGTGCCCTCTCAGCCCCAAGCTGCCACCTGGACACGACAAGGTTAGGGGGGAGGAGCCTTTCTTTTTAAAGAAAACGCAGTTTCTATTGGGAATGGAAACCTTGCCTGCCTAGGCAGGCACCAGGGGTTAGACCCCTCAGCACGGTACTTAGAACATCAGTGAAGGTGGGCAGAAAGGGGCCAAACACTGTGATTGGCTGCCACCCTGGCCACCCTAGGCTCTGTCTAGATCTATTGCCAGCCATCTGCTTCACTCTGCCCACAGTCTTCTCCAGCCTCTCGGGTATCTTGTTGATGTGAGCAGTACCGTCATCTACCGTATCACCCAGTTCCCGACTCCTCGTCTCCTTTACCCCCACCCAGGTGAGGGGTCAAGAATGTGCCTTCTTGACATCACTGCGACTCGTCCCATCTCTGACCTGACCCAGGCAGAATTAGTCCCTCACCACTCTCTGAAAGCCCCACTGTCTTCCTGGCATAGCACTTATAACCATTTGTGGTTTTTATTTGTGTGTTTCTCCTCACTCACCCATGAGTGCCACTGCTTACTGTGGCCTTGGGTCCCTGAAGAATGCCACTAAATGTCTGTGGAGTAGGTAAAGGAAAGCCCAGTGGAGCTGCCAGTCCAAGAGATTCAGAACTAAGTACGTATGAATTCGAAAAGTTGCAGTATTTTTCCGAAGTTGACATAAAAGGCCAAAATGTTCTTGAGGCTTCAGAGGAGTCAGGTGTGGTGTTGGGCGTGAGGGAGTGCTTAGGGTTGGGACCTCTGAACGTGTTGTGTGCTGTATGTCCCTGGTACTCAGGTGTTGGTATGTTTGGGGAGGGAGTTGGAGTGTGTAGAAGGGGTGTGTCCACATGTATGCCCATCTCTGCTGTTGCTGGACTCTGCGTCTCAGACCCGGACAGGTAGTGGCCCCCAGTGTGGCACGAAGGCATTGGCGGGGCGTTGTTCAAATTGCAGGTCAGGCCTGTGGATGGGGCAGGTGGGGGAAAACACCGTATCTTTTGATTCCTGTGAAGAAAGCAGGCGATCGTGGACAGTGTCCCCTGGGCGCCCCGCTGCACGCTTCCGTCCTTCTGTTCTGCTTCCCCAGGGAGTTCCGTGTGGGAGCGCAGACTGACCCTGAGTGCTTTTCTCTCCTGTCTCTTCCTTCCTACAGTCGGTTCTGAATGTGATCAGTGAGCTGCAGGAGCAGATGTGTAGGCTGCAGCTGGACATCCAGAGGCAGATGCAAGAGCGCCTCTCTCTCAGCAGGGACTGCCCTGAGGAGGCGGTGGCCGGCGCCGGTGCGGCCCGGCCCCAGCCCTGCGGCCAGGACTGCACCCACGGGGAGGGGTCACCCGTAGGCACCACACTTAAGTATATGGGAGCATGTGTGTGTGGGGCGTCTCGTGGCGGAGGGACCGGGGTGTCTCCTAACCAGAACCGTGTGCACTAGCTTAACATGGATCTGCAGTCATCTCTGGGGAGAGCTTGGGACTCCCCCTTGAGGGCCGTGAGCTGAACTCTGTGGCAATCCCCAGCAGGATCTGAGCGGGAGAGGCCAGCCCTCTGATGGGTGACTGCACTTATCTCCCTCAGGGCCGGGAATGAGGTGTGTCAGGTGCCCCAAATGATGGGGCATTAGTATAAAAGGAAGCTTCAGGAGTTCCCTTCCCAGGTCTGACTCAAACATCAGCTCTTCCTCCTGGGCTGGGAGATTAAATGAAGTTTCGTCTCATGTGATTTCTTTTTTTTTTTTTAATTTAAGAAAAAAATAGCATCATGAAAGAATCCTTTCAAGTTTATATTTAAAGGGATTTATCCCCAGTGAGAAAATAGAACACAAGTTTCCATATGTTTGACAACTGTCATCATCTCAGTTTCTGGGGAAAATTCTCCCACGTGATCACATTTGCGGGATCTCACCACCTCTGGGCCTGTGGAGTGTATCTGACTGGGATTCTGGACTTGACCCCTCATACTGGTGTCATCAGTGTCTTGTGATGGCAGCTGCACAGCCATGATCTGTGCCTCCAAGGCTCCCTACTGAAGAGGACCAGGAAGGTCAAGGTCACGATAGTCATGTCTGTAGGAAGTTGCCGTGATGTTATTCTCAACTATGGGACGTGTTGAAAATCTCTACTCTGACTTGGGCGTGAGGGGGCAGGGCTCGGTGGGGAACAAAATGAGAGTCAAGATGAGGTGTAGATTTGGAAAGGGGAGCTCTGCAAGGTGCTGGCCCCATGGAGAGCGGGTCACCCCAGAAAGACTTGTGAGAGAAATCAGAGTGGGCACCAGTGTTAATAGCTCATGATGGGCAACAAATAGCTGAGAAGGAAGAGGCTGGGCCCAAGAGGTCACCAAGCCTGGAGATGGCCCTGCTCGGTGTCCCCATAATGGCCGCTCCTCAGCAGTAACCTGCACACTTTGGGTTCTGCCATCAGCAGGCTTGGCGTCCCCCTCAAGCACAGCTACTCAGAAAATGATCTTGGGTCTACTACAGGTCACAACAGGCCTTAAAGCCTAATGTTGCAGATCAAGGAGGCAATAATCTTAGGTTGGAAGACATATTTTTTTTTAAGGGCAGCAACAAATGGTCACCTCAGTTATAAAAAAAATCTTAGTAAAGATTTTTAGTAAAAAAAAAAAAAATCTTAGTAAAACCTACACAGTTCAAGTGGAAGCAATGTCACTTTCTGGTGGATTGTCTCAGAATGCAAAGAGCTCCAGGCCAGTTAAAAGATGGCTTGAGTTGCATGTGTTCATTCATCAAGAAAGAATGCCTACTTGACTATGTGCCAAAGGTTAGCAAGGCTCATGAAGTTCACAGTATAGGCGGATAACCAGCCACTAGCAGTCACACCGGTAAATGTTTAAATGGAAATGATGTAAAAGATGATACAGATACCACAAGAGTATAGAAGGGAGATCTGAGGAAGTATGGTGGTTGGGATAGCTTTGCTCAAGGCAGTCTGAACGATGGGCAGGGATTAACCTGGCAGACAGCTCCAGACTGAGGGAGCTGCAGGTGCAAGGGCCCAAGTCAGATGGAACTAACAAGTACGGGTGTGGCTGGAATAGGACTGGGGAGAGCTAGTAATACAAGAGGCAGGCAGGGTGCAGCGTCAGGCCCGGCTGTGTTGGTCACGGGTTAAATTTCAGGCCCTTTGGCGAGCAGGGAAGGCCAGGATCAGACTTAGGCTTCAGTCGTATTGTTCCCCTGGATGCCATGGGGCCAATGGATTCAAGAGGGCAAGACGACAGAGAACCAGCCAGCAGGGACTGTCCAGGCTGTCAGCACTGACTGCTGGATCAGAGGAGCCACAGTAGAGCTGGAGATAAACAAGAGACTCAGGCAATTTCCGTGAAGGTAGAATTCACAAGGCTCTGTAGATTACGTATGTGGTGTGGAAAGACCAAAGAGATGCCAAGGAGGGATCCTGGGTTTCTGACACAAGATGGAGATGCCATTTAGTGAGACAGGGATATCTAAAAGGGGGAACTGAGAGTTCCACTTGGGCCATGACAGTTGGAAGAGGCCCAGATGCCATCCATGTGGAGATGTTAAGTGAAAAGTTACATGAGTTTGGAGTTCAGAAAGTCTATGGAGGTAATCACTTTTATGCTAATTTTTCTGAATGAAACCAATCAACAGGACCATTTGTCTGTTAAAAGGACCCTAGGTTTGGGACAAGGGTGCTCAGTGATGTCTTTACTGAAGGGGTACTGTAGAAAGCAGGGGCCCAGGGGTCAGAAGATAACAGGCCTGATTTCCAGCTCCACCATCAGCAAGTTGTTTTAATATCACCTTCCCACTCAGCAACCTTCAGTGGCTTCCTATAATACGATCTAAAGAATGGCTTCAGAATTCTTTATATTCTCATCCAACAGCCTTTACAGTAAGGCCCCACCTTATCTCCTGGCCTCAGTTCCCACTGAAAGCTGCCCATCCTCTGCTCCAGCCCAACAGGCTGTCTGCCCTCATGCTTCCTGTCTGCCCTCTCCCTAGACGCCTCCCCTCTTCCTCCTCTCTTCAAGCCAACTCCCTCCTCTGAACTAGAACAGCCAGGTCAGCCTTTACCTGTCACACTTTAGCATTTGTCCTTGCAGTGTTTGATTTCTATCCTGCTGGCTTGTCACTTCCTCCCTGACCCTCCCTTTAGGCTCCTCGACTCCCCAGGCGCAGAGATGCTCCCACTTAGCACGCTTCCCGTCCCTTTGTCCATAAGGAGTTGCCTTGTATTTGTTTGTTTGTTTTTTTGCATCTCTGTTTCTCTTGCTCCCAAACCCTACCTCTCCTGCCCTTTACACTTGTGTGCATGGTTTGGGTACCCCCGACAGGGAATGCAGATGCTAGAAAGGTGCAGGGGAGCAGATTCTAAAAGAAAAAACTGTCTCTTCCTTATGTCTGAAACTCCAGGCCTTTGTTTTGTAATGGGCACACAGCTCTTCCTGAAGCAAGGACCGGCCATCTTTAAAGATCGGAGCCAGCCGCAGTGCGGAGCCTGATGGTGGCTCCTGCCTTGGCATCATCCTCTGTGCATGTGCTTATGCAGGGTTGTAGATCCTGGCAACACCCTGATCTTTAACCATCAGAACTCTGTCTTGCTCACTTGTCTAGGAGTTACTGCAGGAGCTACGGCACCTTAAAATCAAGGTGGAAGAGTTGGAAAATGAACGGAATCAGTACGAATGGAAACTGAAGGCCACCAAGGTAAGAGGCAGTCCTGCTGTTCATGAAGAGGCTTTGAGCCCAGTGGGGAGGGTCTGTGTCTGAGCCTGGGGTTGCAGTAGCCTTCGCTTGAGAAATGTGAATTGACCCCACTGTATGCACAGGCAACAGTGTGCAGATTGTGTAAGCAGATGGATCTAATCCAGGAGGGCTCTTCCCCTGGAGAAAGCCCCCGAGATTCTGAGTTGCTGAAGTCACAAAGTCTCTGTGCCCCACAGCAACCCCCAGGCTGAGGTGCTATGAATGATGAGTTTTAGGGCAGATGAATGCCAACATTATCTTGGCTGCATTATTTTAAATTTAGCAGTCCCTCTAGTAATCAGTTTCTAAAAAGAGGCATGCTTTATTTTTAGCAATTCCCAAAAATATGTACTTGTCTTTTTTTTTTAACCAAACCATATTTCTATTGAATTGAAGAGCCTGCTGTTTAAAGGATACAGTGATATATTATTTTTGCAAAATAAGTGTTATTCTTCCCTGTTTTGTTTCTTCTTTCATTTTCTCTACTAATTGAAATGGATTCAGCCCACACATTTATTGTCTTGGCCAGAACATTGTATTTTAAAACTTTGAATTAGCTTGCACTTAAGCAATAGGAAATTTCACATTAAAATACAGAGTTAGATTTCCTTGAGGGCAGAGGAAGGACGATCTGGAGTTAAGGGAAGGAAACCTTAAAACCCTGAAGCAACTTTCTTGCCTGAGGAACTGGCCTGGGCTACCTAGGGTGCACACACGCCTGCCTTTCCACTAAGAGCTCTGCAGCGCCACCCACAGGCATCACCAGGTAGTCCCATAGGCATTTTCATCTTACTGCTAAGTGAAAGTCGCTCAGTCCTGTCCAACTCTTGGAGACCCCATGGGCTATGCAGTCCATGGAATTCTCCAGGCCGGAATACAGGAGTGGGTAGCCTTTCCCTTCTCCAGGGGATCTTCCCAGCCCAGGGATCGAACCCAGGTCTCCTGCACTGCTTGTGGATTCTTTACCAGCTGAGCCACAAGGGAAGTCCAAGAATACTAGAGTGGGTAGCCTATCCCTTCTCCAACAGACCTTCCCAACCCAGGGATCGAACTGGGGTCTCCTGCATTGCAGGAGGATTCTTTACCAACTGAGCTATCAGGGAAGCCCATTTTCATCTTAGAATTTTTTTTCCCAACATCTAGTTTATACTTTGTTTAATTTTTCTATAACTTTAAGTGATTATAAAAACAATAATAATCATTAGAGATAAGTTTTAAATCACAAAAATTTAAAGGAGTAAAAATCACTCGTATATCACCCAGGAGTTAACCACTATTAATATTTCCTTCCAGGCATTTCTCTTTTTTTGGAGGAGGGGGGGTCTCTCTGTTAATTTTTGGTGTTGATAATTTATTCACAATTTTATACCATATTGTTTAAAAAAAAAATCTCTGTGATGTTGATGTATATATAAGTGTAAATAATTTTCTTAACTACTTTATTGATGAGGAAACCGAGGCACAGAATAGTTAGGTAACTTTCCCCAGATCTTATAGCTATTCGGCAGCAGCACTGGACAATCTAGTCTGTCTTTATCTAAGTGTCCCTTGTATGCTCTATGCATCCCAGTCCCCAGTTCTAGGAACACTGTTTCTGTAACATCTCAGAACCTTCCATCACCATGATCCACTCAAGCAAGTCCTGTCTTGGTGAAACCTTTAAAGTTGTACACACTGCCTTCTATTATAAAACCAAGTAGCTCTTAAATCACCAAAGCGCTCTGCCTTGGCACATAGACCTTTGAGATACTATGGGTCATTTAATAACCACCAGGTCTGGAACCCCTCTTTGTGCCAGGATGTGTCAAGCCCTTTGCACACGTTTTCTCATTTGGGCCATGAAGTAACCCAGGGAGGTGTGTTGATTTATTGTCTTCATTTTTCTGCTGAGGAAACAGGCTCAGAGTGGCCACGGCGAGGTTTTGATCTGGGTCTGTGTCATTCTGTCATCCTAATTTCCTGCAATTGAAACCTGTCTTGTTTGTTAAAGTTCTTTAGTTTTCTGTGCAAAGCTTCTCGGTCCCTAAAGGAAGCAGTGCAGTGGCTATAAGGGCCTGGTCCCTGGGTTTAATTAAGGGAGGTGGAGCACCCCGTCTCTGCTTGGCACCGGTCTGCATGACTTTGTCCCAAACTTCTTGCCACACAACTCCAGTCTCAGTGGCCATGGAAGTACCATACTTTTTCTGATGGTCAGATGCAGGGCCTCTGCGCTGTTGTAAACTTCCCAGCTTTGGAACAGACACCTCTCTAAGCATAAGAGAGCACCTGTCATTTCTGGCCTATTCTGTGAAAACTGGCATACAGGAAGGGGCACTCAGCCAGTTGGTCTGTAGAGTTGTAAATAAATGACCTCACCCAGACGGAGGCCTCAGAGAGAAGAATCTGGGCTCTCCCATGATAGATAGGCCCCTGGACATCACTGGTGTCCACTGTGGGGCCTGCAGACAAGAATCAGGTATGTGGATTCCTAGCAGAAACTAGACTTCACTTTATCTGCAAAGAAGGGGAGAAATGGGTGTAGAAGGTGCAAGAAAAGTTAAGAGACTATCTTCCAAGATTAGTCTGGCCCTTATAGAAATGAGACAGTAAAGAGTCTGCCTGCAATGCAGGAGACCCCAGGTTCAAACCCTGGTTCAGGAAGACCCACTGGAGAAGGGAGAGAATGGCTACTCACTCCAGTATTCTTCCTGGAGAACTCCATGGACAGAGTAACCTGGCAGGCTATAGTCAATGGGGTCACAAAGAGTTGCACACGACTGAGCTAATACTTTCATTTTTCATTATAGAAATGAGAGGCATTTGGATCAAGTCCCAGGGCTAAGGGGTTTCCCAGGTGGTGCTTGTGATAAAGAACCCGCCTGCCAATGCAGACGACATAAGAGATGCAGGTTCAACCCCTGGGTCAGGAAGATCCTCTGGAGGTCAACCCACTTCAGTATTCTTGCCTGGAGAATCCCATGGACAGAGCAGCCTGGCGGGCTGCAGTCCATAGGATCGCACAGAGTCGGACACTACTAGAGAGACTTAGCACGCATGCACACGCTAATGTTTTCTGAAGCCACTGTCACCATTAATTATAAGCCCATGGGCTCCAAGGCCCTGAGTTAGCTGTGAGAAGCTGCCACCTGACTGCAAGTCTCCACAAACCGTTTGGCACATCTGGCCTCAGGTCTCCATACTCTGTGGGTGGAAACCAAGCAGAGGGACAGTGCTCTGTAGGGACTTCGGGTAAGGAAACCACTCCTTACCACCTCTTTGTTTTCACATGGTCCCAATTAGGGGACATTAAGATTTGTCCAGACCCTTGGAGGAAGGCTCTGGGTGCCCTAGCCCCATAAGGGCAGCCGTCATCTGTCTATTCTTAGTCGAATCCTTCACTGCTCCTGCTTTCTCCCCAGTGATGTACAGGGATAGTTCTTCATCCCTTGGTTTCCTGTGAGGGTTGGTGTAAGAAGGCAATGAGCACGGAGTCAATGGAAAGTGGATACTCCATCCATGTTTCCTGAAACTGAACACAGGAATGTTTGGTGGAAGAGCCACCAACAGGCCTGTGCTCATTTGGTTACTTGAGTTGTTCAAAGATGACCTCATGAAAGGACAACTCCATAACATAATCTTGCACAATTAAGGTGGGACACCATTGGGCTACCATGGCGGAGGGGTACTCAGAATTGAAGCTGTTGCTGTGTGTGCTGTTGTCTGGCTGGGAGTCAGTTCTCACCCCTTTCTTAGTCTGACTTGATGCTCAGAGAACTAACTAGCTACCCATAAGGGAAGGAATAGGATGAGAACAGCATAGAAGTAGCATTGATGAGGACTTACTGTCTACCAAGCATGAGGCTAAGTTGTTTGTAACCATTATCATATTTACTCCTCACTAGAGCTCATGAGCTAAATGCTATGCTCCTGGCTTTGTAGATGAACCAAGACTCAGAAAAGCTAAACCACTTACCCAGCTAGGAAATGAGAGAATCCAAGTTTGTTTGACTCCAAAGCCAGTGTATCTCTTAGGATGGGACCCATCCAGTTCTGATCTTCTCATGAGAAGGTTGTCCCTGCCTTTCATACTCATGCCTTTCACCCCATGCTCGGTTGTATTCGACTCTTTGTGACCCCATGGACTGCAGACTGCTAGGCTCCTCTGTCCATGGGATTCTCCAGGCAAGGTTATTGGAGTGGGTTGCCATGTCCCCCTCCAGGGGATCTCCTTGACCTGGGGACTGAACCCGTGTCTACCTGCATCTCCTGCATTGCAGGCAGATTCTTTACCCACTGAGCCACCTGGGAAACCCCAGGAACAACCTCACATCCTATTATGTGTGAAATTTAATCTGCTGTACTCAGTAGACATTTGGGTACTACCCAGTGCAGCTGCCTATGTGAATGTGTGTGCACACCTGTGTTGCACTCACATGCTTGATTTACACAAGTATGTCCACTCAGCATACCTGAGTGCTTGTATGTAATTACATTTGAGGAAAGGAGCATCGGTGCCTGAGGTTGGGCTGAGGCAGTGGCTGTGCATTCAGGGTGGGAGAGTTTGAGGGAGGGAACTCTCAGCTCACTCATTATCTACTCGTGGTGACCTGCTTTCCATTGTATTTCCTGTATGGGGTGGAAAAATGAAAGATGCACGTACTTGTTACAGTGGTGTATATACATGCTGTTGCAGCAGTATCTTGGGAGGAAGGAGACCGTGTCTAGAAAGAGTATTCATCTTTGGACCAAGGGCAGCCCTCGGATTACACACACTCGCACCTCCTCAGGCCTCAGTGGTGTGTGGACTGCAGGAGGCAGGGGAAGGAAAGAGTCCAATCCAGTCGGGGAGGAGGAAGCAGGAGAAAGCTAGGAAGCTAGGATGGTCAGAGCAGGGTGGGGAGGTGGAGAGGTGAGGGGAGGGCCAGTGTCCAGAATGGCCAGGAAAAGCACGTTTATTCCCCAGAGCGCCACCTTGTGGGGAGGGCAGTAAACACCTCTCACTGCTCGCCTCTTCCTGCTTTGCTCTTGCTCTGACCTGTTAACTTCCTAACGGGTCCTAGGACCCATGGGCCCTGGACTCTGACTGGAAGTGCTTTGTTATGGTCTGGTGGTCCCTCTGAGCTGGTCGGATGCCTTTTTCTCTTCCAGGCTGAGGTAGCCCAGCTGCAAGAGCAGGTGGCCCTGAAGGATGCAGAAATTGAGCGTCTGCACAGCCAGCTCTCCAGGTCAGCAGCTCTGCACAGTGACCACGCAGAAAAAGGTAACTGGCTTGGCCGTGACAGAGTGCAGTCGCCCCTTGGCCTGGGTTCTCATTCTTATAAGTGGGCTTGTGAGTCTCTGGGTGTGAACAGCTGTGTGAGGAGGCAGGCGGTGTGCACATACGTGTGTGTGTGTGTTTGTGTGTGCACACACGGGTCTGCAAAGCCCAGCTCCCTTGTTGAGCCATGGCCGTGAACTCCTCCCTGTTCGAGGCCTCACCTCTGGAGGCTTTGCTTAGATGCGCCGACACCACTGGAGCCCTCTGGGCCTCTGCCTCTGGGGCGTTTACTCCTCCCCTTCAGTGTCTTTGTGTCATCATCACAGAGGAGGCTTTAGCAATTCATTTGGTCATGCGGTAGCTCCCTGCCTGATACACACTCAAGGGCCTGAGTGACGAAACAAATCCGTCATTTCTCATCCTGTGGATCTCAACTTAAGTGTTACCTCTTTGAAAGACCCAACCTGGCCATCCTACCTCACTTAGGTGCCCCTACTTTTCTCAGAATCATCATTCCTGTTGTTTCTTTCAGAGCATTTACTATAACTGGTGCTGTGTTTTTTAAAGTCCCTTTGAATAGACTGTCGTCCTTCCTTGGTGGCAGAGACTGTGACTGCCTTACCTGAGAGCATATCCACAGAGCCTCACACAACATCCAGTCCATAGCTGCCAAGGAATATTTTTTGAATAAATGAAAGGATAGTGAATGGTCCCTAGGGAGTTCAAGTCTTGCTGATTAAAAAGAGAGGCTAAATCCTCAAATATTCTTATTAATATGTATTTAATATTTGCAGCTATTTGCCTTGCATACAAAATGATCACACACCTTCCAGCTTCTCCTCTTGCCCTCAGGCTGCAGAGGGTTGCTGGAGGAGGTCATGTGGCCCTGTGAACTGGCTCCACTACTGAGTCTCCTCCGGGCCTCAACATCACTTAGCTTGGATCACTGGCTGGGGTGGGGAGGCTGGAGAAGGAAATAGTGACACATATGCTCATCCCTCCACCAGCCTTTCTCAGTGTCTTCACCAGCCATTGAGTGTGTCATCTATCTCCCATGGTCTAATGTGGAGGGTGCAGACCCCTAAGATACTCTAGACTGTCTATGATGCTAAATTTGGATAGAAAACTCCCCAGGCCATGATTTCAGGTCAGGCAGGCTTCCCCCTGCACCCTATGCCTCCCCACAGACCATACTTTCCAGGCCCTGCCTCGGGTACCTCTTGGAGCTGATCTTTAGGGCCTTGTTCTGGTTAGGCCCTGCCCAAAGCATCAAGATTTGCAGTCTTCATCTGGAGCTTACCACCCTTCACTCCACAAACCACCAAGAGCCTAAGACACAAAGCAGCACTCTACACCTTCCTCTGAAAAATGTATCCCTACGTCTATTTACACAAAGTCTGTCAACCCATTCTTCCTGCTCTTGTTGGCTATAGCAAGCATCCAGAGGAGATGGGGTGCCCATTCGTACTTTTGTCCCCTTGTCTCCTGAACTTTACTTACGTTGACATACCTATTCTCTGTAGGATCCAGTTTGGGATGGGTATGGGGCTTTGTTTTGGAAAAACTATGTGCTAATTGCTCAGTTCGGTTCAGTCGCTCAGTCATGTCTGACTCTTAGTGACCCCATGAATTGCAGCATGCCAGGCCTCCCTGTCCATCAGCAACTCCCGGAGTTTACTCAAACTCATGTCCATCGAGTCGGTGATACCATCCAGCCATCTCATCCTGTGTCGTCCCCTTCTCCTCCTGCCCCCAATCCCTCCCAGCATCAGAGTCTTTTCCAATCAGTCAGCTCTTCACATGAGGTGGCCAAAGTACTGGAGTTTCAGCTTTAACATCAGTCCTTCCAATGAACACCCAGGACTGATCTCCTTTAGAATGGACTGGTTGGATCTCCTTGCAGTCCAAGGGACTCTCAAGAGTCTTCTCCAACACCACAGTTCAAAAGCATCAATTCTTTGGTGCTCAGCTTTCTTCACAGTCCAACTCTCACATCCATACATGACCACTGGAAAAACCATAGCCTTGACTAGATAGACCTTTGTTGGCAAAGTAATGTCTCTGCTTTTGAATATGCTATCTAGGTTGGTCATAACTTTTCTTCCAAGGAGTAAACGTCTTTTAATTTCATGGCTGCAGTCACCATCTGCAGTGATTTTGGAGCCCCCCAAAATAAAAGTCTGACACTGTTTCCACTGTTTCCCCATCTATTTCCCATGAAGTGATGGGACCAGATGCCATGATCTTCGTTTTCTGAATGTTGAGCTTTAAGCCAACTTTTTCCCTCTCCTCTTTCACTTTCATCAAGAGGCTTTTTAGTTCCTCTTCACTTTCTGCCATAAGGGTGGTGTCATCTGCATATCTGAGGTTATTAATATTTCTCCCAGCAATCTTGATTCCAGCTTGTGCTTCTTCCAGCCCAGCGTTTCTCATGATGTACTCTGCATAGAAGTTAAATAAGCAGCGTGACAATATACAGCCTTGGCATATTCCTTTTCCTATTTGGAACCAGTCTGTTGTTCCGTGTCCAGTTCTGACTGTTGCTTCCTGACCTGCAGATATGTTTCTCAAGAGGCAAGTCAGGTGGTCTGGTATTCCATCTCTCTCAGAATTTTCCACAGTTTATTGTGATCCACACAATCAAAGGCTTTAGCGTAGTCAATAAAGCAGAAATAGGTGTTTTTCTGGAACTCTCTTGCTTTTTCCATGATCCAGCAGATGTTGGCAATTTGATCTCTGGTTCCTCTGACTGTTCTAAATCCAGCTTGAACATCTGGCAGTTCACGGTTCATGTATTGCTGAAGCCTGGCTTGGAGAATTTTGAGCATTACTATTCTAGCATGTGAGATGAGTGCAATTGTGCGGTAGTTTGAGCATTCTTTGGGATTGGAATGAAAACTGACCTTTTCCAGTCCTGTGGCCACTGCTGAGTTTTCCAAATTTGCTGGCATATCGAGTGCAGCACTTTCACAGCATCATCTTTCAGGATTTGAAATAGCTAATTCCTAGACCTCCACCTATTTGGCGGAATGACTCCCAGCCCATTTAGGCTTTGTCCTTTGACCTGTCTCTCCAGACTAGTTTGTGAAGAATTTCAGAGTCTCTGTTGGGTCCAGAGTGGGAGAAGGCCAACTGTCATCTACCACAGACTGACAAAGACCCCTGGGCGCATAGGGAAATTCTGCAGGTTTATGATGAACTAAGATTGTTTTCCTTGACTGTAGAGTTGTTTCAATATATTTATAGATCCAATTAAACATTGTTAGTCAATTCTGACTATGCCTTTCCTAATTAAGTCAAGTACCTGGCTCTTTTTACATAATCATTCTTTTCCTGTCTCTGTTTGGCTGGAGACTCTCTTCCCATTTTAAATTCTCCTCTGGTATAATCCATGGGACTGTGTGATTCTTGATTCTCTCTGATACTAGTTAGCAGCCCTAGTACCTGCCTACTCAAGTTATAAAGGATAAATGTCAAATTTCTTCTGGGATATCAATTGTAGAAAGTTTGGGAGTTCTTCTACGACATCCTTGAGTAAATGACATTTTGTTTCCCCCCCAAAAAATGTCTATAAAGAGAAGACAAAATACCAGTTTAATTTGTTGAATTATCCAACAAATATTTAATGAGACTGACTGTGTGCCAGACACCATCCTGGGCTCTTTGAAGAAGTAAGGAGTGATGTGTAATTTATTCACACAGAAAGTTATAGCATCTTAGCAGGTAGAACTAGCTGTCTGCATTTTATGTAAATAATTCTTCCTACACTTAAATTCTTTTAGACCAAGAAATTCAACGTCTGAAAATGGGGATGGAAACTTTGCTTGTTGCCAATGAAGACAAGGTAAGATGGCCATTGAGCCGCCCTGTCCTTTCCCTGCTGACCTTCCTGGTTCTGTTTGGTCCCTTCTGGTCTCTGATACTTTGGGCAGGGCTGAGCCCATCAGGACACTGACTCAGGGAAGTGTCAGGAGATCCGCCTCTGCTTCCTGGAGACTCGGCTCAGTTACCTGCTTTTGACTTCGATGCCTGGGAGTTTTGCCTAAATGGAATCTCTCAAAGGCAGAATGAAGCCATATCTGTTCAGGCTGGTTTTGGGGACAAAATACACTGTGGTTACTGCCTATGTCATAGCTGTTGCTCAGACTCCTAACAAAACTTGAGAGCCATCCACCAGTCCCCCATGTTCATGATCTGGTGATAGGCCCTTCATAAAACTGGCGAGAGACCCATCAGCCTTATTTGTTCTTCACGTTGAATCCCTGCACAATCATAACATAGCCATCTCCATAGTACAGAGCACCTATCTGGCACAAAGGTCAGCTCTAAGGATCACAGCCCTGCATTTTACAGACCAGGAAACCGAGACTCAAAGTGCTTGAGTAGTGTTGCCCAAGGTCAGGTAACAGCAGATAGCAGAGCCAGGGTCATACCCACGTTTATCTAACTCTGAAATTTGTGTGTCATCCCAAGTCCCCAGCCTTTGCTGGGGAAGAATTGATCCCCTCCGGGAATTTCCTCTGTTATGTAAGGAATCTCAGACTCGTAAGGTATTGAGATAAATACGACAGCTTTATTTTAGTGGTTTTTTGTTGTTGTTTTTTTTTTGGCATGTAGCTTCAGAGGACAATGGGCTTCCCATGTGGCTCAGTGGTAAAGAATGTCACCTGCCAAGCAGGAGACACAGGTTCAGTCCCTGAATGGGAAGGAAATGGCAACCCATCTCTAGTATTCTTGCCTGGGAAATCCCATGGACCGAAGGAGCCTGGCAGGGCTACAGTCCACTGGGTCGCAAAGAGTCGGACATTACTGAGCGACTAAACAAGGACAACTAGAGGACAGTGCTTGGACCAGGAGGCGGGTTTCAGTGGCTGCATCAGGAGGGTAGGGAAACCGTTTCCTGCCCAGCAAACGTGTGAGCCATTCGAAGGCTGTGTCAAACAGGGGTTGTTTTCTAAGTAGAGATTGGACTCATAGCCTTCAGGGAGAGCCAGGAGTGTTTACGGCAGCCGAGGAGGCCGACCACTGAGAACCCCAGAGCTTGGGCACTCTGTCTCCCTTTGAAGTGTTCTAGAGGTTCCACACAGCTTTTCCTTTCTGTGTGCCCAGAACATAGCCTGGGCCCCAAATGAAATCACCTCAGGCGCCAGTGTTGTTGTTTACATGGAAATCTGTCTTGCTCTGTGACAGGACCGTCGGATAGAGGAGCTTACTGGGCTGTTAAACCAGTACCGAAGGGTGAATGAGATCGTGATGGCAACCCAAGGTAAGAGCAGCAGGGAGCTTACCATCTTCTCCCCAAGGTATTCCATCTCTACTGTGTTAAATGCTGGGCAGTCCTGCCAGAAGAGTCTTCATTTTTATTTGGGAAAATGTCCTGCAGGAAGATGGAGCTGGTTAGACTGCCCTGGATGGTAGGAAACTGGCAGCTCTTGATTTCCAGAAATTTCATCAAATGGCAGACAGTTCAGTACTTCCAGGGACTAAACTATCCAGATCATCAAGAAAGGAAAGCCTTCAACTTGACCCATTGGGAAACCCCACCCTCAGGAGGGCTATGCATCTCCCTGTCATACTTCTTAGAGGCAGTGAGTGCAGTCAAACCTGGATCCAAAGGCAGTTTAGTACCTTCACTGGGAATTAGAGCCTATCCACCTCCTGTAGAATCTAAAAGCATCCCTAGCAGTTGCCAGGACACTTGGGGAGCCTTCTTTGAGTTCCTGGGTGCTTGGGTTCCCATAGGAAGTCACGGGGCAGGGAGAGCTGTTTGTGTTTCATACTTGCTGCCCAGACTGAATGCAGCACTCGGGCAGCATCCGTGTTGTGTGGGCACCCTGGGGCAGATGCCCGATCGCCTGCCTTGTTGGTCACGCTGTTGACCCAGGCTCCCATTACAGATCCCGAGGAAGCAGCTGTTTCACAGGAGAGGGCTGCTATGGGGGTGCTCAGGAACCTCTCATTCAGGCTGAGCTGCTGCTGCCTCTTGGGGAAAAGCCAACCTCTAGTTCGGGTTGTGGCTGACTGGCTGTCACCCAGGGCCGCTGCCAGCCCTGCACACATGTCACAGGCTAATTTCCTCTAATCATTTTGGATCTTGGGTTAGATGAGGGCCTGAATGCCTGTGGCCAAGGAATGAGAAGATTGGAGAGGAATAATTGCGGGCTGGGGACTTCTCTTGTTTCCCCCAGCATGAGCTCTGACCTTGAAACGGCCTCCTGGAAGCCTGTGCTCAAATGCTCCAATGAATATTCTGAATCACACTTTTAATGTCCGTTAATGTTTTTCTTTGTCCCTCTTAATGAAGGA
This sequence comes from Capra hircus, assembly GCF_001704415.2. Classification (NCBI taxonomy): domain Eukaryota; kingdom Metazoa; phylum Chordata; class Mammalia; order Artiodactyla; family Bovidae; genus Capra; species Capra hircus. The sequence goes on from NC_030822.1 coordinate 37,337,964, forward strand.
GAGACGGTGTTAGAATTTTGTGGTACAATTACAGGTTTCTAAACAAGCCATGTGGTGGTAATGATCTGCATTAATGCTTCCAGGGCCTTCAGAAAGAACTCTCTCCATCAATGAGGAAGAACTGGAGGGAGGCTTCAGGAACTGGAACACTGCAAATAAAGGCCCCGAAGACCTATTTAAATCAGAGGTACTGTGTTTCCATTAACGATGTGGGGTTTCTGCAGGCCCCGGGAGCTTGCCCTGAACCTGGGGGAGGATCTAATTGGGAACCTGCCAGGTATAAATCTTGACAGGTAGAAAAATTAAAGCAGTGGAGTCACCCCAGAGGCTCTGGGGAGACACTGAGGGTGGAAGGAGCCAGGGCACAGGCCTGTGTTCCTGCTGGGGAGAACAGCAGAGTGGCCACTAGACTTCTGAGGATAGGAATTTCCTGTTCTATTTTCTAGACTTTGTTTTGGCCGTGCGGGGTCTTCGCTGCAGTGAGGGCTCTTCTCTAGTTGCAGCCCGTGTGGGCGGCTCTCCGGCTCTGGTGTGCGGGCTTCCCTCATCGCGGAGCACAGGCTCTAGAGCGCGTGGGCTCAGTAGTTGCGGCATGCGGGCTCAGTCGTTGCGGTTCCCGGGCTCCAGAGCACGGGCTCAGTACTTGTGAAGCACAGGCTTCGTTGCTCCGTGGCGTGTGCAGTCTTCCCAGACCACGGATAGAACCCGTGTCTCCTGCATTGGCAGGCAGATTCTTCACCACTGAGCCACCAGGGAGGCCCCAACTTTTCTTTTTCAATTGGTTTCCTTGTTTATTTTTGCCTTTACTCTCTGGAATATGAGCATAGACCAAAGGGATATTTTTATTTACCACTGCCTCTCCAGGATCTGCAGTGATGCCCAATACCCAGTTAAATTCAACAAATATTTCTTTAATGAATGAATGCATCTTGCCCATTTGGAGGGATAATGAACTTTTGAAGTGATACATTCCTGTTTCACAGACAACCTCTCTTCCCTGTAGCCAGCATACAGATTTCCTTTTCTCTTGTTTAAAATCTGGTCCAGTTCTAAGGCTGTCTCTGGACTTGGTCTAGATACACTGGGCAAATAAACTTGTAGTTACAGATCTCAGAAGAAGAGGGACTTCAGTCCAGAATTTAAAAGGTTCTTAAAACTCCAGAACAGTCACGCTGAGGAGGGTCTTAGTCCAGCTAAACCCTTTTAATTAAGGGAGGGGCAAATGTGTCATCTAGTGGCCCAGTTAGTCAGAGCAACCACCCCAGACTGCTGGCAATAGTGGCAGTAACTGATATCCCGTACCCATGTGATTAGCATTGTACATGACTCACCTCATTTATGCCTCATGACACCCCACCGGGGATTCTTCTTTTATTGTGCTGCAGCTGAGGCTCAGAGAGGGTAAGTACTCTGCTCTAGGTCACACAGCAAGTAGGTAGCAGAACTTGGACTTGAGCCCAAAAGCCCAGGCTTTTAACAACACTACGTACTATAATGCCAGGGTTCTTTCTAAGTAGACCAGGAAGATACCAGGCTCTAAAGAAAGACAGCCCTTAGAGTCAGTGAAGACATTAAATTGCGTCCTTCTTTACCACCATTAGCTTGCGTTCATTCCACCTGTGAGACCCTTGCTTTTCAACCTTGCTAAGCCCATTCTCATCTCTCAAGATTCAGCTTAAGTGTCTCCCTTCTGAAGCCTCCCTGACCTTCCCACCAATGAGAAGGGTCCCTTCCATTCCCATTCTATTAATATATTATAGGACATGTTGCATTGATCTTTCATCCTAATTAACTTACCCACCTCCCTGATGGCCTGTCAGGCAGTGGATGCTGCTCCTGTTTGTTGATTGACTGTATGAATTACAGTGTTGTTCATTGCAAGCAGAAGTCCACTCTGGCTAAGTTACAACAAGGAATGCTTTTGAAAGGGTGCGCAGTGGCTTACTGAATGAAAGGAAAAGCTCAGAACCAAGCTCAGAAAGGACAGGGTGCAGGGATTCGGGTGTCAGGACTAACTTGTCGCTGCAAGGATGTGAGCTTGGGGCCTAGAAGGAGAGGCAAGTTGGCCATGGCTTTCAATATATCTTGCTTGTTGGCATCTTAAAAAAGCAAGGCACCAGTGTTGTTGTAGCCCCTGTGGCTATACCCAGGGTGGGAGATGTACCTCCCCAGGAGGAATTGTCCAAATAAGGGGAAAGGATGGTGGCCGGTCTCCAGGCAGTGACTGTTCTTTCCAGTGACTCTTCTGGTTCCCATGCAGGTGTCTCCAAGAGGCAGCTCTCCCACGGCGGGGCCACCCCCACTACCACAGAAATCACTGGAAACCAGGTAGGAGGCCCAAGCGTTTCTGTGGAGCTGCTGTGCTCTCAGGCCCCTCTCAGGGCTCCAGACGAGGCAGTGATCACAGCCACCCTGTCCTGGTCCCGCCTGCCCTCCCATAGTCAGGGCAGCACTCCAGGCCCCAGCAGCGGCCCCAGCAGCGGCCACATCAGGGCCAAAATGGTGGTGCAGTCATGAACCATGCCCACCTCCCCTGGCTGCAGAAGGGCTTCCCTACCCACAGGCCGAGGGGCCAGGTTCTTGTCACTGAGAGGAGATCTGGCCAGGGTTTGGGGCCTCGGGGAGGGGCTGCACCTTCTCTGTGCCCCCAGGGGCTCCTCAGAGCAGAGAGCGCCCTGCGCCATGAACCTGTCATTGCCACCAGCCCCTCTGGCAAGGCCTTCCTGCTCTCAGAGGGAGGCCAGCCCTGTGACAACACTCCACTCTCTCTCCAGGGAGGGCCTTTTCTTCTCATAGGGAGGTTGGTCCATTTGCTTTGAGGAAGCTTCAGATAGCAATGAGCTTACTGTGGGCTCGCCTATGTGGTCACCAACTGCCTCCTGACTGATACCCTCGAAAATCAACCTACTTCTAGTTACAAATGTCAGCTCTTTAGAACACATTTCCAAGGAACCGGGATCTGGAGCTCCACTGCCAAGGGCAGGCTGTCTTTCAGCCAAGTGACAGGAGTTTCCCCAGAAGGGCGCTGAATCTCCACAGCCTAGGCACTCAGAACCCCCCGTTTTCCATAAAGCCATTGTTACTGAGCTTTTAGCCCCAGAGGAAAGCAGTCATGCCAGGGATGGCGACTGGCCAATTTATAGTTTTGCAGAATAAGAAATTTGGTTGATGAGTTCGCTCAGAATGAAGTCAACATGGAGTGACTCACACTGACTAGACTCCTAAGAGACTAGTGTAGCAACAGATGCTGATTTATTCATTTGAACTGAGAAACATCACTGCCAAGGAGCCTTGTCACAGGTAACCCTCGTGACCATGGGTGGTGGTGCCGCTTCTCTATCCAGTTGGTTCCCTCCTCTGCAAAACAGTGCCCGAGAAAGCTGATTGCTCTGAGCAGACTGCTCCGGGCTCACAGGGTTGGAGCAGAGGGACAGGGGACCCCAGCAGGCGGTGCTTTGGAGCTGTGGCCGACGTGCCCATCTGCGCTCTCAGGCCCCGCCCCCTCCCTGGGTTACTCTCACACGCACAGACCAGGCAGTATTGGCCCCCTTTCCTCTTTTTCGACTCCACAGACATTGGCTTTCTCTTATGACCGCACAACAGCCAGCGCCCACTGATGCCACTGAATTGTGTATTCTTGGTCTTTGAGGACTGTTAAGGACTTTTGATTTGGATTTCAGTGATGCTCTCATGCATTACCAACACATGGTCAGACCAGACCATCCCCAGAGTGGGCCAGACTCATCTTACATGTAACAGTTAAATGATGAGAGGGTGTTGAGTTTTCTCCTGACCTTGACTCTGAGCCCAAGATAGAATACCAGTTAAACACTGAAATATCCTCTGCATGAATGATACTAAGTTCCTCCTTCTCCAGTAACTGTTTCCCTTTTTGTTTTCTCTTGTGTTTTTCCAGGGCTCAGAAAAAACTCTCCTGTAGTCTCGAAGACTTGAGAAGTGAATCTGTGGATAAGGTCAGTCCATCAGTCTATACATAAAGATGACTGAGTTATTTCTTTGAGGTCAGCACAGTGCCCGGACCCGCAGGCCAGGTGCTGTCCCTACCTCATGGAGGCTTTTATCAAGTTGCTGGGGAGGCAGGGATTTTATGAACATTTTGAGAAAACTGGTCAGCTATGGCTCAAGGCATCCTAGGGGCAGGGTGAGTCAGAACACGCTGCCTGGAGTTGATTAGAAAAGATGTTGAGGTGGGCATGGATAGGTTTGGGGAAATGGTTTGGGGAGCAGGAGGTGGTAAGGTCAGAGGCGGGAGTCAGATGGAGCCAGAGTTCTTAAATCCTGGCCCTATTTCCCCAGGGCACTTGGAATGTTGCAGAGGTTTTGAATGAGGATGAAAGTGAAGTCGCTCAGTCGTGTCCGACTCTGCGACTCCATGGACTGTAGCCCACCAGGCTCCTCCGTCCATGGGATTCTCCAGGCAAGAATACTGGAGTGGGTTTCCATTTCCTTCTCCAGGGGATCTTTCCAACCCAGGGATCGAACCCAGGTCTCCCGCATTGCAGGCAGATGCTTTAACCTATGTGGATAAAGATGCCCCTGGGAGTGGGTTATGGAATAAAGTAGAAGATTGGAGAGGAAGCTTCTTAAAGAGTCTAAAAAGACATGAGGAGGGCTTTGTGGCTCCTTATATGGGGCTAGCCCTTGACCACGTGGGTGCCCCTGTGCTGGAGAGGAGGGTCACAGATTCTTGGGCAGCGAGGTCATTGGACACACAGGGGTGCTTCCCTGTAGCACTCCAGTGACCTTGCTGTGTAGACCCCTTGGGGTCCAGCAGTAGGCCAGGCTCCCTGGTGATACAGTGGAAAACCAGGAAGGCAGGAGCCCGCAGTGGCTTTGTTCCCATCACGTGCCTGAGGCTCCCTCCGGTCTGTCCATGCAGCTGGACAGTGACCTGTGTTCCCTCCACCGGCTGTGTTGATCTGACAGGGATGGGGAGGGAGCGAGGGGCGAGCCTTGCAGATCCAGGCCGGCGGGCGGCCCTGAGTTGCTGCCGTGACTAACGCGGGTCTCTTTCTCTCCACATAACTGAAATGCTCCTTGCCACCCCACAGTGTGTCGGTGGGAACCAGCCCTCCCCCGTGGTAGAACCCAAGGTAGTATACATTAACCGCATGTCCCTGTTGTCGGTATGAGGCTGCGCTGTTTGCTAGTCTTTTCATTTAGCAAGTTACAGCTTTAGAAACCTTAAAATATGTTACCTGTAAGGGGTGAAAGGAAAGATGAAACCTCCTCTCCCGCTTTCTTCTTCCGTGCCCTCAGCTGGATCTGTGCTTTCACCTCCCTTATCTGTGCAATAGGACTTCTTCTTATCTCCCCCATCTCACAGGCTCTGAGAAATCCACTTTTAAGGCAGAGTTGTTCTGATCTCTGGGGAGGGAGATGTTATGATCTCAGCCCTCGTCCTTTCTGTAGTGATAAGTCATGGTTAAAACACCCGGGGGCACACTCAGCGCAGGCGCACGGATCCTTCTGCAGTGTCCCCACACATGGATGTCTGGCCTTTGCTTTCTATGACTAAGAACTCTTGACACTGTAAGACACCCTCTGTATTCTTCTCCAGCCCTGTTAGATGCATGTCTGGACTTTCCTAGAATGTGCCTCCACTGATGGGCTCTCCCTGTGGAGTCCACGCAATGAGTCAGTCTCCCCTGCTCCTGACAGCTTTGGAATTGGAGTCCCTCAGGCCCTGTCTCAGTTATCATCTCCTGTGCACAGGTCACAGACCCTGAAAGGTCCTATTCCATATCCTTGGAGCGAGCAGTGAGTCCTCCCTGTTGTGCTGGGACCACTTGAGCCTGATGTAGATGGGGTCTGCCCCCTGCTCTCCTCGCTCCAGGGACTGATCTTGTCGTTGACTGCTGTCGCTGTAGACCTCGGGCGTGTGATATTCTGTGCCTCTGTGTCCTCGTGTGCTGGGCCAGGGGCAGAAATTGTTGTCCTCTGTTCAGAAACAATAAAATGGAGGTTCTGAGGGGCTAAAGAGAAAGAACTTGGCCCGAGTTGGTCTGACTCCCAGCCTAGGCTCTCCTGCTCAGGTGCGCTGCCTCTGTGCTCTTTCAGGGCAGCGGGGTCTTCAGCCGTCTGTTTGGGATTTCCAGCCTTGCCTGGGATTTCCATCCCCTTAACCAGGGTCATTCTTCTCAGAGCCTGCAATGCGGGACTGGCTTCGGGCGCTTCCGTTTCCCCTGTGTTGTGTCCTGATGTTGCATCGCCTTCTCCAGCAATGAGTCCCTCCTTCCCAGCATCTCTTCTTGGCTGAGCAGAGCTGAGAGCCCTTTCCAGTGCCCTTGGTTCTTTCACTGTCTCTTTCACGTGCCTGAGCTGCCTTTGAAGCCATCTTCCACAAGGCTCTGCCCTCTGTAAGTCTCAGCCCTTCAGCGAGCTCCTGGGGCAGTCCTCATGGGTGTAGCCTTGGCTGTCTCTGCCCTGTCTTAGAGGAGTGTTTATGATGATACGGCAGGATGTCTGTTTCTGAACCCTTCCCCACTCCCATATTTCCTGTATAAAATGGAACTTGGAGCCATGCCCTTCAGCTCTCGAAAATTTGTGAATGCTGCCTTCCCCACAGTCAGCAGTTCCCGGGTCTGACTGTACGTCAGAGCAATCTGAGACGTGTGTTAAAAATACAGACTCCCAGGGTGCACTCCCACAGGGGCTGATTCATGGGTGCGGCGCGACCTGGGTTTTTATATTTACAAGTGTCCCAGGTGATTATAAACCAGCCCGTGTCGGGGCTGGTGTTTGGAAACTGTTGCTGTTGACTATAAGTTTTAACAGGTCCAATCTGTCCCTCATGGGTCATCATGAACTTAAAAACTGTGTGGTGTCCATCTCTTCAAGTTCAGTTATTCCTCCTTTACCAGCCAGTTCCTTCAGAATCCCTTGAAAATTTAGCCCACTATTCTCATCTCTGTTCTTTCTGAGCTGATTTATATAGGATTAGTATTCAGTTTTCAATGACTAAATTGAATTTCAAACAATTTCTAAGGCATGCCTTTATAAGGAAACTGAATTCAGAAATTTATTGGGCACTTGGCTTTTAACTAAATGAAAGATATCACAGTCACTGAAGTCTCCCACTAGTCTTCTGACTTGTTCATTTTGAAATTGGTTTCATCTTTCTACTTTTCGACTTCTGCATCTGTTCAAGTGATCCACAGTTGATTCCCTTGGTAACATTGCTTTAATTTCTCTTTTCTTTTCACTCAAATGAATTTACTTCTGTGTTTCCCTTAGATTTGTGGGTTTAGGGCCCATTAAATCCTTCTTGACCAAATAAGTGCAGTTCTTTTTTTTTTTTTTTAATGCAATTCTTCTTCATCTCGAAATCAACTTTTCTTTTTGGAACCCTTTCCATGGCCAGAGTCTGAGCACAGGGCACACCGCCCTGGGCTGAACCTCATGCAGACTGTGATCCCAAGTTCCCAGGAAACTTCATGCTGGGAGGTGGCCCTCTGACCCGCTTCCTGTTGACATCTCCTCTGACTGTGTTCTTACCTTCTCGCTTCACCTTAACCTGCTGTCTTTCAAAATAACTATTATTGTGATTTATAAATACGATCAATAGATACTATTATCTACTACGGTAAAGCAATAGGTATAACATTTGTTGGAATTCTGGTTTGTATGCTCAAAGAGCTTGAAAGGTAATTCTTGGCTGTTGATCCCTTAACCTCTGAGCACAAGGCCAGACAGCAAAGGCTTCGCCTTCTGTTCAGACATGGCTTCTGTCAGCCCTCGATTCGAGCTCGACTCTGTCCCCATCTCGCTATGCAGCTTTGGGCAAGTTTCTTTCTTTCTCGGAGCTCTGGTCCTATTGCCTGGCCTAGACTAATTGGCCTTTGAGGAGCTTCAAGTTGGCCTCAGTTTACAAATGGTTCTTGGAGAACAGGGAGTTGTTCCTGCATCCAGAGATTTCCTAATTGGGTTTGAGGTGGAAAGTGATAGCTAATTCAACATCTCCCTCCCTCTCCTTCCCTTAGGATGGCCCTTTCCTGGCGGAGCACAAGTACCCCACGTTACCTGGGAAGCTTCCGGGAGCCACGCCCAATGGAGAGCCTGCCAAGTCTCCACCCGCCGCCGCCTCCCCAGTGGACCCCGCAGGGAGCAGCCCGCTGAGGCTGAGTGAGTGTCCAGACCCCAGGCTGGTGGCTTTTGGTGCCTCGGCCTTGGCACTTCCATTGTTGCACGAGGTCCCTGCACCCTCCCCACCACAGCCCAGATCTGGAGAGCAGTGGGGGTGGGTGGACGGGGCAAGTCGTACCTCAGGGTGATCCCATGTCCAGAGACGATGGCTGTCTTTCTGGGCTCACCGTTCCCTTCCAGAGCCCAGGAATCAGGGTGTGTGCCCACCTTCTTTCCACCTGTGATTATTCTACCCCCTTTTTCTCTTCTCCTCTGTTCCTCCTCTCTCGACTCCTTCCTGACCTTCCTGTTTTCCCTCTTTCCCTCCCTGCTAGACACCACACTCCACCCTCCCTGGCCCTCCCCATTCCTCCTCTGTCCTCCTGATCTCTTTCCTGTCTCTGCCTTCCTCTCTGCAGCCTCCCTCTTACCAGTAGGGTGATATTATGTGCTCTTCCAAGGAAGAGCATTTCCTTAGAGAAGTGGAGTCAGTGGGCAAGGGTGCCAGTCCACCAGTAGCCTTTTGGTGCTTAGGATCTGATGGAGGTCTTTGCACAATAGTCTGTATTTCTCCAATAGCAGCAGCGGATCAGTGGCGGGGGGCGGGGGTGCTAGAAGGGAGCATTCTGGTCCTGATCGAGCTTTCCCCACCCCTGACTCCTCATCTCTGGCTGTTTCCGAGCCAGCCAGTGTACAGGCTTCTGCCCTTGGCTAGTACTGCCTTTGGCTGCAGAAACTCCAGAGAAGCCCCTGAATGAATGTGTCCTAGCGACACTCAGACTGTGGACTTTCCTGCAGCTTCAGATCACTGTAGTCTGATCTGAGTGAGCTCTGACAGGTGCACAAGAGCAGTGGGGAGCCTGGCATATTCAGCCCTCACAGCCACCCCCCTCACTCCATGTGTGTGGATGCCTTACCTGCGAGGAAGTGGCACCAGGAGCATTTGGTCCCCTCACTGCATGACCCTGCAGGTCAGGCTCAGTCACCCTTCACCCCACCCTTCCTTGTGAGATTATTTTTCTTTCTGTTTGAGTTTTTCCCTCTTGCTCGATGACTCTTGTTTATTTCTTTGCTTCCCTATAACTCTGTTGGGCTGGACTTTGGCCTCTCTTGCTTCTTCATGTGGCTTCTCTGCTTCTTGGTTGGCTGGAGACCGTGGCCGGAGTGTCAGTGCCCCCGTATTAGGTACTGTACCCTTCCAGGTGAGGTGGACAGTGAGACGCCCTTGCTTGCCTCCCGGGACACCCTCCCTTTTCCAAACATTCAGCCAGGTCTCCCTGCTGCCTGCACTCCCACGTCTCCCTGGGGGGAGAGAGGAAGCTCCTTGCTGGAGTTATCCTGAAAGTAGTGGGCCCCCATATGAAGACATTTGCTCACCCAGATTTGAAGCCTTAAGCTCACTAACTCCCCAGAGAGAAAACCTGGGGTACGCCTGAGCCCCTACTGGTCTCCGAGATCTTGCTGTAAAGTTCTGCCCTGAAAACAGGGCTGGGCAGACTATTCTCGACTCCTACTGAGGGAATGGCCCAGGCTTGGGGAGAAGGTTTGCAGAGGTCAGGTTCCTTCTTGTCATTCACATGTCATTTCATTTTTTCAATCTCAGGAGACACAGAAAGTGGCTGGGACGACACTGCCGTGGCCAATGACTCATCCATGTCATCGGGCACCGAGTCCAGCCCCCAGTCTCCCCTGACACCAGATGGTAAACGGAGCCCCAAAGGCATCAAGAAGTTCTGGGGAAAGTAAGTTGGTGGTGATGATCATTAATTACATTGTTCAGAATTAATATTCTTGGCTGAGCAAAGTGTCTCCATAACCCCCCTGTTTAATTAGATGTTGGAATAGCAGGAAGCACAGAGTGGTTACATGTAGAGAGAAGACTTTGGCCCAGAGAAGGAGAACTATGAAAGGCACTCCTTAAGTAGAGCCAGTTGCCATACATGTCATTCATTTTAGGCATCAGTCCATCCCACAGACCCTGAGAGCATCCTCTGCGGCTATGCCTCACGTGCTTTGGAGAGACGCATGGGTGAGACCAGTTTCTTCCTCCTCAGGGCTCAGTCTGTGTCTCAAGCGATCTTTGAAGATAGAGTGCTGAGTCTTTGCTGGCCTTGCTGACCCAGTCTGCAAAATAAGGCAGAAACTGGGGCCTCCTCCCAGGCAGCACTTTGACCCCCCAGGGAGAGGGGCCTCATCCCAGAGGCACGGTTAGAGTTGAGGCTGGGCCTTGATGCTGGCCCTCAGGGGAGGCACTGGGAAGCAGGGCCATCCCGAGCCCTGGGTGTGGCTTGTGAGGCCCTATGTAGGGGGAGTACACTGACCTCGGGCTTCCAGCCTGCCCTCTGACGGTCTCCATGGATTCCTGTCTACACAGGATCCGAAGGACTCAGTCAGGAAACTTCAACACTGATGCCCCAGGGGTGGCCGAGTTTCGACGAGGTGGGCTCCGGGCAACTGCAGGGCCAAGACTGTCCAGGACCAGAGACCCCAAGGCTCAGAAAAGGTAAGCCTCCCTCCAATCCATCTGCAAAGAATCGTAAAATCCTGCCCAGGATGAGTGGGGATGGGGGCTGGATGCCCCAGAGCCTCCAGAGATGGAAGGCAGGAGCCCCTAGCCCTCAGCTTCTCGGCCTATCCCTTTGACACATGTGGACATTGCTCATGCTTATATCTAGGTGCACTGAGGCAGAGGCAGGGGCTGCCTACAGCCAGGATGTGGGGTAGGAGGTGGCGCTCCAGCCCCACAAGTAAACCTCAGTTTCCTTATCTATGAAGTGTGGGGTCAAAAACAGGTGCTTGTGAAAGTTCTTATGAGGCTCACGTGAGCTCCTACACATTTAACCCTGGCGTCAGCTGGCCACATTCAAGGGTCCCCTTCCCCCAGGAGACTGGTGGAAAGAGAGCATGGCCTGCTTCTGGGGAAGCCCCTCCTTTCACACAGACCTGCAAAAGGGTGCGGGGGCAGCAGGCAGATCTGCCCTGATCCCTCATGACACACGGGACCAAACCCTCCTGCAGCGGCAGCCTGGAAGGGCTTATAAAGGGATCAGAATGGGAGATTCTTATATGACTGTTCCCCTCACACCCTAATAAAAAAAGCATTAAAAGAAACTTTTCCAGAGATCGCCCTGGTGGACACCCTCTCGCCACCAGCTTCATCCCCCTGCTTTCCCCACATCTCCCTACTCGGAGAAGAGCCTCTCCCTTCCGACCTGCCCAGGTGAGCCTTTAGTCCTGTCTTAGGGAAACCCTTTTCCATAACCTCTGCTCCCATCAGATGATCTCCGCAGTCTATCATCTTGAGCGGAATATCTCCTACTGAAGTCCGAGTTTCTCAGACATGAACAGGCTCCAGGGGGCCTTTCTCGAGGTTGGACTGTGACATTCTAAATTTAGCCAAACAGTAGGAAGTAAGGATGTTTTGTTTCGGCTGTGCTGGGCCTTCACTGCTGTGCATGGGCTCTCTCGCTGCGGTGAGGGCGGGCCTGCTCTTCGTCGCAGCGCTCAAGCTTCTCGCGGTGGCCTCTCCTGCTGAGCACAGGCTCTAGGTGCACCGGCTTCCGTAGCTGCAGCACAGGGACTCAGGAGTTGCGGCATGTGGGCTTTAGGGTACACAGGCTTCAGTAGTTGTGGTGCATGAACACAGTTGCTCCACGGCCTGTGGGATCTTCCCAGACTAGGGATCAAACCTGTGTTCCCAGCATTGGCAGGTGGATTCTCATCCTCTGTACCATCAGGGAATTCCAAAATGTAAGGTTTAGCCCTCTTAATTTTCACCCTCCTGAGACTGCCAGACACCAGGGGCAGGTGCACGTTAAGACTAAGATGTGCACAACTTGCAGACTAATTCCAAGTCCAGACCTTAGTGAAGGGGGAGTGATGTTTCCCTGGTGTGGCATGCTGTTCACAGACCTGCACCCCTGCGGAAGGGAGCATGTGTGGACATACCCTGCTTCCCCACCCAGCCCCCTCCGGTTCCCAGGCCTTGCCAGGCTCTCCCATGAATACTCTCAGGACCTTCGGTGAGTGTCCCCAGACCCATCCTCCAAGTGTCTTGCAGAGAAAACCCGAGGATGCATCGTCCTCCTGGTCCTGCTCTGCGAGGCTCATGGATCCACGTTTACATTCTAGTCAGACATGTAAATGCTCAGCAAATGTTAGTTTTTAGAGGCTAGAGAATCTAAGGATATGGTCTGAGAAGGCAGAGACCAGTTCAGAGCCATTAGAAAATAAGCTGCAGGAAGCTTTTCCATATATTCCATGAGTATTCTAATCTACTTGGCAGTCTTCTGACTTTAGACATTAATGGTTCTGGGATGAAAAAATAAAGCCACCATAAGCTTGAATGATGAAATTTTGTTCCACTTCTGGCTTTCCTTTGGATTTATTCTTGAAGAGGGGATCATTGGTTGGGTGTAAGAACTTCTCTAAGACCCTTAGGCGTTTTTCCTTAGAGCAGGACTGCATGGTTAAGGGGCCCCATTCACTGTCTGCCAAGTCACTTGGGTGTGGGGTGGCCAGTGTGGGGAACTTTCTCTGCCAAAGGCAGAACTGCAGTTCCAACCACAGAGTTGCTTTGTTTGGATGTCTTTGTGCTTTGTTAACAATAACAATGGATGACAAGGAGAATGGGAATGAAGGCCTGATAAGACTGTATGTTTATCACAGCTGTGCTTGTGGTAACAAAAATGAGCTTGCTGGTGGGAAAGAAAGGCCTTTATTACTCTTTAGCAGAAATGTGATATAATTATATGCTAATACTCTCTGGTATTTATAGTTTATAGATATTTAGGTGTAGTCTTTAAAAAATATTGTCACCAGTATTCCTATAGGAAAAGTTCATTGTTATTGAAAGTCTCCAGCCCTAATCTTTTCCTTTTTTTCCAGTGGAACAGTTGTTTGCTAATATAATATTTGATAATGACATTTTATAGGAACTCTCAGGTTATAGAAGAATCCATGTTTAAAATTTTTCCTGTTTTGCTGATTTACGTTCCAATGGACAGAGGAGCCTGACTGGCCACAGTCCGTGGGATCGCCGAGTCAGACATGACTGAGTGACTCACACACACACACACACACACACACACACAGACACACACACACACACAGACACACACACACACACACAGCACTTCTGTACGGTGAGTGCTTATTGCACCTATAACCTTCTCAGCATTAACTATTTGCAGCTTTTCTTTGTTTAAACTTCTAGTTTTATAGGCCTCCCCAAATTACATTCTTACTGTTAATTTTGCTTACATGTTTATTTCTTTTGTGAATTGTGAGCATTTTTGCCCATTTTATTTAGTTATGAATATCTTTTAATTAGTTATTTAATTTCTATTTGTTCTCTATACAGTATATTAAGATATTAAGCCACATCTAAAAATTGTGATAGGTCATGTTTCAGGTTTGTTGCAGACTTTACTTTGATATATGAAATTTTTAGGTTTGTGTACAATATGTTACCAACTTTTCCTTTGTGATATCTTTCATTATTTTGTTTTAAAATTTTTCAATGATTTTTTTAAAAACTGGTTTTAAACAATGAATTTTTTAAAAGTAATTTTTAAAAACTTCAAAAGCCATCTATTTAGAGATTTATTTTGGTGTGCAGTGACAGAGTTTTTTTTCCCCAAGAAAAAGTAGAATGTAAATGTTTAAGTCAGCCAGACTTTAAAGCCACATATCTGGCCCCCATCTCTGGAGGGGTTTTCTGAGTTCGTCTACAGAGTGTATTGCCTTAGTGACTCTAGCTTATGAGTCGTCTCTGATCAGAGTGCTTCCCTGCCTCCCTTCCCTGCCCCATTTCACTGCCTTTGTCCCAAGGTCATTTACTTGTCTGGGCCCCTTCCACAGTCCAGAGAGGGTTCACCCAATGTACTGACAAAGCCCTGTGTTTGGAAATTTTTTCATAAGTAAGACATTTCAAATACAAACAGTTTTGAGACTGCTGACTCTTTACTCCAACTTTCCCTTGGTCTATGCTTAGACTAATGTCAGATGACACTGGAATAGCCACGGGCATTGGGTTTGGTGGAATTACGTTTATGTGGTTTGGAGTCACTTCGTGTTTAGTTTACTAAGGTTTCATTAATTAGCTGTCCTACTATGAAAATGGCTTCCAATGTGCCAGTGTGCCCAGCACTCTGACGCAGAGATTCAAAGTCAGAGATCTTGTTCCAAAACGAACTTGTCCTCTGGCATTTGGTTTCAGAATTATGGGGTAGTGGGAAAAGAAAGAGCATTTGAAATACACAAAACCAGAAGCTAGTCTGTGGAAAGTCTTTCCAGTCATCAGATTTGCATAATCCTAAACAGGAGATTTGGTTCTCTTGGTCTTTTTCAAAACAGAAGTCCTCTCTTTTCAGAAACGGACTAATGAAATACATGCAATGATAAGGGCACCCTGTGTTCTCCGTCTGCCATGGGAATGGTCTGTTTGATAAATCACACTTAGATCATTTTAACTGCAATTTGGAAAGATGTTTTGGAGCATGTTAGTAAAACAAGTGGTTTGGCTGTATATGAAAGGTACTTTCTCTGTCATCTCTAAATCACTTAACACCATGTTCAGCCCCGGACAAGAGTATGGGAGACCCTGGCACTGACAGAATTCCAGGAGGTGGGAAGGCTGGGTTTGCTACTGTGGGAATACCACAAGCTTAGGAGAGCAGAGACCATTCACAAAGCAAGAAATGGGAATATGATTAAGGGTAGAGGAGCATGTCAAAGCTCTAGGATGTTTTGAAAAGGTCTACAGGACAGAGGCATTCAAATTACAGTCTCAAAAACACTTATTTCACCTCAGAACTAAAATGTCTCTCTGATATGTAGAACATTTATTTCTTCCCAATTCCCAGAAACTTAGAAACTGAAATTAAAAGGTAATAGAAGTGATAAAGTGAGCACTGACATTAAAAGAAACTATTCTGATATTAAGAAAAATATATACACAAAAAATCCCAGATCAAACCAAATGCAATAATTCACCACGAGCAACAGATAAATTCCAAACAAAATAGTGAATTTTGTGGTTGTTGTTCAGTTGCTAAGTCATGTCTGACTCTGCGACCCCATGAACTGCAGTACGCCAGGCTTCCCTGTCCTTCACTGTCTCCCTGAGTTTGCTCAAACTCATGTCCATTGAGTCAGTGACGCCATCCAACCATTTCATCCTCCGTCACCCCCTTCTCTTGCTTTCAATCTTTCTCAGCATCAGGGTCTTTTCCAGTGAGTCAGCTCTTTGCCTCAGGTGGCCCAAGTATTGGAGCTTCAGCATAAGTCCTTCCAATGAATATTCAGGGTTGATTTCCTTTAGGATTGACTGCTGTCTAAGGAACTCCCAAGAGTCTTCTCCAGCACCACAGTTTGAAAGAATCAGTTCTTTGGCGCTCAGCCTTCTTTATGGTCTAACTCTCACATCCGTACGTGATCACTGGAAAAACCATAGCTTTGACTAGACGGACCTTTGTTGGCAAAGGGATGTCTCTGCTTTTTAATACGCTGTCTAGATTTGTCAGCTTTTCTTCCAAGGAGCAAGTGTCTTTTAATTTCATGGCTGCAGTCATTGTCGGCAGTGATTTTGGAGACCAAGAAAATAAAGTCTGTCGCTGTTTCCATTGTTTCCCCATCTGTTTGCCATGAAGTGATGGGACCAGATGCCGTGATTTGCGGTTTTTTGGTGTTGAGTTTGAAGCCAGCGTTTTCACTTTCCTCTTTCACTTTCATCAAGAGGCTCTTTAGCTCCTCTTCGCTTTCTTCCATTAGTGTGGTATCATCTGCCTATCTGAAGTTGTTGATATTTCTCCCAGCAATCTTGATTCCAGCTTGTGCTTTATCCAGCCCCACATTTTGCATGATATACTCAAAATAGTGAGTAGGTCCCTTGATTGTTGTTCAATAAAGTGAATCATATATATGAACACAATGGCAAAAGATGAAAATTTCTTGATTTTACATGATACACTAACTT
Organism: Capra hircus; assembly: GCF_001704415.2. Lineage (NCBI taxonomy): Eukaryota > Metazoa > Chordata > Mammalia > Artiodactyla > Bovidae > Capra > Capra hircus. The sequence goes on from NC_030822.1 coordinate 37,354,087, forward strand.
TGACCAAGATGATGTTGCCTAATATGCAACAGCCACAGGGACATTAAATAAATGTCAACTCAAAAAATATTTAATAAACACCAGAAAGCTTGAATGCTGTGGAATTTTACAGCTCATATCTAAAGGACACTTTATAGTTTTCCTAAATTTAATGATTCTAAAATTGTATTTAACAATACCATTTTTAAATTGTGAAGCTGAAAGGTTTTTTAAAAATACTATCAAAATAACAAATATTGGTCTATTGTGCTAGAAGGAAGGCGGAATTAAGCTTCTCACAGAAAATACAGCCCTGCCCCACCCACAGATTCAAATAACCACATATCAGATTTTTAGTGGTTGAATCCATGGATGCAGAACTCACAAATACAGAGGGCTGAGTGAACTATGCCATTTTATCTAGAGGGCTTGAGCATCCCTGGATTTTGGTGTCTTTGGGGTCCTGGAACCAATCCCCTAGCAGATATAGAGGGACAGCTATGTTATTGAGTTGTTGACATATGAAGCAAGCAGAGACTACCAAATATGAAGGTAAAGCCCTATAGAAGTGTATTTGGAATTAATGAAAACATTATTTTTCTGGATTCCATGATATTTTTCCATTTTAGCTAGATTTGTAACTTTTGTGATTTTTTTTTTATTCTAAATACACATTTTGTTCCTAATTTTGTATTCAAATCGTGCATTCACATATTCCATCTGCATTCAATTCTTAAAGAGGTCCCCCGCCCCAGATTTTATAAGTTCCAGGTCTCAAAAAACCTAGATCTGCACGTATTCATGATTCATTAGAAACCTAGGCTCTAGGCTGGGTGACCAGCACCTGCTCTAAGGCACACACCATCTCCTGCACCTGCTCTAACATGGTGCTTCCTGGTCATCCTGGCTCTTTAGGAAATCCTCTCACTTTCAAGGAATTTTTTAACGCCTCATTCAGGCATTAAAAATTTTCTTATTTTAACCAGCATTTTAGAAGTACGTCCTTAGAAGCAATCTTTTGGAATAGCCAGTCTTCTATATTCCGTGAATCCGCCTTTATTTAAAAAAAAAAAAAGGATATAAAATTGCTTTGTCAACCTCCCCCCACCCCCCACAACTCAACTGGGATTTGCGTGTGCCATTGTATTCAGACTGTAAATGAAAAATTGATGTCTGTAAGAATTGATGGCTTTGTAAAACCCAGGCCTCCTGTCGAGGAACATGATCTAGCTCTTCATTTATTCATATCCTTTTTATGCTGCTCAGCTGAGTGTCATAGTTACCACCTCCCCCATCCCCACACACAAGGACCCACTCAATTCTTGTTAAGGCAGCGCTTAGACATTTTATAATTTTGGTTGCTATCAGTGGGATTTAAAATTATTTTAACAAAAATAGTAGTGTCTGTGCATTGGTATATAGAAAATCATGTATGTCATGTAAATATTAGGAGTATGTGTATTTTATATCTGGCCACCTCACTGAGTTCTCTTGGGTTTTCTAGGTAGACAGTCATGTCATTCTGAAAAGAGTGGCTTTATTTCTACCTTTCTAATAGCTATATTTTTGCTTTTTATTTTTTTCTCTTCTTATACTACTGCAACTCTGACCAGTGTTACTAGTGTGATAAAAAAGTCTTTTTTATTGATTTTAATTTGAATGCTCCTAGTATTTCATTAGTAAATAGGATTTTAACTACTGATAATTGGAGGTTTTTTTTTTTTAATGTTTGAGTAGTGATACTTTCTCTAGCTTTCTAAGCATTTTGGTAAAAATGATATTAAACACTGTAAAACATGATTCAGGTGTGGATCTAAATCCTACTGGGGCTGTGACTCTGGGCTTTGGTTCAGGTGTGTATGTATGTGGACTGCGTGTTCATGTGAGCACAGCTCCCTGTGTATGTGTGTGTTAAGTCCCTCAGTCATGTCTGACTCTTTGCGACACCATGGACTGTAGCCCTCCAGGCTCCTCTGTCCATGGGATTTTCCAGGTAAGAATACTGGAATGGGTTGTCATTTCCTATTCCAGGGGATCTTACCAACATCAAACCCATATCTCCTGTGTCCCCTGCATTGGCAGGCAGATTCTTTACCACTGCGCCATCAGTGAAGCTCTTGAGCACAGCTTCCTGAGGCTTGTGTAACTGCCCCAAGCTCTCAGCAGCTGCAGATCTGAGATTCCCACCAGGTGTTATCCCAGGACACTCAAGAGTCTATCTTGAATGAGTATGTTGTGGTTCAACTCGATCGCATTATGGGAGTTGTTGGTTTAAACCTAGCCCCTTTTTGTGAGGCACTATTATGTTCAGATGGAGCCCAGGCTCTCATGCTAACAGGGTCATTTCCTGCTTCCAGTGACGCCAACGCCCCCTTTGCCCAATGGAGCACGGAGCGTGTATGCACGTGGCTGGAGGACTTCGGCCTGGCTCAGTATGTGATCTTTGCGAGGCAATGGGTGACTTCTGGCCACACTTTACTGACAGCTACCCCTCAGGACATGGAAAAGGTACGGGCTGAGCCCTGGGCGAGGAGGCTCCTACTTCTCCCCAAACCAATGCATGGGAAGATGAATTCCCCCCCATTCCTTCCCACCCACCACCCCGACAACATGCCCACACGTAGGAAGATGGGCAAAGGAGGCCAAGATTCTGTTGCTGCAGGTTGATCCCAGGGCGGTGGGCAGAGGTCTGCTGTTATGCTCCACCCAGTGCAGGATCTCCACCCAGACACAGGAGCCTCTGAGAGCTGGGTTGCCTGCCGAAATTTCACAGCTGTCTCCATCTTTCACTTGCAGGAGCTGGGAATTAAGCACCCTCTTCACAGGAAAAAGCTGGTTTTAGCAGTGAAAGCCATCAACACTAAGCAGGAGGAGAAGTCTGCACTGCTGGACCACATTTGGGTAACACGTAAGGACAGGCAGATGGGTGTATGTTTCTGGCAGCTCCCTGCGAATGTGTGCCTCAAAGGCAGCTGTCTCCTTGGGATAGGCAGACAGATTACTAAACTTTAGGGGAAACACAGCTGGAGCTTGAATGATAATTTGCTGCTGCTTTCTTTTTATGTTTTTTTTGCATCCACAGTCTCCGATTTTCACAAGTCTCACTTGCCCATTTCTATAGGTTGGCTTGATGACATTGGCTTACCCCAGTACAAAGACCAGTTTCATGAATCCAGAGTTGATGGGCGAATGCTGCAGTACCTGACGGTGGTGAGGACCCTCCCTCCAGTGTTTCAGTCGTCCCTGTGAGCACCCAGCTCAACACAGGCGTCCCCATGGAGGTTATTTTACACTTGATCCCACCACCTCTAGCATATCCTTAAGGTCTTAAAACAGTGTCATTTGTCACATAAGATGCCCCAAGTAGCAAAGTACAAACTATTGTGCCGAGGGAACTGTTGCCGTGTCCATGTTGTATTGAATGGTCTGGAAAGGATCCTCATGGGGTGTCTGTCACTTCAGAAGCTCTGGTTCATGCACCAAAACGTTGTTCTTCCAGAATGATCTCCTCTTCCTAAAAGTCACCAGCCAGCTACATCATCTCAGCATCAAATGTGCCATTCACGTGCTGCACGTCAACAAGTTCAACCCTCACTGCCTGCACCGGCGGCCGGCTGACGAGGTGAGGGCAGGGCGCGCCCTGTCCAGGTTGCCCTGAGCCAGGACACACAAGATAGGGCGTTAGAAAGCCAGGACATGATCGCCACTCACTAAGTGGCTGCATTTGGGACCATGGTGCTGTGGATTCTTCCCTTTGCTAGGGCTTCATGATGCCCCACCATGCCTGTGGCCTGAACTCTGTGTCCATCGCAGCCACTATACCTCCAACGTCCATCTCCCTGGGGGAGATACATGCTATGGGCCGGAGGGCAGTGGCAGCAAGTCTTTTAAAGACGTTATTACGATTAAAGGGGACAAGGGAGTGGAGCAAAGGGGAGAGAGAGGGGTGAGACAAAATGGAAAGATGGTGTCAACGTATGCAGAGGAGTGGAAAAGAGCCTGTGAGGAAACCAGGTATTTCAGAATCTCTGGGTAGGTAGAACATTAACTGACCTCCAGCTCCAGATTCACAGGGAATCCATGAGCAGGTTTTGCTAGAGAAGAAATAGTAGAGTTAACTCAGTGACCCACAGCCTGGGGAATTCCCTGATAATCTTCCGTGAACCTCAGAGGTCTTCTACAAGGTTGTCGGTAACACCCTGCCTCCTGTGTTCTGGGAACTAAGTCTAACCCTGCTTTAAGAGTACTACTCAGCTTCCCAGGGGATTGAAAACTCCTAGCCGTACTCTCTATCCCCTCTTTTCTCCCTGTTCAACAAAGCACGTTTTGAATGCCTTTATATGTCAGGCACAGTGCTGGGTATTTTGAAGACCCAGATGCCACTTGAGGGCACTTAGGTGTAAGTATCTTAATGTGTATTCTCTGAAAACATTTGGCCACGCCAGTGAGATCGTTATTCTATAAAACGCTCAGCTCATCATTGGTAGTCCTCTTTTAAAGTGCTTCTGGATCACTGAATGAGTAACTCCATGCCTTCATGTGTTAGTCTCAAAGTAATCAGAGTCAGGGAGTAACAGGATTCTGCAATTAGATATCTCAGAGTAGGAAGATCCTGCAGGTTGAGTGAGAGCTTAACTTCTTGGGAACGAGGCAGGCTCTCAGGCAGCTGGCATGGAGGTCTGTGTCAGTAGGCATAAGGTAGGCCTGAGTGAGGCTTCTAGGGCTGACTGACTCCCAGGGGCTGGCTCCACAGAGGAGCCTGGTAGGACCTGTAGGCCTAACTTCTCCACTCTCCTTCTCCCCTCTCACAGAGTAACCTCTCTCCTTCAGAAGTTGTGCAGTGGTCCAACCACAGGGTGATGGAGTGGTTGCGGTCCGTGGACCTGGCAGAATACGCGCCCAACCTTCGTGGGAGTGGCGTCCACGGAGGGCTCATTGTGAGTGGCTCTTTGAGCTGGTTCACTTGCCTCAGTGTTCCTGGGGTATTCAGGAACTAATGTCTAAGGGCTAGACATGCATCCCAGTAAGAAAGTTGATACTTCATTGGAACTCCTTGCATAAATTGCAATCTCAAAACAGAATTTGATCTGTTGTGGCTGAGATTTAATAGGCTTCATGGAAATAAGATGGGCTCTGGGAACACTTGCCCAGCTATACTCCCAGAGGAGTCCAGGATCCAGGACAAGGGGTCTGCATGAAAACTGCCTATTAACCAGGCAGCTCCACCTGCTGCTAGAGGAACACGGGGCTGGGCAGGGAGAGGGCACCTAGGTGTCACCTCCTGCTTGTCAGGGGACGATCCGTCTCAGCACTCAGCATTATCAAGAGGCAAAGCTGGCAGAGAAATGAGGAAGGGGTGATGACAGGGATGAGAAGCGAGACAGCCTTGGCTAAGAGGGCACAGCTCTCCACTGGTCAATCACAGAGTCGGCCCGGGCCAGGAAGCAAGCAGGGTGGGGACACAGGACAAGTGCCCTGGAGGCATCGACCTGGGGGCCTGTTTCTCAGTGTCATCACCTGGAACCACTGGTGGTCATCACTGGCTGACTTGTCTGGTTTCTTCTTAGATCCTAGAGCCACGCTTCACAGGGGACACCCTGGCCATGCTTCTCAATATCCCGCCACAAAAGACGCTCCTCAGACGTCACCTGACCACCAAATTCAACGCCTTGATTGGCCCTGAGGCTGAGCAGGAGAAGCGAGAGAAAATGACCTCACCTGCTTACACACCACTGACCACTACAGCCAAAGTCCGGGTGAGTTGCCAGACCCTTTCTGGGGTGGCCACAGGGACCTACTTTCTGGCCCTTAACTTGGGCAGCAGATAAGCCCGGACCTGGTGCCAAACCCAAGTGGGCTGCCTGGACGAGGAGGCTCTCGTGACTTCTGCTTTGGCTTCTACCTTTGGTTTGATTTTATGTTACTCTTTGTTAGGCCAGTTCCCAGGGACTCTTGAGTCCAAGGGTGTGCAGGTTTCTTTACACAGAAATGATGTGCAGGCAGCACCCAGTCCTCTTTCCTGATGCTACCTTGACTCGTTTTGCAAAGCAGACAAGTTCCCAAGTGTGGGTGCCCTGTGCCAATTAGAGCCGTCTTACCAACTCAGTGAGTGGCCCTGTGGGCAGCCAGCCCTGGAGGCGGCCAGCACACAGCTAGCAGAGGTCCTGAGGTCATCTAAGCCCAGCACAACTCAGAGGGGCTCTGAATCTCACACATCCCCGCTGCCTGAGCTGTCCTGCCAACTCAGCACAGCTCCGGTGCTGGAGCAGGCAGGAAGGGCTATCCATGTGGCTGCCCTAGGTGCTGTGCTCCCCTTGTGGTTGCAAGTCCTGTGAAATTGGCCTCTGAACAGACTGCAGCATCTTCAGGGAGTCCCGAGTCCTCCCAGGGAATGTCAACATCACAGGGCAAGAGTTTTGGGCATGGAGCCTTGGAGGAGCAGCTCTGCTTGCTCAGGACAGTTGATCTGTTGGCCTCTCCCCAGCAGGCCAGTTGCTTCCAGGAGTGCAATTTTGTGAAGAGAGTTTTTCTAGAAGCAGTTTGCCTTATTCCTTCCCTCACAGGCCTGCTCTAAAATGTATTGTCAGGTGAGCTCCATACCAGCTCAGTCATCTCTTTCTCATCGTTTTGCACCTGCTGTGTTTTAGCCAAGGAAGCTGGGATTTTCACATTTTGGAAACATAAGAAAAAAGAAGTTTGATGAGTCGACGGACTACATTTGCCCAATGGAGCCTGGCAACAGTGTCGGTGATGGTCACAGGGCCTACAGTGGCGCCCAGGGCCTCAGCACCCTCGATGCCCCTGAACTGGACGGGTTGGAGCAGGTGGGACCGATCAGCTGATGCCTCTGTCACCCGCACTGCCTGTGCGTCCTGCAAGCTCACAGTAACTCCGCGTGTGTCACCACATAACTCACCTCACCCCCGCGTGTGCGCATGACCCACAGAGAACATTCCAGCCATTGCGCACCCCTGGGCATCTTTCTCCGAACCCTGCGGGTGGTGTGGAGAAAGGTATGGAGGTACCTTTCTCCATGGAGAAAGGAGCTGCATCCTTGCTAAGGGGCCAGACTTGGGGACTCAGGAGGAAGGACACTTTAGGATGCTTGCACATTTTCGGTAAGTCTGAATGTCCAGGTATAGCACTGGTGGCCACACCTGAGCTTGGACACAGGTCCCAAGACCACAGACAACCCCGAAGGGCTCAGCTCTCAGGCCCCTCAGCTGCTCCCCCATGGAGGGCAGTCCCAAGTTCCTTGGGCCTGTGGCCAGAGTTTTGGCTGCAGGGACAGAGCAGGGCCTTCTGCTGCGGGGACAGTGGAACTATCGTGACTTCATTCAGCAGTGGTCTCTTCTTTCAGTAATAAAACCCGTATTTATGTAGAAAGCGAGCAGCACAGCCTATCTCTAAGCGTGTCCAGGGGAGTGAGGTGGGCACATTGACAGCTGGAGTGCTGCTCAAGAGCCCACACTGCTGAGCTGGGCTGTGATTTGCGGGTGTCCTGAGCAAGGGGGATGAGGCAAGGAGGCACCCCCTCCCAGCCTTTGGAGGAGCCTGTGGCCTCACTTCAGGGTACACGGCCCAGTGGGAAGCCCAGAGGCACTTTGCACCTCATATTCTGCTGCTGTGCAGACCCCGAAGCTGGTCTCCATTCTGGCGAGGGGAAACCAGCCTGCCTTGCTGGCAGGCCTCTCGTCTTGCGTGTGTTGTGCAGGCTCCGCTGTGACTGCCCTCCCTGGGCCTGTGTAGGGGTTGCTCTGCCTTGGTGGAGCTGGAAGAGACCTGGCTTCCTGATTTAGAGGCTGACTGACTGAAAGTGGGTCTTCTAGCTGGGCCTGGTCTGGCCAAGGACAGGGGAGGGATGCACCCGCCAGTCTGGGCTCCTGCTCATGAAATCCCAGTTGGGCCCAGTGCAGCTTTTGGCTCCACTGGGTCTCCTGGGCCTTGTCTGCAGAATCCGGACAGCAGCCTCATAACTGGTGGCCGCAGCAGGGCCTCACAAGCCCAGTTTGAACTCTGGTTTTGTTCCAGATGGAGGTGATGCAAAGTACCAGCAGCCTCAGGCCATGGCCTCCCCGCCTCCTTTGAAGTCCAGTTAGCAAGGAATGTGGGCACTGGCTTGCAAGTTGTTAGCACAGCTGCTGTTTGATCCCAGGGCCGGGACTACTGATGAGAGGTGCTCCCCGGGGCTGAGAGCTGGGCACAGCGGTTTGGAGCTGTAGTCAGGGCAGGCTTTACCCCTTGTTCCTCTCTCATCATGTGCTGGTGGGAGACTCTCCGCATGTGCCTGCTTTCAAACCCTGCATGGGACTGCGATGTCACTAACTCTGTGCGGCCTCAAGGAAGTCCTATATCTCTTGGTGGGGCCCAGTTTTCCCACCTGTAAAATGATGGGTTATATGCAATGCCCTCAAAGGGCAAATTTACAATGTCCACAAAGGTTTTGGGGAGGAGGAGTGGACCGGCATTGCCTGAGCAGGTGGGACCGGAGGTTCCTGGCAGTGAGGATACCTGGCTATGCCTACACTGGGGCATCAGTGTCTGAGGTCCTGCTGGTCCTTTCTGAGGTTGGCATCAGAAAGGCCTTCATCCCACTCTCCGTGCTCCTGTGTCCCCTCAGAGCTGGCACTGAAGTGGGACCGCGGCAGTGTAAGTGACGGTGTGGGACAGTGGAAGCTCTGCCTTTCCCCAGGGATGAGCAGTGCGTGCTTCTCCCCTGTGTCGCTCCTCAGGGCCTGGCCCACTCCTTGCCCACTCTCCCGGGGAGCAGGCCCAGGCAGGATAGGACTTGCAAACCACCTCTGCGAATCCCGAGCTCAGTCCACGAGCACTGACCAGGCCACTGCCCGTTTTACAGATGGCACCTTCGGAAGGCACCGTGACGCAGATAGGGCTCCTCTCCCAAGACATTCACCGCCTCACGGTAGGACTCTGGCCCTCTCGCTATAGTAGGACCCGTGCTGGGGAGGCCCCGGGAGTTTGGTGTGGGGCTGGCTTAGCCCCGCTGCCTAATCCAGAGCCTGTAGCGCCAGCGCCCCTGCTGGGGGAGAGCAGACGGGACTGAGGGCTGGTGCTGGAGATGAGCCAGCCCTGAGGCAGATAGAGGCCCAGAGGCCTTCTCCACTGGCCTGCTGCTGCTCTTGAGCCAAAACCAGCTGAAGTGTTCTAGGTCGCAGGCCCTCTGTCCAGGCCTGGCTGGTGAGGAGACCAAGATACTCAGCAGTTCTGGGTCACCTGCCTTGTCAGCCCAAAGCCCAGGCCTCACCCCTGCCTGATGGACAGGGCTCTGCCCTCTCCGCCCATGAGACACACATTTCCTGTCACGCCTCTGACTTTACAGACATCACAGGCACGAGTCCATCCTGGCATGTCCAGTTGGGACAAACTGTACCATGTGAAGCAGCTCAGACCCAGGGGGAGGAGCCACTCTGGAGGGAGACTGACTGTCCCTGTCTGCAACCTTGGGCAAGTCACTGTCTGTCAAGCAGGGCTGATAATATCCTTGCCAGGCTGGCAGGCAGACCAGAGCTGGCAGAAAAAGGCCAGAGAACAGAATCACATTGGTGAGGCCCGGTGCCTCCCAGGGCCTGTCAGTTCTGGACTGCCCCAGCATGAGCCCACTGGCCACAGCGTCCACCTCGCTGAGGCCTTTGCTGGTTTATTGAGCAGCTTATAAAGGCCGAACCCAAGGCAAGACAAGACTGGGGGACTCTCCCTGAGTCCAAAGAGGATCACTTTTGTCAACTTGTTTTTTCTTGGCTCGCACACTGAAATGAACCCCCCCAGCCTTGTCCTTCTCACTTCTGACAGACCTTTGGTGGCCATGAGCTGGCACCTTTAAAGGTCGGAGCAATCTCCTGTTGACAGTGTTGGTGTCCCTGGGACACCGTGGACTTACAGGGCGCTGGTGTCAGGGCCAACCCAGGACCCTGCTGCTCCCCAAGGAGCAGCCGCAGGGCAGCCTGGACCTGTTGAATGCTGTTGAGCAGGGCCTTCGGCTGTGTCCTTTCAGACGATGCTGAGCCAGGACCAGCTGCTGACCGACTCCCGCCTGGCCACTCCCAGATCTGAGGACTGGAGATGACTCTCTTCATGGCTGGCAGCCCAGAGAGGCACGTGTGTGGGTCCCGAGTCCGCTTCGATGGGAAGCTGGCCCACGGCCACCCACAGAGCCCAGACTGGGCCCCAGGGCATCTCTAACGTGGGTGCTGACAGGACAATGCGAGGCTGTGGAACAGATGTCCACAAGGTGGCCCACAGGTTTTCAGCTGTGCTGTGCTCTCCACCACAGCTTTTGTACTTTTTATACTTTTATAAGTGGACTGTAGAGCACTTTTGCAGGGAGGGCAGTGAGATGCCCACACACACTCAATGACTCACGCCATCCCTAGCAACAGCCGGGGGCACTTACACCAAAGGGGAAGGGCTGTGAGTCACAAAAGCTTTGCTGGAAAAAAAAAGTTCTGAATGTTCTGAGCTGACTGAAGGGATAGGAAGCCCCCTCCGGGGCTACTTCCGTATGAAAGCTTGTAGTGTATTTCCGTTCCCAGGAACCTGGCTGGAGTGACAGCAGGGAAGGAGGAATGAGCTCCCTTGACAAGGCTGCCCTTTTCTGCAGTGGTGACTCAGGTTCTCAGGGCTGCGGGGCCTCCCAGCACCTGAGCAGACATCTCTGCGGCCTTTCCCTTGTCAGCCTCAGAGGCAATTTATCTGATCAAACAGCTCCCTCGAGTGGAAGGCCCTTCCCATTGCAAGACATCTCAGGTATGTCCTACCTCAGGGAGAGGCGCCTGCTCAGCGGCCACACCTCACCCTCCCAACCAGCCTTCCCCCCTGAGCAACGGCCCTAACTCCTCCCTGTGGCGGCGCTAGCTCTGGCCTCATCTCTGTAACTTCCTCGGGGGCGGGGTCTCCCACTTGGTCCCCTCTGGGTGTTCTCTGTACCATCCCTGGAGGTGCCTCCCCAAAGCACTGTTTTCATCCTGCTAAGAACTCAGTGCCGCAACCACCACAGTTAGCCTTCAAAAGCCTCGGCACCCAAGACGCCTCTGAAGCCCGTGCTCCAGCTTTGGCTGCTGCCTTTCCCTCACCGGAATGTAGTTTTCTCCTCCTCCCTGTCACGAGGCTGAATCCTGTCTGCTGAGGTGCAGATCAGCCCAGCCTCTTTCAGGAGGCTTTCACTGAGGGTTGGAGGTCCCCACCCCAGGGTGCTGTCTGACCTGAGCACCTCCTGGCTCTCCTTGAGGTGGTGTGGCACCTGTCTGCACCCGTGCACAGCACAAGCTCACCTGAGCACCGGCTACAGACAGGCCCCTGCAGACAAGAGTAAGGCCCTTCCCCATCGTCTCATTCCCTCACATGTGCGTGTTAAATACCTTCCATTCTGGGCCAAGGAGCACTGGGGATACAGGGGTGAATGCCAAGGTCTTTGCCTGAGGGTGTGGATGGTCCAGGGTGGGAGTACAGGTCTGTTTCAGACAAGAGCGTGTGCTGAGCATTACAGAGGCTCCAGTAGAAGTGTCTACAGCCTCAAAGAGCAAATTGTCATTTTTAACGGAGGGCTGGGGAGGGGGACTGAAAAGCCTCCAAGGAAGAGGTGATACTTGAATTTTGAAAGATGAGTCAGGGCCAAGTATGCCAGAGGGGAAAGGCACTCCAGGCGGATAGACCTGAACTATCCCAGCACGCCCAAGGAAGTACCTGAAGTTGGTATGACAAGAGCGGAGCTTCTTGGCCCCTGCATTGCTGTCTTTTGGGGCTGGTACATCACTGTGCTGGGGCCATCCTCATGCTGCTAGGATGGTTAGCAGCATCCTTGGTCTCTCCCTCTAGATGTCAGTAGCTCCCCTCTAGTTGAGGACCACTGAGCCAGAGAAGAGGCCCAAGGAAGGAAGGATCTGGTGAGGTCAGCTGGAGCCCTGATCAAGAAAGGCCAGCCTCCTGGAATTGACCTTGGAGACACACAGTGTCCAGGGAGGGACTACTGGAAGCAGTGAGAGGTTTAAAGCAGGGGACAGGCATGGTATGATTTGTGTTTAAAAGAAACACCTGAAGGGAGGACCTACCTTACTCACCGTGCAGTGCCCGGCACTGTCTTTCTCTGAGTAGGGACCTCACTGAGGGTGAGCTCAATAGGCTAAGCTGCCACCATCTCCCACAGCCCCCACTGGCCCTCTGGGAGACTGACCTGTGTCACGCCACCACTGTACTTCAGAGAATTCTCTCGAGCTGTCTTCCTCTCTGTCTCTCCTGTGTCCCTTCACTCTGCCCCGCTACCCACATGTACACGTGCGTAAGAAATCCAGTGACACCAGGTTCAAACAATACTGCTACTACGCCAGTTTTTGCAAAAAGTGAACCACTTGGAGTTAAACTCAAGTTTGAAGCCCAGCTCTGCCACCTACTGGCTGAACGACCTAGGGACAAGAGCTTCACGTCTAAGTTTCCACGTCTGTAAGTTGGAGAACAAAATCCGCACGGGATTTCTGGCTCAGCAGAGGGGAGAGCAGCCAAGAGTAACGAGACCCAGAGCGCACCTGCTCTCACGGGCACACCAAAATCACAACTGTCTGCAGAACAACCATCGATAAAAAAAGACTGTAGAGATCCTCTACAGTTAACGACATGAAGAAGGAACCACGACAAAAGAGGTAGGAAGGATGGACTTTCAGTACAGTCAAATCCCATACCACGTCCCCAGGGCGGACCCAGACTAGGGAGATTCTCCCACAAGAGCAAGAGTTCTGAGCCTCATGTCAGGCCTCCAAGCCCAGGGCTCTGGTCAGATCTCTCCAGAGCAGCTGTTTCTGAAGCCAGTGGGGCTGCAGAAGCCATACCCCGAAGCATTCAGGAGCTTGAACATGGTTGATGGTGGTAGCTCAAGGACCACACCCTGCCCAGTGGCCTACAGGCAACAGTAGTGAGCCACCTCAGGCCAAAGAACTGGGTGGGAACACAGTCTCACCTATCAGCAGACAGACTTTCTAAAGACTGAAGAGCCCACAACTGCCTCTGGGTTCACCCCTCAACATAGCCCAACTCACCAGGCTAAGACCTGGCATGTAAAGCAAGAAAACTACAATTCCCCAATGCAGGCCAGACTGTACCCTGGGACCAGGTGGGCCCTGAGCACTAATAGACCAACACAGCCTTTCAGGACACCCCAGGTCCCAAGCCCAACTGTGTTAGGAACCGATGACCTCAAGCGCTAGGGTCCTTGGCCCAACAGTCAGACTTCAGGACCTAGCTCTGCCTGCCAGTAGTCTGGCCCTAACCCCAGGAACTGGTTTCATCTGTCAGTAGGTGGGCAACAGCCCCAGGGTCTTTGTGACCCTGATTCTGCCCACCAGTGAGCCAGCACTAGCCCTGGGGCCTCCTTGCATTACCACACCCAACCAGACCAGGGGGCCATCCAAGCCCAATGCGCCACAACATAAAGACCCACGCTGCCCTCTTAGGGGGAACCCTAGAACATATAGCTTGCGTAAGGAGAGGAATACACTGCAAGGATGCTTCCTACACAAGGCCACTTCTCCAAGGTCAAGAAATGTAACTAACCTACCACTTACATACAAATAGTAATTCAGACAGAATGAGATGGCAGAGGAAACTACCACTGCTGAAAAGAAAAAAAGGGAAAAGAATGAAATGAGGTGAGTTTAAGAGAACTCTGGGACAACATCAAGCACACTAATATTTGCATTACTGGGGTCCTGAAGAGGGAAAGGGCTCGAGAAAATATTTGAAGAGAGAATAGCTGAAAATCTCCCTAACCTGGGAAGAGTCACCCAAGTCCAGGAAATGCAGAGCCCCCCAAAGAGAAACATAGCAAGACACGTTGTCAAAATGACAAAGATTAAAGCTAAAGAGAGAATACTAAAAGCAGCAAATAACATTAAAAGGGAACTCCCATAAAACTATTAGCTAATTTTTTAGCAGAAACTCTGCAGGTCAGAAGGGAGTGGCATGATACATTTAAAGAGTGAAAGGGAAAACGCAACCAAGAATACTCTACCCACCGAGGCTGTCATTCAGATTTGAAGAAGTCAAAAACTTTAAAGACAAGCAAAAGCTAAAAGAATTCATCACCAAACTAGCTCTATAAGAAATATTAAAGGAACGTGTCTAGTGGAAAAAGAAAAGGCTGCCAGCGTAAATAAGAAAATTATGGAATGAAAAACTCACCAGTAAAGGCAAACATACAGTAAAGGTATGAAATCAGCCTCCCACAAAGCTAGTAGGGAGGATAACAAAAGTAGTAAAGTCATCTCTATCCACAATAAGCAATTACGGGATAAAGCAAACAACTAGATGTAAAATAGCAAGAGTAATTGTAAGGGTGGGGAAAGTACAAATGCAGGGTATTTAAAATGCAGTTGAAAGAGATCAGCAGCTTAATCATATATACATAGAGGCTGCTGTACAAAACTCTCAAGGTAACTGCAAACCAAAATTCTATAATATAAATACACACTGCTACTGCTGCTGCTAAGTCGCTTCAGTCGTGTCCGGCTCTGTGCGACCCCATAGACGGCAGCCCACTAGGCTCCTCTGTCTCTGGGATTCTCCAGGCAAGAATACTGGAGTGGGCTGCCATTTCCTTCTCCAATAAATACACACAAAGGACTCCAAATATAACACTTAAGATAGTCATCAAGTCACAAGAGAACAAAAGAAGGGGGAAAGAAAAGACTTTCAAAAACAAACCCAAAACAACACAATGGCAGTAAGAAAATATATGTTGATAATTACTTTAAGTGCAAATGGTCTAAAGAAAAGACACAGACTGGCTGAATGGACACAAAAAGATGATTCTTGTGTTTGCTGCCTGCAAGAGGTTCCTTTCAAATCTAGGGTCACTCACAGACTGAAAGCGAGAGGAGAAAAGACACACCATGCAAGTGGAAATCAAAAGAAAGCTGGAGTAGCAATACTTACAGATGAAATAGACTTAGAGACTATTAAAAGAGACGACCAATGGATCACTGAAGAAATCAAAAGGAAATAAACACCTAGACACAAATATGAAAGCACAATGTTCCAAACCCCGCGATGCAGCAAAAGCAGTTTTAAGAGGGAAGTTTATAGTGATACAAGCTTATCTCAGGGAACAAAAGTTCTCAAACAACCTAACCTTACACCTAAAGCAACTAAAGAAAGAAGAATGAACAAAACACAAAGTTAGCAGAAGGAAAGAAATCATAAAGATGAGAGCAGGAGTAAATGAAATGGAGGCTACAAAACAATAGGAAATATCAGTGAAACTGAAAGCTGGTTCTTTGAAGAGATACACAAAAATTGCTAAACCTTTACCAAGACTCATCAAGAAAAAACAGAGGCCTAAATCAGTAAAGTCAGAAATGAAAGTTAACAACTGACACCATGGAAATGCGAAGGATTGCAAGAGGCTATTTCAAGCAACTGTGAGCCAACAAAAAGGACAATCTGGAAGGAATGAACAAAGTTAGAAAGGTATGATCTCTCAAGACTGAACCAGGAAGAAAGAAAATATGAACAGACCAATTACCAGTACTGAAATTTGAATCAGTAACTTTAAATTTCCCCCAACAAACAAAAGTCACACATGAATTCTATCAAACATTAGAGAAGAGATAACACTTACCCTTCTGAAACTATTCCAAAAAATTGGAGAGAAAGGAACACATCTGAACTCATTCTATGAGGCAACTGTTATCCTGATAATGAAAATCAGACAAAATTATCACAAAAAAAGAAAATTAAAAACACTTATCACTGATGAGCATAGCTGCAAAAGTTCTCAGCAAAATACTAGCAAACCTACCCCCAACAATACATTAAAAGGATTGTACACCATGATGAAGTGGGAACTATCCAAGGGCTGCAGAGATTTTTTTCAATATCTACAAATCAATCAGTGTGATATACCACATTCACAAACTGAAGAATAAAAACCACAGGATCATCTCAATAGATGCACAAAAAGCTTTTGATAAAACTGAACATCCATTTGATAAAAATTCTCCAGAAAGTGGGCATAGAAGAAACATACATAAACATAATAAAGGCTATACATAGCTTTTCATGGCTAGGTATAGCTAACATCATAGTCAACAGTGAAAAGCTGACAGCATTCCCTCTAAGATCAGGAACAAAACGAAGATATCCATTCTCACCTCTTTTATCCAAGTGTTTTGGAAGTCCCAGCTGCAGCAATCAAAGAAAAAGGAAATAAAAGGAATCCAAACTGAAAAAGAACTTAAAATGTCACTGTTGCAGATGACTGTATATAGAAAGTACTAAAGGCAGGACCACGTTACTGGAGGTCATCAGTGAATTCGGTAAAGTTGCAGGATGCAAAGTTAATATATACGTGTTTGTAATAACCACCCCTAACCCACCCACCACTCCAGAATAGGACTTGGCATTTAGAGAATGCTAACAAAGACGCACCTCTTACCTCCATTTGTTGTGCCAAGTACAAGGAACCCAGGATTCCTGGGGCCCACCTTGACTACTGCCCTGATGTGTATTTTAAACACCATTCACATTTCAAGGGTCTCCTACAAGAGAAGGGAGCGTGCATGCGGAGGGTGCCTGAGCACTCTAATAGGTCTGGCCTTAAAAACCGCACTCTAGGAAGAATGGGGTCAAGAGAAATTATCACAAGTTGACGTGACCCCACGTGGATTCTCCTGGAGTTCTGCCCCAGCATTTTTTGACAGTTCTGACCTCCCAAGGACACAAGATGCCAGTTCACATGTGGAGCAAGCCAAGGCCTTCTACCTGTCCAGTGGGTCACCCTCAGACCCACACTCATGGGCTATCTGCCTTGCACTGAATTTTATCTCACTGAACTATGGGAAAAGATACTGAAAGGGAGTTCCTTCAAACCTCACCAGGCAAGGAGGCCCCAGAAGCCCCTTTATCTCCTGCCTCTCGAACGTTTTTCTTAGGCCCACACCAAAAGAGAGGAGTACCAGCGTACCCAAGGGTACATGACAAGGGTCTTTGGATACTTCCCAGGTTAATGTGGTGAAGCTGAGCTCACCGTGAACCATGAACAGGACCAGGCAAATCAGGAAAGAGCAAGAGAGGCTTTAGTAGGTGAAAATCATGTCCTTGGTATAACCCAGTTTCTTCAGGTTAGGGTGCGCAGCTGTCTGGATCAGGGGTGGTGGGCCACACACCAGGATGAGCGTGGACTCCCCAGGAGGAGGGAGGTGCTCCTTGATCATGTCCTTGGTAATGAAGCCTGAGCTGTACTTCCAGTCTGAGGTTTAAGCATAAAATAGCTGTTGGCGGAGCCAGTTTGCATCCTTGACCCCAGGCCTCCTCCCCTCCCTCCCTTAAGCCTGGGAGCTTTGTTGGCCAAAGCTTAGGTATCTGTGCTGCTGTTTTCTGCAGAAACTTGAGAGTAGAGGATGTGGGTGGGTCCAGGCAGCCCTCTTAAGTATTTACCCCAGATCCCAGGCTCACTGCTGGGATTCTGAGTCCCTGGCTGGTGTCTGCCGGCTGTAAGCACTGACGAGGGTGAACAGCACAGTGAGACAGATGCACCCACGTGTAGTGTGAATCCTGGCAGAGGGAGGGAACTGTGGTGTTTGGGGGCCGGCTCAGTTGCATGGCGCCCTCTGCTGGCCAGAGAGCTCTATGACAAGGCAGGCATAAGTGCTGTGTGGGAGAGGCAGCCTGCCAGCACTGTGAGGGCTCTGCAGGGTGCGGTGTACACTGCGGCTGCTGGGTGCTGGCTGGGGCTGCAGCCGCTGTCTGCGGTTCAACTTGCAAGGACTGCTGTCCTAGGTGAGGTGAATGGTGCCAGGTGAAGGGGTAAGTCTCCATATTGGATGCAGTGAGTGATGACTCTGGGATGCTGTGTGGAGTGGATGCTCAGCGTAACCCAGGGATCCCTCTGATGTCATGGGGCAGTGTGTGGAGTGCCCCTGAGATGCTGGACACCTACCCTCTCCAGCCCTTACAAACAGGTCAGCCCAAATCGTCTCTCCCTCAAATTCCTGCATTTCCCAGTAGGGACATAGCCCAAGGCCTCAGCCATGAAGCTCACAACCAATCAACCGACCCAGGGACTGGTTGGGTCCAAGGTTGGAGCTGACCCATGGTGGGGACAAAAGGGGACCATACCAACAGGAGGCCTGTCCAGTGTGTACCACAGGTTGAACTGCGTTGGATGAGTTCTGGCAACTTCTTCAAGCTCATTTCTCATCAAGATATCCTCCTCTGTCTAGCAAAAAAAAAAAAAGGCAGCATGAGCCGAGCTCCTCCAGGGCATCCTACTTGTTCCCCACACTAAGCACGTGGGTCCGCACAATCCTGTGCCAGTCATCCAGTACTAGCTTGAGTGCTACCTGCAGACTCTGGGGCAACAAGTTCTGCTGAGGCTCCGGCACAACAAACACTCTCTGGTGGAGGGAAGTGGTGGGTGACTGCCCTCCACCTGGAAGGCTGTGTCTGAGCACTGGGCATCCCGGCCCAGCTCCTGCGTCCACCTTGAGTGCCAGGCAAGGCAAAGCCAGGAGAGCTACCGCAGAGGAAGGCAGAGGCTGTAGCCTCCACTAGGGAAAGTGAGCAAAGCCAAAAGATCTGTTGCAGGCTCAGAGATTTGCTGCACACGAGTCCTGGACCTTAAAACTCGTCACAATCCTTGTCCTAACAATTTCACATCTAGGATTCTGTTTAAGAAAATAATCTAAGTGTGATCGAGCCTAGGCACAGTTACTCATCACTGTATCATTTATAACCATGAAAACTGAGAGTAGCCTGGAAAAGGAAATTTAGTAAATGATGGTACAACTTGATATAGACTGATAAAAGTATTTACAAAGTAATAATCAGAAGAAAATGCCTGTGAGGTAACACTGAGTGGAAAAAAATGAAAAACTATAATTGTGACTATACCTCACGTATAGGACAAAGACAAAAATATGAAGTAAATTATTTATATGCTTCTGTATTTCCTGAAATTTCCACTAAAGGCATCTATGATTTTATATTGGGGAAAAGCACAGAACTATGTATTAAAGAAGGAAAGCTTAGTGCTTATGGTTGGTTGGGGAGACAGTTAAAAAAAAAACAAACACATAAACAAATGGAAAAACAGGCCTAGACTCAGTTTCTCTGGCTGCCAGCGGCCCTGCTTGAGCCCAGAAGCCCTTCCACAGCCACAGGCACAGATTAGCATGAGCTCAGTGAGCAGGGAGGGGCCGCAAACAGTGGAACATTATTTCCCTGTTCAGGCCTGCTCAGCAGAACTGACCTGGTTGGCGAAGACGAGGGACATCACGGTCTTGTCACTGGGCCTCCTGGTGACGCAGCGGATGAGCTGCAGCATGGGTGTGATCCCTGGAACACAGTGAGCACGCAGGCCGGCTTCCCCTCCCCCTCTGATGCCCGCCGTCCCTGCTCAGCAGCAGCTTCACAGGTTCCCTTGATCTCGATTACTTTTCTCACTTCTGTGCCCAGAACTCAACGTGCAGAACTGCCCTTCATCTTGGTTTCTCTTCTAACCCAACAGTCCATCAAAAGCCCTTCTCACTTTCACACAGCAGCATCGGCTTTGAAACTGGACTGCATTTTACGTCCCGCTCCCTCACTGTCTGAGCTTTTTAGTGTCCTCATTTGTAAAACAGAACCAATATCAAGTAAATGTGATTGTTTTTTTTAATGCCCATTATGGTGCCTGGCGCATAGTAGTTCACATTACATGATTGTTCTCATCTGTCAGGCATTCATTTTCAAGGGATAGGGAGTGTCAGGCTTGAATAGGATCCAGGAGCCCTTGGGAGCCCATGTGTGGGCCAGCCCAGCCTGCCCCCCAGACTCACCTTAGAAGCTCCAGGGGCTCCTGGTGTAGCCCCCATGTTGGTTAAGGGGAGCAGGGCATCCAAGGTCAGAGTCAAGAACTGCCATTGACTTTGCATCCCCATTCCAAACAGCCAGGGAAAGAATCTCTTACATCGCCTCTTCCAGGACCATGACTCCAAAGTGAGAAAGGTCTCAGGGTTCACCCTGTGGATGAAGCCCCCAGTAGCCCCTTACCTGTGCCCCCAGCAATCATTCCCAGCTGATGCACCAGTTTAGTTTCAGGCTCACTCGTTTTGTATGGTTTGAATACAAACTTCCCTGAAATCACAAGAGGGTACTTCTCATGTCTACAACTTGCACGAACATCATCTTGGGCCTCCTCAGCCAGCCCTGGTCCACCAGGGCCCAAAGCGGGAATAGAGCTGGGGCATTCTTGGGGAGTAACTATCTTTTCTCCTGAGGAAGGAGGAAGGCATGCTGAAGATAACATGGAGCCTCACAGAGCACTCTCACCCAAGCTAGTGAATGAGTAAGTGATGAGTGTGTGAGTAAATGGATGAGTGTGTATTCCTTCCACCCATCAACGCTTTATCCACTTTTCAGCAACAGCCAAGTACCTTTTGTGTATCAGGCATTGTGCAGGAGAAACAGTGATGAGGAAATACCAAATCACCTCTTTACCTTCATGAACCTTACAATCTCATAAAGTGGGTATGTGAATGAACGTATGAAGACTTCAAGGACAAGAGCATGTGACTCAAATCTTAGGCGTTTTCTAGAATGATGCAACAAGAGCGGGGATATTCCTCCCAGCTGGAGGCCTAGTGTGAAGCTCCCAGTACCTGACCCATGATAGAACAGGCTCCCAGATGGCCCTTGAAAAAGGATGGTGTCCCCAATTTTCATGTTCTCCAAGTACTGAGTCATCTTCCCCCCTTCTGGGTGATTAGGATGCACATTTTTGAAGTAGATCTGAAAAATAAAGCAGCACAGTTTTCACACCTTTAGACCCGAGACTGCAGCCACATACAACTCAGGAATATATTTGCTACCAGAAACTGTCAGGAGCAAATCCACTGTGCTCACGGTTGCTCTGAGCAACCCCTGAAGACTTCACTAGGGCGACAGCTTCACTGTTAAATGCCACCGCCAGGAAGCCCTGTCCAGCGCATGCACCCCTTCTCCACCCACTGCCCTGAACAGGCTTGCGACAGTGAGGCAGCTGGATGTGGCAGGCATCCTTTACCTTGATGACTAAGTCCACAAAGCCTAGGTCGTCATCACTGGACACAGGCGTGTAAGCCCTGACCACCAGAACACCGTCAATTTCGGCCAAGAGATGAACATAGTTACCTACAGAAAAGACACCACATGTTAAGACTGAGCAGGGCCAGCCTAAACAGGACCCAGGGTTTCTCTAAAGCAGCGGTCCCCAACCTGTTTGGCACCAGGGACTGGTTTTGTGGAAGACAAATTTTCCACAGACCAGGGCAGAAGAGTGGTCTGGGGATGATTCAAGCTCATTGCATTTATTGTGCACTTTATTTCCATTTTGTGGCAATCTCAGGATATTCCACCGTGACTTTAGGGCTAGGATTTGGGTTCCTATGGGAATCTAATGCCGCTGCTGATCTGACAGGAGGCGGAGCTCAGGCAATAACGTGAGCAATGGGGAGCGGCTGTAAATAGACAAAGCTCCACTCGCTGGCCTACCGCTCACCTCCTGCTGTGCAGCCCGGGTCCTAACAGGCCACAGACCAGTACCTGATCATGGCTGGGGAGTCCTGCTCTAAAGGGTTGAGCTTACAGGGGTGAGGGGGTGCACAGTGTGGCAGGGTGCATGGGAGGAGGGCCAAGAAGGGAAGGAGTCCAAGCCCAGGATGCCTGGATCCTAGGCCTGCCCTTATTACCACATGTGCAACCCTGAACAAGTCACTTCACCCCATACACCTGCCCTGACTCTGTCATTGTGCTTACTGTGTCCAAGTACTCTGTGGAGCAGGAGGAGCTAACTAAAGTTGGAGGCTGAGTATTAAAAATTATAGAAAAGTGTTTCGTTTTTAAAGCAAAACATGCTGCCTTCATAAAGTCATTTCTTCCTAGATTGGATGTATCCCTGGGGTCTATGAATCACAGCCCTCATCTGTATCCTGCTGCCTGGGATGGAGCAGGCCTGGGCTCACAGGTATGTGGAGCCTCAGGATTTAGAGATCCATAGACCATGAGTTCCAGCAGAAGCACTGTCTCCCTGGCCCATGGCTCTGCTGAAGGGCAGAGTGAAGTTTTGAACCACATAATTCTGCCTCTCCGAGGTAGACATGAGCAGACCACGGTGGCCAGAGTCCTATGGATTCAGCAACACATGATGAGCTGGGCCACTCAGGTTTCTGTTGGATCCAACCTGGGAGACTTAAGTGACTAAGGCAATAGTGGTGAGGTCAAAAGCTGCAATCAAGAGATGGCAAGAGGCAAGGGCAAGAGGAAGTTATGTGCCAGAGTATCTGAGGGAGGAGAAGCCGTGTGTGCACAGGACAACGGAGAATATGCAGACAGAAGCAGAGATCCAGGGGGAAGGAGGAGAAGGATGGAGGGGGCATAAACCAACGGCTTTGAGGGGCCCTAAAGCCTGACTATGGGTTATGAAAGAACAGGCTTAGGATGGATAGACAACAAGGACTTACTGTATAGCACAGCAAACTATACTTAATATCCTGTGATAAGCCATCATGCGAAAGAATATGAAGAAGAAGATATAAAACTGTCACTTTGAAATTAACAGAACATTGTAAATCAACTTTACTTCAATAAAATTTTAAAAAGGACTAGCTCAATGTCTCTGGCTATGGCCTGGTTGGTCACCAGGGATACCCAGGAATAAACACCTGCAGCAGCTTCTTGCTGAGAACTCATTTGATGCTAGAAACCTCAGACAGGCTCTTTCAGATGCAGACAACCTGGGCCTGGCATGGCAGCAACCTCAAAGAAAATGGGTCCACAACTGGTCCCCATCTCTGACCAGCTTCATTTCAGCGGAGCTGGGATGCATGAGCACTCCCTGAGTCTTTGTAGCCAACTCTCCCAGAAGCCTCTAAACTACGTTTCCCACTAACTGTGCACTGCCCACACCAGGACTGAGGAGAGTGGGTCATGGCAGTTTCTAAGAAATTCTACTTCTCAAAGGTTTTCATTCTTTAGCTTTCTTGCCAATAGGACTGGCCTCAGAGGCCAGGCAGAGGGCTGGAAAGCAAGCTGACACTCAGCTCTTAGGGCTGAAGAAGAGAGGAAGAAGCAAGGAGGCTCAGGGGCCAGGCTGACTGCCTGGTGGGTCATTTCCTCACTTGAAGAGGTGACGTCAAGGTTCTGTCCCCTGCGCACAGGACAAGCAGGCTCTGGATGAGGATCTCCACCAGGAAGGCAAACAGCACTAGCAGTTTGTACAAAGTTTCAGGCTCTGGGCCTGGCAGACACTAAGACGGACTCAGCCAGCTGGTGGTGGTACAGATTGGCGTTGCTGTGCTCAGTTGCTCGGTCATGTCCGATTCTGTGTGACCCTATGGACTGTAGCCTGCCAAGCTCTTCTGTCCATGGGATTTTCCAGGCAAGAATACTGGAGTGGGTTGCCATTTCCTACTCCAAGGGATCTTCCTGACCCAGGGATCAAACCTGCATCTCCTGCATTGGCAGGCGGCTTCTTTACCACTGTGCCCCCTGGGAAGCCTGGTGGTACAGATTAGAAACCGTATTAACTCGGAACCCTAGGACTGTTCAGGCTCGTACCCACAATGGGTACCTCTGTGTGTGCATGGGTCTGAAGCCCCTGCTGAGAATCCATGTAGTGGGGTGGGGGGAGGACACCAATTTCCTCCTGCCTCTCCAAACATTCAGGGCCTTTCTCCCTACAGTAGGGGAACATCAATTCCTCTCATCCCTCCCAAGTGCACAGCACTTTACAGTTTGAATTTCACATCCATCCATCACTTCTCACAATACCACCAGTGGCAGACAGGCCTGGGAAGCCCCATTTTATAGACAGAGGCTCAGAGAGGTGAGGGACTTGCCTACACTTGCCCAGCAAGGAGCTGACAATGGGATCTTAGACATTCTGACTCTAGAGTCGCTTCTTTTCAATGCTCATCACAGTATCAGTGCTATGTCAGCCCACATGGAACAATGAGAAGGGGAATGGACTGTCCCCAAGCCCATCTCCCCAGCTCTCTGAGCTTATGTGGCTCAAGCAAGGTAGCAGGGTAACCTCTGCACCTCAGCCGAGTTTCTGATGGGAGCAGAGTGCCTGCAACACCCAGGTCCCGGTGGTGACAAAACCCCACTCACCTACAGGAAGCCCTAAGGCATGGTCCAGGGAAGGCAGTCCAAAGCGAAACCTCCGAGTGTTGTGGCTAATTTGCTGATAAAGTAGAGACAGGCTCTGTCAGCTTTCTGGAAGTCTTGCTGGGCAGCTCAGATGCCTGGGAAAGGAGCTCTCCACACACATACACAGACATGTGTATGCTCTGGAGAGCAAACCAGGGGCCACGAATGCCCACCCCACTGCCCTGGCCTCCCCAGCCACCACATGCCCCACACCTTGTCTTCCTCTCACATCACCCCATCCCCATCCCTGACAGCAGAGGGGGAGGGCTGCCCCATCACCTCTTTCTCAATCAAAGGCAGTGGGTACTTGGTATCAGAGTTCTGTAAGGTGATGTGACGACTCTTCATCACGTTCTTGCTCTTCAGGGCAAGCAGGAGCACAGTGATCCCAATAACAGTGACAGCAAAGAGCAGGGACGGGTCCTACCGGACACAATGTGAGCAGGCCCCTCAGGTCCGGCCTGCCTTGGGCAGGACAGCCCTCAGGCTCGGCGGAACCCTCTCCACACCAAAGGCATGTGTGAAGCTGGACTGTGCCTGAAACTAGGCAGAAGTAAAGGTGCCAGAATGGAAGGCGGGCTGAGCCTCCGGCGGACCTGAGTGTGGGGAGGGGCCAGCTGCAGATCAGACTAGCTGGGAGGTGTTAAACTCCCAGCCAGATGGCCCAGGAGTGCTAATGTCACCAGAACTTTCAAGCCCATCTATCTCTATTTTGTCTACAGTCTAGGGTGCAAGCCCTGGAAGTCTCTCCCTTGAGGTGGAGGGGGACTTCTAATACACAATTCGGAATGAAGGCCTCAATCCTCAGGGACAGAGCTAAAGAGGGGGGATTAGCTGTTGATATCTAAGAGGTATAGGTCTCCCCTCCCCTATTCCCTCCTTCCAGGTCCAGCTAAGGCAGAGGTAGGGGTGGGGTTAGTACCCCCGGTGCCAGAGCTGCTCCAGGTCTTTGCTCAGAATCCACCAACTCCCACCCTTAGCAAGAGTGTCCTTGCTCACAACCTGCCAACTCCCACCCTACCCACCCTTAGCAGAAGTGGACATAAATCTTTAAGTTGAAGGGTTCAGAGATAAAGGAAGTTATATGCACACACAAAAGGAAAAAAAGAAAAAAACAGATGGAACCAGTTGAGACCACAATGGCAATGAATCTGACCTCCAGCAGACCCTGAGTCCTCATTTTGCTATATGAGCATATTAAATGACACACCTATTAGTAGCTGGGCTTCCCTGGTAGCTCAGCTGGTAAAGAATCCACCTGCAAAGCAGGAGATCACTGTTTGATTCCTGGGTCAGGAAGATCCCCTGGAGAAGGGATAGGCTGCCCACTCCAGTATTCTTGGGCTTCCCTTGTGGCTCAAAGAGTAAAGAATCTGCCTGCAATGCGAGAGCCTGGATTTGATCCCTGGGATGGGAAGTTCCCCTGGAGGAGTGCATGGCAACCCACTCCAGTATTCTTGTCTGGAGAATCCCCACGGACAGAGGAGCCTAGTGGGCTCACAAAGAGTAGGACATGACTGAGCGACTAAGCACAGCACAGCACTGGTAGCCAGGACCAGACATTAAGGACCAAAAATGGAGAAAAAGGGGGTAGCACCCCACTCCCTCATAAAAAGCCCTGCCCCTTTCCCATAGACTAATGCATTTTATCCTTGTTACCCTTTAAATACACACTGCCAGGTGGGCAAGGAGTTGATCTGTGAACTTAGTTCCCTCTTCTCCATTCTTTGGCCACTGAATCAAGCTTGTGCCTTATACTCGCCTACGCAAACCCGAGTGGAAAAGGCACTCCCTGCCACCAAGTGAGGGCCCCAACTGAATTCCCTAACAGCTGATTTGGGATACTCCTTTACCTTAGCACCCAGGATACACCCACACCCTTCGAGGCAAGCCAGTGAGGCCTTGGCACTCACCTGCCAGGGACTCCGCGGGGCTCCCGCATCCGTCCCCCACCCTGCCACCCCTCCAGCGAGAGTCCCGCCGGCAGGTGGATTTGGGAAAGGTCCTCCCGGCCCTCTTCTCGCGCTGGGAGATCCCCGCCCCGCACCGGGCCTTCTCAGGCTCCGCCCCGCCCAGTGCCGGCCCCTCCTGGGCCCGGCCAGGGTGACAGCGTCTCCGGGCTCCTCAAGGCCTGCGGGGTCCGGGGGACTCTGCCCGGCTCCCGCCCTGGCTTCTCTGGCCGCTTCCCGCCAGGCCCCCTGATGCTGGGAACCCACCCGGAACCAACCGCTGAACATGTCGGAGGGGCGCTGTCTGGGAGGCGGGAGGACTCCGGGGACAGGAGCTAGGCCTGGAAACGGGCACCCAGGACGGGCGGTGGGGCCCTCTGTCGTCCCCACCCTGAGGGCCAGTGTTCCGAAGCTTCCTTCTCGCGGGATTCCGGCTCTGCTCCAGCCCTGTCCCCAGGACCCCAATCCAGGGGCTTCCAGGGCGGAGCTGAGGCCCCGCCCTGGGAGCGGGGCCTGCCTCGCTCCTCGTTTAACATCCCTTGTTTATTACGTGGCTGCCTCTGCATCCTGGTCCTCTGCCGGACACGCTGAGCAGCTCTGGTGGAGAACTTCCTCTACTTGCTTGTTTATACAAGGCAAGGCTGGAGGAAGGCTCTGCTGGTCTAAGAAATGGGAATCCACTCCAATTCAGAAAGCACAGAAATACATACAGCAGACATCCATAATGAGCTCCTACTCTGAGCCTTGTCCTTGACCAGCTGTTTGGAGGGGGCAGGCGGTGATTGAGTTAAAGAGGACAAAGCATTCATTCATTCTTTGTTGGGAGAGATGATTGGTACCCAACGCAAGCCCAAAGAGGGTACAGAATGGCAGGCGTAGATAGCTTTAGGGGGACTTCACAGCAAATTTCAGAACCTTGGTGGTCCTCTCCCCCCATCAATTCTCCCATCACCAGTGGCAAGGGTGAATCCTTGCCTCCAGGGCCTGAGTAAGACAGAGAAGCCAAGAAATGGACTCCACTCCCAGCCCCACACACCACCACAGGCACATGCATAATGGAAGCCTCCCCACCCCAACACCTGCAGGTGCCAGCATTTCACTGTCAGACACTTTAATTTTTGGCAGTCTATTAGACAAGAGCCCAGTTTTGGGCCCTGGAAGGGGTCCGCCTTCCTGCAACAAATGGCGACTCTGATGGGATTCTTCTTCGCTGAGACTGACATCCTGACCACTCGGGGTACTCAGGGGCCAGCTTGCCTGCCAATGGACCAGACCCAGCGGCCTCAACTGAGACCCTTTTGTCCCTGGTCTCCTCCTGATGCGGACAACTGGCCAGAGTGCCCTGACCGGAAGGAACAAGAGACTTTATTGACCTCTCTCCCCTTCCCTCTCTCTTTCCTCTCCTTAACCCTTCCTATCCTTCCCTGTTTTTCTAGTCCCCCAGTCCTGGATGCAGGAATCTGGTTGAACGGCCCTCAGCCTGAGCTGAGGACTGGAGACAGATCACCTCCTCTTGGCAGAGAACTCGAATTCTGGTTCTGGTCTGTTCTGATTTCTGGTAGGGCCGAGTTCCAGTCCTCCCTTCCCTGGAGGCCCAGGGAAAAGTCCCATAACGCCTGGGTATCTGTAGGTGGGAGGAGACATCTATAAGGCCACCCCTTTCGCGCCCCCCCACCCCGGCCTCCTCCCCTTTCTTCTTTCAACATGGCTTCCTTTCCTCCCTTGAAACCTTTGATGTTAGTACTTGGATCTGAAGTTCTGTGTCTCTATAGGAGGTTTTCTGAGAGACTATATTCTTGTATTTAAGGGCTTCCCTGGTGATGCAGAGGTTAAAGCGTCTGCCTGCAATGTGGGAGACCTGGGTTTGATCCCTGGATCGGGAAGATCCCCTGGAGAAGGAAATGGCAACCCACTCCAGTACTCTTGCCTGGAGAATCCCATGGATGGAGGAGCTTGGTGGGCTACAGTCCATTTGTCGCAAAGAGTCGGACACAACTGAGTGACTTCACTTTCACTTATTAATTGCAAAATGATGGCTTGTGAACTAGTTTCATTACCTAATTACTAAGGAGGTTGAACATCTTACTTTTTTTTCTCATGGAGTTTCTTTCTTTGAAAAAAAAAATGATGCCTGCTTATGACTTTTGCCCATCTTTGTATTGAGTTGTCTTTTTCTCGCTGATTTTTAGGAGTCATATATATTTTAGAGATTGCTTCTTTGCCAATTATATCAGTTACAAATATTTCCTCCTGGTCGGCAGCTACTCTTCCTTCTTTTCTTCCATAGTGCTTTTTCTTTCTCCCTCCATCTTTGGATATAGAAGTTTGTAATTGTACTGTGGTCAAATGTATCAAGCTTCAATCTTTTTCCCTTTATGGTTAGTGCTTTTTGTGACTTATCTATTGCTACCCAAGGTCAAGATATTCTATATTTTCTCTGGCAAGACTTAAAGTTTTTTCCTTTTAAGTTTTTCAATCACCCAGAATTGATTTCTGTGAAATTAAACGATGTGAAGTAGGGATCCAGTTTAATTTTTTCTATATGGATTATGCATTGTCTTGGTAACATTTATTGTATTGCTTGTACCTGATCACTAACCTGCAATGCCACCGCTGTCAAATATCAGTTGTTACATATTTATGAGTCCAGTTCTGGCCTCCCTGTTCTCTTACATTAATCTAGTTGCCCATCTCCTGTGACAATGCCATAGTTCTCTAATTTCAATAGTTTATAACAACTGTTTATATCTTTTACTCTTATTTGGGTTTCAGTTCAAATATTACTTCCTTAGAGATGCCTGTTCCAATGCCCCAATTTAAGGATATGTACATATTACATTCTATTCATAGCTGTTACTCTGGTTTGTAGCTGCTATTTCTGAGTATTTGTTAAATGTCTGACTCACATTAGTCTGGAAATCCCACTATGGCAGAAATTTTGTGTCCCCAGGGCTTAGTACAGTGACTGTCACGCAGATAACATTTAATAAACATTTAACAAAGGAGTGAATGCATCCATCTCTGCCCTGTAGCATTTAGCACACTGCCTGACACAGAGTAGATACTTATAAATACAATGCACAGTAGATGCTCCAGAAATACTGGAGAAAGAACCAATCCTTTCCAAAAGTACTCTGTATGCCTTGCTTGCTTAATTTGTCTCTGTAAGATGTATCACCAGGTGATAAACTACATATCTTACCTACTAGCCTACTGTCTTTCTCTTCCTGCCAGGATATAAGCTCCATGAGGACAGGATTTACTTTGCTTTAACTCCTAGAACAGTGCCTAGGATTTATTGCATGAATGAATGAATGAACTTCATTTTTTCCTTTGATTCAATTAAAAGTCTTTATTGGCTTTGGAATCTAAAGATGCCTCGCTTTGTTTTATGGCTTTCTTAGTGTTTTGCCTTTACCCTCTAGTCTCTCTTCTCATGTTCCCTGCATAGCATGGTCTCTCTGTGTGACCAGAGGGGAAGATGGCACATCTTGCTTTCCTTAATCTTGGGGCAGGATGAACGTGAAAGTGTTAGTCACTCAGTCGTGTCTGACTCTTTGCAACTCTATGGACTACAGCCCACCAAGCTCCTCTCCAGGCAAGAATACTTGAGTTGGTAGCTATTCCCTTCTCCAGGGGATCTTCCAGACCCAGGGATCGAACCCGGGTCTCCTCCATTGCAGGCAAATTCTTTATTGTCTGAGCCACAAAGGCAGGCATTTATCTGGGCTCCCAGTAATTTCAAGAGGGTGATGATTCCGCTATCTCCTCAGCTCTTCTACATGCTTTTTATGGGTCCCTCAGATGCTCATGTGCAGCCAGATTTTGGTTCATCTTCTACTCATTTCCTGAAATGGACCATGAGCACATGTCTCACTCCCTACATCCCCAGCTTGGTAAGAGAGCCCAGCAAAGAGAAGCCCCTCAGCAAGTGTTAGCTGGAAAAAAAAAGAAAGAATGAACATCCGTTGTCACTATTTGAGCCTGTGTAACAGTACCGAGCCTCTCACATTGCTGAGAATTCCCTGGGGTAAACCGGTGCTCTGACTAAGTTGACGTTTGGAGTATGTGCTTCTTAAATCACCAGCTTGTTGTGGGGTTTTCATTAGCTTTTAACTTTGAAAATGATTTATTTCTATTTTATCCTTTGAACAAATGAACAACTCTGGCCATTTTAAGCTTAAACTGTGGTAGGCTCAGTAAGAGTCACCCAAATGTACCACATCCCAATCCTGCCTAATGCTGCCTTATAGCTGCAGTGAAGTTAAAGATTTTGGGTTAAGACTTTCCTGGACTGTCTCATGGGCCCACACAATCATGATATTCTTTATAAGAAGGACACAGGAGGGAATTCCCTGGTGGTTCAGTGGCTAAGACTCCATGCTTCCAATGCAGGTCTGGGTTTGATCCCTGGTGAGGGAATTAGGTCCCACATCCTGCAACCAGGGTCCTGCATGTCACAACTAAAAGATCTCGTATGTCACAATTAAGACCCAGCACAGCCAAATAAATAAATAAATATATATATATATTTTAAATAGAAGGACATAGGAAGGGACAGATAAGAAGGTGATGTGATGCCAGAAGCTGCAACTGAAGTGACCTATTTTGAAGATGGAGGAATGGGCCAGAAATCAAAGAACACAGGCACCACTAGAAGATGAAAAGGGAAAGGATTTTCCCCTTGAGCCCTTTGAAGGAAGTATCTCTACTGATATCTTGACTTTAGCCCAGTGAAACTGATTTTATAACTCTGGCTTCTAGAACTGTAAGGGAGGGACTTCCCTGGTAGCAGAGTGGTTAAGAATCTGCCTTTTAACACAGGGGACACTGTTAAGATCCTACATGCCATGGGGCAAACCTGAGCACTGCAGCTAGAGAGGTCACGTGCTCAAGAGCCCACATGCCACAATGATCGAGCCCACACACTGCAACCACTGAGCCCGCAGGCCTCAGTGAAGGCCCTGTGTGCTGCAGCTAAGACCCAGTGCGGCCAAATGAATATTAAAAAAAAAAGAACTGTAGGAGGATAAACTTGTGCCGCTTAAAGCCAGTAGATTTGTGGTAATTTGTTACAGCAGCAATGGGAAACTAATACACTGAATGAACTATGGTTTTGTCTCTTGTTATTCAGGTGCCAAGTTGTGTTCAACTCTGCAACTTCACAGTACTGCAGCATTCCAGGCTTCCCTGTCACTCACCATCACCCAAAGTTTGCCCAAGTTTGCATCCATTGAATCAGTGATGCCATCCAACCATCTCATCCTCTGTCCCCCTCTTCTCCTTCTGTCTTCAATCTTTCCTAGCATTAGGGTCTTTTCCAATGAATCAGCTGGCCAAAGCTTCAGCTTCAGTCCTTCCAAAGAGTATTCAGGGTTGATTTCTTTTAAGATTAACTGGTTTGATCTCCTTGCTTTCCAAGCACTCTGAAGAGTCTTCTCCAGCACCACAGTTCAAAAGCATCAATTCTTCAGTGCTCTGCCTTCTTAATTGTGCAGCTCTCATCTTTGTACATGAGTACCAGAAAGACCATAGCCTTGACTATATGGACATTTGTCAACAAGTCTCTTAGGACTTGTTCATTTATACTTAGATTTACTTAAAAATATACTTCCTGTAATTTGGATAAGAGAAGGCAGGAGGTGGCACTCCCTTCTGATCCTGATGTTCTCCTTGCTCTAATTATGGGTATTTTTTTTTAATCTTAGCAGCCTCCTGCTGCCTGGCCAAAACTTCAACTTGTTGTCTCTGCCAGGCCACGTGAGCAGCTCACCCATTCCACCACTTCTTCTGCACCCTGGCCCTCTCCTGTCCTCTGTGCATTGTCCAAGTGTCATCCTGAACAAAGGACCTTGGCAGGCAAATTTAGTTGACTAGGGTGAACTTTATAAGTGAACACAGATGGAGAACTCAAGCACTCAACCATGACCTAGGCAGAATATTACTTGAATTGGAGTTTCTTTGGTTTTCCTCTTCAAGGATTTTAAACTAAAGTATATTGATCCTGGGCTTCCCTGGTGGAGCTCTGGTAAAGAATCCACCTGCCAAGCGGGAGGCCTGGGTTCGATCACTGGGTGGGGAAGATCACCTGGCGAAGGAAATGGCAACCCACTCAGTATTCTTGCCTGGGAAATCCCCTGGACAGAGGAGTCTGGTGGGCTATAGTCCATGGAGTCGCCAAAGAGTTGGCTATGACTGAACAACCAAATAGCAACAATATTTATGCTACCTGATCAGAATCCAACACCAGCCCTGCAAATGGACATAAAGCAATGGTAACGCTTTGCTTTCTGGAATGTTTCAACCTAGACTTGTAGAACAGGAATGTGGCACGAAAAACTTGGCAAACTCCTGGCAATTTGGGGCTGACACAGGCCTGATGGGATAAGATTTTATAAAGACAAAAGGCTTAAGACCTTGGGAGTGACCAGAATTTGCCAAAAACACTATCTTTGGGAGGAATCAAAAGAATAGCTTGAGACAGTGTCATGAAATAAATCATGGACACAGAGAACAGATATGTGGTTGCCAAGTGGGAGGGGGTTGGGGGTAGGATGGAGTGGAAGGTTGGGGTTAGCAGATGTAAGCGTTTATACGTAAAATGGATGAACAACAAGGTCTTACTATATAGCACAGAAATCTATATTCAATATCCTATGATAAACCAAAATTGGAAAAGAATATAAAAAAGAATGTATGCATAAAACCAAATCACTTTGCTGTATAGCAGAGATTAGCACAACATTGTATATCAACTATATACTTCAGTTAAATATATATATATATAGAGAGAGAGAGAGAAAATGAAAACATTTCAAAAAAGGAGACTAGCTTGAGGAGTCCTTTTCTTGTTGTTCCTCCCACACCCAGAAGAATCCTCCCTGAGCAGCTTTGTGGGCAGAGCTTCACCAATGATGCTAGTCAACCCCCCAATGTTTATAACAGTTGCTTCAACTCTTCCCAAACAGCATCTGTTGTGGTGGGGCTGGGGTAGAGCCTCCAGAAGGTAGTGTGTGATTGTGAGTTCACAGCTTGGGCTGTGGAGACAATAGGGAGTAACTAGGACAGCAAATGAAGCTTCCAGGGGTGGAGTTCCACCTACACAGACAGGTGTGGCTGCCTGCCCAGGCTGGGAGCCTCAGACCTGTATTAGGAGAAAGGCTGGTCTCCAGCAAAGGAGAAGGGGAAAATGTCCCAAAGAAAGATATGGAAGACGGCATTCCCGTCTCCTAGTTGAATACAATCAGCAATTTCTGTGTTTTTTTTTTTCTTTTTTTGAAAGCAATAACAAGTGAAGATGGAATAAACCAGGCTAAAGCTTCCATTCTGAGAATCATGATAGCACATTCTTTCTCATGGAACTGTAGGGTTTACAAAGCACTTCCCAGAGTGGAAGATATCCCTCTGAAATTATTGTGGTCCTTTTATGACCACTTTAGTTTGGAAAAAAGAACCTCCAAGAGATTCCATGTCTTGTGTAAGGTCACAAAGCTAAGACACAGGCCACGTTCCTGAATGTAGGTCTTTCCCCTATACCACGGCAACCCATGATACAGTCAATGCACAAAAAGCATTTTGTTCATGAGCCATACAAACTTAAACTCAATTCCTGACTTCAAATTTAAAGAAACCTTCCCTTTTTCAGCTGCCAAACTGAAGCCCAGAAATGTCAAATGATGCTTTAGGAGAAAGGACTATAATTGGGTCATTAGTACTGAGATTTCAGTCTTTCCGAGCCTGCAGTTTGATTAAGAGCAAGTGTAAGTTTATTCCATTGAGGAAGAGAACTCAGATGGTACAGAAGTGTAGAAAGGCATCTTTTTTCTCTGCCTTCCCTCCTGTTACCATGTGTCACCTGCCATGTTCCCATCTAAGTTCTCTTCCCCTCTGATCTGCTAAGGAACATTGCCCAGCAATTCTTCCATCTTTTCCTTTCAATATCAGTTCCTTCTCTCTGCTTGACAATTCCTGGCAGAGTACATGTGTTCTGAAATTTTTCTCATGTTAAAAAAACTGGTGGCCCAGTGGTTGAGAATCTACCTGCTAATGCAGGGGACACACCTCTAGAGCCCTCAAGCTACAACTACTGTGTTCACATGCTGCAATTGCTGAAGCCCGTGCCCAACAACAAGAGAAGCCACTCAATGAGAACCCTGTGCACCTCAATAGAGAGTAGCTCCCACTCTCTGAAACTAGAGAAAACCCATAGGCATCAATGAAGACCCAACATAGCCAAAAATAAATAAATCAATTTTTTAAAAAGTGATAAAACCTTCTCTTGACTTCCATACCTACATTGAGATGCTGTTCCACTTCTGAGTTTCCAGTTACAATAAAATTTCTTGAAGGAGTTACCTGTACACGTCATCTTCAAATCTGTGTATCCAATTCTCTCTTGAGTCTACTCCAAAAAAGCTTTCACTCTCACCACCATTGTTGAAATTTCAATATGCCAGTGGTCCGAAACCTAATGATCAGTTCTCCATCAATTCCTTCTCATTTCTACCCCCTGTAAACATCGAAGTGCTCCAGAACTCAAATCTCAGCTTCCTTGGCGATCTTGTCCTTTGACAGTTTAAATGTCAACAATATGCTTATTCTACATACACAGCCTGGATCTTTCCCCCTGAACTCCATGTTCATATATTCAGCTGTCCACTTGATATTTCCTCTTGAATGGCAATAGGCAATTCAGACTTAATGTGATCAGATATAAAGTCACAATTCTCCCCCACAATCCTGTGCCTTATAGCCATCTAAGGAAGTTATCTCAGGAGGAGAATACCCGAGATCAAAATAGTCATATGTAAATAGTTTAGATGCTTTCTTTGCCATGTTGGTTAGTGTACATTGTTCAAAACATCTCGTTTCAGGAAATGGCAGCATTGTACTTCAGTTGCTCAGGCCAAAACCACTGGGGTCATTTTTTACTTCTCCTTTTATACCTTAATTCTATTTCTCTGGAAGTCGTGTTGGCTCTTAGTTCAATGTCTGTCTACTTCTCACCATGTCCACTGCTTCTACTCAGATGTCAGTTTTTTACACTGGTTATTGCAATAGTCTCCCAACTGATCTCCTTGCTTTGTCCCGTGCCTTCTCCCAGGGGTCTAGTTTCAACATAGGAGCAAGAGTGAACTTGTTTAAATGGGTTGAGGCCCTGCTTCTCCAGTCGATGTCTTTTCACTTGGAGAAAAACTATAAAACCCAATGTCTTTTCACTTGGAGGAAAACCCAATGTCTTTCCGCTAGCCCATAAGGTCCCACACAAGCTGCCTTCCCTCCAGCGTCTCTGATCTCCCTGGGTTCATGCCTCTCCTGGCTACTGACCTTCTGGTGGGTTTCGGTATGTCTCAGACATGCTCCCACCTCAGGTCTTTAGCACTTGCCATTCTCAGTGGCTAGAATGCTTTAGTCTCCAGATATCTACCTAGCCTTCACCCTTACCACCTTCAGATCTTTTCTCAGATGTGTCCTTATCAGTTTTCCCTGGACCATAGATTTTTTAAAATTGCAAACATTCTTCTATTTTGCATTCACTATCGCTCATCCCTGATTTATTTCACTCTATCATTTATTACCAACTGCTATATATTTTTTACTTCTTTATTATCTGCCTCCCCATCTCCACTAGACTTTTGTCCATTTTGCTCACTGAAGTATCCCTTGTGACTAGATACCTGATGCAGATAGAGCCACTTACAAATGTTTGTTGATTAAATGAAGAGATAAACCTAAGAAGAGCCTAAAGAGCACCCGTATCCCATCAAAAAGAAAAGCCCTACTAGCCCCTTGCAATACATCATGTTAGAGTTCTTATTCTGGATATTTAAATTATGAGCTGGGCAGGAATTAGTGGCATAAAAGCAAGTCAACTTCCTCCACCCCTTAAGTTAGGGAAAAAAAGACCTAAACTTTTTCAAGATGTGAAAAGATATATAAAATACTCCAGAGTATATTAAAGTTATTGATAAACAGCAGTGGTTCAAAATACTTATTTTTGAGAAAACATGATTTCAGCCACATTGTCATGTTCATAATCTTGTTTCAAGTCAATCTGATTTCATTCAAAGCAATTTGGAACCACAGTCTTGTTGGAATAGGTTTTCAGGATACAAACACCTGAGAACAATGCAGTCGTGTAACAGTAGTTCAAATCTTCCCTGTTCCACATTTGTTAATGTATATTGTTCAAAGCAAATATTATTCTAAGAAAACTAGAATGCCTACTAAGTGAGTTGATTGTCTACAGGGGCAAATTCATGTGGCCCTAGAACTCCCAAGGATGACCTGAATTGACGCATAATGAGCGAGGCTAGCTTGCCTGGAAAATCCCATGGACGGAGGAACCTGGTGGGCTGCAGTCCATGGGGTCGCTAGGAGTCGGACATGACTGAGCAAATTCACTTTCACTTTTCACTTTCATGTACTGGAGAAGGAAATGGCAACCCAGTCCAGTGTTCTTGCCTGGAGAATCCCAGGGATGGGGGAGCCTGGTGGGCTGCCATCTGTGGGGTCGCACAGAGTTGGACACAACTGAAGCGATTTAGCAGCAGTAGCAGCAGCTTTCTATAACAGGTGGCACATTGTTAACCATCATTGAATGTCTACTATATGCAGGCACTGGGCTAGTCTCATTACAGTCTAGGACATTGTTTATAAATAGATGATTGTGGATACTAGCGAATACCTGAATCGGATCACATTGTTTAGGGTGCAGTATACTGTGTGTAGCACCACTATGGTTAAGAAATCTATGCTCTTGAGTCATTGTATTACAGCCTATCCTGAAGACAGACTGTTAACATGAGATGGGTATTCATGGGGCCTGAGAGAAGGGAAGTCAGAGAGCAGGGCTCAGCTCCGGTATTTACTACCCTGCTTGGCATCAGAGCATTCTGCTTCCTGGAAGGGTGACAGGGCTGCCCCTGAGGGTGATGCCCGGTCTCTGTTGTCCTTCAGAAAAGTTTGGCAGCAGAAGTTGGGAAGAGTGGATGTACATATCCCATATCACATATTCCATTCACTAGAAGTGAACTGCCCCAGCCCTGCATTAAAACACTCACCTTTGTGTTTATATATCCTTCCGCTGATCCTGGGACTCGTTTCCACGAGCCTCCTCACTAAGAAAATCTTGACACAGTTGAGTTTCCGGTCTGACAGGGCTGAGGACCTGGACTCATTGGACACCTCCAGGACTTCATTTGAGGAGCCAGACACCCTCCCTGAAACAGAAACATTTCTTTCATTGGCTCTTAAATCAAGCTTCAACAAGCATTAAGAGCTTATTTCTTGCTTCTTTCTTCTTTTTGATCTTGTGCCCAGAATCTTATGTGTAACATAGAAATTAACCCCAATAATTATGGTGTATGGAGTATCTATAGGACTTAGTTAATTTTCTTATGTAGGAATGGGTTTCAGCTTGAGTCCAAGTGGTTTCAGATTCTTCCAGGGATGTTTGAACAGGGATGGGATGGAATTAGCAGACGTCTATTTGCTTAGGGCTGAAGAGATTCCTGAGAAAGAATTTATAGTGAGGGAGAATGATCCAGGTATAAAAACTCTGAGGAGATGACAAAGACTTAATCATTTTAAGGGGTCAACTCTGAGAAGATCATGGTGTCTTCTGTTCTTTTCTCCCAGTTAAAAAAATGTAGTAAAATACACAACATAAAACTTACCATCTTAACCATTTCGAGTGTGTAGTTCAGTGGTATTAAATACATTATTACTGTGCAACCAATATCACCATCCTTCTCCATAACGTTTTTTCATCTTGCAAAACTGAAACTATCTAATTTTTAAACGATGACTCCCCACCCCTCCCTCCCTGCTCCCAGCTCCAGTAAGCTGACCCAGGGATAGAACCTGCATCTCTTGCGTCTCCTGCATTGGAAGGTGGATTCTTTTACCACTGCACCACCTGGGAAACCTCAATTATTAACACACAAAATTTACATATGTTAACAATAAGTCTTGTGAGAATTGAGGAGGAATAATGAATACATGATTTATTGACTATAGTCTACCTGTCCAAATAGGATGAAATAGATCTTTTGAAGCCATAGAGTTGCCTGCCCTACTCTATGCTGCAATCAGTAGTGATCTGATTCTGGAAGCAAGGAGAAAGGAAACTGAACCCTGAAAATATAAAAGGAAGATCCTTTTCTTTATTTCCTATCTGGAGTGGGATGCTTCTGAAAATCCAAAATAAGTGCTTTTATAAAGG
Source organism: Capra hircus (assembly GCF_001704415.2). Lineage (NCBI taxonomy): Eukaryota > Metazoa > Chordata > Mammalia > Artiodactyla > Bovidae > Capra > Capra hircus. The sequence continues at coordinate 37,392,412 of NC_030822.1, forward strand.
ACTATTCCATTCTCAAAAGAAGTTCCTTAAAACTGTCTACAGAGTGTCCCTGAGCATCCTGGAGACTCTAACCTCCCATTGTTCCAGCAGCTCCACTGGAGGCCCCCTTACCAAGCCACCAGGTGACAACTAGAATCTTTCCCACAGGCTGCTAACTCCCCAGTCTCCCATGAGCATTGTGAGAGAGGAGAGAGACGGTGGGTGGCGAGCCTATCAGCAGGAATCCATGCCTCCTGAGAAGGGAAGCCACAGCGCTGTCTACAGCATCCATGGAGAGAGGGACGCACAAACACCTGGAGGCTTCAGAGGCAAGGATGATGATGCTGAGCTGCAGTAACTTGTTGGCCTTCTCTCCACCTTGAAGGCAAGAAATCTCTTTGTTAAGGTCAATTAATGTCTAGAAAAAAGAATGGCAGAATATATTTTTAAGGGGATATTTGGGCATTTTATTTTTAAAGACAAAGGGAAAGAGGATTCTACTGTGTGAATTAAAATGTGTGTGATGTTTCTTGGCAAGCTGTCAAAGAAAATTATATTACCCGAAACATTTATAAGAGTGATGGCTGTGAGAATAAGAAAGAGGGGCTACTACATGATTTTAATACAGTGCCTTCAAAGACTAAGGCTGAGAAATAAGTGGCTATCAGGATCATGCTAGTGTTTTAGTCTACATCCATGAATCCTGAAGCCAGGTGCATCAGCAGCCCGGAGACTAGCCACTGTACTTCGAGACCATTCTTCAGAGAGGGAAGTCTATCTCTCTGTGGCTTCTTTGTCAGCTCCTGTTTATTCTCCTTCTTGAGCCATCACACCACGGAATCTTGACTTACTGAGATTACCCACAAGCTGCCAATGGCCAAATCAAAAGACCTCTTTCCCCATTCTTACAGGACTGGATTTTGTCCAGCATTTTGCATTATTGGCCATCCTTCTTTTTGAAACCTAAGCTCTCTCCCCGCCTTCCATGCTCTGTCCTTCTCCCCCTCCCCTTCTGCTCACTCCTTCAGCCTCTCCTCAGCTTCTCCTCTCTCCCTTTCTCCTTTTCCTCTGAAAATGGCCTTTTCCAAGGCTGCAACCCTCAGCCTCACCCATATCTGCCACCTCTCGAATCATATCACCCATGGCTGTTTTCCCAGTCCCTATACATCTGTAGCTGGACATCCCACAAGTATCAGCCTTAACTCACCTGTACCCCTCACACCCTCCCCACATCTGCTTCTGCTATGATATCTCTTTTTTGGGCCAAGAGTACATGCAGAGGCAGTATAGTACAGTGGTTAGGAGCACCAAGTTCTGATTTCAGACAGTCCTGGCTTGGAATCCCTATTAGGCCACTTACTGGAGCAAAGAAATTGATCACTGAGCTTCAGTTTCTTCATCTGTAAAATTAGGGTTAAGAATAGTACCAGTTTCTCAGGTTTACTGAGAGGATTCTATGCACATAATGGGTTTGGCCCAGAGTAAGGAATAAATGTCAACTATTGTACGAACAGGGATCAGCTGTGTGCTGGGAAGGGTGGCACGGCACCAGAGCAGCGTGGAATTAGCCCCAAAGCGGGGCTGTGCAAGGATGGCTGGGCTTAAGCTGAGTCTAGTGCAGGCTCTGTCTGTGCAGTTGTCTGACTCTCACCACAGCTTTATGAGCCTCAGTTTCTTTTCATGAACACAGGGTAAGGGCCCTCACCTGTTCACACGTCAGGGGCAGTGTGAGAGACGCTGAGGGCAGGTGTGCAAGTCAGGAGTCTGTGAAGGGCTGTGGTGATGGAAGGTTCCCGGGACGCTCGTGTGAGGCCGATTGCAGACGTGGATGGGGCCCCCACCCTGTGGCTGTGCCCCACGCTGGAAGCAGCTGCCCATCGCCTCTCACAGGCACTCGGGCTGGAAGAAGGTGGTGATGCAAGTGAAGCAAGGCTGCCGGCTGCGGTGGTGCCAAGTCGTAGTCCGCAGGGGTGCTGCAGGAGGCAGGGTAGCTTGCGAGGTAGGTGACGGACCTTTTCTAATAAGACAGAAGGAGTGTTAAATAAGCCCATGGAAGAAGGAAGGCTCATGGAGCCTGAGTGCTTGAACTCCCCCTGAAGGGGAAACAGCATGAAGTGAGGGTAGCTGGTCACCATGTGGGATGCTGTCAGACTGCCCCTTGTAAGTGCCCGCACGGCTCTAGGCAGACAAGGGCTCCAGGGAGGGGTCCCTAAATGATTAGCTTGTTCTGCAGTCTTGCGGGGCGGGAAACAAGGGAAAGTGGCCTGTGGGCAGTAGAGGGTTCCCAGGAGAGGAGGAGGCCTCGACTGTGAAGCTAGACACAACCGACAAACCTGGAACTGGCTCTTAAATCCTGTTTCTCTCTTTATAAAAAGAAGGGAGACTCCGTCCAAATCCGGTACTCTGGGCCAGAAACATCTATGAACAAGAACCTCTGGTCAATGCTGGGGGAGGCCCACGGTCTGTGGGGCTGCGGCAGTTGCGGTGATGCTGGTGGCCAGGCAGGCTGGAGAGAGGGAGGCGCCGAGGTCTCTTACCTGAGGGGAGCCGTTGGCCAAGTCACGGATGCTTACTTTCACCACCCAGGTAACTAGAAAGTGAGAAGGAAAGAAATCACAGATATGGTGCTTGCTTCGGCAGCACATATACTAAAACTGGAACGAAACAGAGATCAGCACGGCTTCTGTGCAAGGCTGACACACAAATGTGTGAAGCGTTCCATATGTTTGTGTAAAATAGATGACCAGTGCAAGTTGGATACATGAAGCAGGGCACCCAAAGCCAGAGGGATAGGGTGGAGAGGGAGGTGGGAGAAGGTTCAGAATGGGGGGGCACAAGTATACCCGTGGCTGACTCATGTTGATGTAAGGCAAACACCATCACAATATTGTAAAGTAATTATCCTACAATTAAAATAATAATAAAAAATTACAGATATGGGCTCATTAAGAAAATATGGGGTTAGGGGACTTCCCTGGTGGTTCAGTGGCTCAGAAACCATGCTCCCAATGCAGGGGGCCCGGGTTTACTCCCTGGTCAAGGAACTAGATCTCATGTGCCACAACTGAGTTCATGTGCCACAATTAAGACCCAGCACAGCAAAATAAATATATACATATTTAAAAAATCTGAGGTTAGGAGGTGGCTCTCCAAGGAGCCCTAGAATCAAACGGAAAGCAAAGCCATCATCTTGACCACTGCAAAAAAGGCAGCAGCCAGTCCTTCCAGAAGCCCAGTGAGGCTCTAGAGACTGCTCTCTTTTCTAAGTATATAGATGATCCTAGGGCTCAGGAACATGAAGCAGTCTGTTTGACATCATCGGATGAGTTAAGAGCTCTAACAGGAGCACAGTCAAGACTTGCAGCTGCATTCTAATGGTTATAGCTATGCATGTTCATCATCTGCAGGAAATAACTCAGAGCCACGGTCTCAAGGCCCTGGTTAGCCTGCCTGTCTGGGTTAGCTGGAGAGACTCAAGAGGGTGCAGCCAGAGGAAATAGGTTCATTACCAAACTAACAGTTTTCTGAAATAATAATAAAATTTCTATTAAATGACAAGATACTAGGCTAGTCTAATTTTTTAAAATAGATTTTGAAAATATCCAAAATTGGGAAAGTAGAAAATATCACAAGGTATTATGGGGAAATATTTTGTACAACACAGAGCAATTAGTAGGAAAATCTGAGTGTTATAGCTGTTTATTAGGAGCTGATAAATGATCAAAATTGAGTGAAGATGAAAATTTTAAGCCTAAAAACTAGCAATCAGGAAAGAAACAGAAAGTTATTGTTAACATCTTCAAGGAGTAGATGGCTAGTATATTTAATCACATGACATCATTATTTATTATTCTCCAGTTGTAAGTTTATGCAAAGCATAGAGCAAGAAGGAAAGCTCTAAGAGAAAGTTGCTAAAAGAATAGATCTTAAAAGTTATCATCACAAGGAAAAACAACTGTAACTATGTGGGGTGGTAGAAATTGACTACACTTACTGCAGAGATCATTTTGCAAAAATACAAATATCAAATTATATTGTACACCTAAAACTAATATGTTACATGTCAATTATACCTCAGTTAAAGGAGTGTTGTCAGTTCTTTTCACGAAGAATGGTGATACCAAAGTCTGACAAAGGCAGATGATAGAAAACCATAGCCAGTGGTTCTCAAAACTTTTGGTCTCAAGTCACCTTTACACTTTGAAAAATATCACTGAAAATCCTAAAGAGCTTTTGTTTATGGAAGTAATATTTATCAATAGTTAACATGCTAGAAATTAAAGTAGAAATTGTTTAGATTATGCATTTTTAAGATAACCACAGTAGAACTATAAGGTATTAACAAATAACATGTATTCAAATAACCAAATCTTCTAAAATAAAAAAAAATTACATTTAACTGGCATTGTTTCCTATTTCTTCAAAACCGTTTAATGTCTGGCTAAACGGAAGATAGATGGAATTTCCTATCTGCTTTTTACATGCAGTCTGTTGAGATCACACGTTATATAGTCTCTGGAAAACTCTATGATACATCCCTGAGAGAATGGGAGTGAAAGAGGATAATGTCTGTTAGTATTACTATAAAAGTGTTAGTCCCTCAGTCATGTCTGACTATTTGTGAAGCCATGGACTGTAGCCTGCCAGGCTCCTCTGTCCATGGAATTCTCCAGGCAAAAATACTGGAGTGGGTAGCCATTCCCTTCTCCAGGGGATCTTCCCAACCCAGGGACTGAACACAGGTCTCCCGCATTGCAGGCAGGTTATTTACCATCTGAGCCCCCAGGGAATGCTGGGAAACATTGAGGGCAGGAGAAGAAGGTGACAGAGGATGAGATGGTTGGATGGTATTACCCACTCAGTGGACATAAGTTTGAGCAAACTCCAGGAGACAGTGAATTACAGGGAAGCCCGGCATGCTGCAACTCATAGGGTGGCAAAGTGTTGGACACGACTTAGCAACTGAACAGCAATTACTATGAAAAGCATTTTGACCTTGCAGACCCCCTAAAAGGATCTTGGAGATCCCCATCGGTCTCCAGACCACATTTTGAGAACCTCCACTGCAAGTCAATTTCAATGATGAATGTTGATGCAAAAATCTGAATGAAACATTAGTAACAGAGCCCAGCAGTACATTGAAAGATGAATGTCCAAGTGGGATTCAGAACTATAGGAACATTAAGTCTGCCAGGATTCTCTGTCCATGGGATTCTCCAGGCAAGAATACTGGAGTGGATTGCCATTTCATTTCCAGGAGAACGTCCCAATCCAGAGATCAAACCCAAGTCTCCTGCTTTGCAGGCCAGCTCTTTACCATAAGAGCCACCAGGGAAGCCCTTAGGAAATCTATTAACATAGATTTAATGTACTCATAAGTCAAAGGAGAGAATCAGTCATTATAATAGATGCTAAAAATATTTCAAAAAATTCAATATTCATTTCTGATTCAAAGATCTTAGGAAGAGAGATGTAATAAAATATATCTCTGTCCAACAACCAGCCTCCTGCTTAATTAAAATATACTAGAAGCATATTTTAGTGTGAAATAGTATGAAGGGGCAGAAATTTCCCAAGCACTTGGGAACTCAAGTTCTGCTGGGGAAGCAGATTGCCTGTGATGAATGGGGAAGCAGCAGAAGACCTTAGTGGATGACAGAGATGGTAGTTGAAAAATTAATGATCAATCAAGTTAAACCACGAGCTTCCACCATGCTCTATTCTCCAGGTGTACTTACGTATTGGTGAAGCAACGAGCAAGGGTGACTACCTGGTCTTCCTAGCAATGCTTGGTAGCAATCTGCACACTGACCTGCTATGGCCAAGAACTGACATGGCCTCCTGCCTCCCACAGTCTGGCTGGGAAGGGACCTGGAAAGGGGGAGAGAGTGTGCCGCTGCAAAGCCCACCTGGAAGGGGGCCAATGGGACATAACTTAGCTACCCATGAAACCTCACCATCAAGTCCAGCTCTGAGCATCTCCCTGAGCAACTCTAATGATACCTGGAAATAATGAGAAATGCTTATTGAATTCTAGAAATTATACACACACACACACACACACACACATATAACTTATATATAACTAGAAATGATGTTTTACCCAAGAATAAAATATCAAGCTCACTCTTGACTTTTTTTTTTTTGGTACCACGTATCAAGTCTCCAAACACTTTAGATCCTATATTCACAATATATCTTGAATCCATCTTTTGTCTTTGGGCTTGGATCTTCAACATTGCTCACCTGGACTACTCTCCCTGGGGTTAATCTTTCCCTGTCCTCTCACTCTCAAATGAACCATCGAAGAGGGCTTGCTTTGATTACATCACTCCCCTGATTACAACCATCCAAGGGTTCTGCACAGTGTATGGAATAAAGTTGACATCCCATTTTTCTTCATCAAACAGCCCCAAACAGCAGTGTCCTAATCACCTCAGAAGTTATTTCTTGTATTTTCTGGTATTCAGGATTTTCTTGTATTGTGGTTTTTGGGGCACATTTCCCCATTTGTTGTCAACTTTATGGCATCCCACTCCAATACTCTTGCCTGGAAAATCCCATAGACGGAGGAGCCGGGTAGGCTACAGTCCATGGGGTCGCAAAGAGTCGGACACGACTGAGCGACTTCACTTTCTTTCACTTTGTCAACTTTATTAAAGTAACATCTATACAGAAATATACTCAAATAATAAAACACTTTAAATGAATTTCTAAGAAGTACAACTGGAACCCAGATCAAGATTTAGACTATTAGAATCTCTAAAGATGCTTCAGGAGTCCAGTCCAGTCACTATGCCTCCAAAGCATAACTGCTATCCTGACATCTAACACCATCTATTAGTTTTGAATGCTTTTAGTTTTACACAAGTCTACTGTATTCTGTGGCGTAGGAAATGGCAACCCACTCCACTGTGCTTGCTGGAAAATTCCATGGACAGAGGAGCCTGGTGGACTACAATCCATGGGGTTGCAAAGAGTAGGCTATGAGTGAGCACATACGCACTCTCTCTCTGTACATGTGACTTTCATTATTAGGATATAAATCCCTTTAAGATATCTATGTAGTACCTATGTAGTTCTCTGTACCCATCTCCCCCATGCCCTGGGCTCTGGTACAGAGATTCATCCAAAGAGGACACCAAATCAGGGCACCGTATCAAGACAACATGACAGGATGTCAACAGTTGAGGAATATATATAGGAGTTCATGTATTATTTTTCCATCTGTTGTGTAGATTTGAAAATTTTCAAAATAAAAGTGAAAGACAAAATAGCTTATTGGATGACTTATGCAATCCAGTTTAGGTGTGCTATTTAAAACAGGACACATGTAAACTCTTTATCTTATCCTCTGTAAGTTTTTGTGTATTTGTATAAGGGAAGAAACCCCCCAAAGTAGGTGGGAGTTCAGTGAGAGAGAACCAGGAAAGCCTCCCTTACTGGAGCTATTTGTGGATTATTTACTTTCACTCACCAAATATTTATTTGGCATTTCCTGTGTCCTGGGCATTGTGATAGGCACTGGGAATAAAATGATGAATAAAATCTAGCCGAGAGTAGTAATGAGACTCCTTGGCAGATAACCTGTGTAGTTCAGGCTAAGACTTTGTTGACTATATCTCCCCCTGGTGGCCAAGAGCAGGAACCACTGCACACACACCGCAAAGAGGTTCCACCCGGGGTTTCTATGACTCATGCCGTCCAAGAAGCTAAAAAATAAAACCCAGAAAATTCAGACTGCTTCTATACTTCCTCATTAAAAGGAATACTCACCCAGCACATTCTGTTTTTCTGTGCTCCATGTGTCAGATAATTTATAAAATTTAAGAAATTTTAGTTAAAAATAAGGTGATTTTTCTTTTGACGAAATACCAAAATGGCAATCTGAAAGTTCCCTTACCCTCAGCCTCTACTGCCCCCTCATCACGTTTCCCACAGGAACTTGGATGTCACACGTGGATGTCAGTGATGTTACAGAGGAAACAAGGAAAAGAGAAAGCCCAGCTTCTCAGTGCTTGCCTGCATACAGACATAGCAGTTCACTCTCTGTTTGCAGCGGATGGATCTTGTAAGTCAGATCAGATCTGGCAAACCACCCAACCCTACTGCATGAATCACTTGAACTGGGAATTTGATTCTGTGACTGAAAGTATTTCAGTGCTGCTTTGAGCAAAGGGACAGTGACCACATCCCATCCAGCTCTATGTGATGGCTTTTTTGATATGGCAACTTGGCCAGGCTACAGCCTCCAGTTATTCAATAAAACATTAGTCTAGATGTTGCTATGAAGGGATTTTGCAGATGTAATTAAAGTCCCTAATCAGTTGACTTTAGGTAAGGAAGACAGTCTTGGATTGTCTGAGTGGGCCTGACATCATTAGTTGGAAAGGCTTTAACACAGAAGGCTCCCCAGAAGAGAAAAGAAGAGAGTTTGTGGAGAATGGCCTCAGCCCACATCTGTGAAATTCCAGAGTCCTGTGATCTTCCCTTCCTGCCTGCCTGCCTTATAAATAGACTTGCTTAGTCAGCCTCCAAATCCTGTAAGCCAGTTCCTGGCGACTTAGCTTGCTAGATCTACCATAATAAAATATCATAGACAGGGTGACTTAGACAAAAATTTATTGCATCACAGTTCTGGAGCTTAGAGGTCTGAGATGAAGGTGTTGGGAAGGTTGAGTCCTTCTGAGGATGAAGATGATAATGATGGACAGCCTGCTCCAGGCCTCTCCTCTAGCTTCTGGTGTTTTGCTGGCCATCTTCAGCATCCTTTGGTTCATAAAAGACCCATCACTCCAGTCTCTGCCTTCATGTCCATGTGGTTTTCTCCATATGCGCATGTCTCTCTCTCCAAATTTTCCCTTTTATAAGGACATCAGTCATATTGGATTAGGGCCCATACTAATGATATCATTTTAACTTGATTGCCTCTGTAAACACACTGTCTCCAAATAAGATCACAAAACGTGTCCTTAGATACTGGACATTAGAATTCCAATATTATCTTTTGAGGGTTCTTGGTTGAACCCTGGACTAATACACTGCATGTGCTTCTCATGGTCACGTTCTCCAAAACAGCTTACCAGAATCTGGATTCTTCAGGTGGTACATTTCATGTCTCCAGAAACACGGATTCATTCTCTAATCCAGAGATGTTAAAATCTGGGTATAAGCATAATACAATTGCTCAGATCATGCAAACAAGGTCAGTGTTTAGGATTTATCAGAAAATAATTATTGTTAGAATTCTGGGGCATCCTGTCAGTTGGATTTTATGGGTATTTGAACTGGAAAGTGGAGTGTTTTAACTATAACCTGGGTTTGCCATAAGCAGCTCTTTATCACTTAAAAAAAATGAACATCTTGAGAAGCCAGTAACTAGCTTTCTAGGATTTTGACAGAGTGCTCATGGGTGAGAGAGCTTGGAAGGAAGCTGAATCTTCTGGTGTCCAGGGACCAGGGGATGGTGACAATGCTTCATGTCTCTGAGCCTCCCTCGTGTGTCACACACCCTGGCTCCTGGCCAACCATATCTTGTCTGATTCAATCCTTACTACATTCTTACCGTGTGTTTATTCCTCTCCCATAATAAGACTGAGGAGGATGAATCTTAGAGGACTCTTAGGTCACACATCTAGTTAGGAAAGGCCAACATGCAGACATACAGTTGATCTTCATTCTTTGTGGATTCTGAACTTTCAAATTCACCTACTTGCTAACATTGATTTGTTAATTCAAAGCCAGTCCTCCTGGTACTTTCACAGTCATTCATGGACATGTGCAGAGCATGAAAATTTTGAGTTACTTGAAGCACGTGTCCTGGCTGAGGTCTCAGCCACACTCTTGTCTTGTTTCAGCTCTCACACTGTAAACAAGTGTCCTTTAATGGGTCTGCTAGCACCACTTTCTGTTTTGTCTTGCTTTTTGTACTTTCGTACTTTTATTTTTTCATTTTCAGGCATGCTGTTTTTTATCACCTTAATTATTTTCTTTTTAAAAATGTTTTAGTTCTTTTTAAGTGAACTTTTATTGCATTATAGTTGCTTTACAATGTTGTACTAGTTTCTGCTGTACAGCAAAGTGAATCAGCTATCTATATCTATCTGTAATATATATACATACACATATATATGAGAGTTGGACTATGAAGAAAGCTGAGCACCGAAGAATTGATGCTTTTGAACTGCGGTGTTGGAGAAGACTCTTGAGAGTCTCTTGGACAGCAAGGAGATCCAACCAGACCATCCTAAAGATCAGTCCTAAATATGCATTGGAAGGACTGATGTTGAAGGTGAAATTCCAGTACTTTGGCCACCCGATGTGAAGAGCCGACTCATTGGAAAAGACCCTGATGCTGGGAAAGATTGAAGTCAGGAGGAGAAAGGGATGACAGAGGATGAGATGGTTGGATGGCATCACCGACTCAATGGACATGAGTTTGAGTACAAACTCCAGGAGTTGGTGATGGACAAGGAGGCCTGGCGTGCTGCAGTTCATGGGGTCACAAAGAGTCAGACACGACTGAGCGACTGAACTGAACTGAACACATATATGTTTCTTCTTTTTTGGATTTCCTTTCCGTTTAGGTCATCACAGAGCATTGAGTAGAGTTCCCTGTGCTACACAGTAGGCTCTCAATTAGTTATCTAGTTTACACATAGTATCAATGGCGTGTATATGTCAATCCCAATCTCCCAATTCATCCCACCCAATCCCCCTTTCCCTCTTGGTATTCATACATTTGTTTTCTCCGTCTATGTAGCTATTTCTGCATTGCAAATAAGATTATCTGTACCATTCTCTAGAGTCCCCTTTTATGCATTAATATATGATATTTGTTTTTCTCTTTCTGACTTGCTTCACTCTGTGATAGTCGCTAGTAAGTGTCTCTGCATTTTTGTGCTTTTTTGGGTGGTTGAAATGGCCTGAAACATAGTGCTCCAGTGCCATCTAGTGTGGCTAAGTGCAAAAAGGCTGGGTCGTGCCTTGCAGAGAAAATACATGTGACGGATAAGCTTTGTTCAGGCACAAGTTACAATGGTATTGGCTGTGAGTGAGTTCAGTGTTAATGAATCAGCAATGTATATTAAATAAGGTGACCTGAAACAGAAATACAAATAAAACCAGAGGCTGATAGGAACCTACCTTCTCCGCATTACCCCAGGAGCAGTGGTTCAGGGTTCACAGATTCAGTGAATAAAGAGTTGACTGTACCCATGCCGAGCTCTAAAGGTTGCTCTATTAACCACATCAGGAGGGTGAGACTCAGAGTTGGTACCTCAGTCCTCTTACCTGTTTCATGAATGAAGGAAACTGTAGCCTGGAAACCTCTGAAGGTCGCGTTTTCATTGGACTGGAAGCTGATGGACATTACCCTGGTGATGCTCACCACAGGGGTGGGGACAAGAAAGCCACACAGCCGAGCTGGTTCAAGCCCAGCCCAGGCACAACAGGATCAAGGGCCCAGCAAATAGACATGGCAGTGGATAGAAGAAAAAAGATTGTCCTTCAGGTAACTGTTAAGAAATAAACTTTTCCGGTGGATGTCACCATTCATTTTCAAAATGGAAAAGGCAGACTGCTTCTTAGTACTACATATTTAACCCTGCTAACATTTCAGTTCTATCTCCCAGATACTCCCATCGGGAATGCCACTAAGAGAACTGACTCCAGCCACAGGGCTTATTTCAATGGCACTTTCCCCTCTGATCCCTAGACTACGTGGGCCTTCCATTCAAATGGTTCTTCGATTTTCCCTAAGCTCTCCCCACCCTCGCTCCATGCCTCCCTCCACATCTGGGGAGAAGGAGAGGTGATGAGAGCACAGGGAAGGATGGAGATGATGCAGGGAAAGGAACACTGAGCCACATCCCATTTATTCCCTAAAAGGATTTCCAAAAAGGACCAGATCCAGATGCAGACTAGGGAAGCTGAGGCTCCCAGGGAACACAAACCTATTTCTTTGTTGTTTTTAAAAATTTATTTATTTTTTAATTGAAGGATAATTGCTTTATAGAATTTTGTTGTTTTATGTCGAACCTCAACATGAATCAGCCACAGGTATGCATATATCCCCTCCCTTTTGAACCTGCCTCCCATCCCTTCCCCACCCCACCCCTCTAGATTGATACAGAGCCCCTGCACACACCTATTTCTTTCTTCCTTTCTACATCCCTGTGCACGCTCACATAGTCGGAAGTGCAGTCTCCATTTTCTTCTATTTTTAGGTCCTGAAATGAAAGCTGAGAAGGCTCCACATTACATTCAGAGTCGACAATATGAATACATTAACCGATTTTGATCAAGCAGAAGAATTTCAATTGTTCAGCTTGCCCTGGAGCAAGACGAGAAAGGAAACGGGCATTTCTGAATGAGTTATATTACTTAGGAAAAGATGCTAAACCACAGGCTCCCAAACCTCTCTGTAAGCACCCGATTATGGGCCAAATGTAAGGGTGGGAAAACGCGCAATTATTTGAGCTCCCCAGCTGCCTCCTTAGAGGAGCAAAGGAACTTCAAAGAACAATGTTCAAGCAATCTGATATCCCTAACCAATTGAGTTTAAAGAGAGGAGCAGTGGGAGATAGAAATGATGAGGTAGCAGTCTAGATTTTATACACGCATGTGACGGGGATTCAGTGGATCCTAAACTCGGCAAAAGACACAGAGGCCTGTATGTCTGGGACAAGAAATGGAGCCAAGTGATGATTCATGGTAACAAGAGATGGGGTCAAGGAGACATGTCAGAAATAGGATTCATTCAAATATTTCTTAAATCCTTCCTGGAATACTTTCTGGAAACAGATACTTTCAGTTACTCTGACCATTCTGTCTTATTGAAAGAGGTTTTAAAAAAAGGAGGAAAATTACATAAATCTGTTTTAAACCAGAAATTTCCCACACAGGGGAATCTATAATCCCTATAATAAACAACTTAAAGAAAGTTCAAAATATTTCTAAAAGTGAGGGGGTTGCAGAGGCTGAGATGGTTAGATAGCATCACTGACTCAGTGAACACGAGTCTGAGCAAACTTCAGGAGATAGTAAAGGACAGAGAAGACTGCTGTGCTGCAGTCCATGGGGCTGCAAAAAGTTGGACCTGACTTAGTGACTAAACAATAACAACAAACTTATTTTGTTTAATAACAATAATATTTAAAACAGAATTTAAAATGTTCAAAGTTGGTGAACAGAACATGCAAAGCAATAAAACTTATGATGAATAATAAAAACAGACTCTCTTCTCTTTGAGTCAGATGGTATGCACATAGTCATGACCTGTCGTACCAACTTACAAATGACTGTCTCAAATGGGTCCTGCAGGGCGATGCTGCTGCTGGCCGGATGTGAGTGCATCTTTTCACTGATGCACAGCACTCATGTACTTGGTCGCACAGGTGTTTTTGAATCACTTCTAGCTCTAACACTTGTATGTTTAGACTTTCAACTAAATTTTGCCTTCTTCCTCTTTTTGGAAATATGCTCATACTTAATCTTTTCTCTTCTGTCACTATAAGGTGGTAGTGGTTTAGTCACTAAGTTGTGTCTGACTCTTGCGACCCCATGGACTGTAGCCTGCCAGGCTCCTCTGTCCATGGGATTCTCCAGGCAAGAATACTGGAGTGGGTTGCCATGCCCTTCTCCAGGGGATCTTCCCAACCCAGGGATCGAACCTGGGTTTCCTCCTGCATTGTAGGCAGATTCTTTACCAACTGAGCTATGAGCAAAGCCCTGTCACTACATAGCTTCCCTTAATCCCACTGCTTTTTGAACTGTCTGCCTGACTCTGCTCGGGTTTCAGGAACTTTTAGGAAGACAACAGCTACATTTGCCTTACTTCCTCTGTGTCTTCTCACATTTAAAACCTGTGTGATCTTGTTCTACTACTGACATCTGACCTCACCTGACCTTTCAGCTGCCACCACCTCCACCTCCTTTCAATAGTCCATCTCAATTATTCTACCTTCGTTATGAGGGGTTGAGGTGGGGACTAGCAGATGTTCAGTCCTCTTTACGTTTTAAAAAAGTTCTGTCTTTTTACTTTGTTAACATTTAAAAGCATGTTTGAGAAGAACAAAAGGTTTCAGAGCTGTACAATGGTTTCTCTGTGGAAGGGGGAGAGAAAAGAGGGGAGGAGATCAAGATCTATCAAGAGAAGAGGTGGTGGAGGAGGGGAGGGAGAAGAAGGCGAGCCAAAGAAGGGGGGAGTCCTGCTTCTCTTTAAATTCTAACTTTGCGTGGGAAATTCAAGCTACTGGCCATACTTCTTTGTTTGTTTTGGTTTTTGTTTTAAAAGCTCTCTTCTCTAGACTGTCATAACATTGCACCAATTTGGTTCTTCCTGGGTCAGATCTTTTATTTTTTTGGCCTCAAATATACAAGAACTTTGAGGTCTTGTTCATCCTTACTCCTTCCCCATTGTTTTATAATCTACTTTCTCTCCTTAATATACTTTCTTGCTTTCAATAATTAAAGAGAAAATGTTCTAAGTAAATGCTTAATTCCAACCTTACCCTGACTGCAGTACCATCTACCTGAAGGCACGTCTGCAGACAGCACGCTAGTGTTAAGTGAACAAGCATACAAACAGATGTCCAAAACACCGCAGTCGAAGGCTGATATATTCTGTATCCTGACACTTCAAGCCCTCCCTACTTTGATCCCAGCCTCGCCTTCTATCACCCCTCCTGCTACACATTATGCTAGTCCCTGAAACTGTTCTGCACTGCACTTTTGTTATCTACGTCCCACAACGTGTTTTGGTAACAGTTTAATTAATAAGGAAGAAATGCTTATTTCTTGAAAGGACTAGATATTGATGGAACAAATTAACCTGGTACAAAGGTAAAGACAACTTTTCAACAAAAAGTAAAGTGCACAGTTGCCTCTGCAACTTGAAAATGACAAAAAGTAAAGTGCACAGTTGGACAAAATGGCAAAAAGTAAAGAACGCAGTTGCCTCTGATCTCAAAAATGAAAGAATGATCTCTGTTCGTTTCCAAGGCAAACATTCAATATCACAGTAATTCAAGTCTATGCCCCAACCAGTAATGCTGAAGAAGGTGAAGTTGAATGGTTCTATGAAGACCTATAAGACCTTTTAGAGCTAACACCCAAAAAAGATGTCCTTCTCATTACAGGGGACTGGAATGCAAAAGTAGGAAGTCAAGAGATACCTGGGGTAACAGGCAAATTTGGCCTTGGAGTACAAAATGAACCAGGGAAAAGGCTAACAGGGTTTTGCCAAGAGAACACACTGGTCATGGCAAACACCCTCTTCCAAAAATGCAAGAGAAGACTCTACACATGGACATCACCAGATGGCCAACACCAAAATCAGATTGATTGTATTCTTTGCAGCCAAAGATGGAGACGCTTTAGACAGGCAGCAAAAACAAGACTAGGAGCTGACTGTGGCTCAGATTGTGAACTCCTTATTGCAAAATTCAGATTTAAATTGAAGAAAGTGGGGAAAACCGTTAGACCATTCAGGTATGACCTAAATCAAATCCCTTATGATTTTACAGTGGAAGTGACAAATAGATTCAAGGGATTAGATATGATAGAGTGCCTGAAGAACTATGGACAGAGGTTTGTGACACTGTACAGCAGACAGGGATCAAGGCCATCCCCAAGAAAAAGAAAAGAAAAAGGCAAAATTGCTGTCTGAGGAGGCCTTACAAATAGCTGTGAAAAGAAGAGAAGTGAAAGGCAAAGGAGAAAAGGAAAAAAAATACCCATTTGAATGCAGAATTCCAAAGAATAGCAAGGAGAGATAAGAAAGCCTTCCTCAGTGATCAGTGCAAAGAAATAGAGGAAAACAATAGAACGGGAAAGACTAGAGATCTTTTCAAGAAAATTAGAGATACCAAGGGAACATTTCATGCAAAGATGGGCACAATAAAGGACAAAAATGGTATGGACCTAACAGAAGCAGAAGATATTAAGAAGAGGTGGCAAGAATACATAGAAGAACTATACAAAAAAGATCTTTATGACCCAGATAACCACGATGGTGTGATCACTCATCTAGAGCCAGACATCCTGGAATGTGAAGTCAAGTGGGCCTTAGAAAGCACCACTATGAACAGAGCTAGTGAAGATGATGGAATTCCAGTTGTATTTCAAATCTAAAAGATGATGCTGTGAAAGTGCTGCACTCAATAAACCAAGGAAATTTGGAAAACTCACCAGTGGCCACAGGACTGGAAAAGGTCAGTTTTCATTCCAATCCCAAAGAAAAGCAATGCCAAAGAATGCTCAAACTACCACACAATGGCACTCATCTCACATGCTAGCAAAGTAATGCTCAAAATTCTCCAAGCCAGGCTTCAACAGTACATGAACCATGAACTTCCAGATGTTCAAGCTGGTTTTAGAAAAGGCAGAGGAACCAGAGATCAAATTGCCAACATCCGCTGGATCATGGAAAAAGCAAGAGAGTTCCAGAAAAATATCTATTTCTGCTTTATTGACTATGCCAAAGCCTTTGACTGTGTGGATCACAACAAACTGGAAATTCCTTGAAGAGATGGCAATACCAGACCACTTGACCTGCCTCCTGAGAAATCTGTATGCAGATTAAGAAGCAACAGTTAGAACTGGAAATGGAACACCAAGCTGGTTTCAAATCAGGAAAGGAGTCCGTCAAGTCTGTATATTGTCACCCTGCTTATTTAACTTTTTTGCAAATTACATCATGGGAAATGCTGAGCTGCATGAAGCACAAGCTGGAATCAAGATTGCCACAAGAAATATCAGTAACCTCAGATATGCAGATGATACCATGCTTATGGAAGAAAGTGAAGAACTAAAGAGCCTCTTGATGAAAGTGAAAGAGGAGAGTGAAAAAGTTGTCTTAAAGCTCTACATTCAGAAAACAAAGATCATGGCATCCGGTCCTATTGCTTCATGGCAAATAGATGGGGAAACAGTGGAAACAGTGAGAAACTATTTTTGGGGGTTCCAAAATCACTGCAAGTGGTGACCGCAGCCATGAAATTGAAAGACGTTGCTCCTTGGAAGAAAAGCTATGACCAACCTAGATAGCATATTAAAAAGGGGAGACATTACTTTGCCAACAAAGGTCCGTTTAGTCAAACTATGGTTTTTCCAGTAGTCATGTATGGATGTGAGAGTTGGACTATAAAGAAAGTTGAGCGCCAAAGAATTGATGCTTTTGAACTGTGGTGTTGGAGAAGACTCTTGAGAGTCCCTTGGACTGCATGGAGATCCAACAAGTCAATCCTAACGGAAATCAGTCCTGAATATTCTTTGGAAGGACTGATGCTGAAGCTGAAACTTCAATACTCTGGTCACCTGATGTGAAGAACTGACTCATTTGAAAAGACCCTGATGATGGGAAAGATTGAAGGCAAGAGGAGAAGGGGGTGACAGAGGACAAGATGATTGGATGGCATCACCGACTGTCTGGACACAAGTCTGAGTCAGCTACGGGAGTTGGTGATGGACAGGGAAGCAGCTGTGCTGCAGTTTATGAGGTCGCAAGGAGTCGGACACGACTGAGCGACTGAACTGAACTGAAAGCGCACAGCTGCCATCTAGTGGCAAGTGTGGATATTTGCAGGACAGAATACATCGGTCTGATATCAAGTATTTATCGAGATTTGTGTGCCAGGTGCTAGGTTCTAGGTACAAGGGATACAGCAGTAAACGCATCAGATAAAAACCTCTACCCTCATGGTGTTCATGTAAGCGATTCTGTGGAGATCCACAGCCAAGTAAGGGTACCTTAACTAGGTAATGTTTGGGGGCTTGAAAGACCCAATTGCAGATGGCCATGTCGGTGTAGTCTTCAGGATAGTGAGGACTCTGTATGAGGCCTTCTTCAAACAGGATCGTTAAGGAGTCGCAGCCAGAATCTGCAACACAAAGGAGAAGGTCTAAGCTGTGGCATCACCATGGACAGAGGGGACCTCTTTGTTCTCACCCTTGTGCCCCTCACGAAAGATGCCTGAACTAACTCTTCAGGCAGAGCCATTAAGAAAGAGGAGGTCTGTGCACTGGTTCTGGAGAAGTCATCAAGCTCTTTTGGCTCATGTGGGTGGGCAACAAGCATGCATTTTCAAGACTTCACGAAGAGCCCCTGTACCCCGTGTCTCACTGACCTTGGGCTCTTCTTTGCTGTGGAGCTCAGTGGGCCTTGGGTGGTTTCCCTACCCATCATCTAATTCCTATGGGGCCTCAACTTCTGCAGAAGGTCAGCATAGTGTATGATAAGAGTAAACAGTTTTACCAGGAAGATAGTTTGGTTTTACAGCTTTATAGGTGAGATTGAACCCAACGGCATAATCTGAGTTATCAGAGATGAAGCTCAGCCTTATAGCGCTGGAGCCAACAAGAACTGATGAAGCCAGTCTCTCTCCACAGAATTTCGCTGCAACATAAGAAAGAAGAGTCTTTGTTCAGAGCCTAGAAAACAGCACCCATTAAAAGACTTACAGGGACCTGAACATTCATGATAGTGCAGGCTTGTCTGAATCAGGGCTTCTCAACTTTGGTACTGCTGATGTTCTGAACTGGAATGTTCTGTGTGTTCAGGCCATTTTGCACATTGTAGGATGTTTCACAGCATCCTGGCTGCAAAATTGTTTTGCAACACTCCCTCTAGTTGTGACAGCCAAAAATTGCTCCTGAGACGTTGTTAAAGGTCTCCTGGGGGAAAGTAGGGACAGGCCATATTATCTCCAGTTTAGAACCATAGGAATGCGCCTCCATTTCTGTTTCTTACATAAGTAACTTTTGTCTCCTACTTGTGGTTATCTGTTGCTGTCTTCCTTCTGAGCTGGATGAGGCAGGTAAAGGTTATTTTTATGCTCAGGAGAGCAGCATTCTGCCCAAGAGGCCCTGAGAGGCACAGATGTAGACCTGCATTTTACTCCCGATGGGCTCCACGTCTGGCAAATGAGTCTAGGAAGCCTGGTTCCATGGGAAGCAAAGGCAGTAAGTGAAATGCACTGTGGCCTTCCAGCCCTCACACAGGCTCAGATTTCGTTCCTTTCCACCATCATTTCTAAGTCTCAACAGTGGAGACAGGAAATGTGCTGTTTATAAATGCCTTGGGGCTAGACATATTATAACCAGGCCCCGCTAAATCTTCCTGGAATAGTGTCCCTGTGACAATGTGCAAATCCACTCACCAATAAGTGTGTCTTCTAAAGAATATATCGACAGGTAATTATGGTCACAAGACTCTGCATCAAAGTGGGAAAAACTGAGGAGCACATGCATTCCCTCTGGTACCAACAGGGTCCAGGCACAGTGTCTGCAGGTAGACACATTGAGAGGGTGTTATTTTCAGATAGAAAGTGGCTGTCACAGTCCAATGAGTGGGGCAGAGTCAAACTGGAGGTGGGACAAAGGAATGGATAAAGAAGATACGGTACATATTTATGATGGAATATTTCTCAGCCATGGAAAAGAATGAAATAATGCCATTTGCAGCAACATGGATGGACCCAGAGATTGTCATACTGAGTGAAGTCAGAGAAGAAGAATATTGTATGACATCCCTTATATGTGGAATCTAAAAAGAAATGATACAAATGAACTTATTTACAAAACAGATTCACAGACTTAGAGAACAAACTTATGGTTACTGGGTGGTGGGGGGAGAATGGAGGAGAGGGATAGTTAGGGAGTTTGGGATGGACTTGTACACACTGAGATGTTTAAAATGAATAACCAACAAGGTCTTACTATATAAGCACAGGGAACTCTGCTCAATATTATGTGGCAGCCTAGATGAGAAGGGAGTTGGGGGAGAATGGATACATGTATACATATGGCTGAGTCCCTTTGCTGTCCACCTGAAGTGATCACAGCATTAGTCATCGGATCTATGCCGATATAAAACAAGTTAAAAAAAATGGAGGTGGGAGTTGGGGCAGGGGTGGCAGTGGGGGCTACTCACTGCTTGCTCTCATAATATAGGAAGGGGCTTTCTGGGAAGTGCAGCTCCCCCTCCGATGCTCTGACCACGCGATCCTGCTCACTGCACGTGGCTGGGAGGGAAAGCCATGAAAATTAGGACTAACAGCGATGGCTAGCCACAGCAGCCCTCTCCCTCCAGAATACACGCAGACACTGGCACCTCTTGACTCTTCTTCATGCTCCCTTCCTTTCTCCATGAAATCTTTTCCTGTCTTGGCTTCTGTGATGCTTTATTCTTTTTGGTTCCTTGTAGATCTTGCTTAACTTTGAGATTCTATGATTTCTTCTCCTTTACTCTTCTTTCTCTGACCCCATAGATCCACTCTACGGATGCAGATATTTACTAGGTTTTGTTCTGAGTTTTCATTTCTCTCTACGTGAGCCTTCTGACCTAGTTCATTCACACTCTGTTTTAATTATATCTCTACCTAAACTTCTGATTTTTCAGCCCCCTCCTAGGTCTCTTCCCCTTAAACTTAACATGCTACAAATACAATTCCTTTTCTGCAAAACTGCTTCCGCTTCTGATTTGAATACTTTTTGTGTTCTTAGCTCTTCATGCTCAGAGATTTGGTGTCATCCTCCACTCCTTTTTTCTCACCACCCTTAACTTTAGTGACTATCCAGTCCCAGTTCATCCTATTTCTATGCCCTCCTTTTCATTCTCTGGCCATTGCCCTAAATCAAGCCTTATTTTCTTATCTCTTGAACTAATGCATGATCTCATAATTCTACTATGCATTGTTTCTCCTCCAGTTTATTCCCTAGGTACAGTTCTTACAGCACTTCAGTATAGCTCTAATCTGTTTATCTAGTTAGTCAACTCCTATTACTCAATAAAGTCTAAATTTTTTTTGACTGGTGTTCAAAGTTTCCATAATTTGGTCTCAAGTTATATGTTTAATCTTCTTTCTCATAAAACCCCTCACATATCCTACACTTTAGCTGCTTTGACTTACTGGGTCTCTATTACACCCTAAATTTTCCTATCTTCATCTTTTAGTATCCATCTTCTCATAAGCATGATTCCTTGAGCTGGAATATTTTTCTTTACCTGTATCCCATCCCCACCTGACAAAATTCTATTCATCCTTTATTCTCTAAGGTTCAGGTTAAAAGATGTCTGTGCTCCAAAGCCTCCCTTGTCTTTTTGTCTTTTTTTTTTTTTTTTCCCAGCTAGAAACAGCCATTCTCTCCACTGAGCTCTCAGGGTACTCTTTCCCCACTTTGCTCTTTGGAGTTAGTTCCACAGACTCACAGAACTGCTGAGCTAAAGATGCCTTTGAGACCATCTGGTCCAAACTGCTTCCTTTTTGGATAAGGAGACTCAGGTTCAGAGGTAGAAAGGAGCTTGCCCCCAGTCACAGAGTGAATTCACTGAAGACTTGCAATGTAACCCTGGGGTGGGTTCCCTGTGCTTTCTGAACAAGCTGAGCTCAGAAACCTGACCACTATCTACTTCACCTCCTCCCTCATGTCTGAGATGCAAGTTGAGAATTTGACAACTGTTTGTTGAATTGAGCTGGAGCTCTGGATTGACAAGAAGTGAACTGGGAGGGACTGTGGGGCTCCTGCTGGTGAGGGTGGGCCCTCACTGGCTGGGGATGAATGGCTGAGTGCTCCAAGTGATGTTTTTACACATAGTGAGTATGGAGAACCCTTGCAGAGGAAGACTTGTGATTATAAAGGGAACCGATCTTCAGAAATAGTAGAGATTAATTCATGCTCCCAGAAGAGCAGGCGATGAAAAATACCCACCTCTGGAGCTCTTTCTCTGCTTCCCTGGGAAAGAAAAAGAAAGATGGGATTCAAGGTTTGTGGTATCTTGAGCAATATTTCAAGAAGGTAGCATCTCCCTGGCAAAAGTGCAGAGGTTTTTAAGTCAGTTTGCAACTAATGAAAATATAATCTG
Organism: Capra hircus; assembly: GCF_001704415.2. NCBI lineage: Eukaryota > Metazoa > Chordata > Mammalia > Artiodactyla > Bovidae > Capra > Capra hircus. The sequence goes on from NC_030822.1 coordinate 37,414,256, forward strand.
TGGAAAGAACAGAAGGGATACATTGACAAAGCAGCAGAGGGGCCTTTGTGTTTTAAGAAAATGATTCACTCTCTTTATTAAGTGGGTTCATTGGCTTGGGGATTACGCAAAGCAAGAAGAGGTCATCTGGGGTACTCTTCTAATTTTTCATGACAAGAGAGGGTAGAGATGGAAATAATGTACCCACAATCACAAAAGAGTTGCTGAGATAGCTATGACCTGAACTGAGGACTCAAATACCTGCCAGTGTTCCATATACTTGAACACAATCACAAGTTTTTCCTGATCTAGTTTGAATTAACCCCTTTAGGAAGAAATAGACGTCCTAGTGAGGTTGGAAGCCACCAGTTAAGTTGGATTTGGAGGCAAAAAATGAAGTTTCAATTAACTAATTGGTCAGTCTAGTAGAAGGATGTATATAGACCTTGGCCTTTTCAGATTTATAATACCTGGCTCTATGTCAGGCCTTCTCAGCCACAGCATTATTAACATCTGGGGCTGAATCCTTCTTTGCTGGGTGGGAGTGGGGGTGCTGTCCTGTGCACTATGGGGTGCTTAGCAGCATCCATGGCCCCCTACCCACTAGATGCCAGTGGTTCCTCTCTCTCCTGTTGTGACAACCAAAAATGTCTCCAGTCACCGTTACCCGAAGGGGCAAAACTCCCCCTGGTTGATAACCACTGACCCATGCTATAGCTTGCTGAATCTTGCTAGCACAGTTAGTGAGAAGTAAGTGGTGGAAACATACCACCAGCTGAGACAGTTTCAATTAAATGCAAATTTGACAAAGTCTAGGATGGATGTATTCATGTTTCATTGAGTAGTTGTATGCTGTGCGAATCATCATTTGTCCTTTTTTTAGCCTCAGTGAATACCACAATCCTTATGTGAGACACTAAGAATGAAAGCAGAGTCTGTCTGCTCAATGGTCTTGACTTGCCTAGACTCTGCCGATGTTCTCTTTTTCCCTAGCTTCTTGACCTTATGTTTTGGCTTGATTACCAATTCGGATGTGTTTGTGGATCCATGAAAGCACTTTAGTAAGATCTGTGAAGATCCCAGGGGATCCTTGATCATTTTTCTGCAGATTGTCTTTCCAGCCTCGACCACAGCCCAAACCCCAGGAAGTCACACCAGCCATAGTCCAAGTCCCTTTCTTATTCCGGCACATGAGGGAACCTCCTGAGTCTCCCTGTAGGGAGAAAAGATCTCTGTTACCATCGTTGCCAGTGTCTGTGCCCCACAAAGATGCTAGACAAGGATCAGTCAATTGATCAATGAATTTCTTCACTTCTAATGCTTTGGACTCAAGGACCTGAGAGAACAGGCAAGCACAATTCCCATTCGCTCCAGAAATACCACTGGAGTCCACCAAATCCACCTCCTTCTTCCCCATCTGGGGCTTTCATCAGACATCACATTGTTTCCTTCTCCCGTCTCATCCTACAGACTCAGAGAAGTTTTGCCCAGTAGTCATATTGACCTTAGTTCCTGGTCAGCAGGAGGGATGGAGAGAAAGAAAAGCTCCCATTATACACAAACCGGAAATCTCTCAATTAGGAAGGAGCCACCTGTCCTTCAGGCTGGGGAACTCTGAGTTCATTATTGGCATCATCTTCAGTGTTTGGTCTTTTGGAAAGACCTCCTCTGAAATCAGTCCTTGCTATAAACAGGTTGTTTAAACTGTCCCTTTAATTTTTTTTGTCTTTTCAAATCAGTTCAGTTCAGTTCAGTTCAGTCACTCAGTCGTGTCCAACTCTTTGCGACCCCATCAATCGCAGCTATTTATTGGTAATAAATAACCAAGAGATATCACTGACAGTCATCAAAAAGTTTAGAAACTAGGTATTTGATAACATATACACATTGGAAATATCATTATGATGTCACTAATAATTATGAATACTTTTGATATTTTAAACAGATTTATAATCTTTCTGGAGCCCGAGGCTTTTTCTTTTTTTGAACTTTTTATCTTGTATTGAGGTATGAAAGTGAAAGTCACTCAGTCGTGTCTGTCTCTTTGGACCCCATGGACTATACAGTCCATGGAATTCTCCAGGCTAGAGTACTGGAGTGGGTAGACTTTCCCTTCTCCAAGGGATCTTCCCAACCCAGGGATCAAACCCAGGTCACTGATTAAACATGCTATGATAATTTCAGGTGAACAGTGAAGGAAACTGTCCCTTTATTTTGACTTGACCTCCCTTCTCACTCCTGAATCTTCTTCCCAGAGTCTACTCTTTCCTATAGCCTTATTTCAGCCTCTCATCTGATGACAAAGCTGAGGGAAGTGCTGTCTGGGACCTGTCAGCCCGACCACTCCCACCTACCTGACATGCATCTCTTCCGCCATCTGGGAAGCCTGTGCAGAGAAAGGTCCGCCCACTGATGGGTTTCTCTAGGGTCAACAGAGCTGTAATACACTCATCCTGGGTCAAAATGGGCAGGTTCACTTCCTGCAAGACTTGTGGAGAGATGCCATCTAGAAAACACAAAACCCCGGCAAGGTACTCTTTCACCTCCCTGCATTGAAGATGCCTCATTCAGGCTTGTGTCTTTTGGAAAGATTTGAATTTTTAAGTACAATGTGGCATTCTCTATTTTTTAAAATGTTTACACACGGTCTTTTACAAATAGATTAAAAATTCTATTTTCTGATTACCTACCAGAAAGTTCTGATATCAGATTAAGAGCAGAACATGGAAGTTCTTACTTTCATTCAAGCGGCCCCAGCCTGCTGTTGTACAAATAAATCCAGGCTTAAATCGTTCCCCTGGCTCTGGAAGACACATGGGCCCCACAAAATGATCTGAAAAAAAAAGAGCAAGGCAGGGTTTGTTTCATTCATGTAGGAGAGACACCACAAGCTGCTCACCAATGGGCATTTAGGTGGATCCCCCAAGGCCTTGCGATGTCTCTGGTACCTCCAGGGGTCTCTTATCAAAGAAAGACAGACCTTTTCTTGATTCCAGTTAATTGTATCTCTAAAGTCACAAGCAAAATGAGTTTCAGGTAGGGGAACCCCACCTCAATTTTCTGTCTCAAAGTCCATGATCCAGAGATCTTGGGCGCAAGGTACATAATTTATACTTTAGGAACTGTGCTATGGAACAGAAGTTCTGGAGAACATGGGATGGACAATTCAGAGAAAACTTCAAATGTTTACCAAAATGGAAAGCTCCAGCCATCTTCAAAAGAGCGATATCATAATCCATTGGTTTCTTGGTAGAGAAGTGTGGGTGTATGATGATGGTTTCAATGGCGAGGGTTTGCTCTCCTGGCTCCACATGTCTCAAGTCATATTCACCAGCAGTAACGTTGAAAGTTGATACAGTATTTCTATGAGGAGGAAAGAGTAAAAGGGATGGATTTCACTGAAGCTGAGTACAGTTGTAATGGTTGACAAACTGACCTCTTCAAAATGAGATGGATGGAGAATGCACGTGTACAGCTACTGAACAGAAAAAGTAAGAATGATTCCAAATGTAGAGGTTCCCAGTGTGAATGGGGGACTAGTGAAAGTGGCCTCATGTGGAGCTAATAATAAGATAAACTGAATACTTTGCAATGTTATTTGTTAAGTGTCCAAGGGTTTGTGTAAACACTGTAATTCAGAGATCTAAAGCTACCCCAGATGGTTAATTTGGTCTCTTTTTTAAATATAAATTTATTCATTTCAATTGGAGGCTAATTATATTACAATATTGTAGTGGTTTTGCCAAACATTGACATGACTCCGCCACAGGTATACATGTGTTCCCCATCCTGAACTCCCCTCCCACCTCCCTCCCCATACCATCGCTCTGGGTCATCCCAGTGCACCAGCCCTGAGCACCCTGTCTTATGCATTGAACCTGGACTGGTGATTCATTTCACATATGATAATATACATGTTTCAATGCCATTCTCCCAAACCATCCCACCCTTGCCCTCTCCCACAGAGTCCAAAAGACTGTTCTATACATCTGTGTCTCTTTTGTTGTCTCGCATACAGGGTATCACTGATATCCTTTGGGAGTATTTGGTGATTCTTATGAAGACAGCCTGCTTTAATGTCAGAGATCTAATACCTAACGCATACCATGAAAGACACAATAGCATCCTAACTCTGATATCCCAGAGAGTATGCACACTCAGAACTTTGGGACTGATTACCATACTGGGAAGAGGGCATCTTTCCTTACTTCCTTCGTGTTTTTTTTTAAATATAAACTTATTTATTTTAATTGGAGGGTAATTACTTTACAATATTGTATTGGTTTTGCCATACATCAACATGAATCCACCACAGGTATACACGTGTTCCCCTTCCTGAACCTCCCTCCCTCCTCCCTCCCAGTACCATCCCTCTGGGTCATCTCAGTGCACCAGCCCTAAGCATCCAGTATCATGCATTGAACCTGGACTGGCGACTCATTTCATATATGATATTGTACATGTTTCAATGCCATTCTCCCAAATCATCCCATCTTCTCCCTCTCCCACAGAGTCCAAAAGACTGTTTTATACATCTGTGTCTCTTTTGCTGTCTCTCATACAGGGTTATTGTTACCATCTTTCTAAATTCCATATATATGCATTAGTATATTGTATTGGTTGTATTTTAGAGATCTAACATGGGGAAGACTGAAGACCTATATTACTTCTACCTGCTGCAAAGTTATCTGAAAGGAACTTGATAGCAGGCATTGAGGTGGATTAAGACCTTAGGGATCTAGAAGGGGATCTCTGGGGATCCAGAAGAGATGATTTAATACAACATTGGGAAAGGCATCATTTTCTCTTGGCATACTTCCCTAGCATCTCTCTAGCCTAACCACATGCCACACTACAGTGAAATTATCAGTTGACTCTTCTTTAAACTATCAGCTCTCGGAGGGCAGGGTTCACCTCTGAGTCATCTTTGTATCTTTGACAGCTATTAGTGTACAGCTTTAAGGAAATACCCAGGAGATGTTTGCAGACATGAAATGAAAGAGGGAAAACAGGGGGACATGATCTTGACTGCTGCTTTATGCGTATCAAGAACACTGGCAACAATAGAACATTTGGAGCACACAAGAGAATGGATAAAAGATGGAAATTGTTAAAGTTCAGAGAGCCAGGATCAATAGGAAGGAAGACACAGAAGCCTTCTTCATGTTTTATTGGCCTTCTTTTGTTTTCTTTTATTCATTTATTAAGATGCATAATGAGTTGGATGATTTTTTTCACTGAAATTTAAGAAAACTAGGGGAGAACTTTCACAAATCTATCTTTGTGATGCTTTTTTTTCTCACTTGGATATTATTCTTTATTAATCCAATCATTTTAAATATCAAAGTATTCACTCCTATAAGGAATGCATGTTTTCTATCAAGTTTAGAGCCCTTGACAATGTCTTTGAGCCATATTTATTTTATGCAACCAGCATGTCTTCCCCTAAAGCATACATTGCACCATCCCATATTTTAATAGAGTTATTGCTGCTGATTCCCAGGAAGAAGAAATGTAATCTGACCTTTATCAATCGGCTGGACTTTCCTTACCTGTTGGCAACGCAGTGAGCAGCCGTGATCACCCACTGTGGGGAGATGATGGTCCCACCACAGACATGCTTCTGCCTTCGTTTCAGAGACACCTGAGTTGCAAAGACCTTAAATGGGAGCAAGTTAATGCCCTGGGATCCCCCCAGACCTGGAGACTGAGCATCTTCTGAAAAAGAGACCCAGATATCTTACTCATAAATATCAGAAATCATGAACTGTGAAGTGGTAGACCAATCACACTATAGTTCAGAAAGAAGGGCAAAGCTGGACTCAGAATATTCCCACCCCTGGTCCACAAGAGAGGTAGTTAACTTGAGGCTTTAGCAAGTTGGTAGCAAAAACTGTGGGTACTTAATTATATGATAATGCTCAGCCAGTCTGTTACTCTAACAATATGAATGATATCTGTGAATGGGGAGAGGGAGAGAGAGGGAGAGAGACGTAAGATACAGCATAGACCAGATGAAAAAGTCTGGGATAAAGACAAGGTGAGGGCTAAGGGAGTCTTCCAAAGTCTGTTCCAATTCCTCTAGGCATCCCAGAGAAATAGTTTGGATTTACTGCTTTCTTAACAGTCTTTAACTATTTAACCTTTACAATTTCTTCAATCTTATTTTTAGATCTATTTCTAAATAGATGTCCGATCCTGTCCCATGTCCTATCCTGCTCATGATACTTGGCTTGACTCCAACATGACTTAGAGGGTACAATAAATACTTTTACTTCTATTGTTGGAATTAGAAAAAAGCAATTTTTTAGAATTGTCTCCTTTTTGATCAAAAATTTTTCTATGCGCAAATAAAAAAATAATACAGAGAAAAGGCTAAGAATAGAATAAAGTACAAGTAAGTAATAGTCAGTGAATCATCCCTGACTATGATTTAAATGTGAACTTCTGAATTGACTGGCCAACTAATTGACCAAGCAAGAAACTGATAAACCAACTCTTCAACCAAATAATTAATTCATCAGTTAATCAAATAACAATGATTCAGCCATTCCATCAACCCACTGAACAAAAATTCAATCAACAAATCGTTGCTAAATAGCCACTGATCTAAAAGTTAATATGACTGACTCAAGAGAAGTGAAAACAAAAAACTATCACTCTACTTACAAAATGAAGAGACAAGATGGGTCCCAGGGTAAAGAAAATTGGGAGACTTTCAAAGACGATAAATGAGAAAACCATAGTCTAGGGGCAGAAGCACAAACTCGTTTCTATAGGCACAGAAGGACCAGGAAATTACATTGACACAGAATTCTTAGGACACCAACTGTATACTAAGGAGACTAACTATATACTATAAACTCTTGATTGTTCCCTGAAGGGCCCTATGAAATAGGTATGAACCTTACATCCCAAATATAAAGTAGACCCATGGATATGACACCTTTGACTTCCCTCATCATCTTTAACTATAACAAGATAGGTCTATTTTAAATATGTTTATTGAATCAGAGAATTCTTTTTTAACTTATAAATTTGAAGTGGGATTTTTGTCTTAGGGACTGAAAATGTGGGATGGCATTTCTAAATTTTGGAGTGAGCCAACAGCGCTTGTAACTATTCTGAACACATCTTTTCTAGAAGTCAACTAATGAAAATCAGGAGGCTCTTGGATCCTTGTACACACTCATGAGATCTCTGCTGATGAACTAAGCAGAATGGAGCATACTGATGAGTAGCATGGGATGCTGAGAGATCCAATTTTGAGGCAGCTCATAATCCCACCAGAGAAGGTTTCCTGAGACTCACCTGCCAAGGGTAGGAACCCTTTGCCACTTGCCTTCCCCCAACGATGCGACTGAAAATGTTCAGGTAATTCAAAGACTGTGACTTCACTGGACTCTGCCCACAAGTGGGAACTGGGGAGGGGAAAGACAAAACTTTGGAGATTAGATAGTTCTTAGTTCTGAGGTATACAGGAAACTCTTCAGAGCAAGAAATACTGTAAGACGTAGAGCATGTAGAAATAGTACAAAATGGCTTTAAATTAATTGTGGGATTTACTGTGATTTGCAGTATAAGCAATTGTTCAGCTTTTTCACATGGAACCTGCATATCGTGAAGATCTACTTTTCTGACATGAAGATTTAGGGCCTCAGAGGTAGATCTCCACTGGGTTAGCACGAATACAGTCCCCTTTTGATTCTAAGCCATCTGGCCCCTTCTAGGCTCCTCAGAGTGCTCTGTGCTTCTGTGTCATTTATTACATTCCACTGTGGTTATTCTTTCAAACCCACTAGACTGATGCCCAGATGTTGCTCAATTAATTGATTGAATGGGTAATACTATAATTTGCCTTAAACTTTTAAAAAAAGTAATGTTACTTATCTATTTACATATTTCTTTGGCTGTGCTGGGTCTTTGTTGCCCTGTGGGCTTTTCTCTAGTTGTGACAAGCGAGGGCACTGTGTCTCTGGTTGCAGTGCACAGACTTCTCACTGCTGTGCTTCTCTTGTTGTGGAGCACGGGCTCTAGGCCATGCAGGCCTCAGTAGTTGGGGCACACAGGCTTAGTGGTTGTGTCGTCCAGACTCTAGAGCAGGGGCTCAGCGGCTGTGGCACACGGGCTTAGTTGCTCCGTGGCGCATGGGATCTTCCTGGATCAGGGACCAGATCCGTGTCTCCTGTACTGGCAGGCAGATTCTTTACCACTGAGCCACCAGGGAAGCCCCTGTAGTCTGCCTTTGATTGCATCTGTGTCAGCATCTTGTCCTCTGCTTGACCCAGGAGATGATGGTCAGCAGTGCCCAGCACAGTCAAATATTAGATTTAATGCTCTCTAAGAGTGGAAAGTAACAGATTGTTTAATGATAGTGGACTGGAAAGGAGACTGTCCTAATTCACACACCAGAATGGTGTTAGGGTAGAAGGGTTGCTAGGTAATGGGAAAAAGAACCCTTTCCTTTTTATGGAAAAGAATTTTATCCTTGAAAAGCTGCATTTACTTAGTTACTCTCAATGTTTGTTCTGCCTTTTTTTTTTTTTTTTTAAATTTTGGACTCCTCAGCTAAGAGATGGGCTAGCTTAAGATGCTTAAAATGCACTGTTAATTTTTAGTTTGTTTAATTATTGGTGATGTCAAATTTTTCAAATGTATTTGCTAGTAACTAGTGTTTATTTTTCCATGTATTGAAGTTTTGTTTCCTTTGCTCATATTTCTACTTGGTTTATGCTTTTACCTTTTTGTAATGGAAAACTTAAAATTTCTCCAAGGTAGAGAGAACAGTATAAATGAACCTCCATATACTTATCATTCTGCTTGGTAATCAGGGAAGATCCACCTTCTGTCCCTACTTCAGGTCATTCTTTTCTACATGTTCTCTCGGAAGGCCTAGAATGCCCTGCCTCATATTTGCCCCACTTCTTTACCTAGTTGAATCCTCTAATCCCTATTCTTCAGCTTGGAGATCACTTCAATTGAGACGTCTTCCTTGATTTCCTCAAACTGTGTTAAGTGTCTCTCCTGTGTAAAACCCTTTCCTCTCCCTTTTTATAGTTTTCACCGTGAAATAGTGGGATAGAAAATTCTTTGCCTGTATCCCTCATTTACTGTGAAAATGAAAAAAATCTGTTTTATTCATCTCTGTATTTCCAAGATTTAGCACATTCCTAGCATACACTGAACACTTAGAAAAGTTGGAAGGATGGACAAATGACTTTTCTTGAGAAAATACCCGTGAAAGCATAGCTATTTAGATCAATATGTTAAAATACACAAAACTTTTTCAAATAGCTTCTCATTTAATTTCCATTCTCTGACTATAAATCAAGCACTATTATCCCCACAGTACAGATGGGAAAATGAAGAATCAAAGAGATGCACAGTTAATTAATGACAAAGCATGGATGTAACACTGTCTTTTGATTCTGAATTCAGAGCAGGCATAACACTGAATCAAAAGCTTATTTTCTAGCTGTTTCAGTTAACTGAATCATAAATACCTTTGTATACATAAAATTTAGTATTTCCTGAACTCATTGAAGGAAAAGTAGAAAATACGATGATTCTTGAGGTACAAATCTGACTATGAAGAAGACTGCCAAGAACTGTTCTCAGCTTATGTTACTTGAAGAAAAAAACATCATTTATATACAAAATAAACTGCAGTAAACAGACTTCACATCTGCTATTTATAGCAGTATCCTGTATACAGTAAACTACAGTAAGTGAAAGTTGCTCAGTCGTGTCCGACTCTTTGCGACCCCGTGGATTATACACTCCGTGGAATTCTCCAGGCCAGAATACTGGAGTGGGTAGCCTTTCCCTTCTCCAGGGGATCTTCCCAATCCAGGGATTGAACCCAGGTCTCCTGCATTGCAGGTGGATTCTTTATCAACTGAGCCACCAGCGAAGACCAAACTACAGTAAAAAGTATAATTTTTTAAAAGATTACAAATGCTTCCCAATTTATGCTGATTTCTCAAATTTGTTCCATTAAAGGAGATGGGATTGTGGAATGTGTTCAAATAAATGAATAATTCCAGTCTTTTCCAGATCAGTGCAACTTATCCAAGTTGTATTTTGTACTCCATAAATTTTCTATTCAGTTTAATATGATGATTGCAGGAGAGAAGTCCAAATTAATTACATGAAATCTAACTAAATCTCCAGAATATATTTGCTTCTTCTGTTCTCCCAAAGGAATATGGAGTGAAACTGTGATATCCACTGCCAGCAAAGATTATTTCTTCAAAGATAGTGATAGACTTCCTAGAACTTACCTTTGGGGAGAGAGAGAGTTGCAGATTTACTCTGTTCCAAAAAGACTATTCCAAATAGTAAAATGAGCTTCTTCTTGTTTATGTGCATTTTGAAACTCAGAATTTTTCCCTGAAATTTTAGAGAGACTGAAGAGAACCAAAATAGAAAGCCTTGTGAGAGCAGAAATATACCAGCTTAAAAGAAGGTTACTTATTAACCAAAACATGAGGCATTCAACCATGTCCAAATGATGTTTCTGCATGTGGTTTCTTGCAAAGATCTCTGAAAGATGTGGGGAGTCAACCACAGAAGCATAGTCTTGATCAAGAAATAGTACATGTCCCTTTGCACCCACATCAATTCATTGCTTCCCCCAGGGTTTATCTGGCAAGCCAAGAGGTTGGTGACTTAAGGCTTCCATTTGCAAACAGTACTTGCTTCTTGGGACAGGTTACCATGTTCTACAAAAGGATTGAATATCAAAGTTGTCCTCATTTGCAATGATAGACTCTCTTACACGCTTGCAAATAACCTATCAGAATATCCTGAAGCATCTGTCTTTCTCTTGTTTTCCAAATGTAAATGGATGGTTATAGCCATGTGTTAGAAAAAAGATAATCTGGTAGCACACTCAGGAAATCAATTTAGGATCCTATTCATTGAGGTATTTGTGAACTGCATTCTTTCACCATTTTTTGTATTTGTGGAAGGCAAAATTTAATTACCTTGGTTTCTATAGCTGGTAGATGATGTGGCATGGGGAGGCAGCTCTGATTATATCTGTCTTCCTTTTCCTTGGCTGAGTTTTTGGGATGCAGTCACTATGTAAGAGGCACCTGTGGATTGGCCAATGCCCTATATGACCACATAGCAATATGAAAAACTTTCTATCAACTCTTACAAATTACCTGCCCCAAACAGCAATTTCAAACTAGAAGTCTCTTTCATGTGGCAACTTATACCCCTCTACAAAATAAGTCTATAAGAATATAACACAGACAACTAATACACATGCAAACAAAGACTTTTTAAAACCGAAAGTTTGTGAGAACTGCAAATTTAGGGAAGAGTCAAGACTTCCTTATGAAAAGAAGGACACTCGAACATCATTTGAGGCTTTATCCACAAACAGTAAGAAAATAATATTTTCAAAGAGCTGAGGAAAATGACTATTAACCTAAAGTTTTATGCCCAACTAAGTGATCCTTTAAGAATAAGAGTAAAATAAAGATATTTTTTTCGGAGAAGGCAATGGTACCCCACTCCAGTACTCTTGCCTGGAAACTCCCATGGACGGAGGAGCCTGGTAGGCTGCAGTCCATGGGGCCGCTAAGAGTCGGACACGACTGAGCGACTTCACTTTCACTTTCATGTATTGGAGAAGGAAATAGCAACCCACTCCAGTGTTCTCCCATGGACGGGGGAGCCTGGTGGGCTGCCGTTGGTGGGGTCGCACAGGGTTGGACACGACTGAAGCGACTTAGCAGCAGCAGCAAAGATATTTTTGGGAAAAAATAACACTTAAGAGAATTTAATAGCAATCATTGATAAGCGAGCCAATAAATGAAGAAAGTGCATCAGAAGAAACTAAGTTCAGAAGGAAGGAGAGAGATGTAAGAGGCCATGATGAATAAAGAAAAAAATATATAATGTATATAAAATATAAAAAATATAAAGAATATTAAAATAGAAATATATATATATAAATATAACCAAGCATAAAGTAACAATAGCAATGACTAATCTGAAATTATAGGGTGAAGTTTTCTGGTTGTATATCCTATGTATATTTACCCCTTTTTTCTTGGTAACAGACCCCTGATTTTGTTGGGTTCTTCAAAGTGCCTAATTTAAACACAAAACAAATGACATTTTCCAGCTTCCTCTGTATATGAACAGGCTTTGTTACTGAGTTCTTTTTGTTGATTTAGGGTTCAAGGAATACTCTAAAAAAGTTTAGATGGACTCAGCTGACATAAATCTTTTGGCTCTGGACTTTCCCCCTTCCTCCTTCCTGAAAAATGAACAAAATGGTCAAAGCTGGAGCAACCATTCTGTGGCCCCAAAGCAAGGTAAGGATCACTGAGTGGAAAGATAGAAGTCTAGGTACCTAATACATTGTAGAACTGATGTATCAACTTTCTCATTATGTGCAAAGATATAACCTGTACAGTAAGTCACTGTTGTTAATTTTTAGTTTGCCTAATTATTGGTAACATCAAATATTTCAGATGTATTTAGTGGTAATTAGTATTTATTTTTCCAATTATTGTAGTTTTGTATCCCTTGCTCATATTTCTACTTGGTTGTTTATCATTTTAACTTTTTATGGTGGTAAATTTAAAATCTCTTTTAAAAGAAGAGAAAATAGTGTAATAAACCTCCATATACCTATCACTCTTCCTCAACAATAACTTATATTTGGCCCATTTTATATCTTTTACAACTCTATAATCTTATATATATTTCTGAAGTATAGTTGACTCACTATATTAGTTTCAGATGTACAACACAGTGATTCAAAATTTTTATAGATTATACTCCATTTAAAAGTTACTATAAGGGGGGTTCATGTTTGGGAATGCATGTACACCCGTGGTGGATTCACGTCAATGTATGGCAAAACCAATACAGTATTGTAAAGTAAAAAAAAGTAAAAAAAAAAAAAAAGAAAAAAGTTACTATAAATACAGGTTATATTACTTGTGCTGTATATCTTTCTAGTTTATTTATTTTATACTTAGTAGCTGTACCCCTAAATTCCCTATCACATCCCTTCTATTTTCCCTTTCCCCACTAGTAACCACTAGTTTATTCTTCATATCTGTGAGTCTGTTTCTGTTTTGTTATATTCATTTATTTTTTAGATTCCACATATAAGTGATAACACACAGTATTTGTCTTTCTCTGTCTGGCTTATTTCGCTAGCATAATATCCTCTAAGTCCATTCATATTGTTGCAAACGGCAAAATCTACTTTTTTACGGCTGAGTAATATTTCATGGTGTATATATATATATACACCACTTCTTCTTTATCCATTCACCTATTGATGGACACTTAGATTGCTTCCATATCTTGGCAGTTGTAAATACTGGTGCTGTAAACACTGGGATTCATGTACCTTTGTGAGTTAGTACTTTCATTTTCTTTGGATATATACCCAGGAGTGGAATTGCTGGATCATAGAGTAGTTCTATTTTTAGTTTTTAAAGAAACCTCCAAACTGTTTCCACTGTAAATTGGCTGCACCAATTTACATTCCCTCCAACAGTGTACAAAGGCTTCCTTTCTCCACATCCTTGCCACAATTTGTAAAGTGTGGTCTTTTTTACTATATCCATTCTGACAGATGTGAGGTCTTGACTTCCATTTATCCGATGAGTAGCAAAGTTGAACATCTTTTCATGTGCCTGTAGGCAACCTATATACATTTGGAAAAATGTTTATCCAGGTCTTCTGCTCATTTTTCAGTTAGGTTTTTTTTTTTTTTGATGTTGAGCTGTATCAGCTGCTTATATATTTTGGATATTAACCCCTATCAGTCATATATTTTCCACCATTCAGTAGGTTGTCTTTTAATTTTGTTGATGGTTTCCTTTGCTGTACAAAAGCTTTTCAGTTTACTTAGGTCCCCTTTGTTTAATTTTGCTTTTGTTTCCTTTACCTTAGGAGATGGATCCAAAAAACTAATGCTATAATTTATGTCAAAGAGTGTTCTGCCTATGTTTTCTGCTATTAACTTTATGCTTTTCAGTCTTCATTTAGTTCTTTAGTCTGAGTTTATTTTTGTATATAGCGTGAGAGAATGTTTTAATTCTTTCATATGCAGCTATCCAGTTTTTCCAGCATCATTTATTGAAAAGACTATCTCTTCCTCATTGTATTGTCTTGCTTCCTTTGTTGTAGATTAAATGACCATAAGTGAGTGGGTTTGTTTCTGAACTATTTATACTGTTCTGTTAATCTGTGTGTCTGTTTTTGTGCCAATATCATACTGTTGTGATGGCAGTAGACTTGTGGTACAGTTTGAAACCAAGGAGCATTTATATCTCCACCTCAGTTCTTCTTTCTCAAAATTGTTTTCTCTGCTTGGGGTCTTTTTGTTTAAATACAAATTTTAGAATTATTTATTCTCAGTTCAGTCACTCAGTTATATCTGACTCTGCAACCCCATGGACTGCAGCTCGCCAGGCCTCCCTGTCCATTACCAACTCCTGGAGTTTACTCAAACTCATGTCCATTGAGTTGGTGATGCCATCCAACCATCTCATCCTCTGTTGTCCCCTTCTCCTCCTGCCTTCTCTCTTTCCCAGTATCAGGGTCTTTTCAAATGCCACTGGCATTTTTATAGGGATTAAATTCAATCTATATATTGCTTTGGGTAATATGATCATTTTAAAATATTAATTCTTCTAACACATGAACAAGGTATATCTTCCATATGTTTGTATTGTCTTCAGTTTTTTTGTCAGTGTACTATCATTTTCAGAGTATAGGTCTTTAAATTCCACAGAGATTTATTCCAAGTTATTTTATTCTTTTTGATGCAATGGTCAATGGGATTATTTTCTTAATTTCTCTAATAGTTCATAGTTTTCATATAGAACTGCAACAGATTTCTATATATTAATTTTGTATTGTGCAACTTTACCAAATTCATTGATGAGTGCTAGTAGCATTTTGGTGTGTCTTAAGCATTTCCATCTACAATATGAATTTGAAACAAATCCCAGGAATTATTTTATTTCATTTACAAACAATTTGGTATACACCTTATAGAAAGTGAAGTCACTCAGTCATGTCTGACTCTTTGCAACCCCATGGACTGTAGCCTACCACACTCCTCTGTCCATGGGATTTTCCAGGCAAGAGTACCAGAGTGGGTTGCCATTTCCTTCTCCAGAGGATCTTCCCAACCCAAGGATTGAACCTGCGTCTCCCACATTGTAGGCAGACACCTTACCATCTGAGCCACCAGGGAAGACTTATAAGGACCCATAAAGACATGATCACAATAGCATTGGAGGTGGTGGTTTCATTGCTCAGTTGTGTCCAGCTCTTTGTGACATCATGGACTGTAGTCTACCAGGCTCCTCTGTCCATGGAATTTTCCAGGCAAGAATACTAGAGTGAGTTGCCATTTCCACCTCCAGGAGGTCTTTCCAACCCAGGGATCAAACCCATGTCTCCTGCACTGGTGAGCAGATTCTTTACCACTGAGACCCTGGGAAATCAATATCATTAATAACCACCAAACTGATAATTCTTTAATATCAAATATCTGGTGTTTGAGGGACTTCCCTGTGGTCCAGTGGTTAAGAATCCACTGTCAATGCAGGGGACATGGGTTTGATCCCTGGTCTGGGAAGATCCCACATGTTGTAGAGCAACTAAGCCTGTGTGCAACAACTGCTGAGCCCACAGTCTAGAGCCCATGCTCCGAAAGAAGAGAAGCCAATGCAATGAGAAGACCAGGCACCGCAATGTAGTCCCTGCTTGCTGCAACTAGAGAGAAAGTCTGTGCACAGCAATGACGACCCAGTGCAGCCATAAATAAATAAGTGTTTTTCTTTTAATTTGGTGTTTGAATTTCCCCAATTGTCTTAGAGTTTTTTTTTTACAATTGTGTTATTAAAATCTAAAACGCTCTACTTGTTTCATTTAGTTGCTGTATATCATGTCTTTTAAAGCTATAACTTCCTTTTCTCTTGTTCATACAATTATTTTTGTTGAAGAAATTGGCTATTTAGTCCTCTAGAATTTTATACATTATGTGTGTCACTGATTACATAACTATTTCCTCTAATGTGTTCCTATGACCTCTGTGTGACCTGTGAACTGAAAGGAACATCCAGATAGAGTCTTAATCAGATTGAGGTTAGATTTTTTTGGCAAGAAATTTTATAGTAAGGTTGTATACTTCCTATTGCATCATATCATGAGGCACATAATGTCTGGTTGTCCTTTCTATGACTTTAAAATTAGTAAGTGGGTTCAGACTCATTCAGTATAAAGTTCCTCATATTCTTTCATTTAATGATTAAATAGCCCTTGATAATGATTGCCTAGATCCACTGTTTAATTAATGATTATAAAATGATGATGTTCTAATTTTATTATTTCTTCTGTGTTTATCAACTGTAACTATTTTATAAAGATTTTTTTTCATCAACTATCTAAGTACCTCACAGTATATTTGATATAAGAAAGTTAAGACAAATACTTGTTTCTTTTTCTTTATCAGTCATTTTGAAGAATAATGAGTCATTTTCTGGTATCCTCTAAAGATGATCAACTAATATTTTTAGTATCATTGTGAAGTACTGTAACATAGTACAATCTAAATAATCCTTGTAGCATATTATCCCACTAGATAGTCAAGAAAATCCTAATCTGGTTTTATCCATATTTTACAAATATGGAATATGATTCAAATAAACTTTCATAGCCTTTCCCAAGGTTAGACAATTAGTAAATGCTGGAGTGTTGATTTCAATTCATGCCTTTTGATTCCTGGTCCTCATACTGTAATCATACTATTATGTCAACTAAGTCCATGAAAGTTTCCTTATGTACCTTTTCTGTTTTTCTCTGGCAGACCAGGAGGATTCAATCTTCTTTCTATTTCCTTTCTTCCTCTCTCCCTCAGTCCCTTTTCTTTCTTTCTCTTTTCTTCCTTTTTCTTTTTTTGGCTTTCATTAATCACTTGTCTCAAAATTTGCATAAAATAAAGATGCATTTGCACAATTTCTCTTTAACCAGATTTCTATGGAAAAATAATATAACCTCCTTTCTTATTTTATGCTTGTGAGGATTTTTTTTTAAATTGTTCCAAACTACTCTTTCTCTGGCCTTCTCACTAACCAAAGTTTGGTGTTCAAAAACACAAGTATCTAGGAGAAAGCTTTCTGAGTTAGAAGCAGAATGCATAAAGTTTTCATCTTGAATTTTGGAGCTAGTTATGTCTCTACTTGCAAACAATCTCTGTCCAACTTCCTTTCCTCTACCTTCTTTCCAGTGTGTGAAATTTTGCTTTTCAGCCTTGCCTTGGGCAAATCCATATGCCATTTCCCCCTTTCTCCTCATACTTCTGACTTCCTCACTTTTGCCCAAGTTTGTTTCTCTGCTATACACCCCTATGTCTACTACTCCTGGGAACACACTTCCCACTCTTCCTTTCCACAATATTCCTGAAATTCCTGGACATAATTAAACCTCTCTCCTCCCTGGAATCCTCTTATTTGTATTTTAAAACTCACAGTGTGAAGAGAGGGAAGCACGTATTCCTTTTCACAGTTTCTCTCCATTAACACCTCTTATTTCCAAATCATCTCTTCCTTTTTAGATTGGATGTTTTGAAATAATAGCCTCATTGTTTTTGATTGCTCTCATTGCATTCTCTGCTTGCCCTTAATTATTTCACAATTTGTCTCACAATCTCACTTTTTCACTTGCCTTCAGGGTCAAGTGTGCTTTCTCCTGTCCAACAGGGATTAAACAAGACTTCTATAAAGACAGAGTCCATGACTCCCACCTAGAGATTAGATTAGAGTGACAACCTGAGAGCATATTGTTACTTCTTGTTCCTGATCCAAATTCATGATAAGAAATGTATATGAAATCAGTGAACTAACAGCAATTCTAGAAAACCAGAAAAGGATATTTAATGGGTCTAAATTACTAGTATTCCTAGAAAGGTAAAAAGCAGATGAAACTGAATTGAAGCAAAGGTAAAGGAGAAAATTACTGAAAAAGTTCTAGAGTGATAGAGCTTTGGAAGCAGTAGTAAAAGTGAGAAGAAGAAATCTACTGGACAATAAATA
Organism: Capra hircus; assembly: GCF_001704415.2. NCBI lineage: Eukaryota > Metazoa > Chordata > Mammalia > Artiodactyla > Bovidae > Capra > Capra hircus. Next base: position 37,432,324 of record NC_030822.1, read on the forward strand.
GGGTCATTTTCTGAGATATCCCAATAGAGAAATTAGGCACTTTAATCTGTTCCACTCTAACTTACTTCAAACAGGAATCTGTTTCAGTCTTTTCCCCTGGGAGGGAAATGCAAAGGATTATTTGGGTCCAAGTAGCAAAGGTAGCATTCCAAGCAGCTGGCAGCATCCAGAGAGAATAAGAATAGGAAAAAATTCAGAAGCCCAGCCCCTTGGAATTCCTATCTGACAATACATCTTGTCTCAGAGGTAGCTTTGTTAAATGTTTATGGCATCCACATAAAGACTAATAGACAATTGAAAACATAAAGTTAACCAAATAACAAGAAAGAGTTAATCATCAAGAAAAAAATAAAACAAAACCCAAAGCTATGAAAAAAAACAGTAAATGTAATCATCAGAAGATCGAATGCCTAAGGGAAGGAGTTAATAAAGTAACTAGAATGAAGACTTTAGAATAAGTATAATTAATATACTCAGAGGAAAATAAGAATATATTACATGCATAAAAATCAACTTGAGATATTGGAGAAGTTTATTGTTGAAATAAAAAAACAAACCCTCAACAGGTGAGTTAAACATCAAAATGGACAGAGGGAGAGAGGACTCTACTAGTGAGATGGAAAACAAAACTGAAGAATATGCCCAAGATGTAGCACAAAAGGTCAAAGAGGTGAAGAATAAAAGAAAAGGTAAAAGCTGTGGAAGACAGATCAAGAAGCTTCAACATTTATTCAGCGGGAGTCACAGAAGACAGAAAACGGAGAAGTGAGAGGTGAGAAGTAATGCATAATGATAATTAAAGGAAACATGTTAGTGCTGACCAGACAAGACTCTGCAGTGAGAAAGGTCTCCTTCAGTACCAAGTATGAGGAGCGACACAAAACTGCTATATTTAAAACTGTGTGATTAAACATAGAAAACACTCTAAAAGTTTCTATAAGTAGCAATGTCTATCTCCAGAAGGACAAAAATATTGATATCGCACTTTTCATCAGCAATGTAGGAGGCAAGAAGAGAGGAAGCAACTCTTAAATTATGAGGTGGGACATTCTTATCTACACAAAATTCTATATTTTAAAACTATGTGATTCAAGCAAGAGGGAATCTAGAGACATTTTCATATCATGGAGACACACCAACATTTTTATTTCTCACAATCCATATTTTTCTGGATGAAGAGAGAGAGAAACTAAGGAAGCACAAAAACACAAGAAGATGGAATGAGCAAACAAAATTATAGAAACAAAATAATTCTAGACACTGGTAGATAATGTAAACAAAGTGTTAAAATTTGAGATGTGAAAGAACAGAAATAGGATGTATACACGGACAAGTTTGATAATACCAATGATTAATTAAGGAGTGAGGGAATGAATATGCTCAGATATTTCAGATGGAAAACAAATCAACACAGATATTTTTAAAGGGTTTATAAAAACAAAAGGTGTAATTTGCATGGACTTTAGAGTACTGTTAAACATTTATATAACTGATAATACAGTGTCTAAATATTTAAAGCAAAATCTGATAAGAATATGAAACACCGAAAAATCTACAATCATAATGCAAGACTTTTAGAACTTAATAGATCAAATAAACAGCTAAAAATTTAATCTAATAGATTATTAATGTAAAACATTATTTTAAAATGATACAATTTTTTAAAAGTTTAATTTGGCAGTATCTATTAGAATTTAAATTGTATAAATCTTTTGACCTAGTAATTCTACTTCTTAGAGTACATCCAGGCAGGAGGGGCAAAATCATGTTTAGAAACAAACCCCATACCTGCCAGAGATGCTCAGAGGGCTCAAACAAACCTTGTACACACCAGGACCCATAGACTCCACAGAGACTGAGCCAGAACTGTGTTTAAGTGTCTCCTGTAGAGGTACGGGTCAGCAGTGGACCGCTGCAGGGGCAGGGGCTCTGGATGCAGTAGACCTAGGTATGGCATAAGCCCTCTTGGAGGAGGTTGCCATTAACCCCATCATAGAGCCACCAGAACTTAAACAGGACTGAGGGAACAGACTCTTGGAGGGCACAAACAAAAGCTTGTATACACTAGGACCCAGGAGAAGGGAGCAGTGACCCCACAAGAGACTGATCCAGACTTGCCCGTGAGTGTCGAGGAGCCTCTGGCACAAGAGAACACTCTACCCATGGACATCACCAGATGGTCAATACCAAAATCAGGTTGATTATTTTCTTTGCAGCCAAAGATGGAGAAGATCTGTACAGTCAGCAAAAACAAGACCAGGAGCTGACTTTGGCTCAAAACATGAACTCCTTATGGCCAAATTCAGACTTATATTGAAGAAAGTAGGGAAATCCACTGGACCATTCAGGTATGACCTAAATCAAATCCCTTATGATTATACAGTGGAAGTGAGAAATAGATTCAAGGGATTAGATCTGATAGAGTACCTTAAGAACTATGGACAGAGGTTTATGACATTGTACAGGAGGCAGGGATCAAGACCATCCCCAAGAAAAAGAAATGCAAAAAGGCAAAATTGTTATCTAAGGAGGACTTACAAATAGCTGTGAAAAAAAAGAGAAGCTAAAAGCAGAGGAGAAAAGGAAAGATATACCATCTGAATACAGAGTTCCAAAGAATAGCAAGGAGAGATAAGAAAGCCTTCCTTGGTGATCAATGGAAAGAAATTGAGGAAAACAATAGAATGGGAAAGACTAGAGATCTCCTCAAGAAAATTAGAGATACCAAGGGAACATTTCATGCAAAGATGGGCTCGATAAAGGACAGAAATGGTATGGACCTAACAGAAGCAGAAGCTATTAAGAAGAGGTGGCAAGAATACACAGAAGAACTATACAAAAAAAGATCTTTATGACCCAGATAATCACAATGGTGTGATCACTCACCTAGAGCCAGACATCCTGGAATGTGAAGCCAAGTGGGCCTTAGGAAGCATCACTATGAACAAAGCTAGTGGAGGTGATGGAATTCCAGTGGAGCTATTTCAAATCCTAAAAGATGATGCTGTGAAAGTGCTACATTCAATATGCCAGCAAATTTGGAAAACTCAGCAGTGGCCACAGGACTGGAAAAGGTCAGTTTTCATTCCAATCCCAAAGAAAGGCAATGTCAAAGAATGTTCAAACTACTACATAATTACACTCATCTCACACGCTAGTAAAGCAATGCTCAAAATTTTCCAAGCCAGGCTTCAACACTACGAGAACTGTGAACTTCCAGATGTTCAAACTGGATTTAGAAAAGGCAGAGGAACCAGAGATCAAATTGCCAACATCCATGGGATCATCGAAAAAGCAAGATAGTTCCAGAAAAACATCTACTTCTACTTTATTGACTATGCCAAAGCCTTTGACTGTGTGGATCACAACAAACTGTGGAAAATTCTGAAAGAGATGGGAATACCAGACCACCTGACCTGCCTCCTGAGAAATCTGTATGCAGGTCAAGAAGCAACAGTTAGAACTGGACGTGGAACAACAGACTGGTTCCAAATTGGGAAAGGAATATGTCAAGGCTGTATATTGTCACCTGTTTATTTAACTTATATGCAGAGTACATCGGAGAAGGCAATGGCAACCCACTCCAGTGTTCTTGCCTGGAAAATCCCATGGAAGAATGAGCCTGGTAGGCTGCAGTCCATGGGGTCACTAAGAGTCAGGCATGACTGAGTGACTTCACTTTCACTTTTCACTTTAATGCATTGGAGAAGGAGATGGCAACCCAATCCAGTGTTCTTGCCTGGAGAATCCCAGGGATGGGGGAGCCTGGTGGGCTGCCATCTATGGGGTCGCACAGAGTTGGACGCGACTGAAGCGACTCAGCAGCAGCAGAGAACATCATGAGAAATGCTGGACTGGATGAAGCACAAGCTGGAATCAAGGTTGCCACAAGAAATATCAATAACCTCAGTTGACAGAGAGTGAAGAAGAACTAAAGAGCCTCTTGAAGAAAATGAAAGAGGAGAGTGAATAAGTTGGCTTAAAACTCAACATTCAGAAAACTAAAATCATGGCATCTGGTCCCATCACTTCATGGCAAATAAATGAGGAAACAATGCAAACAGTGAGAGACTTTATTTGGCAGGGGGTGGGTGGGGGGTGGCTCCAAAATCACTGAAGATGGTGACTGCAGCCATGAAATTAAAAGACGCTTGCACTTTGGAAGAAAAACTATGACCAACCTAGGCAGCATATTAAAAAGCAGAGATATTGCTTTGCCAACAAAGGTCCATCTAGTCAAAGCTATGGTTTTTCCAGTAGTCATGCATGGGTTTGAGAACTGGACTATAAAGAAAGCTGAGCACTGAAGAACTGATGCTTTTAAATTGTGGTGTTGGTGTTCAAACAGTGGGTTGAACTGAGAGTCCCTAGGACTTCAAGGAGATCCAACCAGTCAATCCTAAAGGAAATCAGTCCTGAATATTCATTGCAAGGACTGATGCTGAAGCTGAAACTCCAATATTTTGGCCACCTGATGCAAAGAGCTGACTCATTTGAAAAGACCCTGATGCTGGGAAAGATTGAAGGCGGGAGAAGGGGACGAGAGAGGATGAGATGGTTGGATGGCATCACCGACTCAATGGATGTGAATTTGAGTAAGCTCCAGGGGTTGTTGATGGACAGGGAAGCCTGGCGTGCTTCAGTTCATAGGATCACAAAGAGTCAGACGCGACTGAACTGAGCTGAATTGAGTATATCCAAGAGGACTACTGGCACTGGTGGCTCAGATGGTAAAGAATCTTCCTGCAGTGTTGGAGTCTTGGTTTCAATCCTTGGGTCAGGAAGATGCCCTGGAGAAGGGCATGGCAACCCACGTCATTACTCTTGCCTAGAGAATCCTGAATGGTTGTTGCTCAACTACAAAAAGACGCCGGGATTCTTGGCCTCTGGAGGAGAATTCAATCTGGAGTCAGAGACGAGGCTTGATTGCTCAGACCTTTTGTGTAATAAAGTTTTATTAAAGTATAAAGGAGATAGAGAAAGCTTCTGACATAGACATCAGAAGGGGGCAGAAAGAATACTCCCCTGCTAGTTTTTAGCTGGATGTTATATAGTCACTAGCAGTCTGTTAATGAAAGAAAGGGATGTCTTAAAACTCAGATAATGGCACCAGGCCCCTCATCCATTAGATGCATTTGGGGATAATCTTGGCACCAGAAGAGTCATCCTGGGCCATAAAATGATTGACTTGAATCTCAGATTACCATACAAATAGTTTCATTTACATAGATTACGGGAAAAATGTCTGAGTATAAAATACTGGTTTGTCAAGTTGGTTCTGAGCGATTAGGCAGAACTGACTTCAAGACAGAGTCTAGGGTAAATGCATAGTATATTAACATAGCTTAAGACAAACATTTCCATAAGAAAAATGCATTGGTTAACTCAAGGTTTGAGAACGGTTAACTTCAGGTGGAACCAGGTGTCATTATGGCAACACAGTATTTTAAGAGAAACCTTTTAAATTTGTATAGAGAAGGGAAAAAAATATCTATCACTAGTTTGTTTCCTTCTGCCGCTTAAGAGAGAGATTAAAAAATGTCTGACACTTGCAGTCTATTTCCTCCATTTGGAGACCTCTGGCCTTCCTGTCTGTTACCCTCTCTGTCCCATGGACAGAGGAGCCAGACGGGCCACAGTCCATGGGGTCAGACATGACTGAGAGACTAAGATTTTCACTTTCATTTTCAGTGAAGCACTAACAGGTGCATTGTTGGAAAAAAAAAAACCAAACTCATTAGATACTCTGGAATATTGTGAATCATGACAAAGAATGAAGGCAATTAATACATACTCACAAGGAATTATCTAAAATTTTTTTTTTAGTAAAGAAAAGTAATTTCAAAGCAGTACGAACAATAACTAACAATAGGCCACATGGAAGTCAGGAACAAGGAAGAGATTCTTGGCTTATCTAGAAAAGGAAGATTGGGATGGACATAAATATGGGCAGGGAAAGAAAGAAGTATCTTTTTTTTTTTCTTAAATTGAAGTATAGTTTCTGTACCGTTAGGTAGTTAGAATAGGAAACAGGAGGCCAGAATGGTGGTGGCTAAAAGACAAGAAAGAGAAAAGCCTGAGAAAATAGAACAAAGGAAGGTCCGAGGACCGGAGTGAGGACCTCAGGTAGAACAAACAGCGCTCCTGGCTGGCATCCTCTTGGATGTACTCAATTCAGCTCAGTTCAGTCGCGTCTGACTCTTTGAGATCCTATGAACGGGAGCACGCCAGGCTTCCCTGTCCATTTACTTAGGGCAGGCCCGGGGGGAGAAAAAACCATATAAAAAGAGGTGCAGGAGCCAAAGGGCGGGGGGTCTCTCTCGGTCTCTTTCTCTCTCGCGCGGGGTCACTCTTCTCTTTGCGACTTTGGGTCAACATGCTCTCACGCCTTGAGGATGAACTTTCCTGCTATTTTCTAAATAAAATAGAGCTGTAACACAAAGCTGTAACACTGATTTGTCTAAGAGCTATAACACAGTCTGTTTGAGACCTTAGAGCTATAACACGGTCTGTCCAAGACCCGAGAGCTGACACGCCGAGGGCTTTAATGTCCATTACTCCAAACCTTTGTTGTGACGAGACAGAACCAAGGGGTATACACTCGCCTGACAGTACAATATCATATACAGGTGTATAACACAGTAATTCACATTTTTAAAGGTTATATTCCATTACAGTTATTATGAAATATTGGCTATATTCCCTGTGTTGTACAATATATCCTTGTAGCTTATTTTATACCTAATAGCTTTTACCTTTACTCCTCTACCCTTGTGTTGCCCCTCCCTGCTTCCCTCTCTCCACTGGTTATTACTAGTTTGTTCTTTATGAGTCTGCTTCCTTTTTATTATGGGATATAAGTGTCTTTGATAATTTGACATCTATCTCAAGAATTCAGGATTTGAGGAAACACTATGATAAGTGGGAAATGTCAAGTCTGAATTAAATTGTGGGTCATTTTGACACAGAGAAAAGCATCTGACTCTTCCTGCAGTTTCCCAGGTGTGCCTAAACAGGAACCATAGGACAGAGCTCAAGAAAATAGTTCTAGGTACCTAGTCATGATTGTTTCTCATAAATGTCACAGATGGTCACAGCAGAGCCTATGTTAATTATATTGGTTCAAATCAAGTTTCAAACCTAATTAGATCTTTGTAGTTATAATACGTATGTAAATAATGAAGAGAATAAATGAAGCCCTTGAGACCTTAATAAATCTCTTAGGAAGCATAATCATGTAGGAACATGAAAACACATCTAATTTTCTCAATCTCATTAGATTTTCTCCCACTGGATTTTCAATAGGATATTAACAAACTTGTGTATGTCTGATGCTGAAGCATTTATGGTCTTTCTTGTACTCTAATGTTCCTAAATCCTGCAAAAATAAGCCCTGCTATACACAAGTGATTCCTCGAGTCTGTCTCCATCATAATAGTAGACAAGGAGGTAACATTCATCCATTGTTGTTAATTTATAAATGTTCTTTTGCACTGGTAGTGGAAGCTTAGATTTGCTTACTTGATGTGATTCTCATTTATGGATTATTCATTCATTGTCATCCATTGCTAGGTGTGTTAACCTATACCATTTAACACAGTGACTATGTGAAGTAAGTATGATTATTATCTCAATTTTTAAAATACGGACATTGCATCTTAGAAAGATTTTGTAATTTTTACAAGATCACCTAGTTAGTAAGTGGCAGACCTGGATTTTATCCCTAGATCTTTTGGCTCTGAAAGCTTCTCTTTCCATTGCAGCCCTGTATGTCATGCTTTCTATATCATACTAGCATTCATATCATATTTTGAATTCATCTGAGTCTTTCATGTATATATTTTCTTATACAAATATAAGATTTATTCTAGATTTGTGTCTTTTGAGACTCTCACACAATCCTGAGACTAATGAATGAAACCAGAGGTGTAGCTTGTGTCCTTAGTCACTCAGTCATGTCCGACTCTTTGTGACCTGTCAGACTGTAGCCTGCCAGGCTCCTCTGTCCAGGCAATAATAATAGAGTGGGTTGCCTTTTCCTACTCTAGGGGATATTCCAGACTCAGGAATCAAACCTGAGTCTCCTGTGTCTCCTACATTACAGGTGGATTCTTTACCCATTGAGCCATAAGGGAAGCCCAGAGATATAGCATTCTTACATTATTATTATGAAGTTAATATAAATATTTGATTAAATGCATTGATTTTAATTATCGCTTGATGGAGTATGAAGTTTTCATAGCTGACTAAGAATCAGGTAAAAATAAAGTACTGATAGTTATTTATCTGTGTATTTAGTGAAAGATTTCAATGTTGAGGTTTTTTTAAAAGTAGGAAATGTTCCAATTGGCAGTTCAGGAATCTACACATGGTCAACTCTGTTCCTTTCAAAATTGATGACATTTCTTGTCCCTCAAGTATCAGGTTTTGATATTTGATAGCAGTGCTTCTGAAGTATTATTTGATATTTAGTACTGGTAGGCTGCAGTCCATGGCGTCGCAAAGAGTTGGGCATGACTGAGCGACTTCACTGTCACTTTTCACTTTCATGCATTGGAGAAGAAATGACAACCCACTCCAGTGTTCTTGCCTGGAGAATCCCAGGGATGGCAGAGCCTGGTGGGCTGCCATCTATGAGGTCGCACAGAGTCGGGCATGACTGAAGCAACTTAGCGGCAGCAGCAGTGGTACTTGCTGATTTTTTTCATTGTTTTGTATTTGCTTTTTCAAGTGGTCTGGCTTGTTTCTTACTGGGATGCTGGAACAACCTCAAAACTATAGGTAGCTGCAGTTTAGTTGAGCTTCTTCTCTTTTTAAAAAATTCTTATATTGGCATTGTCTTCACATTTCTCTTGACCCAACAACAAATTACTCTTTAACACATCAATTACTTCCCTAATCTGCCCACTCTTCTCATTCGTTATTACTGCCACCCAGGCCAGCATCATACTACACTTGGATTACTATTGATAAAACATTCTAGCAAGGTTTTCTGCTAATTCTCTTACTCCTCTCCAATTTAGTCCCTCTAGATTTGCTGGAATTATCTTATTATTAAGTAAATTAGAGTACGACTTTCTGTTTAAAACTTTTTATTGTTCCCATTGCATTTAGAATGTTCAAACTTCATCTTCACTTGTATCATTTATACTTTACTTGAAATGTTCCCTCTGCTGCTGCTAAGTCGCTTCAGTCGTGTCTGACTCTGTGCGACTCCATAGACGGCAGCCCACCAGGCTCCTCTGTCCCTGGGAGTCTCCAGGCAAGAATACTGGAGTGGGTTGCCATTTCCTTCTCCATAAATGTTCCCTCTGCACAGAGGTTTCTTCTGATCAATTTATTTTATTTTTATTATTTATTTACTTTTGACCACATCAGGTCTTAGTTGTGGTGTGTGGATCTTTTGTTGCAGTGTGTGGGCTCTTTGCTGTGGCACGGGGCTCTTTAGTTGGGGTGTGCGGGCTCAGTAGTTGCAGGGTTTGGGCTTAGTTGCCCTGCAACATGTAGGATCTTAGTTCCCCAACCAGAGGTGGAACTGGAGTCCCCTGAATTGGAAGGTGGATTCTCAACCACTGGACGACCTGGGAAGTCCCTTGACCAATTTAAAATCAGCCACAAATTCATTATCAAATCACCGTATTTTAATTCTCTGCATAGCACTTAGCATTGTTTAAAATTTCTTGCTTATTTACTCTTATTTTTTCCTCTTTTCAAATTGTTTGCCCTCCAAAATAGAATGTACAATGTAAGAGGGCAGTGTTCTTGTTTCTTTTAGTGAAGCTCAAGAAGCTCACAAATACCTAGATGAGTGTTTGATAAATAGAAAGCACTCAATAAATATTTTTAAATGAAAAAATAATTTGTGCCACTTTAGATATTTTCCCAGATATAATAAATCCAGTATGAATTATAATATTTGATTTTCTTGTTTGGACAATTGCATGGGAGCTAGGTGCTTTTGGCTGTAGTCAACAATTAGGGAATGGAATATAGGCTCTAGTTTTGAGCTTAGTTAACAATATATATGACAATGATAAACTTTTCAAATCTCTATAGACCACAGTTTACTCATTCTTTATGAGACATAAGGATGGAATGGAAGGTTTAAAAAATGAATTTACTAGGAAAATATAGTATATCTGGGCATCTATGCAGGTAAACTTGAAGGTTGCTGTCATAACCTAAAGTGATACTAGTCAACATATCTGTTTTTTCTCAAGACACAGTTTGATATTAGAGTATAGGTGTACCTAAGCTGAAAAGTGCTTTCAACCACAAGTTACTTTTGTTAGATGAGAATAAAGAGAAGGACAGGAAGGAAATTGAGATGTAACCATAGGAATGCTTATGATGATGATCTGTGGAATCTTAACTAGGTCAGAAGAGATGTAGAAACTGAACAGAGGGCAGAGTCTAGACTTGGAAAATACAGTTGCGTCAGTTATTGGTGCTTTCAGTGGAATTAAAAAAAAAAAATTGCATAATGGACCTAGAGTTGATACTGAAAGAATGAGATGCTTGAAATTACTATCATGGAATTGATAAAATTATTGGTAATGACAAAATCTATGGCATAATCATATGAATTGCTATGAAGAGTAGAAGTCTTTTTCCCTTTATGTCTCTTTACTCTGTTAATTATACAATTATTGTAAGTATTTCTTCTACATATTTTAAGAACCATATCAGATAGCCTTGTAAGTTTTGCTATGATCATCATAGTTTATAAAACTTAGGAGAAGGAACATGTATTCTGTTTATCCATATATTTTTACTTATCTTATTTTCTTGCTTTTTGATGTTTCACTATTCTTTCTTTTATTAGTTATTTTATGTTTAAGAAATTTCCTCTAGCTGTTCATTTAGGGTATGTCTGTTGGTAATCAGTTCTCTTAGTTTCCTTTCATCTGAGTATGTCTCAATTTTCTCTTTACTCCTGAAAAATACTTTTGCTGGATATAGAATTCATGGTTGAGAGTTTCTTTCATTAGCACTTAATTTTTTTCATTCTAACCTCTATAGTTTATGATAATAAATTGGCTATCACTTGAATTGGTTTTCTGCTATAGGTAAAGTGCCATTCCCCTCTCACTACTTTCAAATTTTTTTCTTTGTTCCTAGTTTTCAGAAATTTGATTATTATATATGCTGGTGCACATGTCCTTGGGACTATCCTCTTTATTATTTTCTCAAACTCTTCTGGAATGTATAGGTTTGAGTCTTTTGCCAAATTTGAAAAAGTTTGCCAGTATTCCTTCAAATATTTTTTCAATACCACCTTTTTTCTCCTTTATTTCTAGGACTCTGACTATATAAATGTTAGATCTTTTGTTACAGTTCCATAGCTCCTGAGTCTCTATTCATTTTTTTTTAGTCCATTCTTTCTCACTGTTAGAATGTTTTTTCTTTTGTTTTAACCACAATTTTAGTGATTCTTCACATATCCCCTCCATTCTACTGTTGAGCTCATTTATTGAGTTTATTTGGGGTGTATTTTTCAGTTCCAGATTTCCATTTGTTTCTTCCTTGTATCTTTTATTTCTTGGCTGAGACTTTCTATTAAAAAAAATTTCAACTACATTTTTGATTGTTTGTTGAAGCATTTTTATTGTGATTGCCTTAAAATCCTTGTCAGATAATTCCAAACTTCCAACATCTCTGTCATTTTGGCATTAGTGACTATTATTTGTTTTTTCTCAAGTTGGAGAAGGCAATGGCACCCCACTCCAGTATTCTTGCCTGGAGAATCCCATGGACGGAGGAGCTTGGTGGGCTACAATCCACAGGTTGCAAAGAGTCAGACACGACTGAGCGACTTCACTTTCACTTTCAAGTTGATATTTTTCTGGTCCTTGTTAGGATGAGTGACTTTTTAGTTGAATCCTTGACTTTGGGGTATTCCATTATGAGACTCTGGATCTTCCTTAAATCTTCTGTGTAGCTGGCTTTCTCCAAAACTGCTCTGTTGTGTAAAGGAGAATGGTGAGGGTGCTACCTTATTATTGTCAGATGGGGACTGGCACTGACAGAGTGGCCTTAGGGGGATTGGCAGAGATGAAAGTTTCAGTTTCCTGCTCAGACTTTCCTGACACAATCTTAGTAGAAGGCTGAGATACCTCATTATATCCTGGTGAATATGAATGTTTAGGCTCCTCATTCATCCTTTTCTGGTGGGAATGGAACTCTGTTGTGTGTATGTGATGTTTAGCTGGGATAGAACATTTATCCATGTGTGTGAGTGAGTGATGTTAGGCTGGAGTAGAACAGTTATTGTCCAAAAGTTTTCCGTTTTGCTAGGTTTTCCCCACCCCAGTCCTCCGGTTAGAAAGAACTAAACTTTGTTGGGGCTATTTTTTGGTCTTCACCTGTTGGTGTTTCTAAGTTGCTGGCTTTGCCAGCCCCAAGTTTGGGGTAAAAGAGAGAAAAAGAAAACCCTGGGAACTCACTTCCATGTCATTCTTTTGATCCTAAGGTTTCTAGAAGTTTGTATCTCATTCTCCAGTTTCAGAGTCTCTTTATGCTTGTTTCATATATGATATCCAGAGTTTGAAATTATGCTTAATAATCAGAATAGGGAAATGTACTTCTCCTCCATCCTTCTGTAAGTGGAAAATTGTCATTTATTTTTGAATTTTGATCTTGTATATCAAAACATTGCAGGCTCTTTAAACACAGTAATTAATATATACACTCTTTTGAATTTTCTTACATATCAGACTATGATGCTACCTAGGTATTATGAGAGTTTTATTTTTGTCCCCCAGGTCATGTTTGTTCAATCACTTCTAGAATATGTAGGTCTGTGTCTTATATTTTGTGGGACTCAATTTACTAATGCTTTGTTGAGTATTTTTGCATCTCTATTCTTGAGAAATATTATTCTATAGTTTTTTACTTGTGTTTGTCTAGCGATAATGCTGTCCTCATAAATGAATTAGGAAGTATTCCCTCTGATTTCATCTTCTGGAAGAGATTGTAAAGAAATGGTATAATTTCTTCCTTAAGTGCTTGATAGAACTCATCAGTGAGCCAATCTGGACATGGTGTCTTCCGTTTTGGAAGATTATTAATTTTAATTCCATATCTTCAATAGATAGATATAAGCCTATTTAGATCATCTGTTTCTTCTTGTGTGAGTTTTAGTAGATTGTGTACTCAAAGGATTTGTTCATTTTATCTGGGTTATCAAATTTACAGGCATAAAATCATTGACAGTGTTTCTTAATTACCATTTTGATATCTGTGGGATCTGTAGGGACATCTCTGGTCTGATAATTACATTTCTAGTCTGCTAATACCAATATTCCTGCCATATCTGATGACTTTTTTGCCTTTCAGCATGCTTTGAAAACACAATTTTTTAATGGCAAACATGATATGCTGGGTAAAAGGAACTTCAGTAAACAGGACTTTAGTAATGTCATGGTAAGGTGTGGGGGATGAGGAGTGTTCTACAGTTCTATAACTGGTTTCAGTTTTTGTTGAGTCTATGCCCTGGACTGTGAATTTCACCAGTGCTTCTCAGTTTTTCTCCTCAGATGTGACAGAATGACTAGAGGGGGCTGGAGCTGTGTATTTTCCTCATCACAAGTAGCTTAGGCTCTGGTTGAATAGTTTCTCCTGAGGATAGATCCTGTAAAGACAGACAGAACTTGCTGGCATATTTCATAATGCTTCCTTTCTTTCCTTCCCCTGTTGGAAGTCTGAGGGGATTTTTCTGTGATGCTTGCTATGAGGATATGGTAAGAGCTCCTGGAGGTAAAACACTAAATGAGGTACCTGACATGACTGAGCCCCCTTGGAGTTTTATTTCTTAAATTAGTCCACACTGAGCCTCCAGAAATTCATCAGTTACATTTAAGGGTTTAAATCAGTAATGATTCCTTAGCAGATTTCTACTCATGAATTTCTGTTCCACTAAGGTGTGAGCCTCTGTAGCTACCTGTCTGTCTTTCCAATTTAGGGGGCAGGGTGTTGCCCTGTGATGTCACTTCTCTTATGGACTAAGAAAAGTTGTTATTTTGTCAGTTTATTCAGCTTTATTGTTGTCAAGAAGGAATGATGATTTCTAAACTCCTATATGCTGTTCTACAATCCAGAAGTCTAGCTTTACTATTACTTTTATCTCCAAATAGTAAGCATAATCCTTGCTTTATTAACTCAGTGTTTGTTTATACTTATCCAAATATTTGTCAATATATTTGTACAACATTCCATCCTGTGTATTAAGACCTTCCTTCTGGTTCATTTTCTTTCTTTCTTCACTGATTTGAAAACTCTTGATGTTCTATTGTGATATATATTGCAATTTTTCTATTTATTTTCTTCAAGCTACCTTGAGTTATTGATTTATAGATTGAAAAATGTCTCCAGACAATTGTAGTTCTGCCTTAGATTATCTTGTTGGTCATTGTTTTCTCTCCAAGCTTTTGAAGTTACTACTTCAGTGTCTTAGAGTTTCATTGTTACTGATGAAGAGTTAGTCTGGACTGGATAGGTGTTGTTCAGCCATTAAGTTGTGTCCGATGTTTTGTGACACCATGGACTGCAGAACTGCAGGCTTCCCTGTCCTTCACTACCCACCAGAATTTGCTCAAATTCATGTCTATTGAGTCTGTGATGCCATCCAACCATCTTATCCACTGTTGCCCCCTTCTCCTCTGCCCTCAATCTTTCCTAGCATCAGGGTCTTCTCCAGTGAGTCAGCTCTTTGCATCAGGTGGCCAAAGTATTGGGGTCTCTGCTTCAGTATCAGTCTTTCTAATGAATATTCAGGGTTGATTTCCTTTAGGATTGATTGGTTTGATCTCCTTGCAGTCCAAGGGACTCTCAAGAGTTTTCTCCAGTGCCACAACTCAGAAGCATCAATTTTTCAGGGCTCAGTCTTCTTTATGGTCCAACTCTTACATCCATACATGACTACTGAAATAACTATGGTTTTGACTAGACAGACCTATATCAGCAAAGTGGTGTCTCTACTTTTTAATATGCTGTCTAGGTTTGTTAGAGTTTTCCTTCTTAGGAGCAAGAATCTCTTAATTTCGTGGCTGTAGTCACCACCCACAATGATTTTGGAGCCCAAGAAAATAAAATCTATTACTTTTTCCACTTTTCCCCCTTCTATTTGCCATGAAGTGATGGGACTGGATACCATGATCTTATTTTTTTTTTTGAATGTTGAAGTTTAAGCCAGCGTTTTCACTTTCTTCTTTCACCTTCATCAAGAGGCTCTTTAGTTCTTCTTTGATTTCTGCCATTAGAGTGGTATCATTTGCATATCTGAGGTTGTTGATATTTCTCCTGGCAATCTTGATTCCAGCATGTGCTTCATCCAGCCCAGCATGTCACTTGATGTACTCTGCATAGAAGTTAAATAAACAGGGTGACAATACCCAGCCTTTACATACTCCTTTCCAAATTTTGAACCAGTCTGTTGTCCCATGTCTTGTTCTAACTGTTGCTTCTTGACTTACATACACGTTTCTCAGTAAGCAGGTAGGGTAGTCCAGTATTCCCATCTCTCGAAGCATTTCAAGAGTTTGCTGTGAACCGCATAATCAAAGGTTTTAGTATAGCTAAGCAGAAATAGATGTTCTTCTGGAATTCCCTTGCTTTTTCTAATTGTTAATGTTAGCTATCTGCTGGGAGTGCAGCTGTAGCTATCAACTGGAGCAACTAACTATACATTGTCACTCCAGGTGGGTGCTTAGGCTTCTCACTACATGACAGTTGGGTTCCCTGAGGGATGAAGATGAATATTCCAAGAATCCTAAAAAAAAATCTGCAAGAGGTCCCAGCTACAGAGCTCCCAGAGTGTCACTTCAGCTTGTCAAACAGGTCACTAAGACCTAATTAAACTGAGCACTAGGGAATTTGGAGAAGGCAATGGCGCCCCACTCCAGTGCTCTTGCCTGGAAAATCCATGGACGGAGGAGCCTGGTGGGCTGCAGTCCATGGGGTTGCAACTGAGAGACTTCACTTTCACCTTTCACTTTCATGCACCGGAGAAGGAAATGGCAACCCACTCCAGTGTTCTTGCCTGGAGAATCCCAGGGACGGGGGAGCCTGGTAGGCTGCCATCTATGGGGTCGCACAGAGTCAGACACGACTGAAGCGACTTAGCAGCAGCAGCAGCAGCAGTAGGGAATTTGACTCCTTGTTCAATGGGAGTAGAAGCACAATACTTGCATTCATCTTTAATCTACTGCAGATATATCACATCTTTAATGAATTACAGTAATCTGTTTTACATTACTGCCTATGCATGACTTATGATAATCCAACTTGGAGTTTTACACTTCACAGTAAACAAAGAATGTAAAGTCAGATCCCAAACCTGTATCAGGATAAACCAATTACAATTACTTCCTAGATAGGAGTTTGTTGCTTTTATTTCTCCAAGAGTCAAAGAAGAGACAGAAAATTCTGCTTCTCATCCACTTGGCTAGTAAGAGTATATTACTATTACCAGTTAACTATCATTACAGTGAGGCTGAAGGAAAAGATCCTTGAATTGTGAGTAGAAATGTGGAGAAGGGTGTCAAAGTTTCAGTTTAAACTCTCCAACTTGCAGTCTCACCAATCCCTTATTTCCAATGCCTGCACAGCTATTAAAGCATTTGGTTCTAAGTTGTGGAGATTAGCAAGTGTGTTCAGATAGCTGCTTTTCTGCTTCAGCTTATTTTGCTGATTACCAGCTCTCACAATATTTTTGGCTAGTGAAGCTTTCCTTTATTATATTAAAGCTCATTTTTGTATTCTGAACATTTAAAAATATTTAACAGCTTATCCAAGTATTTTGTTGAAAACATTTTCAGATATTTCATATATACAGTGTTGCTTAAACTGAAAGCTTGATTTAATTTTAATTTTTGCATTATCATGATTAAACCTACTCATAACTTTTTTAGGTGAAAAGACTTCTTGATATTTTTTTACATTTGTGTATTACTCTTTTGATCTCACATGACTGGTATAATATACATATGTAGGCATTTTGTAACATATTCTAATATATACCTTATTAATGTATGACTCTGAAATATATTCTTTATTAGGTCTGTACAATACCTAAAATACAATCAACAATACAAAGTGGATTTATTTCTCATGTTGCTGTCAGGATTAAACTCTACACAGTTTCATTTCCTGCCAATATGCAATCATTAATATATATATCAGATTAGGTGATGTTATGCTCTAACAAATTAACCCTGGAAACTCAGTCTGGCTGAACACAACACATGTGTATCTCTCATTTCCAGTATATTTCTGGTATATTCTCTGTTCTCCATATTCCCTCAAATTGCAGGCTAACAGGAGATACCACTATCTTATACTTGTATTATACTTAATCAGTTCAGTTGCTCAGTCGTGTCCTACTCTTTGAGACCTCATGGGCTGCAGCATGCCAGGCTTCCCTGTTCATCACCAATTCCAGGAGCTTATTCAAACTCATGTTCATCCAGTCAGTGATACCATCCAACCATCTCATCCTCTGTCATCCCCTTCTCCTCTTGCCTTCAATCTTTCCCAGCATCAGTATCTTTTCCAATGAGTCAAGTTCTTCACATCAGGTGGCCAAAGTATTGGAGTTTCAGCTTCAGCATCAGTTCTTCCAATGAATATTCAGGACTGATTTCCTTGAGGTTGACTGGTAGGATCTCCTCGCAGTCCAAGGGACTCTCAAGAGTCTTCTCTAACTCCACAGTGCAAAAGCATCAATTCTTCAGTACTCAGCTTTCCTTATAGTCCAACTCTCACATCCATACACTACTGCTGGAAAAATCATAGCCTTGACTAGATGGACCTTTGTCAGCAAAGTAATGTCTGCTTTTAAATATGATGTCTCGGTTGGTCATAGCTTTTCTTCCAAGGAGTAAGCGTCTTTTAATTTCATGGCTGCAGTCACCATCTGCAGTGATTTTGGAGTCCAAGAAAATAGTCTGTCACTGTTTCCATTGTCTCCCCATCTATTTGCCATGAAGCAATGGGAACGGATGCCACAATCTTTGTTTTCTGAATGTAGAGCTTTAAGACAACTTTTTCACTCTCCTCTTTCAATTTCATCAAGAGGCTCTTTAGTTCTTCACTTTCTGCCATAAGGGTGGTGTCATCTGCATATCTGAGGTTATTGACATTTCTCCTGGCAATCTTGATTCTAGCTTGCGCTTCATCCAGCCTGGCATTTCACATGATGTACTTTGCATACAACTTAAATAAGCAGGGTGACAATATACAGCCTTGACATACTTCTTTCGCAATTTGGGAACCAGTCTGTTGTTCCATGTCCAGTTCTAATTGTTGCTTCTTGACCTGCATACAGATTTCACAGGATGCAGGTAAGGTGGTATGGTATTGCCATCTCTTTAAGAATTTTCCAGTTTGTTGTGATCTACACAGTCAAAGGCTTTGGAGAAATCAATAAAGCAGAAGTAGATGTTTTTCTGGAACTCTCCTTTTTTGATGATCCAACGGATGTTGGCAATTTGATCTGTGGTTCCTCTGCCTTCTCTAAATCCAGTTTGAATATCTGGAAGTTCATGGTTCATGTACTGTTGAAGCCTGGCTTGGAGAATTTTGAGCATTACCTTACTAGTGTGTGAGATGAGCACAATTGTGTGGTAGTTTGAGCATTCTTTGGTATTGCCTTTCTTTGGGATTGGAATGAAAACTGACCTTTTCCAGTCCTGTGGCCACTGCTGAGTTTTCCAAACTTGCTGGCATATTGAGTGCAGCACTTTCACAGCATCATCTTTTAGGATTTGAAATAGCTCCACTGGAATTCCATCACCTCCACTAGCTTTGTTCGTAGTGATGCTTCCTAAGGCCCACTTGACTTCACAGTCCGGGATGTCTGGCTCTAGGTGAGTGATCACACCATTGTGATTATCTGGGTCATGAAGATCTTTTTTGTACAGTTCTTCTGTGTATTCTTGCCACCTCTTCTTAATATCTTCTGCTTCTGTTAGGTCCATACCATTTTTGTCCTTTATTGTGCCCATCTTTGCATGAAATGTTCCCTTGGTATCTCTAATTTTCTTGAAGAGATCTCTAGTCTTTCCCATTCTGTTGTTTTCCTCTATTTCTTTGCACTGATCACTGAGGAAGGCTTTCTTATCTCTCCTTGCTACTCTTTGGAACTCTGCATTCAGATGGTATATCTTTCCTTTTCTCCTCTGCTTTTAGCTTCTCTCTTTTTTTTTTTTTTCACAGCTATTTGTAAGGCCTCCTCAGACAACCATTTTGCCTTTTTGCATTTCTTTTTCTTGGGGATGGTCTTGATCCCTGCCTCCTGTACAGTGTCACAAACTTCCATCCATAGTTTTTCAGGCACTCTATCAGAGCTAATCCCTTGAATTTACTTCTAATGTCCTCTATATAATCATAAGGGATTTGATTTAGGTCATACCTGAATGGTCCAGTGGATTTCCCTACTTTCTTCATTGTAAGTCTGAATTTGGCAATAAGGGGTTCATGATCTGAGGTCACAGTCAGCTTCAGGTCTTGTTTTTGCTGACTGTGTAGAGCTTCTCCATCTTTGGCTACAAAGAATAAAATCAGTCTGATTTTAGTATTGACCATCTGGTGAAGTTCATGTGTAGAGTCATCTTTTGTGTTGCTGGAAGAGTGTATTTGCTATCACTAGTGCATTCTCTTGGCAAACTCTGCTAGGCTTTGTCCTGCTTCATTTTTTATTCCAAGGCCAAACTTTTCTGTTACTCCAGGTATCTCTTGAGTTCCTACTTTTTGCATTCCAGTCCCCTATAGTGAAAAGGACATCTTTTGGGGGTGTTAGTCTAGAAGGTCTTATAGACCTTCATAGAACGGTTCAACTTCAGCTTCTTCAACATTTGTGACTGGGCCATAGACTTGGATTGCTGTGATACTGAATGGTTTGCCTTGGAAAGAAATGACGATCATTCTGTCCTTTTTGAGACTGCCCCCAAGTACTGCATTTCAAACTCTTTTGTTGACCACAAAGTCCTCTCCATTTCTTCTAAGGGATTCTTGCCCACAGTAATAGATATGATGGTTAGCTGAATTATATTAACCCATCCCAGACCATTTTATTTACTGACTGCTAAAATGTCTATGTTCACTCTTGCCATCTCCTGTTTGACCACTTCTAATTTGCCTTGATTCATGGATCTAACATTCCATGTTCCTATGCAATATCGTTCTTCATAGTATTGGACTTTACTTTCATCACCAGTCAAATCCACAACTGGGAGTTGTTTTTGCTTTGGCTCCATCTCTTCATTCTTTCTGGGGATATTCATCCACCAGTCTCCAGTAGCATATTGGGCACCTACTAACCTGGGGAGTTCATCTTTCAGTGTCCCATCATTTTGCCTTTTCATCCTGTTCATGGGGTCTCAAGGCAGGAATACTGAAGTGGTTTGCTACTCCCATCTCCAGTGGACCATGTTCTGTCATAACTCCCCACCGTGACTCGTCCATCTAGGGTGGCCCTACACATCTTGTGTGGCTCACAGTTTCACTGAGTTAGACAAGGCTGTGGTCCATGTAATCAGTTTGATTAGTTTTATGTGGTTGTGGTTTTCATTCTGTCTGTCTTCTGAGGGATAAGGATAGAAGGTTTATGGAAGCTTCCTGATGGGAGAGACTGACTGTGGGGGAGACTGGTTCTTGTTCTGATGGGCAGGGCCATGCTCAATAAATCTATAATCCAATTTTCTGTTGATGGGCAGGGCTGTGTTCCCTCCCTGTTATTTGGCCTGAGACCAAACCATGGTGGAGGTAATGAAGTTAATGGTGACCTCCTTCAAAATGTATTATGCTAATACATATTATGCTAATACATCACTTAATACATCTCTTAATGGAAGAGAAAGAGAGACTGATCCACTGGTAATTTAATTTGATTCCGAAGAGAAACAGGGCATTTCCTTCTATTATGCACTGGCATGTACTGTTCAGTCTCACCTGTGTTGGGGCTGGAGAGTGACCAGTGTGACCAAGAAACAGATATTGTTTTAACAATATTACATTATATTAATTATACTATAATTGTAATAAAAATATGGATATTGTTAAATACTGCAAAGTGATTGTGTTTTACCTCTGGTTCTCATCGAATTTCCAAACATCATTGCTTTGATCAAATGATACAAATGTGAGTGCTCACTGTGTTCTGATCTGAGCCATTGGTCTTTTGTGAGTATCTTTGGACTTAAGATAATGTACATTAATATTCTCAAATTGTGAATCATGTAAATATATTTGGGAACATTTTGTAAAGTATAAGCATTAGACTAAATTGAGATCAATGTTCTGACTTTTTTGATAGGTTGGCTGGTAAGGTAAATATATAAATTACAAGATCATTCCATTTAATTTAATATCCACTGATTTTCATTTCAAAAGGCATCATTCCAAGTAAGATGGAGATTGGAAACCACACAATGGTGACAGAATTCGTTATTTTGGGGCTAACAGAGCATCCTACACTTTGCTCCATCTTCTTTGTGGTTTTTCTAGGAATCTATGTTGCTACCATATTGGGCAATATCAGCATCATCACATTAATTCACAGAAGCCCTGAGCTTCACACCCGAATGTATCTATTCCTCAGCCATCTGGCTTTTGTGGACATTGGTTACTCCTCATCAGTCACACCTATTATGATTGTGAGTTTCCTAGAAGTAAGAACTACCATCCCTGTTGCTGGCTGTATAGCCCAGCTTGGCTCTGATGTTATCTTTGGAACAGCTGAGTGCTTCCTTTTGGCTGCCATGGCCTATGATCGCTACGTGGCCATCTGTTCACCACTTCTATACTCTACACACATGTCTCCCACAGTCTGCGTCATCTTACTGATTGCTTCCTACCTGGGAGGATGTGTGAATGCGTCATCATTTATCGGATGTTTACTGAGCCTGACTTTCTGTGGACCAAATAAAATCAACCATTTCTTCTGTGACCTGCCACCACTAGTGAAGCTCTCTTGTACTCATGTTTATGTTGCTGAAATATCTCCTGCCATCTCAGCTGGGTCAATAATTGTAATCACACTGTTTACCATAATTGTTTCATATCTATACATCCTCCACTCAATTCTGAAGATGCACTCTACAGAGGGAAGGTCCAAGGCCTTCTCTACTTGCACTTCCCACCTCACTGCAGTCACTTTGTTTTATGGGACAGTCACATTTGTTTATGTCATACCGAAGTCAAGCTACTCACCTGACCATATCAAAGTGGTATCTGTCTTCTACACAGTGGTGATCCCCATGTTGAACCCTCTGATCTACAGTCTGAGGAACAAAGAAGTGAAAGAGGCCATGAGAAAGCTGATGACTAGAATACATCAGTCATTTTGAAACAAATGCAATGTGAATCCAGAAATGGCAAAAAATAATTTCAAGAACTTTTGATGGGGACTTCTATGGTGATCCAGTGGCTAAGATGCCACACTCCTAATGCAGGAGGATCTGGTTAGGGAATGATCTCACATGCTGCAACCAAAGATACTATATGCTGCAATGAAGATCAAAGATCCTGCATGCTGCAGTTAAGACCCAGCCAAATAAATAAATAAAAATAAATATTAAAAAACATACGTGATGAGTGTTTATGTTGTCCATTAGTCTTATCATTTTATGTGAAGACCTATCTTAAACATAAAATGCCCACACATTGATTAATGCCAACTTTAACTTATAATTTTCTGGAGTCACAGAGTACAGCATTTTCGTGAAAATCTGCTAGGTTCAAATGAAATGTGTATATTTCAGGATGAGGATATCTACAGAATATATTTTTACTTCTTCTCTTCTCTGTTCATTATTTAGAGAGTCTGATTAGAGGATGTTTCTTTTTCTTCTGTTAAATTATACAGTTTAAAAAGTCATCTTACAAATTAACATCTCAAAAAGCATCATGTACTCAACTAGAAAAGCAACTGATGGTGGTGTTGACAGTACAGGTTACTTTCTATGGAAGACTTGGTTTCTCTTATACGGGGGTTATCATTTTCTTTGGAAATAGTGATGCTGAAATCTAGAAAAGTTTCATTCCCATCTAATCTAAGCCAGACCAAAAGAATTTGTTTTACGCTTTTGCCACCGGAAGACTCAGTCAGATACTAAAGAAATCCTGAAGGCTTAGCCTTTGAGAGTTCCCTTAAGTTTTTCCTACTTCTCAAAGGTTGGTTTGCAAAGCTTGTTTTGCAAAGTTTGACTTGAACTTTGCAGACAAGCCCAGTAGTAGGAAAAACTACTGGGGAGTATCAGGCAGGAACGGGGGTTAAGGCATAGTGGAGCTTTCTTTTAGCAAGCTAGTTGGCATTTTCAGAGCATAAAATTAAGATTAAGAGCCTCGGCTGATGCAAACATAGACTATACCTGCCATCCCTCTTTGTAATATGTCTCAAGAAGGTGTTTATTGCCACTACTTCTGTTACCACTTTTACATTTGGGTTTCTTCTAAATTTCTGTTTGTGCAGACAATTTATACTGTCATCAAGAATTGGCTAATGCCTTTTCTTCCCTTCAAAGTGTCTCTGTAAGGCAGACGAGACTATGCACTTGTCCTTAGGTGTGCAACCTGCTCACCTATATGGATGTCATTTCATCAAGGCTTTCTTGAATCCTCTGCTCCTAGTTCATCAAATACATAAATATGATCTTCATTTCTTCGAGGTTTTTCTTGTCACCATATGATTAAATGTTTTTCATATCCTTCCTTGTACATTCTAATTCAGACATGAAAGTACCACTTTGACTTATGAATATTGATGCAATCTAGAATTGCTGAAATAAACCCAACTTTGGTTGGATTTTTATTCATCTTATTAGCATTGGATTTGATTTCCTAATATTTGGTTTAGGATGTTTGCATCTCTGTTTGTGAGAGAAATTGGCGTATCATTTTTCATTCTTGAAATGAAATTTACAAGTGGGGATATCAAAACATAAAAATGATTTGGAAAGGGTTTCTTTGTTGTCTTTTCTCAGGAAAACTTTTTATAGGATCAGTGATATTTATACGTATAATATTTGTAAGACTTCAATGGTGAAGCCATTTGGGCTTTCCATTTTTATAGAAAACTTTTTTACTATAAGACTCATTTTCATTAATGAATAAAGAAATATCTAGTTCCTCAATTTATTTCTTTGTCATTTTTGATAACATATTCTTCAAAATAGTTTTCCGATTTCTTTATATTTCAAAATTATATTTTATTTTTATTTTCCATAAAATATGTAAGGTTCTATTTTCATTTCAATATTGTATTTTCTATATATATTATTAATAAATCATGCTAGTATTTTATCAATTTTATCAGTATTTTCAAAGGATAAAATTTTGATTTGTGCTTTTTTGCACTGTACATTAATTTTCTATTTCATAATTTATATTCAACTTTTACTATTTTCTTCTTTATTTCTTTGGGTTTGTATAATTTAAAGTTTTTTATTTAAATTCTTGAGAAGCCTTGAGAAAGACATTTTGATAACAGTTTTCCATCTTTTTTGCAATATACCATGTAAAAAAATCAAGAAACTCACTTTAGTGGCTCTGCTAACATCAAAGAAGACTTTAAGTCAAAAAGACTTTTGTCTCTAGAAACAAAGAAGATCATTACACAGCGATAAAAAGATCAATTCAACAGGAAAATATAACAGTAAATATATATGTTCTCAACAGGGGCTTCCCTGGTGGCTCAGGTGGTGAAGAGTCTGCCTGCAATGTGGGAGACCTAGGTTTGATCCCTGGGTCAGGAAGATCCCCTGGAGAAAAGAATGGCTACCCACTGCAGTATTCTTGCCTGGAGAATTCCATGGACAGAGGAGCCTGGCAGACTGCAGTCCATGGGGTTACAAAGAGCCGGACATGACTAAGCAACTAACTCTTTCACTTTTTATGCACTCAATATCAAAACACCTAAATGAAACAAATATTGATAAACCTGAAAGGATAAATTGACAATACAATCATAGTATTTTTAAATACTCCAGTTTCAATAATGGATAGAACACCTGGCCAGAAAATGAGTAAAGAAATAACAGATTTGAACAACATTTTAGACCAAAGAGGGGTTTCCTTGGTGGCTCAGTAGGTAAAGAATCCACCGACAATTCAGGAGACCTCTTGCAATGCAGCAGACCTGGGTTCATCCCTGGGTCAGGAAGATCCCCTGGAGAAGGAAATGACAGCCCACTCCAGTATTCTTACCCGGGAAATCCCATGGACACGGGAGCCTGGCAGGCTACAGTCCATGGGGTCCAAAGAGTCAGACATGACTTAGCAACTAAACTGACCAACCAAACAGACCTAGTGAGCCTAACAGACATACACAGGACTTTTCACCCAATGGCAGAAGGAAACACACTCTTCTCAAGCACACACTTCAGGACTGACCACATATGAGATCACAAAATAGTTCTTAACAAAATTAAGAAAATTGAAATTATACTAGTTTTATATATATATATATATATATATATTCTTTTCTGACTGCAAATGGAATGAAACTTGAAATCAATGACATCGAGAAAACGAAAAAACTCACAAATACATGGAAGCTAAATAACACTCTTGAACAAACACTGAGTCACAGAATATCAAAAGAAAATGTATAAATATCTTGAGATAAATGAAGAGGGAAATGCAACTAATAAAACTTATAATATGCAGCTAATGTAGTACCAAAAAGGGAAGTTTATAGTGATAAATGTCTACATTTAAAAGGAAGAAAAATTTAAAATAAAGAACTGAACTTTATATCTCAAAGGACTAGAATAAGAAGAAAAAACCCAGCATTAGCAGAAGGAAGGAAATAGTAAAGATTACAGCAGAAACAAATCAAATAGAGAATAGAAAAATAATTTAAAAAATCTATAAAGTTAAGACTGAATTTTAAAAAATAAACCAAGTAGACAAATCTATAGCTAAACTAAGGAAAAGAGAGGGCTCAATAAATAAAATCATAAGTGAAAGAAGAAACATTAAATGGATGCCTCAGAAATAAAAAAGTATCATAAGGGATTAATACAAATGTATGTAAACAAATTGGATAACCTAGAAACATGCATAAATCCTAGAAGCAAACAACTATTAAGACTGAATCAAGAATAAATAGAAAGTAAAAACAGAATTATCATATGATTCAACAATACCACTTCTGGATATATATCTGAAGGAAATGAAAACATTATTTCAAAGGAGATACATGTGTTCCCACATTTACTGCAGCATTATTAACCATATCCAAGACATAGAAATAACCTAAGTGTCCATCAACATATAAATGGATAAAGAAAATGTAATATATATGCTATAGTGCACACATACAGTATAAGACAATTGACTATTGTATTGGTCTATACAAAAGAATCAACTCACAATGGATTAAAGACTTAAATGTAAGACCTAAAACTGTAAGAATAAACCCCCTAGAAGAAAACATAGGGGAAAATGATTTATGTCAGTGGCTTTGGCATTGATTTCTTTAATACCAAACGGAAAGCACAGGCAATAAAAATAAAAATGGACACATGAGACTGCATAAAACTAAAAAGCTTCTGCACAGCATGGAAATAACAGAGTGAAAAGACAACTATAGAATAGGAGAAAATATTTGCAAACTATACATCTGATAAGGAGTTGATTTCTAAAATATGTAAGGAATTAATACAGCTCTACAGCATAAAAACTAACAACTCAATTTAAAAATGGGCTAAAGACTTGAATAGACGTCTTCAAAGCATACATAGAGGTAGCCTACCAGGTATGTGAAAAGGTGCTGAACGTTGCTGATCATCAAGTAAATACCAATCAAAACCAGAATGAGATATCACCTCACAAGTATTAGGATAGCTGTTACAAAGTAAAACAAAACCAAGACAACAAGTATCAGCAAGGAGATGGGGCAGGAGGAAACTCTTGTACAATTTTGTGGGAAATGAAAAATGATGCAGTTGGTATGGTAAACAGTGGCAAGTTCCCTCAAATAGTTAAAAATAGAATTACCATATAATCTACTAATCCCACCTCTAGATATTTACCTAAAACAAAACTGAAATCAGTATCTCAAAAAGATATTTAGCACTCTCATGTTCACTGTGGCACTACTGAAGTGAAGTGAAGTGAAGTTGCTCAGTTGTGTCCGACTGTTTGCGACCCCATGGACTGTAGCCTACCAGGCTCCTCCATCCATGGGATTTTCCAGGTAAGAGTACTGGAGTGGGTTGCCATTTCCTTCTCCAGGGGAAATTCCCGACCCAGGGATCGAACCTAGCTCTCCCGCATTGTAGGCAGACACTTTACTGTCTGAGCCACCAGGGAAGCCCAATGTGGCACTATTAACAGCAGCCAAAAATATGGAAGCAATGTAAATATCCATCAACAGAGAAATAGATAAAGAAGTTTTGGTAGACATGGAAAAATAATAGATGTGGAATAATAATGGAATATTATTGTCTTAAAAAGAAAGACATCCTACAGTAGTGATAATGTAGATGAACCTGGAGAACATTATGCTAAATGAAATAAGCCAGTCATAGGATAGGACTGCATGATTCTAATTTATAAGGTATCTAAAAGAGTCAAGCTCACAGGAGAAGCTGCAACAAGATGGAATGATGGTTCTCAGGGGCTGAGGTTGAAGTGAAACGAGGAGACATAAATCAATAGACGTAAAGTTTCAGTTAAGCAACATGAATAAGCTGTAGAGATCTGCTATAAAATATTATATCTGTACAACAATATTATACTGTATACTTTAAAACCTATTAAGAGAATAAGTCTCATGCTAACCATTCCTATCACAATAAAATGAACATTAAAAATAGATTATTTATTCACTCATTCAGTCATTCATTCATTCATTTAGTACTGCTATGTACCAGGTACTGTGCAATATTCTAAATAGAAAGTGTTGACCAAGGTAGATAGGACCGCTTCCTCAAGGAAGTTATAGGACAGTAGGTAAAAAAGACATTATGCAATTATTCACTACAGTGCCTATACAATTAAAAGTGTGCAAGTGCAAAACATATTTCAGAATTCTATGAAATTGCTTGCCAGGAGAATATGACTTAGTCTAAAGTACCAGGGGAGGTTTCAGTAGTGAAATAAATTTATTTAAACCTGAGATCTAAGGTGACAAGAAGTTAGTCTTTCACTGGAAGGGGCTGAGTGATGGATACAATTATAAAATGGTTTGTAGTTGGGTAAAGATAGAGATGTGGGAGTATCTGTCTTTAGGTCATAGCACAGTGTACGACACACAGAAAGACTTTTTAAAAAATTGTTGAGCACTAAATTAATAAATATCTATTTACTGCCACCTATATTCCTAAATCAAATCCAAGATGGTGGAGTAGAAGGATGTACTCTCATCTTCCCCTGCGAGGACTCCAAAACTGCGATGAGCTGCTGAATGACTATTGACAGGAGAATGTTGAAACCCACCAAAAAAAGATAACCCATGACCAAGAGCAAAGAAGAAGCTGCAGCAAGATGGTAGGAAGGGGGTTTAAAATCAAACCTCACAGCCACTAGAGGTTTGGAGGGCACAAACAAAACCATGTGCACACCAGGACCAAGGGAAAGGAGCAGTGACCCCCAAGGAGACTGAGACAGACCTGCTTTTGAGTGTTTTAGGGTCTCCTGCAGAGGCATGAGTGAGCAGCAGCCTGCTGCGGAGACAGGCTCCAGCAATAGCAGTCCTGGGAGGTGTAGTGTGTAGCATAAGTCCTTTTGAAGGAGGTGGCCATTAGTTCTACTATAGAGCCGCTGGGTAGGCAACTCACAAACTGAAGAACAATCATACCAAAGAAGTCTCACACTGCTGCTAAAGTTCTAGGCCACACAAGAGACTTCCCAATCTGGGGATCTGGTAGAGGGACTGAGTATAGCCAGGGAATTTGACTTTGATGGTCAGCAGGATTGATTACAGAACTTCCAATGGACTGGGGAAACACAGACTCTTGGAGGACACAAACAAAACCTTGTGTGCACCAGGACCCAGGAGCATGGAGCAGTGACCCCACAAGAGACTGAGCCAGACTTGCCTGAGTGTGCTTGGGAGTCTATGGTGGAGGCATGAGTCAACAGTGGCCTGCTGCAGGGTCAGGGGCACTGACTACACCAGTCTTGGGAGGCCCAGCATGCTGGCATAAGTCCTTTTGAAGTAGGTCACCATTACCACCATTGCCCCTACCAAAATTTGGCCTCAGGCCAATCTACAGGGAGCAAACACAGCCCCACCCATCCGCATAAAATTGTATTAAAGACTTAGTGAGCATGGCTTTGCCCACCAGAACAAGACCCAGTTTTCCCCACAGCCAGTTCCTCCCATCAGGAAGCTTGCACAAACCTCTTATTCTAATCCATTGGAGGGCAGACAAAATGAAAACCACAATCACAGAAAACTAACCAAACTGATCACATGGACCACAACCTTGCCTAACTCATGAAACTATGAGCCATGCCATGTAGGGCCGCCCAAATGGACAGGTCATGACGGAGAATTCTGACAAAATGTGCTCCACTGGTGAAGGGAATGGCAAACCACTTCAGCATGCTGCTGAACAGTATGAAAGGACAAAAAAGATATGACCCTGAAAGATGATGTTTCCAGGTCAGTAGGCATCCAATATGCCACAGGAAAAGAGGAGAGAAATAGCTGCAGAAGGAATAAAGTGGCTGAGACAAAGCAGAAATATGCCCAGTTGTGAACGGGTCTGATGGTAAAAGTAAAGTCTGATGCCGTAAAGAACAATAATGCATAGGAACCTGGATTGTTAAGTCCATGAATCAAGGTAAATTGGAAGTGGTCAGATAGGAGATGGCAAGAGTGAACATTGACATTGTAGGAATCAGTGAACTAAACTGGACAGGAATGGAGTAGCCCTCACAGTCAACAAGAGTCTAAAATACAGTACTTGGGTGCAATCACAAAAACAACAGAATTATCTGTTTGTTTCCAAGGCAAACCATTCAATATCACAGTGATCCAAGTCTATGGCCCAATCACCAATGCTGAAGAAGCTGGAGTTGAATTGTTATATGAAGACCTTCTAGACTAAGACCCAAAGAAGATGTCCTTTTCATCATAGGGGACTAGAATGCAAAAGTAGGAAGTCAAGAGATACCTGGAGTAACAGACAAGTTTGGCCTTGGAGTAAGAAATGAAGCAGGACAAAGCCTTTCAAAGTTTGCCAAGAGAACACACCCTCTTCCAACAATACAAGAGAAGACTACACAAGGACATCACCAGATGGTCAATACTGAAATCAGATTAAATATATTCTTTGCAGCAAAGATGGAGAAGCTCTATACAGTCAGCAAAAACAAGACCAGGAGCTGACTGTAGCTCAGATCATGAACTCCTTATTGCCAAGTTCAGCCTTAAATTGAAGAAAGTAGGGAAAACCACTAGTCCGTCAGGTATGACCTAAATCAAATCCGTTATGATTATACAGTGAAAGTGACAAATAGATTTAAAGGATTAGATCTGATAGACAGAGTGCCTAAACACCTATGAACAGAGGTTCATAACACTGTACAGAAAGTGGTGATCAAAACCATTCCCAAGAAAAAGAAATGCAAAAAGGCAAAATGGTTGTCTGAGGAGGCCTTAACAATAGCTGAAAAAAGAAGAGAAGACAAAGGAAAAAGGAAAGGTATGTCAATCTGAATGCAGATTCCAGAAAATAGCAAGGAGAGATAAGAAAGCCTTCCTAAGTGAACAATGCAAAGAAATAGAGGAAAACAGTAGAATGGGAGGGAATAGAGATCCCTTCAAGTAAATTAGAGATATCAAGGGAATATTTCCTGGAAATATGGGCACAATAAAGGACAGAAATGGTATGGACCTAACAGAAGCAGAAGATATTAAGAAGAGGTGGCAAGAAAACACAGAGGAACTATACAAAAAAGATCTTCATGATCCAGATAACCACGATGGTGTGATCACTCACCTAGAGCCAGACATCCTGGAATGCAAGTTGAAGTGGGCCTTAGGAAGCGTTACTATGAACAAAGCTAGTGGAGGTGATGAAATTCTGGTTGAGCTATTTCAAATCCTAAAAGATGATGCTGTGAAAGTGCTGCACTCAATACACTAACAAATTTGGAAAATTCAGCAGTGGCCACAGGGCTGGAAAAGTTCAGTTTTCATTCCAATCCCAAAGAAAGGCAATGCCAAAGAATGTTCAAACTACTGAACAACTGCATTCATTTCACTTCCTAGCAAAGTAATGCTCAAAATCCTTCAAGCTAGGCTTCAAGAGTATGTGAACTGAGAACTTCCAGATGTTCAAGCTGGATTTAGAAAAGACAGAGAAACCAGAGATCAAATTGCCAGCATCCATTGGATCATCAAAAAAGCTAGAGAATTCCAGAAAAACATCTATTTCTGTTTCATTGACTATGTGAAAACCTTTGATTGTGTAGATCACAGCAAACTGTGGAAAATTCTTCAAGAGATGGGACTACCGGACCACCTTACCTACCTCCTGAGAAATCTATGCATGTCAAGAGGCAACAGTTAGAACCAGACATGGAACAACAGACAGATTCAAAATTGGGAAAGGTGTATGTCAAGGCTGTATATTGTCACCCTGCTTATTTAACTTATATGCAAGGTACATCATGCAAAATGCCAGGCTGGATGAATCACTAGCTGGAATCAAGATTGCTGGGAGAAATATCAATAACCTCAGATACGCAGATGACACCATCATTATGGCAGAAACAAAAGTGGAATTAAAAAGTCTCTTGATAAGGGTGAAAGAGGAGAGTGAAAAAACTGGTTTAAAACTCAACATTCAAAAAACTAAGATCATGGCATCCGGTTCCATCACCTCATGGCAAATAGATGGCAAAACAATGGAAACAGTGATTCTTGGGCTCCAGAATCACTGCAGATGATGACTGAAGCCATGAAATTAAAAGATGCTCCTTGGAAGAAAAGCTATGCCCAACCTAGACAGCATTAAAAAACAGAGACATTACTTTGCCAACAAAGGTCCATATTATCAAAGACATGGTTTTTCCAATAGTCATATACTGATGTGAGAGCTAGACAATAAAAAAGGCTAAATGCCAAGGAATTGGTGCCTTTGAACTCTGGTGCTGGAGATGACTCTTGAGATTCAGTTGGACAGCAAGGAGATCAAACCAGTCAATCCTAAAGCAAATCAACCCTGAATATTCATTGAAAGGGCTTATGCTGAAGCTGAAGCTCCAATACTTTGGCCATCTGATGTGAACAGCTGACTCACTGGAAAACACTCTGATGCTGGGAAAGATTGAAGGCAGAAGGAGAAGGGGATGACAGAAGATGAGACGGTTGAATGGTATCACCAACTCAATGGACATGAGTTTCAGCAAACTCCAGGAGATGGTGAAGGACATAGAAGCCTGGTGTGCTGCAGTCCATGGGGTTGCAAAGAGTAGGACACGACTGAGTGACTGAACAAGAACAACAATATTCCCAACACTGCATCATTAAAGAGGGATACAAAAATAATTAGCCACAGACATTGCATTGTCCCTTTAGGGACAGAGTAAAGTCTTCAACTATAATGGATGTTAAGTGATGTGAAAAAATATTAGGAAGAGGGCAGGGGTGAAGGGAATTTAATTCTTCCAGATGTCATCTGGAAGGTTTTTGTATCTCTTATCGGCCACAACTAGGCTTTCTTAATGCCTAATGGAGGTATGTCTTTCTCAGACAGATGAAACCTTGCAGCATGTCCATTTCCTAACTTGTTGGAGTAGATGTGTTTGAGCTGTTAGAGCCTCCTGATGTGGATTATCAGGCTTACCTTTGTTCTGAAGGTTATTGATCTATAGGTTCCTTCAAGCCCAAAGTCAAAGGAACCTGATCTTCAAGCTAGAGAATGTTCAGCTATACGGCCATGATCTAAGAACACAGCCAGAATCAACTGTGGCCATGTATCCCGGACAACCTGCTAATCAGTGTGGCAGCTATGATAAGAACATGTGGCAAAGTGATAAGAAAATGTGGGAGAGTGATAAGAAAAATGTTAGTGTGAACTTCATTGTTCTATTAGAAAGCACATGTGTTGGTAGGTCAATGGGGAGAGAAAGAAGATTTTGCATGTGAGTAACGTCCACTGCCAGAAGAAGATAATAGCAACCCACTCCGTTATTCTTGCCTGGAGAATCCTGTGGACAGAGGAGCCTGGTGGGCTGATGTCCATAGGGTTGCACAGAGTCGGACACGACTGAAGCGACTTAGCATGCATGAATGCACTGGAGAAGGAAATGGCAACCCACTCCAGTATTCTTGCCTGGAGAATCCCAGGAACAGAGGAGTCTGGTGGGCTACTGTCTGTGGGGTCGCACAGAGTCAGACACAACTGAAGCGACTTAGCAGCAGCAGCAGCAATGTCTACTGCCAACTAGCCTGGTGTGTATCTCAAGTGCCCTAGTATAAACCTATAATACATATGGAAAACTCATATGATTTTAAAAAATGTGTGTCACTTTTTATGTTGATAACAATACTCCAATTCCATTAGATGTATGTTTGTAAACTAAATTGTACTAACAAAGCCAAATTATCTCTAAATACAAGTGATATGAAAATCTGAACCACTTGCTGGGAAAACTGGTCAACCACTTGTAGAAGAGTGAAACTAGAACACTTTCTAACACCATACACAAAAATAAACTCAACATGGATTAAAGATCTAAACATAAGACCAGAAACTATAAAACTCCTAGAGGAGAACATAGGTAAAACACTCTCAGACATAAATCACAGCAGGATCCTCTATGATCCACCTCCCAGAATACTGGAAATAAAAGCAAAAATAAACAAATGGGATCTAATTAAAATTAAAAGCTTCTGTACAACAAAGGAAAATATAAGCAAGGTGAAAAGACAGCCTTCTGAATGGGAGAAAATAATAGCAAATGAAGCAACTGACAAACAACTAATCTCAAAAATATACAAGCAACTTATGCAGCTCAATTCCAGAAAAATAAACAACCCAATCAAAAAATGGGCCAAAGAACTAAATAGACATTTCTCCAAAGAAGACATAACGATGGCTAACAAACACATGAAAAGATGCTCAACATCACTCATTATCAGAGAAATGCAAATCAAGACCACAATGAGATACCATTTCACGCCAGTCAGAATGGCTGCAATCCAAAAGTCTACAAGCAATAAATGCTGGAGAGGGTGTGGAGAAAAGGGAACCCTCTTACACTATTGGTGGGAATGCTAACTAGTACAGCCACTATGGAAAACAGTGTGGAGATTCCTTAAAAAATTGCAAATAGAGCTGCCTTATGACCCAGCAATCCCACTGCTGGGCATACACACCGAGGAAACCAGAATTGAAAGAGACACATGTACCCCAATGTTCATTGCAGCACTGCTTATAATAGCCAGGACATGGGAGCAACCTAGATGTCCATCGGCAGACAAATGGATAAGAAAGCTGTGGTACATATACACAATGGAGTATTACTCAGCCATTAAAAAGAATACATTTGAATCCATTCTAATGAGGTGGATGAAACTGGAGCCGATTATACAGAGTGAAGTAAAGAAAGAAAAACACCAATACAGTATACTAACACATATATATGGAATTTAGAAAGATGGTAACGATAACCCTGTATGTGAGACAGCAAAAGAGACACAGATGTATAGAACAGACTTTTGGATTCTGTGGGTGAGGGAGAGGGTGGAATGATCTGGGAGAATGGCATTGAAACATGTATACTATCATGTAAGAAATGAATCGCCAGTCTAGGTTTGATACAGGATACAGGATGCCTGGGGCTGGTGCACTGGGATGACCCAGAGAGATGATATGGGGAGGGTGGTGGGAGGGGGTTCAGGATTGGGAGCTCATGTACACCCGTGGCGGATTCATGTCAATGTATGGCAAAATCAATACAGCATTGTAAAGTAAAAAAAATAAAATAAAATTTTTTAAAAAATTTAAAAAATAAAGTCTAAAAAAAAACCAAAAAAAGAAAATCTGAACCACTGAGTACAGCTGCATTTCAGAACCACAAATTGTGACAACCGTAGTAGTCATGTTGATCTAATAATCAACTTCAAACATAGTAAAATATTAGGTTTTTCAATTTAATGAAATCAAAATTTTCATTTTTTCCATGTAAGCAAAAAATAAATAGAACCTGAAGGTATTGAGAAAATATTTTATTCATACATTTTTCCATAATTATGTTTACACATTATTTCTCTGTCCCAATAGATGTATACCTACAATTTCTCTATCCCAATGGATTCTCAAAGTAGATTTCCAAAACAAGTGAAGCAATTAATTAGTAATTACAGGTGACATAGGTGATTGGGCCTTATCCCAAATGACACCAACCTCACTTAAATATGCCTTGCTGTATAGCAACAAATCCTTAAAGACTATCGCTATTGTTGTGGTGCATATATCACTAGTGCATACTTGTTCTTTTTTAAGAACACAGAAATATTTGATTCTCTTCTCTGTATCAGAAATTGCAAGTTATTTATTTCAGGTCAATTATTAGTAATTGAGCATTTATTGAGTCAGTGATGGACAGGGAGGTCTGGTGTGTTGCGGTTCATGGGGTTGCAAAGAGTCAAACACGACTGAGCGACTGAACTGAACTGAACTTGCTGTGTAAACAGTGCTATGAGTAATCACCAATATCATGTGGTTTAACCTAAGAATCTCATGAGGTATGTATTATTCTCTCATTTTCACCAGTAAGGAAACAGAAGAGCAAGCATTTCTTATAACTTGCCTATGATTTAATAGATAGAGGCAGAGCTAGAAACTAATCCTAGGTCTGCATGGCTCCAAAGTCCGCAGTATTCTGCATGTCACTTTGCCTTCCACGCTGGCACTCATATCTAACTTCCAAAACTTTTGTGTCTTTCATACATCTATTTTCTTTAAACATATACAATTCATTTCAGGTTTGGGTCTTTGTCTAGTTAAATGGCCAAAATTTGATCTTTCATTTACGTAATCCTTCCCTGGTGGTTCAGACAGTCAAGAATCTGCCTGCAATGTGGGATACCCAGATTTGACTCCTGGACTGGGAAGATCCCCTGCAGAAGGGAATGGGTACCCACGCCAGTATTCTTGTCTAGAGAATTTCATGGATAGAGGAGCCTGGCGGGCTACAGTTCCTAGAGTTGCAAAGAGTCAGACAGAACTGAGCAATCAACACTTCACTTGTCCATAATCTTGGTACTACTCATACTATAGCTTGCCACTGTCATGATTCACATGTAACACTGAGTAAAATGTTTGTGGTTGCTGATTGTATGTATATACGTTTTCTTGTTTTTGTTCAGTTGTTAAGTTGTCTGACTCCTTGCAACCCTATGGGCCACAGCACTCCAGGTTTCCCTGTCCTTCAGTATCTCCCCGAATTTGCTCAAACTCATGTCCATTAAGTTGGTGATGCCATCCAACCATCTCATCTTCTGTCACCCCCTTCTCCTCCTGCCTTCAATCTTTCCCAGCATCATGATCCTTCCCAATGAGTCAGCTCTTTACATCAGGTGGGCAAAATATTGAAGCTGGAGCTTCAGCATCAGTCCTTTCAATGAATATTCAGGGTTGATTTCCTTTAGGATTGACTGGTTTGATCTCCTTTCAGCCCAAGGGACTCTCAATCTTCTCTGGCACCACAGTTCAAAAGCATCAATTCTTTGGCTCTCAGCCTTCTTTATGGTCCAACTCTCATATCCATAGATGACTACTGGAAAAATCATAGCTTTGACTATATATAGACCTTTGTCAGCAAATTTATGTCTTTGCTTTTTAATACACTGTCTAGGTTTATCATAGCTTATATGTTTTCTTAATCCTTGAAATAGAGGTTCTTTAAAAAACAAATTATTAATAAGAGTATGTTGATCATTAAATTAGAGGAGTCATGGAAATGACTGAAGGTAATTAATACATTCTCACCAGCCTTGATCTGTGTGATCTATTTTGAAGTAAGGGAGCAATATTCTGAAGTGCTAATCTTTCAGTCCAGTTTCCTAGCTTTCTTCACTTTGTCTCTACGTCCCTAACTACCCTTTCCTCTCATCCTCATCATATGCCCCTGCTTCTTATTTCTCTGTAGTTGCTTAATAGAACTGAAGAAACCAAAACATAGCTAATCCAAGTTCCCAAATCTTTCAGTTTTCTTGCATTTAATCCTTGCCCATAAAAAAAGTCTAGATAAAAATATCTAGACTCTTTGTATTGCTTCATACAATCCCATAAGTATAAAAAGGTATGGTATAGAAGTTAAGTCATGGAAGATTTTGCAAAACATCCAGGCGGTTTTGCTCACAACAGTAAAAGTTCTACTTCCATTTTTCATCTTGAACATGGACACCTTTTAGGCCTTGCTATCAATTTTTTTTTTATTCCAGGAAAATGATCAAGTAAGAAAGAGATGTCAACATTAACATATTTTTTGGCCTGATCAGTGGTTAAACGGAGACAGCATTTACTAAGACAGAGATTACTGACTAGAGGTATATTTGGGATGGGGCTGAAATATCAAGAGCTGCTCTTTCTATAAACATTCATGTTATTTACAGTTCATGTTATTGCAATCAATATTGCTGTAAACATTCCTTTGCATATCTCCCTTGCACACAGGTAAGACTTATTCCACGGTATACACATAGGAATAAAATAGCTGACTCATAAGGTAACTGAGGCTTCAATTTTAATATTTTCATGGAAACTGAAAAGAAAGCTTATGTGCAAAAAGTATTCTGTAAATAAGGCAAATTTACCATTTGACATATGTATAAGATTATATTTAGGTTATGCTTAGGTATGCATATAAAATGTAGGGTCATTCCAGTCAATTTAATCTCCTCTGGTTCTGATTTCAATAGGTATGTTAAATGGATGGATGGAGGCTGCAAACCGTACAACAGTGACAGAGTTCATTATTTTGGGATTAACGGATGATGTGACACTATGTGCCATCTTCTTTGTGGTTTTTCTTGGAGTTTACGTAGTTACCATAGTGGGAAACATCAGCATAATCATCTTAATCCGAAGTAGCCCACAGCTTCACACACCTATGTACCTTTTCCTTAGCCATTTGGCCTTTGTGGACCTTGGGTATTCCACATCAGTTACACCAATCATGCTGATGAGTTTCTTAAAAGAGAGAACTGCCATCCCAATCACTGGTTGTGTAGTCCAGCTTGCCTCTGATGTTGCCTTTGGGACTACAGAGTGCTTCCTGCTGGCCACCATGGCCTATGATCGCTACGTGGCCATTTGTTCTCCCCTGCTCTACTCCACCCAGATGGCCCCAGTGGTCTGCTTCCTCCTGTTGGGGGCCTCCTACTTGGGTGGTTGCATGAATGCTTTATCGTTTACCGGTTGTTTGATGAATCTCTCCTTCTGTGGACCAAATAAAATCAATCATTTTTTCTGTGACCTCTTCCCACTCTTGAAGCTTTCTTGTGGCCATGTTTATATTGCTGAGATCTCTCCAGCCGTCTCCTCAGCATCAGTCCTTATAAGCACACTGTTTACCATAATTGTGTCCTACAGCTACATCCTCCACTCAATCCTGAAGATGCGCTCCACTGAGGGGAGGAAGAAGGCCTTCTCGACCTGCACCTCCCACCTCACTGCAGTCACTTTGTTTTATGGGACAGTTTTATTCGTTTATGTGATGCCCAAATCGAACTATTTAGCTGACCAGGTCAAAGTGGCATCTGTTATCTACACGGTGGTGGTCCCCATGTTGAACCCACTCATCTACAGTCTGAGGAACAAGGAGGTGAAAGAGGCTATGAGAAAACTAGTGGTGAGAATACACTGTTTTTTTCTGAATTAAATCAGATATAAATCTATATATAACAAACTATTCATTTGGGAGATATTTTTGCTGGATATTTTTATTGATACTTATCATGACTGAGTGACTAACATATATACACATACATACATCACTAACTTTATTGCTTTTATAGTGAGAAGCTTCTGTAAATATAAAAGACCATGTAAAGTTAAGTGTATCACTAAAATGTGTGTTTGCTTCAGTTCAGTTCAGTCACTCAGTCGTGTCCGACTCTTTGTGACCCCATGAATCGCAGCACGCCAGGCCTCCCTGTCCATCACCAACTCCCGGAGTTCGCTCAGACTCACGTCCACCGAGTCCGTGATGCCATCCAGCCATCTCATCCTTGGTCGTCCCCTTTTCCTCCTGCCCCCAATCCCTCCCGGCATCAGTGTCTTTTCCAATGAGTCAACTCTTCGCATGAGGTGGCCAAAGTATTGGAGTTTCAGCCTCAGCATCAGTCCTTCCAATGAACACCCAGGACTGGTCTCCTTTAAGATGGACTGGTTGGATCTCCTTGCAGTCCAAGGGACACTCAAGAGTCTTCTCCAACACCACAGTTCAAAAGCATCAATTTTTCGGCGCTCAGCTTTCTTCACAGTCCAACTCTCACATCCATACATGACCACAGGAAAAGCCATAGCCTTGACTAGATGGACCTTTGTTGGCAAAGTAATGTCTCTGCTTTTTAATATGCTGTCTAGGTTGGTCATAACTTTCCTTCCAAGGAGTAAGCGTCTTTTAATTTCATGGCTGCAATCACCATCTGCAGTGATTTTGGAGCCCAGAAAAATAAAGTCAGCCACTGTTTGCACTGTTTCCTCATCTATTTCCCATGAAGTGATGGGACCGGATGCCATGATCCTAATTTTCTGAATGTTGAGCTTTAAGCCAACTTTTTCACTCTCCTCTTTCACTTTCATCAAGAGGCTTTTTAGTTCCTCTTCACTTTCTGCCATAAAGGTGGTGTCATCTGCATATCTGAGGTTATTGATATTTCTCCTGGCAATCTTGATTCCAGCTTGTGCTTCTTCCAGTCCAGCGTTTCACATGATGTACTCCGCATAGAAGTTAAATAAGCAGTGTGACAATATACAGTCTTGACGTACTCCTTTTCCTATTTGGAACCAGTCTGTTGTTCCATGTCCAGTTCTATCTGTTGCTTCCTGACCTGCATATAGGTTTCTCAAGAGGCAGGTCAGGTGGTCTGGTATTCCCATCTCTCTCAGAATTTTCCACAGTTTATTGTGGTCCACATAGTCAAAGGCTTTGGCATAGTCAATAAAGCAGAAATAGATGTTTTTCTGGAACTCTTTTGCTTTTTCCATGATCCAGCAGATGTTGGCAATTTGATCTCTGG
Source organism: Capra hircus (assembly GCF_001704415.2). NCBI lineage: Eukaryota > Metazoa > Chordata > Mammalia > Artiodactyla > Bovidae > Capra > Capra hircus. The sequence continues at coordinate 37,472,540 of NC_030822.1, forward strand.
TTCATCTGCCTTTTCTAAAACCAGCTTGAACATCAGGAAGTTCATGGTTCACGTATTGCTGAAGCCTGCTTTGGAGAATTTTGAGCATTGCTTTACTAGCATGTGAGATGAGTGCAATTGTGCGGTAGTTTGAGCACTCTTTGGCATTGCCTTTCTTTGGGATTGGAATGAAAACTGACCTTTTCCAGTCCTGTGGCCACTGCTGAGTTTTCCAAATTTGCTGGTATATTGAGTGCAGCACTTTCACAGCATCATCTTTCAGGATTTGAAATAACTCCACTGGAATTCCATCACCTCCCCTAGCTTTGTTTGTAGTGATGCTTTCTAAGGCCCACTTGACTTCACATTCCAGGATGTCTGGCTCTAGGTGAGTGATCACACCATCGTGATTATCTGGGTCATGAAGATCTTTTTTGTACAGTTCTTCTGTGTATTCTTGCCACCTCTTCTTAATATCTTCTGCTTCTGTTAGCTCCAAACTATTTTTGTCCTTTATTGTGCCCATCTTTGCATGAAATGTTCCCTTGGTATCTCTAATTTTCTTGAAGAGATCTCTAGTCTTTCCCATTCTATTGTTTTCCTCTATTTCTTTGCATTGATCGCTGAAGAAGATTTTCTTATCTCTTCTTGCTATTCTTCGGAACTCTGCATTCAGATGCTGATATCTTTCCTTTTCACTTCTCTTCTTTTCACAGCTATTTGTGTTTGCTTGGTTAAAACTAAATATGGATTCTTCAAGCTGAGAACACCTTTGAAAAACAATTTCTATTTAAAATCCCCCTTGCCAATTATAGAATCCTATTTAAATTGAGAGAGGCCTCAACGATCAAATTTCATTGTATACCATCTTGTAAAATAACATTTGGAAAAGAAGCTTCTCATCAGCAGCACGTAATAGACAATAACATTGACAAGTCAGCAGTTCAGGGTACACCCTTAAAAGTACAGCCCTGCCTTGGTAAAGGAATAATTCAACTTATGGAAACATTGTTCGTGTTTCAGAAAAGCTTCTGTTTATTTTTACTTTACTTGAGCCAGAGCAAAGATCGTGAATTCTCTGTTTGATAATTAAGAAATCCAACTGAGACAGCAAAGAAGAAACTCTATAAATTTCAGCTGACTCCTCTCACAGCCTGTCTTAACAGATGGCTACTAGAGTGAGATTTTGGACACTGACATTTCCTTGGAGTGGGAGACTGGGTTGTTGGGACTTTTTTTAACAACAGTTGATAGATAGGAGATATGAAATCATGGTTTAGGCAAAGAATATCTGCCGTCTATTTTGTACCATTACTTAAGGAGTCGTCCGGTGTCATTACTTCCATTGCCTTTTTCCAAAGTGCTTATGATCTAGTTTGGTTATGGCAGCTGCCTCTGAACCAATTCTCTTCCTCCTACACAACTTTCATGATGACTTATGATTAATATTTTAGCTAATGTATTTTATTTATAGCATATTAGTAATGTCAGACAAATTCTGTGTGGCAGTATTCCTATCTCCAAATACAACCTTCCTTGGAGGATCAGTGAACTTCTTCACTGGCCTATTCTCCAAGACTCTCAAGCTCAGTGTTCCCTCACTAACTTCTTTGCAAAACTGTTTCTTCTCCTCTGTTCCTTCCTCAAGAAATGACAAACCTTTCTGAAGTTTAGTACTCCAACAAATTTGGGGTGATCCTCAGTGCACACCCATCAAAATGGTCAGCTCCCCCTCCATCCCCTTCCTTCTATGCATCACACATTGACCTCTTCCTATCTAAGTCTCTTTGGGTAAACACTCCCTGATTGATTACAATAAATCCATGCAGAGATTGCTTCCTTCATTTTTCCACTCTAAGGGAATTCAAACACTGCAGTCATCCAGATGTAGGGAGTGAGGTATGGCACTGCTACAGTCTTTATTGGAGAGGATATACATTGATACTCATATTCTCCTCCTAAATTCTAAATCAGCTAAGTAAATGACAAAAAGAGAAGATATATGGGAGAGCAAAATATTACCTGTATGAATCAAGTAGTTATATTAGAGAATGGGGTACATATGTATGAACACATATATTTTTGTGTCCTGAATCCCAGAATTTGATTCTCTTTCCTTCTCTGTCACTGGCAGTAATGGAAACAGATCTCCCCAATGAGTTTAGCCCTTTACCCATCAGCTTATGGTTTGACCAAGAGCAGCCAAGAACACTGAAGCCAGGCTCAGTCGCAAGAGAAAGGGTGAAGAAGGAGGGCTGAGATGGTTATGGGTTGAACTGTGTCCCTCCAAAATTCATATGTTGAATTCTAGCCACCAGTACCTTAGAATATAACCTTGACTGGGAACAAGGTTCTTTCAGATGTAATTAAGATGAAGTCATATTGGAGCAGGCTGGGCTTCTAATCCAATATGATCGGTATCCTTCTTTTAAAAAGAACCATTTGGACACAGATAACAGACAAGAAGAACCTCATATGGAGATAAAGGCAGAAGTATGGGTATGCTTCTACAAGTTAAGAAACTTCAGCGATTGCCAGTAAACCACCAGAAGCTAAGCATGAAGCATAGAGCAGATCCCCCAGCACTTGGAAGAAACCAACTCTGCTGACATAATCATTTTGGACTTCTAGCTTCCAGAATTGTGAGACCATATGTTTCTATTGCTTAGTCAGCTCAGTTGCTCAGTCCTGTCCAACTCTTTGCGACCCCATGGACTGCAACATCAGACCTCCCTGTCCATCACCAACTCCTGGAGCTTGCTCTAACTCATGTCCATCGAGTTGGTGATGTCATCCAACCAGCTCATCCTCTGTTGTCCCCTTCTCCTGCCTTCAATCTTTCCCAGCATCCTGATCTTTTCCAATGAGTCTTAATTCTGTTGCTTAAGATAGCTCATTTATTGTATTTTGGTACCTCTGCCCTCACAAATGAATACAATCGCATATCTAGTTTTCTCTTCAAAACCTACCATCAGCTAATTTATTCCTAGAGGAATAAGAAGCAAAGGCTTAGATGTCAGGAGTGTTATGCTAGTGATCCCTCTCCAAAAGTGGGGGAAAGTATATCAGGAATGGTAAAAAGTGTCTTTCCTAAACGGTGTGCCCAAAACTAAGGGTCAAGGACACCACTGCAGGAACAATAAAAAAATCCTCTGAATGATTTTTTGGGGGAAGTTTCCTACTTATTATGGGTTGTGCTGCTGCTGCTGCTAAGTCACTTCAGTCGTGTCTGACTCTGTGCAACCCCACAGACGGCAGCCCACCAGGATTCTCTAAGCAAGAACACTGGAGTGGGTTGCCATTTCCTTCTCCAATGCATGAAAGTGAAAAGTGAAAGTGAAATCACTCAGTCATGTGCGACTCTTAGTGACTCCATGGACTGCAGCCCAACAGGATCCTTCGTCCATGGGATTTTCCAGGCAAGAGTACTGGAGTGGTGTGCCATTGCCTTCTCCATTATGGGTTGTAGATTGTTACATATTAATAAAAGGCAGGATTTGAACTTGGGGAAACTGTGAAAGATCCTGAGTTGTTCTGATATTTAAAGACAGTTAGTCTATATAAATTTCAGGAAGATGTTCATCTGAAGTGAATTAGAACTTATGAAATTACTGACATTTCCAAGATTCCATAAAACACTTATCTGTAGTGGAGTGCTGGAGAAGACTGGAAGCGAAGGGGCAAGAGATAATTCCTTAGGGGTGAGGAAATCATTGTATATTGTGACTCCATTGGTGGTTTCAAAAGTTTATACATCTGCCAAAAGTCATCAACCTGTATACCTAAATTGTGCATATGTAAATTATACTACAATAAACTTGCTATTTTACGTTCAGCAAGAGGGTATTCTTTCTTTTTTTCTGTTTTAATCTGAGGCCATAGAAGTGCTAAGACAGTACCATCATCTACCTACCCATGTAGGTCAATTGAGTTTCTTAATTATTTCTCAAAGCTATTCCCTCATCTAGGGTACCTCCTTTTGGTGCCTATATATTTATTCTTTTTGGTGTCCTTCACTCCTTTCTTTAAACCTTACATTAGTTTTACTACTAATTTTAAAAAAACATTTTTTCTCTTTTAAGGCAAGTTTGCTGGTGATGAATTTTAGTAGATATTTTTAAATTATAAAATGATCTCTATCGAACCCTCATTTTTGAGAGAGATTTCTATTTTAGGTAGAATTCTAGGTCAGTTCAATTCAGTTGCTCAGTCATGTCTGACTCTTTGTGACCCCATGGACTGCAACACGCCATGCTTCCCTGTTTATCACCAACTTCCAGAGTTTACACAAACTCATGTCCATCAACTCGGTGATGCCATCTAATCATCTCATCCTCTGTTGTTCCCTTCTCCTGCTTCTTTCTATCTTTCCTAGCATCAGGGTCTTTTCCAATGAGTCAGTTCTTTGAATCAGGTGGCCAAAGTATTGGAGTTTCAGCTTCAGCATCAGTCCTTCCGGTGATTATTCAGCACTGATTTCCTTTAGGATGGACAGGTTGGATCTCTTTGCAGTCCAAGGGACTCTCAAGAGTCTTCTCCAACACCACAGTTCAAAAGCATCAGTTCTTCAGTGCACAGCTTTCTTTATAGTCCACCCTCACATCCATACATGACCACTGGAAAAACCATAGCTTTGACTAGATGGACCTTTGTTGGCAAAGTAATGTCTCTGCTTTTGAATATGCTATCTAGGTTGGTCATAACTTTTCTTCCAAGGAGCAGGTGTCTTTCAATTTCATGGCTGCAGTCACCATCTGCAGTGATTTTGGAGCTACCCAAAAATAAAATCTCTCACTGTTTCCACTGTTCCCCCATCTATTTGCCATAAAGTGATAGGACCAGATGCCATGATCTTAGTTTTTTGAATGTTGAGTTTTAAGCCAACTTTTTCATTCTGCTCTTTCACTTTCATTAACAGGCTCTTTAGTTCTTCACTTTCTGCCATAAGGGTGGTGTCATCTGCGTAACTGAGGTTATTGATATTTCTCCCAGCAATCTTGATTCCAGCTTGTGCTTCATCCAGCCCAGTGTTTCTCGTGCTATACTCTGCATAGAAGTTAAATAAGCAGGGTGACAATATACAGCCTTGATGTACTCCTTTTCTTATTTGGAACCATTGTGTTGTTCCATGTCCAGTTCTAATTACTGCTTCCTGACCTGCACACAGATTTCTCAGGAGCCATTTCTCAAGGTGGTCTGGTATTCCCATCTCTTGAAGAATTTTCTAGAGTCTGTTGTGATCCACACAGTCAAAGGCTTTGGCATAGTCAATAAAGCAGAAATAGATGTTTTTCTGGAACGCTTGCTTTTTTGATGATCCAATGGATGTTGGCAATTTGATCTCTGGTTCCTCTGCCTTTTCTAAATCCACCTTGAACATCTGGAAGTTCATGGTTCACATACTGTTGAACCCTGGCTTGGAGAATATTTAGCATTACTTTACTAGTGTGTGAGATGAGTGAAATTGTGTGGTAGTTTGAACATTCTTTGGCATTGCCTTTCTTTGGGATTGGAATGAAAACTGACCTTTTCCAGTTCTAGTGGCCACTGTTGAGTTTTCAAATTTGCTGGCATATTGAGTGCAGTACTTTCACAGCATCATCTTTTAGGATTTGGAATAGCTCAACTGGAATTTGATCACCTCTGCCAGCTTTGTTTGTAGTGATGCTTCCTAAGGCCCACTTGACCTCGTATTCCAGGATGTCTGGCTCTAGGTGAGTAATCACACCATCGTGATTATCTGGGTCATGAAGATCTTTTTTGTATAGTTCTTTTGTGTTTTCTTGCCACCTCTTCTTAATATCTTCTGCTTCTGTTCAGTCCACACTATTTCTGTCCTTTATTGAGCCCGTCTTTGCATGAAATGTTCCCTTGGTATCTCTAATTTTCTTGAAGAGATCTCTAGTCTTTCCCATTCTATTGTTTTCCTCTATTTTTTGCATTGATCACTGAGGAAGGCTTTCTTATCTCTCCTTGTTATTCTTTGGAACTCTGCATTCAAATGGATGTATCTTTCCTTTTCTCCTTTGCATTTTGCATCTCTTCTTTTCACAGCTATTTGTAAGGCCTCCTCAGACAGCCATTTTGCTTTTTTGCATTTCTTTTTCTTGGGGATGGTCTTGATCGCTGTCTCTTGTACAATGTCACAAACCTCCATCCATAGTTCATCAGGCACTCTATCAGATCTAGCCCCTTAAATCTATGTCTCACTTCCACTGTATAACCATAAGGGATTTGATTTACATCATACCTGAATGGTCTGGTGGTTTTCCCCACTTTCTTCAGTTTAAGTCTGAATTTGGCAATAAAGAGTTCATGATCTGAGCCACAGTCAGCTCCTGGTCTTGTTTTTGCTGACTGTCTAGAGCTTCTCCATCTTTGGCTGCAAAGAATATAATCAATCTGATTTTTGTGTTGACCATATGGTGATGTCCATGTGTAGAGTCTTCTCTTGTGTTGTTGGAAGAGGGTGTTTGCTATGACCAGTGCGTTCTTTTGGCAAAATGCTATTAGCCTTTGCCGTGCTTCATTCTGTACGCCAAGGCCAAATTTGCCTGTTACTCCAGGTGTTTCTTGACTTCCTACTTTTGCATTCCAATCCCCTATAATGAAAAGGACGTCTTTTTTGGGTGCTAGTTCTAAAAGTTCCTGTAGGTCTTCATAGAACCGTTCAACCTCAGCTTCTTCAGCATTACTGGTTGGGGCATAGACTTGGATTACCGAGATGTTGAATTGTTTGCCTTGGAAATGAACAGAGATCATTCTGTCATTTTGGGGATTGCATCCAAGTACTGCATTTCAGACTCTTATTGACTATGATGGCTACTCTAGTTCTTCTAAGGAACTCCAGTTCTTCTAAGAAGAACTCCATTTCTGTTTAACACCATACACAAAGATAAACCCTAAATGGATTAAAGGTACAAATTTAAGATCAGAAATTATAAAACTCTTAGAGGAAAACATAGGCAGAACAGTCTATGACACAAATCACAGCAAGATCCTCTATGACTTATCTAGAAAGATGGCACTGATAAGTTGGTACTGATGAACCTACTTGCAGGGCAATAATGGACACACAGACATAGAGAACAGATTTATGGACATGGTGAAGGACAGAGGAAGGAGAGGGTGGGATGTATGGTGAGAGTAACATGTAAACGTATACATAACCATATGTAAAAATAGATAGCCAATGGGAATATGCCGTATGTCTCAGAGAACTCAAACTGGGGCTCTGTAACAACCTCGAGGGTTAGGATGGGGAGGGAGTTGGGGGGTAGGTTCAAAAGGGAGAGAACATAGGTATACCTATGGCTGATTCATGCTGATGTTTTGCAAAAACCAACACAATATTGTAAAGCAATTATCCTTCAATTAAGAATAGATATTTTTTTAAAAAAGAAAAAAACATTTTAGAGGTTCTAGATGAGCTAATCTTCTTCCATAACATATTCAATTTTATTCTGGCAGGAAAATAAAGCACTAGCTTGATCCCTTTGAGGAAATGAAAATATAGTGCCCAAAGGTGTCATTCAAATTAAAAAAGGACTGATGTCTCCATGTACAGTATGATTCCTAAAGGTGCATCCCTAATAGAAAGTGGTGGTGTTTCCAGTGTAGGTTGAGTGTTGTGCTTTGCTGGGGATGATCTATTTATGGTTTGACCTTGTTCCTAGGATGTAGCAATTACTCCTAAGGTGTAGTATTTCAGGACTCCCAAAAGTATATGGTGCTGTGGGTCCCCTCTACCTTAAACAGCCTATATACCAAACTCTATGAAACCAATGCTGTGAAATGCCCAAATCTCTGCTAAGATCTTCAAGCTCTCATAAGCTGATTTCCAGTTGGTGCTTGATATCTCACAAACCCATGTGCAACTTGGAAATAGTCAAATTCCATAATGAGAAATTATACATAGAATTTCAGGCTCACTGCTCTATAGTTTTTGTTTTTCTTTTCCCTCTCCAGTGTATGGGCTTCACAAGTCTTAGGCATCTTTGACCTCAAAGTTCTATGTATAACCTACCTCACTACCAAAAGCCCCAGGTTGTATCTTTTTGCTCTGTCTCTACCTTACATAATATTATTTGGCAAATGCATGTATTTGTGAGGCTCAAGAAAAGCTTTACTGGGGAAATGACATTTAAACTGAGACACGAAGGAAAAATGGAGTTAACCGGTCATTGAGGGTTGGAAATGCAGTTGCAGAAACTTTTGTGGGTGGGTAAAAGTAGTACTGTGGGAGGTTGAACTAATTATCCTTAACTCAAAGTACAGTGTCTGGTACAGAGCAAGCATTCAACAAGTATCTGTTGGTTAAATATTAATTCTAATCCATGAATTATTTATTTAGTGTCTCCTTTATTCCTAGCACTAGCTTATGAACTGAGGAAACAAAATTTGAGCATGTTATGTATTTTTCACAACAATCAAAGAAAATGTTTCTTAAAAACACAATGGTTTCCATTCAAATGGTATGATATAAAGTGCTAGTTGCCATGTTCTTTTTAACCTCTAAAACAATTTTAAGACTTTTAAAATAAAAATTTTTTGTGTTTAAAGTGTTCAGCCTGATGTTTTGACATACATATACATAGTGAATTGATAAATACAACCAAGCTAACGACTCGGTGGACATGAGTTTGAGTAAGCTCTGGGAGTTGGTGATGGACAGGGAAGCCTGGCGTGCTGTGATCCATGGAGTTGCAAAGAGTCGGACACAAGTGAGCGACTGAACTGAACACATTCATCTCCTCACATCTCCTTATCTTTTTTAGGTGTGATAGAAGTAACTTAAATTGACTCTTAGAATATTTCCAGTATAAAATACAGTGTTATGAACTATAGTTATAATATTGTACATTCAACCTCTAGAATTTATTCATCCTAAATGACTGTAACTTCGTATGCTTTGACGAACATCTTCCCATTCCCCTTACCTCCCCAACCCTGGTAAATATCATTCTATTTTCTACTACTATGAATTTAACTTCCTTTGTCTCCAGATACATCCATGTTGTCACAAATAGCAACATTTCCTTATTTTTTTTAATGACTGAATAACATTTCATTATGTGTATATGCCGTATCTATTGACCTGATCATGCGGTTTTAGCTTTCATTCTGTTTCTGTGATATATTACATTGATTTTTCATATGTTAAACCAAACTTGCACCCCAGAGATAAATTCAATATGGTCAAAATTGGGGGACTTAAAACAATTAATGAAATACAAAGTTTAGATACCTATATGAGGAATTAGAGATTTTTCACACTAGCAGGGAGATTTGTGAAAGTGGAATGATGAAGTTTGTGAAATGGCTGGTCAGAGAAACTCTGCTGCTGCTGCTGCTAAGTTGCTTCAGTCATGTCCGACTCTGTGCGACCCCATAGATGGCAGCCCACCAGGCTCCCCATCCCTGGGATTCTCCAGGCAAGAACACTGGAGTGGGTTGCCATTTCCTTCTCCAATGCAGGAAAGTGAAAAGTAAAAGTGAAGTGGCTCAGTCATGTCTGACTCTTAGCGACTCCATGGACTGCATCCTACCACGCTCCTCCGTCCATGGGAGTTTCCAGGCAAGAGTACTGGAGTGGGGTGCCGTTGCCTTCTCTGCAGAGAACCTCTAGCCAAACTTTAATTCAATGTTGAGCAAAGAATGAGAACCACAGACCCAATAGTCTCTGACACTACCTACAATCAATGAAACTGTGATGTGAATCCCAATTGCAAGCCACTTGGGAGCTCTTTTCACCAGTACTCACTCATACACAACTCCCTGCTTTGTCTCTTCAAAATTCTCTTTCCTTGCTAAGCTTTCTCCTATAAGTTTAACGTAGATTCTGAAATCTTTCTATTCCACCTACCAACTTCTCACAAAGTACATGATCTACCTCTCCATCTAAAACAAACCTAGCTATCCAAGGAGGGGATTTCTCAGCTCTACTGAAGAGAAGTTGCTCACTTTCCAGTTCTACAAACACCTGCACATAATGTTGACATCTCCTAGCCCCTCACCACATTGCTAAATCATTTACCAGCAATCTTCATGACATAATGTTTCACTTATTGACACCAATACTATCCAGCAATGAAACAATATACCATTTTTTCCTCAGAGTCCTTTACTAACCATCCAGTTTCTTCTTATTTATTAAAGACTTTACCACCAGCCCCTTGATTCTTTCTCCCATCTCAGTCCCTGAGTCCAGCTGCAACACTGGGAATGTCACTCACCATATGGATGAGCTATTAGGCAATGTGGCCTCAGATGCCCAGCCCTCCCTACAGCCTCTCCCTTATTTCAAGTGGCCTCAGATTCAGTTATGTACAGCACCCTCCACCTCTGCGGTTTGCATAAATTCAAAGCTATTTATCTTTGTCTATGCTCTAACTCAGCATTTCAATTATTTGCTTTTTGAGGACTTGTGGAAGTCCATTATGAAATCATCTAGCATACTCCTTCCTTGGGGTTGAAAAGAGTAGCTCTTTGACAGGTATCTGTATTATTCCTGGAATTTGACATGCTAAAAGTGCATATTAATTTTGAAGTAACTTTCATCACATTATTTTTTTCAGAAATTCATCCATTCCCACCTAGTTTCCTTATTTCTTTGAATAGAGTTAAACAAATATTTTCTTTCTTTCTTTTTCCTTTTATTTTTCAGTTTTTTAAAATTAATTTTCTCTGGGCATATACCCAGAGAAAACCATAATTCAAAAGGACACATGCACCCCAATATTCCTTACAGCACGATTTACAGTAGCCAGGACATGGAAGCAATCTGAATATCCAGCAGAGGAATAAATAAAGAAGATGTGGTATGCATACACAATAGAATATTAGTTATAAAAAGGAACAAAATTGGGTCATTGGTAAGGACATGGATAGACCTAGAGAATGTCATGCAGAGTTGAAGTCAGTCAGAAAAAGAAAAACAAATATTGTACATTAACACATACATGTAGAATCTGAAAAAAAAATTGGCACAGACAATCTTATCTACAAAATAGAAATAGAGAGACGGACAGAGAGAACAAGTGTATGGATACCAAGGGGGAAAAGGCGATGGGGTGAACTGGGAGATTGGGACTGACATGTATATACTACTGATACCCAGAAAATAGGTAACTAATGAGAACCTACTCTACTCAGTGCTCTGTGGTGACCTCAATGGGAGAGAAATCCAAAAGAAAGGGAGATATTTGTATATGTATAGCTGTTTTACTCTGCTGTACAGTAGAAACTAGCACAACATTGTGAAGCAACTATACTCCAATTTTTTTCATTTTTATTGGAGTATAGTTGTTTTACAAGGTTGGTTAGTTTCTACTGTACAGATAATGAATCAGCGTACATATGCATATATCCTCTTCCTTTTGGGGTATTAAAATGTTTAAAAATTTCTCTCTATGTGGTCTTTCACTCATTTCAACACTAAATTTGTGTGTTTGTGCTTTCTCCTTTTTTGATTATGTAAATTACTGATCTTTCTCTTTCCTTTCTTTCTCTCTCTTGCTCTCTCTCCCTCTTTCATTCTCTTATCCTTTTTAATATAATTTTCTTCCTTCTCCAAAAGAAACCAAAATTATGAAAGTATAGTATTCCCAAATCATCTACACTTGAATAAAAAAAGAAAATACAATATTCTAAAACATTGTGATACACCTCCTACATACATATATGCTTGTGTGTATGCATATACCTGGGCTTCCGTGATGGCTCAGATGATAAAGACTCCACTGCATTGCAGAAGGTCTGGATTTGACTCCTGGGCCCGGAAGATCCCTCGGAGAATGGAATGACTACCCACTCCATTATTCTTGCCTGGAGAATCCCATGGACAGAGGAGCCTGGTGGGCTACAGTCCATGGTGTTGTAAAGAGTCACACCAACTGAGCGACTAAGCACGCACACACACATGCATACATATGTGTGTATACATACGTATGTAATAAAATTCTTAAATATTTTGTTTAAAAATATTTTAAAACTACATCTAGTTTTTATGGTAGAAAAGGAATAAGACCAGAGCATATTAGTAATTAGAACACATTTTAATTGCTTTGTATAACAAAGTGATGATTTGTATTGGAAATACTCCAGGTGAAGGCAAAAGAAGAGGGCAGCAGAAGATGAAATGGTTAGATAGCATCACCGACTCAATAGATATGAATTTGAACCAACTCTGGGAGACAGTGAGGACAGAGGAGCCTGGTGTGCCACAGTCCATGGCGTCACAAAGAATTAGACACAACTTATCAACTGAACAAAAATAACTTCACTTTCTCTACTTTTATTTATCAACGCTTGCACTATAAAAATTTTAGAAATGTTCAGGGCTGTTTTATTTACTACCTAAGGGGAAAACCTACATATACTGCCTCGTACTTTCTTTAGGGCTGTTTGCATTTCTTTGTTTCTTAGACTGTAAACAATGGGATTAAGCAGAGGTGTCAGCACTGTATATGTCAGAGCCATCAGCATATCTTCACGGAATGAGTCACTGCTCTTGGGCCTCAAATAGACAAAGCCAGCAAATCCATAGTGTATGCACACCACAGTGAGGTGGGAGGAGCAAGTTGAGAAGGCCTTATACCGCCCCTTGGCTGAAGGCATCTTCATAACTATGGACCCAATGAAGACATAGGAAATCATAATTAAAATAAAGCTGCCCACCAACACAAAGGCAGTGAAGGCAAGAAGAATCATTTTCTGAAAAATGGTGTAATCACAGGCAAGGGAGACTACAGGTGTAATGTCACAAAAAAAATGCTGGATGATGCTGGAGTCACAGAAAGACAGGTTGAATACTATGAGGACAATGCACAGTGCCACCACAACCCCAGTCATGCAAGAAGCCATCATCAGCTGAAAGCAGATCTTATGGGTCATGAGGCTGGAGTAGTGCAGTGGGTCGTGAATAGCCGTGTAACGGTCATAGGACATGGCGGCCAAGATGAAGCAGTTGTTGGTTCCTAAGCCAAAGAAGAAAAACATCTGTGTGGCACACTCAGGAATAGAAATGGACTTACTGTCTGATAGCAAGTCCACCAACATGCGAGGGATGACTACCACCGTGGTACAGGTTTCTGAAAAGGAGAGGCCACAGAGGAAAAAGTACATGGGAGTGTGAAGGTTGTGACTAAGCTTGACGGCCACCATTATGGATGTGTTTGCAGCTAGGATGGTCACATGGGAGAAGAAAATCATCACAAAGAGGAGATCCTGCAGGTCTGAGAAACTGGAAAATCCCCACAGAAGGAATGTGCTCACTGTAGTATGATTGCCCATTCTCTTGGTATACGTAGCAACTCTCCTCCAAAGGTACAGAGGTTCTTGGGGTTAAGACTCTGATAAGACTGCTGAAAGTACTGATGTACTGATGCTTTTAATCATAGACACTGACAAGACAACTCTTAACAAAAAAGCCTGAGAAATGGAAGTTAAATGTAGCTGGCTTAATTCCATGTCAGGACTCAGAGTGATGAAGAAAAAGATTCTCATAGGAGAGTATATATAAATTCCATAGAGTAGGCCCAAATATATATTCTAGGAGCTCCCTAATTTATCACCCCTTTCCAGCTTCTACAATCAGAATCTTCACGAGTAATAGAAATACAGAAAGTATTTATTTTCTCATGAGAGTATGAGGAGTAAAGGACATAAAATGTTTTATGTGTGGTCTAATCATAACTTGGCATAGAGAAGTACTTAACAATGTTGACTGAATCAATATTAAAGAGAAGTAAGGAAAAACTTTTGAATAGCTTCCGAACATTCTTGGAAAATAATTCTATCCTTAGAGGTGCTCTGCAGAAGGCAGTAGCTGCTTGGCTGACAATTATGTCAGTGGATGGACTTAAGAATGAGTGGACTTTCAAACTTACGCCAGTTTGAAATGTATAATTTTCTGTACATAACTATGAGCTGAAGCAGAGTTGTTCAATAATTGTCTGTCATTCAGGCAGATCATGGAAGCAAAATGGTTATGGAGACTGTTCTAATAATGGATGGCTCATCTGGTTCAGGATGTTCTGATCAATTCTTGAGCTTTCAGGAAAACGTCCAGGATAAAGCTAACTGATATACTGGTGGACAGGGCTTCTTTGCAGCATAGCTCTCATAAGAACTATCTCAGGTTGTCTTCATCAGTTGTTAAAGTATCTACTCTGTGTTTGAGATGACAGCATGAAAGTAACATACAGATGTTCCAAATAACACGGAGCTTGATTTCAGGCAGTGTTGTTAGGGAATGAAAGAAAAACAGTAAGAAGACATTGGTGTGGAGTTGTAGATTGGAGACAGACTGGTAGAAGCACACTGGAAAGTACTTTTGCAGGATCCACAAAGCTTGAATAAGAGAGAAAATATACCATTATTTGCAAAGTTTGTGTGTTGTTTAAGTACTGAATTACTGGGCAAAAAATATACAAGGCAGTGATGTAGGTAACCAGTATTCATAATTTCAAATACACTGGAAAAAATTCTGTGTGTTTTTCTCGCTAGATTTCTCCCAACAATTATGTGTGGTAGTATTTCAATCCTGAGGTTACAAAAATTGACACCAAGGTATGGGTTGCTTAATTGACTATCTAAAGTCAATAAATACATTGATTTCAAAAATATTTAGTTACTGTATAAAATAGTCAATTCTTTATATGAAAAATATAATATAGGACAAGACACATATGACCTTTCCTATCTCAGATAGAGAAAAATGCCATGAAGAGAATTAAAGGAAAGTGATGTGGAAGTGAGGGACTGGGTGGCTACATTGGACTATAGAGTCAGGAAAGCCCTTTCTATGGAACTGACATTTTGTGATTAGAATGTGGTAAGCATGCCCCATATAAGATCTAGGGGTAAAACATGATACATGCAAGAAACAGCTACTACAAGGATCCCATGGTGAGAATGAGCTTGACATGCTTAAAAAATATCTAGATATCCAGTGTATCCAGAAAGGCTTCTCTGGTGGCTCAGATGGTAAAGAATCTGCCTGCAATGCAGGAAACCTAGGTTCAGTCCCTAGGTCTGGAAGATCCCCAGAAGAAGGGAATGGCAACCCACTCCAGGATTCCTGCCTGAAGAATTCCATGGACAGAGGAGACTGGTGGGCTATAGTCCATGGGGTTGCTAAGAGTGACTGAGCGACTAACACACACATACCCACCCCAGTATGCCTGGATAATTCCAGGCAGGCTACAGTCCATGGGGTCACAAAGAGTCAGGTATGATTGAGTGACTAACACTTTCTAATGTACCCAGAACACCTCTCTCACATAGCCTCTTAAATAGCTTACAGGATAAATAGTAGTATTGTGTCCATGTTTGAGATAAGGAAACTATAGTCTAGAGAGGTACTTAACAGTGAAGGTGATAAAGTTTGCTAGAGGAGGAGCTGACATTTATACCCAGACAGAGTTACTCAGGTGTAGATCTTCTTAACTAGTGGGTTAAAGAGTGTTCCTGCAAGTGCCAGTGCCCTAGCATGGCATTCAAGGTTTACCTGTCCATCTCATCTTCTGCCACTAAATTCCTCTATGTGAGAAGCATCCCATTGTCCCCCAAGCACGGAGTGCCCCTTGGTGGCTCTCCTACTGTATACACATATACACACTGTTTCTCTAATTGCAAGGTTCTCCCTCTGCGCTTCTTAAACCACAGTCTTTGTTCCAAACCCAGTTTAAATGTCACATCCCTAAATGTAAATTCGTGCAACCATGTGGAAAACAGTACAGAAATTTCTCAAAAAACTAAAAATAGAACTGCATATGACCCAACAACTCCGCTCCTAGGTATATACTCCAAAAATCAAAAATGCTAATTTGAAAAGACATATGCACCCCAGTGTTCATAGCAGCACCATTTACAATAGCCAAGATATGGAAGCAACCTAATGTCCATCAATAGATGAATGGATAAAGAAGAAGAAGATACACACACACACACACACGCACACACACACACACACACACAATGGAATACTATTCAGTCATAAAAAAGAATGAAATAATGTCATTCACAGCATGTGCTAAGTGACGTAAGTCAGAAAGAGAAAGACAAAGGACTTCCTTGATGATGCAATGAATAAGAATTACCTGCCAATACAGGAAGCATGGTTTGGGTCCTTGGTTAGGGAAGATTCCACATACCTCAGACCAACTAAGCCCATGTGCCACAACTACTGAGCCTGTGCTCTAGAGCCTGCGCCCATGTACCACAACTACTTAAGCCTGCACAGTCTAGGGCCTGTGAACCACAGCTAATGAGCCCCTGTGCCACAGCTACTGAAGCCCATGCACCCTGGAGCCAGCAAGTCACAACCACTGAGCCCTGTGCTCTACAGGAGAAGCCACTGCATTGAGAAACCACTCTCCACAACTAGAGAAAGCCTGCGTACAGCAGCAAAGACCCAGTGCAGCCACAAATAAATAAATAAAGCATGTCCAAAAAAAGAGACAAATATCATATGATATCACTTACAGGTAGAATTTTTTTAAAAGATACAAACAAACTATTTATGAAAAAGACTCACAGATATAGGCACAGAAAACAAACTTATGGTGACCAAAAAGGAGGAATAAATTAGGAGTTTGGGATTACCAGATATACGCTATTATATATAAGAATAGATAAACACAAAGACCTACTGTATGGCACAGAGAATTATATTCAATATCTTGCAGTAACCCATAATGGGAAAGAATCTGAAGCTGTACACCTGGAACTAACTCAATATTGTAAATAAACTATAATTTAATTTTTTTAAGGGCAAGCAAAATAATAGGGAACTAGAAATGAAATTAATTAAAATAAATAAATGCAAGACTCAGAAAAGAAAAAAATACATGCAAAACTATTTAATACATGCTTGTTTAATGAATAAAGTGTATTTCATATTCTACCCTGGCCCCATCTCCCCAAATCCCTCTAAATTCTAGGAATGGTTTGCGTGGAACAAAGCAAAAAGAATTGCTTTCTGACCTGGACAATATACTTCACCTTCTGTGGCATCAAATAAGACACAGTTGCCATAACTGCTCCTGGTGGCATTAGTGGTAAATAACCCACCTGCCAATGCAGGAGACATAGAGTAGCAGGTTTGATCCCTGGGTTGGGAAGGTCCCCTGGAGGAGGGCATGGCAACCCACTCATTTTCTTGCCTGGAGAATCCCATGGACTGAGGAGCCTGGTGGGCTACAGTCCACGCGGTCGCAAAGAGTCTAACACAACGGAAGCAACTTAGCACACATACACACATACTCCTATAGTAGGGAGTATACAAGAATCACCAAGGGAGCCTTCTTGAAAGTTATATACCTCACTCGCATCCATCCCAAGTTTCTGTTAGGTCTTTCCAAGAAGAGGGAAAAAAAAAAATTAGAAAAAATTGGCATGTCTAGGATTTGATAAACTCCCACTGTGACTCTGTTACTTCCTTTTCCCATTTATATTCATAAAACCTACTTTTCTCACAACACTCAAGGGAGCTAGTGATCGAAAACATGTCAATATGACAATATTCCCATTACTTCTGGTCACTCTCCAAGGGACAGAATTTGAGGGAGTTCTTTTCTGGCCCAGCATTTTGTGATAAATTCATCCTCCTTGGGCTAGACCATTTCTATAGAGGAAAAGGGACAAAATAGATTTATTTACCTGAAAAACCAGTTTCCCAGTTTGTCCATTACCCATCCTTGCGGAGAGATCTAGTGGATTTAGTAAGTCTAATTTCTTTGAGATGGCAGTGAGACTTGCAGAAATTTTAAGGTTCTTTCTCAAGTCACCTTTCAGACTCTCTTGTTTCATCACCATATCAAAATCCTGGACAATGGACCCTGTAAACCAATATAACTCCCAAGAGGTACATCAAAACCATAGCCAGCCTGGGGGCTACTGGAACCTCTATGTCACTCATCGTTTCCTTTCAGGCTGAACTAGAGGAATTTTCTGGCAATTCCACTTAATTTCTGTTCATGGGGTAGTGTTTAAAGCTGGAGAAACAGTAAATATTTACCACCAAGTCTTTAGAAAAATGCATTTAACTCACTTCCAACCCAACTAAACTGAAAGTCAACTTTGAGTCAGTTTTTCTATAATTTTCAGGAAAGATACCAATATTTGAAATGAGAAGATCAAGGAGTATGCTTTATTGAGTAATAGATAATTTAAGAAAATTTACACAATTCAAGTTTCATGATGCTTATGCTTTTTCTCATTATAAATGACTTTTGTAGATAGATGAAAATTTATTTCCTACTTCTTTCAATGAGCCTATAATATTAGACCCACCAAAGGAATGCTTGTTGTGTTACATAAATCACAACAACTTAATTATGAAGCCAAATGGCCATACTGAGTAGCCAAAGGAAAAATGGAGATGGGGGAGGAAAACACAAAAAAATTCAATTGCCAATGGTTTACAGTAAAATTTACAATTAAAGAATGGAAAAGACATAGGGATTTTATACATGTTTTTCTTTGCTCTTTCCTGTTTAACTGTACTGATAGAATGAAATCACTTAATTAGCCTTGAGATTAGATCTAGAATTATATAGGAGTGTATTTTGTAAAGGGATAGTTGATAGAGGAGAGTTAGAAAGGCCTGTGATCAAATCCAACCTCTGCTTCTATTTCTTACAAAAGTGCGTAGTTCAAAATCCCTAATGAGCACTTCTCTCCTCTGTAAATGGCCTTAAATATACCTCCTTGCACAGTGACAATGTTGTGCATATAGACCTATCAGATGATAAGTACCCAGTTCCTGCTAGTTCAGTTACTAAAACATCACATGCAGGCGCTCAGCAATACTGACCTGTTCACACTCGGCCTTTTAATGTGGTACCTACTCTTCTGCTGAGTTAGCTGTGTGAAGTCAGTCTTTCTCCACACACTTCACTTTGGTCTGAAGTTTGCAAACTGTTCTCAGTTTGCAGCTTTCTAACCTTCTCTCATTGCTGTTGTCCATGTGGAATAGCAAAACAACAGTATTTATCTCCAGTCCAATTTAACTCTTAGTATTTTCAGTATCATCTATTAACCCATACATCTACTTATTATTTATTAGTGGATAGAGCACAATGTTTATGGGAAAAATATATATATTGAATAAAATCCTACCTTAATGCCAAAGAGGAATCACTGCCAATCTATTAAAAAGAAGAAAACATTAAGTTGAATGAGAAAGTCACGGCTCATTCACATCTGTCTACAGTTTTTTTTCTAACATCATTCAGGGGTAAATTTTTAGGCCACTTTGCCCTTTGAATGTCCTTGATGCATTAACTCTATACCTGAAATTACAAAGTGTCTTATAATAATAGTGTGGTGTCTTCTCTATTCCTCATGGCTGGAGCTGAGTTTCATGCACATTCTAATAAGAATTCTGTGGTCACCTGAGACCATTGTCCCTTGACACTACTTGGGAGTTTCTTCCTTTCCATTAAATACCAGGAAGATTGTTCTCTGTGGACCCAGAACTCATTGTGACATTCACAAAACATTGTTTTTATTCTGAGGTAGCATCTTGATTATTCAATAAAGTTTGTTCTTATTTGTTTCAAAAGAAAAATCAAGTAACTGAAATTCAACTTCTTCAAATATATTTTGGAATGTGGATGATTATATCATATTTTTTTAAAAAGTCCTACTTAATACCAAGTCCCACAGGTATTCTGGCCTATATACAAGGCTAGGGAGAGGCCAGTCATATAGGGTATTGCCTAGGGAATCAGTCAGAAGAAAGATGGAAAAGAAAAAGAACTCATAGAATGATTCTGATGACAGCATTCTCATGACGTAAATCTTCTATAGAAGGCCATGCTGAAGAGGAAAATCCATTGTAATTGAAATCTCCATTTACTGCAGTGCCACTCAAATTTTTTTCCAGTACTTCATGAAATTTTGAAGACATAAAGTCATTCTGAAACAATTATGCTGTTAGACCTGTATATGCACTACCTAGAGAATTTGTAGTATCTACTGTTGTGTAAGAAACTATTGCAGGGAAGAGCCAATTCTGACTCCATGATGGATCTGTTTCACTGACTTTAACCTTTGTTTTTTTCTGTTTTTGTTACTATAATCATACATAAGGGTCTGCTTCAGGGAACTCTGCTCTTCTACTTGATTGGTTTTTAATTACAATTAAAAAATTTTTAATTGGAGGAAAATTGCTTTAAAATGTTGTGATGGCTTCTGCCATACAGCAATGCAAATCAGCCATAATTATCTCCCTCTTGAGCCTCTTTCCCCTCCTCCCACTCCACTCCTCTAAGTCATCATAGAGCACCTGGCTGCACTCCCTGTGTTATACAGTAACATATCACCAGCTATCTATTTTACACATGTAGTATATATATGTTTATGCTACTTTCTCCATTCGTCCCACTCTCTCCTTCCCTGACTGGGTCTATAAGACTGTTCTCTATAGTTGCCTCTTCATTCCTTCACAGCAAATAGGCTCATCAGTTCTATTTTTCTAGATTCATATTTATGTGTTAATATGGAATACTTGTTTTTCTTTTTCTGACTTACTTCACTTTGTACAACAGGTTCTAGGTTCATCCACCTCACTAGAATTGACTCAAATTTGTTTTTTGTTTGTTTGTTTTTTTTCTAATGGCTGAGCACTACAGAAAAACATAGGCAGTACACTCTTTGACATAAATCACAGCAAGATTCTCTTTGCATGATTGTTAAACTAAAGTGCCTTTGTTTGGCTCACAGGGAGATAATCTGACCCTGCCCACCTATGTATGAATGGCTATAAGAATCAGTTCAGTTCACTTCAGTCACTTAGTCATGTCTAACTCTTTGCGACCCCATGTACTGCAGCACACCAGGCCTCCCTGTCCATCACCAACTCCTGGAGCTTGCTCAAACTCATGTTCATTGAGTCGTTGATACCATTCAATAATCTCATCCTCTGTTGTCCCCTTCTCCTCCCATCTTCAATCTTTCCTAGCATCAGGGTCTTTTCAAATGGGTCACTTCTTCGCATCAGGAGGCCAAAGTATTGGAGTTTCAACTTCAGCATCAGTCCTTCCAATGAATATTTGGGACTGATTTCCTTTAGGATGGACTGGCTGGATGTCCTTGGAGTCCAAGGGACTCTCAAGAGTCTTCTCCAACACCACAGTTCAAAAGCATCAATTCTTCAGCGCTCAGCTTTCTTTATAGTCCAACTCTCACATCCATACATGACTACTGGAAAATAATAGCTTTGACTAGATTATAAGAATAAAGAGATTAATACATCCCCTCCCCAAGGTTGGCCATTCCGGGAGATATTTGCAAGATAATGGCCTTTTTACTTTACTTTCTCAACTCTTCCTACTTCCTGCAGACCCCCTACAAGATGGTTACTTTGAGAAGAACCTGGCATCTAGACCACCCTCCCAACAAGATGGTTGTTTTGAGACATTAGTCTGCCATCTTCTTGGTCATCCAGCTTTCCAAATAAAGTCATATTCCTTGCTTCAACACCTTGTCTCTTTATTGACATGTCATACAGATTTATTAGCCTGTCATGCAGTGAGCATAGTGAACTTGAACTCAGTAATAAACATACCGCAAAACTTAATGGACTTAACTAAATTCATGTAGACATTGCTCAACAGGGATAACAGAAACATTGGCTATGTTGTTCATTATCAGATCTGGCTGCTTATGCTGGCTGTTGTCTGAGATCTTAAACGGGGATTCAGCCTTTCTGCATGTGCATGGTGATGGATTCTGTAGGTGAGCACTTCATGAGAGCCAAGTGGACACCATACCACCTTTTATTCTCTATTGTACTTGCACTGCATTCTTTTCATTCAGACAACTTTTTAAAAAAATATATTTATTTATTTTGGCTATGCCAGGTCTTAGTTGTGGGATGTGGGATCTAGTTCCCTGACCAGGGACTGAACTTGGGCCTCCTGCATTGAGAGCCCGGAGTCTTAGCCACTGGACCACCAGAGAAGTCCCTCATTCAGACAACTTTGAAGTACTATCTAGTTTTAGGACATTTAAATAGATTCCAACTCTTGATGAGACAGTGACAAAGATCTGGAAGAGCATCTGAAACTGGAATTACTGCTCTCATTATTTTGGAAAATACTTTATGCCATCCATTAATATTTTATTATCTTTGGTTTGTCTCATCTTCTTGTACTTTATCCATCTATTAGTTCATCTGATTTTATGACACACGTCAAAGGAAATTACAGGTATCAGTACACTTCCTCATAAGTACTTTTGTACTCATATCAATAACTAGAGTTCAATATGTTTTACAAGTTATGCTTTATGCAATTTTAAAGAAATTTACATAAAGTGAAATATGCTAATCTTAAGTATACAATCAATATATATTGGGGAATACATTAAGCTCTGTAACTCAAACACCTCTCATAATACAGAACACTACATCAGCCCAGGAAATTTCCCCATACCCCTCTCCAGTTAGTCGGAGATCCCCCATATAGAGGTATTCATTATTCTGATGATTTTTTTTCACCCAGGCTTAGCATTGCAGGTTCTAGAATTTCATACAAATGGAATCATACAGTATGCCCTATTGTTTTGTAAGGCTTCACAGGTTTTTTTTGTGTGTTTTTTTTTTCCCAGTATATACAAAGGCAACTGATTTTTTCATATTTGGTGGTATTTATTGGTTTTCTCTCCAAAATGGAACAATGAACTTGGCAAAACCATCACATAGTCATCAGAAACCAGTCATCGAGCTCAGCCAAGGTCACCTGACATCTCTATGTAACTAATTAGTACTCAATAGCTGGTGGCAAAAGGGAAGGACCACTTTCATGTGGAAGGAAGGACAAGCCAAGACAAGAACACTAGTGTCTATGAGGCATGGAAGGCAGCTGATTTTTGTATGTTGATTTTATATCCTGAAACTTTACTAAATTAACATTAATTCTAACAATTTTTTTGTTGAGTCTCTAGTATTTTCCACATATAAGGTCATGCCACCTGAAAATAGAGACAATTTTACATTTTCCTTTTCAATTTGGATGCCTTTTAAAATTTATGTTTTAAATGTTGTCTAATTTCTCTTGATAGAATTTAAAGGATTATAAGTTGAATGGAACTGGTATGAATAGGCATCCTTGACTTTTTCCTGATATTAGAGGTAAAACTTTCAGTTTTTCACTGGTGAGTATGATTTTAGCTGTGGGCTTGTCATATGTAACCTTTTATTATGTTGAGGTACATTGCCTCCATACATAATTTGTTGAGAGTTTTAGATCATGAAAGGATGTTGAATTTCATTGAATGCTTTTTCTGCATCTATGGAGATGATATGATTTTTATCCTGCATTCTATTAATGTAGTATATCACATTATCAATCAATAAAGTAAAAAAGCAACCTATGGAGTGGGAGAAATACTTGCTAACCACATATCTTTGCCTAATATATAAGGAAATCATAAATCAGTGGACTTCCCTGGTGGCTCAGTTGGTAAGGAATCTGCCTATAATGTGGGAGACCTGGGTTCAATCACTGGATTGGGAAGAATCCCTGGAGAAGGGCACTCCAGTATTCTTGCCTGGAGAATCCCCATGGACAGAGGAACCTAGCGGGCTATAGTCCATGAGGTCACAAAAAGTCGGACATGACCGAACGACTAAGCACATAAATCAGTAGAAAAAGAAAATTAAATAACTTGATTAAAATGTCATTAAAGGAATGAAAAGGCATTTCTCCACAGAAGATATACAAATAGCCAACAGCAATATGAAAAGGTGCTTAATATCATTAATCATCAGGAAAGTGCAAAGTAAAACCATAATGAGATACCACCTCACTCCTTGTATGGTCAGGGCACTCAAGATAGCTGTTCTCTTGTTCTCTGTACATCCTCTGTTGGATCAATGTCTGCCTCACCTACACCCTAGTTATAAGACTGACCTTCCTGTGTACTTGCCCCAGGCTAAGGTTACTACTTAATATTTGATGTTTAGTATTCAGTTCAGTTCAGTTCAGTTGCTCAGTCATGTCTGACTCTTTGTGACCCCACGAATTGCAACTCGCCAGGCCTCCCTGTCCAACACCAACACCCGAAGTTCACACAAACTCAAGTCCATCAAGTCGGTGATGCCATCCAGCCATCTCATCCTCTGTCATCCCCTTCTCCTCCTGCCCCCAATCCCTCCCAGCATCAAAGTCTTTTCCAATGAGTCAACTCTTCGCATGAGGTAGCCAAAGTACTGGTGTTTCAGCCTTAGCATCATTCCTTCCAAAGAACACCCAGGGCTGATCTCCTTTAGAATGGACTGGTTGGATCTCCTTGCAGTCCAAGGGACTCTCAAGAGTCTTCTCCAAAACCACAGTTCAAAAGCATCAATTCTTCGGCACTCAGCTTTCTTCACAGTCCAACTCTCACATCCATATATGACTACTGGAAAAACCATAGCCTTGACTAGATGGACCTTTGTTGACAAAGTAATGTCTCTGCTTTTGAATATGCTATCTAGGTTGGTCATAACTTTTCTTCCAAGGAGTAAACGTCTTTTAATTTCATGGCTGCAGTCACCATCTGCAGTGATTTTGGAGCCCCAAAAATAAAGTCTGACACTGTTTGCACTGTTTCCCCATCTATTTCCCATGAAGTGATGGGACCAGATGCCATGATCTTCATTTTCTGAATGTTGAGCTTTAAGCCAACTTTTTCGCTCTCTTCTTTCACTTTCATCAAGAGGCTTTTTAGTTCCTCTTCACTTTCTGCCATAAGGGTGGTGTCATCTGCATATCTGAGGTTGTTGATATTTCTCCTGGCAGTCTTGATTCCAGCTTGTGCTTCTTCCAGCCCAGCGTTTTTCATGATGTATTCTGCATAGAACTTAAATAAGCAAGGTGACAATATACAGCTTTGACGTACTCCTTTTCCTATTTGGAACCGGTCTGTTGTTCCATGTCCAGTTCTAACTATTGCTTCCTGACCTTCATACAGGTTTCTCAAGATGCAGGTCAGGTGGTCTGGTATTCCCATCTCTTTCAAAATTTTCCACAGTTAGTGTTTAGTATTACTTGACCTTAAATAACAAAGTAAACATAATCAATATTTAGCTTTAAGATAATTCATTACTTGTACTTTCAGTAACTACCAGTTGAAAGTACACAAAAATCTGATAAAAAGAAATGATTAGTTCAGAATTGACAGTAACCTTAAAGATTACTTGTTTTTATTTGAAGTAAATTGTTTCATACTCACTTGAGAATGTAATAATGACCTCTGGTGCTTTTGAATTCACGTTTGAATCTCTAAAATCTTCAGAGACTTATCCCTAAAGACAAGCAATAATGAAAGATAGAATGGCTGCTATATAACAATGACTCTGAATTTATTTCTATAAATGAACAAATTCTTATTTCAAGAGGTAAGACTTTGCTTTGTGAATTAAGTACTCTGTTGTACTGAGTTTCATTTACCGTTTGAGAATATTTTACCCTAAAGTTGCATCTGTACTCACAAGCTCGAGCAGAGGTAATCCAGCAGTCAGCTAGCAAGTAACATTAGCTGAATTAACCAAAGTTTCTACAGTATATTTAGTGTGTATAAACAGGCATAATTCAAGGTACTAGGGTTCATCATTTTCCACCCATAAGATCAGAAGTCCACATGGTCTTTTGACACCATCTACACTTGGCACTCAGTCATTAAACTAATAGATTCAGTAGCTTTGAGATGCTTTGCAGATTTACTGTTTGTAAATGTCTTGTGGAAAGATTTCCTTTGTTTATTGCTCTGCAGACTTTAACTGACAGGCAACCAGAGACTTTGGACAAAGTCAGCAAAATGAATCCAGAAAATCTCGAGATGATTTTCAACCTGGCCACTCACTAGATGAAGCTGGGTAAACTTCCTTCCAGGCTGTAATTGTATTCAGCTGTATATCATGTTGAAAATAACATTATTTTGTTTCACAGTACTCCATGGGCAAAGGAGCCTGGTGGGCTATAGTCCACGGGGCTGCAAAGAGTTGGACATGACTAAGTGACTGAGCACAAGGCAGACCTCATCCATAACTTCAATTAGAAATTTCTTTCTATTTCTTCTATTATATTTCTCCTTTCAAAAACATGGTCTTGTTTTACTGATAGAAAATGTAAATATTGTGACTAACTAGGGACCTTGTTTATACATTAGCTGTCAGAAAGTGGAAAGGTAATTTGTTATCCATCCTTATCCAAGAGATATGACTTCATCTCAAGTATTGTTTAATTTCATTTAGGCTGTAGTTTCTAAAGGAATGTACTGGTTTCAAACTACCTGAGATCCACATTTTGATTTTACCACTTGCTGTATAAACTTAGGTAAGTTTCTTAATATTATCAAAGTCAGTTTCTTCTTCTAAAAATAAAAGTACTTAATATCATTTCATGCAAACTAAAAATAGAACTTAACATATAAAACTCTTAATATTATGCCCATCATTAATTAAGCATTTTATAAATATTAGCTATTGATTTCCCTTAACATAATCCTATATGTATTTATACATTTTAATCTTTGTTATACTGATCATTCCTTTTTGCTCTTCTCATGCCTTAATTTTTTAAATATTTAGCTTTAAAGTCTCTTAAGAACATTTTATCAATATTAAATATAGAGGGAAAAATCTACATTATTTGAAGCTGGGTTTTTTTTAAGTGTTTTTACTAAAAACAATTTTTTAAATATAGAAGACAAATGTATAAAATGTATAAAAATGTATAAGAAATGTATAAAACCCCCAAACTTAGCTTGAATAATTTGCTTATAATAGCTTCTATATGTATTCATGAAAATAGAACTATTGAATTTACAATTTCTTTAATGCAGTGTTTCATCATAGGTTCATTTTTGTAGCAGCCGCCTTATCTCATGGATTCCCTGCGGCAGAGGAATGATACTGCAATGACAGGGTTCATCTTACTGGGCTTAACAAATGACCCAGTCCTTCAAATCATCCTCTTCACGATCATCCTCTGTATCTACCTGGTGACCATATGTGGGAATCTCAGCACAATCATTCTTATCAGAATCTCATCTCAGCTCCATCATCCTATGTATTTTTTCTTGAGCCACTTGGCCATTGCTGATGTGGGCTATTCATCTTCTGTTACA
The DNA here is from genome assembly GCF_001704415.2 of Capra hircus. Taxonomy (NCBI): domain Eukaryota; kingdom Metazoa; phylum Chordata; class Mammalia; order Artiodactyla; family Bovidae; genus Capra; species Capra hircus. The sequence continues at coordinate 37,499,642 of NC_030822.1, forward strand.
CCCAATATGCTTGTAAACTTCCTGGTGGAGACAAATACCATCTCCTACCCTGGCTGTGCCATCCAGCTTGGTTCCGCTGTTTTCTTTGGGTCAACTGAGTGCATCCTTCTGGCTGCCATGGCATATGATCGCTTCACAGCAATCTGCAGCCCACTGCTTTATTCCACCAAAATGTCCACACAAGTCTGTGTCCAGTTACTCACAGTGGCTTACATAGGTGGTTTTTTCGATGCTTCCTCCTTTACTATTTGCTTCTATTTTTTACTTTTCTGTGGACCAAATCAAGTCAATCATTTTTTCTGCGATTTTGCTCCTTTGGTTGAGCTCTCCTGTTCTGACATCAGTATCCCTGCAGTTGTCCCCTCATTTACGGCTGGCTCCATTATTGTGGTCACAGCAGTTGTTATAACTGTATCCTACGTCTACATCCTCATCACCATCCTGAGGATGCACTCCACCGAGGGGCGCCACAAGGCCTTCTCCACCTGCACGTCCCACCTCACAGCAGTCACTCTGTTCTATGGGACCATCACATTCATTTACGTGATGCCCAAGTCCAGCTACTCATCTGACCAGAACAAGGTGGTGTCTGTGTTCTACATGGTGGTGATCCCCATGTTGAACCCCCTCATCTACAGCCTCAGGAACAATGAGATTAAGGGGGCTCTGAAGAGAAAGCTTGCTAGAAAAATATTTTCTTAGTGAAGTTTGTTGTTTTGTAGGAATTAATATAATACAATACCATAAATATAATAATAAAAAGAAATTGAGTAGTTGTGCTCTAAATATAATGGTCCATATGTAATTAGCCAATGTGGAGCTTCTTGGTGAAGGTAGAAGATAGATTTTCTGAAACCAAATTATTAATCAGAGGCTAATAGTAAGTTCTCTTTAATAAAGCAAAATTGAAGTTATCATAACAAACATATTTGTTCCTATGTAAAAAACACTTGATATGCTAAAAATTCTTTCAAAATTGTATTCATACCTTTTCAAAAGACATTCTTTGCTGTAAGTTAGGGGTTTTGTACTTTCAAACCTCTCAGACTATGTCCATCTTCAGCAGCAGCTTACCCTGAAATAAGCATGATAATTACAGTTATGACTAAATACATTCTGTGGGGAGATGACCAAATAGAACCAGACAGTAAAACTGCTGGAGACTTTCTTCTTGCAGGAAGTTTATCTTCTAGCAGTGGGACTTTTGGACCCATAAATTCTGGTCTGTGTTCTTGATCTCTGGCGCCAGCCTAGTCATAGAGGACCCATTAAAGAAAAGGATGAGATGCCCCTGTCCAAACCAACTGTGAATTCTTTCAGGTCAAAACAGGTGACTTCTCTGTATAAGATAAGCAGGGTTTCTGAATTCCTAGGGAGTAAGTAGGCAAGCTCTTTAATTCCTAGGGAGTGTTCATAGTCAGGTGCACATCCTACTAAGAAAGCTTGAGCAAACTAGACTATATTTCCCCTGTGAAATTTATCTGTATATACTGATGACTATCATATTTATTTCTCTTTCCCTGTCTTCTAAACCTTCAGATAGAAATATTTTTGTTTGTTGACTCTCAAGCACAAATTATCTGAAACTAAACTAATTATATCCTTATACCTCCAACTTGCTCCCCTCCAGTGTTCCATACCTCAATAAGTAGCACCATCATTCAATAAACATATTGCTTGATTCAGAAACCTGAATTGATTTCTTTTTTTCACCTTCAAACATCTACATTTAACTACCAAGTCTTTATATTCTGAGTCCTACATTTTTCTATTTCTCTTTACTTTTACTGTCAGCAGCTTTATTTCCAGCAATCAATTTATACATTTTACAATAATACTTCTGAGATAGCTAATTTTACGTGTTAATTTAAGTGACCAGTTGTTTGGTCAAACACCAATCCAGATGTTGCCATGAAGGTATTTTTATATATGGTTAAAGGAGATCAGTCCTGGGTGTTCTTTGGAAGGAATGATGCTAAAGCTGAAACTTTAGTACTTTGGCCACCTCATGAGAAGAGTTGACTCATTGGAAAAGACTCTGATGCTGGGAGGGATTGGGGGCAGAAGGAGAAGGGGACGACAGAGGATGAGATGGCTGGATGGCATCACCAACTCAATGGACATGAGTCTGAGTGAACTCTGGGAGTTGGTGATGGACAGGGAGGCCTGGCATGCTGCAATTCATGGGGTTGCAAAGAGTCGGACACAACTGAGCGACTGAACTGAATTGAATATTTATATCAACAGACTTGAGTAAAGTAGATTATCCTCCATTATGTGGATGTCCTTTGTTTAATCAGTTGAACGCCTTAAGAGGGAAAAAACTGAGCTCTCTTGGAAAAGAGGGACTCTGTTTTCAGTCTGTCTTTGATTTCAAGACTATGCCTTCTACTCTTATGAGAATTTCTAGTCTGTTGGACTGCCTGTTTAATTTGGAATTGACAGTTCCCACAATAATGTAAGCTAACTCCTTAAAATAAATCATTTTAATCTATCTGTCTACCTATCTATCATCTACCTACTAAAGGCAAAAAAAAAAAAAATCTTGAATGTGGCCCATTTTATTTTTCTTTCTTATTACTCCTCTCTCAGTTCTCAAACACTCAAACCCTAGAAATAAATAAATTAGTTTTTTAAATCCTTAAGCAAGTCCATATTATTTTCTGCCTCAGGAGCCTCTCACATGCAGTAACTCTACCTGAATGCATTTTTTCCCCTCATCAGGGTAATACCCACTTAAACCATAGGCACCAACCTAAGTGTTTTTCTCATTCTTTTTGGAAATCTTCTTGAGACTTCAGACCAAATAAGTACACCTATTATCTCCCCATAGAAACCTGCATATTTTCTTCAGAATGCTCAGTGCACTTGCAGTTACAGATTAAGCATATATTTTCTCCAAAATATTGGAAGTTGTATATAGACATTCCAATGTTTTTCTCCTTTCCCCATGCATCTAATTTCCACCCAATTCTTGGCACATCTTCTTGACTCGCTCAGTCGTGTCTGACTCTTTGCAACTGCATGGACTGTAGCCCACCAGGCTTCTTTGTCCATGGGATTCTCCAGGCAGGAATACTGGAGTGGGTTGCCATTTCCTTCTCCAAGGGATCTTCCCGACCCAGGGATCGAACCCAGGTCTCCCATATTACAGGTAGATGCTTTAACCTCTGAGCAACAAGGGAAGTCCATAACAAGCATAAATGCACATTCCAAATGAAAAAATAAAAATGAACAGATGGTTGAATAAAGGTTTTGCTCTAGCATGAACCACTGACTATGTTGCCTTTTAATCTGTTGAATGTCAGCCTGATTCAAGTGACTGAATGTTTGCATCTGATCTTGTTAAAACTCTGACAGGTTTTTACACAATCCCTTGCTCACCACAATTATGTTACTGCCTTGTCAATGTTTAACTCATTTTGGCAACTAGAATTCCAGGCTAGTTTAGTGAAATTTTTGTAGCCAACCTCTGCTGAATAATGTCTCTCTTATGTCTCCTCATAGTAGGAGAGTTAGAAAATGTAGAAGTCAAATGTTAGTAATAGTAGCAGTGGCAAAAGTATTAGCAAAGGAACTAACAGTATGAGACTATTTACTACCTTCCAGTTTCTGTTCCCAGTGATTTAGAAGCATTAACCCAATTAACCCTCAGAACAACAAACTTTTTTTCCCCAATGTGTATTTTACAGAGGATGTTACTGATGCATATAAAGATTAAGCAAAAGCTCAAAGTCATGAATATTCTCTTATTAATCTGATTTCTCTTAAGGCACATACTCTCTCTGGAGGGTCAGAATGAAGGGCTCTTTGAAAATATTTCACCACTAGAGGACTCTCATTTGACTCTGACACATTTCATTCTAGCCAACTCTCTGTCCGAAGTAAGTGTGCAAACTTCTGTAGCTGGATATGTTAAGCTAACTTGTATTAGACCAAATTTCTAGCACAAAATAAGAAGGTATATATGGCTGCACCATGCAGCATGTGGGACCTTAGTCCCCTGCCCAGGGATTGAACACATGCTCCCTGCATTGGAAGCACAGACTGCTAGGAAAGTCCCAGAAAGTGGATAAACATCGATAAATGTTTGAAGGCAGAGCCTTCTGGTTCTGTTGAAAATGAAGCTCTATTCCCCTTAGGTCCTCCCTCTTATTGCTAAAAATAATCCTGGATGCAACCCCACAAACAAGCGTAGGGAGACTCTAAAAAGGACAAAGAAGAAGGAAGACTCTAGGACTTTGAGACTTGAGGAACAACACAGTTTGAGTCCCTGTGTTTCCATATTGCTTCTGTATACCCTGGAGAGGGTGTTGCCTCCCCAAACTGCCAAGAGACACAGACGAAGAAAGCTCCAAGAAAATCCTATTCCTTTTAGTCAGAGAACAAGGAAAAGAGTGGCCTCAAGAGAACAGAAAACCTTCTGGTAATACGTGCCCCACTCTAGATAAACACTGATGGAAAAATCATACCTGCCTCCCTATCCTCAGTGTCAGTGGGGCCAAGAAGGGAACTGACCTTCATCCTACGCACTATCTGATTCCCTTGCCAGGGCATGGTCAGTGGGGCACAGGAGAGAAATGAGCCTCCCCTGTCATTTGGCAGCAATGAGACTTAAGGAGGGAGTGTGAGGTGGGGCTAATAGTCCTCTCCTCATCTATATCCAATCCTACTTGTAAAGGGGAGTCCAGTGACGAGATGAGCTTCTACCCTGCTGCAACTACAAAGCAGCGTGAACCAGCTCTCTGCTTCCCTAGGGACAATAGGGCTCAACAAGGTGCTGGCCTTACTTCGATAGTCAGCATCAGATCACTACTGGGGAAAAGACAGCAGGGAAGTGAGAGGACCTGAGCCTACACCTTACTCGTATGCAAGGAGGCAGGGGAAGTCAGCACTCCATTTTTGCCAGAGCTGTGCCAGTGGTGCTCAGCAGGAAGCTGTACACATGCATACACCCCTAGTAGTTGCAGTGACACCTAAACAAGGGGACTTCCTCCTAAAAAGGATTGAATATGACCCAGAGTCTCATAATAAAATATCCTAAATGTTTATGATACAATAAAAAAAAAATCACTGTCATACCAGATGTTGGATTTCTGAATACAGGATATATTAAGTCACTGATAATGTCAAAAACAGTGAAGAGCTACACATTACTGTGGGAGGAAATTCAAGCACCCCAACAGGATATTTGATGCTCATCACAAACGGATCCCTAGACATTGCTCCTGGCTCTGTTTCCACCACGTCCCTCTCTTCCCCCTACACCCACATCAGACAATAGCCCTCTCTTTCTCCAAACACATGGTGATCCCTCATGCGGCTGTGCCTTTGCAAGCGGTGTTTCCTCAGTCTCCTCTGTAGCCCCTCCTCTTACTCTATTAGACCTTTACTCAGTTTTCAGGCTCTAGCTTGAATGACTTGATTCCTCATCCTCTCTTGTCACCCACATTTTCTAGATTCCATAATTCTAACTAAACTATGTCTCCTGCATTCTACTCTGTCATGTATTTGGATTTTTGCCACTGCCTCTTCCAGACCTGACCTCCACCTCCTACCACTTTTTCTATATCGAATTTACAATCAAGCTACATCTTTTCAACATGCTTTAGCTAGCCTTTGCTTATACACTAGATAATTCTGATAACTTTTAAACCTCATTGCATGCTTCAGTTATTCCATCTCATATACCCTTGTGGCTATCCTGAGAGATAAGTGCTATATGAACAGTATGAAAAGGCAAAATGATAGGATACCAAAAGAGGAACTCCCCAGGTCATTAGGTGCCCAATATGCTACTGGAGATCAGTGGAGAAATAACTCCAGAAAGAATGAAGGGATGGAGCCAAAGCAAAGACAATATCCAGTTGTGGATGTGACTGGTGATAGAAGCAAGATCCGACGCTGTAAAGAGAAATATTGCATAGGAACCTGGAATGTCAGGTCCATGAATCAAGGCAAATTGGAAGTGGTCAAACAAGAGATGGCAAGGGTGAATGTCAACATTCTAGGAATCAGCGAACTAAAATGGACTGGAATTTAACTCAGATGACCAGTACATCTACTACTGCGGGCAGGAATCCCTCAGAAGAAATGAAGTAGCCATCATGGTCAACAAAAGAGTCTGAAATGCAGTACTTGGATACAATCTCAAAATGACAGAATGATCTCTGTTCGTCTCCAAGGCAAACCATTCAATATCACAGTTATCCAAGTCTATGCCCCAACCAATAATGCTGAAGAAACTGAAGATGAATGGTTTTATGAAGACCTACAAGATCTTTTAGAACTAACACCCAAAAAAGATGTCCTTTTCATTATTGGGGACTGGAATGCAAAAATAGGAAGCCAAGAAACACCTGGAGTAACAGGCAAATTTGGCCTTGGAATGCGGAATGAAGCAGGGCAAAGACTAATAGAGTTTTGCCAAGAAAATGCACTGGTCATAGCAAACACCCTCTTCCAACAACACAAGAGAAGACTCTACACATGGACGTCACCAGATGGTCAACACCGAAATCAGATTGATTATATTCTTGGCAGCCAAAGATGGAGAAGCTCTATACAGTCAACAAAAACAAGACCAGGAGCTGACTGTGGCTCAGATCATGAACTCCTTATTGCCAAATTCAGACTTAAACTGAAGAAAGTAGGGAAAACCGCTAGACCATTCAGGTATGACCTCAATCAAATCCCTTATGATTATACAGTGGAAGTGAGAAATAGATTTAAGGGACTAGATCTGATAGATAGAGTGCCTGATGAATTATGGATGGAGGTTCGTGACATTGTACAGGAGACAGGGATCAAGACCATCCCCATGGAAAAGAAATGCAAAAAAGCAAAATGTCTGTCTGGGGAGGACTTATAAATAGCTGTGAAAAGAAGAGAGGCAAAAAGCAAAGGAGAAAGGGAAAGATATAAGCATCTGAATGCAGAGTTCCAAAGAATAGCAAGAAGAGATAAGAAAGCCTTCTTCAGTGATCAATGCAAAGAAATAGAGGAAAACAACAGAATGGGAAAGACTAGAGATCTCTTCAAGAAAATTAGAGATACCAAAGGAACATTTCATGCAAAGATCGGCTCGATAAAGGACAGAAATGGTATGGACCTAACAGAAGCAGAAGATATTAAGAAGAGGTGGCAAGAATACATGAAAGAACTGTACAAAAAAGATCTTCATGACCCAGATAATCATGATGATGTGATCACTCATCTAGAGCCAGACATCCTGGAATGTGAAGTCAAGTGGGCCTTAGAAAGCATCACTACAAACAAAGCTAGTGGTGATGGAATTCCAGTTGAGCTGTTTCAAATCCTAAAAGATGATGCTGTGAAAGTGCTGCACTCAATATGCCAGCAAGTTTGGAAAACTCAGCAGTGGCCACAGGACTGGAAAAGGTCAGTTTTCATTCCAATCCCAAACAAAGGCAATGCCAAAGAATGCTCAAACTACCACACAATTGCACTCATCTCACATAATAGTAAATTCATGCTCAAAATTCTCCAAGCCAGGCTTCAGCAATACGTGAACCATGAACTCCCTGATGTTCAAGCTGGTTTTAGAAAAGGCAGAGGAACCAGAGATCAAATTGCCAACATCTGCTGGATCCTGGAAAAAGCAAGAGAGTTCCAGAAAAACATCTATTTCTGCTTTGTTGACTATGCCAAAGCCTTTGACTGTGTGGATCACAAGAAACTGTGGAAAATTCTTCAAGAAGTGAGAATACCAGACCACCTAACCAGCCTCTTGAGAAATCTGTATGAAGGTCAGGAAGCAACAGTTAGAACTGGATATGGAACAACAGACTGATTCCAAATAGGAAAAGGAGTACGTCAAGGCTGTATATTGTCACCTTGCTTATATAACTTATATGTAGAATACATCATGAGAAATGCTGGACTGGAAGAAACGCAAGCTGGAATCAAGATTGCCGGGAGAAATATCAATAACCTCATATATGCAGATGACCCCACCCTTATGGAAGAAAGTGAAGAGGAACTAAAAAGCCTCTTGATGAAAGTGAAAGTGGAGAGTGAAAAAGTTGGCTTAAAACTCAACATTCAGAAAATGAAGATCGTGGCATCCGGTCCCATCACTTCATGGGAAATAGATGGGGAAACAGTGCAAAATTTATTTGCACAGTGGCAGAATTTATTTTTGGGGGCTCCAAATTCACTGCAGATGGTGACTGCAGCCATGAAATTAAAAAACACTTACTCCTTGGAAGAAAAGTTATGACCAACCTAGATAGTATATTCAAAAGCAGAGACATTATTTTGCCGACTAAGGTCCGTCTAGTCAAGGCTATGGTTTTTCCTGTGGTCATGTATGGATGTGAGAGTTGAACTGTGAAGAAGGCTGAGTGCCAAAGAATTGATGCTTTTGAACTGTGGTGCTGGAGAAGACTCTTGAGAGTCCCTTGGACTGCAAGGAGATCCAACCAGTCCATTCTGAAGGAGATCAGCCCTGGGATTTCTTTGGAAGGAATGATGCTAAAGCTGAAACTCCAGTACTCTGGCCACCTCATGTGAAGAGTTGACTCATTGGAAAAGACTCTGATGCTGGGAGGAATTGGGGGCAGGAGGAGAAGGAGACAACAGAGGATGAGATGGCTGGATGGCATCACGGGCTCGATGGATGTGAGTCTGAGTGAACTCCGGGAGATGGTGATGGACAGGGAGGCCTGGCGTGCTGCGATTCATGGGGTTACAAAGAGTCAGACACGACTGAGTGACTGAACTGAACTGAACTGAACTGATGTTTGTAGTGAAGAAAGTATAGCCTAGAGAGTCACTTACTTTGCCAAGGTGATACAGCCAGTCAGTGTACATGTATAACACAGACACAGCAAGAGTCTGGAGAGTGTCTGGAGACCCATTTGCATGGCTAACTGGTACGAAGGCCTGCTTCACTGTAAACGCCCTAGCACAGCATTCAAGGTCTTATCCGCAGCCTCATTTCCTGCCACTGAAACTGAGCAGGACCCAGCAGCGTTTCCCTAGGGTCAGACTTTCACCTTTTCCTCAACCTGCCTCTTGTTTGTAGAAAAACTTTAGGCTCCTAGGCCTTCCTTGAGTTTCAAAAAGCAAATTTAATCAGAGAAGTATGAAAATGCAGAAACAAGAGAGTCAAGCAAGACAAAATAATAATAGTTTATTTACAAGCATAATAAAACAGAGTCAAGGACTTTTAGTTCCTCCTCAGGAGCTACAGATATTTTTCTGAGCTTCATCCTTGAGTTTTGCAAATACTAAAGCTCCCACCAGAGGGAAGAAGTTAACTGCATGCTGAGAAGCAGCACGTAGACCCAGAAGGCTTGGAATCAGAAGGCTGATGAAACATCACCTTATTACCTCACCATCTCCAATCAGAAGGTTGTACACAAGCTGATCACACACTCTGCGACCCTCTCTCTTGTCTTTAAAGAGCCTTCCCGGAACCATCAGAGTTCAGATCCTCTGAGTATGAGCTGCCCATTCTTATTGCTTGACCCCCACATTGGGCACTTGCAATCAACACCATACTTTTCTCCACCTGGTGTCAGCGTGTTGACTTTACTGCTGGCAGACTAGAAGGCTCACGTTTGGTTCAGTAGTTGTCCATATATAGAACAATCCCCTGTTTCCCAAACATCATACACCCTTCATGGTTTCTACTTTGTACAAATTATTTTCTCTAACCTGCAATGCCCTTCCTTTTTGGTCAGCTAAATGTCTAGCATTTCTAATGAATCATTAAATGGCACTTTCCTACAAACCCTAACCCCTCCCCACTCAAAAAAGGAAAAACTTTGGAATGCTTCCCACAGAAGTCTACCTTGTTTCCCTAGTTTGGTTAGTGATTTCTCCCAGTCACATTCCATTTTCTTGAGACAGGGTTCTCCTCCCTTTCTTCTTCTCCTTCTGCTCCTCCTTCTGTTTCAGTTTTTCAAGTTTAACTCATATACTAGACAGGTGGAGACCAGTTTCAAAATTTTGCATCCCCCATTAGGCAGCCTAAGTCTAGTGAATGTAGGCTTTTGAGTAAGGTTATTTCAGTGAGTGTAGGAAAAAATGGAATTCTTTCTTCACCAGAAAGCCTCTCATGTTTATTATTTGGAGGCATTTCCTAATTCCTCTATAATTTATTTTTGGTTTATTTAAAATTTATTGTATTTATACTAAAGTAATTGGCTGCTCTCTAAATAGGTATTAAGAATCTTATCACCTAGCAATGTGAATGCTGAATGGAAGTTTTATACATACTCTCTTAATGGAAATAACGATGGTGAAAAATCCAATAAACTTCTGAAAATGTCAGTAGATAGGGTCTAAGACGGAGAAGGCAATGGCATCCCACTCCAGTACTCTTGCCTGGAAAATCCCATGGATGGAGGAGCCTGGTAGGCTGCAGTCCATGGGGTCGCTAAGAGTCAGACACGACTGAGCGACTTCATTTTCACTCTTCACTTTCATGCATTGGAGAAGGAAATGGCAATGCACTCCAGTGTTCTTGCCTGGAGAATCCCAGGGACGGAGGAGCCTGGTGGGCTGCCATCTCTGGGGTTGCACAGAGTCGGACACGACTGAAGCGATGCAGAAGCAGCAGCAGCAGGGTCTAAGAGGATGAGACTAGCATTTTCTCAAGTTAGAAAATTTACTGTAGAATCAAATCACACTTGAACTACAACAGCGGTCATCTACTAAGACACACATTAGACTCTCTAGGGGAGCTGTGTAAAAAAAAAACAATACATCTCTATCTATACTTACAACAAGTTCTTGGCAGATCTCCCAGAAAAGGAAATCTCCAGCATATGAGGGTACATATACTCTGCATATTCTTTCTCACTAAATTTGGTTGAGAACTTTTGACTTATATGACACTTTTCTTGAATTTTGATGTGAAGTTTTGGTCTTTAACTATTTTAGTAGTACAGTAATGATGGAAGATGATGTTAAGATGACATTATCTGGATTCTTCTTGAAGGCAGATAATAATCCTGGAGGCACTGGAGACAAGATGCCTATACCATCTTTTCAGCTCCCTGTTTGTTTTTTGCAAGCATTACTCTCTTTACTGTGATGGCTTTTGCCCTGAGTTTGCCATCCTAGTTTTTGTTGGAAGTTCTTCAAAGCTTCCCCAAAACTGTTTTCTGGGTTCCAACTCTACCAGGAATAGAGACTTGACAAATTCCTAGATTATCCATGCCTGTATTTTCTTCAATATATCCCAACATGTTATTTACATCTACAGGTACATGATCATTAAAAGACAGAATATTAATTTGTATAGAGGAATAAAACTAAAATTCCTACAATCTACAGAAGGAAAATCATTTTCTAGTCTCATAAATCATACCAATGTTTTCTTAGGCCATTCTCCCAAGTCAATAGATATAAAAGCAAAAATAAACAAATGGGGCCTAATTAAACTCAAAAACTTTTGCATAGCAAAGAGAACAATAAACAAAATGAAAAGACAACTCCTAGAATGGGAGAAAATATTTGCAAATGATACGAGTGACAAGGGCTTAATTTCCAAAATATACAAACAGCTAACACATTTCAATAACAAAAAACTAAACAGCCCAATTGAAAATGGGCAGAACACCTAAACAGACAATTATCCAAAGAAGATACACAGATAACCAAAAGATACATGAAAAGATGCTCACCATCACTAATTACTATAGAAATGCAAATCAAAACTACAATGATGTACCACCTTGCATCAGTCAGAATGGCCATCATTAAAAAAGTCTATAAATAACAAATGCTGGAGAGGGTGTGGAGAAAAGGGAACCCTCCTTTAATGTTGGTGGGAATGTAACTCGGTGCTGCTACTATGGAAAATAGTATGGAGGTTCCTCAAAAACTAAAACTAGAGTTGCCATGTGATTCAGCAATCCCATTCCTGGGCATATACCCAGACAAAACTATAATTTGAAAACATACTTGCACTTTTATATTCAAAGCAGCATTATTTACAATAGCCAAGACATGGAAACAAACTAAATATCCATTAACAGATGAATGGATAAAGAAGTTGGGTACACATACACACACATATACACAAATAAATATAACTGAGCCACAGAAAAGAATGAAATGCCATTTGCAGCAACATGGATGAATCTAGAGATTATTTAGACTAAGCAAAGTAAGTCAGAGAGAGAAAGACAAACACCATATGATATCATTCACTTATGGAATCTAAAATATGCTACAAAAGAATATCTTTATGAAACATAAACAGATTCACAGACATAGAGAACAAATTTGTGGTTGCCAATTCTTCCCCAACAGGGAAGAATTGGGTGTTTGGAATTCACAGATGCAAACTATTATATCTGGAATAGGTATACAAAAAAGTTCTACTGCATAGCACAGGGAACTATATTCAATATTCTATGATAAAACATAATGAAAAAGAATATATATATATATACACACACACGTAGAACTGAATCACTTTGCTGTATAGTTGAAATTAACACAATATTGCAAATCAACTATCAGTTCAGTTCAGTCGTTCAGTTGTGTCTGACTCTTTGTGACCCCATGAACGTCAGCATGCCAGACCTCCCTGTCCATCACCAACTCCCAAGGTTCATCCAAATCCATGTCCGTTGAGTCAGTGATGCCACCCAACCATCTCATCCTCTGTTGTCCTCTCTCCTCCTGCCTTCAATCTTTCCTAACATTAGGGTCTTTTCAAATGAGTCTGCTCTTCACATCAGGTGGCCAAAATATTGGAGTTTCAGCTTCAACATCAGTCCTTCCAATGAACACCCAGGACTGGTCTCCTTTAGGATGGACTGGTTGGATCTCCTTGCAGTCCAAGGACTCTCAAGAGTCTTCTCCAACACCACAGTTTAAAAGCATCAATTCTTCAGAGCTCAGCTTTCTTCACAGTCCAACTCTCACATCCTTACATGACCGCTGGAAAAACCATAGCCTTGACTAGATGGACCTTTGTTGGCAAAGTAATGTCTCTGCTTTTGAATATGCTATCTAGGTTGGTCATAACTTTCCTTCCAAGGAGTAAGTGTCTTTCAATTTCAAGGCTGCCATCACCATCTGCAGTGATTTTGGAGCCCAGAAAAATAAAGTCAGCCACTGTTTCCACTGTTTCCCAATCTATTTTCCATAAAGTAATGGGACCAGATGCCATGATCTTAGTTTTCTGAATGTTGAATTTTAAGCCTGCTTTTTCACTCTCCTCTTTCACTTTCATCAAGAGGCTCTTTTAGTTCTTCTTCACTTCTTGCCATAAGGGTGGTATCATCTGCATATGAGGTTATTGATATTTCTCCTGGCAATCTTGATTCCAGCTTGTGCTTCATCCAGCCCAGCATTTCTCATGTTGTACTCTGCCTATAAGTTAAATAAGCAGGATGACAATATATAGCCTTGATGTACTCCTTTTCTTATTTGGAACCAGTCTGTTGTTCCATGTCCAGTTTTAACTGTTGCTTCCTGACCTACATATAGGTTTCTCAAGAGGCAGGTCAGGTGGTCTGGTATTCCCATCTCTTGAAGAATTTTCCACAGTTTATTGTGATCCACACAGTCAAAGGCTTTGGCATAGTCAACAAAGCAGAAATAGATGTTTTTCTGGAACTCTCTTGCTTTTTCCATGATCCAGCAAATGTTGCCAATTTGATCTCTGGTTCCTCTGCCTTTTCTAAAACCAGCTTGAACATCAGGAAGTTCATGGTTCACGTATTGCTGAAGCCTGTATTAGAGAATTTTGAGCATTACTTTACTAGCATGTGAGATGAGTGCAATTGTGTGGTAGTTTGAGCATTCTTTGGCACTGCCTTTCTTTGGGATTGGAATGAAAATTGACCTTTTCCAGTCCTGTGGCCAGTGCTGAGTTTTCCAAACTTGCTGGCATATTGAGTGTAGCACTTTCACAGCATCATCTTTTAGGATTTGAAATAGCTCAACTGGAATGCCATCACCTCCACTAGCTTTGTTCGTAGTGATGCTTCCTAAGGCCCACATGACTTCACATTCCAGGATGTCTGGCTCTAGGTGAGTGATCACACCATTGTGATTATCTGGGTCATGAAGATCTTTTCTGTATAGTTCTTCTGTGTATTCTTGCCACCTCTTCTTAATATTTTCTGCTTCTGTTAGGTCCATACCATTTCTGTCCTTTATCGAGCCCATCTTTGCATGAAATTTTCCCTTGGTATCTCTAATTTTCTTGAAGAGATCTCTAGTCTTTCCCATTCTGTTGTTTTCCTCTATTTGTTTGCATTGATCGCTGAGGAAGGCTTTCCTATTTCTCCTTGCTATTCTTTACTATACTTCAATAAAATTAAAAAATCACTTTCTAGTCTTAAATTCATGAGGTATTAAATTGGAGGAAGAACAGTCTATATTAGAGTCTTACAACTCAGGTGTGGCTTTCTTCACTACTTCCTGTGATTTCATATATTGCATAATTCAGGAATAAATTTTAAGGCAATTTTTCCTTTTGAATGCCTATGATGAGTCCCTCTGACGTTAGACTCTTTATCATAAAATGTCTTCTCCATTCCTTAAGGGTGGAGCTCAGTACCATAAAAATTTTAATGAGAGTCCTCTGGCCACTAGAGACCATTTTCTTGAGACTATTGCTTTAGATACCAGAAGTGTTTCTGTGACTAACACCCAATGTGATTTCCTCAAAAATGTTTTTAAATCCTGATCTATCATAGGGAATTTTTGGTGATGTTTGCAGTTATAATTCTGAATAGCAACTGAAATAATGGGAAACTCAATTTATTAAAAATAAATTGTGGGATTTAGATGCTTCCCTCAGGGATATTTTCCTTCCTGCACAATATCATTTCTATTTTCTGAAAGCTTTCTACGCCCCACAGGATCCCTCTGTGCTATACATGGGATGGCCTGCCATGAGAAGCTATTGTCTAGGGAATCATTTAGAAGAAGATAAATAGGAAGAATATTAACACACAATGCAAGTACTGTGATTTCTCTCTCAGAAGCAACTCTGCAGTAGAAGATCTTGCTGTGAAAGAAGATCCCTTTCATCTAAATCCCCTCATTAAACCCTCTTACACTGTTGGTGGGAATGCAAACTAGTACAGCCACTATGGAGAACAGTGTGGAGATTCCTTAAAAACTGGAAATAGAACTGCCACATGACCCAGCAATCCCACTGCTAGGTATACACACCAAGGAAACCAGAATTGAAAGGGACATGTGTACCCCAATGTTCATCGCAGCACTGTTTACAATAGCCAGGACATGGAAGCAACCTAGATGTCCACTGGCAGATGAATGGATAAGAAGGCTATGGTACATATATACACAATGTAATACTACTCAGCTGTTAAAATGAATGCATTTGAATCAGTTCTAATGAAGTGAATGAAACTGGAGCCTAATTATACAGAGTGAAGTAAGTCAGAAAGAAAAACGCCAATACAGTATATTAATGCATATATGTGGAATTTAGAAAGATGGTAATGATGACCCTATATCCAAGACAGCAAAAGAGACACAGATGTAAATAACAGGCTTTTGGACTCTGTGGGAGAAGGTGAGGGTGGGATGATTTGAGAGAATAGCATTGAAACATGTATATTATCATATGTGAAATAGATCGCCAGTCCAGGTTCGGTGCATGAGACAAGGTGCTCAGGGCCGGTGCACAGGGATGACCGTGAGGAATGGAATGGGGAGGAAGGTGGGAGGGAGGTTCTGGATGGGGAAACACATGTTCAACCATGGCTGATTCATGTGAATGCATGGCAAAAACTGCCACAATATTGTAAAGTAATTAGCCTCCAATTAAAATTTTAAAAAATTAAAAAAAATATTCCCCCTTTAATGCACTGTTATTTGTAAAATCAGTTTCCTCTCTCATCAGCCTGGCCTTCAAAGTCATACACCAAACTGTACTACCTTCTGTCTAACATGCTACCACATCTTCTCTGACATCTGCTTTCAGAACCTCAACACTTGATGTAAACCAGTCAAAACATTATCTTCTGATTAACATCTGTACCTTATTCATTCTATCTGTCTGAAAATTCCTTCTCTTGACTTTACTCATCCAAACTCTCCCCCATTTTTTAAATGTTCAGCATAAATCCTACCTCATCCAAGAAGCCCTTAATTAAGTAAACCTTATGGACACAGAACCTCAAGGCTAGCAGATATGGTGTATCAGTTTAGGTAATTGTACAGAAAATTAATTGGGATTTCTTGAGTAGATAATTTGTGTCTTTCCTCAGTCTCCTTTATCAGACCAGTGAACATTTCATCAACTTGAGACCCAGCTGCTAATATATTCTTTCAAGAATTACTCTTTGATAAAAGGAATGTAACTGATTGCAAATGTCTGGGAGTATATATTTCCAGGGCATCCCATAGCCAACAAGTTAATGATATAGTTTTAAAAAATAATGGACAAAAACACCCTATTGTCACATGGTAGGAGAACTCTGCAATGCCATTCATGCTCCACTTCTCCCTGTGGTTTCAGACTAAAGCTACACTTCAGCAGAGCCCACGTGTTTATCTGGCTTCTCTTCATGGCTGTCTCACTTCTCTCTCTCCTTACAGTTTTCCCCTGAGATCACTCCTCACTAAATCACTCATATATGAATTGCAGTTTAAGGTCCTGCTCTTGAAGAATTTGTGATAAGACAAGTCTCAACGCATACACAGGAATGAGGACTATATATACTTAAATAAGCACACCTGAAATAAAAAAAAAATTTATAGGTAACCACATCAGTTTCTGATTGTTGACTCAGAGTCCTCCTCGCTGAGGAACTATAATAGTTATAACCCTTCAACATCATTGACAGTCATCTAGTCATACAGACTGAATTTCTGTGCCTAGATCTTATTGCACTTGCACCTTCTACTGCTGGGACTTCTGCTTCCCCTAAATAGCTCTTATTACTAGAGATTGATATTTATTTTTCTTATGCATCTATTCAGAGGACAGTTAGTGAATACTAAGTTCACACTATTGATTTTCTATGGATGCCTGCAATACAGTATGCCAAAGACAGATGGGACTTCGTGATCTTGCTGCTCTGTGTCTCTCTACCCTGAATCTCAGTCTATCTTTCCTATTATCTCATCAGTTATACTTTCAAATGCAACATAACTCAGCTACAGAAATAGTAATAGGAATCACAGTGTCATTTCTGGCTTGAAAACGAAGTTATAGACACAACCACCACCCCCTACTCCTCAAATTTGAAAAAGCATTTGCATGTTACATTTTCTTTATAATACTATTAACAATCTTTCTAGGGATACTAATATAGAGCATTAATTGTTTCATTCATTCTTTTATTCAAAATTTAAATCGACTGCCTCATATTTCAGGCATTGTCCTAGACTAAAGGAAATACAAGTTACAAACAATCAAAGATGTCTGCCCTCATGGAATTTATTGTCCTTCATCTCCAAGGCAGAAAGAGAAAAAACTATGGCCTAGCATTAAGCAAATAAGCCATAAAATTAAGATAAGAAAGAATAATTCTATAACCCTTTCAAGCAGAGTAGTCACCAATTAACTTCAAATCATTTAAACATCCTATACTAGCTTCTAGAAAGGAACAGAGAGAGAAAGATCAATAGGGAACATATAGAAAGAGAAAGCAGAGATCTAGAATTTGCAAATATGGCCATAAAACCCATATTCTTGGATGCAGAAATATTCTATATGGATCATGAAATTGTCCCGGAATAGAAAAAAATTATTTGATAGTAATATTCTATGCTATTCATTTCAATAACTAGTTTTGAAAGCTAGAACACTTTCATGACCTTCTAAAGATTTCTTATGTCTGTGTGCAGTTCTTGCTTCCCTTCACCCCTGGCTCCAGGTAACTGTTGATCAGCTTTTTAAAATTTATTTACTTTTAATTGGAGGATAGTTGTTATAAAAGGTTGTATTGGATTCCTCTATACATTAACATAAACCAGCCATAGTTATACATACGTTCCCTCCCTCTTGAACCTCCTTCCCACCTCCCACCATACCCCAACCCTCTAGGTTGTCACATAATACTGGATTTGAGCTCCCTGTGTCACATAGCAAATTCCCACAAGCTATCAATTTTTACATATGGTAGTATATATGTTTCCATGCTACTCTCTCAGTTCATCCCTCCCTCTTCTTCCCCTGCTGTGTCCACATCTATTCTCTATGTCTGTGTCTCTATTCTTGCCCTGCAAATAGGTTCATCAGTACCATTTTTCTAGATTTCATATATATGCATCAATATATAATATTTGTTGTTCTCTTTTTGACTTCACTCTCGGTTCCTCCACCTCACTAGGACTCAAATTTGTTTTTTTTATGGCTGAGTAATATTCCATTGTATATATGTATCACAACTTCTTTATTCATCTATTCCATTGTATATATGTACCACAACTTCTTTATCCATTCATCTATTCCATTGTATATATATACCACAACTTCTTTATCTATTCATCTGTTGATGGACATCTGGGTTGCTTCCATGTCTTGGCTATTGTAAATAGTGCTGCAATGAACACTGAGGTACCTGTGTCTTTTTCCTTTGTGGTGTCCTCAGGGTATATGCCCAGTAGTGGGACTGTTGGGTGATATGGTAGTTTTATTCCTAGTTTTTAAAGGAATCTCCGTACAGTCTTCTATAGTGGCTGTATTAATTTACCAATAGTGCAACAGTGTTCCCTTTTCTCCACACCCTCTGCAGCATTTATTGTTTGTAGATTTCTTGATGATGGCCACTCTGGCTGGTGTGGGATGACATTTCATTGTAGTTTTGATTTTAATTTCTCTAAGGATGAGTGATATTGAGCTTCTTTTCATGTGTTTATTAGCCATCTGTATATCTTCTTTGGGGAAATGTCTGTTTAGGTCTTCTGCCCATGTTTTGATTGCATTGTGTGTTTTCCTGGTATTGAGTTGCATGAACTGCTTGTATATTTTGGAAATTAATCTTTTGTCAGTTGTTTCATTTGCTACTATTTTCTCCTATTCTGAGGGCTGCATTTCACCTTGTTTATAGTCTCCTTTTTTGTGCAAAAGCTTTTAAGTTTAATTAGGTCCCACCTGTTTATTTTTGTTTTTTCTCTCCATTACTCTAGGAGGTGGGTCATAGAGGATCTTGCTGTGATTTATGTCATATTGAGTTTTTCTATGTTTTTCTCTAAGAGTTTTCCAGTTTCTGGTCTTACATTTAGGTCTCTAAACCATTTTGAGTTTATCTTTGTATATGTTGTTAGGAAGAATTCTAATTTCATTCCTTTACAGTATCTGTCCAGGTTTCCTAGCACCACTTATTGA
This sequence comes from Capra hircus, assembly GCF_001704415.2. Classification (NCBI taxonomy): domain Eukaryota; kingdom Metazoa; phylum Chordata; class Mammalia; order Artiodactyla; family Bovidae; genus Capra; species Capra hircus. The sequence goes on from NC_030822.1 coordinate 37,518,951, forward strand.
AGCGACTATCTGTTTTCCATTCTATATTCTTGCCCCTTTGTCAAAGATAAGGTGCACATAGGTTCTTATCTGAAATTTATCCACTTTTACTTTGTAGTTCTCTATATGATTTTCAAGGCTTTTACTCTCTTAGTCTTCATATGATTGTTGTTGTTCAGTCACTCAGTCGTGTCTGACTCTTTGCAACCCTGTGGACCACAGCATGCCCTGTCCTTCACCATCTCCCAGAGCTTGATCAAACTCATGTCCATTGAGTCAGTGATGCCATTCAACCATCTCTTTCTCTGTCATCCCCTTCTACTCTTGCCTTCTATCTTTCCCAGCATCAGGGTCTTTTCCATTGAGTCAGCTCTTTGCATTAGGTGGCCAGAGCTTCAGCCTCAGCATCAGTCCCTCTGATGAATATTTCAGGATTGATTTCCTTTAGGATTGACTGGCTTGATCTCCTTGCAGTCCAAGGGACTCTCAAGAGTCTTCTCCAGTGCCACAGTTCAAAAGCATCAATTCTTTGGTGCTCAGCTTTCTTTATGGATTGGAGGTCCAACTCTCACATCCATACACGACCACTGGAAAAACCATAGCTTTGACTATATGGACCTTTGTCAGCAAAGTAACATCTCTGCTTTTTAATGTGTTGTCTGTACTGTGCTTAGTCACTCAGTCATGTCCGACTCTTTATGACCCCAGGGACTGTAGCCCACCAGGCTCCTCTTTCCATGGGGATTCTCCAGGTAAGAATACTGGAGTGGATTACCGTGCCCTTCTCCAGGGGACCTTCCCAACCCAGGGATTGAACCCAGGTCTCCCACAATGCAGACAGATTCTTTACTGACTGAGCCACCTGAGAAACCCAAGAATACTCGAGTGGGTAGCCTGTCCCTTCTCCAGGGGATCTTCACGACCCAGGAATCAAGCTGGGTCTCTTGCATTACAGATGGATTTTTTACCAGCTCAGCTATGCTATAAGGGAAGTCCCTTGTAGCTGTCTAGGTATGCCACAGCTTTTCTCCCAAGGAGCAAGCATCTTTTAATTTTATGGCTGCAGTCACCATCTGCAGTGATTTTGGAGCCCAAGAAAATAGAGCCTATCACTGCTTCCTTTGCTTCTCCATCTGTTTGCCATGAAGTGATGGGACCAGATGGCATGATCCTGGTTTTTTGAATGTTGAGTTTTAAGCCAGGTTTTTCACTCTCTTCTTTCACTTTCATCAAGAGGCTCTTTAATTCCTCTTTGTATTCTGCCATAACAGTGATGTCACTTGCATATCTGAGGTTATTGATATTTCTCCAGCAATCCTGATTCCAGCTTGTGATTCATCCAGCCCAGTATTTCACATGATGTACTCTGCATATAAGATAAATGAACAGGGTGACAATATATAGCCTTGACACACTCCTTTCCCAATTTGGAAACTGTCCATTATTCCATGTCTGGTTCTAACTGTTGCTTCTTGACCTGCATACAGGTTTTGCAGGAGGCAGGTAAGGTGGTCTGGTATTCCCACATCTTTAAGAATTTTCCAGTTTGTTGTGATCCACACAGTCAAAGGCGTAGTCAGTGAAGCAGAAGGAGATGCTTTTGGACTTCTCTTGCTTTTTCTATGATGTAACAGATGTTGGTAATTTGATCTCTGGTACCTCTGCCTTTTCTAAATTCAGCTTGAACATCTGGAAGTTCTCAGTTTATGTACTGTTGAAGCCTCAGTTGGAGAATTTTGAGCATTACTTCGCTAGCATGTGAGATGAGTGCAATTGTGCAGTAGTTTGAACATTCTTTGGCATTGCCCTTCTTTGCAATTGGAGTGAAATCTGACCTTTTCCAGTCTTGTGGCCATTGCTGAGTTTTCCAAATTTGCTGGCATATTGAGTGCAGCACTTTAACAGCACCATCTTTAGGATTTGAAATAGCTCAGCTGGAATTCCATCATCACCAGTAGCTTTGTTCATAGCGATGCTTCCCAAGGTCCACTGGACTATTTTTAATTCAACTTTATATCAAATTCCACCACATATTCCCCCAAAGTAGTTAATAGCATATCATATAGATACACAAAATACTTATCAAAAACACATATTGAGGGCTTCCCTGGTGACTCAGTGCTGAGGAATCTGCCTGTCAGTGTAGGAAACACAGTTTTGACCCCTGATCTTGAAAGCTCCAACATACAGCAGAACAACTAAGACCATGTGCCACAACCATTGAGCCTGTGAACTAGAGCCTGGGAGCCACAACTACTGAGCCCACATTCTGCAACTACTGAAGCCTGCCCACCCTAGAGCCCATGCTCTGCGGCAAGAGAAGCCACTACAATGAGGCCTGTACACACCTAGAGAGTGGCTCCCACTAGCTACAACTAGAGAGAAGCTTGCAACAATGAGACCCAGCACAGTCAATAAATAAATTTTGTGGGGGAAAAAGCACATATTGAAGGGATAAATCTATGTTTTTTTCTAAACCTCAAGTTTAGTATCAAATATTTCTTAATCATAAATGTCAAAGAAAACTTGAAACCAATATTATCTCTAGGAAAAGTTGTTATACTTTCTGATAGAAGGCTATAGAAAAGTGTATAATCACCTAACTAGAAGTAAAAGAATAAATTAACCACTTGAGAATTGACAACACTTAAAAGATTAGTTGTCTTTCTGTGTGAATTGAGATGTTCAATAGCTGCTAAAGAACATAATGATGTTTCACATGCTTTTAAATTCACATTTGAATCCCTAGAATCTCCAGAGATTTATCCCCAAAGGCAAGCAAGAATTAAAGATAGCTTTATAACCACAACTATGATTTGTTACAAATGAATGAGCTCTTATTCTAAGAGGTAAGATTTTGGCTTTTGTTAATGAATCGGATATATTTATTTTCATTTATCATTTGAGAACATTATGCTTGCGTGCTAAGTCACTATAGTCATGTCTGACTCTGCGACCCTGTGGACTGTAGCCAACCAGGCTTCTGTGTCCATGGGATTCTCCAGACAACAATACTGGAGTGGGTTGCCATTTTCTTCTCCATGAGAATATTCTACTCCTTGGTTATTTATATTAATATACTCACAAGTTTGGTTGGGGAACAGGGCAGATATAATCAAGCAATTATTAATAGCAAGCAACTTTGGCTGAATTGCTGTTTCCACCATTAATTTCATGTGAATTAACAGGCATAGTCCACAACAAGGATCCCTTGTTTATCAATCCATAAGATGGAAAATGACATGGTCTTTCAACATTCACCAAATTCAGCACTCCAACATAATGCTAATATATTTATTACCAGAGATGCTTGAGCATTTATTGATGTTTAAAGACTTGAATGTAAGTTTTAAATTTGGAAAGATATTGTGAATATCTCTGATGCTTTAGCCTCAAGATTATCACATCATGGGTAAGATGAAGGATCTTTCATTCAAGATATAAGTCAGAAAATTTGGACATGAGGATCATTATCTGGGTGATAATTCTCAAGTTTTCAAACACACTTTATTTATCTTCGTATTATGTTGCAAATAATATTTCATTCTACAAAAGTCCAAATACTGTTACAGTAGGAAGTGATTTGATCTGTTAAATCTCAGAATAAATATATCTGAATAAATTATGTGCTAAATATCAATCATGATTTTTGCATTGTGATTACATTGATATTTCAAGCTAGTTGTTAAAACAATATAATTTTTAATTTAAAAATACTCAACAAATTTACAGTAGTAACTTTATTCAAATTTGAAATTTGTTTCTGTTACAGTGTCAAGAACACTTCTATTTCTCCTTTCAAAAAATTTTAAGTGATAGATATCATGAAACATATAACTAACTAGGTATCTCTTTTCAAAATAACTCCCAGAAGGCTGAAAGGATTATCTGCTGTCCACTCATTGTCAGGTGTATTGGACTTTATGATCAGTAATTATTTACTGCATAGTTACTAAATGAATCACTGCAGATGGTGACTGCAGCCAAGAAATTAAAAGTCTCTTGTTCCTTGAAAGAAAAGCTATGACAAACCTAGACAGCATATTAAAAAGCAAAGACATCACTTTGCCAACAAATGTCTGTATAGTCAGAGGTATGGCTTTTCCAATATTCATGTACAGATGTGAGAGCTGGACCATAAAGAAGACTGAGTGCCAAAAAAGTGATGCCTTTGAATTGTGGTGCTGGAGGAGACTCTTGAGAGTCCCTTGGACAGCAAGGAGATCAGACCAGTCAATCCTAAAAAAAATCCACTCTGAATATTCATTAGAAGGACTGATACTGAAGCTGAAACTCCAATCTCTTGGCCACCTGATGTGAAGAGCTGACTCACTATAAATATTTCTGATGCTAGGAAAGATTGAGGGCATGAGGAGATGGGGGCAACAGAGGATGAGATGGTTGGATAGCATTACCGACTCATTGAACAGGAGTTTGAGCAAACTCCAGGAGATAGTGAAGGACAGGGAAGCCTGGCATGCTGCAATCCATGGGGTCACAAAGAGCTGGACATGACTTAGTGACTAAGCAACAACAACTAAAGGAATGGGTAGTCAGGCATTCCTGGGCTTCATATTCTGACTTGACCTATTAAACAACAGAGTGCAACTTACAGAGCCTTCTCAGACTCAGTTTACTCATAAATAATGAAAGTCATGAATAATACTTCGTGAAAACATAGACTATGTATTGGGCTTCCCAGGTGGCTCAGAATCCATCTGCAGGAGATACAAGAGACACAAGTTCAATCCCTAGGTCAGGAAGATCCTCTGGAGAAGGAAATGGCTACCCGCTCCAGTATTCTTGCCCCAGAAATCTCATGGACAGAGGAGCCTGGCAGGCTATATGGTCCCTGGGGCCTCAAAGAGTCGAACACTACGTAGTGAGTAAACAACAAGCAATGCAGACTATATCACACACTAAATATGTATATACACGAATTACACTATAAATATAGACTAAAATATAAGCATAGGCTATATATGATAAATGATAAACATATAAATATAAAAATCTAACCCTATTTTACACTTTAGTAAGCATGTAATAATTGTTAGCTATTAAATTACTCATCTTTATTATAAAACCCTACACATTTTTTTCCTATTTTATGTGATACTCACTGATCCTTTTTGCTATTTTCATCTATATTATATTTTCATCATATATTACTTGTTCTTTGGCTCAAAGTTTACTTTAAGCACATTTTTGGAAAAAATATAATACAAAAGGTAAAAGCATTATTTCAAGGAAGTTTTTGGGAACTTCTGCTGAAAATAACTTAAAAAAATAAAGTAGGCTCATGATTGCATGTAAACATGCTTTGATTCTTGAATATCTTCATCTGTAATCAATTTCCATATATGTATTATATTAATAGAAAATGAAATAATCAGATTTATAGCTTTAATGTATTGTTCCATCACAGGTTCATTTGGGTAGCAGCTACATTACCTGATGTATTCCCTGATGCGTGGAAACCACACTGCAGAGACAGAGTTTGTTTTATTGGGTTTAACAAATGATCCAGTCCTTCGAGTCATCCTTTTCATAGTCATCCTCTTTATCTACCTGGTGACCATATGTGGGAATCTCGGCACAAATCTTCTTATCAGAATCTCATCTCAGCTCCATCATCCTATGTATTTTTTCCTGAGCCACTTAGCCATCGTTGATGTGGGCTATTCATCTTCTGTTACACCCAATATGCTTGCAAACTTCCTAGTGGAAAGAAATACCATCTCCTATCCTGGATGTGCCATTCAGCTCTGTTCAGGTGTTTTCTTTGGGTCAACTGAGTGCTTCCTTCTGGCTGCCATGGCATATGATCGCTTCACAGCAATCTGCAGCCCATTGCTTTATTCCACCAAAATGTCCACACAAGTCTGTGTCCAGTTACTCATGATGTCTTACACTGGTGGTTTTCTCAATGCTTGCTCTTTTACTATTTCCTTCTACTCTTTACACTTCTGTGGACCAAATCAAGTCAATCATTTTTTCTGTGATTTTGCTCCTTTGGTTGAGCTCTCCTGTTCTGACATCAGTATCCCTGCAGTTGTCCCCTCATTTACGGCTGGCTCCATTATTGTGGTCACAGTGACTGTCATAGCTGTATCCTACGTCTACATCCTCATCACCATCCTGAGGATGCACTCCACCGAGGGGCGCCACAAGGCCTTCTCCACCTGCACGTCCCACCTCACAGCAGTCACTCTGTTCTATGGGACCATCACATTCATTTATGTGATGCCCAAGTCCAGCTACTCAACTGACCAGAACAAGGTAGTGTCTGTGTTCTACATGGTGGTGATCCCCATGTTGAACCCCCTGATATACAGCCTCAGGAACAATGAGATTAAAGGGGCTCTGAAGAGAGCTTGCCAGAAAAATACTTTCTTAGTGAAGCCTGTTATTTCATAGGATTTGATATGATAATATGCCCATGAAGATAATAAGAAGAGGAAATTGAGTATCTGGTTTAAATATATCTATTCCATGTCATTAGCCAGGAAGCAGTTTTTTAGTAAAGGTAGGGAATAAATTTTCAGATATCTAATTTTAAGTCGGAGACCTATAGTGAGTTACCTTTAGTGAAATAAGATCAAATTACAAAAAACATATCAACCAGTCAGAATGGCTGCGATCCAAAAATCTGCAAGCAATAAATGCTGGAGAGGGTGTGGAGAAAAGGGAACCCTCTTACACTGTTGGTGGGAATGCAAACTAGTACAGCCACTATGGAGAACAGTGTGGAGATTCCTTAAAAAATTGCAAATAGAACTACCATATGACCCAGCAATCCCACTGCTGGGCATACACACCGGGGAAACCAGAATTGAAAGAGACACATGTACCCCAATGTTCATCGCAGCACTGTTTATAATAGCCAGGACATGGAAACAACCTAGATGTCCATCAGCAGATGAATGGATAAGAAAGCTGTGGTACATATACACAATGGAGTATTACTCAGCTGTTAAAAAGAATTCATTTGAATCAGTTCTAATGAGATGGATGAAACTGGAGCCGATTATACAGAGTGAAGTAAGCCAGAAAGAAAAACACCAATACAGTATACTAACACATATATATGGAATTTAGAAAGATGGCAATGACGACCCTGTATGCAAGACAGGAAAAAAGACACAGCTGTGTATAACGGACTTTTGGACTCAGAGGGAGAGGGAGAGGGTGGGATGATTTGGGAGAATGGCATTCTAACATGTATACTATCATGTAAGAAGTGAATCGCCAGTCTATGTCTGACGCAGGATACAGCATGCTTGGGGCTGGTGCGTGGGGATGACCCACAGAGATGTTATGGGGAGGGAGGTGGGAGGGGGGTTCATGTTTGGGAACGCATGTAAGAATTAAAGATTTTAAAATTAAAAAAATAAAAAACTAAAAAAAACATAAATAAAAAAAAATAAATAAATAAACTTACGGTTGCCAGGCAGTAAGAGGGGGAAGGATAAATTGGAAGATTGAGATTGACACATATATACTACTATATATAAAATAGATAACTAATAAAGACCTGTTGTTTAGCACAGGGAACTCTACTCAATACTCTGTAATGGTCTACATGGGAAAAGAATCTAAAGAAGAATAGATATAAGTATATGTGTAACAGATTCATTTTACTGGACACCTGAAAGTTACACAAAATTATAAGTCAACTATACTCCAGTAAAATTTTTAAAAATTTCTATGCATTGTCAATAGCAAATGTTGAATATCTTTATTAAATAAAGTGAAAATACTACAAAAAGAAAAAAAAACAAAAAATATATCAGTCACATGAAAAAATACTTCATCTTCTGAAAATAGTTTTAAAGTGTTATTCATATAATTTTTCCAAAACTGTACCTCCAAACCTTTAAGTTTGTGCCCATTTTCAACTGCAGTTTATTCTGTAATGAGTGAAATCATTATACTTTTGCCTGTGTACATTCTGAGAGGAAATGACAAAGCGGAGTCAGAAAGCTTTTGGAGATGTTCTTGTGGGAAGCTTATATGATAAGGATGGACTTTATGGATCCATAAATTCTGGCCTATGTTCCTAGTCTCTGGCTCCAGTCACCATATAGAGGTTCCCCAAGGAAGAACATGAGAAGTCCCCGACTGACTTGTGAATTCAGTCAGGTTCAAAGATGACTTCTCTCTGGGAATAAGTAGGGTCTCTAAACTCTTCAAGGACTGAGTGGAACAAACTGTTGGAGTGACTTTTTCATTGCTAGGTTTACATGCTACTCAGTAAGCTGCAAGGAACTAGATTGTCTCCCCCCTGATTTTGTAACTGTCCCTTGGAGAGGTTTAATTGACCTCCATGTGCTCTTGAAAGAGCCTCTTGATGAAAGTGAAAGAGAGTGAAAAAGTTGGCTTTAAACTCAACATTCAGAAAACTAAGATCATGGCATCTGGTCCCATCACTTCATGACAAATAGATGAGGAAACAGTGCAAACAGTGACAGACTTTATTCTGTTGGGCTCCAAAATCACTGCAGATGGTGACTGCACCATGAAATTAAAAGACGCTTGCTCCTTGGAAGAAAAGCTATGACAAACCTAGACAGGGTATTAAAAAGCAGAGACATTACTGACAAAGTTATGTTTGTTTGTTTTTATTTCCTAGTCAAAGCTATGTTTTTTTCCAGTAGTCGTGTATGGATGTGAGAGTTGGACCGTAAAGAAAGCTGAGCACCAAAGAACTGTTGCTTTTGAGTTGTGGAGTTGGAAAAGACTCGAGAGTCCCTTGGACTCTCGAGATCAAACTAGTCAATCCTAAAGGAAATCAGTCCTGAATAGTCATTGAAAGGACTCATGCTGAAGCTCCAATACTTTGGGCTCCTGACGAGAAAAACTGACTCATTGGAAAAGACCCTGATGCTGGGAAAGATTGAAGGCAGGAGGAGAAGTGGATGACGGAGGATGAGATGGTTGGATGGCATCACCGAACAATGGACATGAGTTTGAGCAAGCTCTAGGAGTTGGTGATGGATAGGGAAGCCTGGCTGTTAGGGAAGTGCTGTAGTCCATGGGGTCACAAAGAGTCAAACATGACTGAGCAACTGAACTGAACAGAACTGATATGCTGACAACAACTGCATTTATTGACCTTTCCTGTCTCTTCTTTCATATTTTAGACACAGATTCTATATATTTGCTAACAGACTCATGGGGCATTTTTCACCTCCTTCAGTTATTTATTCTTTCATACATTCAAAAATTAATCTGAACTGTTCTTAAATTCCAGAGATAGTCATGGGCTATTGGAAATATATGTGACAAGCATCTATTTGCCCTGAAAGAATTTATCTCATAGCATAAGAGAAAATAAAATTAACAAGTTAGTTATTCAGACTATTTGAAGTCTGTGCTGTGGAGAAAGAAAAAGCAGACACGATAATGGAGCTTGGTATGCCAGGGCACGAAGTGTCAGTGCAGACCTCATTGAGAAGATAACATCTGAGTGAGGATGAGGAGATTCACTGCCTGTTTTATATAGTGTTACCTGTGTACATTTGTGCAAGTCTAATCATCCACTCACATGCATATAATTTACTTTGGGGGCTTCTGTTCCAATTGTGGCAGGGTCAGTAATTTGAATCAATCCCATGATGAGCATAACCAAAGCAAAGGATAGGATGTTTAAGATATCTTAAATATCACAGTAGAAGTTACAGGATAAGAAGGAATTGCTTCCCCAGGAGCTGTGAGAATCCAGAGAGGTAAACCTAGCACTCACATATGCTTCAGCAGTTGAAGAATTTGACAGGTCAGAAGGAAGTGTTACCAAGCCAGGTTTGCATTTAGTGATGTTTTGGGATGGGGGGGAACATACATCAATGCCTAGGACAACACCAGATGAGAATTATGATTACAACCTCCCGTATATCCTCAGGATGAGAAATGCCCAGAGACCAGGTTTTACACAGATCTCTCAGATCTCTGGAGATCTAGAAAGCCTCAAGCCTTGAACTTGGATATAAGTGATCAAGGACAGGTGGTACCTCAGGGTGAATTGAATAAGCGAACAAACAATTTGAGCCTCAATTATTTCTACCAAACATTAAAATACAGTAACCAGTGCACATTGAAACGTAATGACCAGCACAAAGGAAACAAGATACCAAACATAGTGTAGGAGCCAGCGGAAACAAACAACAACAGAAGCAGAACCATTAAGTGTTAAGGGAATCGATAGACACAGATTATAGTATTATTTTATTTAAAAAGACAAAAGACTATTTGAAAACATATAATCACAGAACCAAAAGTAATGACTTATTATTATACAAAACAACCACATGGAACACGATAAGCGAAAAAGTCACCAAGCCAGCATATGTACCAGGTGTTTCTCCCTGGTGAGCATAATCCTCACAGGTATTCACAGAGGATCCCAAGAGAGCCTGGCAGAGGAGCCATATTCCTTGAAAAGCCTCACGATCATAATTAAGACCATTCTATCTGATAATGCTTCCAGATATAGTTTCAGGGTCCCTACATGCACTGTGTCAAGTTATCAGAATCACTCCACTCAGAGAAGCATAAGAACATAATGAATATGTTTCATTTATTGTCCTCCCAGTCCAGATGCATTTTACAATTAAAGAATCTTTTTAAAAAACAAAAACAAAAAACAAAAAGCATTGTTGCATGTATGGCACGCACAGATGGCATTGAATTTTTCTCAAGATTTATGTGGAAAACAGTATGGAGGTTCCTGAAAAACCTAAAAACAGAAATACAATATGATCTAGTAATTCCACTGCTGGGTATGTATCCAAGGAAAACAAAAATACTACTTTGAAAAGATACAGAGACCCCAAGTTCATAGAAGCATTATTTACAATAGCCAAGATATGGAAGCAACCTAAGTCCTCATGAAAAAATGAAAAAAGAAGATGTGAGATATGTATACACAGCAGAATATTACTCATCCATAAAAAGGAATGAAATTTTGCCACAAGCAGCAATGTAGATGGACATAGAGAATATTACATTTAGTGAAATAAGTCAAATAGAGAAAGACCTATACTCTATGTTATCACTTACATGTGAAACAAATCAAGTAACAGTATACAGCAAAACAGGAACACACAGTTATAGATAATAAATTAGTGGTTATCAGTGGGGAGAAGGGTGGGAGGAGTGGAGAGATAGGAGTATGGAAAGAGACACAAACTACTATGTATAAAATGAATCAGCAATAAGACTATAATGTACAGGCTTTCTGGTGGCTCAGATGGTAAAGAATCTGCCTGCAGTGCAGAAGACCCAGTTTGATCCCTGGCTTAGGAAGATCCTCTGGAGAAGGGAATGGCTACCCAATCCAGTACTTTTGCCTGGAGAATTTCACGGACAGAGGAGCCTGGTGAGCTACCGTCCATGGGAAGGAAGAGTGGAGAGATAGGCAAATGGAATTAAGAGACACAAACTACTATGTATAAAATGCATAAGCAACAAGAATATATTGTACAGAACAGAGAAATATAGCCATTGTTTTGTAACAATTTTAAGTGGAGTATGAGCTATAAAAATATTGAATGCCTCAAATGAATATAATACTCTAAATCAACTGAAGTCCAATAAATAAATAAATTTTAAAAACTGAAAATCCCAAGTCTTCCCCATGACCAATGGGAAAGTGAATGAGATCAAACCCACAATGAGATATTATCTCACATCTGTTAGGGTGGCAGTCAAGAAAATAAGAGATAAGTGTTGCAGGAATATAGAGATAAGGGAATATTTGTACACTGCTGTGGCAATGTAAACCAGTTTAGCCACTATGGACAAAAGTATGGCAGTCTTCAAAAAATCAATAATAGAACTACTATGTAATCCGTTAATTCCACCTCTGGTTATATATATCTAAAGGAGAGAAAAACAGGACTTCAGAGGAATACCTACATTCCCATTCTTATTGCAACATTATTCCACGATAGACAAGATATGAAAACAAAGTGCCAGTCAACAGATGAATGGATAGAGAAGTTGTCATAAATCTATATACCACAATGTAGTATCATTCAGCCTTGAGAAAGAAGAAAATCCTACCATTTGTAACAACATGAATACAACTGGAGGGCATTATGCTAAGTGAAGTAAGTCAGACAGGAAAAGAATAAAACTATACACACTATGACCTCCCAGGTAGCACAGTGGTAAAGAATCCACTTGCCAGTATAGTAGATGCAGAAAATGTGGGTCTGATCCCTGGGTGGGGAAGATCCCTTGGAGTAAGAAATGACAACCCTCTCTCATTCTTTTCTTTTCTTTTTTTTTTAAAAATGTATTTATTTTAACCAGAGGCTAATAACTTTACAATCATCTGGTCCCATCACTTCATGGGAAATAGATGAGGAAACAGTGGAAACTGAAAGTGTCAGACTTTATTTTGGGGGGGCTCCAAAATCATTGCAGATGGTGATTGCAGCCATGAAATTAAAAGATGCTTACTCCTTGGAAGGAAAATTATGACCAACCTAGATAGCATATTCAAAAGCAGAGACATTACTTTGCCGACTAAGGTCCATCTAGTCAAGGCTATGGTTTTTCCAGTGGTCATGTATGGATGCGAGAGTTGGGCTGTGAAGAAGGCTGAGCGCCGAGGAATTGATGCTTTTGAACTGTGGTGTTGGAGAAGACTCTTGAGAGTCCCTTGAACTGCAAGGAGATCCAACCAGTCCATTCTAAAGGAGAGCAGCCCTGGGTATACTTTGGAAGGAATGATGCTAAAGCTGAAACTCCAGTACTTTGGCCACCTCATGCAAAGAGTTGACTCATTGGAAAAGACTCTGATGCTGGGAGGGATTGGGGGCAGGAGGAGAAGGGGACAACCAAGGATGAGATGCCTGGATGGCATCACTGACTTGATGGACGTGAGTTTGAGTGAACTCTGGGAGATGGTGACGGACAGGGAGGCCTGGAGTGCTGCGATTCATGAGGTTGCAAAGACTCAGACACGACTGAGCGACTGAACTGAACTTTACAATACTGTAGTGATTTTTGCCATACATTGGCATGAATCAGCCATGGGTGTACATGTGTCCCCCATCCTGAACCCTCCTCCCATGTCCCTCCCCATACAATTCCTCAGGGGACAACCCACTCTAGTATTCTTGCCTGGAAAATTCCATGGACAGAGGAGCCTGGTGGGCTACAGTCTGCGGGGTCACAAACAGCTGGACACAACTGAGCAACTGAATAGGCATGCACTCATACAGACTATGCTGTCACTTACATGTGGAATATAAAAAAGCCAAACTGATAAAAACAAAGACTAGACTGGTGATAACCAAAGGCTAGGAAATAGGGTAACTGGAGATATGTTGTTCAAAGATACAAATTAGAATAGGTAGATAGTACTAAGTCCTGCAGAGTTAATGCACAGTACAATATTGATTGTTAACAATTCTGCATTACAAGCTTCAAAGTTGCTAAGACTCTAGATCTTAGGTTTTCTTACCACAGAAAATAAATGATAATTATGTGAGGTGATAGAAGTTTTAGCTATGTTTGGGTAGAAATCATATTGCAATATGTAAATCAATACATTGTATACCTAGAATATTTGGCCTTATATGCCAATTATATTACAACAAAAATAAATAATAAAAATGCAAAAAGACCTAAAATATTTAAGGGAAGAAATAAGTCTTCATTTACAAATGACCCTAGAAAAATTTTTAAACATTTAACAAAGCAGCAGTATTTAAAAGGTCAATATACAAAAATCAACTCTCCAGTAGGACTAAAAGAGTTAAAAATTAAGTTAAATTAAAATTTAAAATTAGTGTTGTTTACAATAACATCAAATGTTAAGATGTCATTTCTCCCATAAAATGATCTATAGATTCATTGCACAGGCAATAAAAGTGTTAATTTCTTTGTAGAAATTGATAAACATTATAAAATTTAATTGAAAAAGAAATGGACTCAGAGTTATCAAAGTATATTGGAAAAGGAAAATGAATTTGGATGCAAAGTAACAGCTTAGGCTTGATTACCTTGCTCACGTCTACTAGATCAATAACAGTGCTCAAGTCTTTGGACTGACTGTGGCTTATAGTGTAGGTCAAGTGCATGGAGGACTTGAATCCATATGTCTCCAGAGCAAACTATTGGATCTCTCTAAGGCTCAACATCTCATTTGTAAATTGAAGTATTTATAATACCAGCATCATGAGATTGCTATGAAAATCAAATGTAAAGCATTGTGGGTTTATATCCAGACTTTCTATAATCAAAGACTAGTCCCACAACTTCCTAGCTGCATGACTTAGGGCATTTTACTCTGTACATTATTCATTTGTAAAATAAAAGTAGTAAGTACTACTTCATATGATTTTTGTGAGGAACAAACCAGCTAATAAACATAATGTGCTTAGAACAGGGTTGGCATATAGAAAGGGCAAGTTATTATAGTTTGCTACAAAAATTAAAGGTGCAAAGGCATCTACAGGTGTTAATAACAGTGACAAATATTGCTGTCGTTGTTGACTTTAAGGCATCTCCCATTTGGTGTACAAATGTATAAAAGTGAGAGAAGAAGTATGACTTTAATTGAAACAATCAGTTAAGCTATATTTGGTAGGTCCTAAGTGTGATACTGATAAACAAAAATTTTTATAGGTCACCTGAAATGTCAAGAATGGATCCTAAGAATATATTCTGAACATTGCCTTTCTCAGGGCCTCCTTTACATCTCTGTTCCTCAGACTGTAGATGAGGGGATTCAGCATGGGGATCACCACTGTGTAGAACACAGACACTACTCTGTTCTGCTCAGTTGAGTAGCTGGAGTTGGGCATCACATAAACGAAGGTAATCGCTCCATAGTAGAGAGTGACTGCGGTGAGATGAGAGGTGCAGGTGGAGAAAGCCTTGTGTCTCCCTTCAGTGGAGCGCATCTTCAGGATGGTGCTGAGGATGCATGTGTAAGAGAGAGCGATGACAAACACTGTGACCACAAGGATAGATCCAGAAGACATGGAAGGGATAATCTCAGTAGTGGAGACATCTGAGCAGGAAAGTTTCAACAAAGGGGAGAAATCACAGAAAAAGTGATCTATCTGATTTGGTCCACAGAATAACAGAGTCAGTAAGCAACTACCAAATGTCCAAGCATTGACACACCCACCGAGATAGGAACCCCCCACCAAGAGGACACACACTCTGGGGGACATACGGGTGGAGTAGGAAAGGGGCAAGCAGATGGCCACATAACGATCATAGGCCATGACAGCCAGCAGGAAGCAATCAGCTGACCCAAACATCACCATAGAACAGAGCTGGGCTTCACAGCCAGCAACTGGGAGGGCTAGTCTATGTCTAAGAAATCCTATAATCATCATAGGTGTAACAGATGTAGAACAACCAATGTCAACAAAAGCCAAATGGCCAAGGAAAAGGTACATAGGGGAGTGAAGTTGGGAACAACTTACTATTAAAATAATTATGGTGATATTGCCCACTAAAATGATAACATATATGCCTAGAAATAGCACAAAGAAGATGACACAAAGTGTAGGATTCTCTGTTAACCCCAAAAGGATGAACTCCGTCACGCTGGTGTGGTTTCCAGCTTCCATGTCCTCTGGGAATTGTTCCTGTTGAGGGAAATGTGAATATTCATTTCTGTTATGCACTCATTCTACACACTTTGTTTTCTTTGCTTATTCCACAGACTCATTCACAGTGATTTCCTCTTCTGCGCTGCCTGTAAATGTAGTGCTTTACAGGATTTGTGTGTGTGTTTCCTCTTTGCATAAAAGAAGAAGGGTTCAACCTCACTTTCCAGGATCTCAATTATGTTCTTTTTTTTTAAATTAATTATTTTAAAACACCTCTCCAACCTTGACTCCTACAAGGATCTCTCTTCCGAATTCAAGATCTATAGTTTCAGTTGTTCTTTAGAAGTCTCCAGTTGGAAATCCAATTAATACCTGAAACTCAGCCTCCTCCAAACCAAACTCATCCTTCTTTGGACCGCTCTTCCTATGTTTTATGTCAGAATGACACCATAATCTATCCAATCTTTCCTTCTGTCTCTCTTTGTACCACATCTAATAAAATCCTATTGATTCTATCTATAATTTAGTTCCCAATTTTATTTACTCATCTCCACAGTTCCACTGCTAGTCTCCCTACTTTAGTTGAGACCCTGAAATGTAAACAATTGCCATTATTTATACTAGGTTGTGACTTTTGTTTTTATTTGCATGTTCAAATTTCACTATCCCAAGTTTATACACATTCTTCTCAACAACAGTGTGTGTTTTATCTCAGCATCACAAGTAACCAGTGCTTGGGAACAAAATGTCCTGAAGAAAGACTTGTTAAATAAATGAATGTATGATTAGCATAGTGAATGTGCTATAGGAAACCAGAGAAGAATATAGTTTCCCTGTCCAGAGAAACCAGGTCTTGCAGATAAGGTCTGATAGAGAAAACAGTGAAGATATTATTAGTGTATTCAAAGTGTGTAATAATGGTATAAGTAATGGCTTGTGTGTTTCTAAATAAAGATTATGTAATCATGTTGGTGAAAAACACTTGTAAATTCAAAAGAAACATAGCTTTCAAATATAGCTGCTGTCACACAAGTTAACTATTATAAATTTGGTAATTTATTTCCAGGCATTTTTCCCTTTGGATGCATTTTAATTGAGATTTTATAACATTGCAGATAAAAGTTCAATACTGCTATTTTTACTTGGCATTTCAATATAAAATCTGATCACATTATTATTCCACAAACATAATTTTTGAGATGATAGTGCATTGAGTAACTAGACCTTAATTTAATTAATCATCCACTAAATTTGGACATTTAACTGTTCACAAATTTTTCACTATTAGAACTAGTAAACTTACAAATTGGATATAGAATTGGGAGGACAGCATTACAAAATATAATAAAATTTTAAAAATAATCCCATTCCTAGACATTTTTCTTAATCCATAATTCAAAGGAAATATACACTGTCCATTAAGATAAGTGCATCCCCATGATTTGTAATAAACCAGTGTCCTAAGCTGTATTCATTGTTTTGTTGAGTATTTGGCTACATTTTCATTAAAGAGTTTAGTACCCTGTTCATGTTTTGCTGTTATGTTGTGACAAAGGCTAAGTTCCTATGTCTTAAAGCAGTCCCAAGAAAGAGGAGTTAACGATAAACTAAAAAGGAAGATGGAGAAATACTGCAATCCAAGGCAATAGTTTCAGGGCATACTAAAGATTCAGTGCAAGTTGGAAAAGAAAATTATATTTATCAGAATGACAAAATAGTATATATTTAAAGTACCATAACATTTAAAAAGTTACTTGAAATTCATTTTAGTGATCTGAACATTTCACTTATGCACATCTTTTCTTCATCAAAATATCAATCTCTTTTGGTAATTTCTATAGTTTTACAAATTTTTTTGCTTGCATTTTAATTTTTTAATACAATTAGCTAACTATAGAAAGACTCACCTACAAATCCTTAATTCTAATTGTGCCTCACAATCCATTTTGATTTAATTTTGTAGCACTTGCAAGTAGTATTTACATATTTGTAATCATATTATAGACTTCCCTGGTGGCTCAGACGGTAAAAGCATCTGCTTACAATGTGGGAGACCTGGGTTCAATCCCTGGTTTGGGAAGATCCACTGGAGAAGAAATGACAACCCACTCCAGTATTCTTGCCTGGAAAATCCCATGGACAGAGGAGCCTGGCAGGCTACAGCCCACGGGGTCGCAAAGAGTCAGACATGACTGAGTGACTTCACTTTACTTCAGTCATATTATATATTACATTTTATAATTTACATTTTGGGGTTTCCCTGGTGGTTCAGGGGTAAAGAATCCACCTGCCATTGTAGGAGGCATGAATTCAGTCCCTGAAATGGGAAGATCCCCTGGAGAAGGAATGGCAATCCACTTCAGTAGTATTGCCTGGGAAATCCCATGGACAGAGGAGCCTGGTGTTGCGAAAGAGTCAGATATGGCTTGGCAACTAAACAACAGCAATTTACATTTTTGCTTAGCATTATTGATAATATATTTCTTGATTTCCCAAGTACTATTCATAACTGAAATACTGGATATACTATATTTCAAACTGTTTAATATGGTATTCATGGAGCTTTATAACCTATTTCTAATCACTTTTCTAAACGTGTCTCACTATGTATGCTCCTTGCTTTTAACAGTCATGCTAACATCGCACTGAAATTTTCCACTATTTTTGGTTCTGATTTTCAAAGAAATACAATTTTATGCTAATAACATTATTTCAGTTCTTAAGGTTTGGAATATTTGACACAAATAATAATATATGCACCAAAATATTTTTGAAAGTCTTATCTTAAAATTTTAAAATATCTTAACATAGAATGAGAAAGCATTTAGTCTTTACAGTAGTGGGACTTAGTTCCTTGACAGAATGAATTGTGAAATATAATGAATATAATGAATCAATGGTTGAGAATCTACAGCTCATTAAAAAATGTGTTTTGAATAGTCTTCATTAATTGCATCTAAATTACTCTAGTGACAGGAAAGCTTATCGCCGCAAGTGTTAGCTCTATCGTGAAAAATATATTTATGATCTTATCACTTAATCTCCCATGACTTTAACGGTACAAACAATCTCCTTTCTATATCAAAACATTGAAATGTTTGAACACAGCCAGCATGCTCCTTTTCGAAAATGAAGTATCCATAGATCCTTCACTATTCCACCTGTGGCATACTTTTCAGATTCCTCACAATTCTCCTTGTCACCTTCTGAACATACTCTGCTCTAAGGAATGAGGCAAAGTCCTAAATAGGATTGTGCTCTGCCTTCTGACTCAAACAGAGTTCATGGGGCCAACCCTGCATTCACTGTGCACAGAGCGAGCTTCAAAATGTGTGCTGACAGTAGTCATGGAGACTGGGAGCAAAAAAAGTTCGATCCCTAGCCTCCCAGTGGTCAGCTGTTTTAACTTACACTGACACTTAAATCTCTTCGACTCCCAGTTTTTTTCTGTTTGTTTTTCTAATGGAAATAATTGTCCCTGTAATGCAGCTTTGTTGCGAAATTAAAAGAAATGATATCTGCAAAGTATTCAAAAGGGTTTGGTTATGCATCAGAGCTAAGGAACTATTTTTCAATAAGCAAATTTTTTTATAAGAATCATAATATAATTTTTCTTTCAACACATGTCAGGAGATTTTAACAGATCCAAAAGAAGTCAGAAGTACAGTATATGGTGCCTTCTCTCTTTGGGGCTCTATCAGTCACCGTCATATGCATAATATGAAGCTGATTCTCCCCCTTCCCTTCCATTCCATTGGCTACCTAGGGATCTTTCTAGAGCTCTTAATTTTGGCATTACATTCCTGCTTGCTCACCTGAGTCAGAGATTCTGACTCCTCCCAATCCTTTCCCTCATTGCATGCATTGTTTTGATGATGACTAGAGGGCAAAAGTCTATAAGCCTCACACAATTTGAACATCGGGTGATTTCTTCCTGATTTCCTTTTCATAGTTTCAGTTATAAAAGCTCAGCAGTGGCTTTGGCTGTGCAATCCACACTGCACTCAGGGGACTCCTGGGCAGCCTGGTTTGGGTGCACAGACTGATCATTCTGCAGTTTAAATCTTTCTAATGTCATAGTTTCTGCAGGAGTCAAGAGATAACTCTGGTGACGGTTTATCTTTAATTTACCATTTAACAAACAAAAATTTATTTAAACAAAAGCCATGACTATTGTACTCACCTTTCAGAATCAGAATTGCAGTTGCTGAATTCTGAAGAGAACTTAATAAAGTAAATGTTTTCTATTTCCTTTTATAGTAGTTGTGCACTGAATGTCTGACAATGAAAACCATTGACAACTCCCCTTGTTTAAGGAGCATAGTTATGTTTCCTTGTTATGAAGATGCTGTGAGGATGATGCTGGGTGTCTTTATGTGTGTGTGCTGGGAGGAAAAGAAGGGCTCTCATAGAATATGAAAAATCCCCTAGGACTGTTATTGTTTGACCCTTTGAGGAAAAAGTTCTTTGATTTGTTCTCCAGAAATGATTTGTGGAGCCATGTGTGTCATTAAGGTGACATAAATAGAAGGTCCAGGTGTAGTAAAAGGATCTGAGGACCCGGATGGAAGCCTTGTGCAGAGAGTTGGACCAACAAATCCCTGCTGAATAGAAAGCTGTTGGGAGATGGAACAAGAGTCAGTACCACCAAGGCTCTAATTTTGTCTCTGCAGACTGTTGAGTTGAGGGTATGAGGTGGTGAGGAAAGAGACAAGGAGTACTATGAATAAGTCAGCAGAAACAAAGCACAGTCTATTGTTACTCAAAGTGTAGTCCTCGGGCTGGCTGACAAACTGTTTATTATCGGTCCAGGACCCAATAAGGACAGGAGTTGAAGGGTACTTTTTATACCAATTTGAGAAAGTAAATTTAAGTGTATTGATTCTGGTGGTGGTGTTGCTCAATAACTAAGTCATGTCTGACCCTTTGTGACCCTGTATACTGCAGCACGCCAGGCTTCCCTGTCTTTCACTGTCTCCCAGAGTTTGGTCAAATTCATGTCCACTGAGTCCATGATGCTATGTCACCCTCTCGTCCTTTTGCCTTCAGTCTTTCCCAGCATCAAGGTCTTTTCCAGTGAATCAACTCTTCACATCAGTTGGCCAAAGCACTGAAGCTGCAGCTTCAGCCTCAGTCCTTCCAGTGAACATTCAGGGTTGATTTCCTTTAGGACTGACTGGTTTGATCTCCTTGCAGTCCAAGGGACTCTCAAGAGTTTTCTCCAGCACCACAATTCAAAGCATCAGTTCTTTGGCCCTCACCCTTCTTTATGGCCAAGCTCTCACATCCATACATGACTACTGGAAAAACCATAGCTTTGACCAGACAGACCTTTGTTGGCAAAATAATGTCTCTGTTTTTTAATATGCTATCTAGATTGGTCATAGCTTTTCTTCCAAGGAGCTAGTATCTTTTAATTTCATGGCTGCAGTCACCATCTGGAGTGATTTTGGAGCCCAAGAAAATAAAGTCTCTCATTGTTTCCATTGTTTCCCCATCTATTTGCCATGAAACGACGGGACCAGATGCAATGATCTTAGTTTTCTGAATGTTGAGTTTTAAGGCAGGTTTTTCACTCTCCTCTTTCACTTTCATCAAGAGGCTCTTTAGTTCTTCTTCACTTTCTGCCATATGGATGGTGTCATCTGCATATCTGAGGTTACTGACATTTCTTGCAGCAGTCTTGATTCCAGGTTGTGCTTCATCTAGACTGTCATTTTGCATGACATACTCTGCATATAAGTTAAATAAGCAGGGTGACAATACACAGCTTTGACATACTCCTTTCCTGATTTGGAACCAGTCTGCTGTTCCGTGTCTAATTCTAACCATTGCTTCTTGAACTGCATACAGATTTCCCAGGAGGCAGATAGGGTGGTCTGGTATTCCCATCTCTTGAAGAATTTCCCACAGTTTGTTGTCATCCACAGTCAAAAGCTTTGGCATAGTCGATAAAGCAGAAGTAGATGTTTTTCTGGAATTCTCTTGCTTTTTTGACGATCCAATGGGTGTTGGAAATTTCATCTCTGGTTCCTCTGCCTTTTCTAAATCCAGCTTGAACATCTGCAAGTTCACTATTCACGTACTGTCGGAGCCTGGCTTGGAGAATTTTGAATATTACTTTGCTACTGTGTGAGATGAGTGCAACTGTGCAGTAGTTTGAACATTCTTTGGCATCGCCTTTCTTTGCAATTGGAATGAAATCTTATCTTTTACACTTCTGTGGCCACTGCTGAGTTTTCCAAATTTTCTGGCATATTGAGTGTAGCACTTTCACAGCATCATCTTTTAGGATTTGAAATAGCAACTGGAATTCCATCTACTCCACTAGCTTTGTTCATAGTGATGCTTTTTAAGGTCCACTTAACTTTGTATTCCAGGATGTCTGGCTCTAGGTAAGTGATCACACCATCGTGATTATCTGGGTCATGAAGATCTTTTTTGTATTGTTCTTCTGTGTATTCTTGCTACCTCTTAATATCATCTGCTTCTGTTCGGTCCATACCATTTGTGTCCTTTATTGAGCCCATCTTTGCATGAAATGTTCCCTTGGTATCTCTAATTTTCTTGAAGAGATCTCTAGTCTTCCCCATTCTATTGTTTTCCTTTATTTCTTTGCATTGATCACTGAGGAAAGCTTTCTTATCTCTCCTTGGTATTCTTTGGAACTCTGCATTCAGATGGATATATGTCTTTCCTTTTCTCCTTTGCCTTTTGCATCTCTTCTTTTCTCAGCTATTTGTAAGGCCCCCTTAGACAACCATTTTGCCTTTTTTCATTGTTTTTTCTTGGGGATAGTCTTGATCACTGTCTCTTGTACAATATCATGAACCTCCAACCATAGTTCTTCAGGCACTCTGTCTATCAGATCTAATCCCTTGCATCTATTTGTCACTTCCACTGTAAAATCATAAGGGATTTGTATTAGTTCGTACCTGAATGATCTAGTGGTTTTCCTTATTTTCGTCAATTTAAGTCTGAATTTTGATATAAGGAGTTCATGATCTGAGCCACAGTCAGTTCCTGGTTTTGTTTTTGCTGACTGTATGGAGCTTCTCCATCTTTGGCTGCAAAGAATATAATCAATCTGATTTTGGTATTGACCGTCAGGTGATATCCATATGTGGAGTCTTCTCTTGTGTTGTTGGGAGAGGGTGTTTGCTATGACCAGTGTGTTTTCTTGACAAAAACCCTGTTAGCCTTTTCCCTGGTTCATTTTGTACTCCAAGGCCAAATTTGCCTGTTACTGCAGGTGTTTTTTGACTTCCTACTTTTGCATTCCAGACCCCTATGATGAAAAGGACATCTTTTTAGGTGTTAGTTTAGAAGGTCCTGTAGGTTTATAGAACTATTCAGCTTCAGCATCTTCAGCATTACTGGTTGGGTCATAGACTTGGATTACTTTGATATTGAATGATTTGCCTTGGAAACGAACAGAGTTCATTTAGTTGTTTTTGAGGTTGCACCCAAGTACTGCATTTAGGACTCTTTGTTGACTGTGAGGGGTACTACATTTCTTCTAAGGGATTCTTCCCCATAGTAGTAGATATAATGGTCATCTGAGTTAAATTCGCCCATTCCAGTCCATGTTAGTTCACTGATTCCTAAAATGTTGATGTTCACTCTTGCCATCTCCTCTGTGACCACTTCTGATTTACCTTGGTTCATGGATCTAACATTCCAGGTGCCTATGCAATATTGCTCTTTACAGCATTGGACTTTACTTCCATTACCAGTTACATCCACAGCTGGGAGTTGTTTTTGCTTTGGCTCCGTCTCTTCATTCTTTTTGGAGTTATTTCTCCACTCTTCTCCAGTAGCATATTTAGCACCTACTGACCTGGGGAGTTCATCTTTCAGGGTCCTATCTTTTTACCTTTTCATTCTGTTCATGGGGTTCTCAAGGCAAGAATACTGAAGTGGTTTTCCATTCCCTTCTCCAGTGGACCATGTTTTGTCAGAACTCTCCACCATGACCTGTCCATCTTGGGTTGCCCTACATGGCATGGCTCATAGTTTTGTTGAGTTAGACAAGGTTGTGGTCCATGTGATCAGTTTGATTAGTTTTATGTGACTGTGATTTTCATTCTGTCTGCCCTCTGAGGGATAAAGATAAGAGGCTTATGGAAGCTTCCTGATTGGAGAGACTGACTGTGGGGGAAACTGGGTCCTATTCTGATGGGCAGGGCCATGCTCAATAAATCTATAATCCACTTTTCTGTTGATGGGCAGGGCTGTGTTCCCTCCCTGTTATTTGACCTGAGACCAAACTATGGTGGAGGTAATGAAGATAATGGTGACCTCCTTCAAAAGGTCCCATGCTTGCACTGTCATACTCAATACCCTTGACCCTGCAGCAGGCCACCACAGACTCACATCTCCTGGACATTCATAGGCAAGTCTGGGTCAGTCTCTTGTAGGGTCACTGCTCCTTTCTTCTGGGTCCTGGTGTGCACAAGGTTTTGTTTGTGCCCTCCAAGAGTCTGTTTCCCCAGTCCTGTGTAAGTTCTGGGGGCTTTATGGTGAGGTTAATGGTGACCTCCTCCAAGAGGGCTTATGCCACCCCCAGGTCTGTTGCACCCAGAGCCCCCTGCTCCTGCGGCTGACCCACACCTCCACGGGAGACACTAAAACACTCAAAGGCAGGTCTGACTCAGTCTCTGTGGGTTCTCCTGGTGCACACAATGTTTTGTTTGAGCCCTCCAAGCATCTCTGGTAGGAATGGGGTTTGATTCTAAATGCAATTTTGCCCCTCCTACTATCTTGTTGGGGCTTCTCCTTTGACCCTGGACATGGGGCATTTTGTTTTGGTGGGATCCAACATTCTCCTGTCCATGGTTGTTCAGCAGTGAGTTGTAATTTTGGAATTCTCATAGGAGAAGATAAGCACATGTCCTTCTACTCCACCATCTTGATTTGATCATGAAAAATTGTTCATAATTTGATCACAAAAAATTGTTCATAATATCTATTTTAACTATTTATATATCTATAGAATGTGAGGTTATGCCTCTTTGCTTGTCTTTTTTGGATAGTGAATATTTTTGTCTTTTTCTTTATTAATATTCCTATGGGGTTTTTCAACTTTATTAATATTTTTGAAGAGTGAAATACAGATTTATTCTCTCTATGGGACATATATTCTGTTTCTTTGATTTATAGTCTTTCATTTTTTATACTTTTTCTTATTTATTTGTTGTTCCTTTTGAAGCTTCCTGTAATGGAAGCTTTCCTTTTATTTTCAGCCTTTCCTTTAGGTTGTTTTCCAACCCTTTATATTAAATAAGGACCTCAATTCCCCCCTCCCCTTTTTTGCTAGTAATTTTGAATGATGTCATGGAAACTGTGAAGGCTAGGTTATGGAGAGTCTGGATTGCGTTATGATCCTCTCAAACATAGCCATTGCATGAATGTACCACAATTTTTTTTTTAACCTGTCCTTTTAACGATGGACATTTGAGAAATTTCTAGATTTTGACAATTAAGAATAAAGCTTCTAAAAGATCTCCATACGGGTCTTTGTGTGTTTTCATTTCTCTTGAATAAATACACAAGATTGAAATTTCTGGGCAGTATGGTTGGGGTATGTTTATAAGAATTGAAAATTTTTTAAAAAATGGCAATAACATTTTGCCTTTCTTCAGCGTTGCATTTCAGTTCTCTTTGCTCTGCATCTTTTCCAGCACTTGCTATTGTCAGTACTTAAAAAAAAAAAGTCATTCTACTCATTAAGGAATAATTACACTAGGAAAGGAACAATAAGAAAAGCAAATAGAACAAAAGCAAAATATCAAAAGAAAAAAAATTTTTTTGAGAAAAATCCATAGCACTGCAGAAGACCAACACAGAGGTAGAAGTATGTAAGGGAAATAAGAAGTGTGATTTTAAAAAGAGAGAGAGAAAGAAAGTTTCAAGGTGGCAGTTCTTCGTAAGTGTAAAGTCTGTCCCTTGTGGGTGGGGTTGGCCAGTGCCCTGTGAAGGTTTCCTGGTTGGGAGGACTTGCACCTGTGTTCTGGTCAATGGAGCTGGAGCTCGTCTCACCAGTGGGCAGTGTCATGTCCAGTGGTAGCCTTACGGTGTCTATGGGTTTCATATACCTTTGGGCAGCCTGTCTGCTAGTGTGCATTGAGTTTCTGTTTTGTTGAAGAACCAGCGTGGGGTGTCTGGGCACTTGTGCTTGCTGACACAGCTAGTAGGAATGTAAATTGATGCAGCCTCTATGGAAGACTGTATGGAGATTCCTTTAAAAACTAGAATAAAACTACTATATGACCCAGCAATATCGCTTCTAGGCATATTCCCTGAGGAACCCAAAATTGAAAAAGACACATGTACCCCAGTGTTCATTGAGGCACTATTTACAATAGGTAGGACATAGAAGCAACCCAGATGTTCATTGACAGATGAATGGATAAAGAAGTTGTGGTACATATATACAATTGGCTGTCTATTTTACATATGGTAGTATATATGCTTCCATACTACTTTCTCCATTCATCTCACCCTCTCCTGCCTGTGTCCATAAGTCTGTTTTCTATATCTGTGTCTCTACTGCAACCCACAAATAGGTTCATCAGTACCATATTTCTAGATTCCATATATATGTGTTAATATAGGATATTTGCTTTTCTCTTTCTGACTTACTTCACTCTGTATAATAGGCTGTGAACTCATCTGAGTCAGTTCTAATGAGGTGGATTAAGCTACAGCCAGTATTCTGGCCTAGAGTGTATTCTGGCCTACAGTGTATTAACCTACACTCCAGTATTCTGGCCTAGAGAATTCCATGGAATGTATAGTCCACGGGGTCGCAGAGTTGGACACGACTGAGTGACTTTCATGTCAATAAAATTTTGTCTTTTTTTTCCTTTGAAATTTTATAATGTTGGTTTACATTTCACTCTGAGGTGAAGGTGAAGTCGCTCAGTCATGTCTGACTCTTTGAGACCCTGTGTATTGTAACCTACTAGGCTTCTCCATCCATGGGATTCTCCAGGCAAGAATACTGGAGTGGATTGCCATTGCCTTCTCCAGGGGATCTTCCCGACCCAGGGATCGAACCCGGGTCTCCCATATTGGAGGCAGACGCTTTAACCTCTGAGCCACCAAGATCTCATTAAAATTTTGTTTTATGTGTGAAATAAGTATTGAGGTCTTCTGAGTATTTGCTTATTTAATGAATGTTCACTTATTCTCACACACTTTGTTGAAAAGTTGATACTTTTCCTCCATTAACCTCCATTATCTTTTCTTTTAAGAAGCCAATTAACCAGGTAAAATGTATGAATCTATTTCAGGAACTCTGTTCTATTCCATTTATCTATATGCTTATCCTTATGGTAATACTGCATGTCTTGATTACTGCAGCTTTATTATAAGGCTTGAAATTAGGTAATGTGAAACATGCAAATCTATTTTCCTTTTCCAAATTTTCCTGAACTTCTCCAGGTCCATTTTTTCCTTATGAATTTTATAATGCTTGTGAATTTCTAAAAGGCAAAACTAAACTTTTTATTGCTATTGCATTGAATCTATGATAACTTTAGGGGAGAACTGACATCTTAACATTTGGTGTTATTATAAATGGTGTTAATTTTTAAATTTTATTTTTTATTTTCAGCTGCTTGTTGTCTATGATAGAGGTGATTTTCATATATTGACCTTGTATGCTGTGGCTCTGTTAAGCTAAATTAATTTAGTCACTTTTAAAAATTTGCTTTTTTTTTTAATATATTTCTACCATCACTTGCAAATGAAGGCTGGTGGGTTTTCTGCTCCTGAAAAATTTTAGGTCTTCGGTTCATTTTTATTTTTTATTGTTCTAGCCAGTATCTAAAATACAATGTTTAAAATGGAGGCATGAGGAATGGGAGTGCGTGTCCTAATCTTGTTCCTGATCTTTGGAGCAAAGCATTCAACTTACATTGTACTTAATAGCAAAAGATTGTATGCTGAAAACTATAAAATGCTAATGAAAGAAATCAAAAAAGTTCTCAATGAACAGAGAGAAATACAATACTTATGAATTTGATGACTCAAATTTGATGACTCAACATGACAAAGATTTCATTTCTTCCCAAATTGATCCATAGGTTTAATGCAATCGCTATCAGAATTCCAGCATGATTCTTTATAGTTAGACAATCTGATCTTAAAACTTAAATGAACAGCAAAGGAACAGCCCAATATAATTATTTTTAGAAAGAATGACACAGCCTGAATTTAGACTCACTACTTATCAACAATAATCAAGACAGTATAGTACTAGTGTGGGGATAGGAGGTTGTGAATTCATGGATTAACAAAATACAGTAAAACAACTCAGAATTAGGTCCACACAAGTACAACCAACTGATTTTAAACAAATGTACAAAAGCAATCAATGGAGAAAGGACAACCTTTTCAATAAATGGTGTTGGAATAATTGGACTTTCATGGGCAAAAACAGACAAACTAAGCAAACTTCAACCTAAACCTCACATCTTACACAAAAATACACTCAAAATGGAGCATAGATCAAAATGTAAAGTGTTAGAGTTTTGGAAAAAAGCACAGAAGAACTATTCATGAGTAGTGTTAGGCAAAATGTTCTTAGATAACATGAAATGCACAATGCATATATTAAAAGATTGAGAAATTGGATCTATATCAAAATTCAAAAATCAACAGCATAAGCAAATACCACTACACACCCATTAAATGGTACATTTAAAGAGGACTAATAATACTAAATGTTGGCAATATACTGAAACAATTGGGGCTCTTAACATCACAAATGGGAGTGTAAAATAATACAGTCACTTTGGAAAATGGTTTGAAAAATGTTAAAGATAAACACCCTATCTCCAGCAATCTCACTTTTAAATGTTTACCTAAGACAAACCAGAAAATATATTCACACAGAAATAACTCAAATGTTCATAGCAGTCTCATTTACAATAGCTGCGAACTGGAAACAATTCCCACCAACTGGTGATGGGATTAAAATAAGTGGTACATCTATACAGTGAAATACTACTTGCCAATAAAAAGAAATAAAATGGTAATACTCATCATAATGAATCTTAAAATAATTATACTGAGAGAAGGCATTCACAACTGTATATATAATATGATTTGTATTTTCTAAATTTATAGGAAAAGGAAACTAATCTATATCATCAAAAAGCATATCAGTAGTTGTCTGTGGCCAAAGGCACAGAGAAAAATGGATTCCCCTCATGTTTGGGAATGCATGTAAGAATTAAAGATTTTAAAATTTAAAAAAAATAAAAAATTTAAAAAAAAATAAAAATAAAAAAATAAAAAGATAAGCAAGCAAAAAGCTTAAAAAAATAAATAAATAAAGTAAAAAAAAAAAAAAACAAAGGAGCAGAAGAAATCATTGGAGGTAACTGAAATGAAATACTTGATTGTGACTGTGGCTTCATGGTTTCAAGTTAATCACTGTGAACTTTCTATTTCCCCTATATCCCGACAAAAATGAAATGTCAGCTGTGTGACATGCAACACTGTATAAAAAAATGATTCTTTAATTGTAAGATGAACATGGACTGAGAGGAATATACAAAATATATATTTTTAGGCTTTTCAGAGTGCAATGATTCTGGTAGCTTGAAATAATGCTTACAGGGACTCTGAAACTGTATCTGGCAGCATTATAAATATATGATCCCAGTTATGATCAGGAGGCTTACCAGGTAGGATGGGTCTTCTGCCAGTGATGCCTCTTTGGAATCACAGTGAAGAACTGTGAAGATTATGCTCACCAAAGAGAAATGGATGCCTGGTACACACACTGGTTTGGCAAATTTTTCACTTTTGAAGTTCCATGTGGTTCTTTTGCATATTACCGGGTCATCATTTTTGGTTTTATGTGATTATATATGTTTTCAAATTATGTTTTATCTTTTTAAATAAAATAATACTATAGTCTTGTCTACTGATTCCCATATCTTAAATCTTAATGATTCTGTTTCTGTTGTCTCCACTGGCTCCCACTGTACATTTAGTATTTAGTTACTTCCTTGGTGCTGTTCATTATTTTTCAATGTGTACTTGTTATCATATTTATTGTTCAGTAGGAATAACAGGCTTGAGTTGTTTGTTTATTCAGTTCACCGAGAGGCACCACCTATCCTTGACCATCTTATATTCAAGTTCAAGGCTTGAGACTCTCTATCTCCAGGGATCGGAGAGATCTGTACAGGACTTGGTCACTGTATGTTTCTCTTATCCTGAGGATATGTGTAAAATTTATCCATCAGAATTCTTATCTGGTTGTGTCTTAGGCCTTGAAGTATGTTCCTCCCCTCCCAAGACACCACTAAATGCAAACCTGTGTTGGTAAGACTTCCTTCTGGCCTGTCAGATTCTCTCATTGCTGAAGAATATGTGAGTGTTAGGTTTACTTCTCTGGGTTCTCACAGTTCCTGAGGAAGCAATTCCTTATTATCTGTAACCTCTACTTAAGAGATCTTAAACATCTTATCATTTGTTTTAGTTGTGCTCACTATATGATTGGTTCAAATTACTAAACCTGCCATAATTGGAGGAGAAATCTCAAAGGTAAAGGTAAATTATATGCATGTGAATGGAAGATTAGATTTGCACAAATGTACACGGGTAACACCATATACAACAGGGGATATCCTCACCTCCTCCATCCTTGCTCATGTGTTATCTTCCCAATGAGGCCTGCACTGACACTTCCTGCCCTGGCATGTTAAGCTTCATTGCTCTTTTTTTTTCTTTCTTCATGACACTATGCCCTTCAAATTGTCTGAATCACTAACTTGTTGATTTTATTATCATTTCTCTGCTATCAGATAAATTCTATGAGGGCAGATACATTGGATGCTTGTCATTTACATTTCTAATGGCTTATGATGTTCTCTGTAATACAATAACTCAATATAATTTTTGATTGAAATAACTGCAAGTTGGTGTCACAGTTTCACTGGGAAGGAGACAGCAGTGCAGTGGGGAAAGCTGAACGTGCATCTCACTCATCTACAAGTAGGCGGTGGGAGTCAGCACTCCATTTTTGCCAGAGCTGTGTCAGGAGTGCTCAGCAGAAAACTGAAGAAACACATACACAGCCACCTGGTGTTATAGCAACAACACAACAGGAGACTTCCTCCAAAAAAATCAGGAATATGATCTAGAATACAATCATATTCCAAATATTTATAACATAATCAAAGTTCACTCATCATACCAAGAGCCAGAAAAGTAAAAACTTCAGTGAGATTAAACATAATATGCTCACATCAAGACACAAAGAATCTAGAAATCATCTGTCAAGGATTTAAAACAGTCTTCAAATAAATGTTTCAACAAGCAACCATTAACTTCCTTGATACAAATTTTGAAAAAAGAAAATTTCAGCAAAGAAACAAAAGTCAAAAAATAATAATGTGAAGATGACATAACTGAAAATGCAAACACTGAAGTTAAAAAATAAAACTTGCTGGATGATCTCAATAATCTAGTAGAGATGACAGATGATAGAATCAATAAACTTTAACAAAGATAAATATAAATAACTGATCTAAACAAAAGGAAAATAGATTGGAAAAAAAGTTCAGATCTACACGGATTTGTGGGAAAATAACAAGCTAACATGCATATTTTGGGAGTTCTAGAGGAAACGAGAAAGAGATACTGAGTAAATACCTAAAGAAATGAAGTCTGAAAACTTTCCAAATTTGATGAAAGATATAGAGCTACAGGTATAGGAAGCTGAGCAAACTCAAACAGGATAAACCCAGAGAAGTCCATACCACAACACAAATAAGTAAAGTTCTGAAAATTAAAAGAAAGAAAAATCTTAAAAGCACTGATGGAGGAAGTATCATTATTTATTATTTTAAAAAGCCATAATATTTTTCAAGTACTGAAGCCAAAGAATAGTCAAATGTAAATTCTACATCTGGCAGAAACAGCCTTCAGAAATGAAGGTGAAATAAAGACACTTCAGGAAGGAAAACTAAAAGAAATTTCCCCCAACAAATCCACCTTCAAATGATGGCAAAAGCAAGTTCCCTAAATAGAAAGCAAATAATAAAAAGACATGTAACTCTAGCAATTAAAAATAAGTAAAATGAAAATTAAAAGGGAGCATATCAAAACATGTGAGATTAAGTTAAAGTAGTGCTGAGGGGGAAATTTACAGCACTGAATGCTTACATGACTAAAGAAGAAAGTTCTTAGAATACATGTAGGATTTTTGAAAGAAAAGAAAAAAAGTAGAAGATGGGTCTACTTGATATTAAGACTTATTATACAGTTGAAGTCATCAGAATGCTGTGGTACTGGTGGAAGAAAAGATACGTTGATCAAATGAAGCTAAACAAAAAATCTAGAAAAAGACCTACATAAGTATGCCAAACATTTTTTTTTAAGGTACAGAAGCAGTCCAATGAAAGAAGGAAATCTTTTCAACAATGGTTCTGGAATAACTGGACAACCATAGATGGGGGAGCCATCTCAAGCCTAAATGCCACACCTTACACAAGCATTTACTCAAAGTAGATATTGGACTTCAATGTATAATGTAGAACTATAAACTGAAAATCTTTCTTAAAAAGGAGAAAATGTTCAAAATATGGGACTTTCAAAATTTTCTGGGAATTGACACTAAAACTACAATCCATAAACAGAAAGATTTGTCCAACTATTATTTTGAAAATACTGTGTTCCAAACATGCTTTGAATAATTTACTACATATATATATATATACACACACATACAGAAACACATACATATGTAGATGCACACATACATGTATTTTAAAACATTTTTAAAATGTGTGGAATTAAAAAAAAAAGGTGATACAAATGAATTTATTTACAAGGCAGAAGCAGACTCACAGACTTGGAGAACAAACTTGTGGTTGCCAGAGGGGGAAGGTGGGGGGTAGGGATGGATTGGGAATTTGGGATTGACATGTACATAGTGCTATATTTGGAATAGATAACCAACAAGGACCTACTGTAAAATAAATAAAATGATAAATTAAAATAAAAAATTTTAAAAATATTTTAAAACAGTATCCCCTTTATGTTAGAAAAATAGTGGTGCCAGGGCATATAAGTTAATTCTATAATATGTTAAATGCTTTGTACACAAAGAGATTATTTTGTTGGAAGCACTCTGATTTTGAAACCAGGCAGGACCCTGTGGGGCTCCCAGGCACAGAAACCTTTCTGTGTCTCCTGTTTCTTATTTGTTGGGAATAGGCTTCAGCCTCCATGACCTTCCCTGAGTTCCAAATGGCAGGTTCAAACAGTTGCTAATCAGGAAAAGGAAGCGACACAAAAGCAAGGGAGGAGAAATTGAGAAACAAAAGTGCCGCCTTGGGAGAATCCTGGTACCAGCTCAAGGGATACACATACAATATTTTTGAGCTCTTCTGCAGAACTAAAATCTCCAACAGATGGAAAATATTAACTACTTGATGACATATTATTTATTCCAGAAAGAAGGTCACAGTTTGATAACCTTGAGAACCACAGAAGCTCAATGGGAGAACAAACGAGGCCAGATTAAAGGAATGCAAGCCCTGCACACATTTTAATTCCTATCAGCAACCCCACCCTTGAAACAGTGCCATAAAACTCCTTATAAAATCCCCCTTGGTGGGGACACACAGTTTTGAGGCCATGAATCCACCATGTCCCCTTTTGCCTGGCAAAGTAATAAAGCAATTCTTTTCTTCTTCACCTAAAACTCTTCTCCAAGATTTGATTTGGTACCAGTGCACAGTAATTGAGTTTTGGCATCAATTTTCCCATTTTTATTTTCCATCAGTCTGTAATTTTTAAATGTTCAGGGTTCTTTTATTTACCATCTGAAGGATGAACCTATTTGCACTATCCACTATCTTTCTTAAGGCAATCTGCATTTCTTTGTTTCTTAGACTGTAAACAATGGGATTAAGCAGAGGTGTCAGCACTGTATATGTCAGAGCCATCAGCATATCTTCACGGAATGAATCACTGCTCTTGGGCCTCAAATAGACAAAGCCAGCAAATCCATAGTGTATGCACACCACAGTGAGGTGGGAGGAGCAAGTTGAGAAGGCCTTATACCTCCCCTTGGCAGAAGGCATCTTCATAACTATGGACCCAATGAAGACATAGGAAATCATAATTAAAATAAAGCTGCCCACCAATACAAAGGCAGAGAGCACAAAAATAGCCATTTCATAAGACAGAGTATAGTCACAAGCAAGGCAGACCCCAGGCGAGATGTCGCAAAAGAAGTGCTGGATGGTGTTGGAGTCACAAAAAGATAAGTTGAATACAATGGTGATGATGCACATAGAAACCAGGAACCCAACCAACCAAGCAGCCATCATTAACTGAAAGCAGATCTTACGGGTCATGAGGCTGGAGCAGTGCAGTGGGTTGTGAATAGCAGTGTAACGGTCATAGGACATGGCGGCCATGATGAAGCAGTTATTGCCTGACAAGCCAAAGAAGAAAAACATCTGTGTGGCACACTCAAAAATAGAAATGGACTTACTGTCTGATAGCAAGTCCACCAACATGCGGGGGATGATCACCATAGTGGTACAGGTTTCTGAAAAGGAGAGGCCGCAGAGGAAAAAGTACATGGGGATGTGAAGGCTGTGATTGAGCTTGACGGCCACCATTATGGACACATTTGCAGCTAGGATGGTCACATGGGAGAAGAAAACCATCACAAAGAGGAGGTCTTGCAGGTCCGGGAAACCGGAAAATCCCCACAGAAAGAATGTGCTCACTGTGGTATGATTGTCCATTCTCCTGGTGCACATAGCAACTCTCTTTCAAAGGTGGAGGGTTATTGAAATGAAGACTCTGAGATGAGTATGAACTATCCTTATGGACTGATGTCACCTAGACTGTAATCAAGGGAACCTGAACTTCAAGGCACCTCTTCATGAGAGAGCCTGAGACAGTGATTCTAAAGGCAGTTGACTGAAGTCAAGTTCAGAAAGTAGAGTAGTGAGAATGATTCTAGTATGGGATTCTGTATTAATGACATAGAGTGAGCCCAAATATCTTCTTGGATTATACTCACAAAGCCATTCTCATCTCTCTTTTCCAAACTGTATCTGCATGTAAGAGGAAAATATGAATAAAATTTCTTTGTCCTCATCCACAGGATTTATTGATTGTATTCAATGCTTCTTGAGATATAATGTTAACCTGGTACACACAGGTGCTTCATAAACTATTGGCTGAATGAATAAAATAATCCAATCATTAAAATCACTTAAATATTAAACTTTTAAAGAATTAGGGAAATGAGTG
Source organism: Capra hircus (assembly GCF_001704415.2). Classification (NCBI taxonomy): domain Eukaryota; kingdom Metazoa; phylum Chordata; class Mammalia; order Artiodactyla; family Bovidae; genus Capra; species Capra hircus. The sequence continues at coordinate 37,553,819 of NC_030822.1, forward strand.
AAATTATCCAAAAAACCTCTGACTTCCCCTTCAAAGAATCTTTTCATCAGTGCACTAAAAGTGACAATGTGACAATGATCTGACCACATAAATGAATTTAGCATGTTGCAATTTCTGCAGAGTTTTTAACCACACTAATATTTGGAGCTTGAGATATATAAATACTATTAGTTTTTAAGACACAATAATTTTCAGATTTCTTAATTTCTCAATGAAGTTCTTTTCCAGATGCCCAACATAATATTAATGGACCAGCTTGGAGTCAAAATGATTTTGAAGGCACTGTCTCATTTAGAGTGGCATATTCTGGTAATAATGTTCTAATCAAATTTTGACTCTTTTAGCAAAACCTCCAGGACATTTTCTAGCAGATGTACTTGTTATGTGGTCTGCTTGGAAGTGCAGACCTGAATGGAATAAACTCAAATTCTTCAGATCAATTGGAAAATCATATTTCTATTTCAATTTTTCATTAAATATTTGATCTCATAAGAGGTAAGGGGAGAAATGTGACATGAAAACTCTCCATAGGATTTTGATTTTTAACTGCAGTCATTGTTAAAGGGAATGGGGAAGAAAAATAGTAACAAATCAGTGGTGGAAAAAGAAGGGTACAAGAGAAATAGAGAAACACTAGCTAGAAATTATTCTGTAGGACTAACACATATTTTGTCATTTGAAGAGTTACCATTTTATTTTTGCACTGTAGTTATGGGGATAGAATACAAGAGGATACAGGCTAGGTGACCAGCACCCACATATTACCCATAATGTGTCAGACATTAGACAGAGAGAAAGCTACTTCATGCGGTCCTCACAAATCTCTGTGTTTGGAATTTTTCATTCTGATTTTATAAAAGATCAAGTGAATTATAGAGCGGTTAAGTGATTATGGAAGTCATGCATTTGTTCAACACATATTGACTAAATGAATACAATGGGCTAGACAATGTTATGCATGAGAAACACAAAATGTAACCAGACACATAGGATCTCTGTGATGTGAGAGTGAATGGCTACCTTGGTTTGTGGAGTCTGGGACACCCTCTCTGAGGAGGTAACATGCTTAAATGGAGAACAGAATGGCAATAAGCAACCAGCAGGCAAAGATTAGGGGAGAGAGCATTAACCGCATGGTTCACAACCGATTCAAGGACTCTAAGGTGGGAAACTCATCTACCCAAGCAATCTTCCTACACCCAAATGGCTTGTCTTTGTGACCACTCCACTCTCCTCTGAAGGTTTTTTTCTGTTTACCTCTAAAGGAAAAATTTTCAATTCTTATTGCTTTAGCTATCACTTACCTTGTATGACTCTCCAATTCTGACTTCTATCATACAGAAAGCTCCAATTTCCTTTGGCACATTTCCAGGCCAAAATGTCCTCAAAGTATTGAATGTAAGATTTTCAGACCAGAATTGGCTACATTTCCCATACATGTAAGAGTTCCCTCCCGTACTTCCTATTTGAGTTAGTTACCGACATCAGAGAGCTACCATAAGATTCCATTTTTTACTCCTCCATTTTCATAAGTCCAGATGACTTGTTTGCCAACATCTTTATCATCTTTTTAAAAAAATAACCCCGGCTCTTTTCCTGGACCTATCCCACAAGAGTGTATATGGTGCTCCCTTAGTTGGCTATTTGTCACAAGTTCCCTGTGTTTTCATTTTATTTACCACATTGTGACTTGTTAGATTTCCAAATACAGACTATATCATTGCTGCTGCTGCTGCTAAGTTGCTTCAGTCGTGTCTGACTCTGTGTGACCCCGTAGACAGCAGCCTAGGCTCCTCCATCCTTGGGATTCTCCAGGCAAGAGTACTGGAGTGGGTTGCTATGAATATATCACTAATAGTGTCAAAAGCAGTGAATAGATGCATATTCCTTATAGTGAAGTGAAGTCACTCAGTCCGACTCTTTACGACCCCATGGACTGTAGCCTTCCAGGCTCCTCTGTCCATGGGATTTTCCAGGCAATAGTGCTGGAGCGGATTGCCATTTCCTTCTCCAGGGGATCTTCCCAACCCAGGGATTGAACCTGGGTCTCCCGCATTGTAGACAGACACTTTACCATCTGAGCCACCAGGGAAGTCCCTTATAGAAGGAAATCGAAATACCCCAACATGCTATTTGATGCTCATCACAAATGGATCCCTAGGCACTGCTCCTGGCCCAGTTTCTGCCACATCCATCTGCCTACCCTACACTCAAACCAGACCATGGTGCCCTCTATTTCCCAAACACATTATGATCCATATTGCTGCTGCACCTTTGCACATGGTGTTCCCTCTGCCTCAGTTTCCCCTCCCCTATTTTACTTCTATTAGACTTTTACTAAGTTTTCAGGCCCTAACTTGAATTATTTGATTCCTCACCTTCTCTTTTTATCCACATTTTCTAGATTCCAGGATCCTAACTAAAAAATGTCTTCTTTCTATTCCATCACTCATGTGTTTCTTTTTTTTTTTTTGCCAGTCTCTACTTTTTCCATCTTCTAGCTCTATCATTCAGCACCTACCACATTTTCTCTATCAAATATGTGATTATGCTATACATCTCCTCATTTTCAACATGTTTCATATATCCTTTTCTTACAAACAAGATAATTCTAATAACTTCTAAACTTCATTGCATACTTCAGTTATTGCTGTTGTTCAATTGCTAAGTCATGTCTGCCTCTTTGTGACCCAATGGACTGCAGCACACCAGGCTCCTCTGGCTTCCACTATCTCCCAGAGTTTCTTTAAATTTCTGTCCATTGAGTTGGTGATGCTATCTCATACATCCTCTTTGCTATCCTAAGAGATAAATGCTATTAATATGACCGTATTTCTGGTGAAGAAAGGATAGCTTAGAGAGTTAGTTTGCCAAAGGCAATACAGCTGGTAAGTGTACATGTATAACATTTACACAGCAAGGCAGTGACTATCTGGAGGCCCATTTACGTGGCTGCTTGATTATAAGGCCTCCCTTCATTGCAAGTGCCCTAGCATGGCATTCAAGGTCTTAACCTGTCCAGCCACATCTCCTATTGCCCTAGATGGGGAACATTCCCGTTTCCCAAATATCACATGTCCTTCAAGGCTTCTGATTTTCACACATTACTTTCTCTAAGCTGCAATATCCTTCCTGAAATTTCCTGCCTGATAGAGGGCTAACACTCTTGAAAATACAGTTCCAATGGCACTTTCCCACAGAAAGCCTACCTAAAACTCCTGGCTGTGTTAGTCATTTCTACTAGATTCACATGTCATTTTATTAAGATGAAATTTTGTTTTCTTTAATTTCCTCCTTCCTCCTACACTAAGACAGGCAGAGACCAGTTTAAAATCTAGTGAATGTAGGTTTTTGAGTAATTTCAGTGACTATTGGAAAAATTGAAATTTCATCTGCTCCAGAAAGCCATTCATCATTATCATATTGCTCATTTACTAATTCCTCTACAATCCATTTTAAATGTATAAATAAAATGTATTTTGTGTGCACACATACTAAAGTTATTGGCTGCTCCCAGAAAAGTTTTAAGAATCTTGTCACCTAGCAATGTGAATGCATGTATGGAAGTTTTCTACATGCTCTCTTAATTGAAATAAAGATGGTGAAAAAAACCAACAAACTTCTGAAAATGCCAAGAGTGGTTGCTTACAGTCTAAGAGAATGAGACTAGTATTTTCTCATGTCAGGTACTACCCCAGTTGCTGTAGAATCAAATCACACTTGAACTACAACAGTGGTCATCTACTAAGGGGTATATTGAACTCTCCAGGGTAGCTTTGTCAAAATTGTACATCTCTGCCCACATCTACCACAAGGTCCTAGCAGGGCTCTTCAAGAAGAGAAATCTCTGGCATATGAGTGTATATATCCTCTGTGTAGTCTTTCTCGCTAGTTATTGTTGAGAACTTTTGACTTGTATGATTCTTTTCAAATTCTTGGCTTTTTCCCATACAATTCTAGTTCAGTAATGATAGAAGATTATGTCAATATGATACTATGTTCATTTTTCCCAATTGCCCTGGCAGGAACTGGAGAGAAGAAAATCTGTAACATGTTTTCATCCCTTCTGTTTGTTTTTCCCAAGCATTACTCTCTTTATTAATCTGGATTTTGCTTTGAATTCAGCATCCTATTCAAAACTATGAAGTTCTTCAAAGCTTCCCCAGTACTGTTTCCTGGGTTCCAACCCTCCAGGCATAGGGAACTTTCAACATTCTTACTTCCTAGATTGTCTATACCCATATTTTAATATTTTTCAACAGGCTATTAGTATCTACCAGTACTTGATTATTAGAAGATACAGAATAATCACTGTAAAGAGAAAAAAATCCTATAATGTCCATGTTCTGCAGAAGGAAAAACACCTTCTAGTCTCTTAAATTCATGAAGAAGTAAGCTAGAGGAAGAACTTACAGTCTCATATCTCAGATGTGGCTTTCTGCAATACTTCTTGTGATTTCAAATATTTCATATTTCAGGGATAATTTTAAAGCAATTTTTCCTTTTGAATGCCTGTGATAAGTCCCTCTGAAATTAGTCTGCTTAACACAAAAGGTAGTATCTTCTCCATTCCTTAAGGATGGAGCTCAGTACCATAAAGATTTTAATGAGAGTCCTCTGGCCACAGGAGACCATTATCTTAGACTACTGTTTTAGATACCAGGAGTCTTGTGCTCTGTGACCCCAATGTGATGTCCTCCAAAAATGTTTTAAAATCCTGTTCTACATAAGTGTAATGATGTTTATACTTACAATTCTGAAGAACAAAGTGATAGAAATGTTACTAAAAATAAACCTAGGGATTTAGATGATCCCCTCAGGCATATTTTACTTACTGCACAATATCATTTCTTTTAAAATTCTGAAAATTTGCCAAGTCCCTAAAAACTCCACTACCCTATACACAGGTCAACTGGAATGGCATGCCATGAGAAGTTATTACCTGGAGACTCATTCAAAAGAAGATTAGTAAAAAGAAGATTTTTTTCTGGATCACATTAAACTGCAGAAAATGCTTAAAGAGACAGGAACACCAAACCACCTTACTTACCTCCTGAGAAACTAGTATGCAAGTAAAGAAGCAATAGTTAGAACTGGACCTGGAAAAACAGACTCATTCAAAATTGGGAAAGGAGTACGTAAAGTCTGTATACTGTCACCCTGCTAATTTAACTTATATGCAGAGTACATCGAGTGAAATGCCGGGCTGGATGAAGCACAAGCTGGAATCAAGATTGCTGGAGAAATATCAATAACCTCAGATATGCAGATGACACCACCCTTAAGGCAGAAAATGAAGAACTAAAGAGCCTTTTGATGAAAGTGAAAGAGGAGAGAAAAAAACTGGTTTGAAACTCAACATTCAAAAAACAAAGGTCATGGCATCTGGTTCCATCACTTCATGGCAAATAGATGAGGAAAAAAATGGAAACAGTGACAGACTATTTTCTTGGGCTCCAAAACCACTGCAAATGGTGATTGCAGCCATGAAATTAAGACACTTGCTCCTTGGAATAAAAGCTGTGACAAACCTAGACAGTGTATTAAAAAGCAGAGACATCACTTTGCTGACAAATGTCTGTATAGTCAAAACTGTTTCTACAGTTGTCATGTACGATGAGAGCTGGACCATATAGAAGGCTCAGTGCCGAAGAAGCGATGCTTTTGAATTGTGCTGGCGAAGACTCTAGAGAGTCCCCTGGACTGCAAGGAGATCAAACCAATCAATCCTAAAGGAAATCAACCCTGAATATTCATTAGAAGGACTGATGCTGAAGCTGAAGCTCCAATACTTTGGCCACCTGATGTGAAGACCAGACGATGGAAAAGACCCTGATGCTGAGAAACATTGAGGGCAGGAAGAGAAGGGGGCAACAGAGGATGAGATGGTTGGATGGCATCACCGACTCAATGGATATGAGTTTGAGCAAACTCTGAGAGATAGTGAGAAACAGGGAAGCCTGATGTGCTGTAGTCCACAAAGTCACAAAGAGTCAGACATGATTTAGAGACTGAACAACAATAAAATATAAGATTAACACACAGCATAAACACTATGACTTCTCCCTTAGAGGCAACTATTCTATAGAAGACCTGGCTGTGAAGGAAAATTCCATTTCATATAAATCCCCAGTTACTGTACTGCTGCTTCTAAGTCCCTTCAGTCGTGTCCGACTCTGTGTGACCCCATAGACGGCAGCCCACCAGGCTGCCCCATCCCTGGGATTCTCCAGGCAAGAACACTGCAGTGGGTTGCCATTTCCTTCTCCAGTGCATGAAAGTGAAAATGAAAGTGAAGTCACTCAGTCGTGTCCTACTCTTCGCGACCTCATGGACTGCAGCCTACCAGGCTCCTCCATCCCTGGGATTCTCCAGGCAAGAGTGCTGGAGTGGGTTGCCATTGCCTTCTCCTAGTTACTGTACTGGCATTTATAAAATCTACAAATGGCTCCTAATTGCCTCTCCCATCAGCTTGGCCTTTAAGGTCTTCATCATCTGTACTACCATCTACCTAATGTGCTACTAAGTCTAATCCAACACTTGATACAAACCAGTGAACATGCTATCTTCTGCTTCATATTTGCTCTTTCCTCATTTTATACTGTTCTGTCAAAAAAAAAAAAAAAAAAGCTTCTGATTTGACTCATCCAAACTCTTTCCCACTCTTTTTAAGCTTCAGCATAAATGCTACCTTATTTTTAAGAAGCCCCTTGCTTTAATGATGCATAAAAACAAAGAGAGAAATTGCAGTCATTAAGTATGAGTTCTATGAGGAGAGACACTTTGGATCACCTCCACTGGACACAGAACCTCAATGCCAGCAGATGTAGTATTGCAATCCAGATAGCTCTACACTGCAATAAACTGGGATTTTCTGAAGCTAGGCAGAGAGTTTTGTGCCTTTCCCCAATCTCCCTTACCAGGCCAGTGAACATTTCAACTTCTTTGAGACTCAGCTGCTAATATATTCTTTTGAGATTTACTGGTGGCTGAAAAGAATATAATTGATTCGAAATATCTGAAAGAGCATGCCCTCATTCCCATGGTGCTCCATGGCCAACAACTTAATGATATAGTATTCAAAAGCAACAATGACAAAAACACCCTGTTGTCACATGGTAGGACAACTCTGCTGTATCATTCATGGTTCAGTGCTCCTATGGTTTCAAACTGAAGCTGCACTTCAGTAGAACCCACATCTTTATCCAGCTTCTCCCCACACCTGTCCTGCCTCTCCCTCTCCTTACAGTTTTCCTCTGAGCTCATTCCTCAGTAAATCACTCACATATGAATTACAGTTTAAGGTCCTGTTTTAGAGACACTGTCTTCATTAAAAAAAAAAAAATACTTTCACTAATCTGTTTAGTTCGCACACATAGAATCAGCTTGTTTACTTATACAAACAGTCCTTCTAGAATTTTGACCCATATTCATTGAATGCATGCATCAAGTTTTGGAAAACTGTCACCTTATTGTTTTTTACTTACTTTATTATTTACTTACTTATTTTATTGTGTCTTCCAATCATGAACATGGTATATCTCACTCCATTATTTATATCTTCTTTCTCTCAGCTGTTCTATAACTTTTAGTGAAGACATGTTGTATAGCTTACCATAAATTTATTCCTAAATACTATGGTTTTTAACATGTTTTATGAAATACATTTTTATTTTAATCTTTCCATTGTTTGTTGGAGTATATAAAAATAAAATGTATTTTATATATTAAGAATGCTATCCTCTGATCTTACTAAATGAGTTATAGTACAGGTTTTATAGATTTCTTAGAATGTTCTGCATGAACACATCTACAAACAGAGGCAGTTTCGCTTATTCCTGTTTCAATTATATACTTTAAACATTTTTTGTTGTCTTTTATAAATAGCTGGGACTGCCAGTATAATGTTGAATAATAGTAGTGATGGTGAACCTCCTTATTTTTTTTCCCAAGTGTAGGTGAAAGTCATTTAATCTTTTACCATTAAGAATAACGTTAGCTGAAAGATTTTCACAGATGCTCATTATCAGCATTATTGTTGGTGCTGATATTCCTCTCTTCTCCTTTCCTGCTTTCTTTTGGGCTGTTTGAATTATAAAAATCTCACTTAAATCTTTCCATTGGCATTTTGGCATACTTCTTGCATTATGCTGCTTAGGAGTTATTCTCAGGATAAGAATATATGTTGCCAAATTCAGTTGTCAAATATATGTAAACCAAATTCAGTTTACTTAGGACCTGAGTCTCTTGCATTGCAGGCAGATTCTTTACCTTCTGAGCCACCAGGGATGCCCCAATAATGTAGTAATTCACACAAAATATGGAGATCCTGCAATCCTATATGCTGATTTTCCTCCTTCCACGTTTATGCTATACTTGTCAGACATATGTCTTATGTTTCTATTCATAAAGACCCCACTTGACAATATTACTTTTTTTTGTTTTGGTAAGTTTTATGTATTTTAAAGGAATTAAAAAGCAAGAGAGTTCCAGAAAAACATCTATTTCTGCTTTATTGACTATGCCAAAGCCTCACAATCAACTGTGGAAAATTCTGAGAGAGATGGGAATACCAGAGCACCTGACCTGCCTCTTGAGAAATTTGTATGCAGGTCAGGAAGCAACAGTTAGAACTGGACATGGAACAACAGACTGGTTCCAAATAGGAAAAGGAGTACGTTAAGGCTGTATACTGTCACCCTGCTTATTTAACTTCTATGCAGAGTACATCATGAGAAACGCTGGACTGGAAGAAACACAAGCTGGAATCAAGACTGCTGGGAGAAATATCAATAACCTCAGATATGCAGATGACACCACCCTTATGGCAGAAAGTGAAGAGGAACTAAAAAACCTCTTGATGAAAGTGAAAGAGGAGAGTGAAAAAGTTGGCTTAAAACTCAACATTCAGAAAACGAAGATCATGGCATCCAGTCCCATCACTTCATGGGAAGTAGATGGGGAAACAGTGGAAACAGTGTCAGACTTTATATCTTTGGGCTCCAAAATCACTGCAGATGGTGACTGCAGCCATGAAATTAAAAGACGCTTACTCCTTGGAAGAAAAGTTATGACCAACCTAGATGGCATATTCAAAAGCAGAGACATTACTTTGCCAACTAAGGTCTGTCTAGTCAAGGCTAAGGTTTTTCCAGTGGTCATGTATGGATGTGAGAGTCGGACTGTGAAGAAGGCTGAGAGCCGAAGAATTGATGCTTTTGAACTGTGGTGTTGGAGAAGACTCTTGAGAGTCCCTTGGACTGCAAGGAGATCCAACCAGTCCATTCTGAAGGAGATCAGCCCTGGGATTTCTTTGGAAGGAATGATGCTAAAGCTGAAACTCCAGTACTCTGGCCACCTCATGAGAAGAGTTGACTCATTGGAAAAGACTTTGATGCTGGGAGGGATTGGGGGCAGGAGGAGAAGGGGATGACAGAGGATGAAATGGCTGGATGGCATCACTGACTCAATGAACGCGAGTCTAAGTGAACTCTGAGAGTTGGTGATGGACAGGGAGCCCTGGCGTGCTGCGATTCATGGGGTCGCAAAGAGTCGGACACGACTGAGCGACTCAACTGAACTGAGAGGACTTTTTTAAAAATTAATTAATTTAATTAATTTTTTACTTTACAATATTGTATTGGTTTTGCCATACATCGACATGAATCTGCCACGGGTGTACATTTGTTCCCCATCCTGAACCCCCCTCCCACCTCCCTCCCAGTACCATCCCTCTGGGTCATCCCAGTACACCAGCCCCAAGCATCCTGTATCCTGTATGGAACCTGGACTGGCGATTTGTTTCTTATATGATATTATACAGGTTTCAATGCCATTCTCCCAAATCATCCCACCCTCTCCCTCTCCCACAGAGTCCAAAAGACTGTTCAATACATCTGTGTCTCTTTTGCTCTCTCACATACAGGGTTATCGTTACTGTCTTTCTAGATGGTTATCGTTACCGTCTTTTTAGCATTTTTACTTTTGATATGATAATTAATACACATGTTCAATTTTTTTGTTATTTAAAATTCAATTTTCCATCATATTCTATAACATATTATCCCAAAGTAGTTAACAGCATGTCTTATAAATATCAGGATTCATGTCAATGTACGACAAAACCAATACAGTATTGTAAAGTAAAATAAAGTAAAAATAAAAATTAAAAAAAAAAAAAGAACATAAAAAAATCAATATAGATTACTTATTAAAAACATATATTGAATGGATAAATCTAAAATTATCTTTTTATACCTGAAATTTAGTACTATTTTTTAATTGTAAATATCAAAGAAAATCTGGAACCAGTATTTATCTCTAAGACAATTTATTGTAAATTTACTTTCTAGTAAATTATTAAATGAAGGTTATAGAAGTATATATAAATATCTCAATAGAAGCAAAAGAATAAACCAACCACTTGAGAATTGAAAGACTTTTGAAATATTAGTTGCTTTGGTGTGTGAATTCAACTGTTCAGTATTCACTATGGAACATAATGACATTTCAACGTTGCTTTTGAATTCACATTTGAATCTCTAGATTCCTCAGAGATTTACCCCCAAAGGCAAACAAAAATTAAAGACAGCTTTATAATCACAATCACCATGATTTGTTACAGAAAGATGAATTCTTATTCCAGGAGGTAAGATTTTAGCTTTTGTTAATGAATCTGTTGTACTGATTTTCATTTACTATTTGAGAATGTTCTACTCCCTAAAGTTGTCTCTGAATTCACAAGTTAGAGTTGGGGAACAGGGCAGTTTTAATCAAGAAACTAGTAGGTAATGTTAGCTGCGGAGCTCTTTCCGCCATCAATTTCATGTGTAGTCAGTTTCAAGCATAGTCCATAACAAGGATCCTTTGTTCCTGATCCATAACAAGGAAACTCATATGGCCTTTCAACACTCTCCAAACTCGGCACTCCAACATAATGCTAATAAATTTATTCTAGAGATGTTTGGGCATTTACTGGTGTTTAAAGATTTCAATTGAAGATTAAAAAATTGAAAGATATTTTATCTATTTTTGTAAAGAGAGTTATTTTGCTTATGAATCTGTTGCTTTAGCTTCAAGAGAATAACACATCACGTAAAGCTCAGGACTTAAGTCAGCAGTTTCAGAAATGAGGACCACTAACTAGGTAATCATTCTTAAGATTTTGAACCACACTTTATTCAGTTATAGATTATGTTGAAAATATTTCATTCTAGACTCGTTTCTTACATGATATTATACATGTTTCAATGCCATTCTCCCAAATCATCCCACCCTCTCCCTCTTCCACAGAGTCCAAAAGTCTGTTCTATACATCTGTTTCTCTTTTGCTGACTCACATACAGGGTTATTGTTACCATCTTTCTAAATTCCATAGTATACTGTATTGGTGTTTTTCTTTCTGGCTTACTTCACTCTGTATAATCAGCCAGTCTAGGTTCAATGCAGGATACAGGATGCTAGGGGCTGGTACACTGGGATGACCCAGAGAGATGGTATGGGGAGGGAGGTGGGAGGGGGGTTCAGGATTGGGAACTCATGTACACCTGTGGCGGATTCATGTTGATGTATGGCATTTAGATTTTTAATAAAGAAAAAAAAAAGGAAATATTTCATTCTATAAAAGTCCAATTAGAAAACATTGTTAAAGTAGGAAGTAATTTGGTTTGTTTGAATAAATGTATTTTAATTATGTACTTATATCAATCATGCTTTTTACATAGTGATTACATCAATATTTCAAACTACCTAATAATCTTTTTAATTTAAAAAATCCACAACCCTAATTTGAAATCGGTTTCTGTTATACTATCAAGAACATTTTTATTTCTCCTTTAAAAAATTTTTAAGGGATAAATATTGTGAAATGCATAACTAACTAGAAATACATAACTATGTATAAAAGAGATATACGTAACTGCCAGAAGGCTTAAAAAGGATAATCTGTTATACACTCATTGCCAGGTGTATTGGACTTTGTAGTCAGTATTATTTATTGCGTGGTTACTATAGGAGATAGGTAGTCAGAGTTTTTTGGACTTCATATTTTGATTCTATCAGTTGCTATATGATATTGTACAACTTATATAACCTCCTCAGATTCAGTTTACTCACCTATAAAATAATAAAAATATTTTATGAAAAATAGACTATCAACACCCACTATATATATACTAAATACCAGACTAAATTATAAGCATAGACTATATATACACACACACACTAAATTATAAGCATATAAATATAAAATGCTTAAACTGATGCTTATAATAAGGTAAGCATATAATAAAATTTAGCCATTAATCAAATCTCTATTACAAAACCCTACACATTTCTTTTCTAATTTTTAAATTATACTCATTGATTTTTTAATCTCATTTCAGATATTCTATGAGTTTAAATCCACTTTAAGTGCATTTTGGACACAATATGATACAAAAGATAAAAGACATTATTTCAAGAAAGTTTTCCGGTAATTCTGCTGAAAATAATTTAAAAAATACAGATAGTCTCACAACTGCATGTAAATATGCAGATTCTTGAATATCTTTATTTATAATCACACCCTGTATCTGTACTAAAGAAAATGAAATTATCAAATTTACAACTTCTGTAATAAATTGTTTCATCTAGGTTCATTTTGGTAGCAGCCACCTTATTTCATGGATTCCCTGCGGCAGAGGAATGATACTGCAATGACAGGGTTCATCTTACTGGGCTTAACAAATGACCCAGTCCTTCAAATCATCCTCTTCACGATCATCCTCTGTATCTACCTGGTGACCATATGTGGGAATCTCAGCACAATCATTCTTATCAGAATCTCAGCTCAGCTCCATCATCCTATGTATTTTTTCTTGAGCCACTTGGCCCTTGCTGATGTGGGCTATTCATCTTCTGTTACACCCAATATGCTTGTAAACTTCCTGGTGGAGACAAATACCATCTCCTACCCAGGCTGTGCCATCCAGCTTGGTTCCGCTGTTTTCTTCGGGTCAACTGAGTGCATCCTTCTGGCTGCCATGGCATATGATCGCTTCACAGCAATCTGCAGCCCACTGCTTTATTCCACCAAAATGTCCACACAAGTCTGTGTCCAGTTACTCACAGTGGCTTACATAGGTGGTTTTTTCAATGCCTCCTCCTTTACTATTTCCCTCTATTTTTTACTTTTCTGTGGACCAAATCAAGTCAATCATTTTTTCTGCGATTTTGCTCCTTTGGTTGAGCTCTCCTGTTCTGACATCAGTATCCCTGCAGTTGTCCCCTCATTTACGGCTGGCTCCATTATTGTGGTCACAGTAGTTGTTATAACTGTATCCTACGTCTACATCCTCATCACCATCCTGAGGATGCACTCCACCGAGGGGCGCCACAAGGCCTTCTCCACCTGCACGTCCCACCTCACAGCAGTCACTCTGTTCTATGGGACCATCACATTCATTTACGTGATGCCCAAGTCCAGCTACTCAACTGACCAGAACAAGGTGGTGTCTGTGTTCTACATGGTGGTGATCCCCATGTTGAACCCCCTCATCTACAGCCTCAGGAACAATGAGATTAAGGGGGCTCTAAAGAGAGCTTGCCAGAAAAATACTTTCTTAGTGAAGTCTGTTATTTCATAGGATTTGATACAATAATATGCCATATATATAATAATAAGAGGAAATTAAGTGTTTGTGGTTTACATATACCCATCACATATCATTATCCTGGTTGCAATCTTTTAGTAAAGGTAGGGAGATTTTCAGATACCTAATTATGTCAGAGACCCACAGTAAATTTCCTTTACTAAAATTAAATTTACAATTAAGAAACAAAATTAGTTCATATAAAAATATTCCATCTCCTGAAAATCATTTTTAAATGTTATTCATATATTTTTTCCAAAATTGTACTCTACCATAGGATTATTGTATCTCCAAACATTTAAGCCAGTGTCCATTTTCAACTGCAGTCTATTCTGTAATAAGGGAGATAACTATACTTTTGCTTGTGTACATTCTGAGAGGAAATGACAAAGTGGAATCTGAAAGTTTCTGGAGATGTTCTTGCAGGAAGCAGAACAGAGCATATACCTGTTTTCTCAGGTATTATGCTGAGCAAGGACTTTACGGATCCATAAATTCTGGCCTATGTTTCTAGCCTCTGGCTCCAGTCACTACACAGAGAGTCCCCAGGGAAGAACAGAAGTCCCTGACTGACTTGTGAATTCTGTCAGGTTCAAAAGTGATTTCTGTCTAGGAATTAGTAGGGTCCTTTGGTGTGCTGTGGTCCATGGTGTTGCAAAGAGTTGGACACAAATCGGTGACTGAACAAGCAAAAAACTCCCCCAGGACTGAGTGGAACAACCTCTTGGAGTGCCTTGTTCATGGTCAGGCTTACATCCTTCTCAGGAAGCTGGAAGGAACTGGATTGTTCCCCCTGAATTTGTGACTGTTTCCTGGAGATGCTCAATCAACCTCTATGTGCTGATGACAACTGCATTTGTTGAGTTTTCCTGTCCCCTCTTTAATGTTTCAGGCACAAATTCTATGTTTTTGCTCACAGAGTCATGGGGCATTAATCATCTCCTTCATTCACTTACTCTTTCATACATTCAAAAAGCATATTGAGTTACTCTTGTATTCCAGAGACAGTCACAGGCCATTGGAAATAAAAGTTACAAGCACCGAATATATTTTCTCTCATAGTATTTATTTTATAGCATAAGCATAATAATAAAACCAAGTTAGTGATTCAGACTATTTGAAGGGGGTAGTCGTATGGAGAAAGAAAAAGCAGCCAGAGTAATGGAGCTTAACCTGCCAGGGCAGGAAGTGTCGGTGTTGACCTCATTGGGAAGATAACATCTGAGCAACATCTGAGGTGAAGACACTCACTGCCTATTGTATATGATGTTACCTGTGTACATGTTTACCTTTAGGATTATGACAGGTTTGGTAATTTGAATCAACCCCATGGTGAGCACAACAAAAACAAATGATAGGATGCTTAAGATATTTTAAATATCACAGAAGAGATTACAGTATAAGGAATTGCTTTACCAGGGACTGTGAGAATCCAGAGAAATACACCTAACATTCACATATGCTTTAGCAATGAGAGAAGTTGACAGGCAAGAAGGAAGTGTTACCATCCTGGGTTTGCATTCAGTGATGTTTGGGGATGGGTGGAACAAATATCAAAGCCTAGGGCACAAATAGATAAGAATTATGGGGATAAGTTTAACATGTATCCTCAAGATAAGCAGAAACCCAGTGACCAAGTCTTGCACTTGTGTGCAGCCCTGGAGATCTAGAGAGTCTCAAGCCTTCAACTTGGGTATAAGGTGTTGCCAAGCACAGGTGGTACTTCTGAGTGAACTGGACAATCAAATGAATAACTCAAGCCTTAATTATTCCTACTAAATATTAAACAGGATAACCAAAACACACTGAAAAATTGTGACCAGCACCAAGGAAATAAGGTATCACACACATCATGGGAGTCAGTGGAAACAGCAGACAACAGAAACAGAATCATTAAGATATATGGGCATCAGTCTCAGGAGGTTGAACTTTTCTAAGAATCTGTCCATTTCCTTTAGGTTGTCCATTTTGTTAGCATATAGTTGCTCATAATATTCTCTTACGATCTTTTGTATTTCTGTGTTGTCTATTGTAACCTCTCCTTTTTCATTTCTAATTATGTTGATTTGATTTTTCTCCCTTTTTTTCTTGCTGAAATAGAAATTATGAACAACCTAATTATAAGCACTGAAATCAAAACAGTGATCAAAAATCTCCCAAAAAACAAAAGCCTAGGGCCAGATGGCTTCACAGGGGAATTCTAGCAAACATTTAGAGAAGAGCTAATGCCTATTTTTCTGAAACTCTCTCAAGAAACTGCAGAGGAAGGAACACTCACAAACTCATTCTACAAGGCCAGAATCATCCTGATACCAAAACCAGGCAAAGACGTGAAAAAAGAAAATTACAGGTCAATATCACTGATTAACATAGATGCAGAAATCCTCAACAAAATTCTAGCAAACAGAATTCAGCAACACATTAGAAATCTCATACACCATGATCAAGTTGGGTTTATATCAGGGATGCAAGGATTCTTCAATATACACAAATCAATCGATATGATATACCATATTAACAAATTGAAAGATAAAAACCATATAATCATCTCAATAGATGTAGAAAAAGGCTTCAACAAAATTCAGCACCCATTTATAATAAAAATGTTTCAAAAAATGGGTATAGAAAGAACCTACCTCAACATAGTAAATAAAGGCCATATATGAAAAGACAACAGTAAACATTATTCTCCATGGTTAGAAGCTAAAAACATTCCCTCTAAGATCAGGAACAACACAAGGGTATCCACTCTCACCACTATTCAACATAGTTTTGGAAGTCCTACTTATGGCAATTAGAGAAGAAAAGGAAATAAAAGGAATCCAGATCAGAAAAGAAGAAGTAAAACTCTCACTGTGTGCAGATGGCATGATACCATACATAGAAAACACAAAAGAAACTATCAGAAAATTATTAGAGCTGATCAGTGAGTTCAGCAAAGTCACAGGATGCAAGGTCAATACACAGAAATCACTTGCATTCCTGTATACTAACAATGAAAAATCAGAAAGAGAAATTAAGGAATCAATCCCATTTACCATTGTAACAAAAAGATAAAATATCTAGGAATAAACCTACCTAAGGAGACAAAAGACCTATAAATGGAAAATTATGAAACTGATGAAAGAAATCAAAGATGACATAAACAGATGAGAGATATTTCATGTTCCTGGGTAGGAAGAATCAATATTGTGAAAATGGCTATACTACCAAATGCAATCTACAGATTCAATGTGATCCCTATCAAATTATCAATGGCATTTTTCACAGAACTGGAACAAAAAATTTCACAATTCATATATGTAAACACAAAAGACCCCAAATAGCCAAAGCAGTCTTGAGAAAGAAGAATGGAGCTGGAGGAATCTACCTTCCTGTCT
The DNA here is from genome assembly GCF_001704415.2 of Capra hircus. Classification (NCBI taxonomy): domain Eukaryota; kingdom Metazoa; phylum Chordata; class Mammalia; order Artiodactyla; family Bovidae; genus Capra; species Capra hircus. Next base: position 37,570,830 of record NC_030822.1, read on the forward strand.
TCAGACTATACTACAAAGCTATAGTCATCAAGAGAGTATGATCCTGGCACAATAACAGAAATATAGACCAATGCAACAAGACAGAGAGCCTGGAGATAAACCCATGCACCTATAGGTACCTTATTTTTGACAAAGGAGGCAAGAATGTACAATGGAGCAAAGATAGCCTCTTCTATAAGTGGTGCTGGGAAAACTGGAGAGCTACATGAAAAACAATGAAATTAGAACACTTCCTAATGCCATACACAAAGATAAACTCAAAATTGATTAAAGACCTAAATGTAAGACCAGAAACTAAAGAACTCTTAGAGCAAAACATAGGCAGAACACTCAATGACATAAATCAAAGCAAGATCTCTGTGACCTACTTCCTGGAGAAATTGAAACAAAAACAAAAATAAACAAGTGGGATCTACTTAAAAAGTAAAAGTTTTTGCACAGCAAAGGAAACTACAAGCAAGGTGAAAAGACAACCCACAGAATGGGAGAAAATAATGGCAAAGGAAACAACTGCCAAAGAATTAATTTCCAAATATACAACCAGCTCACACAACTCAATACCAGAAAAACAAACAACTCAATCAAAAATGGGGAAAAGATATAAGAAGACATTTCTCCAAAGACGACATACAGATGGCTAACAAGCACATGCATAGATGTTCAGCATCACTCACTATTAGAGAAATGTAAATCAAAACTACAATGAGATATCACCTCTTACTGGTCAGAACAGCCATTACCAAAAAATCTGAAAAAAAAAAAAAAAATGTTAGACAGCATGTGGAAAAAAGGGAACCCTCCTGCATTGTTGGTGGGAATGTACATTGATAATACCACTATGAAGCAAAGTATAGGGGAGTTCCTTAAAAAACTACAAATAGAATTATCATATGGTCCAGCAATCCCACTCCTGGGAATACACCCAGAGAAAACGATAATTAGAGAAGATACATGCATCCTCAATATTCATTGCAGCACCATTTACAATAGTTGGGACATGGAAGCAACCTAAATGTCCATCAACAGAGGTATGGACAAAGAACATGTGGCACAAATATACAATGAAATATTACTCAGCCATAAGAAGGAATGAAATTATGCCATTTGCAGAGATATGAATGGACTCAGAGACTGTCATACAGAGTGAAGTAGGTCAGAAAGAGAAAAACAAATATTGTATATTAATGCATATAAGTAGAATCTAGAAAAATGGATTTTCAAAAATCTGTTTACAAAGCAAAAATGAAGATAGATGTAGAGAACAAATGTATAGACACCAAGGAGGGAAAGAGGGGTTGGGATGAACTGAGAGACTGGGATTGACATATATACGAGAAATATCAATAACCTCAGATATGCAGATGACAACACTCTTATGGCAGAAAGTGAAGAGGAACTAAAAAGCCTCTTGATGAAAGTGAAAGAGGAGAGTGAAAAAGTTGGCTTAAAGCTCAACATTTAGAAAATGAAGATCATGGCATCCGGTCCCATCACTTCGTGGGAAATAGATGGGGAAACAGTGCAAACAGTGGCAGAATTTATTTTTTTGGGCTCAAAAATCACTGCAGATGGTGACTGCAGCCATGAAATTAAAAGACGCTTACTCCTTGGAAGAAAAGTTATGACCAACCTAGACAGCATATTCAAAAGCAGAGACATCACTTTGCTGACTAAGGTCCATCCAGTCAAGGCTATGGTTTTTCCAGTGGTCATGTATGGATGTGAGAGTTGGACTGTGAAGAAAGCTGAGCGCCGAAGAACTGATGCTTTTGAACTGTGGTGTTGGAGAAGACTCTTGAGAGTCCCTTGGACTGCAAGGAGATCCAACCAGTCCATTCTGAAGGAGATCAGCCCTGGGATTTCTTTGGAAGGAATGATGCTAAAGCTGAAACTCCAGTACTTTGGCCACCTCATGAGAAGAGTTGACTCATTAGAAAAGACTCTGATGCTGGGAGGGATTGAGGGCAGGAGGAGAAGGGGATGACCAAGGATGAGATGGCTGGATGGCATCACTGACTCGATGGACGTGAGTCTGAGTGAACTCTGGGAGTTGATGATGGACAGGGAGGCCTGGTGTGCTACGATTCATGGGGTTGTGAAGAGTCGGACGTGACTGAACTGAACTGATATAGCACAAGGAACTCTACTCAATGCTCTGTGGTGACAAAGAGGGAATATATGTATACATAAAGCTGATTCACTTTGCTGTACAGCGGAAACTAATACAACACTGTGAAGCAACTGAACTCCAATAAAAGATTTTTTAAAATATTTTTTAAATCAATAAGTTAAATTCTAAACACTAGTAGGCTAAAAGAGAAAAACATAATAGCAAAAAGATTCAAAAAAGACTGGTAATTTTTAACATCCAGGTATGATTTTAAAATTCTAGCAAAAGTGGAATAGAATAAAAAACAACTTGATCTAGCGGAAACTGACTTTATGTTTGAAACTTCTAATGCTTTTCCACTGTGTCTGGGGACATGAAGAAGATTCCTATTATCAGCATTTCTATTCTTCCTGGTGTACTATGGCAAGAAAAAGAAATGAAAGGAATAATGATTGAAACTAAAGAAATAAAGTATAATATAAGACAATTGCTCATGTGGAAAATAAGAAAGTGCAGATAGATTACCAGGATTAGAGATCTTTAGCAAGATGGAGTTGGAGAAGGAAATGGCAACCCACTCCAGTATTCTTGCCTGGAGAATCCTGTGAACCAAGGAGCCTGGTGGGCTGCTGTCCATGGGGTAGCACAGAGTCGGACACGACTGAAGCAACTTAGGAGCAGTAGCAGCAAGATGAAGACAAAATCAATTATTTCTCTAAATACCAGTAACAAGCAATTAGAAATGAAAAATTTTAAAAATTTACAGTAACATAAAATAATCAAGTATCTAAGGAGAAAAAAGTTTAAGAGAAGAGGAAAGGAAAAAAGGCCATAGAATAATTTAAGAATAAGGGTTGAAATGTCCCAAATCTGGTTAAAAAAAAAAAAGAAAAAAACTAACCTAAAAATCCCAAAACATAGTGAATCCCAAATAAGATACATACATATACATACCCAAGCACACACTTAGTCTCATAGTTGTGAACATAATAGCAAAGTACTGAAAATCAAATGGAATCCTGGAAGCAGCAAGAGGAAAACATCACATTATATGTAGGGAACTCTGATATAATTGGGCTTCCCTGGTGGCTCAGATGGTAAAAGAATCTGCCTGCAATGCAGAAGACTTGGGTTGGATCCCTGGGTCAGGCAGATCCCCTGGAAAAGGGAATGGCAACCCACTCCAGTATTCTTGCCTGGAGAATTCCATGGACTTAGAAACCTGGCAGGCTATAGCCCATGCTGGAGCTGCTGCTGCTGCTGCTGCTAAGTCGCTTGAGTAGTGTCCGACTTTGTGCAACCCCGTAGACGGCAGCCCACCAGGCTCCCCCGTCCCTGGGATTCTCCAGGCAAGAACGCTGGAGTGGGTTGCCATTTCCTTCTCCAGGGCATAAAAGTGAAAAGTGAAAGTGAAGTTGCTCAGTCGTGTCCGACTCCTAGCGACCTCATGGACTGCAGCCCACCAGGCTCCTCTGCCCATGGGATTTTCCAGGCAAGAGTACTGGAGGCCATGGGGTTGCAAAAAATCAGACCTGACTGAGCAACTAACATTTTCACTTTCTTTCTTTCTGATGTAATTAATGCCTGATTTCTAATCAGAAGAAAAAAGCAAGCCATGGAGGTCAGAATCCACTGGAAAGAAATATTCAAAGCTGTACAAGGGAAAATAAACTTTCAATAAAAGATTTTTATAATTATAAAACTACCTTTTAAAAATAAAGAAACAATTAAGGTATCTTCAGACAAACACAGACCTAAGCTTCAATAAAAACCTAAAGGAAAAATTCTAAGCTGCAGGAAAAAAAATTCTAAGCTGTAGTTTTGATGTATACGAAGTAGTAAAGTACATTAAAAAATGAAAGATATGTGTGTATAGTATGTATGTGTGGTTTAAGCTGCTAATTGATCATTTTCTATGCATCAATAGAAGCACAATGCAAGAACCAAAAAGACAGCACAAAAAAATAAGACATATTATGATCTGGGTTAAGAAACTTAACAAAAATGTCAATTCTACTTATATTAATCTTTAACACTTATGCAATCCTAAATAAAATTCCAAGTGGATTTATTTTTTTTGAGAACACAAAAATTAATTCTAAAACTCATATGGGATCAGGGACTCCTGGGTAAAGATGAGATAAACATAAGCATCCAATTTTATAACCCTCCTAAACCCCAGTAAAATGACAAAAGGGGAATTTTTAATTTTTTGTTACTTTATTCATTGAAGGATACCTACTTATAGTAAAATGCATAAACCTAGGTATACAGTTTGGGGAATTCTGACAATGCGTACACCCAAGTAACCAGCACACTAATCAATATGAAGAACAATGTCATCACACAATAAAGATTCTATATATCCAAACTGTAGGCTTGGGGTTTTTTTTAAAAAAAACCTTTTCTAAAATATAATAACCTTCAGTAAAATAAGTGAATCTGTTTAAAATGGATGATTTAATAATAGTTACCCATTTAACCATTAAACCACAACCACAGTCAAGCAAAAAAGCATTTAAGTTATCTCTCAGTGTCCTTCTGCCCCATGGCAATGCATTTTTCTCTGTACTCCTGACTAGAAATAACTAATGATTTGTTTTCTGACAATATAAATCAGTTTCTTTTTTCTGTAAATTTGTAAGATGAGGCGTATACAGTATATACACTATGGCACATAATTTCTTTCTCTAATCATAATTATTCTGATACATACAAATACATTAATAATGTATATAGCCACAGTTTTGCTTTATATTGTGAAGTAGTATTTCATTGTATAGATACACTGCTTTTCTAAATCTACTCTCCAGTTAGTGGGAATTGTTTCCATTTGGAACTATTGCGAATGATGTTGATATGAACATTTGAGTCATTTCTGTGTAGATATATTTTTTTCCATTTGTTTTAGGTAAACACTTAAGAGTGGGATTTCTAGGAGACATGTTTTTGTTTTTAGAATTTTCAAACTATTTTCAAAATGATTGTACTGTTTTATATTCCCATTTGCAATGTTGAGAGTCCAATTGGCTCAAAATCTTGCCAAAATTTGGTATTATTAGTTTTCTCTATAAATTTAACCATTTAATGGGTGTGTGGTGATATCTATTTATGCTTTTAACTTGCATTTTGATATTTCAAATTTATCAAATTTTTGATATATATATATTGGACTTTTGGAGTCAAGAACTTTTTGTGTAACCTTGGTCATGAGTAACTATTTTTTCTTCTGAAAATCTTGCATGTCATATTTTGATCCATGATCCATCTTGAGTGTATTTTTGTATAAGATGTGAAATTTAGATTGAGGTTCGTTTGGTTTTGCCTATGAAATTCTAATTATTCCATTTATTGAGACAGTATTTATTGAAAAAAAACTATCTTTTCTCCACTGAACTGTCTTTGTAGTTTTGTTTAAAGTTAGTTGGCTATACTTGTGTGAACTGGTTCCTGAATTTTCTGTTCTATTTCATTGCTTTTTTTTTTTAACGCCAGAAACATGCTGTATTGGGGTGTAGCTGATTACCACGATGTTGCAATAGTTTCAGGTGAACAGTGAAGGGACTCAGTCACACATATACAGGTATTCATTCTCCCCCATATCCCCCTCCTATCCAGTCTGGCACATAACATTGAGCAGAGTTGCGTATACTATACAATAGGTTTTCGTTGGTTGTCCATTTTAAATAAAGTAGTGTATACATGACCTTCTCAAAATCCTTAACTATTCCTCCCCACCCCCCAAACCCAACTCCCACCCCTTGGCAACCATGGAGTTCGTTTTCTCAGTCTGTGAATCTCTTTCTGTTGTGTAAGTTCATTTGTATCATTTCTTTTTAGATTCCACATATAAGGGATATCATATGATATTTTTCCTCTGTCTGACTTACTTCACTCAGTATGACACTGTATAGCTCCATCCATGTTGCTGCAAATGGCCTTATTTAATTTTTTTAATGGTTGAGTAATATCCTATTGTATATATATATACCACATCTTCCTTACACTGATGTTTGTTTTTAATCTCCCTCCCCATTAAAAACACATTATCTTGATTACTATTGATATGTAGTGAGAATTAAAACCAGGGATGTCATTTTATTTTTTAAAAATTATATTGAACTATTCCTTTGCTTTTCATTTCATTTATAGAATCAGATTATCTATAACTATAAAGATTCAAGCTGGTATTTTAATAGGAATTGCATCAAACCTATAGATTAATTTGGGGAGAACTGATATACCTTTATTATGTTGAGTCACCAAACTTATGATTATGTTCCTCTGAGCCTGGTGGGCTGCCGTCTGTGGGGTCGCACAGAGTCGGACATGACTGAAGCGACTTAGCAGCAGCAGCAGCTGCTTATTGAGAGCTTTGATTTCTATTAATGCATTTGATAGTTTCCAATATACAATCTTTCACTATCAAGTACAATATTAGCCAAATGTTTTGCTCCAAAGATAAGGATGTGCATGTAAATCCCCCACCCTCCTTTTTATCATTGTGTTATAGGCCGTGACTAACACAATAGGAAAAAGAAGAAAAAAACAAAGACCTAAGTTTTTAAGGAAAGAAAAGTCGTTTTCACTTGCAAATGATTGTAGACAATTCAAAAAATCAGGTTTTAAATAGTGACTATAATTATATTTAACAAATTCACTTTATGCAAGGTCAATATTTTTTTAAAAATTGACTGTATAGTGGCACTAAGCAACTGAAAACTAAAAATACATTTTAGGATGTTTCCTTATGGTCCAGTGGTTAGGACTCAGTGCTTTCACTGCCATGGCCCAGGTTCAATTCCTGGTCAGGGAACTAAGATCCCTGCAAGCCACAGGGAGAGGCCAAATAATAATAAATGCAATTTAAATTATCTTTAAACTATCATTAAATAATTGAATCATTTAAAATTATTATAATAGCACCAAATATTAAGATGTCACTTCTCCCAAAAATGATCTATAAATTCAATGCAATAGCAATAAAAATTTTAGTGCTTTTTGTCTGTGGGAGTTGATAAACGTTCAAAAGTTTAAAGGAAAATAAATGAACTTGGAGTAGTCAAAACAAATTTGGAGGAGGGAAAAACAAATTTAGAGGATATAAATTACGTGATTTCAAGCCTTACAATAAAGCTGAAATAATTAAGACATGTGATATTGTCAAAATGGTAAATATATCAATGGAATAGGTTAGAGAGTCCCTAAAATAGACCCACGCATATTACATGGTTAATTGGCTTCTTAAAAGATAAGACAAAGAAATTTAATGGAGAAAATATAATCTTTTCAACAAAGTATGCTGGATCAATTGGATATCTATTAAAAAAAAAAAAACCCTCAATACTTATTTCACACACAAAGCAAAAATTAAGTCAAATGAAATCTTAGAGTAAAATGTAAGCCAACATTATAAAATTTTAAGAAAAAAAAGTAAAGAAAATTTTGTTGACCTGGAGCACGGTAAACTTTTCTTAAATATGACATGTGAACCACAAAAATAAATAAATTAGATTTCATAATAATTAAAGCCTTAATCATAGCAAAAGACATTGTTAAAAATGAAATAACAAGCCACTGATTGGAATAAAATATTTAAAAACATACATCTATTAAAGGATTAGCATCTAAAATATATAAAAAGCTCTTAAAACTCAATGATAAGAGAACAAGCAACCCAAATTTTAAAAATAAGCAAAATATTTAAATAGACATTTCACCCAAGAAGAGATATGGATGGCAAACAAGCACTTGAAATTGAAGCTAAGCACAATTTGTCAATAGGGAAATGCAACTTAAAATAACTTAACGCTACACACATTATTAGGATAGTTTTTCTTTTCGACTGAGTATACCAAGTGCTGGAAAGGACCCAGAGCAAACGGAACTTGATACAGTGCTGGAAGGAATGCGAAATGTACAGCCATTCTGAAAAAAATGTTTTGCAGTTTCTTATAAATATGCACTAACCATAACACCAAGCAATTATAATCCTAAGTATTTATGCAAGAGAAATGAAAATGCACTTCCACACAAAGACTCATATACAGATATTTCTAGAAACTTTATTCATAGCTGTCAAAACCTAGAAAATCCTCAAATGTCCATTATTGAGTGAATAAGTAAATAAATAAATGGTAGTACACTAATACAATGACTATTATCGAGAGGATTAGAACACAATCCAGACACTCTAAAACCTATCCTTCACAATATCCATGACATCATTCAAAATTGCTGTCACATAATAAAACAAACAAAAATATAGAAATATGGTCCATACTCAAAATAAGGTTTGGAAACCAGTCTCAAGGAAAGGCTGAGAACAAAATTATAGCTTGCATCTCAGGAAACTTGAAAATAAACTATAATTGTTTCAAGTATAAGAATTGAAAGAGCATAAAGAAATAAAAAAACGATCCAGAGTAAAATAAATCTATAATTTTATTCATTGAAAAGATTAATAAAATTGAAAAACCCATAGGAATAATGAAGGAAAAGGCAAAAATATTAATTAACCAAATAAGACACACAAAAGAGGGCATAACTACTCTGCAGATATTAAGGTAGTTAAGAATATATAGTAGGAACAATTTTATATCAATAAATTTAGTAAATGATAAGAAATGAGTATTTTCCAGAAAAACAAAACTTCTGGGAGTGAAAAAAAAATCCATCAATCTTCAGGCTGAGGGGAGAGACACAGAATAACCTACCAACAAAGTTAATAGAAAATGTTTCTCCCAACATTATGCATATGCAGCAACTATAAAAACACCAAAATGATCTAATTTTTCAGTGACTACTGCTTTCTTAGAATGGTGTACCCAAGCCTGAAATGTTATTCCTACATATTACTTAAGATACCCAATTACTAAATTGTCATCGTTATGTGACAGCACCCAGTCCCTCCTCCAGTAACAGCAAACTGTCAGAACTGAACCCCAGAACCTCTCGCCCTTCTTCAATACCCTTAAATAAGAATCCAAACCTTTCAAAGGTCCTGTACGTTCTCTCTGTTGTTGAGAGATATGTGATGCTTCTCTGAAGAGCCCTGCCTCACTACACTGACCCAACAAACTTGATTTTGTTGGACTACAGGTTATTTCTGGTGGCCTTTGGCTGATTAAGCTTTGACAACATAGTAGTACATATTTTTATTTTGGTGATGGAATAGAGCTGAAAATTAATGAGATTTCAAGTATGAATATGATTAAAGTTTTCATAAGTAAAGTGTGGATAAATAAAAGTTATTGAAGTCAAGAAAAGTAAAGGAAATTTGAGGTTAAGTGGTCAGTTGAGCTATTCTAATGGTTAAAAGTTGCCTTCACTCGTGACAAAGACAGAGATGGAGAGGAAAATGGTCATGCAGGTGATAAAGTCTCCAGGGGTTGAGGAGTACCATGGAAGTGCCATAGCTGTAAAGTCATGAATCTCAAAGGAGGAAGCGTCTGGGACTGAGGGTGTGTGTGTGCTGTGTTCTTCGGTCATGCCCGCTCTTTGAGAACCCATGCACTGTAGCCCGCCAGGCTCTCTGTCCATGGGAGTTCCCCAGGCAAGAATACTGGAGTGGGTTGCCATGCCCTCCTCCAGGGAATCTTCCCAATGCAAGGATCAAACCTAGGTCTCCTGCATTGCAGGTGGATTCTTTACTGTCTGAGCCTCCAGGGAAGCCCAACACAATAATTTGCAAAAGGTAACATGCTCCTCCCAACTCAAGTGTGACTCATCATAGTCAACACATCCAGGAACTTTGTTCCATTTGTCATACATTTGAGACACACCGATAACTCAAGTAACTTTTCCAGTTTATTTCTCTTTTAAATCACACAAGCCTATAAAGTACAAGGTATTAATCACATTAATCATGAAACTGAGTCTCAAAGAAGTTAAACAATTTTATTGAATTTATATACCTCAAACTGAATGCAGGTTTCCTGGCTACAAAACCACACCTAGTATTCCTCAAATTATTTAAATGAAGGATCACTTTTCCCCAAGCATCCATGGGTGAATATTTCTATGAAGATAATAAAATGAGGTCTATTCAAAAAATTTAGTAAGAAAAAACAAAATATAAATGTATAAACCCATTTTTCAGGTTATTGGAGTCAACACACAAAATTACTTTCTCAAATTGCTATGAAGGATGTAACTGATTCCCCACAACTCCTGCCATTATTTGGTCCTGGACTGACAGTAAACAGTTTGCCAGCCAGCGCCAGTCCAGGCACTACACTTTGAGTAATACTGGACTGTGCTTTTTTTCTGCGTACTTACTCTTATTACTCCATGACTTTCCTCATTACCCAAAACCCTCAATTAAAGGAACTTTTGTCCACAGAGATGTAATTAGAGCCCTGGTGGCACTGACTCTTGTACTGATCTCCCACCAAATTTCTATTTCAACAGTTTTTTCTCCAAGTTTCTGGATAAAGCTTCCATCAGGATCCTCAGTAGTATACCTTTTGTTAGGAACTGGACTTTCTACTTATGCCACCTTAATGAGACACATAGCACCACAAGTCCCTTCTGGAGAACAAACCTAGGAAACTTTATCTCACGGGGGCAAGCAATAATGCCCAAGGGGATCCATCACATTCTATTACACCCTTCACTTTCCTCCCAGCACACACACAGAGACACCCATCCTCATCCTCACAGAATGTCTGTAACTATGTTCTTGATAGAGGGGGAGGATTCAGTGGTTTTCACTGTCAGGTATTCAGTGCACAAATACTTGTAAATGTAGTGGAAAACATCTGCTTTACTGCATTCTCTTTGGAATCAGTATCAGCGATTCTGGCTCTGAAAGGTGAATGCAATAGTCAAGGATTTTATTTAAACTTGTGTTCATTCAATGAGAAATTAAAAATAAATGAACTCTGTCAACAACTTTAGCTCTTGAGTCCTGTTGAAACTCTGGCCTCGGCAAAATTTGCACTGCAGAAAGGTCATCCTGAACACCCAGAGCAAGCTGCCCAGGAGACCCCAGAGAAGTGTGGATGGTCTGCAGCAGTCAGAGCCACTGCTAAGCTTCTATCACTGCAGCTATGATAATGAAATCAAGAAGAAACCAGCTGACATTCAGGTTGGATGAGGCACAGAGCATAGGGGGCAATGCTTTCTCTCTATCATCAAAGTGACCAATGTACTGAAGGAAGGGATATTTGAGCTTCAGAACCCCTGGGCCAGCTGGAGAAGCATCAATAGGATGTTTATAGAAAGAACCCTAAGTAGCCAGTAGAGAGGACAGGAAGGGCAAGAATTAGTTATGAATCATTACACTTCTCATCAAAAATTTACTAATTGAAAACCTACCAACACATCATTTTCACTTAATGAAAAATACTTAGCTCTGATATATGACCATAAAACTTTGAGTACTTTGCAGATATCATTTCTTTTAATTTCACAACAAAGCTGCATTATAAGGACAATTATTCCCATTTTAAAATGAAACAACAAGGAGTCAGAGATTTAAGTATCATGTGCAAGTTAAAATATCTGGTCACTGGGAGTATCTGAGTTTTCTGTCTCCAATATCCATGACTGCTGTCAGCACAGATTGAAGCTCACACTGTGCGCACAGTGAATGCAGGATTGGTCCCCCTTAACTCTTCTAGAGTCAGAAGGCAAAGATTATACATGCCGCTCAGTGCTTGGCTCAGTCCTCAGATGAGAGTATGTTCAGAGGCTGAGAGCAGAACAGTGGGGGGTCTGAAAAGTATACCACGGGATGAATGGGAAAGGGATTTGTGAATGTTAATTTTGCAAAAGGGGAGGCAATTAAGGCATGCTCTGCTTAGTTGCTCAGTTGTGTCTGACTCTTGGACTCTTGGCAACTGCATGGACTGTAGCCCACCAGGCTCTTCTGTCCATGGGGATTCTCCAAGCGAGAATACAGGAGAGGGTGGCCATGCCAGCCTCCAGGGTATCTTCCCGACCCAGGGATCGAATCCAGGTCTCCTGCATTGCAGGCAGATTATTTACCATCTGAGCCGCCAGGGAAGTCCAAGAATACTGGAGTGGGTAGCCTCTCTTCTCCGGGAATCGATCCAGGGTCTCCTACACTGCAGGTGGATTCTTTACCAACTGAGCTACCAGGGAAGCCCATATTCAACTATCAGTGTTTTGATATTGAAAGAAGATGATTTGTGCCAACCACATACAGAATCAAGCGAAAAACTAAAAACAGATTTTTCATGATAGAGCCAACATCCCTGGCGGTAAGCTTGCCTCTCACTAGAGTAATTTAAGTGCACTTATAGAAGATGAGTCAAAAAGAACACAATGTTTAATGACCTGAAGACTCTCAGCTGTTGGTTCATAATAGCTCACAATTCATTCTGTCAAAATCCCACCACTGGAAACAATAAAGGCTTTCGTATTCTAAAGTAAGAAATTAAGAATGGTGAATATATTTTATATTTATCTTTATGGTAAATGTTTCAGATCTTAAGAAGTGCAATAATGTCAGCAGAAAATGATCTTTCTATGAAAATAAGAAACAATGACACTAAATAGAAAATTTCATGGTTGGGTTAATGTGACTCTTAAAAGTACAAAAGTGGTAAAGAAGTGTATAGGGATATATGTTTCAAAAAGTAATTAGGGATAGAATATGAAGTTCCATGACTATTGTACTAAGGAGTTGGTCCATATATTCCATCTGGCATATTCATTATGCAAATCATGCCTAAATTCATTTAACATGTTCTCTTCAGCACATTTTACTCCCACACACTAGTTATTTGTGATGCAGGGATACACACCATTTTGAGAAGACTATCTATTAATTGAGAAGAATAAAATATAACCAAGCAAAAAACAAAACAAAATCCCATAACCCAGTACAAAGGATGGCAATCTAGACATCTTCAAAGCATGATGTCCACACAAAGGAAATTTATCTGATTACACCTTAGATGTCAGAGCAGATTTTGAGGAGAAATGAACTTGCAGGATGAGTAGAAGTCACCCAGGATAATGACGGTGGGAAGTTGGGGGCCATCCAAGTGAGAGTACAGAGATTCAAGCTCAGAGAGGGTAGAATGCACTCAGGGGACTCTAACGTGTTCAGCAAGGCTGAATCAGTGCAAGTGTTGGATGGAAACATCCTGAGAGACAAGCAAAGAGTCATATGCAGTCAGAAAGCATACACTGTGCTGTGCCAAGGAGGGTAGGTTTCATCTTGGAGGCTAAAGAAAGCATGAAAGACTTGAAAGAATCACTTTCGCATTACCTTTTACTTCAATAAGAGATCACACTGGCAAGTGTACTGTGAATTATAAAGGCACAAGAGTGAAGACAGGGAGGCAAACTGATAAATACAATAAAGGAGAAAAATGAACAGGGCCTAAAATGATTAGGGATACTAGCAGTGTAAATATGGGAATGGATAAATAAAATGGAGAGCTAAATTGTAGATAGTATCCATAGGATTTTATTAGATGTGGTACAATGAGAAGAAGAAGGCTAGGATCACTTCCATGTTTCAGATATGAGAGACTGGGTGGATTGTGGTATCATCCCACAAACGCAGGACATAGGAGTGGTCTAATGAAAGGGTGAGTTTGGTCTGGAGAAGGCTGAGTTTAAGATATTTGTGGGATTTCTAGCTGAAGACTTCCAAGATAACTGAACTTATAGAACTGGATCTTGGGAGACAGATATTTCTAGAAATAAGGTTGGAAAGATACTATAGAATAAACATCAGACAAAGAAAGAATATAATTGAGGTCCCAGAGGGTGAGATTGAATCATTCCTCTTTTGTGGAAAAAAAAAAAAAAAAAAAGACTCCCCCCTGCAAAAAAAAAAATCCCGTTCAGCCCCATATTTACAGCTAGGCAGAGGGAGAAATTATTGTGAATAAGTGTATGAATAACCAAGAAAAAAATAAGAATGTATAGAACAAAAACATTTTTTAATGATTTTTTAAATTTCCCTCAACAGGAACAATTCCCAGAGAAGATGGATGTTGGAAACCACACCAGTGTGACAGAGTTCATCCTTTTGGGGTTAACAGAAGATCCTACACTTTGTGTCATCTTCTTTCTAATATTTCTAGGAATCTATGTTATCACCTTAGTAGGCAATATCAGCATAATTATTCTGATAAGAAGCTGTTCCCAGCTTCAGACTCCCATGTACCTCTTCCTCAGCCACTTGGCTTTTGTAGACAGCCTGTTTTCCACATCCATCACACCTTTGATGATTATAGGGTTCCTGAAACGTAGACTGGCCCTCCCAGTTGCTGGCTGTGAAGCCCAGCTTTGTTCTGTGATCACGTTTGGGACAGCTGAGTGCTTCCTGCTGGCTGCCATGGCCTATGACCGCTATGTGGCCATCTGCTTGCCCCTGCTCTACTCCACCCGTATGTCCCCCAGAGTCTGTGTCCTCTTGCTAGGGGCTTCCTATGTGGGTGGGTGTGTGAATGCTTGGACATTTACTAGTTGTTTATTGACTCTGCCTTTCTGTAGACCAAATCACATAAATGACTTTTTCTGTGACTTCTCCCCTCTGTTGAAACTTTCCTGCTCAGATGTCTCCACTGTTGAAATTATCCCTTCCATCTCTTCTGGCTCCATCATTGTGGTCACAGTGTCTGTCATTGCTCTCTCTTACATCTGCATCCTCAGCACCATCCTGAAGGTGCGCTCCACTGAAGGGAGACGCAAGGCCTTCTCCACCTGCACCGCTCACCTCACCGCAGTCACTCTCTACTATGGAACGATTACCTTCATTTATGTGATGCCCAAATCCAGCTACTCAGTTGACCAGAACAAAGTGTTGTCTGTGTTCTATACAGTGTTAATCCCCATGTTGAACCCCCTTATCTACAGTCTGAGGAACAGAGATGTAAAGGAGGCACTGAGAAAGGCAATTCTAAGAATATCTTCTTAGGATCCATTCCCAACATTTCAGATGCTCGTTCATCAGCATTACATTTGTGTGTGTCTGTGTGTTATTCGCTCAGCTGCATTCAACTCTGTGTAACCCCATCAACGATAGCCTGCCAGGATCCTCTGTTCATGGAATTCTCCAGGCAAGAATGCCGGAGTGGGTAGCCATTTCATCCTCCAGGGGATCTCCTCGACTCAGGGACTGAATCAGAGTCTCTTGCATTGCAGGCAGTTTCTTTACCATCTGAGCCACCAGAGAAGCCCACCCACCAAATACTGCTTAACTGACTGATTAAATTTAAATCATAATACTTTTAATTCTCACTTATATACACTTATAAACCAGTTGGGAGACATCTTGAAATCAGTAATAATGACAGTAATTACTTTCACTATTACATGTTAACACTTGCAGATGCCTAGAACTTTTTCTTTAATAATTTCTACTTATAATATGCCCAGCCCTATTCTAAGTACACTGGTATATTAGCTGGCTTATTTCTTGTAAAAATCCTACATTAGTAGTTCTTATTTCTATTTTATAAATAAATTATCTGATACAGAGACATTAAGTAGATTGCCCAGAATGATACAGCTAGGAAGTTTTTCAGTCAGTCTTTGAATCTAGAAAGTCTGAGTTCAAACCACCATGCTTCTTCATTTAATTTTCACAGCAATATCATGATGCCGCTTATTTAAAAATTACCTCAGTTTACACATGAGACTAACATGTCTCAGAGGGATTCAATAGTTTGTTTGAGAGATATGGACCCGAGTCTCTGATTCACTTGGAATCAAGTCCTCTCATTCCATGCACTTGATCTACTCTGTAAAACATTATCAGTTCGAGGACTTCAGCACTGTTACTGATCTAGAGGACTTGAGCAAGATAAGAAATCCTAAGCTGTTTCTTTTCATCTGCCTTCTGAAAAAACTCTACTCTCAGTAAGTATAGGTTGTAAGGACTCCAAAAACAAATATGAGAATGGGAAAACTGGATTGGTTTGCATCTATAAAAAATGAGGTCTAGACATGACAATTACATGATTTGACTGAAAGTCTAACTATATTTAAGCACATACTACAAACAAATATTCCCATTTGGCATAATGTAGTTTTCCTTACCTGTAGAAACTAAAAAGTGTATCTTTGAATTAACATTCCAACTAATGTGATAACATTCAGAGTTTCATATAAAAAACTTAATTAAGAAGTGCTGCCAAAGATTGTAGTAAATGTATTTCTTACATAATAATCTACCCTCATTTTTTTCTGGAATTCAGGAACTCCCAACTTAATGTAAATACTGAGACAACTTTTTAGAGCAACTGAAAGCAAGACTTAGATTATAAAAGTCCTTGACTCAGTGTAATGGGGTGAAACAAGGGAGGATTGGGAGACATAGTAAGAAGAAAAATGGGATATTATTTATAATACATTGCTAAGTTAAAATGTAGATTATCTGTCATATTCTGGCAAATTTTAGGTGGAAACACAATGATTAAATGAAACAAGGATAAATTAAAACATGTGAAATGATCAAATAATAGATAAAGAAAAACATTCTCTAACCACAACACTCTTGACACCAAATTTATGGTATTTTTTTCCCCATATCAACCAACTGGAATACTGGTATGTTCTAAATATCCAGACATCAAATTGATATTCTATTCTTTCATTCAATTCTGACACTAACTCCCTGGAGGTATGGTCAGATTTCACAGGTTTATAACTCAGTTCCACAACTCTGCCCTCCCTTCTGACAGCAGTTGCAAGTAATGGAGCCCCAGGGTATCCACATTTCTGTCCAACTTGGCTACAAGTCAAGGATTCCCACAGGCCTCTTCCGGGTTTGAGAGTTTGCTAGAATGACTGAACAAAATTCTCTGAAGCATCTGCTTACATTTACCAGTTTAACATAAAAGATATTATAAAGGACAAATTAACAATCAGATGGAGAGACACACCACACCAGGTCTGGAAGGGTCTCCAGGGCAGGAGCTTCTATCACCAGGAAGCTGAAGTGTATAATCTGGAGTGTATAACCCTTTTAGCACATGAATCTGTTGGTCAGTTTGGAAGCTTTCCACCCCATAGTTTAGGAGTTTTATGGAGGCTATGTAAAAAGTCTCCAGCCTCTCCAACCTCACTGCAGAAATGGGTGAATATAAAGTTCCAAGTTTGTAATCATGGTTTGATCTTTTTGGTGACCAGTCCTTTTTTTTTTTTTTTTTTTAATTTCTTCAAATTGGAGGCTAATTACTTTATAACATTGTAGAGGTTTTTGCCATACATTGACATGAATTAGCCATGGGTATACATATGTTCCCCATCCTGAACCCCCTCATCCCGAAGCTATACAAAATCCCACTGAGAATCTTCTCATTCCAACAAAAACACTCCTATCATCTAGGAGTTTCCAAGGGATTCAGGAGCCCTGTGTCAGGAACCAGGTTTAAAGAACAAATATTTGAACAAAAGATGCTTCTAGCACCCTTGTCATTCAAGAAACTGCAAGTTTTAGAGCCCTATGTTAGGAACTGTGGGTAGAGACCAAAGATTTACTTCTATTATGTCATAGTCAACAACCTGGTATGTGGCTATGGACCACTCATAGCAAATGACCATAAAGAATGAAGATACTGGCACATGGTTAGAATTCCATTTGGTCATTAATAATTACTCAGCTCATTATCATAACATATGAAAAGGTCCCCCAGGGTGAGGCTATTCAGGTTTACAGGCTTCCATTTAATCTTGTCAGGTTCTAATCACAGGAGTGGTCTCAGCAACATATGGCTTCACTCTTCCAGGCATCAGGTTTAATTGAGCTAGGAGTCAGAATTATCACTTGCTTTGAGTCTCTTTTGAATCTCTTCTATTAGTAGAATACTGGATTTTTAATAAATTGTAGTTGTAGTTGTCATGTAAAAATCCCCAGTACATGCTGACTAGTATGACCACAGCTTTAATTATGTGAACTTTGAAGCCCTGCATACAAGACTAGCTTCCCTCTGTACATTTTGTACCCATATCTCAGTGGTCAGAATGTCCGTATTTTACCTCAGGTATCATATGAGCATTGCTAGTTGGGAATTATGTGACAAACAATAATTTTTAGATCTGTTCAGATTTATATATTTATCTCTTGGCATGTGTGTGCTAAGTCACTTCTGCCATGTCTGACACTTTGTGACCCCATGGACTATAGCCCCAGGCTTCCCTCTACATGGAGTTTCCCAGTCAAGAATACTGGAGTGGGTTGCCATTTCTTTCTCCAGGGGATCTTCCCAACCTGGGGATCCAACTCACATCTCTTACCTCTCCCACATTGGCGGGCAGATTCTTTACCACTTGTGCCACCTGGGAAGCCCATCTCTTGACATATTTATGAGTAATTCTTGGGAAAAGAGAAGGAGGCAGCCTCAAACATTGACAATTCCCTCCCATTGTGACCTCAAAATACAAGAGGAACATTTAATCAAGTCCTTTTGGTTATTTTACATGTAAATATGTGATAGTCATTCATTTCAAAAATATTTGTTGAGCCCTGATTATATTCTAGAAACTAAGTAAACACTGAAGATATTTTAATAAATTGACAGAGATATATGGCGTAATAGAACAGAATTCTCATGTAGCTTAGATTTTAGTCAGGGAGACACTAGGGGATAAATATTATAAATGCGGAGTGTATGAGTGGCAGGATGATACAAATCAGTTGAGTTGATATGACTTATAAAATGTAACTCTGCTGGTATGGGTGGTGACTCCTAGTGATAGTATGACAGGGATGGCCACTGGAGGAAGTGATAGTTGAGTAGAATGTTGAAAGATAATAAAGACCAAAGCTGCTAGACAGAAAACAGCTTGTGCAAAGATTCTGAGACTCTCATGGTAAACAAGGAGGAGAGATACACAGAAAGGGTTCAATCACAAGGTGCTTCACTGGCCATGGAGAAGTGTTTGAATTTCACTCTACAAGGAGTGGGAAGCCATTAAATGGCTCTCTGACAATTCTAATGTTCTAATAGTCTTTTAAAGAAACCTCTGTAATTTGGGGGCTTAGATTATTTGGTGAATGTGAATGGTGTGTCAGTTATTAGCAGAAGTAATGTGATATGCTGGTTATCCATGGCTGCCTGACAAGTCACTCAAAGCCATTTTATTATATTACATTATATTGTGAGTCAGAAATTCTCATTGGGTTTGTCTCAGCATTTCACCTGCCCCGCATGCATTAATGAGAGTCACTGGACGATACTCAGGTGGCATCTGGGCATGTCTCAAGAATCCAAAGTGGCTTCACTCAGATGCTTGGAACCTTGGAGGAATGGCTAAAAAGTCTCTCCTTCTCCATGAGTCTTACTTAGAGTCTCTCCATATGGTCTTACCATCAGAGTAGCTGAATTTTTCACATGGTGGGCTTAGGACTCTGGCAAATGTCCCAAGACAGTAAAAAGCTGCTGTGTTTCCTATGAACCAGCCCCAGGAGACTCAGGGCATCATTTAAAGTCATCTATGTATATTAAAAAAAATCACTGAAGCCAGTTCAGATTCAAGAAAAGGGTTATGTGAGGCAATTCTAAAGGATGTAGGATTTCTTTACCAGGTGATGAAACCGCTCCAAAATTGATCATGGTGATGGTTGCATATATCTGTGAATATTCTGAAAACTGCTGTTTGCTTTAAATGGGTTAATTGTTGGCATTGAGTTACATCTCAAGAAAATTGTTTTTAAAAAATCTTAGATGGCTTTCAGTGTATCAAATTATAATTCATTCAGTCAAACAAATCTACTGCTTAATTCTCTTCAAGATAATTCTCCCCTTGGAGCTTTGTGAGGCAGCTATGAGAAAGTTCCCTTAAGCTTTTAAAAGTCTTATATTTTAGAAAGAGAGGGTCTATGACCCATGCTATCAAGATTCTTAGAATGAATTCTGTATAGCTGAAAGGGGCAGTGTTGTCATAAATCTTTTGGAGATTTTAACACAGAAAATTACCACTCCAATCTGGATTTGACCCTTCATTTGAAGCCATTTCTTATCTTGAGAAACTTTTCTCTGGAAGGTATTGGGGGGTGAGAAGTAGCTTTATTTTCAAACCTAGCTAGGTATGGCATCCTTATTATTTTTCTGAAATTTTTTTCTCAAGAATCAAACAATAAAATAAATCCTTTCCATAGTTCACATATTTCTTCTCATACATTAGCTTAGGCAGCTATTTATCAGACACTAGATAGAAATTTTAACATTCTTCCCAGAAATCTTCCCAGCAAAACCCAGGAGTGTATTAGGTATCCTTTATATTTTCCATTTCATCCCAGGTGACAGTATTGACAAACGTTTCGCCACTGCCTGGCAAATGTCTTTTCTTCAGCTTTAAAAAATATATTCCTTACTATCCTACAGGCCCTCACCACCTTATAAGAACCTTCCAGATATTTCTAAAAGTCTCCCCATGGTCTTTCTACTTCACCCCACTATGCAGTCTCAAAGCCACTGCCATATGACCTCAGGTTCTGTGACAGCAAAACCTCTTTCAAGCCTTAAGTTGTAATATGTTATTCAACCTGCATAAGAAACTAGTGTAAGCCTTAGTGTTTAAAGTAACACCTGTTTCACAATATCTTAGGAATTCATGATTCGACTTGGCTGTGAGATTTCAGTGGTGAGTCTTCTGTGCCTCCCCGCTTTACTGAGATTGTTTGTCAGTTTAGATGACAGCTGGCCTAGCTGGGAAAATAACGTGGTTTCATTCACATGCCTGGTGCAAATGGGGGAGAATTTGAAGGTTTGGTTTACCTAATCCCCTCTTTCTGTTTCTCTCACGTGATTTTCATGGGAACAGTCAAATTTCTTATATGGCACCTCAAAGCTCCATGAGGAAATCTTCCAGGAAACCCAAGCAAAGGCTTCAAAGCTTCTTATTACCAAGATTCAACATTTTCAGATTATTATTTCCTCTATATTCTATCTGTATGGCGTACCATGAAAGTCAGTCCAGATCAAGGGAAATTAAGTAGCCTGAATCTCTACTTAAGTTGAGAGAAATTGTGTATGTTTTCATTTAATCTGCCACAAGATGGGAAGTGAAATTTTTATGAGTAGTGTGGAAAAAAGAGTATTTCCATTTGGGGCTCATTACATTTAAGATGCCTATGATTGCCAAATACAGATATCTGTTAGCTCACAGAAGAAATCAGAGTCACAGATATTAATATAAATTAGGGACCAAACAAGTGAAGATCAAGATGGAGGAGTAGAAGCAGTCTGAGCACACCTTTCCCCTAAATACATAAAAATACCTCCACATGTAGAGCAATACTCCTTGTAAACAAATGGGAGACCAGTAGAAAGACTCCTGTGCAGCCAAGGCTCTGTCAACTACAAACTGACACTTGCCAAGCATCGCCAACAACTGAACAAGGACATTTGCCATCTGCCTCTGCAGAGATTGAACCCTGTGCTGCTGCAGCTGCTGACCTTCAGCAAGCCCTGAGGGAGTTCAGGGTGGAGTGAGATGGGAAACTGGTGGGACAGGTCTTTAGATAGTTAGATGTCTTTAGGAACAGATTTTATGATCTCAATACTTGTATCTCCTCACATCTAGAAAAGCGCTAAATCCCTTCATGGTGACAGCAGATCTCATGACTAGCAGAAAACCTTTTGTAAAATGAGTGCTTGGTGGTTTAGAGCTAAGTCATGTCCCAATCTTGTGACCCCATGGACTGTAGCCTGCCAGGCTCCTTTGTCCATGGGATTCTCCAGGCAAGAATACTGGAGTGGATTGCCATTTCTTTCTCCAGGGAATCTTCCTGATTTCGGGATCAAACCCAGGTCTCCTGCATTGCAGGCAGATTTTTTACTGACTAAGCTACGTACAGTACTGAACTCTGTCTTCACCAAAACCTTATATATTGACTTTCCTCCCACTTCCCCTTTGGAGCAGTTTCTCAGAGCTATCTGAGGTGCTGCCTCCCAGGCTGCAGTCTTCATTTTGCCTCAAATGAAACTTAACTCACAAGACTCAAGTTGTGCATCTTTTTTTAGTCTACAGTTTTAAAGATAGATCCACATAAAGTCAGGTAAGGCAGGAAAGCAAGTGATCAGGGCTGGACCTGTGCACCTAGTGGTGAACACAGAAGAGGAGAGGATTGCATGGGTGTGGACATCCTCCCTTGGGAGTGAGCTGTTTGAACACATATTGGGCACCCCAGGCCTGGGTTCTAACACTGGAAAGGCGAGTCTCCTTAGCTGGTTTGAAAACCAGCACAGCATCTGACCTACAGCAGCCACAATCAACTTGGGAGCTGACACTGCCCCCAAAAGGGCAGTGACAGCAACTGAGTATAGGAGACAACCCTCCTTATGTCTGGCTCTAGCTTCTAGCTCTGCCATCTCCAGCCCTACATGCCATGATGGTTCAGTTCAGTTCAGTCGCTCAGTCGTGTCTGACTTTTTGTGACCCCATGAATCGCAGCACGCCAGGCCTCCCTGTCCATCACCAATTCCCAGAGCTCACTCAGATTCACGTCCATTGAGTCCGTGATGCCATCCAGCCATCTCATCCTTGGTCGTCCCCTTCTCCTCCTGCCCCCAATCCCTCCCAGCATCAGAGTCTTTTCTAATGAGTCAACTCTTCGCATGAGGTGTCCAAAGGACTGGAGCTTCAGGTTCAGCATCATTCCTTCCAAAGAAATCCCAGGGTTGATCTCCTTGCCGTCCAAGGGACTCTCAAGAGTCTTCTCCAACACCACAGTTCAAAAGCATCAATTCTTCGGCACTCAGCTTTCTTCACACTCCAACTCTCACATCCATACATGACTACTGGAAAAACCATAGCCTTGACTAGACAGACCTTAGATGGCAAAGTAATGTCTCTGCTTTTGAATATGCTATCTAAGTTGATCATAACTTTTCTTCTAAGGAGTAAATGTCTTCTAATTTCATGGCTGCAATCACCATCTGCAGTGATTTTGGAGCCCCCAAAATAAAGTCTGACACTGTTTCCGCTGTTTCCCCATCTATTTGCCATGAAGTGATGGGACCGGATGCCATGATCTTCGTTTTCTGAATGTTGAGCTTTACGCCAACTTTTTCACTCTCGTCTTTCACTTTCATCAAGAGGCTTTTTAATTCCTCTTCCCTTTCTGCCATAAGGGTGGTGTCATCTGCATATCTGAGGTTATTGATATTTCTCCCAGCAGTCTTGATTTCAGTTCTTGCTTCTTCCAGCCCAGCGTTTCTCATGATGTACTCTGCATATAAGTTAAATGAGCAAGGTGACAATATACAGCCTTGACATACTCCTTTTCCTATTTGGAACCAGTCTGTTGTTCCATGTCCAGTTCTAACTGTTGCTTCCTGATCTGCATACAGATTTCTCAAGGGGCAGGTCAGGTGGTCTGGTATTCCCATCTCTTTCAGAATGTTCCACAGTTTATTGTGATCCACACAGTCAAAGGCTTAGGCATAGTCAATAAAGCAGAAATAGATGTTTTTCTGGAACTCTCTTGCTTTTTCCATGATACAGCAGATGTTGGCAACTTGATCTCTGGTTCCTCTGCCTTTTCTAAAACCAGCTTGAACATCAGGAAGTTCCTGGTTCATGTATTGCTGAAGCCTGGCTTGGAGAATTTTGAGCATTACTTTACTAGCATGTGAGATGAGTGCAATTGTGCGATAGTTTGAGCATTGTTTTGCATTGCCTTTCTTTGGAATTAGAATGAAAACTGACCTTTTCCAGTCCTGTGGCCACTGCTGAGTTTTCCAAATTTGCTGGCATATTGAGTGCAGCACTTTCACAGCATCATCTTTCAGGATTTGAAATAGCCCACCAAATTCTGGGGGAAGATGTGACAAGTGCTGATGTCTGATTGAGCTATTCCACCAAAGTCACTGGCTACAGCTGGACTGCCTAAGGATGCTCTCACAATAGGACATCCATTCAAGACCAGGAATAGGGAATTGTTGCACCTAGTCTCAGAGAGACAGAGAAAGTTAAGCAAAATGAGAAGACAGAAGAATCTGTACCAAACAAAAAAAAAAAAGAAAAGAAAGAAACTAATGAAACAGAGATAAATAATTTACCAGAAAAGAGTTCGAACCATTAGTAATAAGACTGGTAACAGAGAAAAGAATTGATGAACAAAGTGAGACTTTTAACAATCATACACACACACACACATTAGATACCTACAGTGGAATATTACCCAGCCCCCCAAAAAAGGAATGGAATTCTGTCATTTGCAACAAGATAGTGGTGCTGGAGTGGTGAGCAGCTGAGAGGAGATACCCCATATCCAAGGTCAGGAGCAACAGCTGTGCTTTGCTGGAGCAGCTGTGAAGAGCTATCCCACGTCCAAGGTAAGAGAAACCCCGGTAAGACAGTAGGTGCTGAGAAAGGGCATCAGAGGGTAGACAGACTGAAACCACAACCACAGAAAACTAGCCAATCTAATCATATGGACCACAGCCTTGTCTAACTCAATGAAACTAAGCCATGCCCTGTGGGGCTACCCAAGACAGACAGGTCATGGTGGAGAGTTCTGACAAAATGTGGTCAACTGGAGAAGGGAATAGCAAACCACTTCAGTATTCTTGCCTTGAGAACCCCATGGACAGTATGAAAAAGCAAAAAGAGAGGACACTGAAAGATGAACTCCCCAGGTCAGTAGGTGTCCAATACGCTAGTGGAGATCAGTGGAGAAATAACTCCAGAAAGAATGAAGGGACAGAGCCAAAGCAAAAACAACACCCAGTTGTGGATGGGACTGGTGATAGAAGCAAGGTCTGAAGCTGTAAAGAGCAATATTGCATAGGAACCTGGAATCATAGCTCCATGAATCAAGGCAAATTGGAAGTGGTCAAACAGGAGATGGTTGACATTCTAGGGATCAGCAAACTGAAATGGACTGGAATGGGTGAGTTTAACATAGATGACCACTATATCTACTACTATGGGCAGGAATCCCTTAGACGAAATGGAGTAGCCATCATGGTCAACAAAAGAGTCCGAAATTCAGTACTTGGATGCAATCTCAAAAATGACAGAATGATCTCTGTTTGTTTCCAAGGCAAACCATTCAGTATTACAGTAACCCAAGTATATGCACTGACCAGTAAGTCTGAAGAAGCTGAAGTTGAATGGTTCTATGAAGACCTACGAGACTTTTTAGAACTAACATCCAAAAAAGATGTCCTTTTCATTATAAGGGACTGAATGCAAAAGTAGGAACTCAAGAAACACCTGGGGTAACAGGCAAATTTGGCCTTGGAGTACAGAACTAAGCAGGGCAAAGGCTAATACAGTTTTGCCAAGAGAACACACAGGTCATAGCAAACACCCTTTTCCAACAACACAAGAGAAGACTCTACACATGGACATCACCAGGTGGGCCAACACCAAAATCAAATTGATTATATTCTTTGCAGTTAAAGATGGAGAATCTCTATACAGTCAGCAAAAACAAGACCAGGAGCTGACTGTGGCTCAGATCATGAACTCCTTATTGCCAATTCAGACTTAAATTGAAGAAAGTGGGGAAAACCACTAGACCATTTAGGTATGACCTAAATCAAATCCCTTATGATTTTACAGTGGACATGACAAACAGATTTAATGGACTAGATCTAATAGAGTACCTGAAGAACTATGAATGGAGGTTTGTGACATTGTACAAGAGACAGGGAGCAAGACCATCCCCAAGAAGAAGAAATGCAAAAAAGCAAAATGGCTGTCTGAGGAGGCCTTACAAATAGCTGTGAAAAGAAGAGAAGTGAAAAGCAAAGGAGAAAAGGAAAGATATACCCATTTGAATGCAGAGTCCAAAGAATAGCAAGGAGAGATAAGAAAGCCTTCCTCATTGATCAGTGCAAAGAAATAGAGGAAAATAATAGAATGGGAAAGACTAGAGATCTCTTCAAGAAAATTAGAGATACCAAGGGAACATTTCATGCAAAGATGGGCTCAATAAAGGACAGAAATGGTGTGAACCTAACATAAACAGAAGATATTAAGAAGAAGAGGCAAGAATACACAGAAGAACAATACAAAAAAGATCTTCATGACCCAGAAAGTGTCCTAGTTTCATTCTTTTACAAGTGGTTGACCGGTTTTCCCAGCACCACTTGTTAAAGAGATTGTCTTTACTCCATTGTATATTCTTGCCTCCTTCGTCAAAGATAAGGTGTCCATAGGTGTGTGGATTTATCTCTGGGCTTTCTATTTTGTTCCATTGATCTATATTTCTGTCTTTGTGCCAGTACCATACTGTCTTGATGACTGTGGCTTTGTAGTAGAGCCTGAAGTCAGGCAGGTTGATTCCTCCAGTTCCATTCTTCTTTCTCAAGATTGCTTTGGCTATTCAAGGTTTTTTGTATTTCCATACAAATTGTGAAATTATTTGTTCTAGCTCTGTGAAAAATACCGTTGGTAGTTTGATGGGGATTGCATTGAATTTATAGATTGCTTTGGGTAGTATACTTATTTTCACTATACTGATTCTTCTGATCCATGAACATGGTATATTTCTCCATATATTAGTGTCCTCTTTGATTTCTTTCATCAGTGTTTCATAGTTTTCTATATATAGGCCTTTAGTTTCTTCAGGTAGATATATTCCTAAGTATTTTATTCTTTTTGTTGCAATGGTGAATGGAATTGTTTCCTTAATTTCTCTTTCTATTTTCTCATTATTAGTGTATAGGAATGCAAGGGATTTCTGTGTGTTGATTTTATATCTTGCAACTTTACTATATTCATTGATTAGCTCTAGTAATTTTCTGGTGGAGTCTTTAGGGTTTTCTATGTAGACGATCATGTCATCTGCAAACAGTGAGAGTTTAACTTCTTCTTTTTAAAAAATGAACGTTCAAATATCCCTCAACAGGAACAATTCTCAGAGGACATGAAATTTGGAAACCACACCATTGTAACAGAGTGCATCCTTTTGGGGTTAACAGAGGATCCTACACTTTGTGTCATCTTTTTTGTGATATTTCTAGGAATCTATGCTGTCAGAAATGGCAACCAACTCCAATACTCTTGCCTGGAGAATCCCATGGAGGGAGGAGCCTGGTAGGCTACAGTCCATGGGGTCTCAAAGAGTCAGACACGACTGAGAGACTTCACTTTCTATGCAGTCACCTTAGTACGCAATGTCAGCATAATTATTTTAATAAGAAACTGTTCCCAGCTTCACACCCCCACGTACCTCTTCCTCAGTCATTTGGCTTTTGTGGACAGTGGGTGTACGGCATCCGTCACACCTATGATGCTTATAGGATTCCTGAGACAAGGAGTGACCATCACTGCTGCTGGCTGTGAAGCCCAACTGTGTTTTGTGGTCATGTTTGTGTCAGCTGAGTGCTTCCTGCTGGCTTCCATGGCCTATGACCACTATGTGGCCATCTGCTTGCCCCTACTCTACTCCACCCATGTCCCCCAGAGTCTGTGTTCTCTTGACTGGGGCTTCCTAACTGGGTGGGTGTGTTAATGCTTGCACATTTACTAGTTGTTTATTGACTCTGTCTTTCTGTGGACCAAATCAGATAGATCACTTTTTCTATGACTTCTCCCCTCTGTTGAAACTTTCCTGCTCAGATGTCTCCCCTATCAAAATTATCCCTTCCATTTCTTCTGGATCTACCCTTGCAGTCACTGTGTTTGTCATAGCTCTCTCTTATGTCTATATCCTCAGCACCATCCTGAAGATGTGCTCCACTGAAGGAAGACACAAGGCCTTCTCCACCTGCACCTCTCACTTCACCACAGTCACTCTCTACTATGGAACTATTACCTTCATTTATGTGATGCCCAACTCCAGCTACTCAGTTAAGCAGAACGGAGTGGTATCTGCTTTCTACACAGTGGTGATCACTATGTTGAACCCCCTCATCCACAATCTGAGGAACAGAGATGTAAAGGAGGCCCTGAGAAAGGCAAGTGTCAGAATATATTCTTAGGATTTGTTCTTAACATTTCTGATGACCTATAAATTTTTGTTTACCAGTAGCATACTTAGAACCTATCAAATACTGATTTACTGTTTGCTTAAAATGAAATCATAATACTTCTTATTCTCCCTTGTATGCACTTATAAATCAGTTGGTAGACATCTTGGAATTAGTAATAATGATAGCAATTATTTTCACTATTACGTATTAACACCTGTAGATGCCTAGAACTTAATTTAGCAAACAATAATTTCTACTTATAAAATGCCAGGCCCTATTCTAGCACAATGGTATATTAGCTGGTTTATTTCTCATAAAAATCCTGTAATGATAGTTCTATTATTTCTCTTTGACAAATAAATTATCTGGCACACAGAGACATTAAATAGATTGCCCAGATTATGCAGCTAGGAAGCTGTGCAATCAGTCTCTGAATCTAGAATATCTGAGTCCAAACCACAATGTTTCTTCATTTAATTCTCATGCAATCTCATGATGCTGCTTACTAACAATTTACCTTAATTTTACAGATGAAACTGCTGAGTGTCAGAGATATTCAATGGTTTGTTTTGAGACATATGGACTCAAGTCTCTGATTCACTTGGAATCAAGTCCTCTGATTCCATGCATTTGATCTACTCTATAAATGACCATCAGTTCAAGGACTTCAGCACTGTTACTGATCTAGAGGATTTGAATAGGACAAGTAAGCCTAAAACTGTTCTTTTAAATCAGTCTTCTGAACAAACTCTGCTACCAAGTAAGTCTAAGTTGTGAGGACTCCAAAAACAAGGATGAGAATGGAAACCTGATTGATTCATATCTATAGAAAATAAGGTCTGGACACCACAATCACATGATTTGACTGGAAATCTAACCATATTTAGCTCAGATGGTAGAGAATCTGCCTGCAATGAAGGAGACCTGGGTTCAGTTCCTGTGTTGGGGAGATTCCTTGGAGAGTGGATTCCAACCCACTCCAGTATTCTTGCCTGGAGAATCTCATGGACAGAGGAGCCTGGAAGCCTACCATCCATGGACTTGCGAAGAGTCAGACATGACTGAGCGACTAACACTTTCTTCTAATCATATTTAAGCACATGTTACAAACAAATACTCCCATTTGGAATAATGTAGTTTTCCTTAGCTGTAGAAATTTAAAAAGATATCTTTGAAATCTAAGCATTGCAATTAACATGCTAACATTTATAGTTCCATATGCTAGATGTATAAAAAATAAATTCCCCATTAATTAAACTAGAAGTGTTGCCTAAGATTGTGGTAACTGTAATACTTACATAATAATCTACCCTCATTTACATCATCACCATGGGACTGGAGGGTGAAGAGGGATTTTTCTGGAGTTCAAAAACTCCAAATTCAATGTGAATACTGAGACAACTTTTTAGAGCATCTGAAAGCAAGACAGATTATAAAAATCCTTGACTCAGTATAATGGGGTGAAACAAGTGAGGATTGGGAGACAAAGAAAGAAGCAAATGGGATATTATTCATAATACATTGCTAAGTTAATGGTGCTAAGTATTGAAGTTTTTCAACTGTGGTCTTGGAGAAGACTCATCAGCTTCAGCTGGAGTTCCAATAATTTGGCCACATAATGCAAAAAACTGACTCATTGGAAAAGACCCTGATGCTGGGAAAGATTGAAGGCAGGATGAGAAGGGGACAACAGAGGATGAGATGGTTGGATGGCATCACAGACTCGATGGACATGAGTTTGAGTAAGCTCCAGGAGTTGGTCATGGACAGGGAAGCCTGGTGTGCTATAGTCCACGGGGTTGTAAAGAGTCAGACATGACTGAGAGACTGAAGTGAACAGAAGTTAAAATGTACAGTATGTATCATATTCTGGCAAATTTTAAGTGGAAACATACAATGAATAAATGAAGCAAGGATAAATTAAACATGTGAAATGATCAAATAATGTATAAAGGAAACTCTTTAACCACACTTCTGACACCAACTTTGTGGTCTTTTTCTCCCGTACCAACCAACTGGAATACTGGTATGTTCTAAGTATCCAGACATCAAACTGACGCTTTATTCTTTCATTCAATTGTGACACTAACTGCCTGGAGGTAGGATCAGACTTCACAGATTTAAGGCTCAGTTCCACAACTCTGCCCTCCCTTCTGACACCAGTTAGTTGCAAGTAATGCGTCCCCAAGGTCCCCACACTTTTGTCCAACTTGGCTACAAAGTCAAGGATTGCCACAAACCTCTTCCAGGTGTGAGAGTTTGCTAGAATGACTCAACAAAATTCTCTGAAGTATCTGCTTACATTTACCAGTTTAACATAAAAGATATTATAAAGGATAAATTAACAGTCAGATGGAGAGACACACCGCACCAGGTCTGGAAGGGTCTCCAGGGCAGGAGTTTCTATCACCAGGAAGCTGAAGTGTATAACCCTTCTAGCAGGTGGATCTGTTGACCAATCTGGAAGTTCTCTACCCCATAGTTTAGGAGTTTTATGGAGGCTATGTAAAAAGTCTCCAGCCTCTCCAGCCTCACTGCAGAAACGCACATGAACATAAAGTCCCAAGTTTATAATCATGGTTTGACCTTTTTGATGACCACTCCTCATCCAGAAGCTCTAAAAATCCCACCAAGAGTCTTCCTATTCAAACAAAGACACTCCTATCACCTAGGAGGTTCCAATGGATTCAGGAGCCCTGTGTCAGGAACCAAGGTTAAATAACAAATATTTGAACAAAAGATGTTTCTAGCACCCCTGTCATGAGCAAATTACAAGAATTTTAGAGCCCTGTGTTAGTAACAGGGGGCAGAGACCACAGATGTATTTCTATTATCGCACAATCCACCCCCTGCTATGTGACTATGGAACCCTCACAGCAAATGACCATAAAGAATGAAGTTACTGGCATATTATTAAAATTCCATTGGGTCATTAATAACCATTCAGTTCATCATCATAACGTATGAAAAAGTTCCCCAAGCTTAGGCTATTCAGATTTTCAGGCTTTCGTTTGATCTTGTCAGGTTCTAAACACAGGAGTAGCCTCAGCAGTACATGGCTTCACTCTCTCAGGCATCTGTTTTGAGCTAGAAGTCAGAATTATTAATTGCTTTGAATCTCTTTTGAGGCATTAATAGAATACTGAAGTTTTGATAAATAGCAGTTGCAATTGCCCTGTAAAAATCCCAAGTGCATATTGACTCACATGACTTCTGGAGCTTTAATTATGTGAACTCTCAAGTCCTGAATATAAGACTAGCTTCCCTCTGGGGATTTTGGACCCATAGTTCAGAGGTCAGTGTGTTCATAGGTCTTTTGTATTTTACCTGAGTTATCACGTGAGCATTGCTAATTATGGAATTATGTGACAAAAAATTTTCAGATCTGTTAATATTTACAGATATCTCTTGGCATATTTATTATAGCAATTCTGGGGGAAGGTTAAGAAGGGGACCTCAAACATTGACAATTTCCTGCCATTGTGACCTCCAACTACAAGAGGAACATTTAATCAAGGCTCTTTGGTTATATTACATGTAGATGTGGGATAGTCAGGCTACCCTGGTAGGTCAGCTGGTAAAGAATCTGCCTGCAATGCAGGAGACCTTGGTTCGATTTCTGGGTCGGGAAGATCTCCTGGAGAAGGAATAGGCTATCCACTCCAGTATTCTTCATGGGGAATTCTCATGGACAGAGATGGTGCGTTACAGTCCGTGGGGTTGCAAAGAGTTAGACACAACTAAGCAATAAAGCACAGCACAGCAGATGGGATAGTCATTCATTCATTTATTTCAAAAACACTAGTTGAGCTCTTATTATACTCTAGAAACTGAGTAAGCACTGAAGATATTTTGATAAATGAACAGAGATATAATGTATAATAGAACAGAGTTCTCATGTAGTTTAGATTTTAGTGGCAGAGACACTAGGGAATAAATAAACATTATAAATATAGAACACATTAGTGGGTGGAAGACACAAATCAATTGGGTTGCTATGACTTATAAAGGGTAACTGTTGGTTAGGGTAGTGAATCCTTGGTGAGCATGACAGGGAAGGCCAGTTGGAGGAGGTAACAGTTGAGTACAATGTTGAAAGCTAAGAAAGACCCACTGACATGGAGACTGGAGAGAAAGCTGCATACAGAAAACAGTGCATGCAAAGATTCTGAGAATCTCAAGAAATAAAGAAGCCGTGGCAAACCAGGAGGAGAGATCCACCGAAAGGATTGATCATGCAGTGCTCCATTGGCCATGGGAAAATATTTGAATTTCACTATAAAAAGAATGGAAAGCCATTAAATGTTTTTTAACTAGTTCCAATGCGAATGTTTTTTAAAGAGCATTCTTGTTGTTAATCATAAGAGGGAGAAGGGGGAGCAGGGAGCAGTTAAGTTATTAATTAAGATCTGAGATGCTGCTGCGTTATGCTAGGGTGGTTGCAGTTTTGCTGAAGAGGAATTCACCTATTCAACATGCAGTTTAGGTAAAGATTCAAAAAGGACTTGCTGACAAATTAGTGTGAGAGGTTAAAATTAAAAGAAGTTAAGAGGACCTCATAAATTTGGGGGTTTAGATTCTTCGGTGAATGTGAATTATTTATCATTCATTAGTTGAAGAAAAGTGATATGTAGGTTATATATGGCTGCATGACAAGTCACTCAAAACCATTTTATTATATTATATTGTGACTCAGGAATTCTAATTGGATCTGGCTCAGCACTCCACCTGCCCCACATGCATTAATAAGAGTAACTAGGTGAAATTCAGGTGGCATCTGGGCATTTCTCAAGAATCCAAGGTAGCTTCACTCAGATGCTTGGTATCTTGAAAGAAAGTGAAGTCGCTTGGTCGTGTCCGACTGTTTGCGACCCCACGGAGTGCAGCCTACTAGGCTCCTCCATCCATGGGATTTTCCAGGCAAGAATACTGGAGGAGGTTGCCATTTCCTTCTCCAGGAGATCTTCCCAAACCAGGGATTGAACCTCGGTCTCCCGCATTGTAGGCAGATGCTTTACCATCTGATGGCTTAAAAGCCTCTCATTCTCCATAGTCTTTGAATCTTTCTATATGGTCTTAACAGCAGAGCAGCTGATTTTCTCACATGGTGTCTTAGGACTCTAGCAAGTCCTCAAGAGAATAAAAAAGAAGGTGCAGTGTTTTCTATGACCCAGTCTCAGGAGATCCACAAAGTTATTTATACTGTCTCCTACTTGTAAAACAAATCACTAAAGCCAGCTTAGATTCTAGAAATGGGGTGTGTGGGGTGATTCTAAAGGATGTAGGATTTCTTTATCAGGTGATGAAACTATTCTAAAATTGAAAATTTTGGGCTCCTTACACATTAAGATGCCTATTATTGCCAAATACAGATATCTGTTAGCTCACAGAAGAAATCAGGGTTAGAGATAGTAATATAAATTAGGAATCAAACAAGCAGAGATCAAGCTGGAGGAGTAGGAGCTGGCTGAGCACACCTTTGCCCTAAATACATCAAAAATACATCCACATGTAAAGCAAGACTGCCTGAAAACAAACTGGGGACCAGCAGAAAGAGTCTTTACAACCAAGGATGTAAAGATTGATCCACATAGGAACCTACCTGAACAGGTAGGGCAGAAAAGGAAGTAATCAGGATGGGACCTGTGTACCTTGGAGTGAACACAGAAAAGGAGAGTATTGCCTGGGCTTAGACATCCTCCCTGGGGAGTGAGCTGTTTGAGCCACATATTGGGCACCCCAGGCCCAGGTTCTGACCCTAGGAAGACAAGTTTCCTTAGCTGGTTGGAAAACTCTTAAGGGACTTGCAGGAAGGCTGTACAAAACCTAAAATCAGTTCACGGAGAACATACACACTGCTGTCTACCCCTGGGAACAAGGTAGAAGAAGCAGACTGAAACTGCCTGGGCCTGTGAGTGGTTCCCAGCAAGCACCCTGGCACATGGTTGATGCCAAATGCCTGCTCCACCACCCCTAGCTCCAGCACAGTTCCACGCTAGGGTGAAGGCTGTGGTTGCTGATAAGACTGTGCAGTCTGGGAGGATGGAGCTGGCTCGGATCTATGCAGCATCTGAACAGGACTACAGCAGCCATAACTACCTTGGGAGCTGACCCTGCCCCCAGTAGGGTAGTGACAGCCTCTGAGGATAGGAGACATCACTCCTCATGTATGGCTCTAACTCTAGCCCCTGTCCCTCCAGCCCTACATCCCATGACAGTGGTAGCTGCCAGCACCTTCTGGGGGAAGATATGACATGTCCCCACTCCAGATTCAGCTCTCACACCAAAGCTACTACTACAAAGTTACACACAGACTACATAAGGATGCTCCCACACAAGGACACCCCTTCAAGACCAGGAATAGGTAACTGTTGCACCTAATTTCATAGAGACAGAAGTTAAGCAAGATGAGAAGACAGAGGAATTTGTACCAAAGAACAAGGAAAAAGAAAAACACTAACGGAACAGAGATAAATAATTTATCAGAAAAAGAGTTCAAAGAATAATAATATATATGTGTGTGTGTATACACACACACATATACATATACACAATGAAAAATTACCCAGTCAGAAAAAGAGATGGAATTCTTCCATTTGCAACATGGGTGGACCTAGAGGGTATTATGTTTATTGAAATAAGGCAGAGAAAGACAAATACTGTATGCTGTCACTTATACACAGAATCTAAAAAATAAAATAGGCCGCTTTCATCTTTCAAGACGGACTACATTCTGCGTATGTGGTATGTAGCTCTCTCAATAAATCTGCTTTCACTTAAAAAAGAAAAATAATAAGAATTCCCAGGTGATCCAATGGCTATAAATCCCCTTGCCAATACAGAGGACATGGGTTCCCTGGTCTGGGAAGATGTTACACACTTTAGGGCAATGAAAGCCATATGCCACAAGCATGGAGCCCATGCTCTAGAGTCTGCGAGCTGCAGCCACTGTGCCCATGTATCACGACTGCTGAAGCCTGCACACCCTAGAGCCCAAGCTCCACAATGAGAAGCCCACACACCACAACTAGAGAAAGCATGCATGCAGCAACAAACACCTAGTGCAGCCAAAAACAAGCAGAATTTTTAAATAAAAATTTATTTTAAAATAAATAAAAATGTTAAAATAATAAGTAAAAAAAATACACAAGTGAATAAAACAAAATAGAAACAAACATAGAGACAACAAAATAATAATTATCAGTGGGAGGTTGGAAGGGTGGAGGGGCAACATAGCAGTAGGGGGTTAGAGGCACAAACTATGTATAAAATAAATAAGTGAGACTTTTCTGGTGTTTAGTGCTTAAGAATCTGCCTGCCAATTCAGGGACACGTGTTCAATCCCTGGACCAGGAAGATCCCACATGCTGTGGAGCATCTAATCCCTTGACCACAACTATTGAAACCTGCATGCCCTAAAGCCCATGCTCTGCAACAAGAGAAGCCACCACAATGAAGAGTGGCCCCTGCTCACCACAACTAGTGAAAGCCCACGCACAGCAACAAAGACCCAGCAGAGCAAAAACAAATACAGAAATAAATTTTGTAAATAAATAAATAAGCTACAAGGATATATTTTACAGCATGGAAAATACAGTCAAGATTTTATAACTTTAAATGAAATATAATCTATGAAAATATTAAATTACTATACTGTTCTAAAATTAATACATTATAATAGAAATAGAATTCTTTAATAGAAAATAATAAAGTTAAAAGTAAAATCTTTAATGGAAAGAAAATAAGACATCCAAATGACCAACAGTAACATGAAACATGCTCTTTGCTAATTACCAAGGTAATGCAAATCAAAACCACAATGAGATATTATCTCCACCTTTTAGAATGGCTATCAACAAGATAAGAGATAGCAGCTGTTGGCAAGAATATGCAGATAAGGAAATCTTTGAAGACTGCTAGTTGAAATGTACATTAGTATGAAAAACAACTTTAAATTAGAAATATGTATGATTGAGCAATTCCACTTTGGGGTATATATGAAAAAGGAAATGAAAAGAGGAGTTTGAAGAGACATCTGCACTCCTACGTTTATTGCAGCATTACTCCACAATAGCCAAGGTATGAAAACAAACTGACCATCAACAGAGAAATAGAGCTAAGAAGAACTTCAAACTGATTCTTAACACAATCAGTCAAAAGGGATGTGCAAATTAAATTGAAAGGTTTAATGCTATCTACATATTAGAATAGCTTTTTTTTTTTTTTAAACTGACAATAGCAATCCTGGAAAGGACCCAGAGCAAATAGAACTTAAATACAAACCTGGTAGGAATGCAAACAGTACAGACATTTTTGAAAAAACAAGTTTTGCAGTATCTTATAAACACATACTAAACATAACACACGGCAATTGCAATCCTAAATTTTGTCAAAGAGAAATGAAAACACAAGACTACATGATGACCTACATAGAAGCTTTATTCCTAATTGCCAAAACCTAGAAAATCCTAGAAAAATGTGCATCACTGACTAAACAGGTAAAGGTGCTGCTTTCACGCAATGACTATGTTTAAGAGAATTATAACATAGTCCAGACTCTATAATCTGTCCTTCACAATAGCCAGCACATCATTCAAAGTTGCTGACAAATTAGAGGTAAGAGAGAGGATATATTGTCTATACTTAAGATACGGATGGAAACGAACCTCAAGGAAAGACTGAAAGTAGAAATGTAAGCTTCCATCTCAGGAAGCTTGAAAAGAAGAGCAAAGAAATAACCAAAAAAGCATATGGAATTCCCTGGCAGACCAGTGGTTAAGACCCATGTTTCCACTGCTGGGGTCATGGGTTCAATCCCTAGTGGGGGAAGTAAGAGCCACAAGCCACACAACATGGCCAAAAAAAAAAAAAGAGTAATGAATAAACATAAATCAAATAAATAGAAAACATGCCCCATAAAGAAAATATATTTATAATTTAATTCATTGAAAAGATTAATAAAATTGAAAAATCCATAGGAGTATTAATTAAGGAAAAGGTAAAATATTAATTATTCAAATAATACATGCAAAGAGGGGCATAGAAACACATTCTGCCCACATATTAAGATGGTTAAAAATAGATATTATGAAAAACTTATATCAATAAATTTAGTAATTTAATTGGATGGCATCACCGACTCAAAGGGCATGAGTTTCAGCAGGCTCCAGGAGCTGGTGATGGACAGGGAAGCCTGGCATGCTGTAGTCCATGGGGTCTCAAACAGCTGGACATGACTGAGCAACTGAACTGAACTGAAATTTAATAAATAATGAGAATTAAATATATTCTAGAGAAACACAGTTTGTGCGACTGAAAAAGAAAAACATCCTTGTCATTCTTCAGGCTGGGAGGAAAACAAAGATCATGCCATCCAGTCCCATCACTTCATGGGAAATAGATAGGGAAGCAGTGGAAACAGTGTCAGACTTTATTTTGGGGGGCTCCAAAATCACTGCAGATGGTGACTGAAGCCATGAAATTAAAAGATGCTTACTCCTTGGAAGAAAAGTTATGACCAACCTAGATAGCATATTCAAAAGCAGAGACATTACTTTGCCAACAAAGGTCCGTCGAGTCAAGGCTATGGTTTTCCCAGTGGTCATGTATGGATGTGAGAGCTGGACTGTGAAGAAGGCAGAGTGCTGAAGAATTGATGCTTTTGAACTGTGGTGTTGGAGAAGACTCTTGAGAGTCCTTTGGACTGCAAGGAGATCCAACCAGTCCATTCTGAAGGAAATCAGCCCTGGGATTTCTTTGGAAGGAATGATGCTAAAGCTGAAACTCCAGTACTTTGGCCACCTCATGCAATGGTTGACTCATTGGAAAAGACTCTGATGCTGGGAGGAATTGAGGGCAGGAGGAGAAGGGTACGACAGAGGATGAGATGGCTAGATGGCATCCCTCACTCGATGGACGTGAATCTGAGTGAACTCTGGAAGTTGGTGATGGACAGGGAGGCCTGGCGTGCTGCAATTCATGGGGTCACAAAGAGTCGGACATGACTGACTGACTGAACTGAACAACAAAATTAATAGAAAACATTGTTTCTTCAACTCTTATGCAGCAATTTTAACAATGTCATAATGATCTAAGTTTTTAGTAATTACTGTTCTCTTATCAACAATATACCCAAACCTGAAATGTTCTCCCAAACTAATACAAGAGACATTCAAATGTTAGTTCAGTTCAGTTCAGTCACTCAGTCCTGTCTGACTCTGCGACCCCATGAACTGCAGCAAGCCAGGCCTCCCTGTCCATCACCAACTCCTGGAATCCACCCAAACCCATGTCCATCGAGTCGTTAATGCCATCCAACCATCTCATCCTCTGTCATCCCCTTCTCCTCCTGCCCTCAATCTTTCCCAGTGTCAGGGTCTTTTCAAATGAGTCAGCTCTTTGCATCAGGTGGCCAAATTATTGGAGTTTCAGCTTCAACATCAGTCCATCCAATGAACACCCAGGACTGGTCTCCTTTAGGATGGACTGGTTGGATCTCCTTGCAGTCCAAGGGACTCTCAAGAGTCTTCTCCAACACCACAGTTCAAAAGTATCAATTCTTTGGTGCTCAGCTTTCTTTATAGTCCAACTCTCACATCCATGCATGACCACTGGAAAAACCATAGCCCTGTTAAATTGTCATCATTTCAAGAGGACGTTCCAACTCAGATTAGTCCCTCCTCTTAATCTCACCACCATGTGAGCAACCTGTCCAGAACTGAAGCCCACAAACCCTAATCCCTTCTTGGTATCCTTCAATAAGAATCCAAACCTTTCCAAAGTCGTGTGCCCTCTCTCCATTGTCAGGATACATGTGATAATTATTTGGAGAGTTTTCCCTTGCTGTACTGACCCAATAAACTTGATTTTGTTGCACTATAGGTTTATTTCTCGTGGCCTTTGGCTGGTTAAGCTTTAACATGGTCATTACACATGTTTACACTTAAGCTGTGGAACAAAAAAGACTGAAATTTATGATGTGAATATGATAGGTTTCATAAAGAGACTATGGATAAAAGTTATTGGAATCAAGAAAGTAAAAGAAATTTGAGATCAAGTTGTCAGTTGAGATATTCAAATGATTAGAAGTTGCCATTGCTCATGACAAAGACAGAGATGGAGAGGAAAATGGTCATGCAGGTGCTAACTTCTCAGGGGATGAGCAGCAGGGAGGTCAATTAGGGTTAGATACCAGAGGTGCTAGAGTTGGAATGTCTTGAATCTCAAAGGAGGAAGTATCTGGGACTAAGGATAAAATAGAGTAAGTTGCAAAATGTAACATATCCAGGAGCTTTGTTCCATTTGTCACATATTTGAGACACAACAATAATTTTAGGTAACTTTTGTAGATAATTATATGTAAACTCTGAAATCTCATGAATAGCCTATAAAATGTGAGTTTTAAACCCCATTTTACAGATCATAAAATTGAGTCTCAAAGAAGTTAAAAACTTTCACTCAATTCATCCACCTCAAACTGACCCCAGGTCTCCTGGGTACAAAAGCCATATCTAGTGTTTCTCAAATATTTAAATAAAGGATCACTTCTCCCTGGGTGTCCATGGGTCAATACTTGTTAGGAAAATAGTAAAATGAGAACTACTAACAAAATAAGAAAAACTAAAATACAACAGAATAAACCCATTTTAAAAAGTTATTGGAGTCAACACAGTTAAAGTTACTTTCTCAAATTGTTATAAAGAGTACAAATGGTTCCCCACAACCTCTGTTCTTATTTGGACCTGGACTGACAATAGTTTGCCAGCCAGCACCTGCCCAGGGACTATTAGTATACTTTGGTTAACAGTGGACTCTGCTTTCTTCCGCTTGCTTTCTGCTAACTGGCCCATATTACTCCAGGGCTTTCCCCACTACCTGATGTTCTCAATTAAAGAAACTGTTTTTTCTACAGAGAGGAAACTGGAGCCCTGGTGACATTGACTCTGGTCCCCATCGCCCACCAAATTTCTATTTCGACAGTTTTTTCTCCAGGTCTCTGGACAAACCTTCCATCAGGATCCTCAAAAATATACCTCTTGTTAGGAACTGGACCATCCATTTATGCCACCTTAACGAGATACCTGGCTCCATGAGTCACTTCTGGAGAACAGTCCGAGGAATTTATCTCAAAGGGGCAAGCAGCAACAGCCCTAGAGGATTCTACTACAGCCTTTCTTTTCCTCCCAGCACACAGAAAAGATCCTATCACAGAATGTATGCAACTATGTTCTTAAATGGAGGAGAGCATTTCTTGTTAATATCGTCAGGTAGTCAGTGCGCAACTGCTGTAAAAGTAAGTGGAAAATGTCTGCTTTCTAAAATTCTCTTTGAAATTCAGCAACAGCAAATCTGGCTCTAAAAGGTGAGTGCAGTAATCATGGATTTTATTTAAATAATTTAATTTTTTTGTTTGTTCAATGAGAAATGAAAGATAAAAGAAACTCAACAATTTCGTTTTGTGACCCCTGAGGAAACTGTGGCCTTAGCAAGGTTTACACTACAGGGACTAGAGACACAGACATGGAGAACAGACGTGTGGATATAGAGGGAGATTGAGGGTGGGGTGAATTGAGAGAGTAGCAATGAAACATATACACTACCATATGTAAAACAGAAAGCTAGTGAGAAGTTGCTGTATAACACAGGTAGCTCAGATTGGTGCTCTGTGATAACCTAGAGGGGTGAGATGGGGTAGGAAGTGAGAGGAAGGTTCAAGAGGGAGGGGTTGTATGTATATGTATGGCTGATTCAAAAGGTTGTGTGCAAGAAACCAACATAACATTGAAAAGCAACTATTCTCTAATTTAAAAAAACTAACTTTTTTTAAGGGAAAAAAAAAAATGTACTTCAGAAAGGTCATTCCAGGCATACAAAGCAGACTTCCCAGGAGATCCCAGAGAAATGTGGATGGTCTGTGGCAGCCAAGCTGCTGCTAAGCTTGTGTAACTGCAGCTATGAAAAGGAAACCAGGAGAAACCACCTGATAATCAATCAGGTTGCATGAGGCTCTTTGCCCTACAACCCCTAATTATCCACCAATATGACCCAATCATTGAAGGAAAGGATTGGGGAGAGTCAGAATCTGAAGCATGAATGGGATGCCACAGAGCTCTAGAAAGATCCCTAGGCAGTCAGTGGAGAGGAAGGGAAGGGCAAGAATCAGTTGTCATATTATGCACATGATTATTAATGACATGGTCCAGAACTAAGAAACCATCAGATCCTGTACTTCCTGACTTCTTTTGGATTTGTGGAAAATCTCCTGATGTGTTCAAAGAAAACTTATATTATACTTCTCATAAAAATTTAAACTAATTGAAAATCTATCCACTACTTATTTTTGTTTAATGAAAAACATTTAGCTCTGATGTATGACAAAACACCTTTAAATACTTTGCAGATATCATTTCTTTTAATCTCACAACAAAGATATTATATGGGGACAATGATTTCCATTTTACAAATAAAAAAATTTACTGGAAGTCAGAGAGATTCAAGTGTCATGTACAAGTGAAAATAATTGGCCACTGGGAGGCTCTGAAATTTCCATCTCTGGTCTCTATGACTGCTGTCAGCACAGACTGAAGCTCACACTGTGTGCACAGTGAATGCAGGATCGGCTCCACTTGAGTCAGAAGGCAAAGAGCACGCATGCTGCTTGGTGCCTGGCTCAGTCTTCAACTGAGAGTGTGTTCAGAAGCTGAGAGCAGGACTGCGAGGGCTCTGGAAAGTATGCCACAGGTGGAATGGGCAACAGATCTATGAATGTTAATTTTGGTAAAGGGGAGGCAGTGGAGGTGTGCTGGCTATATTCAAGTTTCATTGCTTTGTCACTGAAAGGAGATGGTTTGTGTCATTAAACTCTGAAAGGAGATGGTTTGTGCCATTAGACTCATAGAGAGCAATCGAGAAACCAAAAACTTTTTTTTTTTTTAACATAGAATTCATAGAATTAACACCCCTGGCAATAACCTTGCCTGTCACTAGAGTAATTTAAGTGCACTTAAGGAAAATCAATCAAAAAGCTGGAACACATTCTTTAATGATCTGTAGGTTCTCAGCTGTTGGTTCATAATACCTCACAATTCATTCTGTTGAAGCCCCACCACTGGAAACCCTAAATGCTCATATTCTAAAGTAAGGAATTTTTAATAAATTAAGAATTGTGAAGATATTTGGTACTTATATTTATCATTTATGGTAAATGTTTCAAACCTTAACTGAAATAATGCTGTTAGAAAACTGTCTTTCTATGAAAATTAGAAACTATAACACTGAATCAATAATTGCAGGGTTGGGTTAACATGACTCTTAAAAGCATAAAAATAGATGTCATGGGAGTTTGTAATTTCCTTGGTTCTGTCTCATCACAACAAAAATTTGAAGCGAGGGGCCAGCTCTTGGAAGGACCAGGGTTACAGCTCCGTGTTACAGCTCAGTTTTATTCAGAAAATAAAGGAAAATACATCCTCGAGGTATGCCGACCCAAAAGACATGGAGAGAAAAGAGAGAGAGAGAACACGAGAGCGAAAGAGAGCGTGTGAGAGTGAGAGAGCGATTCAGAAAGACCCTGGCCTTTTGGCTCCTCTTTTTATGTGTTTTTCCTCCTTCCCCTGGGCCTTCCCTGTGTAAACTGGGCTAGGCAGGAGCGCTGTTTGTTCCACCTGAGGTTTTCACTCTGGTCCTCGGACCTTCCTTTGTTCTATTTTCATGAGCTTTTCTCTTCCTTGTCTTTTAGCCACCACCATTCTGGACTCCTTTTCCTATTTTAACTACCTAACATTAGCAAAGAAGTATATAGGGAGATACATTTCAAAACCTAACTAAGGATAGAATATGAAGCTCCATAAATATTGTACAAAGGAGTTGGGAAGTATATTCCACCTGGCATATGCGTTATACAAGTCATGCATAAATTCTAGTAACAGGTTTTCTCCAGCACATATTAGCCCCAAACACTAGTTATTTGTTATACAGGAATAAAAACCATTTTGAGGAGACTATGTATTAATTGGGAGGAATAAAATGTAAGCAAGCAAAAAACAAAACAAAATCCCATAATTTAGTACATAGAAACACAATCTAAACATCTCCAAAGCATGAGGTCAACACAAAAGAAATTTATCTGATTACACCTTAGATATCA
This sequence comes from Capra hircus, assembly GCF_001704415.2. Taxonomy (NCBI): domain Eukaryota; kingdom Metazoa; phylum Chordata; class Mammalia; order Artiodactyla; family Bovidae; genus Capra; species Capra hircus. Next base: position 37,613,953 of record NC_030822.1, read on the forward strand.
GAGTAGATTTTGTAGAGAAATGAACTTGGAGGAGGAGTAGAAGTCACTCAAGGTAACGATAGTGGAAAGTTGGGGGCCATCCAAGTGGGAGAACAAGGATTAAAGGCCAAATAAGACAGATGAACGGAGGAGACTGAACAGTTCAAAAAGGTTGGATTAGTGCAAGTGCTAGATGGAAACATCCTGAAAGAGAAGCAGAGAGTCATATGCAGGTGATACAGAAAGCATACACTGTGCTGTGCTAAGGAGGGTAGGCTCATCTTGGAGGCCTAAGAAATCATGACAGACTTGAAAGGATCACTTTGGCATCACCATTCTACTTCAGCAAGAGATTACTTTGGCAGATGTACCGTGAATTATAATGGCGCAAGAATGAAGACAACGAGGCAAACAGATGAATAAAATAAAAGAGAAAAATGAGCAGGGCCTCACCTACAGTAGGGATGCTAGCAGTGGAAATATAGGAATGGATAAATAAATTGGAGAGCTAAATTGTAGATAGTATCAATAGGATTTTATTAGATGTGGTACAATGAGAGGAAGAAGACTAGGATCCCTTTGAGAGGATAACAGGCTGAAAGGCCAAGGGTCTCCAAATGGAGGAAATAGGCTGCAAGTTCAGACATTTTTTTCTCTCTTAAGTGGCAGAAGGAAACATACTAGTGCTATACTTTTCCCCCACCTCCATACAAATTTAAAAAGAGTTTTATCTTAAAATTCTATGTTGCCATAATGACACCTGGTTCCACCTGAACTTAACTTTTCTCAAACTTTGAGCTAACCAATGCATTTTTCTCATGGAAATGTTTGTCTTAAGCTATGTTAATGTACTATGTATTTACCCTAGACTCTGTCTTCAAGTCGGTTCCGCCTAAAGGCTCAGAACCGACTTGGCAAACCAATATGTCATACATTGTTCTCCTAATCTATGTTAATGAAACTATACATTTGTATGGAAATCTGCCTTTCTTCAAGATTCATGTCAATCATTTTATGGCCCTGGATGACCCACCTGGTGCCAATGTTATCTCAATGCATGTTGTGGGTGAGGGGCCTGGTGCCAGTCTCTGAGTTTTGAGACATTTCCATTCTCTAACTAGCAGACTGCTAGTAGCTATATAAAATCTGGCTAAAGACTAGCAGGGGGACATTCTTTATGATCCTTTCTGATGTCTGTGTCAGAAGCATTCTCTGTCTCTTTTATACTTTAATAAAACTTTATTACGCAAAAACTCTGAATGATCAAGCCTTGTCTCTGATCCCAAATTGACTTCTCCTCCAGAGGCCAAGAATCCCAGCATCTTTCATGGTTCAGCAATAGCCTTTCAACTTCCATGTTTCAGACATGAGCAATTGTGTGGATTGTGGATTCCACAAACTCAGGACAGGAGGAATGGTCTAATGAAGGGATGAGTTTGGTCTGGGGGAGGCTGAGTTTGAGGTATTTGTGGGATTTCTAACTGAAGACTTCCAAGATGACTGAAACTATAGACCTGGATCTTGGGAGACAGATCTTTCTACAAATAAAGTTTGGAAAGGGGTTTTAGAATAAACATTAGATAAATAAAAGAAAATTACTGAGTTCCCAGAGAGTGAGGTTGAATCATTCTTCTTTTGTGTAAAGGGACAAAGGAATCCTGTACAGCACCATATTTACAGCTAGGCAGAGGGAGAAAATATTATGAATAAGTGTAATGAATAACCAAAGAAAACCAAGAATGTGTACAATGAAAATATTTTTTAAATCAATTTTAAAATTTCCCTCAACAGGAGCAACTCCCAGAGGACATGAAGTTTGGAAACCACACAAGTGTGACAGAATTCATCCTTTTGGGGTTAACAGAGGATCCTACACTTTGTGTCATCTTTTTTGTGGTATTTCTAGGAATCTATGCTGTCACCTTAGTAGGCAATATCAGCATAATTATTCTAATAAGAACCTGTTCCCAGCTTCACACCCCTATGTACATTTTTCTAAGTCATTTGGCTTTTGTGGACAGTGGGTGTACCACATCCGTCACACCTATGATGCCTATAGGATTCCTGAGACAAGGAGTGACCATCACTGCTGCTGGCTGTGAAGCTCAGCTGTGTTTTGTGGTCATGTTTGGGTCAGCTGAATGCTTCCTGCTGGCTGCCATGGCCTACGACCGCTATGTGGCCATCTGCTTGCCCCTTTTCTACTCCACCCACATGTCCCCCAGAGTCTGTGTTCTCTTGGTGGGGGCTTCCTACCTGGGTGGGTGTGTCAATGCTTGCACATTTACTAGTTGCTTACTGACTCTCTCTTTCTGTGGACCAAATCACTTAAATGACTTTTTCTGTGACTTCTCCCCTCTGTTGAAACTTTCCTGCTCAGATGTCTCCACTGTTGAAATTATCCCTTCCATCTCTTCTGGATCTATCCTTGTGGTCACAGTGTCTGTCATTGCTCTCTCTTACATCTGCATCCTCAGCACCATCCTGAAGATGCACTCCACTCAAGGGAGACACAAGGCCTTCTCCACCTGCACCTCTCACCTCACTGCAGTCACTCTCTACTATGGAACGATTACCTTCATTTATGTGATGCCCAAATCCAGCTACTCAAGTGACCAGAACAAAAGTGCTGTCTGTATTTTACACAGTGGTGATCCCCATGCTGAAACCCCTCATCTACAGTCTGAGGAACAGAGACGTAAAGGAGGCCCTGAGAAAGGCAATGGTCAGAATATATTCTTAGGGTTTGTTCTTAACATTTCTGATAACCTATAAATTTTTGTTTATCAGTATCACACTTAGGTCCTACTAAATACTGCTTTACTGGGTGCTTAAATTGAAATCATAATACTTCTTATTCTCAGTTGTATACACTTATACCAGCTGTTAGGCATCTTGGAATTAGTAATAATGATAGCAATTATTTTCACTGTTACGTATTAACACCTTTAGATGCCTAGGACTTTAATTTATTTAGCAAACAATAATTTCTACTTATAATATGCCAGGCCCTATTCTAGCACAGTGGTATATTAGCTGGCTTATTTCACATAAAAACCATATAGTCGTAGTTCTATTATTTCTATTTGACAAATAAATTATCTGGTACACAGAGAGGTTAAGTAGATGCCCAAAATGATGCAGCTAGAAAGTTGTGCAATCAGTCTCTGAATCAAGAAAGTCTGAGTCCAAAGCACTATGTTTCTTCATTTAATTCTTACAGAAATCTCATGATGCTAATTATTAACAATTTACCTCAGTTTTACAGATGAAACTGCTGAGTCTCAGAGATATTTAATAGCTTGTCTTGAGAGATATGGACTCAAGTCTCTGATTCACTTGGAATCAAGTCCTTGAATTCTATGCATTTCTTCAGCACAGCTACTGATCTAGAGGATTTGAATAGGACAAGCAAACCTGAAGCTGTTCTTTTAAATCAGTCTTCTGAACAAACTCTACTATCAAGTTAGTCTAGATTGTGAAGACTCCAAAAACAAGGATGAGAATGGGAAACCTGATTGGTTTATATCTATAGAAATTAAGGTCTGGACACCACAATTACATGATTTGACTGGAAGTCTAACCATATTTAGCTCAGATAGTAGAGAATCTGCCTGCAATGAAGGAGACCTGGGTTCAGTCCCTGTGATGGGAAGATCCTCTGGAGAACGGAATTCAACCCACTCCAGTATTCTTGCCTGGAGAATCATGTAGACAGAGGAGCCTGGCAGCCTACCATCCATGGACTTGTAAAGAGCTGGACATGACTGAGCGACTAACACTTTCTTCTAACGATATTTAAGGACATGTTACGAATATTCCCATTCGGCATAATGTAGCTTTCCTTAGCTGTAGAAATTTTAAAGGGTCTCTGAAATCTAAGCACTGCAATTAATATGCTAGCAGCATTCATGTTTCCATAACATAGATGTATAAAAAATTAATACCCATTAATTAAACTAGAAGTGTTGCCAAAGATTGTGGTAAATGTAATACTTATATAATAATCTACCCTCATTTACATCATCACCAGGAGACCAGAAGGAAGAAGAGGGATTTTTCTGGAGTTCAGGAGCTCCCAACTCAATGTAAATACTGAGACAACTTTTTAGACCATCTGAAAGCGAGACAGATTATAAAAGTCCTTGACTCAATATAATGGGGTGAAACAAGTAAGGATTGGCAAACATAGAAAGAAGCAAATGGGATATTATTTATAATACATTGCTAAGTTAATTCTGCTAAGTATTGAGGCTTTTGAACTGTGGTATTGGAGAAGATTCTTGAGAGTCCCTTGGACAGCAAGGAGATCAAACCGGTAAATCCTAATGGAAATCAGTCCTGAATATTCATTGGAAGGACTCATGCTGAAGTTGGAGTTCCAATAATTTGGCCACATAATACAAAGAACTGACTTATTGGAAAAAACCCTGATGCTGGGAAAGATTGAAGGCATGAGAAGGGGACAACAGAGGATGAGATGGTTGGATGGCATCACTGACTCAATGGACATGAGTTTGAGCAGGCTCCAGGAGTTGGTCATGGACAGGGAAGCCTGGTGTGCTGCAGTCCATGGAGTTGCAAAGAGTCAGACACAACTGAGCGACTGAAGTTAAAATGTAGAGTATCTATCATAAAATTGCAAAATTAAGTGGAAACATACAAAGCCTAAATGAAACAAGGATAAATTAAACATGTGAAATGATAAAATAATGGATAAAGAAAAATTTATCTAACCACAACACTCTTGACACCAACTTTGTGGTCTTTTCCCCCCATACCAACCAACTGGAATACTTGTATGTTCTAAGTATCCAGACATCAAACTCATGCTTTATTCTTTCATTCAATTGTGACACTAACTGCCTGGAGGTAGGGTCAGACGTCACAGGTTTAAGGCTCAGTTCCATAACTTAGTCCTCCCTTCTGACACCAGTTGCAAGTAATGGGTCCCCAAGGTCCCCACACTTTTGTCCAACTTGGCTACAAAGTCAAGGACTGCCACAGGCCTCTTCCAGGTATGATAGTTTGCTAGAATGACTCAACAAAATTCTCTGAAGCATCTGCTTACATTTACCAGTTTAACATAAAAGATATTATAAAGGACAAATTAACAGCCAGATGGAGAGACACACCGCACCAGGTCTGGAAGGGTCTCCAGGGCAGGAGTTTCTATCACCAGGAGGCTGAAATGTATAATTTGGAGTGTATAAGCCTTGTAGCACATGAATCTGTTGACCAAATTGGAAGCTCTCCACCTCATAGTTTAGGAGCTCTATAGAGGCTATGTAAAAAGTCTCCAACCACTCCAGCCTCACTGCAGAAACACATGTGAACATAAAATTCCAAGCTTCTAATCATGGTTTGATCTTTTTGGTGACCAGTCCTCACCCAGAAGCTGTACAGAATCCCACTGAGGGTCTTCTCATTCAAACAAAGACCCTCCTATCACCTAGGAGGTTCCAATGGATTCAGGAGCCCTGTGTCAGGAACCAGGTTTAAAGAACAAATATTTGAACAAAAGATGCTTCTAGCACCCTTGTCATTTAGGAAATTACAAGAGTTTAGAGCCCTGTGTTAGGAACTGAGGGTAGAGACCTCAGGTATTTCTATTATGTCACATTCCACCCCCTGCTATGTGGCTATGGAACCCACACAAGGTTCCATAAATGACCACAAAAGAATGAAATTACTGGCATATTATTAGAATTCTATTGGGTCATTAATAACTATTCAGTTCATCATCATAACATATGAAAAGGTCTCTCAGAGTGAGGTTATTCATGTTTACAGGCTTTCATTTGATCTTGTCAGGTTCTAAACACAGCAACACATGGCTGCACTCTTTCAGGAATGTGTTTTAATTGAGTTAGAAGTCAGAATTATTACTTGCTTTGAGTCTCTTTTGAGGCATTAATAGAATACTGAATTTTTCATAAACAGCAGTTGCAATTGTCGTGTAAAAATCCTAAGTGCATACTGACTCACATGATTTCTGGAGCTTTGATTATGTGAACTCTCAAATCCTGAATACAAGACTAGCTTCCCTCTGGGCATTTTGGACCCATAGTTCAGAGGTCAGTGTGTTCATAGGTCTTTTGTATTTTACCTGAGTTATCATGTGAGCATTGCTAATTGGGAATTATGTGACAAACAATTTTCAGATCTGTTAATATTTATAGATTTGTCTTGGCATATTTATTATGGTAATTCTAGGGAAGAGTTAAAGAGGTGGCCCCAAACATTGATAATTCCCTGCCATGGTGACCTACAACTACAAGAGGAATATTTAATCAAGGCTTTTTTGGTTATTTTACATGTAGATATGGGATAGTCAGGCTTCCCTGGTAGCTCAGCTGGTAAAGAATCTGCCTGCAATGCAGGAGACCTTGGTTCGATTCTTGGGTTGGGAAGATCTCCTGGAGAAGGAATAGGATACCCATTCCAGTATTCTTCCTGGAGAATCCTCATGGACAGAGAAGCCTGGAGAGTTACAGTCCATGGGGTCACAAAGAGTTGGACAGGACTAAGGGACAAAACACAGCACAGCAGATGGGATAGTCATTCATTCATTTATTTCAAAAACACTAGTTGAGCTCTTATTATACTCTAGAAACTGAGTAAGCACTGAAGATATTTTGATAAATGAACAGAGATATAATGTGTAATAGAGCAGAGTTCTCATGTAGCTTAGATTTTAGTGGCAGAGACAGTAGGGAATAAATAAACATTATAAATGTAGAACACATTAGTGGGTAGAAGACACAAATCAGTTGGGTTGCTATGACTTATAAAAGGTCACTGCTGGTATGGGTGGTGAATTCTTAGTGAGTATGACAGAGAAGGCCACTTGGAGGAAGTACAGGTGAATAGAATGTTGAAAGATAAGAAAGACACATTGACATGGATACTGGAGAGAAAGTTGCAGACAGAAAACAGCACGTGCAAAGATTCTGAGAAGCTCAAGAAATAAAGAGGCCGTGGCAAACCAGGGGGAGAGAGATACACAGAGAGTCAATCATGCGGTGCTCCACTGACCAGGGAAAAATATTTGAATTTCACTATAAAAGGAATGGAAAGCCATTAAATGTTTTTTAAATAGTTCCAATGTGAATGTCTTTTAAGATCATTCTTGTTGTTAATCATAAGAGGGAGAAGGGGGAACAGGAGGCACTGAAGTTATTAGTTAAGATCTGAGATGCTGCTGCATTGTACCAGGGTGGTTGCAGTTTTGCTGGAGAGGAATTCACCTATTCCGCATAGTTTCTGTGAAGAACAACACTGCATAAGCAGAAAGTGAAAGTCGCTCAGTCATGTCTGACTCTTTGTGACCCCATGGTTTATCCAGTCCACAGAATTCTCCGGGCCAGAATACTAGAGTGGGTAACCTTTCCCTTTTCCAGGGGATCTTCCCAACCCCTGGATTGAACCCAGGTCTCCCACATTGCAGCCAAATTCTTTACCAGCTGAGCCACAAGGGAAGCCCTCTTTACCTAAACTATATGTTTCTGCCTGCAACGCAGGAGACCTCAGTTTGATTCCTGAGTCAGAAAGATCAACTGGAGTAGGGATAGACTATCCACTCCAATATTCTTGGGCTTCTGTAGTGGGTCAGCTGGTATAGAATCTGCCTGCAATGCAGGAGACCTGGGTTCGATCCCTGGGTTGGGAAGATTCCCTAGAGAAGGAAAAGGCTACCCACTCCAGTATTCTGGCCTGGAGAATTCCATGTAGTATAGTCCATGACGTAGCAAAGAGTTGAACACCACTGAGCAATTCTCACTTTCACTTAGGTAAAGAATTAAAAAGGACTTGCTGATGTATTAGTGTGAGAGGCTAAAATTAAAAGGAGTTTAAAACTCTGGAGTTTGGGGGTTGAGATTATTTGGTGAGTGTGAATGGTATATCATTTATTAGCTGAAGAAAAGTAATATGTAGCTTATCTATGACTGCATGACTGGTCACTCAAAGCCATTTTATTGTATTATATTGTGAGTCACTTCACCTGCCCCACATGCGTTAATAAGAGTCACTAGGTGATATTCAAGTGGCATCTGGTCACGTCTCAAGAGTCCAAGTAGCTTCACTCAGATGCTTGGCATCTTGGCGGGATGGCTTAACAGCCTCTCATTCTCCGTAACTCTTAGAATCTCTCTCTATGGTCTTACCAGCAGAGTAGCTGAATTTCTCACATGGTGTCTTAGGACTTTAGCAAGTGTCCCAGGAGAATAAAAATGAAGGTGTGGTGTTTCCCATGACCCAACCTCAGGAGACCCACGACGTTATTTACACTGTCATTTATTTGTAAAAAAAAATCATTAAAGCTAGTTTAGATTATAGAAATGGGGTGCGTGAGGTGTTTCTAAAGGATGTAGGATTTCTTTATCAGGTGATGAAACTGTTCTAAAATTGACCATTGTGATTGTTGTATATATCTGTGAATAGTCTATAAACTATTCACTTGTATTCTTTAAATCAGTCAATTGTTGATATGTAAGTTATATCTCAAGATAATTGTTTTTTAAAAAACTTAGATGGCTTTCAGTGTATCAAATTATAACTCATTCAATTAGATAAAGCCCTAAAGCCCATGCTCTGCAACAAGAGAAGCCACCACAATGAAGAGTGGCCCCTGCTCACCACAACTAGAGAAAGCCCATGCACAGCAACAAAGACCCAGCAGAGCAAAAACAAATACAGAAATCATATTTTTAAAATAAATAAATAAGCTATACAGCATGGAAAATACAGTCAAGATTTTATAACTTTAAATGTATATATAATCTATGAAAATATTGAATCACTATGCTGTCCTAAAACTAATACAACATTATAAATCAAGCATACTTTAATAAAAAAATAATAAAGTTTAAAGTAAAATCCTTAAAGGAAATAAAATAAGACATCCAAATGACCAACAGTAACATGAAACATGTTCTTTGCTAATTACCAAGGTGATGCAAATCAAAACCATAATGAAATATTATCTCACACCTCTTAGAATGGCTATCAACAAGATAAGAGATAGCAGCTGTTGGCAAGAATATGCAGATAAGGAAATCTTTGTAGACTGCTAGTTGAAATGCACAGTGGTATAAAAAAATTTTTTAATTAGAACTATATATGATTCAGCAATTCCACTTTGGGGTATATATGAAAAAGGAAATGAAAATAGGAGTTTGAATAGACATCTGCACTCCTACATTTATTGCAGCATTACTCCACAATAGCCAAGGTATGAAAACAAACTGACCATCAACAGAGAAATAGAGCTAAGAAGAACTTCAAATTGATTCTTAACACAATCAGTCAAAAGGGATGTGCAAATTAAATTGAAAGACTTAATGCTACCCACATATTAGAATAGGTGTTTAAAAAAAAAAAAAAAAACTGACAATAGCAATCCTGGAAAGGACCCAGAGCAAACAGAACTTAAATACAAACCTGGTAAGAATGAAAATGGTACAGCCATTTTGAAAAAACAAGTTTTGCAGTATCTTATAAACATATACTAACCATAACACATGGCAATTACAATCCTAAATTTTGTCAAAGAGAAATGAAAATACATGACTACACAATGACCTACATAGAGATATTTAGAGAAGCTTTATTCCTAATTGCCAAAACCTAGAAAATCCTAGAAAATATGCATCACTGACTAAACAGGTAAAGGTGTTACTTTCATTCAATGACTATGTTTGAGAGAATTATAACACAGTCCAGACACTACAACCTGTCCTTCACAATAGCCAGCACATCATTCAGAGTTGCTGACAAATTACAGATAACAGAGGGGATATATTGTCTTTACTCAAGATATGGATGAAAATGAACCTCAAGGAAAGACTGAAAGTAGAAATGTAAGCCTCCATCTCAAGAAGCTTGAAAAGGAACAACAAATAAATAAGAAAAAGGCTTATGGAATTCCTTGGTGGCCCAGGGTGAAGACCCATGTTTCCACTGGTGGGGTCATGGGTTCAATCCCTAGTGGGGGAAGTTAGACCCACAAGCCACACAACATGGCCAAAAAAACATATGAGTAATGAATAAAAAATATAAATCAAAGAAATAGAAAACATGTCCCACAGAGAAAATATATTTATAATTTAATTCATTGAAAAGGTTAATAAAATTGAAAATTAATTAAGGAAAAGGTAAAATATTAATTATACAAATAATACATGTGAAGAGGGATATAGATATACATTCTGCCCACATATTAAGATGGTTAAAACAGATATTTTGAAAAATTTGTATCAATAAATGTAGTAATTTAGTTGGATGGCATCACCAACTAAAAGGGCATGAGTTTGAGCAGGCTGCAGGAGTTAGTGATGGACAGGGAAGCCTGGCATGCTGCAGTCCATGGGGTCACAAAGGGTTGGACACGACTGAGCAACTGAACTGAACTGAAATTTAGTAAACAGTGAGAAGTAAATATTTTCAGACTTAAATTAAATTCAGACTTAAAGAAAGTAGTGAAAACCACTAGACCATTCAGGTATGACCTAAGTCAAATCCCTTACAATTATACAATGGAAGAGAGAACTAGATTTAAGCGACTAGATCTGATAGACAGAGTGCCTGATGAACTATGGTCAGAGGTTTGTGACACTGTACAGGAGAGACGGATCAAGACCATCCTCAAGAAAAAAAAAATGCAAAAAAAAGCAAAATGGCTGTCAGAGGAGGCCTTACAAAGCCAAAAGCAAAGGAGAAAAGGAAAGATATTTCCATTTGAATGCAGAGTTCCAAAGAAGAGCAAGGAGAGATATGAAGCCTTCCTCAGTGATCAGTGCAAAGAAATAGAGGAAAACAATAGAATGGGAAAGACCAGATAGCTCTTCAAGAAGATCAGAGATACCAAGGGAACATTTCATGCAAAGATGGGCTCAATAAAGGACAAAAATGGTACGGACCGAACAGAAGCAGAAGATATTAAGAAGAGGTGGCAAGAATACACAGAAGTATACAAAAAATATCTTCACAACCCAGATAATCACGATGGTGTGATCACTCACCTAGAGCCAGACACCCTGGAATGTGAAGTCAAGTGAGCCTTAGGGAGCATCACTATGAACAAAGCTAGTGGAGGTGATGGAATTCCAGTTGAGCTATTTCAAATCTTGAAACATGATACTGTGAAAGTGCTGCACTCAATATGTCAGCAAATTTGGAAAACTCAGCAGTGGCCACAGGACTGGAAAAGTTCAGTTTTCATTCCAATCCCAAAGAAAGGCAATGCCAAAGAATGCTCAAACTACTGCACAATTGCACTCATGTCACATGCTAGTAAAGTAATGCTCAAAATTCTCCAAGTTAGGCTTCAGCATTATGTGAACTGTGAACTTCCAGATGTTCAAGCTGGATTTAGAACAGGCAGAGGAATCAGAAAGCCAATTGCCAACATCCGCTGGATCATTGAAAAAGCAAAAGAGTTCCAGGAAAACATCTATTTCTGCTTCATTGACTGTGCCAAAGCCTTTGACTGAGTAGATCACAATAAACTGTGGAAAATTCTGAAAGAGATGGGAATACCAGACCACTTGACCTGCCTCTTGAGAAATCTGTATGCAGGTCAGGAAGCAACAGTTTGAACTGGACATGGAACAACAGACTGGTTCCAAGTAGGAAAAGGAATACATCAAGGTTGTATATTGTCACTGTGCTTATTTAACTTATACGCAGAGTATATTATGAGAAACACTGGACTGGAGGAAGCACAGGCTGGAATCAAGATTGCCAGGAGAAATATCAGTAACCTCGGATACGCCAATGACACCACCCTTATGACAAAAAGTGAAGAAGATCTAAAGAGCCTCTTGATGAAAGTGAAAGCGGAGAGTGAAAAACTTGGCTTAAAGTTCAACATTCAGAAAACACACATCATGGCATCCAGTCCCATCTCTTCATGGCAAATAATTGGGGAACCAGTGGAAACAGTGGCTGACTTTATTTTTTTGGGCTCCAAAACCACTGCAGATGGTGACTGCAGCCATGAAATTAAAAGACGCTTACTCCTTGAAAGAAAAGGTATGACCAACCTAGAGAGCATACTAAAAAGCAGAGACATTACCTTGCCAACAAAGATCTGTTTAGTCAAGGCTATGGTTTTTCCAGTAGTCATGTATGGATGTGAGAGTTAGACTGTGAAGAAAGCTGAGCGCTGAAGAATTGATGCTTTTGAACTGTGGTGTTGGAGAAGACTCTCAAGAGTCCCTTGGATGGCAAGGAGATTCCAAACTTTCCATTAAAGGAAATCAGTCCTGAATATTAATTGAAAGGACTGATGTTGAGGCTGAAACTCCAAAATTTTGTCCACCTGATGCAAAGAGCTGACTCATTTGAAAAGACCCTGTTGCTGGGAAAGATGAGAGGTGAGAGAGGAGGCTGACAGAGGATGAGATGGTTGGATCACATCACTGACTCAATGGACATGAGTTTGAGTGAACTCCGGGAGTTGGTGATGGACAGGGAGGCCTGGTGTGCTGCAGTCCATGGGGTCAGACACCACTGAGCGACTGAACTGAACTGAAATATTTTCTAGAGAAACACAGTTTGTGGGACTGAAAAAAAAAAATCCCTGTCATTCTTCAGGCTGGGAGGATAGACATAGAATAATCTAGCAAAAAGATTAGTAGAAAACATTATTTCTTCAACTTTTATGCAGCAATTTTAACAATGACTTAATGATCTAATTTTTCAGTAATTACTGCTTTCTTATCAACAATATACCCAAACCTGAAATGCTCTTCCCATCTAATACAAGAGACATTAAAATGTTAAATTGTCATCATTTCATGATAACTTTCAACCTCAGATTAGTCCCTCCTGTTAATCTCACCACCAAATCAGCAAACTGTCCAGAACTGGACCCCATGACACCTAATCCCTTCTTGGTATCCTTCAATAAGAATCCAAACCTTTCAAAGGCATGTACTTTCTCTTCATTGTCAAGAGACATGTGGTAATTATTTGGAGAGTTCTCCCTTGCTGTGCTTTCCTGATGGCTCAGTTGGCTAAGAATCCTGCCTGCAATTCAGGAGACCCAGGTTCAATCCCTGGGTATGGAAAATCCCTGGAGAAGGAAATGGCAACCCACTACAGTAATTCTTGCCTGGAGAATCCCATGGACAGAGGAGCCTGGTGGGCTACAGTCCATGGGGTTGCAAAGAGTCGGACATGATTTATCAACTAGACCACCATCCTTGCTGTGCTGACCCAATAAACTTGATGTTGTTGCACTATAGGTTTATTTCTCATGGCCTTTGGCTGGTTAAGCTTTAACATGGTCATCACACATGTTTACACTTAAGCTGTGGAACAAAAAAGACAATTAGTGAAATTTATGATGTGAATATGACAGGTTTCATAAAAAGACTATGGATAAAAGTTATTGGAATCAAGAAATTAGAAGAAATTTGAGATCAAGTTGTCAGTTGAGATTAGAAGATGCCATTGCTCATGACAAAGACAGAGATGGAGAGGAAAATGGTCATGCAAGTGCTAACTTCTCAGGGGATGAGCAGCAGGGAGGTCAATAAGGGTTAGGTACCAGATGCCAGAGTTGGAATGTCTTGAATCTCAAAGGAGGAAGTATCTGGGACTAAGGATAAAATAGAGTAAGGTGCAAAATGTAACACATCCAGGAGCTTTGTTCCATTTGTCACATATTTGAGACACAACAATAACTTTAGGTAACTTTTCTAGATAATGATATGTTAACTCTGAAATCTCATGAATAGCCTATAAAATGTGAGTTTTAAACCCCATTTTACAGATCATAAAATTGAGTCTCAAAGAAGTTAAAAACTTTCACTCAATTCATCCACCTCAAACTGACCCCAGGTCTCCTGGGTACAAAAGCCATATCTAGTGTTTCTCAAATATTTAAATAAAGGATCACTTCTCCCTGGGTGTCCATGGGTCAATACTTGTTAGGAAAATAGTAAAATGAGAACTACTAACAAAATAAGAAAAACTAAAATACAACAGAATAAACCCATTTTAAAAAGTTATTGGAGTCAACACGGTTAAAGTTACTTTCTCAAATTGCTATAAAGAGTACAAATGGTTCCCCACAACCTCTGTTCTTATTTGGACCTGGACTGAGAATAAATAATTGGCTAACCAACACCTGCCCAGGGACTATTAGTATACTTTGGTTAACAGTGGACTCTGCTTTCTTCCGCTTGCTTTCTGCTAACTGGCCCATATTACTCCAGGGCTTTCCCCACTAGCTGATGTTCTCAATTAAAGAAACTGTTTTTTCTACAGAGAGGAAACTGGAGCCCTGGTGACATTGACTCTGGTCCCCATCGCCCACCAAATTTCTATTTCGACAGTTTTTCCTCCAGGTCTCTGGACAAACTTCCATCAGGATCCTCAGAAATATACCTTTTATTAGGAACTGGACCTTCCATTTATGCCACCTTAATGAGATACCTGGCTCCATGAGTCACTTCTGGAGAACAGTCCGAGGAATTTATCTCAAAGGGGCAAGCAACAACAGCTCTGGGGGATTCCATTAGAACTTTTCTTTTCCTCCCAATACACACAAAAGACACTCATCATCACAGAAAGTATGTAACTGTGTTTCTAAGTGGAGGAGTGCATTCAGTGGTTAACACTGTCAGAGATTCAGTGCACAACTGCTATACAAGTAAGTGGAAAACAGCTGCTTTATAAAATTCTCTTTGGAATTCAGCATAAGTAATTCTGGTTCTAAAAGGAGAATACAGTAGTCATAGATTTTATTTAAATAATTTAAATTTTTACTTTTTCAATGAGAAATTAAAATAAGAGAAACTCAACTTTATGACCCCTGTGGAAACTGTGGCCTCAGCAATATTTGCTGAGAATAGAGACACAGACATAGAAACAGACTTGTGGACTCAGCAAAGGGAAGAAGAGGGTGGGACAGATTGAGAGAGTAGCATTGAAACCTATACACTACCGTATGTAAAGCAGATAGCTAATGGGAAGTTGCTGTATAACACAGGGGCCTCAGCTCAGTGCTCTGTGATAACCAAGAGGGGTGAGACGGGGTAGGGGATGGGAGGGAGGTGCAAGAGGGAGGGGACAACGTATACTTATGGCTGATTCATGTTGTTGTATACCAGAAACCACACAACGTTGTAAAGCAAGTACTCTCAAATTTAAAAAAAAAAAAATTAAGAGAAAAAAAAAAATATTTTCACCATAGAATGGTCATTCTGGGCACCCAAAGAAGACCTTCCCAGGAGAGCCCAGAGAAGTGTGGATTGTCTTTGGCAGGCAAAGCCACTGCTAAGCTTGTGTAACTGTAGCTATGAAAAGGAAATAAGAAAGAAATGACTTGATATTCAGGTTTATGAGGCTCTTAGCCCTTTGCCCACTGATATTCTTCAAATGTGACCCATTTGTTGAGGGAAATTATTGGGAAGAGTCAGAATCCCTGAGCCAGATAGGGAAGCATAAATGGGATGCCACTGAGCTCTAGGAAGACCCATAGGTAGCCAGCAGAGAGGAAGGGAAGGGCAAGAATCAGTTGTTATATTATGCATATAACTACGAATGACATGGTCCAGAACCAAGAAAGCAACAGATACTATACTTCCTGACTTCTTTTGGATTTGTGAAAAATCTTCTGACATGGGTTGAAAGAAAACTTATACTTCTCATAAATATTTTAAATAACTGAAAATCTATCCACTTTTCATTTTTACTTAATGAAAAATAGTTACTTAGCTCTGATGTATGACCAAACACCTTTAAATACTTTGCAGATGTTATTCCTTTTATCTCACAACAAAGATGCTATATGGGGACAATTATTCTCATGTTACAAATTAAAAAAAAAACAAAACTGGAAGTCAGAGAGATTTAAGTGTCATGTGCAAGTGTCACTGGGAGCATCTGAGTTTTCTGTCTCCAGTCTCCATGACTGCTGTCAGCACAGACTGAAGCTCACACTGTGTGCACAGTGAATGCAGGATTGGCCCCCCTTAACTCTGCTTAAGTCAGAAGGCAAAGAGTACACATCCTTCTCAGTGTTTGGCTCAATCCTCAGATGAGAGTATGTTCAGAGGCTAAGAGGAGAAATGTGATGGATGGGAAAAGCAGGCCACAGGAGGAATGGGCAGAGATTCTATGAATGTTAATTTTGGAGAATGGAAGGCAGTGGAGGTGTGCTGGCTGTATTCAAGTATGTCAGTGTTTTGATACCGAAAGGAGATGATTTGTGCCATTAAAATTCACTGAAGATCAAATGATAAAACTAAAAACGTATTTTTCATGATAGAGCTAACACCCCTGGTAGTAAGCTTGCTTGTCACTAGAGTAATTTAAATGTGTTTAATGTAGACCAGTCAGAACACATTCTTTAATGAACCATAGATTCTACCTCACAATTCATTCTGCCAAAGAACTGAGTTCTGGCACTTGAACACTAAATACTTTCTTATTCTAAAGTAAGAAATTTTTTAGAAATTAAGAATTTTGAAGACATTTGTACTGATCTTTATCATTTGTGTTAAATATTTCAAGCTTTAAGAATTGAAATAATATTGTTAACATAAAATTTTCTATGAAAATTAGAACCAATAACACTGAATAGAAAATGTCAATGCTATATGACTCTTAAAAGCACAAGTTAAAGGAAGCTAAAGGAGATGTTTTATTTTTTAGATATTATTTATTTTTTAGCTTATCAATTGGGTAAATATAACTTTCTTTTATAATTTTCACTCAATCTTTAGTAACCATGAAAATATTGCATTGGAGTGTATTAATTTGTTTATTCTTATAATTTATCATTAATTCTGTTTTCTCAAGACTACCTCAAAACACAAAAACTTCGCATTTGTCACAACACAGTGACAAAACATGAGAAGGTACTAAGCTCTTTACTGAAACTACAGCCAAGAAGTCAACAAATGAAGATAGTTTAGCATGTTGATTCAGTATTTTCTTTATTGTGAATTATGGGGATACTCAAATTAGAGCACAGAATATACTTTTGAATTATGCCTTATATATCTAGGAATATGTGTTTTGTAATGCTATCCTCCTGATGCTTTCTTTACCCAATTTGTGGGATTACAACAGTTAAGTTAAAAGTTGTGAACAGCTATGTGTCCAAAATTAGTGGGTGATTAAATTAAGGGCTAGTAACTCATTATCATGATATCCAGTAACTCATTATCACTAGTAACATCATTATCATGAGATCTCAAATATTATGTGAGGAATTATAATGCGATAAACTTTTTATGAGTTTCCCTGGTGGCTCATTGGTAAATAATCTGCCAGCCAATGCAGGAGACACAGTTTAGATCCCTGGGTTGGGAAAATCCCCTGGAGAAGTAAATGACAACCCACTCCAGTTTTCTCGCCTAGAAAAGTCCTTGCAGAGGAGCATGGCAGACTACAGTCCATGGGGGCATAAAAGCGTCAGACAAAACTTAGTAACTATACAACAACACAGTTTTTACATGAAATGCAAAGAAAAATAATGACATTAAACTTGCATATACAATATCATAGAAGTTGTATTAAAATATATTGTGTGTGTGCTCAGTCGCTTCAGTCATATCCAACTCTTTGAGACCCTATGAACTGTAGCACACCAGGCTCCTCTGCCCATGGGATTCTCCAAGCAAGAATGCTGGCATGGGTTGCCATGCCCTCCTCCAGGGGATCTTCCCAAACCAGGGATCTAAGTGAAGTGAAAGTCACTCAGTCATGTTCAACTCTTTGTGACACCATGGACTATATATAGTCCATGGAATTCTCCAGGCCAGAATGCTGGAGTGGGTGGCAGATCTCTTCTCCAGCAGATCTTCCCAATTCAGAAATCAACCAGGGCCTCCTGCATTGCAGGCAGATTCTTTACCAACTGAGCTATCAGGGAAGCCCATCCAAATATATTAGAAGAAAAAATACATAGGAATAAATTACCAAGTTTGTAATAATTAACTTGTGTAATAGTAGCCAGATTCCAGAGGAATGTTTCTTTTTAATTTTCAAGTGTTCACCCTCAATGTAATTATACAATTTTCATTTAGAAACAGCACAAACAATTATTTTCCTTACACCACTCTTACAGACTTTTTGTACATTAATCATGTGTTTAATGTCTTTCTTCTCTACAAGGAACCTAAATTTTATTCATTTCTGGTTCCCCACAGTATATTCATTATATTGTATAAATCATGCATGAATTCATTTAGCAAGATTTTCTTTAGCACAGTTTGTTCCCAAGCACTATTATTTGTGACACAGGGATAAAATGCATCATTGTTGAGGAGAATGTATATTAATTGGAGATAGCAAAATGCAAAAATGCAAACAACAACAAAAACCATAACCCAGGTATAAACAGTGGCAAACTAGACAACTTCAAAGTGTGATATCAACACAAAGGAAAGTTTTCTGATTGTCCCTTAGAAAGCAAAGAAAGCTTTGCAGATAAATGAATCTTAAGGATGAATGAAGTCATCCAGGGTAATGACAGCGGGAGACTGGAGGGCCATCCAAGTGAGAGAGCAAAGACTGAGGGCCAGAGAGGGTAAAGTGCACTGAGGGGACTCTAACAAGTTCTGGAAGTTGGATTAGTGCAAGTGTGGATGGAAACATCCTGAGAGACAAGCAAAATGTCCTATGCAGGGGACACATCAGGAAGTGTACACTGTCCTCTGCTAAGGAGGTTAGGTTTCCTCCTGCAGGCTGGAGAAATCATGAAAGTCTTAAAAGCATGCCTTTGGTATCACCCTTTCATTTGAGCAAGAGATCACCTTGGCAGATATATTGTGAATTATAAGGACACAAGAATGAAGACAAGGAGGTAAATAGGTGAATAAAATAAAGAGGAAAAATGAACACAGTCTCAACTAAAGCAGGGACACTAGCAGTGGAAGTATGGAGATGGATAAATAAATGGGGAACAAAATTGTAGATAAAATCATTAGGATTTTATTAGATGCAGTACAATGTGAGGAATAAGACGAGGACCACTCGCATATTTCAGACACAAGAGATTGGGTGGATTGTGGTGGTATTCCACAGATTCAGAACACAGGAGGAGTGGTCCAAGGAAGGGATGAGTTTGGTCTGGAGGAGGCTGAGTTAGGGTATTTCTTGGATCCTCAACTGGAGACTTTCAAACAATTATTGAAACTATGCATCTGGATAGTAGAAGAGAGTTCTAAGATTCAGAGTTAAAGAGGTGTTTTAAAGTAAATGGTGGATAAATAAGAGAATAAAATTGAGACCGCCAGAGAGTGAGGTTGAATCATTCTTTTTTATGTAAAAAGCAAAGAAACAAAAAATCAAAACATCATCTACAGCATCATAGTTACAGACCGGGCAGAGGAAGTAAACACTATGAATGGCTCCAAGGAATAACCAAAGAAATTCAGGAACAGCTAAAGAAAACTGGAAATGTGTAGGAAGAAAGCATAAAACAAGTGAACATTCATATTTCCTCCAACAGGAACAATGCCCAGAGGACATGGAGGTTGGGAACCACACCAGTGTGACAGAGGTCATCCTTTTGGGGTTAACAGAAGATCCTACACTTTGTGTCATCTTCTTTGTGGTCTTTCTAGGCATTTATGTCATCACCTTAATAGGCAATATTAGCATAATCACTTTAATAAGAAGCTGCTCCCACCTTCACACCCCCATGTACTTCTTTCTCAGTCACTTGGCTTTTGTAGACATTGGGTTTTCCACATCCATCACACCTATCATGATTATAGGACTTCTGAAACATAGATTTGCCCTCCCAGTTGCTGGCTGTGAAGCCCAGCTTTGTTCTGGGGTCACATTTGGGACAGCTGAGTGCTTCCTGCTGGCTGCCATGGCCTATGACCGCTATATGGCCATCTGCTTGCCCCTGCTCTACTCCACCCACATGTCCTCCAGAGTCTGTGTTCTCCTGGTTGGGGTATCCTACCTGGGTGGGTGTGTCAATGCTTGGACATTTGCTAGTTGCTTACTGACTCTGTCTTTCTGTGGGCTGAATCAGGTAGACCACTTTTTCTGTGACTTCTCCCCTCTGTTGAAACTTTCCTGCTCAGATGTCTCCACTGTTGAAATTATCCCTTCCATCTCTTCTGGCTCCATCATTGTGGTCACAGTGTCTGTCATCACTCTCTCTTACATCTGCATCCTCAGCACCATCCTGAAGATGCGCTCCACTGAAGGGAGACGCAAGGCCTTCTCCACCTGCACCTCTCACCTCACCGCAGTCACTCTCTACTATGGAACGATTACCTTCATTTATGTGATGCCCAAATCCAGCTACTCAACTGAGCAGAACAAAGTGCTGTCTCTGTTCTACACAGTGTTGATCCCCATGTTGAACCCTCTTATCTATAGTCTAAGGAACAGAGAAGTAAAGAAGTCCCTGAGAAAGCAAGTGTCAGAATATATTCTTAGGATATATTCTTAACATTTCAGATGACCTATAAATTTTTGTTTACCGGTAGCATACCAATTGCTTAAATTGAAAACACAGTAATTCTTCTTTAAATTTTTATTGAAGCATAGTTGATTTATAATGTGTTAACCTCTGATGTGCAGCAGAGAGACTCACAGATACATATATATATTCTTTCTCATATTCTTTTCCATTATGGTTTATCACAGGATATTGAATATAGTTCCCTGGGCTATACAGTAGGACCTTGTTGTTTATCAGTCCTATTTTACTAGTTTGCATCTGCTTGCTAATCCCAAACTCCCAATCCTTCCCTCTCCCACTCCCCATCCCCTTGGCTAGCACACGTCTGTTCTCTATGCCTGTGAGTCTATTTTTGTTTCATAAATACATTCATTTATGTCATATTTTAGATTCCACATATAACTGATCTATTTGGTACATATACTACATCATTATCCATTCGTCTGTCAGTGGACATTTATGTTGTTGTCTTGGCTATCGTAAATAGAGCTGCCATGAACATAGGGGTGCATTATTTTATTGAATTATAGTTTTGTCTGGGTGTATTCCCAGGAGTGGGGTCGATGCATCATATGGCAACCTCCATACTGAGGAGGTTTTCAGAGGAACCTCCATACTGTTTTTCATAATGGCTGTATGGAAAACATTATCACATCTAACTCTCAATTTTATATACTTATAAACCAACTGGGAGACACCTTAAAATCAGGAAAATGATAGTAATAATTATTACTATTATGTATTAACACCTGTAGCTACCTTGGATTTTTCTTTATCTCTCAAACAAAATTTGTACTTACAATGTTCCAGGCCCTATTTTAAGCACACTGGGATACTAACTGGTTGACTTCTCATAAAAATCCTATGAAGTAGTACTATTATTTCTATTTTACAAATGAATCATCTGGGGCACAGAGACGTCACATAGATTGCTCAAAATCATGCAGCTAGGAAATTGTAGGACCACTGTATGAATCTGGAAAACCTGGCTACAAAACCACTATGCTTCTCCATTTAATTTTCATAGTAATCTCATGATGCCAAGGTTATAAATTTACCTCAATTTACAGATGAGAATATCGAGTGCTAGAAAGTACCAATAGTTTCTCTGGAGAGATATGAACTCAACTGTTCTAACAGCATCAAGTCCTCTGATTCCATGCCCTTGACCTAATCTCTGAGCCACAATCAGTCCAAAGACTTCAGCACTGTTATTGATCTAAAGGATCTAGCAGGATCAGCAAGCCTAACCTATTCCTTTGCTTCAGTCTTCTGAACAAGCTCTACCCCCAAGAAGATCTAGATTTTGAAGACTACTAACCAAGGAGAAGAATGTGAAGACTGTATTGATCTCTATCTACCTATACAAAATAAGGTCTGGACACCACAATCACATGATGTGACTGGAAGTCCATCCCTATTTAAACACATTAAAAGCAAATACTTCCATTTCACACAATGTAGTCTTCCTTATATATAGGAATTTTAAAGGGTATCTTAAATTCTAAGCATTGCAATTAATATGTAAACAACAATCATAGTTCCATAGTCTAGATTTATAGAGAGATTAGAATCTAATTAAAAGCTAAAAATATTGTCAAAGATTGTACTAATGTTATTTCTTGCATAATAATGCACCCTTCTAAACATCACCACTGGAAAGGGTGAGGAGAGATTTTTCTGGAATATAGAAACTCTCAACAGAAGCAAATATGAGGCAACTCTTTAAAGCATCTGAAAGCAACACTTAGATCTTAAGTCCTTGTCTCAGCACAATGGAGTGAGAGAAGGAAGCCCTGGAAAACATAATTGAAAAATTAACAAATGGAAGATGTTTATAATATACTGCTATATATTATCTATATAAAACAAATATTAAAGGCCACAGAGATCATTTAAAACACATGACATTATTAAATGATGGGCAATGGGACCCATTATTCTCCACTCACAGCACACCTTACAAAAATGTGTGGTGTTTTTGCCTTCCATCGAAACTAATTGGAAAATAATATATAATCTAAATATCCAGATACCAACTTGCTGCTCTATTCTTTCATTCGGTTGTGAATTCTAACTGCCTGGAGGAGGTGTCAGACTTCACAGATTTAAGGCTCAGTTCCAAAACTCTGCCCTTCCTTCAGACACCAACTGCAAGCAATGGGTCTCCAGGGTATCCACACTTCTGTCCAACTTGGCTACAAAGTCAGGGAATCCCACAACCCTCTTATAGGGTTGATCATTTGCTGGGATGGTTTACAAAACTCTTGAACACATTTGCTTACATTTTTCCAGTGTATCATAAAAGATATTATAAAGGAATAATAATGTCTTTATTAAGACAATTAAAACTTAACTGCCACATGGAGAGATACGATGCACTGGGTCTGAAAGGAGGGAGCAGAGCAGGAGCTTCCATCACCAAGAAGTTGGGTTATATAGCCCTTCCAGCCAGTGGATCTGTTCACCAACTTAAAAGCTTTCCACCAGATAGTTTAGTATTTTATGTAATCAATCTCCAGCCTCCCCATTCTTACTGCAGAAATGGGTGTAAAATTCCAAGCTTTTCATCATGATTTGATATGATGACCAGCCCTCATCCAGAAGCTATACAGAATCCTACCAAGGGGGATTCCAATAAAAGACACCCACCCAGAAATTCAAAGGGGTTTAGCAGCCCTGTGTCAGGAGCCAGGGTTAAAGAACAAATATTTGAACAAAAGATGCTTCTAACACCATTGTCATTCAGAAAAGTACAGGAGTTTCAAGCCTTAAGTTAGGATCTGGGGGCACAGACCAAAGGTTTATTTATATTACGTCACAGTTCACCCCATGGTTTGTGGCTATGGACCCTCATACGAAATGACCAAAAAAGAATGAAATTCAATTCAGTTTGGTTGCTCAGTCATGTCCAACTTTTGTGACCCCAAGGAGTGCAGCATGCCAGGCTTCCCAGTCCATCACCATCCCCTGGAGCCTGCTCAAACTAATGTGCATCGAGTCAGTGATGCCATCCAACCATCTCATCCTCTGTCATCCCCTTCTCCTCCAGCCTTCAAACTTTCCCAGTATCAGGGTCTTTTCCAATGAGTCAGTACTTCACATCACGTGGCCAAAGTATTGGAGCTTCAGCTTCAGCACCAGTCCTTCCAATAAATATTCGGGACTGATCTCCTTTAGGATAGACTGGTTGGATCTCCTTGCAGTCCAAGGGACTCTCAAGAGTCTTCTCCAACACTACAGCTCAAAAGCATCAATTATTCAACCTCAGCTTTATTTACGGTCCAACTTACATATCCATACATGACTACTGGAAAAATCAAAGCTTTGTCTAGACGGACCTTTGTTGGCAAAGTAATGTCTCTGCTTTTTAATATGCTGTCTAGGTTGGTCATAGCTTTTCTTCCAAGAAGTAAGCATCTTTTAATTTCGTTGCTGCAGTCACCATCTGCAGTGATTTTGGAGCCCCCCAAAATAAAGTCTATCACTGTTTCCATTTTTCCCCCATCTATTTGCCATGAAATGTTGGGACCAAATGCCAAGATCTTAGTTTTTTGAAGGTTGAGTTTTAAGTCAAGTTTTTAACTTTCCTCTTTCACTTTCATCAAGTTCATTTAGTTCCTCTTCATTTTCTGCCATAAGGGTGTTTGTGGAGTGGCCACAGTACTGGAATTTCTCCTAGCAATCTTGATTCCAGCTCGTGCTTCATCCAGCCTGGGATTTCACATGATGTACTCTGCACATAAGTTAAATAAGCAGGGTGACAATGTACAGTCTTGATGTATTCCTTTCCCAATTTGGACCAGTCCATTGTTCCATGTCTGATTCTAACTGTTGCTTCTTGACCTGCCTACAGCTTTCTCAGGAGGCAGGTCAGGTGGTCTGGTATTGCCATCTCTTTAAGAATGTTCCACAGTTTGTTGTGATCCACACAGTCAAAGCCTTTGGCATAGTCAATAAAGCAGAGGTAGATGTTTCTCTGGAACTCTCTCACTTTTTTGATGATCCAACACACTTGGCAATTTGATCTCCAGTTCCTCTGCCTTTTCTAAATCCAGCATGAACATCTGGAAGATCATGGTTCACGTACTGTTGAAGCCTTACTTGGAGAATTTTGAGCATTAGTTTGCTAGCATGTGAGATGAGTGCAATTGTGCAGTAGTTGGAACATTCTTTGGCATTGCCTTTCTTAGGGATTGGAATGAAAACTGACCTTTTCCAGTCCTGTGGCCACTCCACAATAGCCAAGATTGAAAACAAACTGACTATCAACAGAGAAGTAGAGCTAAGAACTTGAAATTGATTCTTAACACAGTCAAAAGGGAAGTAAATTAAAATAAAAGACTTAATGCTATGCACATATTAGAATAGCTTATCTTTTTTAAGTGACAATATCAATCTGGGTAAGGACCCAGAGTAACTAGAACTGAAATACAAAGTGGGTAGGAATGCGAAATGGTACAGCCATTTTGAAAAAAAACAAGTTTTGCAGTATCTTAAAAACATACACTAACCATAACACTCAGCAATTACAATCCTAAGATTTTGTCAAAGAGAAATGAAAACACATGTCCACACAGAGACCTATATGGAGATACTTCAGAAGCTTTACTCGTAATTGCCAAAAACCAGAAAATCCTCTAATATGCATCACTGACTAAACAGGTATAGGTTCTACTTTCATGTAGTGAACATGTTTGAGAGGATTATAACACAATCCAGACTATCTATAACCTGTCATTCACAATATTCATGACATCATTCAAAACTGCTAAGAAATTAAAAAAAAAAAAAGCTGGGAAAGGGGAAATATATGGCCTGTACTCAAGATAAAGGGTTGGAAACCAACCTGAAGGAAGAGGACAAAAATATAAGCTTCCATCTCAGGAAGCTTATAAAGGAACAACAATAAATAAGAAAAAAGCATATGGAATTCCCTGGCAGTTCAGCGGTTAGGACGCATGCTGCGGCTACAGGGAGCACAGTTTCAGCCTCTGGTGGTGGAAGTAAGATCCATAAGCCACACAGCATGGGCAAAAACTCTATGTGCGTATATGAGTAATGAACAAATCAAAGAAATCAAAGAAAAAGAAAAATGTTCCATGGAGAAAATAAATTTGCAGTTTCACTCATTGAAAAACCCATAGGAGTATTAATCAAGGAAAAGCCAAAATTTTTAACTATCTAAATAACACATGAAAAAGGGGGCATAATTACACATTCTATATATATTAAGATGGTTAAAAACAGATATTATGAACAGTTTATATTAATAGATTTAGTAAATAATGAAAAGTAAATATTTTCTAGAAAAACACAATGAGAAAAAGAAAAAGTCTGAAAAAGAAAAACAAATATGTCTTTCTTCAGGTTGGGAGGACGGACATAGAATAATCTAGCAATAAATTTAGTCAGAAACATTGTTTCTTCAACTTTTATGCAGCATATTTAACAATGTCATAATGATCTAATTTTTCAGTAATCAACAATATACCCAAACCTGAAATGCTCTTCCTACCTAATGCAAGAGGCACTCAGTCTCTAAATTGCCAGCATTTCATGACAGCATTCAATTTCAGATTAGTCCCTCCTCTTACTCCCACCACAGAATCAGGAACCTGTTCAGAACTGAACCCCACAGCACTTAACCCCTCCTCGTTATCCTTCACTAAGAATCCAGATCTTTCAAAAGGCACGTGCTTTCTGTCAACTGTCAGGAGACTTGTGGTAGTTACTGAGAGAGTCCTCCCTTTCTACATTGACTTGGTAAACTTAATTTTGTTGGACTATAAGTTTATTTCCAGTGACCTTTGACTGGCTAAGCTTAAACGCAGTAAGTTCACATGCTTAGATTTAACTTGTGGAACAAAAATGAAAATTAGTGGAATTTAGGATAAGAGTACGGTAGGCTCCATAAGGAGACTATGGATAAATGAAAGTAATTGAAATCAAGAAAGTAGAAGAAATTTGAAGTCAAGTTGTCAGTTGAAATATTCAAGTGTTTAGAAGTCGCCTTCACTCATGACAAAGATAGAGATGGAAAAGCAAATGATCATGCAGGCATTAAAGTCCTCAGGGGATGAGGAAAACAGGGAGATCAATAACAGACAGGAGGTCCCATAGCTGGAATGTCATGACTCTCAAAGGAGGAAGTAGTTGGGATTGAGAATAAAATAGAACAATTTGCAAAAGGGAACAGGGCTCTTCCCAAATCTGGCGAGTGTGACCTATCACAGTCAACACTTCTAGGCACTTCATTCCATTTGTCACATATTTGAGACACATCAATAACTTCAGGTAACTTTTCCAGATAATTATATGCTATCCCTTTGAAATCTCATGAATAGACTATAAAATATGAATTATTAACCCCATTTTATGAATCATAAAATTGAGTCTCAAAGAAATAAAACAATTTTAAAGAATTCATACACCTCACACTGAACCCAGGATTGTGTGCACTCAGTTGCTCAGTCATGTTGGACTTTTTGTGACCCCATGGACTGTAGCCCGCCAGGCTCTTCTGTCCATGGGGATTCTCCAGGCAATAATACTGCAGAGTGTTGCCATGCCCTCCTTCAGGGGATCTTCCCAACCCAGGGATCAAACCCAGGTCTCCTGCATTGCAGGTGGATTCTTTATCATCTGATGCACCAAGGAAGTCCAGGACTCCTGTATATAAAAGCCACACCTAGTATTTCTCAAGCTATTTAAATAAGGGGTCAGTTTTTACCAAGCATCCACGAGTCAGTACTTTTTAGGAAAACAGTAAAATGAGAACAATTGAAAAAAATAAAAACTAAAATACAAAAGGATAAACCCATACTAAAAATCACTGAAGCTGGCACCATTCAAATTACTTTCTAAAATTTTTATAAAGAATATAAATGGTTCCCCACAACTCCTGTTCTTCTTGGGTCCTGGACTGACAATAAGTAGTTTGCCAACCAGCACCAGCCCAAGGACTATAAATAGTCTTTGA
This sequence comes from Capra hircus, assembly GCF_001704415.2. NCBI lineage: Eukaryota > Metazoa > Chordata > Mammalia > Artiodactyla > Bovidae > Capra > Capra hircus. The sequence goes on from NC_030822.1 coordinate 37,641,366, forward strand.
GTAATAGTGGACTGTGCTTTGTTCTGCTTACTTTCTCCTCACATGCTCATATTACTCCAGAACGTTCCCCACGACCTGATGTTCTCAACTAAAGGAACATTTTTGCCTACAGAGAGGAAATTAGAGCCCTGATAACACTGACTCTGGTCCCCATCTCCCACCAAATTTCTATTTCAAACTTGGTTTATTCTCCAAGTTCCTGAACAAAACTTCCACCAGGATCCTCAGAGATATACCTTTTGTTAGGAACTGGACCTTCCACTTATGCCACTTTAATGAGATACCTGGCTCCATGAGTCATTTCTGGAGAACAATCCCAGGAATTTATCTCAAAGGGACAAGCAACAACAGTCCTAGGGGATTCTTTTAGAGCCTTCCTTTCTCTCCCAACACACACAAAAGACACTCATCCTCAACAGAATGTATGTAAGTAACTATGTTCCTTAATAGAGGAGAGCATTCAGTGGTTAACATTGTCAGATATTCAGTGCACAACTACTATACAAGTAAGTGGAAAACATCTGCTTCATAAAGTTCTCTTTGGAATTCAGCATCAGCAATTCCGGCTCTAAAAGGTGAGTGCAGTAATCATAGATTTTATTTAAATAATTTAAATTTTCACTTGTTCTATGAGAAATGTAAATAATTTAAATTTTCACTTTGTTTTGTGACCCCTGTGGAAACTGTGGCCTCAGCAATATTTGCACTGCAGGGAATAGAGACACAGACATGGAGAACAGACGTGTGGACACAGCTGAGAGTAGAAGAGGATGGGACAGATGGCGAGAGTAGCATTGAAACATATAGACTACCATATGTAAAACAGAAAGCTGGTGGAAAGATGTTGCAGAACCCAGGGAGCTCTGCTCAGTGCTCTGTGACAACCTAGAGGAGTGGAATGCAGTGGGGAATGGGAGGGACATTCAAGAGGGAGGAGACGTATGTATACTGATCGTTGATTCATGCTGTTGTATGGCAGAAACACAACATTGTAAAGCAGCTACCTTCCAATTCTAAAAAAAATTTAAGAGAAAAAAAAATATTTGCACTGCAGAGTTTTGGGTGTCATTCTGGACACCCAAAGCAGACTTCTCATGAGAACCCAGAGTGCAGTGTGGAGGGTCTTCACAGTCAAAGCCACTGCTAAGCTTGTGTAACTGCAGCTATGAAAAGGAAATAAGAAAGAAACGACTTGGTATTCAGGTTTATGAGGCTCTTGGCCCTATCCCCCGTGATCATTATCAAACGTAACCCATTCATTGAGGGAAGCTATTGGGAAGAGTCAGAATCCCTGAGCCAAATAGGGAAGCATAAATGGGATGGCACAGAACTCTAGAAAGACCCACAGGTAGTCAGTGGAGAGAAAGGAAAGGGCAAGAATCAGCTGTTAGATTATGCGTATAACTACGAATGGCATGGTCCAGAACTAAGAAGGCATCAGATATCATGCTTCCTGACTTCTTTTGGATTTGTGAAAATTTTTCTGACATGTGTTGAAAGAAAATTTATACTTCTCATAAAAATTTTAAATAATTGAAAATCTATCCACTCTTCATTTATACTTAACGAAAATATTTACTTAGCTCTAATGTATGGTCAAACACCTTTAAAGATTTTGCAGATGGATATCATTTCTTTTAATCTCACAACAAAGTTGCTTTATGGGGACAATTATTCCCATTTTACAAAAAACGAAAACAAAAAACAGAGTCAGAGAGATTTAAGTGTCATGTGGAAGTGACGACAGTTGGACATTGGAAGGATCTGAGTTTTTCATCTCCAGTCTCCATGACTGCTGTCAGCACAGACTGAAGCTCACACTGTGTGCACAGTGAATGCAGAGTTGGTCTCCTTGAACTCTGCTTGAATCAGAAGCAAAGAGCACATGTGCTCAGCGCTTGGGTCAGTCCTCAGATGAGAGTATGTTCAGAGGCTGAAAGCAGAACCATGAGGGATCTGAAAAGTATGCGACGGGAAGAATGGAGGCAGAGATTCTATGAGTGCTAATTTTGGGAAATGAAGGTAGTGGAGGTTTTCTGACTGTATTCAAATATTTCGCTGTTTTGATACTGAAAGGAAATGGTTTGTCCCATTAAACTCATAGAGGATCGAGTGATAAAACTAAAAACAGATTTTTCATGATAGAGCTTACACCCCTGGCAGAAAGTTTGCCTGTCACTATGCTAATTTAAAAGTATTTAGTAAAGATCTATCAGAAGACATTCTTTAATGAGCTGTAGGTACTATTAGTTCATTACACCTCACAGTTCATTCTGTCAAAGAACTAAGACCACTATTGGAAATACTAAATACTCTTCTATTCTAAAGCAAGAAATTTTAAAGAATTTTGAAGACATTTGTATTGATATTTATCATTTTTGCTAAATGTTTCATGTTTAAGAATTAATATTGTAAGCAGAATATTGTCTCTTTATGAAAATTAGAACCAATAACACTGAATAGAAAATGGTAATGTTACATGACTCTAAAGCACAAGTTGAAAGGAAGATATAGGGAGATACATTTTGAAAAGTTATTAGAGACAGAATATGAAGCTCCATGAACACCACACTTTGGAGTTGAACATATATTCTATCCAGCATTTCAATTATGAGGATTATTCAGGAAAGTGGGACATACTTGACTGATAAAACTAAGTGAATATGCAAATTACAAAATGTAATATATAACATGATTACAAATATGTCAATGTGTGCCTGCATGCATGCTAAGTTGTGTTTGGCTCTTTGCAATACCATGGACTGTTGCCCACCATGCTCCTCTGTCAATCAGATTCCCCAGGCAAGAATACTGGAGTGGGTTGCCATTTCTTTCTCCAGGGGATCTTCCTGACTTAGGGATCAAACCTGTTTCCCGAATCTCCTGCATTGGCAGGTGGATTCTTTACCAATGAGCCACCTCAGAAGCCCCAAATATGTCAATACTATTAACATATGCCTCATAATTAAAAGGAGAAGGCAGTGGCACCCTGCTCCAGTACTCTTGCCTGGAAAATCCCACGGACGGAGGAGCCTGGTGGGCTGTAGTCCATGGGGTCACTAAGAGTCAGACACGACTGAGCGACTTCTCTTTCACTTTTTACTTTCAAGCATTGGAGAAGGAAATGGCAACCCACTCCAGTGTTCTTGCCTGGAGAATCCCAGGGACGAGGGAGCCTCGTGGGCAGCCACCTATGGGGTCATATAGAGTCAGATACGACTGAAGTGACTTAGCAGCAGCATAATTAAAATAAATCAATATGGATTTTGATGATTGTTAAAGTTGAATAGTAGGTAAAATTCTCTTTTGTTTTTAACTATATGTGAAAAATTAAAAGTAAATGCAGGTAAAAAGAATTTGTAGATCTTCAGAATTTAACTACAAGAATTGAGATTTAGCTGAAATTAACGGAAAGAAAGGTGCACATAAGTGAAATTTTCAAGTCTCTAGAGTAAATCTCAGATTAATTTATTTCACTTTATAATACTTGCAGAAACAGTTTAAAATTGTTTCTATGCTTCTCATTCTAATAAGTATAACGTTAATATTTTCACTGAATCTTTAATATGGCCCAAAATATTACATTGGACTGTAATTTGTTTATTCTCTTAATAATTTATCATTAATTCTACTTTCTCAGAACTGTCTCAAAATAGAAGAACTTTGCCTTTATCACAACACAATGGCAAAACATGGAGATAGTACTAAGCTCTTTAGTGAAACTACGGCCAAGAAGTAAACAAAACAATGAAGATAGTTTAGCATGTCGATTTAGTATTTTCATTACTGTAAATCATGGAGATACTCAATGGAGAACACAGAATATACCTTGAATTATGCCTTAAATAAATAGGAATGTGTCATATTTTATAATATTTAGACTTGCTATTACTTTATCCAACATGTGCAATCACAATACTTCTGATAGCTAAAAGTTAAGAACAGTTATGTGTCCAAAAACAGTGGGTGATTAAATTAAAGGCTGGAAGTGAAGTGTTAGTCACTCAATCATGTCTCAGACTCTTTGTGACCTCATGGACTGTAGCCCATCAGGCTCCTCTGTCCATGGGATTCTCCAGGCAAGAAAACTGGAGTGGGTTGCCATTCACTTCTCCAAGGGATCTTCCTAACCCAGGGACTGAAGCTGGGTCTCCGGCACTGCAGGCAGATTCTTGACTATCTGAGCCACCAGGAGGCTAGTGACTCATTATTATGAAGCTCTCAAACACTGTGTGAGGAATTGTAATGTGATAAACTTTTTATGGGCTTCTCTGTCTGCTCAGTGGTAAAGAACCCACCAGTCAATGTAAGAGACATGAATTTCCCAGCCTGGGAAATCCTATGGAGAGAGGAGCCTGTGGGCTACAGGCCACGGTTTCACAAAAGAGTCGAGCATGACTTACCAACTAAACAACGACAAACTTTTTATATGAAATGCAAGGAAAAATAATGGTATTAAACTTCCACCTGCAATGTTATAATAGTTATATTAAAATATAACAAAGGAGAAAAATTCCTGGAAATAATTACCAAATTTGTAATAGTTAACTTCTGTGATAATAGCCAGATTTGGGAGGAATGTGTTGTTTTTTTTTAATTTCCAAGTGTTTTTCCCCAATATAATTATTCAATTTTGATTTAGAAGTAACATAAGCAATTATTTTACTTATACCACACTAACAGACTTTCTATACACTAATACATATTTAATCTCTTTCTTTTCTACAAGACTTGGTTTCTCTCAACAGGGAACCTAAATTTTGTTCATCTCTGGTTCCCCACAGTATAATCATTATATTGTATAAATCATGCATGAATTCATTTAACAAGTTTTTCTTCAGCACACTTTGCTCTCAAGCACTACTCATTTGTGACACAGGGATAAAACACACCATTGTTAAGGAGAATGTGCATTAACTGGGGGCAGTGAAATGTAAACACACAAACAAAAACCGAAAAAACCCATAACTCTACAGTAAACAATGTCAATCTAGACATCTTCAAAGTGTGATATCAACACAAAGGAAAGTTTTCTGATTAATTCTTAGAAAGCAGAGGCGGCTTTGGAGATAAATCAATCTCAAGGATGAGCAGAAGTCACCTAGGGTATGACGGTGGGAGGTTTGAGGCCACCCAAGTGGGAGAACAAGGATTAAAGGCGAGAGAGGGTAGAGTTCACTGAGGGGACTCTAAAGAGTTCAGGAAGGTTGGATTAGTGCAAATGTTGGATGGAAATATCCAGAGAGATGAGCAAAGAGTCATATGCAGAGGACACATCAGAACGTGTACACTTTCCTGTGCTAGAGAAGTTCCTAAAGCCTGAAAAAATCAAAGGGATCAAAAATCAAAGGGATTCAAAAGAATCCCTTTGGCAAAACTTGCTCTTAATTTCAGGAAGAGATTCCTTTGGCAGACACATTGTGAATTGTAAGAACACAGGGATGAAGACAAGGAGGTAAACAGATCAATGTAAAAGGAAAATGAACAGGATCTCAGCTAAAGTAGGGACACTAGCAGTGGATATGAAAATGAATAAAGTTGGGAGCTAAATTGTAGATTTAGAAACAATCAAAAAATCATCTACAGCACCATATTTACAGACTAGGAAGAGGAAATGATCACTGTGAGCGGCTCTGAGGAATAACCAAAGAAATTAGGAACAGCCAAAGAAAACTGGAAATGTGTAGCATGAACGCATAAAACTAATGAATATTCACATTTCCCTTAACAGGAACAATGCCCAGAGGACATGGAGGTTGGGAACCACACCAGTGTGACAGAGGTCATCCTTTTGGGGTTAACAGAAGATCCTACACTTCGTGTTCTCTTCTTTGTGGTATTTCTAGGCATTTATGTTGTCACTTTAATAGGCAATATCAGCATAATCGCTTTAATAAGAAGTTTTTCCCATCTTCACACCCCCATGTACCTCTTCCTCAGTCATTTGGCTTTTGTAGACATTGGGTATTCCACATCAGTCACACCTATAATGCTTGTAGGATTCCTCAGACATAAACTGGCCCTCCTCGTTGCTGGCTGTGAAGCCCAGCTCTGTTCTGTCGTCATGTTTGGGACAGCTGAGTGCTTCCTGCTGGCTGCCATGGCCTATGACCGCTATGTGGCCATCTGCTTGCCCCTGCTCTACTCCACCCACATGTCCTCCAGAGTCTGTGTCGTCTTGGTGGGGGCTTGCTACCTGGGTGGGTGTGTCAATGCTTGGACATTTGCTAGTTGCTTACTGACTCTGTCTTTCTGTGGGCTGAATCAGGTAGACCACTTTTTCTGTGACTTCTCCCCTCTGTTGAAACTTTCCTGCTCAGATGTCTCCACTGTTGAAATTATCCCTTCCATCTCTTCTGGCTCCATCATTGTGGTCACAGTGTCTGTCATCACTCTCTCTTACATCTGCATCCTCAGCACCATCCTGAAGATGCGCTCCACTGAAGGGAGACGCAAGGCCTTCTCCACCTGCACCGCTCACCTCACCGCAGTCACTCTCTACTATGGAACGATTACCTTCATTTATGTGATGCCCAAATCCAGCTATTCAACTGAGCAGAACAAAGTGCTGTCTCTGTTCTACACAGTGTTGATCCCCATGTTGAACCCTCTCATCTATAGTCTGAGGAACAGAGACGTAAAGGAGGCCCTGAGAAAGGCAATGTTCAGAATATATTCTTAGGATCCATTCTTGACATTTCAGGTGATCTAGAAATTTCTGTTTGGCGGTATCACACCAATTGCTTAAATTGAAATAATACTTTTAAAATTTTATTGAAGTATAGTTGATTTACAGTGTTGTGATTTCTTATGTACAGCAGAGTGACTCATGTATACGTATATATTCTTTTCCTTTTATGGTTATCACCGGATATTATATATATTAATAGTTCCTGTGCTATACAGTAGGACCTTATTGTTTATCCTTTCTATATATAATGGTTTCAATCTGCTAATCCAAAATTCCCAATCCTTCCCTCCTCTGCTCCCTTTCCCCCTTGGAAACCACAAATCTGTCCTCAATGTGTGAGAGTCTGTTTCTGCTTCACAGATATATTCATTTGTGTCATATTTTAGATTCCGCATAAAATTGATATTCTGTTCAGTTCAGTTCATTCGCTCAGTTGTATCCGACTCTTTGCGACCCCATGGACTGCAGCATGCCAGGCCTCCCTGTCCATCATCGACTCCTGGAGTCCACCCAAACTCATGTCCATTGAGTTGGTGATGCCATCCAACCATCTCATCCTCTGTAGTCCCCTTCTCCTCCTGCCCTCAATCTTTCCCAGCATCAGGGTCTTTTCCAGTGAGTCAGCTCTTCACATCAGGTAGCCAAAGTATTGGAGTTTCAGCTTTAACATCAGTCCTTCCAATGAACACCCAGGACTAATCTCCTTTAGAATGGACTGGTTGGATCTCCTTGCAGTCCAAGGGACTCTCAAGAGTCTTCTCCAACACCACAGTTCAAAAGCATCAATTCTTTGGTGCTCAGCTTTCTTTATAGTCCAACCCTCACATCCATACATGACTACTGGAAAAACCACAGCCTTGACTAGACGGACCTCTGTTGACAACGTAATGTCTCTGCTTTTTAATATGTTGTCTAGATTGGTTATAACTTCCTTCCAAGGAATAAGCATCTTTTAATTGGTATTATTTGGTGTATGTGTGTGTGTGTGTGTATATACATATACACACATATATATACACACACCATATCTATATCTATTCATCCATCAATGGGCATTTGGGTTTTTTTCCATGCCTTGGCTAGTATAGTGCTGCTGTGAACATAGGGATGCATTATCTTTTTTAATTATAGCTTTGTCTGGATATATGCCCAGGAGGGGGATTGCTGGATCATATGCCAACTCTATTTTCAGTTTTCTGAGGAACCTCTATTCTGTTTTCCACAATAGCTGTACTGAAAATATATTACTTCTAACTCTCAATTTTATACACTTGTAAACCAGCTGAGAAACGCTTTAAATCAGTAAAAATGATATGAATAATTATCACTATTATGTATTAACACCTGTGGGTTTCTAGGATTTTTTCTTTCATTTATTTAGCAAACAAAATTTGTACTTACAATGTGCCAGACCCTATTCTAAGCACATTGGGATGTTAAATGGCTGACTTCTCATAGAAATCCTTTGGGAACTCAGTTGGTTCAGTCATGTCCAACTCTTTCTAATCCCATGGACTGTAGCACACCAGGTTCCTCCTTCCATGAGATTCTCCAGGCAAGAATACTGGAGTGGGTTGCCATGCCCTTCTTCAGGGGATCTTCCAGACGCAGAAATTGAACCAACATCTCCTGCATAATGACAGAGCCACCAGGGAAGCCCCCAAAACCCTGTGAAATAGTATTATTTCTATTTTACAAATGCGCCATCTGTGGCACAGAGACATCATGTAGGTCACTCAAAATCATGCAGCTAAGAAGTAGTGGGACCACTGTTTGAATCTAGAAAGCCTGGATCCAAAACCACTATGCTTCTCCACTTAATTTTTCACAGTAATCCCATGTTGCTGGTGTCATAAATTTACCTCAATTTACAGATGAGTATATCGAGTGCTAGAGAGTACCAAGAGTTTGTCTGGAGAGATGTGAACTCAATTCTAAATCTAACAGCATCAAGTCCTTGGATTCCATGCCCTTGATCTAAACTCTGAGCCACAATCAGTCCAATGACCTCAGCACTGTCACTGATCTAAAGGATCTGAGCAGGATCAGCAAGACTAAATTGTTCCTTTCTTAAGTCTTCTGAACAAACTCTACCCCCAAGAAGATCTAGGTTGTGAAGACTCCGAAAAAAGGAAATGAATGTGAAAACTGGATTGATTTCTATCTATCTATAGAAAATAAGGTCTGGACACCACAAACACATGATTTGACTGGAAGCCTATTCATATTTTAAATACGTTAATAACAAATACTCCCATCTGGTACAATGTAGTCTTCCTTATCTGTAGGAATTTTAAAGAGCATCTTTTAATTCTAAGCATTGCAATTAATATGTTAACAACAGTTTAGTTCCACAATCTAGATTTATTAAGAGATTAGAATCTATTTTAAAAGCTAGAAATGTTGTCTAAGATTGTACTAAAGTGTATTTCTTATATAATAAGCTACCCATATTAACATCACTACTGGAAAGGGTGGAGAGAGATTTTTCTGGAGTATAGGAATTCCTAACAGAACAAATACTGAGGCAACTCTTTAAATCACCTGGAAGTAACACTTTGACCATAAAAATCCTTGTCTCAGCAAAATGGAGCAAGAGAAGTGAGGCATGAAAAACATAATTTAAAAACTAATAAAATGGAAAATAGTTATAGTGTACCACTATAAAATGTATTCTATCTATAATATCACAAATTTTAAGTGGAAAATATATAACAAATACTAAAAGGTAACAAAGATCATTTAAAAAACATAAAATTATTAAATAATGGTTAATGGGATCCATTATTCTCCATTCACAGCACATTTTACAAAAATGTGTGGTGATTTTGCCTTCCATACCAACCTATTGAAAGGTAATACGTAGTTTAAATATCTAGATATGAACTTGAAGCTCTATTCTTTCATTCAGTTATGACATAACTGTCTGGAGGTACTGTCAGAGTTCACAGATTTAAGGCTCGGTTCCACAACTCTGCCCTCCCTCCAGACACCAACTGTAAGCAAAAGGTCTCCAGGGTATCTCACTTCTGTTCAACTTGGCTACAAAGCCAGGGAGTCCCACAATACTCTTCCAGGTTTGATCATTTGCTGGAATGGGTTCACAAAACATTTGCTTACATTTTCCAGTTTATCATAAAAGATATTATAAAGGACAAATTAACAGTCAGATGGAGAGATATAATGCACCGGGTCTGAAAGGGTTTCAGGGTAGGAGCTTCCATCACCAGAAAGTTGGAGTGTACAACCCTTCCAGCATGTGGATATGTTCAACAACTTGGAAGCACCATACAGTTTAGTATTTTCATGGAGGCTATGTAATCAGTCTTCATCCTCTTCATCCTCCCTGCAGAATAGAGTATGGACATAAAGTTCCAAGCTTCTTATCACGGTTTGGTCTTTTTGATGACCAGCCCTCATCCAGAAGCTATACAGAATCCCACCGAGGGTCTCCTTATTCCAACAAATGATACCCACCAGAAGTTCCAAGGGTTTAGGAGCCCTGTGTCAGGAACCAGGGTTAAAGAACAAATATTTGAACAAAAGATGCATCTAGCACCCCTCTCTTTCAGGAACTTACAAGAGTTTTAGAGCTCTGTGTTAGGAACTGGGGATAGAGACCAAAGATTTATTTCTATTGTCACATTCCACCCCCTTGTATGTGGCTATGGACCCTCCACAGAAATGATCATAAAAGAATGAAGTTAGAATTTCATTGGGTCATTTATAATTATTCAGTCCATCACCATAACATAGGAAAATGTCCTCCAGGGCAAGGCTATTCAGGATAACGGGCTTCCATTTGATATTGTCACATTCTAAACACAGGAGTCATCTCAGCAATATATGGCTTCACATTTTCACCTTTAATTGATATCATCTCTTGCCCTGAGTGTCTTTTGAGGTGTAAATGTAATATTGAATTTATTATAAACACCATTTCTAATTGTCCTGTTAAAATCCCAAATGCATCCTGACTCCCATGACTTTTTGGAACTTAGTTATGTAAACTCTAAAAGTCTTGAATATAGAACCAGTTTCCCTGTGAACATTTTGGACCCATATCTCAGAGTGTTCATAGGTCTCTGTATTTCACATAGGATATCATCTGAGCCTTGCTAAATGGGAATTACTGTGACAAAAAATAATTTCCTGACCAGTTAAAATTTACATATTATCTCTTGGCATCTTTAGGAGAAATTCAGGGGGAAAGTGGAAGAAGGACCTCAAACATTGATAATTTCCTGACATTGTGACCTTAGTCTACAAAGGAGCCTTTGATCAAGATCTTTAGGTTATTTTATGCATACAGGTGGGATAGGCATTCATCCACACTTGCTGAGCCCTTATTATATTCTAAGAACTGAATAAGCATTGAAGATATGTTGATAAATTGAACAGAGATATAATGTGAAATAGCACAGAGTTCTCATGCAGTTTAGATTTTGAAGGGAGAGGCTCTAGAGGATAAATAAACCATATAAATATAGAACATATAAGTGGTTGGAAGAAACAAGTAAATTGGGATGGTATAATTTATAAAGGGTAATTGTAATGGTGTGAGTGATTTCCTAGAGAGTATGACAAAGAAAGCCACTTGTAGGTGGTAGTTGAGTAGAATGTTGAAATATAAGAAAGACCCACTGATATGGGGACTGGAGGGAAAACTGCTAGACAGAAAACATCTAGTACAAAAAGATTCTGACAGTCTCAAGCAATAGAGAGGCCGCAGTAAACCAGAAGGAAAGAGATACACAGAAGCAGTTCATGGAGAGCTTCATCAACCATGGCAAAGTGTTTGAGTTTTGTTGTGAAAGGAACTGGAATCCAATAATTTAAAAAAAAAATACTAATCTAATGTGACTATATTATTAAAAGGTTACTCTGGTTGTTTTCAAAAGTTGATTGTAGGGAAGTGGAAGTAGGGGACCAATAAGGTTAATGGTCAAGATCTGAGATGATGATGCATTAGGCTAGGGGGGTTGCAGTATACTTAGAAATTCACCTGTTCAAGACCCAGTTTATGTAAAGGACCAAAAAGGAATTGATGATGAATTAGTGTGGAAGGTTAAAAATAAAAAGAGTTGAAGATATCTCTGAAATTTGGAGGCTTGGGGAATTATATTAGCTGAAGAAAAGTGATGTACTATAGTTGTGTAACAAGTCATTCAAAATCATATTATTATAGGCATTATTTTGTGAGGCAGGAATTCTGGTTGCATTTTTCTCATTTCTCCAATAGTGGCTTCTATGTGTATGTGGTCACTTGCTCATTCATGTCCAACTCTTTGCGACCCCTGGAAAAGGAAGAGTGACTCAGAGGATAGAATTAAAAGCTCAAAAGAAAGAGCCAAGAGCCACAGAAACTTATTACAGGGAGTGGGATTGGACTCTAATCAGAAAAATAGCAACATGTGTCTTGTGGTTTTTAAAATTTCTATGGGCCGGTGTTTCTATGTGACTCCTGTATTCCATCTTTATGAAGAGAAGTATTTACTGCAGATTTTCTAGAATCTTATAGATAGGTGGCACAGTGGTGAAGAACCTACCTACCAGTGGAGCCACAATAGATGTGGGTTCAATCCCTAGGCTGGGAAGATCTCCTGGAGGAAGGCATGGCAACCCAGTCCAGTATTCTTGCCTGGAGAATCCCATGGACACAGGAGCCTGGCAGACTACAGTCCATAGGGTCACACAGAGTCGGACACTACCCACTGAAGCAACTTAGCACACATACAATAGGAAGAAACATCAATTTTAAAAATTAATTTTTAAAAAAGGGAGAAACAAGTCAAAAGTCTATCAACTTAAGAGTAGATAAATAGAAAGTGGTCTTCTCATGCAATGGGACATTTTTCAGCCATTAAAAGTGATGAAGTACTGATGCATCCTACAACATAAATAAACCTTGAAAACATTATGCTAAGGAAAGAAGCCAGTCACAAAATACCACATATTATAGGATTCTACTCATATGACATGTTCATAATAAGGAAATCTATAGAGACAGAAATAGATTGTGGTTGCCTACAGCCAGGGACATCTGAGATGATATTAAAAGATACAGGATTTCTATAGAAGGTGATGAAGGTGTTCTAAAATTGGCCAAGATGATGGTTGCATATATCTGTGAATATTTAAAAATCATTGACTTGTATACTTTAAATGGGTGACTAGCATGGAATGTGAATTTTATGTCAATACAGCTATTAAAAACAACTTTGTGGGCTTTCTGTGTATCAGATTTAAATTGATTCCATTATACAAAATCCATACCAATAAATCTCTTTCAAATAACTCTTCCTCTGGTATTTTGTGAGAAAATACCCTTGAGATTTTTTAAACTGTTTTTTAAAAAAAAGTCTATGAAACATGCCATTAAGATTCTTAGAATAACTTTTGTTCAGCTGAAAGAGTCGATGAGGCCTTAGTTCTTTCTGAGGTCTTAACAAAGGCTCTTACAGCTCAGACCAGATCTGATCTTTGATCTGAAGCCATTTCTTACCCTGAGAATATTTTTCTGGAAGACAATGGGAATAAGAAATACCCTTATTTTCAAACTCAGCAAGATATGGCTCCCTTTTATGTTTTTAATTTTTTTCAAAAGAACCAAAAAACCCTTCTGTAGTTCACAACTCTCTTACATTTTAGCACAGGCAGCTATAAGACACTAGATAGAATTTTTTACATTCTTCCTAGAAATCTTCTCAGTCAAATTCAAGAGCATATAAGGCATCCTTTATATTTTCCATTTGAGCTCAATTGACAATACTGACAAATACTCCACCACTACCTGTCAAGTGTCTTTTCTTTAATTCTTAAAATATTTTCCTCACTATTTTTCAAACCCACACTATCTATAAGAACCTTCCAGATATCAATAAAAGTCTCCTCAAGGCTCTTTCCACTTCTACCCATAGTTCAGTCCCAAAGCTAATGACACAATTTGGTTTCTGTTACAACAAAATCTCTTTCAGGTGAAATTCTACATAGATTTGGACTGCATTTACTATTTTCCCATTTTTTAAAAATGAAACAATCTTTATCTATTCAATATATTTTAAGAATGAGTTAGATTTAAGTGATGATATTTGCATAGATTTTATTATCTAGGCAGGTTGGTTAGTGAATTATGTGGCAGGAGCTCATAGTGAGAAGAGACAGTAAAATTGCCTTCAGTTCAGTTCAGTCACTCAGTCGTGTCCGACTCTTTGCAACCCCATGAATCGCAGCACGCCAGGCCTCCCTGTCCATCACCAACTCCCAGAGTTCACTCAGACTCACGTCCATCGAGTCAGTGATGCCATCCAGCCATCTCATCCTCTGTCATTCCCTTCTCCTCCTGCCCCCAATCCCTCCATGATTATTAAACTGGTTGATTCAAGTCAGTCTTCAGAGGTGCTGTGGAAATAGCCAAGAAGCACATGAAAAGATGTTCAACATCACTAATTATTAAAGAAATGCAAATCAAAGCTATAATAAGATATCACCTCATACCAGGCAAAATGGCTACCATCAAAAAATCCACAAACAATAAATGCTGGAGAGGGCGTGGAGAGAAGGGAACCCTTCTACACTGTTGGTGGAAATATAAATTGGTACAGCCACTATGGAGGTTCCTTAAAAAACTAAAAATAGAGTTACCATATGACCCTACAATCCCACTCCTGGGCACATATCCAGAGAAAAACATGTTCCTAAAGGATACATGTATCCCAGTGTTCGCTGTAGCACTGTTTACAATAGCCAATACATGGAAGCAACCTAAATGTCCATTGACAGAAGAATGGATAAAGCTGTGGTACATATAGGCAATGGAATACTACTCAGCCCTTAAAATGAAAGAAATAATATCATTTACAGCAACATTTACAGACCTAGAGATTGTTATATTAAGTGAAGTATGACAGGGAAGGGGAAATATCATATGGCATCCCTTTTATGTGGAATCTGAGAAGAAATGATAGAAATGAGCTTATTTACAAAACAGAAATAGACTCACAGACTTAGATAATGAACTTATGGTTGCCAGGGGGAAGAACCAGGGGAAGGGATAGAGAGTTTGGAGTGGACATGTACACACTGCTATATCTAAACTAGATAGACAACAAGGACCTTCTGGGTAGCATATGGAACTCTGTTCACTGTTGTGGCAGCCTGGAGGGGAGAGGAGTTTGGGGCAGAATGGGTACATGTATTAATATATACAAGGCTGAATCCCTTCACCATTCACCTGAAACTATCACTACATTGTTAATCAGCTATATCGCAACGCAAAATTTAAAGTATTTTTTAACGTTTTTATGGTGGAGTCTTATGGTTTTCTTTATATAATATCATATCATCTGCAAACAGTGACAGTTATGCTTCTTCCTTTCTGATTTGGATGCCATTTGTTTCTTTTTCTTGCCTAATTACTTTGGGATTCACAATTACTCATAATCCTATCAATATCCACCAATCTGTACTTATATCCACTTTTACCTCCCTTGTGTTGGTTATACTTTCCATTCTTAAAAAAAAAATTAGCACAATAAGTCCAATACATCAACATAAAAATCAAATATTTAGCATTTTTGGTCCTCTCCATTGTGTGGTTGATTTTGTTTAAAGGACCTAAAAATGTGACCCTCTTATGTTTTTTGTTTGTTTGTTTTGGTCACTGTATGGCATGCAGGATTTTAGTTCCTTGACCAGAGACTGAACAGATGCCCCTTACAATGGAGGTGTAGTGTCTTAACCATTGGACCACCAGGGAAGTCTCTGTGTGTTGATATTTCACTTAATATCTGCTATCTCTTTATCTTCTTTTTAATCCTACAATCCTGTGTTTTTTCAACTAATAAAAATTAACACAAATGTTACTGATTTTAATTTTTTTCCTGTCTAGTATTTGTTAAAATTTTCCAAGAACTGATACATATATAGTAATATATCTAAGTATATATCTAGTATATATCTAAGTTTTATAAGTTTTATATGTATGATTCAGTTATTTTCTAATTTCCATTTGATTTTTTCTTTGATTGAGGGGTTCTTTAATGGTATGCTAATTCATTTCCAAATACATGAGTGTTTTCTAGTTGTCTTTTATTATTGATTTCTAGCTTTATTGCATTACATTTAGAGAATGTTATTGAAAGCTATTAAAATAAATTGAGTCTTGCTTTATTTCCTAGTTTCTACTCAATTTGAAAAATATACTGGTAGCATGTAGAATTGTGCTCAATATGTTATGGCAACCTGAGTGGGAGGGGAGTTTGGGGGCAAATGGATACATGTGCATGTATGGCTGAGTCCCATAGTTGTTCACCTGAAACTATCACATTGCGTGTTAATTGGCTATACTTCAATACAAAAAAAAAGTTTTAAAAAATATATACTAGTTCTTGATTAATGCTCTGTTTCCATTTCTAGGAAGATGGTTAAAAGTGTTAGTTAAAAAATCTGACATACACATTTCCTCATAATTGAGAAGAATTACATGACTGTAGTTCCATTTTCTAACAGGAAATGACACTGTTATTCCTATTACCCTTCCAGTAGCTAACTTACATTGCATTTGAAAGAGTAGTGGCTGAAAATAACAGCAAAAATAGACTGATGATCTAAGTAGAGAGACGTAGAACAGCCACTACATGCAGCCTCCTCTGCCTTCAGCAGACCATATCACAGACATCCATAGAAAATCAGTTATATTAATTCAGAGTTCATAACTGTCCTCTGAACAGATGCATAAGAAAAAAGTAATTCTACTAATTAGAGCCATTTAGCTGGAGGCAGAAATCATAGCACCACAAAGGATAAATGCAGTTAGTCTCACAGACAGAAATTCAGTCTGTATGGCTGGCAGTGATAGGTAAGGGTTTCAACTAGCTCCTCACTAAGAAGGAATCTGGGCCAGTAATCAGGACCCAATGCTTATACTTTTAAAATTTTGGCTGTGCATAATAAAGTGCACGCTGTCGTCCTTCCTATGTAGGCACTGAGACTGTCCCTGGATAAATTCTCCAAAACCAGAGCCTTAGCCAGCAACTGTATGCAAGTTATTTGGTGAGGAATAATCTCAGAGAAAAACTGTAAGGAGGAGAGAAGCTGGATAGATAAAGGAATTTTCAGACATAACAGACTTCAGAACAAGGAAGGTGTAGAATTTAATCAGGATGGTGCACTGAGTGGCTTGCCACAGCTTTGAGGTTATGAGAGCAGATATTGGAGATAAGACTTGATAGTACACTAGGCAGAAGATAATACATAGTGGTAGGTGAGGTGAGGTGAGGTCGCTCAGTCGTGTCCGACTCTCGATCCCGCGGACTGTAACCTACTAGGCTTCTCCGTCCATGGGATTCTCCAGGCAAGAATACTGGAGTGGATTGCCATTTCCTTCTCCAGGGGATCTTCCCGACCCAGGGATCGAACCCAGGTCTCCCACATTGGAGGTAGACGCTTTAACCTCTGAGCCACCAGGGAAGACCCATAGTGGTAGGGAAGACTCTAAAAGCCAAAGCTGATGATAAAGGCAAACAGGAGCAATTTGTGGATATCACAATTGGCGATCAATAACTGAGTATTTTCTTTTTCAGCAGGGTCTTTCCCAGCAGAGCCGCCTCATTAGAAAGTGCTCATACTGTGTGTTCATTCTCTCCTACTCTCTTTTCTTGAATGTTTCCCCCAGCAATAGCTTCTCATGCCATGCCATTCCCTTGGCCTGTGTATTAGGAAGAGGAA
This sequence comes from Capra hircus, assembly GCF_001704415.2. Classification (NCBI taxonomy): domain Eukaryota; kingdom Metazoa; phylum Chordata; class Mammalia; order Artiodactyla; family Bovidae; genus Capra; species Capra hircus. The sequence continues at coordinate 37,658,785 of NC_030822.1, forward strand.
ACCTGAGAGATGGCAAATTTTCAGAATTATAAAATAAACAACATTGTGTAGGAAGCAAAATATCCCTGAGGGAATCATCTATATCCCAAGATTTAAAAAAAAAAAAAAAAGTTGATTTTCCACCACTTCAATTGTTATTCAGAATTGTAAATACAAACATCACTAAAGAATTCTCTATGGTATGTCAGGATTTAAAAAACATTTTTGACAACATCACAAGAGATAACAGATTGACAGAGCACAAGATGCCTGGTATCTAAAGCGGTAGTCTCAAAATAATGGTCTCTGATGGCCTGAGGAATCTCTTTAAAACCTTTTTTAAGCAATGGAGAACACAACCTTTATGTTATAGAGACTCTAATGTCAGAAGGATTACTCACAGACATTCAAAGGGAAAAAGCAGCCTTAAAACTTCCCCCTGAATTACGGGATACACGAAATCACAAGAACTGCAGAAAGCCACACCTGAATTGAGAGACTGTCAGTTCTTCCTCCAGCTTAATAAACTCATGATTTTAAGGGACTGGAAGGTGGTTATCCTGCTGTGAAAGGTAGGAATTTTAGAGCTTTTTCTCTTTAAAATTATTGTATATCTTCTAATTTTTAGTCTACTGAAGAGGAAAAGTTAAAATTTTGCATACTCTCCTTCTCCTTCCGCCTCTGTAACTCAGCTTGCCCCTTGCAAACTCTAGATCACGAAGGTCACATGGTCTCAGAAAGTGGGGACTTGCAATACTAGGAACTGGAGTTTATCTCACTCATCCTTGTCCTGCTCTTTGCAATCACCTGGCCCCTGCAAACTTGCTTAATCATGCCTGTCTGTGTAAAGGTCAGGCACCCCCCTCCCATCTTGACTTCTGTTCCCACGTACTCGAAACCCCTTAGTTTAAACCAGCCTATTAACATCTAGTGTTGCCCACTATAGTCTGTCTATAAAAACTCTGTAATCCCTTTGTTCGGGGCTCAGAGCTTGGAGTGTTAACTCCTCTGGGCCCGCTGGTGTAAATAAACCTGAGTTCTCCAACTCTCCGAGTGTGGTGCTTGGTTTCTTGAGTACTGGTTTCTGCAACACTGTATCTTCTAATATTCTATATCTTCTAATAATCAAGTACCCAGTTGGTATTAACAGCCTGTTATATTAAAGAAACTATAAGCAAGGATAAGCTGGAAATTTAGAGTGTTTACAATTCCCTGGAAAATTACAGGGAATTTTCAGTTCCCTCCTCCTGGTAGAGATAGAACCCAGAAAACTGCATGGGGGGAGCTTTCAAGTACAAAAAAGAGAATAGAATGGTAAACTGAAGGCAAAAGCCAGGTGAATAGCGAGGGTAAGGCTTGGTTAAACAAACAGAAGGACTGAGAAAACACTATGAATCTTGTTCTCCGGTGCCTGACAAGGTGATAGGGGAGAATGGAAACAGTGCCATGCTGACATGACTTTCTGTTACTACTGCTGTAAAATAAATGAAAAAATACATATATGTTATCAGCATATTTGAAAAGAAGAGCATGATAAAAGTCAAAAGTTCTCAACCAAAATTAATAAAGATTATGCAGAGTACCTAACCCTCATTCTGCAGACATTTCTCCTTGGAGAGGCTTGCAAAAATCTTGTAAAGAATATGGGTGGATGGGTGGAGATGCACTGTTTGCATAAAGCTCCCCTAGCCATTCTTGCTCGGAGAAGGCATTGGCACCCCACTCCAGTATTCTTGCTTGGAAAATCCCATGGATGGAGGAGCCTGGTGGGCTGCAGTCCATGGGATAGCGAAGTTGGACACGACTGAGCAACTTCACTTTCACTTTTCACTCTCACACCTTGGAGAAGGAAATGGCAACCCACTCTGGTGTTCTTGCCTGGAGAATCCCAGGGACAGAAGAGCCTGGTAGGCTGCCATCTCTGGGATTGCACAGAGTCGGACACGACTAAAGAGACTTAGCAGCAGCAGCCATTCTTGGTGATGACCACTTATATAGGTCAGTTGTAATTTGATACTACAGTAAATGGGGATCAAGTACAGAATTCAAAAATGGTAGTTTCTTTCACCTAGATTTTAAACAACCATAGGTAGAGTTTTGAGAAGTGGTTGTAAATTAAGTTCAGCAAGAATGCAGAAAGCATCTATACATGCATTCACAATGCTAGGTGATGGTATTCTTAAAACCATTTAGAGAGAAACCAAATATCTTTAGTACTAAGTAGAGCAAGTGGTATATTGAAGAGCAGTTAATAAATGCACTGAAGTATAAACATGGAGGCTTTTTGAAGAACATGTTTGTTCCCCTACCCGTGCCCCCACCCCCACCCCCTGCCCTGGCCCAGTAGCATCTGAACTAACCTTAGTAAAAATTCTACAATCACTAGGCTCTAGATGCAGTTGGGGCATACAAAATTTTAAAACAACTCTCTGCTCTAAGCATACATGCACACACACATGCACAAACCCCAAACAGCAAAAACCTAACCTCCTCACAATAAACTGATGTGAATCCAGAAGAAATGACTAACACACATAGGAAGGTTTGAGGAGCATTACAAGGGAAGTGACATTTTAATTGCCTTTCTAAGAATGCTCTTTTAGCAGTCACAAAAGGGCAGGAAGAACACTATAAGAAAACATGTGAATAGTGGAAGAGTCATGAAGCATATACATTTTTTTTTTTTTTGAACAGTGGGATGGTTCCCACGTAGAAGAGGTTGGAGGCAGATGAAGTGATGGCACTTGCCCTGAGGGAAGCCTAAAAAGTAATTAGCCACACAAGTAAGTGACTCTCTAGGTTCTCACTGCCTCTCTGTTTATGTAATACCAGCTGTATCACTTCCGGCAAATTAAGTAACTTGCTAAGGCCATAGTTTCTTCACTACAAACATCATAATAGGAGCCATGAGGATATATGAGATGGTATAGCTGAAGCATGCAGTGAGGTTTAGAAGCTATTAGAATTACCTAGCTTGTAAGCAGAAGATATCTAAAAATCTAAAATTTGATGTACAGGGATTGCAGATTGAACATAGAAAAGCTGGGTAAGAGGTGAAGGACCAGGAGAGGGAAAGAACAGAGGTTGTGGCAAAAACCCATTTGAGTGATGGAGTAGAAAGCAGGAGACATTTTTTAGTTAGGCTCCTGGAATCTAGAGAATGTGGACAACAAGAGAGGATGAAAAATCAAAGTAATTCAGGCTAGTTTCTGAAAAATGAGCAAAAGTCTAAATACAAGTAAAATAGAAGAGGGGGGACTGAGGCAGAGGGGACACCACGCGCAAAGACACAGCAGCATGAAGGATAGTGATGTGCTTGGAAAACAGAGGGCACTGCTGTCTGGCTTGAGTGTAGGGTAGGCAGGGGCATGTGGTGGAAACAGCCCGGAGTAGTACCTAGGGATCCACTTGTGATGAGCATCAGATATCATGCTGGGGTGTTTGGCTTTCCTCTTATAATCAGTATATATCTATTCACTGTTTTTGATACTGTTGTAGCCACACGTTCCCGGAAACAAACTCACTCAGAAGGACAATGCAGATAGTGGAATGCAGTGTATTACACCGGTGGGCCCAAGGCAGAGTCTCCTCTTGGCCAAGGACCCCGACCAGCATTTGTGAAAATCTTTTATACCCCATGTGTACGTGTCTGAACCCACCACTCCAAATTCCTTGAGGCTTACATAAACCAAGGAAAATACAATCCCGATAACCCCATTATTCACATGCTATGTGCTCATGTGCTCAAACAGTCAAACAATTAGCCAATAATCAATAAACCCGAGGTTACACTCCAATAGATACAGAAAAATGTATGGCCTGTCTGGAGGAAGGGGTGATTAGTGTATGTTTTCTCTTAGGCGGTGAGTAACCTAGATACGATCTTCAAGGTTTCCCTGATTGGAGGGGGTCTTATCTTTCTGCTGTTGTTTTCATAGGCACTAAACACAGAGTTCAGAGCCCATTGGAAAGGTGGCTGAGCATGATCAGCATGAACAGGCCTAAGATGGAGTCCAGGCCCTGTGAATTCCTTCTTTAATACCATTAGTGACTTTACATCCTCTGTTTAGGAATCGAATATCCAGTCATGATGCAGTGAATAAAAATGCAACAAATTTGTGACTAATGGAAAACTACCTAGGTATCATATTTACTCTATTGGATAGTTCCAGGACAAGAGCAGAGAGAATAAAAACAAACAGCAACAACAAAAAGGGAATGGCAAAAGGCACCTGGAATTTTGGCACTGAATTTCAATGCAGAAATATGAGAAAGAAACCAAAACTAGGGTCTGATGGTAGCTCTCAGATGTTTGCAATAACTCAATCAGGAAGTACAGGAGGGAACTCTGACATGTGGGGGGAAATATGACCAATTCTGTTCTGAAAATCTTACATTCAATACATGAAGGACATTTTGGCCTAGAAATGTGTCAAAGGAAATGGGAGCTTCCTATACGGTAAAAGTGAGAATTAGAGAGTCGTACAAGGTAAGTAATAGTTAAAGCAATAAAGGAAAAATGTTTCCTTTGGAGGTAAATAGACAAAAACCTTCAGAGGAGAGTGGAAGGGTCTCAAAGACAAGCCATTTGGGTCTAGAAAGATTGCTTGGGTAGATGAGTTTCCCATCTGAGCGTCTTTGAATTGGTTGTGAACCATGCGGTTAATGCTCTCAAGGGCTTCCCTGACTCCACAAACCAAAGTAGGCATTCATTTTTTCATCATAGAGATCATATACGTTTGGTTACATTTTATGTTTCATGTGTATAAATTGTCTGGCCCATCATAAGCATGTAGTCAATATGTGTTGAATAAATTCACAACTTCCATAATCACTTAACCACTCTAAAACTCACTTTATGTTTATAAAATCAAAATAGAAATTCTAAGCTCCCAGACTTGTGAGGACTATGTGAGGCAGCTCTGTCTAGCCCCAGCATATTGTCTGACATATTATGGATATTAAGTGGGTGCTGGTTACCTGTCCTGACTCCTCTTGTATTCTTTGCCCATAGCTACAGTGCCAAAAAAAAAAAAAAAAAAACAAGTAACGCTTCAAATGTGTTAGTCTTACAGAATAATTTCCAGTTAGTGTTTATTTCTCTTCCACACTCCTTCATTTTCCACCACTGATTCCTCCCTTTTTTTCTTCCCCTTCCCCTTCAACAATGACAGAAGTTAAAATCAAAATTCTATGGAGTGTTTTCATGTCTGTCTTCACCTCTTATAAGAGCAAATGTTCAACGAAAAATTGAAATAGAAATATTACTTACAAAATTGATGTGAGGAATTTGAGTTTATTCCATTCAGGTCTGTACTTCAAAGCAAACCACTTTGCTAGAAAATGTCCTGGAAGTTTTTCTTAAAAAGCCAAACTTTGATTAGAACATTATGACCAGAATATGCCACTCTGAGACATTACCTTCAAAATCATTTTGCCTCCAAGCTAGTCCATTAATATCTTATTAGGCATCTGGAAAAAAACCCTTCAATTAGAAATTATTAAGAACCTAAAGTTATTGATATATATTTGATATATATTAAGAACTAATGATATTTTAAATATATATCAAGTTTTAAATATTACCATGAATGGAAACCCAGTAGAAGTTACAATATGTTAAATTCATTTATGTGGTCGGGTCATTGTCACAATCATTGCTTTCAGAGCCACTGCATGGTGAAACTGATGGGAGAGGATTTCATTGAAGGAAAACTCAAAGTTCTTTGGGAAAATTTTCATGTATCTCCCTAATTTTTTTAAAATTATATTATAAGTGATTTAAATGCTTGAATTATTCATTCAGTCAATAGTTTATGAAGCACTCCTGAGTGCCAGGGTACCATTATATCTGACAGAGCATTTGCAAAATGCAGCATTACAAAATCCTGTGGGTGAGAACAAAGCAATTTTATTATATTTCCCTCTTACATGCAGATATATTTTGGAAAAGAGAGATAAGAACGCTTTTGTGAGTATAATCCGAGAAGACATTTGGGCTCACTCTATGTCATTTATGCAGATTCCCACCCTAGAATCATGCTCACTACTCTAATTGCTGAAGTTGACTTCAGTCAACTGCATTTAGCATCACACTCTCAGACTCTCCCATGAAGAGGTGCCCTGAAGCTCAGGTCCCTCCCCTTGATTAAAGTGTAGGTGACACTGGTAAATAAGGATAGTTTCTACTCATCTCAGAGTCTTCATTTCAATAACGCTGTACCTTTGGAGGAAAATTGCTGCGTGCACCAGGAGGATGGGTGATCATACCACACTGGCCACATTCCTTCTGTGGGGATTTTCCAGTTTCTCAGACATGCAAAATCTCTTTGTGATGACTTTCTTCTCCCATATGACCATGCTAGCTGCTAATGCATCCATAATGGTGGCCATAAAGCTCAATCACAACCTTCAAATCCCCATGTATTTTTTCCTCTGTGGTCTCTCATTTTCAGAAACCTGTACCACTTACATATACACAATGGAATATTACTCAGCTATAAAAAAATAATGCATTTGAGTCAATTCTAATGAGGTGGATGAACCTAGAGCTTATTGTACAGAAAAAAGTAAGTCAGAGCAAAAGACAAATGTTATATACTAAAGCATGTAAATGGAATCTATAAAGATAGTACTGATGATCCTGTGTGCAGGGCAGCAAAGGAGACACAGACATAAAGGATGGGCTTTTGGACACAGTAGGGGAAGGAGGGAAGATTTGAGAGAATAGCATTGAAACATATATGTTACCATGTATAAAATAGCCAGTGGGAGTGTGATGTATGATGCAGGGAGCCTAAAGTCGGTGCTCTGTGACAACCTAGAGGGATGGAGTGGGGAAGGAGGCAGGAGAGGAGATCAAGAGGGAGGGGACACATGTATACCTATGGCCAACTCATGTTGCTGTATGGCAAAAGCCATCACAATATTGTAAAGTAATTAGCCTCCAGTTAAAAACCTTTTAAAGAAACCTGTATCGCTATGGTAATCATCCCCTACCTGTTGGTGGGCTTGCTATCAGACAGCAAGTCCATTTCTCTTCCTGAGTGTGCCACGCAGATGTTCTTCCTGTCCGGCAGTAACTGCTTCGTCATGGCTGCCATGCCTATGACTGGTATACTGCTATGCACGACCCATTCCACTACTCCATCCTCATGACCAATAAGGTCTACTTTCAACTGACGTTGGCAGATTGGGTAGTCGTTAGGTTCCTGATTTCTGTGTGCACCGTCACCACTGTATTCAACTTGTCTTTCTGTGACTCCAACACCAACCTGCACTTCTTTTGCAATGTCTTGCCTATGGTCTGCCTTGCTTGTGACTATACTCTCTTGTGAAATGGCTATTTTTGTGCTGACTTTGTGTTGGTGGGCAGCTTCATTTTAATTATGATTTCCTAGGTCTTCACTGGGTTAATAGTCATGAAGATGCCTTCTGCCAAGAGGAGGCATAAGGCCTTCTCAACTTGCTTCTCACTGTGGTGTGCATACACTATAGATTTGCTGGCTTTGGCTATTTGAGGCCAAGGACAGTGACTCAGTCTGTGAAGATATGCTGATGGCATATACAGTGCTGACACTTCTGCTTCATCCCATTGTTTCCTTTTAACTTTAGAGATTATGTTTCTAAGATCTAGAAATTTCCCTTGGTTATATTTTATAATTCTATTTCTTTGCTGAAATTTTTTCAACAAAGAAATAGAATTTCAATGATTGCTTGTTGAAGCTTTGTTTACTACCTCCTTGAAATCCTTGTTAGATAATTTCAGCATCCTTTTCATTTTGATGTAGGCATATGTTACCTTTCCTCATCGAACTGTTCTAGTTCTTGGTATGACAATGACTATTATTGTAACAGAGACATTTAGGATGTCATATTAAGAGACTCTGGATCAGATTCAATCTTTTTTAGGAGGATGTCCTCCATCACAGCAACTACTAGGGTATGTGTATGTGTGTGTGACTTCAGCTTCCTGCTGAGCATACAGATTTGGCCAAAAATGGAGTGCTGATTCTGCTGCCTCCTGGTAGTTGAGGGAGAGACAAGCTCAGCTTTTCCCATTGCCCTGTTGTCTCCTTCCCTATTATAGGGTAACACTTCACTGCCTTGCACACCTCCTCTCTTCCAAGTGAGGTCAGTTCCTCGCTGGACCCCCTGCCTCTAGGGAAGGGAGGATGTTGAGAGCTGGTTCACACTGCTCTGTTGGTGAAGGTAGTGGTGGAACTCAGATCCCCATTGGGCCTCACTTACAAGGGTGAGGTCATCATTATAGGGGAATAGAGTACCAACTAGCACCCCTCACATTCTCTCACTGCTGCCAGATGACCAGGGGAGGTTCATTTCCCTGTTGGACCCGCCATGACAATACCCCAGCAGACGAATCAAAGGTTGGGGAGGAAGGTAAAAAATAGCTCCCTACTTGGCCCCGGTGAATCCTGCAGGTAGGAGACAGGTATGGTTTTCCACTCTCGCTTGTCTGCAATAGGGCAGGTATTGCCAAAAGGTTTTCTATTCTGTTAGGTCACCCTTTTCCCAGTTCCTTGGCTAGCAGGACCAGACTTATCTTTGAACTCTCTTTGTCTTTTTGTGTCTCTTGGTGGTTCTGGGTTGGAGGCTTGTGCAGCATCCTTTCCGGGATATATGGAAGCAATAAGAAAACACAGGGACTCAGGCCTATGGGATTTCCTCAGGTGTAAAGTCCCTAGGAGTCTGCCTCCTTCTCCATCTTCTTTACGATCTTCCTAAGTTTGTTTGTTGTTTTATCTGGGGATGTTTTTAATAAGAGGGAGAACCTAAGGGGTATAGAGCAACTTCATCTTTTATGAAATGAGAAGTCTATGCCTTCAAACATTTAACAATATTTTTCTAGCTTCTTACTGACTTTGTGGCAGAAATTTGGTCTAATACAAGTTCGTCTGACATATCCAGATGTAGAAGTCTGCATACTTTGAACAGAAGGGAATGAAATGTGTCACAGATGAAAGTCCCTCTAGTGGTGAAGTATTTTCAAAGAGCCCCTCATTCTGCCTGACCACAGAAACTATGTACCTTAAAAGAAATCAGAGTATTAAGAGGATATTTGTAACTCTGAACTTTTGCTTAACCTTTATGTGTCTCGGTTACAGCTTCTGAAAAGGATGAATTAAAAAACACCTTTTGGGGTTATTCTGAGGATTAATTGGATCACTACTTGTAAATTACTAAGAACTGTAACTGGAAGGTAATAAACAATCTCCTATTGTTAGCTCCTTTGCTAACACTCTAGCTACTGCTACACTAACATTTGTCTTGTACAAGTTCTAACTCTCCTCTGTGTCTCCAGCCATGCCAAGACGAAAGGGAGACACTACTCAGCAGAGTGATTACATAGCTTTTACTAAGACAGGCTGAAATGATAGTTGCCAATCTGAGTTAAACAGGGTCAAGGCAGTGGCGTAACTGTGGTGAGCATGGGTTTGTGTAAAGGCCTATCATAGGTGGAGCAGGATCTGACACAAACATTCAGTGAATTTGAATCAGGTTGATGTTCAACAGATTCAAAGGCTACCAAGTCAGTGGCTCATGCTAGAGCAAAAACTTCATTCATCCATTCATTTATTAATGTTTTATTCATACATTTTAAATATACATTTATGCTTACTATGTTCCAGAAATCATGTAAAGACAGACACAGAGGAAAAGCAAGACATTAAAGGTGTCTGCATAAAGAGTCCAGAATTTTGGAGAAAACAAATACTGAATCTGTAGCTGCAAGTGCATTGAATATTCTTAAAAATATGCAGGGTGCTTCAGAAGGGTAACAGGTGTATTTAATTTGGTCTGAAGCCTGAGGAAGGTTTCCAGGAGGATGGGAAACATTTAAGTGGGTACGTATAGCCTAAGTAGATGTTACCCAGGTGAGGGGGAAAATGCATTCAAGTAGAGTCACTACACGTGAGAGGGTCATATGGTGGCAAAGAATGTGGGTATATTTATGGTTTTTAAAAGAAGACCAATAATACATAGAGTTGGAGAGTCTGGGGAGTGCGGGAGGAGTGTTGAGAGCGAGAAATGCAACAGGGGCCACATTCAGGATTTCGTAAGACATGTTAAGAATTGTTACCTTTACTTAAAGTCTTTGGGGATATTAACAAAGGAATTAATCTGTTAGATTTATGCCATGGTTGGTATATGGAGAATGAGAAGTAAGACAATAAGAGAGGGGAAAGGAGAGATGGTGAGAGTTCTATTAGCTGGGATTATCCAGAGAAAACAGAGCCACTGTGATGGTGGTGGTGGTTTTAAAGGAACTGGCTCACACATTTGTGAGAGCTGACAATTCCAAAATGCAAGGGGCAGTCCAGGGAACTGGAAATTCCAGAAAGAGTTGATGTCACAGTCTTGAATCCAGAGGCAGCCTGGAGACAGAATCCCTCTTTCTAAGAGGACTTAAGTTTTTTCACCTAAGGCTTTCAACTGATTGGATGAGGGCCACCCACATTTTGGACAGTAGTCTGCTTTATTTAAAGTCTAAATGTTAATCACATCTAAAAATTACCTTCCCAGCAACATCTAGACTCATGTTTGACCAAACAACTGGTCACTGTAGCCTAGCCAAATTGACACATAAAATTAGGCTGTGCATTTGACCACAAACAAGTCACTTAAAGAGCTTATTTATCACTCCCTAGGAATTCAGGAACCCTGCTTATTTCCACAGAGAAATCACCTGTTTTTGACCTGCAGAATTCATAGCAGTTTTGGTCAGGGGCATTTACTCTGTTCTTTATGAAGTCTAATATAACTAGGCTGGAGTCAGACTTAAGAACACAGAATAGATTTTTAGGGGTCCAAAAAGACCATCACCAGCAGATATCCATGCAAAAAGAATGTCTCTAATAATTTCACTGTCTGGCTCCACTTGGTTGTCTCCTCTCAGAATATACTCAGTCATAACTATAACTTTCATACTCATTCCAAGACAAGCTACTTTTGAAATGGACCCAGTCCTAAAGGCTTGACAGTCCAATAGCCTTCCTTGACTTGTACCAGCATACAACTTTTGAAAAGATATGAATAAAACTTAAAAGAACTTTCAAAGGATTATTTTTTCATGTTAACCAGTTTGAGTTACTAATTAAGAATTAAATTTCAGTTTATTTAAGGGCCTCTAGTTTACTCTCTGATATGGGAAAAATCTAGCCCCGACCTTTACTAAGAGCCTTCACATTAGCTAATAACATATAGACCAATATGTTTTGACCACAGACACCCTTTGTCCTTTTGTTATTATTTTATGGTACATCATTATATCAAATACAAAAAAGAAAAAACAAATTAAGAACACACATTTCTAGCAAGCTCTCTCTTCACCCCCAAGCTGAATTGTCAGCACAGCAGGAACTGTGGTCTGCAGTGCTAGGTATAAGGTCTCTGCACTGTAAGTAAGTGAAGAGAGGCTAAGCACAAAGGAAAACAAAACACAGGAAAAGATGACTTCAAAGGTCATTTCAACCTTAGGGAGAGCAGTCAGGACAGCAAAGTATAAGGACCCTGAGCGCACTTCCATCTCAGGGGCACACCAAAATCACATCTGCACAACAACCATCAATGAACAAGACTAGAACTTATCAGAGATCTTCTACAACTAAATATATCAATATAAAGAAAGCACCAAAATAGGTAAAAAGGGCAGACTCAAAATATAATCAAACACCATCACCCCCCAACCTGAGCGACGACCCACAAACGAGAATAATTATATTGCAGAGGTTCTCCCACAGGAGCAAGAGTTCTGAGCCCCAGCCTAGGAGTCCAGCACCAGGAAGATGAGCCCCCAGAGCATTTGGTTTTGAAGGTCAACAGGGTTTAATTTCAGGAGCCCCTGAGGGCTAAGGAAACAGAGACTCCTCTCAGGGTGCCCACAAAATTCCACAGGCACTGGGACCCCAGGCAAGAGCAGTAATTGTAAGAGCCTGGACCAGACCTACCTGCAGATCCTGGAGAGTCTCCTGGAGGGGGTGGGGGCAGCTATAGCTCGCCCTGGGGACAAAGACACTGGCAGCAGCCACTCCTGGGAGCAGAGTCTATCATGTAGATGCTGGTACTGGTAGTGGCTGATGCTGGCAAGCGCCATCTTGGAAATTTTCCTCCAGCTCATTAGCCCAACAGCCTACAGGTGCTGAGACGCCTGAGTCCAAGCAACTAGCTGGGCAGAGACATAGCCCCAGCCTTCTGCAGACAGGGTGCTTAAAGACTAAAGAGCCCACAGCTGCCTCTAGATGCAGCCCAGGACACAACTCCACTCACAGTGGGCAGACACTAGCCCCTCCCACAAGAAAGTCCACATAAACCTCTAGACTAGTCTCACCCATGGAGACAGACACAAGAATGTAGAGCAGATCCTGACCTGAGACAAGCTGGGCCATGGCCCTGCTCATTAGCAGACCAATGCAACCTTCAGGACCCTCAAATCCCCCTACCAGTGATTTGAAATCAGATCCGGAACCCCTGGACCCTGGAGTGTGGCTGCCAGTAGACCAGCACTAACCCAGAGCCTGGCTTCACCTCCCAGTAGGTGGACAACAGTCCCAGAGTCTTCAGGACCCTGGATCCACCCACCAGTGAGCCAATGCTAGCCCTGGGGCCTCGTAGGGTTCCACTACCAGCCACCTCATGACCAGACCCTGCTAAACAGCAGCCAGCAGCCTCCATACAAGGCTGAACCTGGCAGCCAACCAGTCTACTGGCATAGTCGGCCCACCACAACAGAAGGTCCCACACAACCCTCTTAGGGGGATTCCTAGAGAATATAGCTTGTGGAATGAGAGGAGAGTGCACTGCTAGGATGTATGTGTAGGATGCCTCCTACAGAGGGCCAGTTCTCCAAGGTTCAACCACAGATATGGGCTTCCCAGGAGGCGCTAGTGATAAAGAACCTGCCTGTCAATGAAGGAGGCCCAAGAGACATGGGTTCGACCCCTGAGTTGGAAAGATCCCCTGGAGGAGGGCATGACAACCCACTCCAGTCCCATGGGAAAATCCCATGGACAGAGAAGCCTGGCAGACTATAGTCTACAGGGTTGCATAGAGTCAGACACGACTGAAAGAACGGAGCATACACACACGCACTACAGATATAAAAACATAAATAGCAGCTTAAAATGAGGCAGCAGAGGAATATGTTTCAGATGAAAGAACAACATAAAACTGCAGAAGAAGTGATGTGAAGATAGGCAATCTACCCAAAAAAGAGTTCAGAGTAATGATCCTAAGAATGATCAAAGAACTTAGGAGGATGGATGCACAGAGCAGGAAGTGAGAAGTTTTTTAACAAAGCTCTCTCTTCAGAGCTCCCTTAATCTCATTGTTCCTGAGGCTGTAGATGAGGGGGTTCAACATGGGGATCACCACCATGTAGAACACAGACACCACCTTGTTCTGGTCAGTTGAGTAGCTGGACTTGGGCATCACGTAAATGAATGTGATGGTCCCATAGAACAGAGTGACTGCTGTGAGGTGGGACGTGCAGGTGGAGAAGGCCTTGTGGCGCCCCTCGGTGGAGTGCATCCTCAGGATGGTGATGAGGATGTAGACGTAGGATACAGCTATGACAGTCACTGTGACCACAATGATGGAGCCAGCTGTAAATGAGGTGACAACTGCAGGGATACTGATGTCAGAACAGGAGAGCTCAACCAAAGGAGCAAAATCACAGAAAAAATGATTAACTTGATTTGGTCCACAGAAGAGTAAAAAATAGAAGCAAATAGTAAAAGAGCAAGCATTGAGAAAACCAGCTGCATAAGCCAGTGTGAGTAATTGAACATAAACTTGTGTGGACATTTTGGTGGAATATAGTAGCGGGCTGCAAATTGCCACAAAGCGATCATATGCCATGGCAGCCAGAAGGAAGCACTCAGATGACCCAAAGAAAACAACGGAACCGAGCTGGAGTGCACAGCCAGGGTAGGAGATGGTATTTGTCTCCACCAGGAAGTTTACAAGCATATTGGGTGTAACAGAAGATGAATAGCCTATGTCAGCAAAGGCCAAGTGGCTCAAAAAATAATACATGGGATGATTGAGCTGAGAAGAGATTCTGATAAGAATGATTGTGCTGAGATTCCCACATATGGTCACCAGGTAGATACAGAGGACGATCGTGAAGAGGATGATTCGAAGGACTGGGTCATTTGTTAAGCCCAGTAAGATGAACCCTGTTATTGCAGTGTGGTTCCCATGCCCCAGGGAATCCATGAGATAAGGTAGCTCCTATTGTAGTGAACCTGTGATGAAACATTACATTAAAGAAATTTTTAATTGGATGGTTTCCTTGTTCTTAATACACAGAGGTTATTATTGAAATGAACAAATTATTTTCAAGATGGTTTTGGACTGATTTTTTTTACCTTAGAGTAAAAAAAGTACATTCTTTTATTTTAATATAAATTTTAGAGTAGAAAAGTTTATTTATTTATGTAATGAATATTATATATGCTAAACATTGTTTTCAGTAGTAACACTGGAAAACCTGCTTCAAATAATGTGTATCTTTTTCTCTTTATGTAATAGTTAACATTTATTGAATATTTACTAAATGGCAGGTCTTGGGTTAATAATTTTCTATATAGTTCTATTTTAATTTATATAAAATAATATGTATTTTTATCTCATGTATAGATGATGAAACTGACTTTAGCAATATAACAGCTACGTTTGCACAGCAAGTGGTAAAATCAAGATGTGACTCTCATCTTGGTAGTCTGAATCTAGTCCATTCCTTCAGTAACTATATAGTATGCTATAAATGAAATTAAATAATACTTACGATGAAGTCAAGTCTTTTGGATATGGGTGGATAGCAAATTACTTTCCTACTTTTGGAAAGGTAAAGTATAAATGAGATACCTAGTTCATTACAAAGTTTACAATTTCAATCAATAAAACAAGATCACATTTTTAAAAGGAGAAACACAATTTTCTTAATAGGACAAAGAAGAAATGGAAAGGAAATTTAAAGTTACAAATGAAATCAGCTATTATAAATGTATTATGTTTATTTAACATTTATAATTAAAAACTAAATGTTTCAACTAGTTTGAAACATCAGTATAATCTCTATGCAAAATGTTACATGTTTAATATCTAGGACATAATTAAACTACACACATTCAAAGAAATCTGATTATTTCCTCATGTCATGATGTTACATTGGAGTAAAATAGAACAAATAATATTAGTTTCAACATAATATACTGCTGAATAAGTTTCCTGGTTAGATAAGAAGTGTACTCAGTTTCACTCATCAAGTTGCCAGGTTGAAACTCATCTGCAAGTTTTTTGACTTAATATTTTCAACTTTGTCTAAAGCCTCTGGTTGCCTCTAAGCTTAAGTCTTCCAAACAATAAATAAAGGAAGTTTTTCCAAGATATTTACAAACAGTAAGTCCTCAAAGCATCTTAAACTAAGTGAATTTTATAGTATGATACTTGTGGCTAAATACCAAGTTTAAATATCATTGAAAGACTATGTAATTTTCTGGTCTTATGGGTGAAAAAATGAGGAATCATTATCACTTGAATTAAGCCTATTTATACACTAAGTGGGCTTTCCCAGTAGCTCAGCTGGTAAAGAATCTACCTGCAAAGCAGGAGACCCTGGTTTGGAAGGAAGGTAAGGAAGATCCCCTGGAGAAGGGATAGGCTACTCACTCCAGTATTCTTGGGCTTCCCTGGTGGCTCAGGTGGTAAAGAATCCACCTGCAATGTGGGAGACCTGGGTTTGATCTCTGGGCTGGGAAGATCCCCTGGAGCTGGGTATGGCAGTATTCTTGCCTGGAAAATCCCCATGGACAGAGGAGCTTGGTGGGCTACAGTACAAGGGGGTCTCAAAGAAACAGACACGACTGAGCGACTAAGCACAGCACAGCACGTACACTAAGTAAATTAGTGAAACTTAGATTAATTCAACTAACGTTATTTGCTGGCTTCCTTGGTGGCTCATCTGGTCAAGAATCCGCCTGCAGTACGGGAGACCTGGGTTCGATTCCTGGGTTGGGACGATCCACTAGAGAAGGGAAAGGCCACCTACTCGAGTATTCTGGCCTGGAGAATTTCATGGACTGTATAGTCCATGGGGTCACCAAGAATTGGACTGAGCGACTTTCACTCAAGGTTATTTGCTACATTACTGCTGGATAGCATCTGCCCAATTTTTCCACTGTGATTTGTAAGTACAGATACAACTTCAGAGAGTAAAGTGTTCTCAAGTGGGTATTGAAAAATCAGTTCATGTGTGCTAAGTCAGTATAACTGATTAACTCACAAAAGCGAAAAATTTTACCTCTTAAAATGAAAACTCATTCATCTTGCAGTAATAAATTCAAACTCATTGCTGTAATATAACACCTGTGCTATCTCATTATTTGCCTTTGAGGATAAATCTCTGAAGATTCTCTAGATTCAAATGTGAATTCAACAGCACCAAGGGTCATTATCACATTCTCAAGTGAATACTGAACAGTGCACCTCACACAAATGTAACTGATCTTTGAGGGGTCTGTCAACTCTCAAGCAATCAAATTTTTTGTTTCTGTGTTTTTATCTAGTTGTACACTTCCATTTGATAATTATCAGAAATATAATAAATTATCTCACAGCTAAATATTGGTTCTAAGTTTAATATATTAGATTAAGAACTAAACTTCAAATATAAAATGGTAGAAGGTGGAATCAAGATAGCAGCTTGGGAAGACATCGAGCTCGCCTCCTCCCACAAACACATCAAAATTACAAATACAAATGGAGCAATTTTCTCTGAGGACAACTTGAAAACTAGAAGAATGACTCTGTGATGAAACAAAGAACCACACAGAGTCAGGTAGAAGAGAAGTGCTCAAGTTGGGACCCACACCTGCAGTGGGCAACCCAGAGGAGGAAGAGAATATCACAGGCTCAGGGATTCTCCCTAAAAAGAAGGGGGTTCAGCCCCACATTGGGCATCCCAGCCCTGAGGTTGAGCATCAGGAAGATAAGCCCCATTTCCTGGTTTGGAAAACCAGGGGGGCTTACCAGTAAAAAATGGAGATCTGCTCTTGAAGAGTACAGCCACAGACTCACTTGCTCTCCATCCCAGTGCAAAGGTAGAAGATTGAAAAGTTCCTGGTGCTCTGGCTAACCTGCCAGATTGCCCCAGAACATTCCACCCCAATATCCAGCTACAGCCTCTCTGCCAACCCCCCACCAGTGTGTGACTGCCAGCATGTCTCAAGAATGATGCAGCTTTCTCTAGGCTGCAGTTTAAGCCCCTCTGGCTCCAACAATATCCCCACCAATGCAGCAACCACCATCATGCCACAGGAGAATCCATGGCTTACACCAGGCTCTGACTTCAGCCCCTCTATCTCCAGCTCTAATTCCCACCAAGGAGGTGGCTGCCAGGAGAAGTCATGGTCCTTGCTAGTTTCAGATCCAGATCTCCCACCAAAGCCACTGAGCACACACAGACTGCAAAGGGATGCCCCCCCAGAAGCACACAACTTCAAGACCTGGATAGGTTCGTGACATTGTACAGGAGACAGGGATCAAGACCATCCCCATGGAAAAGAAATGCAAAAAAGCAAAATGGCTGTCTGTGGAGGCCTTACAAATAGCTGTGAAAAGAAGAGAGGCGAAAAGCAAAGGAGAAAAGGAAAGATATAAGCATCTGAATGTGAGTTCCAAAGAATAGCAAGAAGAGATGAGAAAGCCTTCTTCAGCAATCAATGCAAAGAAATAGAGGAAAAGAACAGAATGGGAAAGACTAGAGATCTCTTCAAGAAAATTAGAGATACCAAGGGAACATTTCATGCAAAGATGGGCTCGATAATGAACAGAAATGATATGGACCTAACAGAAGCAGAAGATATTCAGAAGAGGTGGCAAGAATACACAGAAGAACTGTCCAAAAAATCTTCATGACCCGGATAATCACAATGATGTGATCACTCATCTAGAGCCAGACATCCTGGAATGTGAAGTCAAGTGGGCCTTAGAAAGCATCACTATGAACAAAGCTAGTGGAGGTGATGGAATTCCAGTAGAGCTATTTCAAATCCTGAAAGATGATGCTGTGAAAGTGCTGCACTCAATATGCCAGCAAATTTGGAAAACTCAGCAGTGGCCACAGGACTGGAAAAGGTCTGTTTTCATTCCAATCCCAAAGAAAGGCAATGCCAAAGAATGCTCAAACTATCGCACAATTGCACTCATATCACATGCTAGTAAATTCATGCTCAAAATTCTCCAAGCCAGGCTTCAGCAATACATGAACCATGAACACCCTGATGTTCAAGCTGGTTTTAGAAAAGGCAGAAGAACCAGAGATCAAATTGCCAACATCCCCTGGATCATGGAAAAAGCAAGAGAGTTCCAGAAAAATGTTTATTTCCAGTTTATTGACTATGCCAAAGCCTTTGACTGTGTGGATCACAATAAACCCTGGAAAATTCTGAAAGACATGGGAATACCAGGCCACCTGACCTGCCTCTTGAGAAATCTGTATGCAGGTCAGGAAGCAACAGTTAGAACTGGACATGGAACAACAGACTGGTTCCAAATAGGAAAAGGAGTACATCAAGGCTGTATATTGTCACCCGCTGATTAACTTATATGCTGAGTACATCATGAGAAATGCTGGACTGGAAGAAACACAAGCTGGAATCAAGATTGCCGGGAGAAATATCAATAACCTCAGATATGCAGATGACACCACCCTTATGGCAGAAAGTGAAGAGTAAAAAGCCTCTTGATGAAAGTGAAAGAGGAGAGTGAAAAAGTTGGCTTAAAGCTCAACATTCAGAGAATGAAGATCATGGCATCTGGTCCTATCACTTCATGGGAAATAGAGGGGGAAACAGTGGAAACAGTGTCAGACTTTATCTTTTCGGGCTCCAAAATCACTGCAGATGGTGACTGCACCCGTGAAATTAAAAGGTACTTACTCCTTGGAAGAAAAGTTATGACCAACCTAGATAGCATATTCAAAAGCAGAGACATTACTTTGCCAACTAAGGTCCATCTAGTCAAGGCTATGATTTTTCCTGTGGTCATGTATTGATGTGAGAGTTGGACTGTGAAGAAAGCTGAGCACCGAAGAATTGATGCTTTTGAACTGTGGTGTTGTAGAAGACTCTTGAGAGTCCCTTGGACTACAAGGAGATCCAACCAGTCCAACTCTCTGAAGGAGATCAGCCCTGGGATTTCTTTGGAAGGAATGATGCTAAAGCTGAAACTCCAGCACTTTGGCCACCTCATGAGAAGAGTTGACTCATTGGAAAAGACTCTGATGCTGGGAGGCGTTAGGGGCAGGAGGAGAAGGGGACGACCGAGGATGAGATGGCTGGATGGCATCACTGACTCAATGGACGTGAGTCTGAGTGAACTCTGGGAGTTGGTGATGGACAGGGAGGCCTGGCGTGCTGCGATTCGTGGGGTTGCAAAGAGTCGGACATGACTGAGCGACTGAACTGAACTGAATTTCATAGACAAAGAAAGTCAAACAAAATGAAAAGATGAGGAATGTGTTCCAAATGAAAGAATGAGATATGTTGTTGTTGTTGTTCAGTCGCTCAGTCGTGCCCGACTCTCTGCAGCCCCATGGACTGCAGCATGCCAGTTTCCCCTGTCCTTCACTACCTCCCAGAGTTTGCTCAATCTCATGTCCTTTGAGCCAGTGGTGCCATCCAACCATCTCATCCTCTGTCATCCCCTTCTCCTCCTGCTTTCAATCTTTCCCAGCATCAGGGTCTTTTCCAATGAGTCATCTCTTCGCATCAGTGGCGGAAGTATTGGAACTTCAAGTGCAGCATCAGTCCTTCTAATGAATGTTTAGGATTGATTTCCTTTAGGACTGACTGGTTTGATCTCCTTGCAGTCCAAGGGACTCAAGAGTCTTCTCCAGCACCACAATTCAAAGGCATCAATTCTTCAGTGCTCAGCCTTTTTTATTGTCCAGCTCTCAGATCCATACATGACTACTGGAAAAACCATAGCTTTGTCAGCAAAGTAATGTCTCTACTTTTTAATACACTGTTGATGTTTGTTATAGCTTTTCTTCCAAGGATTAAGCATCTTAATTTAATTTCATGGCTGCAGTCACCTTCCACAGTGATTTTGGAGCCCGAGAAAATAAAGTCTGTCACTGTTTCCATTGTTTCCCCATCTATTTGCCATGAAGTGATGGGACCAGATGCCATTATCCTAATTTTTTGAAGTTTGAGTTTTAAGCCAGCTTTTTCACTATCCTTTTTCACCTTCATCAAGAGGCTCTTTAATTCCTCTTCACTTCTG
The DNA here is from genome assembly GCF_001704415.2 of Capra hircus. Lineage (NCBI taxonomy): Eukaryota > Metazoa > Chordata > Mammalia > Artiodactyla > Bovidae > Capra > Capra hircus. Next base: position 37,679,074 of record NC_030822.1, read on the forward strand.
CCATTAGGGTGGTGTCATCTGCATATCTGATGTTATTAATATTTCTCCCAGAAATCTTGATTCCAGCTTGAGCTTCATCCAGCCTGGTATATCTCATGATGTACTGTTCATAGAAGTTACATAAGCAGTATGACAATATACAGCCTTGATGTACTCCTTTCCCTATTTTGAACCAGTCTGTTGTTTCATGTCTGGTTCTAACTGTTGCTTCTTGAGGTACATATAGGTTTCACAGGAGACCTGCATACAGGTCTGGTATTCAGACCATCCAACATAGAATGGGAAAGACTAGAGAACTCTTGAAGAAAATTGGAGATACCAAGGGAAGGAATGAGATAAGACCTCAAGGGGGGAAAAAAATCCCTAATGAAATGGAGATAAGTAATTTACCTAAAAAAGAGTTCAAAGCAATGGTCATTAAAATGATCACTGGACTTAGAAAAGAACGGAGGAGCATAGGGTGAATTTCAACAAAGAACTAGAAAATATAAGAAGAACTGATCAAAGTTGAAAATACAATAGCTGAAATGAAAAAAAGAAAAAACCACTAGAAAGAATTGCAGACTAGGTGGTACAGGCGCTTCCTCGGAGGCTCAGCAGTAAAGAATCTGCTTGCAATGCCAGAGCCTGTTTCTCCCTTCGGAACTGTGATAGATCTAAGATAGATGAAACTATTCCCACCAAATTATCTATGCTAGAAAATACTCTGCATTTGAGAAGAGTGTTATTCTGCTGCCATAGAATGGTATGTTCTATATGACGATGATGATGATGATGATATAGTTGCTAAGCCGTATCCGACTCTCGTCACCCCATGGACTGTAGCCTGCCAGGCTCCTCTGTCCATGGGATTCTCCAGGCAAGAATACTGGAGTGGGTTGTCATTTCCTTCTCCAGTAGTCTATATATGTCTTAGTCTATATATGTCTGCTTGATCTAACATATGGTTCAAGTCCAGTGTTTCCTTTCTGATACTCTGTCTGAATGATCCATCCATTGCTTAAATGGAGTATTGCTCTTGTCCTAGTATTGTATTGTTGCCTGTTTCTTCCTTCAGATCTGTTAGCACTTGCTTAATATATTTATCCTGATGCTGGGAGGGATTGGGGGCAGGAGGAGAAGGGGACGACAGAGGATGAGATGGCTGGATGGTATCACCGACTCGATGGACACGAGTTTGGGTAAACTCCGGGAGTTGGTGATGAACAGGGAGGCCTGACGTGCTACAATTCATGGGGTCACAAAGAGTCGGATATGACTAAGCAACTGAATTGAACTGAACTGAACAAAACTGAGTATATTTAGGTGCTCCATATACACTTATAATTATTACATCTTCTTCACTAATTGATCGCATTATCATTACATAGTGACTTTCTTTGTATCTTGTTATTATTTTTGGCTTAAAATCTATTTTGTCTAATAGAAGTAGAGCTACACCTGCTTCCTTTCGGTTTCCTCTTGCATGGAATATCTATTTTCATCCCATCGCTTTGAGCCTATGCGTGTCATTACATCTGTAGTGAGTCTCTTACAGGCGGCATGTACTTGCCTGTTATTTTTTTTTAATCCACCTAGTCACTCTGTGCCTTTCGTTGATGAATTCAACCCATTTACATTTAGAGTAATTGTTAACATGTAAGGACTTGGGAATGTTCTCTTATTAATTGCTTATGGGCACTCTTGTAATTCAGTTGTTTCTTTTTTCCTTTGTTTCTGCTTATCCTTATAAACTGGTGCTTTTCCACGGTGCTTTTCCATGCTCTGTTTTCCCTTTCTCTATCTTTTGTTAACCTAATCTAAGTTTCTGCTTTATAGGTTATCATGGAGTTTATATACAGTCTATTTTAAGCTGATAACCTTTTCACATTCATCCACTGTTTCCCCATCTATTTGCCATGAAGTGATGGGACTGGATGCCATAATCTTCGTTTTCTGAATGTTGAGCTTTAAGCCAATGTTTTCACTCTCCTCTTTCACTTTCATCAAGAGGCTTTTCAGTTCCTCTTCACTTTCTTCCATAAGGGTGGTGTCATCTGCATATCTGAGGTTATTGATATTTCTCCCGGCAATCTTGATTCCAGCTTGTGCTTCTTCCAGCCCAGCGTTTCTCATGATGTACTCTGCATAGAAGTTAAATAAGCAGGGTGACAATATACAGCCTTGATGTACTCCTTAAATAGATGGGGAAACAGTGGAAACAGTGTCAGACTTTATTTTGGGGGGCTCCAAAGTCACTGCTGATGGTGACTGCAGCCATGAAATTAAAAGACGCTTACTCCTTGGAAGAAAATTATGACCAACCTAGATAGCATATTCAAAAGCAGAGACATTACGTTGCCTACTAAGGTCCATCTAGTCAAGGCTATGATTTTTCCTGTGGTCATGTATGGATGTGAAAGTTGGACTGTGAAGAAGGCTGAGCACCAAAGAATTGATGCTTTTGAACTGTGGTGTTGGAGAAGACTCTTGAGAGTCCCTTGGACTACAAGGAGATCTAACCAGTCCACTCTGAAGATCAGCCCTGGGATTTCTTTGGAAGGAATGATGCTAAAGCTGAAACTCCAGTACTTTGGCCACCTCATGCGAAGAGTTGACTCATTGGAAAAGACTCTGATGCTGGGAGGGATTGGGGGCAGGAGGAGAAGGGGACAACAGAGGATGAGATGGCTAGATGGCATCACTGACTTGATGGCCATGAGTCTGAGTGAACTCCGGAAGTTGGTGATGGACAAGGAGGCCTGGCGTGCTGCGATTCATGGGGTTGCAAAGAGTCAGACACAACTGAGCGACTGAACTGAACTGAACTGAAGTTCCACCATTTATTCCCTACTTTTATATTTTTGGTGTTTCATTTTACCTATTTTTATATTGTGTATTCACTAACAAATTATAATGCTAGATTTATTTTTAATAATCTTTTCCTTTAACCTTTATCCTATAGTTGAGTGGTTGACACACTATCATATTATACTTGGAGTTTTCTAAATATGACTGTTTACCAGCTTGTTTTATATTTTCAAGTCACTAACTGATACTTTTTCATTTTAGCTTGAATTCCTTTCAGCATTTCTTGCAAGGCAGATGTAGTGGTTAGGAACTCCCTCAGCTTTTGTTTGTCTGGGAAATTACCTCTCCATTTCTGAAGGATAACTTTAGTAGATGGAGTATTCCTGTCTGGCAATGTTTTCAACACTTTGAATATATCATTCCATTCTTTCCTGGATTGTAGGGTTTCTGCTGAGAAATCTACTGGAATGAAGGTTCCTTTGAAGGTTATGATCTTTTTCTCCGGTTGCTTTTGGTATTCTCTTTGTCTTTGATTTTTGACAGTTTCATTGCAATATGCCTTGTACAAGGTCTGTTTGCATTGAGATAATAGGGTGCTCTATTAGCTTCATGAACTTGGATGTCTATATCTCTCCTCAGGTTTGGCACATTCTTAGCTATTATATATATATTTTTTAATTCATTATTTTATTTATTTATTTTTGGAGGCTAATTACTTTATAATATTGTGTTGATTTTGCCATACATTGACATGAATCCACCACGAGTGTACATGTGTTCCCCATCCTGAGACCCCCTCCCACCTCCCTCCCCATTCCATCCCTCTGGGTCATCCCAGTGCACCAGCCCCAAGCACCATGTATCATGCATTGAACGTGGACTGGTGATCCATTTCACATATGATAATATACGTGTTTCAATGCCATTCTTCCAAACCATCCCACCCTCACCCTCTCCCACAGAGTCCAAAAGACTGTTCTATACATCTGTCTCTTTTGCTGTCTCGCATACAGGGTTATTGTTACCATCTTTCTAAATTCCATATATATGTGTTAGTATACTCTATTGGTGTTTTTCTTTCAGGCTTACTTCACTCTGTATAATCGGCTCCAGTTTCATCCACCTCATTAGAACTGATTCAAATGTATTCTTTTTAATGGCTGAGTAATACTCCATAGTGTATATGTACCACAACTTTCTTATCCATTCATCTGCTGATGGACATCTAGGTTGCTTCCATGTCCTGGCTATTATAAGCAGTGCTGCAATGAACATTGGGGTACACGTGTCTCTTTCAATTCTGGTTTCCTCAGTGTGTATGCCCAGCAGTGGGATTGCTGGGTCATAAGGCAGTTCTATTTGTAGTTTTTTAAGGAATCTCCACACTGTTCTCCATAGTGGCTGTACTAGTTTGCATTCCCACCAACAATGTAAGAGGGTTCCCTTTTCTCCACACCCTCTCCAGCATTTATTGCTTGTAGACTTTTGGATAGCAGGCATTCTGACTGGCAGGAAACGGTACCTCATTGTGGTTTTGATTTGCATTTTCTGATAATGAGTGATATTGAGCATCTTTTCATGTGTTTGTTAGCCATCTGTACGTCTTCTTTGGAGAAATGTCTGTTTAGTTCTTTGGCCCACTTTTTGATTGGGTCTTTTATTTTTCTGGCATCGAGCTGCAGGAGCTGCTTGTATATTTTTGAGATTAATTCTTTGTCCATTGTTTCATTTACTATTATTTTCTCCCATTCCGAAGGCTGTCTTTTCACCTTGCTAATAGTTTCCTTTGTTGTGCAGAAGCTTTTAATTTTAATTACATCACATTTGTTTAGTTTTGCTTTTATTTTCAATATTCTGGGAGGTGGGCCATAGAGGATCCTGCTGTGATGTATGTCAGAGAGTGTTTGCCTATGTTCTCCTCTAGGAGTTTTATAGTTTCTGGTCTTACATTTAGGTCTTTAATCCATTTTGAGTTTATTTTTGTGTATGGTGTTAGAAAGTGTTCTAGTTTCTCTTTTTTTTTTTTAGAAGTCGTTGACCTGTTTTCCCAGGACCACTTCTTAAAGAAATCGACTTTTCTCCATTGTACATTTTTGTCTCCTTTGTACATTTTTGTCTCCTTTGTCAAAGATAAGGTGTCCATAGGTGCATGAATTTATCTCTGGGCTTTCTGTTTTGTTCCATTGATCTATATTTCAGTCTTTGTGCCAGTACCATACTGTCTTGATGACTGTGGCTTTGTAGTAGACTGAAGTCAAGTACGTTGATTCTTCCAGTTCCATTCTTTTTTCTCAAGATTGCTTTGGCTATTCGAGGGTTTTTGTATTTCCATACGAATTGTGAAATTATTTGTTCTCATTCTGTGAAAAATACCGTTGGTAGCTTGATAGGGATTGTATTGAATCTATAGATTGTTTTGGGTAGTATACTCATTTTCACTGTATTGATTCTTCTGATCCATGAATACGGTATATTTCTCCATCTATTTGTGTCCTCTTTGATTTCTTTCACCAATGTTTTATAGTTTTCTGTATACAGGTCTTTTGTTTCTTTAGGTAGATATATTCCTAAGTATTTTATTCTTTTCGTTACAATGGTGAATGGAATTGTTTCCTTAATTTCTCTGTTTTCTCATTGTTAGTGTATAGGAATGCAAGGGATTTCTGTGTGTTGATTTTATATCCTGCAACTTTACTATGCTCATTAATTAGCTCTAGTAATTTTCTGGTGGAGTCTTTAGGGTTTTCTATGTATAGGTTCATGTCATCTACAAACAGTGAGAGTTTTACTTCTTCTTTTCCAATCTGGATTCTTTTTATTTCTTTTTCTGCTCTGATTGCTGTGGCCAAAACTTCCAAAACTATGTTGAATAGTAGTGGTGAAAGTGGACACCCTTGTCTTATTCCTGACTTTAGGGGAAATGCTTTCAATTTTTCACCATTGAGGATAATGTTTGCTGTGGCTTTGTCATATATAGCTTTTATTATGTTGAGGTATGTTCAATCTATTCTTGCTTTCTGGGTTTTTTTTTTTTAATCATAAATGGATGTTGAATTTTGTCAAATGCTTTCTCTGCATCTATTGAGATAATCATATGGTTTTTATTTTTCAATTTGTTAATGTGGTGTATTACATTGATTGATTTGTGGATATTGAAGAATCCTTGCATCCCTGGAATAAAGCCCACTTGGTCATGATGTATGATCTTTTTAATATGTTGCTGAATTCTGTTTGCTAGAATTTTGTTAAGGATTTTTGCATCTATGTTCATCCATGATATTGGCCTGTAGCTATTATATTTTAAAATAAACGTTCTTTCTCCTCTTCTCCTTCTTCTCTCCTTTTGGAACTGCAATTATTCTAATATTTGTACATTTGATGGAATCCCAAAGATCACATCATCTTTCTTTGTTCTTTGTCATGCTTTTTTCTTTCTTCACCTTTGGATGGATTCTTTCAAAGTTCCTACTAGCTAGATCACTTATTCTGTCTCCCATTTGGTTTACTCTACTATAGATGCCTGATGCCCTCTATAGCATTTTTCATTTATTGAATTCTTCAGCTCCAGAATTTCTGTTGGACTCTTTTTTATATAATTTCTATCTCTTTGTTAAATGACTCATTTTTTCATATATTGTCTTTTTGTGTTTTTTAATAGCTTGTTGAGTTTCCCCATGACAGGTATTTCAAATTCTTTGTCAGATTTCAGTATTTCGTGCCATTGAGTTCAGTTACTGGATGATTATTATTATTCTTTTGGTGATGACATACTTTCTTCAGTCTTCATGTGCCTTATAATTTTACAGTGATGGTTTTGCATTTCCTATAATATCTGGGATTTTTCCCCTGAACTTGTATAGATATACCTGCTCTCAGACACTTGTAGACTTCTTGCTTAATTACTGAATACAGTCAGCTTAACTTCATACCTTTAGTGTCTTTTAACATTCTTATCTGCTTCTTTTCTGATCTTCTCCCCCACCCCAGTCATGGAGGTATTGCCTCAGTAACACTTTTTTAGATGGACTTCTCCAGCAGTGTCTTGAAATGCCAGGGAAGACAAGCACTCACTCACTGTTGTCCTTTTTCTTTGTAGGAGAAAACATTGCCTGCTAGTTCCACCCCAGGCACTGTTGCCTTGGGGAAACAGCAGTACTGGCAAAGCTGTAGTCTTCACTGCATCCAAACTCACATTACTATTATTTTTCTCCAGCTGCATGCAGGAATCCCTCACCTGGAAAGCTACCTTTCTACAGTCTCTCTGATCCATAGGTTTCTGCCCAATTCTGCACTCTCCAGGTTTTCCTTGGCAGGGGCCGAGAAGAATTGAGGCAAATTCACTGACTCCTGCCTATTTTGAGGCCCATATTGGGGTCTTTCTCACTATCACTGGATGCATAGGTGGTCAAGATTCCTCCTGGATCCCTTGATGTATGGTTCTGGATCCCACAATACCCACTGAGGCACTTTGTTGATGTATGGATGCCTAATTAGTTGTTTAAAGAGGGGAGGACAAAAAGGAGAGATGTCTTACATACTGTGAAGCTAATCTCACTCTGGACTTAATGTAGTAGACAGTGGAAACATTGCTTATGACTAAATAGAAAGATGACATGATATAACTTGTATTGAGATTAGTCTGGTATTTATATTTATTAAAGGAAAAATGAGATCTTTAAAAATATTATCCCTTTTTATTTTAAAATATCCACATAGAATAAAACAACTGGGAGAAAAAACACAAAGAGGTCTATAAAAATACAAATAATTTTAAATTCTATAAGGGAAACCATCTGGTTTAAAGAGAGCGTTTTATGGGCTAATCCAGAAATTCCAATGAAATTATGTGCAAGAAATCTGAGAATTTCAGTATAAGAGGCAACAATACTAAGAGGGAAAGAATGGTTTATCACACCTTATAGGCGTATACAGCATACATTTGACAAGATTGAAACAACCTTAAAAAAAGAAACCTTACTTTCTGACCTAGAAAGGAGCCAGGTCATGTCAATTAGCCCCCAGTAGTTTTTCTTCTGGAAACTCTTGAACACATTTTTGAGAATAGACCCCTGAAAGGGAAGAGCTAAGCTAAATGGAGCTTTCAGAGATCCTCTGAGTTAGCTTGCTGAGACTCACCTGCAGAGATATTATGGGAAGAATCCTGTTGCTCAGATCACAAAGCAGCAGAAGCTTTACAACTACCGGCATCACTGATTTCAGTCCTTAGATTATCTGTACATCATGGATACCATCTCTGTCAGATGACAAGACTATGGATGGCAACACTGCTCTTTATTTCCCACTCAAGGAGGTTCAGGTGCTTCCAGCAGTTATTTCCAAAGACTACATTCAAAGAGCACAGAATTTATTTGAAAAGATTTGTACTTGTAGGGGCAAAAAATAGTGGGTAAAGTAAGAATAAAACTTGTTTGTGTGTGTGCTAATGTTCCTATCTTGGCAAATGCACATTTTTTTTTTACACTGAATTTTTTTCTTGGAATAGTGTAATGAAATTTTTGAGTCTCAAATACTATGAATATACACTGAAATTTACTTAGTATATTATTTATTCAGCTGCAGGAGAAGTCTTCATTACACAATATTTATTATTAAAAATCAGATTACTTTAGGACTACCAATGTGTTCCAGCCATTAATTTTCTCATGGCCTCTTTAACCTCCTTGTTTCTAAGACTGTAGATGAGGGGGTTCAACATGGGGATTATGACTGTGTAGAACACAGACACCACTTTGTTTTGTTCAGCTGAGTAGCTGGACCTGGGCATCACATAAATGAATGTGATGGTCCCATAGAACAGAGTAACTGCTGTGAGGTGGGACGTGCAGGTGGAGAAGGCTTTGTGCCGCCCCTCAGTGGAACGCATCTTCAGGACTGAGAAAAGGATGTAGATGTAAGAGAGAGCAATGATAAACACAGTGACTACAATAATTGAGCCAGAAGAGATGGCTGGAGTTATTTCAGAAGTAAAATCATGAGAACAAGAAAGTTTCAAAAGTGGCGAATAATCACAGAAAAAGTGATTGACTTTATTTGACCCACAGAAGGACAGGCTTAACAAACAGCCAGTAAATGTCCAAGCATTCACACACCCACCTAGATAGGAAGCCCCCACTAAGAGAATGCAAATTCTGGGGGACATGTGGGTGGAGTAGAGCAGGGGCAAGCAGATGGCCACATAGCGGTCATAGGCCATGGCAGCCAGCAGGAAGCACTCAGCTGTCCCAAATGTGACCACAGAACAGAGCTGAGCAACACAACCAACAACACGGATAGAAGTTCCTTCCCTGAGGAAGCCCATGAGCATGACAGGTGTGACTGATGAGGAGTACCCAATGTCCACAAAGGCCAAATGGCAGAGGAAAAGGTACATTGGGGTGTGAAGCTGAGGGCTGCTTCTGATTAACATGATTATGCTGCTATTACCCATTAAGGTGACCAGATAGATTCCCAAAAACACAATGAATAAAATGGCACAAACTGTAGTATCCTCTGCTAACCCCAAAATAATGAACTCTGTCACAGTTGTGTAGTTTCCAGTCCCCATCTATACTGAGAATGGTGCCCACTGAAAGAAAACAAGCAGATATTAGAAGAAAATACTATAATCTGCATACTTACTTTTACAATAGCTATATAAGAAAATACCAGCATATATACCCACATGAAAATATTTGGGGAAAATGTTTTCACACATGATATCTTGCATAAGACTTGAAAATATAAATGTTCATTGATATAAGGCCAGGAATACTCAGAAAAATCTGTGTTTTTAACTTAACACATTCAAGTCACATTTGCATTGTGTAGTTGGTTTAGGTGGTCCATGAGGAATAGATTCTCATGAACACATCCTAGAGATGTCCACCAGACAGTATGAGCGACCCAATAACTATATCTTCTAAACCAAAGACATGATAAAAGGGAGCAGAGATGTTGGAATGGGCCAGGACCCACGGAAAAGAACAACTGTTCAAAATAGGTAAGGTATCATTTCTTGTATAAAAAAGGATGAGCAACTGAATTTAAACAGGTATCACAGTTTTCAAGTACAACAAATATCCAGGAAGTTTGGACAGAGGCAGGATGTAGAACAAGGTGCTCAAACCATGATCAAATCAACCTGGAGAGACTGAGTTTTAGAAAGGGAGATGGTATCATGTTAGGATCAAGTATTCTGATTCATGATAGTGAGTCAATCCAGGTAAAGGGAACCAGAAACATCGATCAGATTACTCCAGAAAGATTCCACAAGTGCCTGAGACTTTGCATAACCTGGGGCTATGGCTGTTAGCAAAAAGGTTCCAGCTTCCTACTTCCCACAGGTACCTAGCCCCATGTGAATAGCACCTGTCTGTGAAAAATCACACCTTTAGGTCAGCTTCTAGGAAACTCTTTCCCTTATCAACTTGTTTGAGAACAAAATGAAAAAGCAAGAAAAGCATGAGAGCTTTCTCACCATCACAGAATGGTAAGCTTCAAAATGCAGTCCCATCCATTCCATCTCTCTCATTTTATAAAGTTAGAAACTGAGATCTAAAAAATTGGGTAACTAATCTTAGGTTAAATGTCTTTCTTACAACTGAGCTGAAGTCAAATTTCATTCCTGGAGCCTTCTAACTCATTACCACATTGATAAAACACAAATATTTTCTATACTTTCTAAAGAAGAACATAGAATATCAGAATGTATATTTAGTTCATTTATAAATTCAAAGTAAAAGTGAAAGTGAAGTCGCTCAGTCATGTCCAACTCTTAGCGACCCCACGGACTGCAGCCTACCAGGCTCCTGCATCCATGGGATTCTCCAGGCAAGAGTACTGGAGTGGGCTGCCATTGCCTTCTCCATAAATTCAAAAAGTTTTTCAATTACATTAATACATAGGTAATATCTTTACTCTTAAAAGGATGACTTTGAAATCTAGTAATTTATATAAATAAATGCCTACAAGGTAATGACAACTCTGTGAGGCAGATGATATATGTACTCAGTGCCCCGATACAGAAAATTGACATGCTCATGTGTTCAACTGGACTGTTAGGGGTGTTTGGTAGGTAAGAAATCAAATTTAACTAGGATTTCTTTAGGAGAGCAATAAAAGAGATAGGTATGACATTTGAGGGTAGATGCAAGGTAGAGAGTGAAACCACCATTGTTTAAGCAGAACATTTAAGATGAATGAGTACATGCGATGGGTAAAGCCAACAAAAAAATGTCAGGCCCCCAGGGAAATGTTTTCATTATTCTACTAAAGGGAATGAGCTAGAAAGACAGGAGATGGTGATAGTTACAGTTTGAGATGCTTAAATGAGATCAAAAGCTGCAGTTATTGGCAAATGACACTGTCTAGTAAATCAATGGAGTGACTGGATACAGTAGGGAGAAAAAGAAGATCTTTGGAGGGAAAATCAAGAAACTAAGGGGCCATAATGTTCAAAGGATCTTCTCTATGAAGATATTAAAATCACAATTCTTGTCCATCAGGAATTGTGACAGGGATACCATTAAGAGAGGTAGAGCAAGCCAAAGCCAAAAACTTTCTAAGGATGAGGAAACATAACGCTAGTTAGTAGGTGATTGCAAAAAGGTGGAGGAAGATAAGGAGGATTGGTTATAGATGATGTAAACTCAGCTATAAGTATTTGTAATCCAAAGAGAAACAATGTCTGTAAGTGGCAGTGGAGGAGAAGGAATACCATCCTCTACCAGGCCCAGGAGTATTAAGAGTAAGAGAAAAAACATGTATCTCTTGAGAAGACTGTAGAGGAAAAAAAAAAATTCCTCAGGGTTAGCAAAGCATTAATATCTATTGAAAAGAAGAGTGAAGAGAATGGAATGCTCTAAAGAGATACTGAAGACGAGATTTTGTTGATAATTCTAAGTACAAGAAACAGGAAAAAGGCTTCAGGAGTTAAAGAGAAATGGAAGCAGGACCTCTTGATTCAAGAGAAAATAAGGAGACTTGAAAATAACCTTTCTTAACTCCAGTAGAATGAAGTAAATGTTCAAAGACCAAGTAAAGATAATTTGAAAAAATAATGGATAGATATTATTATGTTGTGTTTAACAGCTGAATGAACAAAAAAAGTAATGAAGGCTACTCCCAAAACTGTGGAGGAGGGGTAATGGGGAAAATCAGAGCCTATTTTGAATGTCAGTGATGGCATGGACCAAAGCATTGTAAAGATATGCCATGAGCTTTGCAGCCATATAGGCCTGGAATCAGATTCTAGATTTACCACTGATTATCTATGGAATCTTAGACAATTTATATAAGTTTTCGACTCTTCATTATTTATTTGTTTCTTTAAAAAATACTTCACATGATTCTTGTGTTAAATAAGATGATGTATATAATAATACAAAGTACTGCTCATAGAAATAAGTGGACTTAAGAAAGGATTATTTCCTTGAAGTAACCCAAATCTTAAGTTCTAATACAAAAGTGAAAAACAAATATTATTGTATCAATAGAAAAGGAAAATTATTACCTGCAGATGTTTATACCTCAATGATAAGGATAAATGTCAAAAACTCATTGTAAAGCAAGGCTATATTTATGAGATTCAGGGTCTTTGGGGATGTAATCCCTTGAGTACATTACTTGTTTGTGAAAATTCTTCTGGAAATCTCTCAGGACAGAGAAAATTTCAGGTATACCTGCTCATGTAAATATATGTCATCTCAAGAATATCTACAAACACTCTTTGTCTGTTCATTAGAGTTTTCAAAGTAAAAACTTCTGATGCATTTCTAAACTAATTCTAACTGTATTGGAACATGCAAGAAGAAACAAAGATACAGTGTAGGAGATGTAATTTCAACTCAAAACAGAAATTCTTCTGGGAAAAATAAGTGCTTGTGTGTGCATGTGGTGGGGAGGGTTTGGCTGTGGCTAGGCAGTGAATATCAAACTAATATGAAAAGATGGGACTCAGGAGTCTCATGGTACTTGGTTTAAAACAGTTAATATCACCTGTGATCACCTAAAATAAAGTACCCACTGAAGGCAAGTCTTTTGATGATATAATACCCTAGACAGAATGAAGAGTTTCAGAAATTCACTTACAGTGGTGTTGGATCATCTCTTCTAATCATTCTAGAAACCTCATGGAGAATTACAGATTCATATTTGTTAATCCTTTGCCTAAATAATGGAGTGAAACCAAGAGCCAACAATGACTAAGTTGTAATTCCTAGAGCAAACATTCAGTTGATATATTACAACAACTGAGTTCAACATCTCTGTAGATATATAAGGTGGAATTTAAACTTTGATCAGAAAATAATAGAAATGAGGATACACTGGAAGGCTTTGATGACTCAAATTACCCTGAACCTCTGACTCTCCTGGAGAGTTTGCCAGCCAAAGAAACTCCTCTTTGCCTGTATGATGAGGCTGCTCCTAACTTGTTTGAGGACACTTTAATGACTTCACCTGAGGAAGTTACCTTTCGAGGTAGATAAAAACTCCTTATGCCTCATCCTTAGTTGTTTCTTTTTTTTTTTTTTAAAGCTCCCAACATACTCAGGAGACATTAAATCAAAGCTGAGAATATAAGATTTACATATCAAAGAATTTTAATATTTTCCCAATTTATTTCATACTAGTGTATAGAAATGGTATGAAGGTACCAAACTGAGGGAAGAATATACTATTAGAGTATTTGAATTTATGATATACAGTTGACCCTTAAACAAAGCAGGGGTTGGGAGCACTGATTTTCCATGCAGTAGAAAAATCCATTTTTAATTTATAGTTGACCTCCCTATATGAGGTTGGGTTCCTTAATTCTGCAGTTCTGGATTCAACCAACCATAAGTCATGTGGTATTGTAGTATTTAAAACTGGAAAGAATCTGTGTATAAATGAACTTCCACAATTCAAACCTGGGTTTGAAATAAGATCAAATTTTGCATACCATAGTATAAATAATTGCCTTATCAAAATTGGTGTGGTGCTCCAAACACATGTATATGGCTGCTGCCACTTTGATAAGGCAATTATTTATAATTTGGTATCCAAAACATCTGGGATCTTCAGTTCAGTTCAGTCACTAAGTCGTGTCAGACTCTTTGCGACCCCATGAATCGCGGCACGCCAGGCTTCCCTGTCCATCACCAACACCCGGAGTTCACCCAGACTCACGTCCATCGAGTCAGTGATGCCATCCAGCCATCTCATCCTCTGCCGTCCCCTTCTCCTCCTGCCCCCAATCCCTCCCAGCATCAGAGTCTTGTCCAATGAGTCAACTCTTCGCATGATGTGGCCAAACCACTGGAGTTTCAGCTTTAGCATCATTCCTTCCAAAGAAATCCCAGGGCTGATCTCCTTCAGAATGGAGTAGTTGGATCTCCTTGCAGTCCAAAGGACTCTCAAGAGTCTTCTCCAACACCACAGTTCAAAAGCATCAATTCTTCAGCGCTCAGCTTTCTTCACAGTCCAACTCTCACATCCATACATGACCACTAAAAAAATCATAGCCTTGACTAGACGGACCTTTGTTGGCAAAGTAATGTCTCTGCTTTTCAGTGGGAACTTCAGGGGTAGCTAATTAAGCATGGCATTCTTAAAATCATGGATAGACAGCCCACCCACTAATGTTTCAGGCCCCAGAATTCCATTGCAGTTCACCAATCAGAGAGTGCTTATTAGAATCTTGTTGTAAGTGGAACTTTGACCTATTTTCATCTCATTGTGGGCCCAATATCACCCTGACTTATTATACATAAATAACTGAAATACAGCTGTGCAACAACTGCCAGAATCTCCCCCCACCCCATTTGGTTTTCCAGTCCCTGGAAAAAGGCTATTTCACTGCAAGATCCAAGTGGAGACTCCTGAAATCTACTTCTTCCAGCCAATATGGTAAATCGAAGGAACATTTCTTTCTTCTGGGAAATAAGAGATAAATAATCCATCAAAGATGCAGTGTAAGACCCTGGAAGTACTGCTGAGGCAGCAAGATCCAGTTTCTGGGGCAGCAGGGTGGTGTCTTTCGTGTCCAGCGTGCAGCAGTGGTTGCACTTACAATACATGCCGAGGTCCTAAAGTTGAGCAGCAACTCTAGAGGGGTGCTCACTTCCTCAATTCCTTGCAGGGGTTTGGGGCATAGCTTTCAACCGGATACTACTGTCTTCCTGGTGGCTTGTGATCTGCTGAAAATATAGGGAGTCTATTTTTGTTGCTTACAATTGAAAATTTGTCACTGGTTCATATGCATACAATATTAGCATTATTTTTGCAAGTTAGAAATGCATGAGACGAGCAGCAGTATTGCTCACTGGAACAACAAAATTGATGAGAGTTTTTATTTAGATGGCATTCATTGAAATAACGTGGCTCAGACGGTAAAAATTCTGCAAGGCAGGAGACTTGGATTCAATCCCTGGGTGGAGAAGATCCCCCAGAGAAGGAAATGGCTACCCAATCTAGTATTCTTGCCTGGAGAATTCCATGGACAGAGGACCCTGGCGGGCTATAACTGAGCAACTAACATTTTCACACTTTCATTGAAATAACACCATTATATATGTAAATATGATAATATAAATGAATATAATATAATGTAGATGACATCAGGATAGTGTTAAGGAGAAAGATCTAAACTCTGGGCTCAGATTACTTGTTTCAAATTCCACCTCAGCCACTCACTTGCTTTGTAACCTTGGCCAAGTTACTTAACTCTAAATACTCATGTTCCTCATCTATGTAATAAGGCAATGGCACCCCACTCCAGCACTCTTGCCTGGAAAATCCCATGGGCGGAGGAGCCTGGTGGGCTGCAGTCCATGGGGTCGCTAAGAGTCGGACACGACTGAAGCAACTTGGCAGCAGCAGCAGCAGCAGAACTGTTAGAGATTAAGTGAGATAATATCTGGAAAAGGCTTAGAATAGTGTCTAACACGTGGCATGTGCTTAGTCTCTCAGTCGTGTCTGACTCTTTGGGACCCTGTGGACTGTAGCCCACCAGGCTCCTTGGTCCATGGGGATTCTCCAGGCAAGAATACTAGAGTGAGTTGCCATGCCCTCCTCCAGGGGATCTTCCCAACCCAGGGATCGAACCCAGGTCCCCTGCACTGTAGGTAGATTCTTTACTGTCTGAGCCACCAGGGAAGCCCAAGAATACTGGAGTGGGTAGCTTCTCCTTCTCCAGGGGATCTTCCCAACCCAGGAATCAAACCAGGGTCTCCTGCATTGCAAGTGGATTCTTTACCAGCTGAGCTACCAGGGGATCCCAACATATGGCAAGTACTCAGTAAATATCAGATACCATTAACATCATGAAAACAGTAACAGTAACACAAGAAACTTTTATTTATTTAGTTATTTTTTATTTTTACTTTATTTTGCTTTACAATACTGTATTGGTTTTGCCATACATTGACATGAATCAGCTATGGGTGTGCATAAGAAACTTTTAATTAGTTTTAGCTTCTCAACAACCCACTGAGAAGCACTGATATAATCCCCACTTGACAGATGAGGAAACAGAAGCACAGAAAGGTTAAGTAATTTGCCTAAGATCATATGATTAGTAAGGGGATGAGCTTGGACTCCAACCCTGAGTAGTATGGTTCCAGAATTGTCACCCTTAGTCACAAAACTATAATTAATTTACTACTGCTACTACTACCTACTACCTGCTACTCTTATTTTTTGTTATCATTGTTATTCAGTCCTACTAACAGCTGGCTCTGATTGAAATCATGGCTGACATCATATTACAGTCATAAACAAATATATTTTCAAGCTCATTAGAGCAATGACTTACTTTAGATGTGAAAATTGTTTTCCTAAAACCAGACTTGGGTTTGAATTAGTCAACTCAGAGTGAATGGTTTTAATGACTCCTTGGGGAGCAGAGCAGCCTTCCCTCATAGACAATTTTAGAGACCATGGCGAGTCTGAAGATTAGTCCAGGGATTCACATCTCCTATATCTGGAACTGAAGCTGAGTTGCAAAATTGAAGACTAGCCCCAGAGGACTCATAGGTGAGACACCATCTCTGCCTCCCCAGCAAATACATCTGCAAACCATGCCGCATCCCCAGATAATGGGGGCATTTCATTACTCTTATCCCCAGAGTTCAGGGGATGTCATTAATTCTTGAATATATGTATGTATTCAAACAGAAATATACATACTAGAGAAATACCCCTTCTTCCCCTTTGGGGACTGAAACTACCTAACTTTTTGAAATTTAACAAAACTGGCATTTTAAATAAAATTTCTAAAATCTCTACTAATTGCTTTGCCGATGACTAGTGAGTAGTGTCTGAATCTGTAGCTTGCCCCACCACTGAGAAGGCTACTGGTCAGGTTTCATTCGAGGGTCAACAGGCTTCAAAACAATCTCCTAGATGAGACACATCCTGAGCTAAAGTGTGTTATAGAGTATGTTGACAAAGTAAGTTTGAAGCTTTACAAATTACTTGGGCGAGAACCATCCAAACAAACAATAGTGCAATGATAAATGCAAAAGCAACATGAAATATGTGCAAAAAAAAAGAATTAAAAAATTTCAAGTCGGACATAAGTAAGTACCTGGACAGAAGCAAAAAGACCTTTTTATTCAACTATATGCATTTGTGAATAAGTTAAAATAAATCAGAAAATAGAAGGGAGACAGTTACCTCTACCTCTATCCCTTACTCCAGCTCTCTAAGTCACTATTCAAGATAGATGTGCATAGATGTCCCATTGCTTATTGTCAGGGTAAGCTGGTTGTGATCAAATATGGCATTTGATCATGGACTTCTTCAATTAGCAAATCAAACTTACATACTCTATACTGGAGATAGTCTAGAAATTCTCCCCTTTAAACCAGAATGAATAGTTACAGATTTACCTGCTACCAGGTCAAAAATGACCAGGAGAGGCCACTAGCACCATGCCACTGGATCTGTCATGAACACACTTCTGTACCTGCTTCCTCCTCTTTGGTGTGAGTCAATGGACTTGGGAAATGCTGAGGGATGGAAAACATAGGTTTTAATTGGAGAATGCTCTCACCTTAGCCCTGCCTTGCTTTGAATACTGAGGTTGGGGGCAATGTTCTTTGCAGCAGTACTTCAACAGCTGTGTTAAATCACTGCAATTAATGACCTAGAGTATCAGGTTCTAATATCTTTTTCCTTAGTGACCATGAGGAAAGACCAGATACATTAAAACACTGGCCTGGCTACTGCCCCAATTTCGTTCCAGAGCAGAATGGGGAAGAGAGAAAAAATGGGAAGGAGGCTTATGGGGCCATTAAACATTTAGTCACTGACCTGATTTTGAATGGGCTTCCCTGATGGTTCAGATGGTAAATAATCTGCCTACAACATAAGAGACCTGGGTTCGATCACTAGGTCAGGAATATCTTCTGGAGATGGAAATGGCTACTCACTCCAGTTCTTGGCTGGAGAATTCCATGGACGGAAGAGCTAGCGGGCTGCAAAGAGTCAGACATGACTGAGCAACTGACAATTTCACTTCACTGGTTTTGAATATGATTTCATTCCTTAATTTGATTCAACACAAAATATGTAACAAGAAAAATGAAAAGTGCTTTTCTCTTCACTACAAAAGGGGAAAAATAAATATGCCAGCTAAAACCATCTTTTCTTTGCAAGCAAAAATGTCCCATATGTGATTCCTAGTCACACAACCTTTGCATAACCTTACTTAGTCCCCTATAAAACCCTCACCAGGCTCCCACCCCAGCCACAACTTCAAGGCCATCCATCCATTGAAGATGTCCTTCCAAGAGCAGGAAGCTTATCTCCAAGTATCACACCAAATCTTCTGGACTTGCAAGTCATCTTAAGAACGTGCACCAAAGCATCATAGCCTGAGTCATCATTAGTTACCAGGATGATTCAGGATTTTAATTCCCAAAGGTAGTTTAAATCAAATGTAAAATGTATTCCAGAAACTCTATATAAACAATTCCCTTGGTACCCAGAAAGTGGTGGAATAACAGGAGATAACATACTCATTATACTTTATAAATACTCACACTTTGTGGATGTGGAACACAGAAACCAAGCCTTCCAGTCAGACATGAAGAAGCTCGTTCCTCCGATTGGAAATGCTCTAAGTGGACCTTTCCAGGGCATTAGGAATCCTGACTGATTGTCTGAGAGGTACCGGTAAGTAGGCTTCACTCCCAAGGCTGTTGTAACACAAACTATAAGGTAGTCAAGATAAGAGTGTCAGTTCTGGGACTGGACAGAATGGGGCTTTAGGACAGGGGTATTTTGCTTCTGTCAGAGAAGCAAATGGGGAAGGATTGGTTGACTCTGTCTGGGAAAAGCTGGGGTTTTTATTGGTGTGTTAATCTATGAGGAAACCTTAGCAGAGACCTGACAAACTCATGAAAGCTATGAAATCGCACACAAAATTTTATGTGAGTGAAACTTTCCTAGGAAGCAATACTTAGCTTTCATCAGATTCTCAAAGTAGCTCACGTGCCCCTACTTACCAGGGGTTAAAAATATTTCTTAATTGTTTGAATTGTTCAAACAAAGAAAGGAAAAACACAATACTCTGAATTATTAAATTTCAATGTATCGGTTAAACACAACAATAAATGTTAAAAGTGTCTGAGCAAACTAAGAAGTATTACTGAACTCATCTACCATACCTAAAATTGTCTCATTAGGAGTCTAAATTTAAAAAAATAATAATAATAAAACATAAAAATACAAAATACAAAACATAAAAATATTGAGGAATCATAAGTGGGGAGGCAGTATGGTTTAAGCTGAGAGCTCTGGAATCAGCCTCAGTTCTGTTCACTTGCTCAGTTGTGTCCAACTCTTTGTGACCCCCATGGAATGCAGCACTCCAGGCTTCCCTGTCCATCACCAGTTCCTGGAGATTACTCAAACTCATGTCCATTAAGTCAGTAATCCCATCCAACCATCTCATCCTCTGTCATCCCTCTTTCTTCCCTCCTTCAGTCTTTCCCAGAATTAGGGTCTTTTCAAATGAGTCAGTTCTTCACATCAGGTGGCCAGAGTACTGGAGTTTCAGCTTCAATACTGAAGCTGAAAGGAGAGGATAGGATGGACTCTGGGTGGACACAATCTTTCCAATAAATATTCAGGAATGATTTCCTTTAAGATGGACTGGTTGGATATCCTTTCTGTCCAAGAGACTCTCAAGAGACTTCTCCAACACCACAGTTCAAAAGCATCAATTCTTCGGTGTTCAGCTTTGTTTAGAGTCCGACTCTTACATCCACACATGACTACTGGAAAAACCATAGCTTTGACTAGATGGACCTTTGTTGGCAAAGTAATGTCTCTGCTTTTTAATATGCCATCTAGGTAGGTCATAACTTCTTTTCCAAGGAGTATGCATCTTTTAATTTCATGGCTGCAGTCACCATCTGCAGTGATTTTGGAGCCCAAGAAAATAAAGTCTGTTACTGTTTCCATTGCTTCCCCATCTATTTGCCATGAAGTGATGGGGCCAGATGCCATGATCTTTGTTTTCTGAATGTTGAGTTTTAAGCCAACTTTTTCACTTTCCTCTTTCACCTTCATCAAGAGGCTCTGTAGTTCTTCGGTTTCTGCTCTAAGTGTGGTGTCTTCTGCATATCTGAGGTTATTATTATTTCTGCCAGCAATCTTGATTCCAGCCTAACTTGAATCAGCTTAACAGTTTTCAAATTCTGGCTCAGCTGCTTTTCAAATTTGGAAAAACTGCTGAACATTTCTGTGTAACAATTTCCTCATGAAGAAAATAGAAGAAATAACCATTACTCATTAAAGAGAATGATACATGTAAAAATAATCAGTCTCAGCACATTACAAATATTCAAATAATCATCAGTTATTATTAGCCAGTTTGAGAGTAATCAAACCACAATACTCAGTATTTTATTTTTTAAAGTGATCGTAAACTTTCTCTTTGGGAGAAAATGATGAGTCAAACATTCATTATTAGATTTTTTTTTCTGGAATTTATCATCAGGTGTAGCTCTATATTCTAAGAAGTAATAGACTAAATATTAATGTTATCTATAAGCCTCAATCTTAATTGCCCTTGAAGAAAATCAGAGAGTGTACTGGGTTGAAAACTATTAAGAAAGAATATCCAGTTAGAAATTTTTTTGAATGCAGACAAGCATCTCCATAGGATAAATAATGATTCAATATTGAGCTAATGGAAAAGAAAACTTTAAAAATCTAGAAATTAGAATAGAATGCATTAACCATGTTTTGGAAACTTCAGCAGCAAATATGCAATCATTTCTATAACAGCTAACATGTTAAAAACCTTCTATAACACAAGAGCTGTTGAATAAACCTGGAGTCGGCCCACTGGCTTTTTGGTTTCCTCCAGAGTTATTAAACCCTGCCATTACTCAGTTTAAATTGAGAACCGTCACAGTACTTGTCCACCTGACCTGCCTCTTGAGAATCCTGTATGCAGGTCAGGAAGCAACAGTTAGAACTGGACATGGAACAACAGACTGGTTCCAAATAGGAAAAGGAGTACATCAAGGCTGTATATTGTCACCCTGCTTATTTAACTTCTATGCAGAGTACATCATGAGAAAAACTGGGCTGGAAGAAGCACAAGCTGGAATCAAGACTGCTGAGAGAAATATCAATAACCTTAGATATGCAGAAGACACCATCCTTATGGCAGAAAGTGAAGAAGAATTAAAGAGCCTCTTGATGAAAGTGAAAGAGGAGAGTGAAAAAGTTGGCTTAAACCTCAACATTCAGAAAACTAAGATCATGGCATCTGGTCCCATCACTTCACAGCAAATAGGTAAACAGTGGAAACAGTGGCTGACTTTATTTTTCTGGGCTCCAAAATCACTGCAGATGGTGATTGCAGCCATGAAATTAGAAGACACTTACTCCTTGGAAGAAAAGTTATGACCAACCTAGACAGCATATTAAAAAGCAGAGACATTACTTTGCCAACAAAGGTCCGTCTAGTCAAGGCTATGGTTTTTCCTGTGGTCATGTATGGATGTGAGAGTTGGACTATAAAGAAAGCTGAGCACCAAAGAATTGATGCTTTTGAACTGTGGTGTTGGAGAAGACTCCAGAGAGGCCCTTGGACTGCAAGGAGATCCAACCAGTCCATCCTAAAGGAGATCAGTCCTTGGTGTTCACTGGAATGACTGATGTTGAAGCTGAAACTCCAATACTTTGGCCACCTCATGCAAAAAGCTGACTCATTCAAAAAGACCCTGATGCTGGGAAAGATTGGGGGCAGGAGGAGAAGGGGACGACAGAGGATGAGATGGCTGGATGGCATCATCGACTCGATGGACATGGGTTTGGGTGGGCTCCGGGAGTTGATGATGGACAGGGAGGCCTGGCATGCTGTGGTTCATGGGGTCGCAAAGAGTCAGACACAACTGAGCGACTGAACTGAACTGAACTGAACACTACTTGAATGAGGTGAGAGGACTTAACCAATTCTAGAAATGAATTCGAAAGAATGTTTTCCTGTCTTTAGATGGCACAGAATCCAGAACAACAAATATTTCACTAAGATTGTTTATACGCAGTGCCTAAAGATCTGAAGGTTTTTTGGTTTGTTTTAAGACTGTTATTGAGAGAGAGAAGACCACAACAAAACAGGTTCACCTCTGCCATATGCCAGAAGTGTCAGAAACTACCATATTTAAAAGATTCCATACCATTTTCTGATATAAGCTCATCTGAAGATCTTGGGACACCTAAGATTGCTGCTCCTCTCCCTAACCCTTATAGATACACTTTCCAAAGGTGTGTCCTTGAATCCTTGCTGTTACTTCTTTCTCTTTCTCCAAATGATCTTATTGGTCCATACAGCTTTTAGCATCCTCTGTCTGTTGATGATTCCCAAATTAGTATCATGAGCTCTGACTGTGCAATAGACACCCCGATCCCCTCAAAATGAATTCAACATCCTTCCCTCCAACTCCACTCCTAGCTCATTCTATATCTGTTAAAATTACTAACTCTCAGTAACATTGTTATGTAGATACAGAGAGAAATTTTGCATCTCTTTTTCACCTCGATTATGTTTCAGCTTTTGAATTCTATGATATTAATTTTGATGTGTGTGTATTTAAATTGTATTATATCTTCTGGGAAAGAGACAAGGTAAAATTAAATGATCAAGTCTTAGGTTATCAATATCCTGGTCTTTCAGACGTGAAAACAATTTTAGTCAAGCACCAGTTTCTAGCCATGTTTCTCATCATTCAATTACAGACCTTAGATTCAAACAAAAGGGACCCTGCCTTGGCTCCGTTCTTTAGGGCAACTCTACACCTCTTCCTACTTCACCATATCACACTAGACAAGGCCAAAGGGGTGTGTCCACCCACAGTTCATCCTATCCACTCCTTCAAGACCATCCAAGTAACAAGACCTTCAAATTCCTGGCCCAAACAGCCTCTGGCTCACTCCCAAAATCTATAGGAGTTTCTTTCCCAGATCACCTAGTAAGCATGAACCACACTACAGATGCTCACATGCACGGGCCTCAAGGGGAGCCAAGGGATGGCTGTTTGCAGGGTGTGAACAGAGGGTGTTCATGCAGGCTGGCGTGTCTAAGCTTGCACAGCCACATGTGCAGCTGGACACAGGTTTTCCCTGTGCCACCTCATTCTGGCTTGGAGAGGCAAGCATCCCAAGAATTCTGCCTTCCGGGTTATTATAAAAGTGTATTTGTTAAGAGTGAAAGATAGGATGTATTTTATTAATTTGTTAACTTTATTTCTGACTTTTAATATTTAAGCATATGATACATGGGCCTCCATTTGGTTTTCTTGCCTTGGGTCCTGCCAGTGTCAAAGGCGGGCCTACTCCTAGAAAGCCTATTTTCTAACCACACTAGTTATTTGTAGTTCTTTAATGCCTTGTCTTTCTCAAACACCAATTATATTATATTGGATGTTATCTCTTTCTATGTACTCCTGAAGCATTCTTTAAGAAGTTTGAAGGTAAAAACTGCCACTATTATTACTACTTTTTTTTACATTGTTCTGGAAGTACTAGCCAATACAAGTGGAGGAGAGAGAAGAATGAGATAGTATACAGAAATGAGGGAAGAATTTCATATCTTTTTCATATTATATGAATTTGTATTGGTAAAGAAAACAAGAGAATTGACTAAAAAATTATTTTTAAATGATGAGGAACAATACTAAGAAAAACAGTTATAAAATTAATTTACAGAAATCAATAGCTTTCCTATATATGGAGGTGAGGTGAGGTGAAGTCACTCAGTCGTGTCCAACTCTTTGCGACCCCATGGACTATAGCCTACCAGGCTCCTCCCTCCATGGGATTCTCCAGGCAAGAGTACTGGAGTGGGTTGCCATTTCCTTCTCCAGGGGATCTTCCTGACCCAGGGATCGAACCTGGGACATATAAACAATACTTAAACTACAAAGCTAAAAAAAAAAAGATTTAACATACAATAGCTACAAAAAGATAAAATACCTGTGAATAGATTTTAAAGAAATATGCAGGATGTTTATCTGTAATGTGTAAAGAAAACTTTAAAATTCCATTTAGGAAAGTCCTAAATAAATAAAATACACACTTTAATTACAGAAAAGAAGATTTCAGCTGTAAAGATGGCAATTCCCTCCAAGTTAACATACTCATTCAGTGCAATAGCATTCTAAGTACAAATAGATTTTTTTTTTTCAATTTGAGGCTGACTTGATAAAACATTGGCAAAGTTCCTCATACACACACACACACACACACACACACACACACACATACAAAATACATATGAGAATATCCAGAAAATTTGCTACCAGGTGTTAAAAATCAAGATTTTAAATATTGTATTTAAGGGTTTAGTCCTGGATCTAGAAGAGACTACAAATAAAAAGAAGCGAAAATTAACCCAAGTACTTATGAATGCTTTACTTTGTGAAAAGGCTGAAGTTTTAAATCAACAGAATCAGTTGGCAAATGATTTCTCACCAAAAAAAATGGCATCAGAACACCCAGCTAGCTTTTCAGAGAAATAAAAGGAGTTAATTACCTAAATCCTTATATCAAAATTAAACTCCAGAAAATTCAAACACTGTAATATAAAAAGGAAATCTAATAAAGCTCTAGAATAGACAGAGATTATTATTTTAATAATTTTAAATTCAGGAAGGCTTAGCCAATCCTATCACAGAGATCAGAATTTAAAAGAAAAAGATAAATTTGACACCAAACCACCTAAGATTTACTATACACAGCACAAAGAAAAATTACCATACCAACAATGATGCATTGGGATAAGCCAAAAAAGAACTTATAATACATATATCAAATGGCTGATCTCCTTAATAAAGAAAGAGACCTGTAAATAAAATGATTAGAACACTAACAACTTAATAAAAAGTTAGTAAAGGAATTGAACTTAACAAGCATAGAAAAAAATACATGCAAGTAATTGGTTGAAAAATGCTAAAAGAGACACAAATCAAGAGACCTGAGTTACCAATATTTACCATCACAGCAGCCACGGTTTAAAATCTGATAGCACTAGGTTTGTGGGAAAACCAATATTCTTGTACAAAATTGTTGGAGTGTAACTTGGTGCCACTAACTTAGAGGTCAATTTGTGACTCTCCATCAAAAGAGAAAATGAATGAGTTCAGACATTTTTGTGTCTGTTTTAGCAAAGTAAAGCTAAATGACAGCTCTTAATCACTGGGATTGTGAACCCAAATTTTGGTCATCTTGTACTGGAACAAAGAGGTAAGAAGCTTTTGTTTGTAAACATCTAATCATCTTGAAGCCATATTTTCTTTTTTCAGCAAGAGAAAGAACAAGATGGCAAGAGGCAACCATACCACAGTGACAGAATTTGTCCTCACGGGATTCACAGACTGTCCCGAGCTTCAGCTTCCTCTCTTTGTGGTCTTCTTGGTCATTTATCTCATCACCATGGTGGGAAACCTTGGCATGATCCTGCTCATCAGGATGGATTCCAGGCTCCACACCCCCATGTACTATTTCCTTAGCCACCTGGCTTTCATTGATCTTTGTTACTCCTCTTCCATTGGACCCAAGATGCTGCAAAATTTATTGGTGAAGAAAAAAACCATCTCCTTTTCAGGCTGTTTTGCCCAGCTCTACTTCTCCAGTGCTTTTGCCACCACTGAATGCTTCCTCTCGGCCACAATGGCCTACGACCGCTACATGGCCATCTGCAATCCCTTGATTTACACAGCCATTATGACTCAGAGGGTCTGCAAGGAGTTGGCAATTGGGGTCTATACCTATGGTTTCCTAAACTCTGTGATACAGACAGTTCTGACTTTCCAGTTGTCTTTCTGTGACTCCAACGTCATCCACCATTTCTATTGTGCTGACCCCCCTCTCCTTGCCCTCTCTTGCTCTGACACCCACAGCAAAGAAAAGCAGCTCTTGATCTTCTCTGCAGTGAATCTCACTGGATCCCTCTTGACTGTCCTCATCTCCTACATTTGCATCCTCTTTTCCATTATAAAAATCCAGTCTTCAGAAGGCAAGTGCAAAGCATTTTCTACCTGTGCCTCCCACCTCACTGTGGTCATCATTTTCTATGGAACACTATTTTTCATGTACCTAAGGCAACCTAAAGCAGGGAATTCATGGAAGTACAACAAAGTGGTCTCTGTGTTTTATAGTCTTATAATTCCCATGCTCAATCCCCTGATCTATAGCTTGAGGAACACAGAAGTAAAGAACACCCTGAAGAAGATGCTGGAGGGCAAGGAGTCATAGTGAGTTTTCAGTGAGTAGCATTGGGAAATCATGATGTACTGACATGGTATAACCAATCTGTTTGAAATTTCACAAGCCTATTATCCACCATCCAACCAGAATAAACAATCAATCTAATTTGGATTCTTTAAAGATCAAAAGTACTAGACCACTTGCTTCAGACAGTAATATTTAATCCAAGTAATTATCATAGACTAATCAGAATTGATTTATAAGCTAGACTGTTAATAACTTCACATGTTGAAAATGATATTAGGTAGTAATATAGAAACTTTCAATTAGGTAGTAATATGGGAAATTCATTTTTTGAGCTCCAAAATCACTGCAGATGGTGACTGCAGCCATGAAATTAAAAGACCCTTGTTCCTTGGAAGAAAAGCTATGACCAACCTAGACAGCATATTGAAAAGCAGAGACATTACTTTGCCAACAAAAGTGCATCTAGTCAAAGCTATGGTTTTTCCAGTAGTCATATATGGATGTGAGAGTTGGACCATAAAGAAAGCTGAGCACCAAAGAATTGATGCTTTTGAACTGTGGTGTTGGAGAAGACTCTTGAGAGTCCCTTGGACAGCAAGGAGATCCAACCAGTCAATCCTAAAGGAAATCAGTCCTGAATATTTATTGGAAGGACTGATGCTGAAGCTGAAACTCCAGTACTCTGGCCACCTGACGCAAAGAACTGACTCATTTAAAAAGACCCTGATGCTAGGAAAGATTGAATGTGGGAGGTGAAGGAGGCAACAGAGGATGAGATGGTTGGATGGCATCACTGACTTGATGGACATGATTTTGAGTAAGCTCTGGGAGTTGGTAATGAACAGGGAAGCCTGGCCTGCTGCAGTCCATGGGATCACAAAGAGTCAGACATGACTGAGCGACTGAACTGAACTAAACTGATGGGAAATTCAAAAAAGTCCCGAAAAGTAACAGTCAGAGTAAAATTTAACAAATTAACAAATTTTAATTGAAATTAACAAAATTGGGTATAAAACCCACGCATGAAAATTTATGTTGTTAGGAACATTTTCCTGCTTAAAACAGGCTATATGGTAGCAAGTCACTTGTAAATCTTAAAATATATTTCTTCATAACATTTCTATGTTGGTGGTCAAGTTTCAAGGCCTGATCACATAAAAGAATATTTAAGTGTAATTGAAATACTGCATGCTTAAAATGAACAATAGAAAAAATAGTATTACTATTAGCAATAATAAGGGGGAGGGGAGAACAGAAAAGCTATGAATCAGTTCAACGTGGGACTTATTTTAACGTTTGTGTAGAATAGAAAATTTAAATAGAAGAGATAGAGAAGGTTTAGTGTACTTTCAGAGATGTTAAAAGTGGTCATTTATTTGATAGCCAGGGTTTAATTTTTCCAGTTTCTGGAAAGTCCAGCTGCAGTGATATTTAGGAGGCATGGTTTTGGGAGGAGAGTCTAAAAGGAAAGAAAATAAAGGAGGAAAAGAGGAGAGCTTCGCACATTCTGACCAGGTCCAAATGTGCACGTTTCTTAAATTATTTAAATGATCTAGAGAAATACTTTAGTTTTTCAACATTTTCCATGTTCTTTATTGCTATTTTCACAGATATGATAGTCCAACTTTCTGAGACATAAATCTACATAAGTTCTTGCTATCAGTGGGGACAGGTGAAGAAAAATCACTTTTAATTTTTTTTTTTTAGGCAAAAATATGAGCACTCTATAGTTTTCTCAAGCCCCAGTTCTAATACTTCTTCCAAAATAATTCTTAAGACATATAAATCTGCCATAAACCAAACCAAACCCTTTGCAAATGCAATTATTTTTCTCTTTTTAAAAGTAGCTCAGAATATTTATCACCAATCAATTATAAATAAGTTTAAAATTAGTCAAGATCTAAGGGATGCCCATTGCCCCCAGATTACAGATAATATTAAGGGATCTTTGTTGAACTGTTGCTTGTGATCTAGTAATTTAGGAAAATAAAAATAGTTCAATAGGCGTAACTCTTCTCACAGGTCAAAAAGACTTTCTGGAGAGTTGTGTTCAAGCCACATTCCTAAACATATGGGTTGTTGGCTGTGGTTAAAAAGAAAGATATTACCAGGGTAAAGGAACAGAGTGAGGAAAGGTATGAAGCAAGCCCAGAGGGTAGGAGAGCTTACATAGTTTGTGTACAAGAAAGCAGCTAGCGAGGTGGACAAGATAGTGCTGAAGGATAACACGACACAGATGCTTAGACAATGATTTCATTGAAACTTACCAGGTTAACTCTTCACAGTGCACTCTAGGACCCACCACAGTTCTTGGCACAGACCAAACACACCGTAACCAACTGCCAAGCAGAACGGTACTCTTCCATATTTAGTCCTAATTCCAATGGATGGGTGGACATGGTGCCCAGTAATGGCCCTGTGGTTGGGAAGTAACAGAGAGAAGGAAGCTGCTAAGGTCATAAGATCTTTGCTTTTCTGGTTGTTTTTAACTGAGGTCAAGTTGGTATATAATTCTATATTAGTTTCTGGTATATAACATAAAAATTTGATCTTTGTGTATACCACCAAATGATCACCACAATCAGAGGAAGACTGTTTTTTAATCTTCTCCTCAACAAGGCTAACATCTTTAAGACAAGAAAACATGAAGGCAACTACTCAGCCTGACCAGTAGAAGAGATGCATGTGGGAAGATTGTATATTGATTGGGAAGATGGTAGTAGCTGGAGTTATTGATGGACCATGACAGGCAAGGGACCATCATTATCTCAAGATAAAGAAAATGAGCAGGCATCAGCACTCAGATGATAAATTATGTTTTCAACAAGAAGTCACACTCATTTCTTAAAAATTTTTTTCAAACTATTTGACATCAGTTTAGTTTAGAAAGAGGAAACAAATAGTAAATAGACATCACATGTTTTATACATACCTCTCAGCAGCAAATTATAATCATGTTCTCGAAGGACTATTCGGCCTAAGAGTACATTTCATCAGTTCTTCAGTTCTTTTTAGAGAAAACTGAAGAAATGTCATAGGACCTTTCCATAGTGCTTTCACAGAAGGTGAATTTGTGTGCTTTGTTCAATGTGCTTCTTTGATTTCCTATAAAGCAAAACAGAAAATTGAGAACATTGTATTCACAGATTATGAAGGATACAAGTTCATGTTTTCCTAAATTCCCCAAAGACCTAGAAAACAGAGAGAGGAACTGTCTGTATTACCTAAATTTTGAGCTAATATTTTCTATTTCCTTTCCCACTGAGACTCTTTAGTCTTGTAAATTTGTGTTCCTGATTTGGGCCTTATGGTAAGAAAATTCTCCAGTGAATTTCTACATTTATAAAATCTATAGCATACCATACAGGTGTTGAGATGATTGGATGGCATCACTGACTCAATGGACATGAGTTTGCGCCATCTCAGGGAGATAGTGAAGGACAGAGAGGCTTGGCTTGCTGCACTTCATGGAGTCACAGAGTCGGAAACAACATAGGAACTGAACAACAATAACAAAATACAGGGGCATAGTATTAAGATGATTATATTTAATCCTTAAGAGAAACTAGCATGATTATGCATCTTCATTCACTTACAAAGTGAGGCTGCTTCAATCAATACTCACAACAATTACACTAATTTTTTGACCAAAATAAACAAATTCCTTCTGCAAAAGTATTACCAAAATAATGAAAATTTTATCTGTGTTAGGTTTTAAAGGTCCAACATTTCACTGAAAGTGAAAATAAAACTCTCACATACAAATAAAATATTAATCCATTTTCCTTATGGTAATCCTAAAAATGAATGCTATCTGCCAGCATTCACTACAATACAATTTCCATTAACACATCTAATTGTAGCTAAAATATATGACATATGCATATGTAAATAAATCTATATTTATTTGCACATAAAATGCTGAATTTTTAAATGAGCTTAAATTTCTTCTTTCTTTTTAAATTTAAATTTCTTCTTTCTTTTCATTTAATACTCAACTGATTTGCCATGCTTAGACACATACCCAAAGGATATTATTATGTTGATCATGAGAAAGGAAACTTGAGTGAAGATTCTATTCATTTTCTTTCATATTATTTGACATACATAAGTATTCCAGAAACAAGAATTTTTAAATCTTAAAGGTGTGCCACCAGATTTTCAACTCTGCTCTGGATGTATAATTCTAGCATTCTTTGGAGAGCAAAGTGGAACTGGAAAATGTTAATTCAGTGATGAAGAGCGGCTCTCGCCTGCAATTAAATGGTGCATCCATCAGAGAGACAGGGAGCCACCGATGTTAGAACATGGGGAGTTTAGGCTCCTGGGAAGGAGACAGATTTAGCCTATTCTGTAAAAATACCTAGGGCTTTCATCTCTGGTGAGATAAGGCAAACTGGAGAGAGGGAAAGATCATCTTAATTTTACAATATCAAATAATTACTTTAGTGTTATTGCAGCAGCTTGACAATCCCAACAGAAGGCTTTATTCTGTGGTCTGAAAGAATGTATTTTATCCCTTCAAGCTCAGTTTATTTGCCTGGGTGTGTTGACCACTCTGGCACATGGACACCTACCACCTTGCAGCTTCTGCCTCTCATTATAGGTAGCCCTTTCTGCTGATCACATAGGACCTATTAGAAGCAGAAGGATAGAGCAGAGAGCCAGGTAAGTACAAGCACTCTCCAGCCCACCTCTGGCTCACCCTCAGGAAGGATGCTACACAATTGCATAATAGCTTTCTCATACTTGGGCAGAAATAGGGAGAACTCCCAGGTCCATCTCTGGTTTCCCACAGAAGGTTTTTATTCCATTTTCATTGCCTTTCCTCTTAGAAAGAACAATTTTTAACTCTCCTTATCCCTAGCAGGTTATCTCCTGCTATCCCTTATCATAGGGCTTCCCTAGTAGTTCAGCAGGTAAAGATTCTGCTTGCAATGCAGGAGATCCGGGTTTGATCCCTGGGTCTGGAAGATCCACCCGAGAAGGAAATGACAACCCACTCCAGTATTCTTGCCTGGACAATCCCATGGACGGAGGAGCCTGGCAGGCTACAGTCCACGGGGTCTCAAGAGTCGGACACAACTTAGTGAATAAACCACCACATCCCTTGCAGGCAGGAGGAAAAGGGGATGACAGAGGATGAGATGGTTGGATGGTATCACTGACTTGATGGAGATGGATTTGAGTAAGCTCCGGGAGTTGGTGATGGACAGGGAAGCCTGGCGTGCTGCAGTCCAAGGGGTCGCAAAGAGATGGACGCGACTAAGTGACTGAACTGATCCCTAGCAAGTGGGCTTGCCAGGTGGCTCAGTGGTAAAGAAAATGCCTGCCAATGCAGGCAACACAGATTTGATCCCTGGGTAGGGAAGATCCCCTGGAGGAGGAAATGACAACCCACTCCATTATTCTTGCCTTAAAAATTCCATGGACAGAAGAGCTTGTCCATGGGGTCACGGAGAGTCAGACATGACTGAGCGATTGAACACGCACATCCCTATCAACCCATCTCATGTGAAAGCTTATATTATGAATAGCATGCTTCCTTATCCATCATGGGCCTTAGCAAAACTAGCAAGTAGCTTTCCATAGAAACCTTTCAGACACAGTTTAAATTGATGTTCACTATAAGGGGGCAGAAAAGGGAAAGGAAATGCTCATTAATGTTGTTTATATTGGGGGATCATTTTTAGAAAGAAATGTTCAAATCTCTTTCACAAATCTCAGACTATCTTTCCTTCTTATATTTATCACAAATCACAGATTGGTCCTATATTGTCCACAAGCAGAAGAAACAACTCTACCAGTTAATCTACGTTTTAATCTAAAAGTGCATTTCTTTGCTCTGTTTTAATGAATCGGGTGTTAAAACACTGTCTGTTAAGTGTCTATCTCCTGGCCTATTTACATTTCCCTGTACATTAAATTTTTACATCAAAAGAAGGCTGTGCATGTGTGATCCATTCACTAAACGTGTAACTGACTTCTGATAACATCTATAAATCCACATTTGGGAACTATATAACAGATGCTTTCATGCCAACAAACTAAATAAACCATGCTGGGCCTGGAAAAAAAAATATATGGTCTTAGAAGTAAAGATTTTGCTTACCCCCCACCCCCCCAAAAAAACACAACCTCAAAAACTGGGCTTTAGAATACTGCTTTTTAGCAGTGCTGGTGATGTAGCAAGGAGGAGACTGACGAACTCAAGGCTGAACTTGAGTCCTAGGTCTGTCAGAACCATGATAACAGTCAAGGAGTTTGATCCCTCTGAGCCTTAGGTCCTTCATTGAGAATATGAGGAAAATAATATCTCACAAGGTAGCTATAATGATAAAATAGCATAGGGTGCGCTGAAGTGCATTTTAAACATTTAAAAGTATAAAGTTCTTCTTCTAACAACCTACAGTCAGACTCTACTCCATCTGACTGTTCAACTTTCAAAATCTTTTATTTTAAAGCAAATATTTGGAAAAATCATTGTCTGAAAGTCATTTTACAAAATATGGACGTTTACAAATATCTACAACAAAGGATTTTCTTCATTTCATCTGCCTGACTGGAAAACTTAGTACCTACAGTCCATTTCCAATTTCCAGACCCTCCAGTATCAACATCCATTTGCAAGTCAGTGATTTGGACCATGGCCACACTGTCTCCTGGAAACACAGTTGCACGTGATCTGCTCAGCTCAGACCATAAAAGTCTTCCTAATTTATAAGAAGTGTCCACTGATACTGCTTTGACCCTGAACCACTACAGTACACAGGTTCCCACAGAACAAAGGTCTGATGTTCCAAAGTGGGCCACTCGGAATTCCTCTACTTTTTACAGCTACAGCAGTGGAAGACATTCTCATCCTCAGGACTGACTTCTCTGAGCTTTTGCTGGCTTCACCTCACATCTATGAAAGAGCACTCCAGGGTGAGCTGCAGGATGGAGGCCAGGGTGGGTGGTGGGGCCATTGCGGGCTGCAAGGAGCATATCACTTACTCTCTCCTGCTCCTTATTCTTGGCCACTGCTTGGACTAGCAGTAAGCCTGGAAGAAGTCAGAGGAAATAGCGTAGAGGAAAATAGTCAGAGTTAAGTCCCCAGGAAGCCTCTTCTCCTATCTTCTTTACGGCCCTCCAGGGCTCTCTGCCTTCCTGCTGTGCTGCTGCTAGGATGGAATTCCACCTCCTCTCTCACTCTGAGAAGGATGATCAGGGTCCTGGGATGTGAACATCTAAGATTGGGCAGGAGGGGAAAAAAGAGGGCAGGGGAGAGAAGCTGATGAGTCATTTCTCAGACTCCATGGACATGCAGACTATTGCTTTACTTCTTTAAGGAAGAGAGTTAAGTCTTCAAAGTGCTTATGAACTATCCAGGAAAATGCAGTGTTGCCTGTTACATACAGTAGAATGCTAAATAAAAGTTAACTAATTTGGGGCTTATTCTATTCTCTCATTCTTGCTCTCTATCTCTGTCTGTCTCTTGCTCTCTCCTACACAAACACACTTATCATCACCATCATCACATTCATAGAGATGCTCTGCTGGGACCACAAACACAAAATCTTAATGATCAAGTTGATCATCTACTTCACAGCCGACTTCTGCTTTTCACAATTTTATACAGGAGACTTTCCCTCAGTCACCTGAGTTCAAAAAAGCTATAATTACTTTGACCTCTCCTTATCATCTTCACATTTCAAAAAAGAGAGAAGATCTATCCATTATTTATCTGTGCATTGATGCAAGATTGCTTGTATTAATCCCCTTACTTTCCATTCCTATTACCATTCTTTTTTTTTTTTCCTATTACCATTCTTATCATTACTTTGCACCTGGACCTCCCTGTGTCTTTGCTTCGAATCTCCCAACCTTAAAGACCCTCAGTAGCTTCACATATGTATAAGTATGGTGTATGATAAAATCAGCATTCAGACCAGTAGGGAAATAATAGACTTATCAATAGATTAGTGCAAATGCAAACCATGAACACACTTTTATGTCATACATCTTGTATTAAAGTAAGTTCAAATTAACTTGATCTTAATGTAATAAATGGAAACAAAATTATTTAAACAAAATATACATAAATATTTGCTGGTCTGGGAATAGGAAGAGCTTTTCTAAGAAAAAAACTAAGGTCAGAAAATGTGAATAAAACGTATGACAGTTTCAGTTAAATAAAAATTTTAAATTTCTTTTATAATAATCAGTAAACACAAACATCAAATGAGAAAATATTCTCAATGAATATATGACAAAATATAGACAAACAAGATAAATCAATGAGTGCACATAAAATATGAAAGCCAATATCCAAAATAAAAAATGTAAATAAACTACACATGAAAGATGTTCAATTTCATTAGTAATCAAGGAAATACAAATTAATACAATAAAGAGATCATTTTTCATCTATCAGATTGAGAAAGATATTAAAGAATAATAATGACCAGGTGATAGCGTAGAAGAGGCATACTTACAGGCTGCTTTGGGGAGTTTAAATTGGTATAAAATATCCAGAGGACACTTTGATGATATTCATCAAAAGCCTTAAAGTTAAATCTTTTTGATTCATTTTGATGGAAATGCTCCAAGAAATGCACAAAATACCTATGCATTTTATAATTGACTATAATAATGTTTATAACAGTAAGAAAACTGTAGCATTATAAAAATACATCAATGAAGGATTGATTAAGTAAATTAATGAATAGTGACATAATAATATATATAATATACATAATAATGTATTGATTAAAATATGCATTATTATGTGCATTATATGTAATGTAGATATGCTTATTTTCATGAAAATGCTCATGATATATGCATAGAGCAAAGTACCCATATGACATCATTTTTTTTTTTAAGAAATATGTGAAATATATAAATACAGACACGGATTGTTGATAGTAGGTGGTATTGTTTATTTCTAGGTGATAAAATCACAGATGCTTTTTACTGATTTCTTTATTCTGAAATAAACAAAAAAATAAGAAATCAATCCTATTCAGGATATCCATAGCCTTTATGTTTACCAAACTTTTTCTGCCTTATATATTTAACTCTAAATTACCTTCTTAGGTGCCAAGCCTAGAGGCAGG
Organism: Capra hircus; assembly: GCF_001704415.2. Lineage (NCBI taxonomy): Eukaryota > Metazoa > Chordata > Mammalia > Artiodactyla > Bovidae > Capra > Capra hircus. The sequence continues at coordinate 37,714,704 of NC_030822.1, forward strand.
AACTCAAGATAAAAGGATGCTACCACAACCCAGATGTATAGTTAGTGACTAAAGCTAGTGGGAAAAGAGGGGAAGAATGAGATGATGAAGTAAAAGATGATGCTGGGATTTCAGATCTGTCTGAGAAGCCACTGACCAAAACGGGATATGCTTTAGCAAAAAATGCGGGATCTTTACACACCCAACACAGAGCCTTGAACATAGCAGTGATCTGATACTTTTTAAATGGGTGAATGTGAATTCATGTGATCCTTGTTTCAGTTATATCAGTGCTCTATCCAAAATATTTTCCGGTGATTCCAAGAAGGCTCTAATGGAGGCAGTGTGATGCAATAGAAGAAGCATTAAAATAGGAATCGTGAGACTTCTTTTCCCGCTAACCAGCTACATGTTACTTCATATTTTCCTTTGCCCAGCAGTTTTCTTGTTCTGCATAAATGCCACTTTTTCAAAGAAGTCTTGCCTGACTTCCAGGTCTCAAGAAAAAGAAAGAAGTCAAGTCCTCTTGCACTTATTTCTCTGGTTGTCAGAATTCAGCTGATGGCTAGAAACTCATAAATCTCTGCCTTTCCTGTCTGGACTTGCCACCAACATATTTAATCTCTTAATCTCAGATTGAATTTAGGTAACATAAAGAATGCACCAAGAAGTCTGCTCAGAATATCCTGCAATATCAGCCCAAAAAGGCTAGTCCCCTATCACGGATCTTCGTCCCTGTACTTAACATACATTGGACTCTGCTCCCCTTCAAGCACTGCAGGAAATGTATGCAAAGTGATTTGTTTACATGGGAATATTTTACATCATCATCACAATAACAGATGCTACTATGATTAACCATAAAATAGAAAAGTAAAGCAGAACCTAAAAAAACTAAGCAACATATCTTAGATCACATAGTGTGCAAACGGTGGAGCTCAGATTCACCCATGGAGAGGAGATGGGTCATCTGCTATTACTTATAGAGGTGCAGGCGCTGCTGCAAGATCTGAGGCACTCCTGAGATGTTCTATAGCTTTCTCCACCAAATTTTTTTTCACTTTCCTTTTAAGAAAAAAAAATGAGAAATACAGTGATCTGGCTGGCATGTTATTGGAGCGGGGACTGGATATAGCACAAAAGCCTTCTAGTTCATGCTGGGTGTTTAAGTGATGGAGCTGGGTTTGGAGGCCAAACTGCTTCTCAGAGGTGCTGTAGTGGGCTATAACCTACTGTTCCTATGCCCACCAGCTTCCCCACTGTTCTCACCACCAGGAAGCCCAGAGCTGGGATTAGCAGGAAAGTCAAGGACAAGCTGGCCTGGATGTCAACTGTTCACAAGAGTTACCCTAGCACAGCAAGGCTATTCACACTCAGTCTGCCATCAGCACCAGAGGCCGAACTTGCTTTTGTCCCAAGTGTTCTCAGGTTCAAAAATGTAACAAGGAGAAGAATAAAGCACATCTGTAGGAGCCTGATGACTTTACATATTCTCTTCTAAACAACACAAACTTACAGGCTCCCAAGGACAAGATGTAGCTCTCTTCCCAGGGGCCATGCTGGTAAATCATTTGCATCAGAGTAGATGTCTGAGCCCCATAATTCCTTTTACTTCCATATTCTCTGTAATTCTTAAACTACAGGCTCAGATTACTGGCATGATTGAAAAATCATTAGAGTCAACTCAATTTTTTTGACAGTTCAAATCCTATCTGAACCTCTCAGTTTTGTAGTGAAAACAAGTTTTTGAGATGTGATATATGAGGACCTAATAATTGCTAAAATTCTAGAATAAGAATTTTAAAAAGAGGGAACAGCCTCTAAAATATTACAAACCTTTGCTTGATTAGTAAAAGAGGAACAAATAATTCAGAAACCCCTGCAAAAAAAAAACTAAGAAGAACCATTTTCATTAAGAAACTCTAAAAAATAATGTTCCCAATTATAATACCTTTAAAAAAAATTTGAAGAATTCAAGCATATAATAATAAAAATATTGATTTTTAAATATTGATTTAAAATTAAAGTTGAACTAACCAGTTAGATGTATTACATATGCCTTTTGATGATCTCAAGTCCAACTTTTTAAACTTTCTTAAGACAAATTTAACACATGTGGATTATCATTTTTAAATAACTTTTCAAAAATATCTGAGGCTTTGCAGCCAGAAGTCACTTACTTGCATGTTTTGTTACCAGGTTCATACTGTGGTATAAATGGGGGCAGTTTGTGGAGTCTGAATTTTAAATAACTTGAGAAAATGGCTTTCCCTGGGGATTTAATACTAATCCTGCTATTGAGAAAATTACAAGGATGTTATTAGCAAAGTTTACAGCACATGTACCCCCTTGAAAAAACTGAGAATTATGGTTATAGCTTAGTCTAGGCTTTTCAGCCTTTGTAAACTCTACATAAGTCACATGTTATTTCTGCTTTCCATAGATGATTTTATTTGTGTACCTTTTTTACTTGTAAAAGCAGTGATAGCTTAAAATTACAAACCTGGAAGAAGTAATACAAAAAAAATTTTAGGCCATGCTCAAAGGAAATTGCTGTTGTCTCTTTCACAGGCTTCCTCCTTGCAACCAACACCTATGTTGAGAATGGTAGTTAAGTGTCTTTTGCTGTCAGTGGACTTTAAGCTCCTTGAGGAAAGGAAATGCATCTTAATCATCTCTGGATGCTCAGCTTCTCTCATTTTGGTTGGTGTTCATTTCATTTTCCACTTATATACTATGGCCCTGGTTTTTGTAGAATAGTACACAGGATTCTTCATACTTCATATTCACAGAACAATTTAAAAGGGGAATGTGTCAGCAAAGGAAGCAAGAAAGTTGGCAAAACAACAGATAGCAGTGCCATCTGAGAACCAGTCGTAGGAGAGGAGCCCTGTGGGTCCAACCCAAATACTTGGTCCTCCTGATTTGGAGAATGGATGCACCAAGACACCAGAACCTTCTGCTAACCTTTGCTAGAGTCAAACACCCCTACTCTGATTCCAGGCTCACTAGATAATCAAGAAAAGGAGTGTTACCAGGTCATCTGAACTTAGATTTCTAATTTTTTTTATTATAACTGAATAAAGTGGCATTGGAATGTATCTATAAGTCCCTTGTGAGCTTTGTGAGGGTGACTCAGAATCCATGAACCAGATCAGCTCTGGGACAAAGAGGGAGTTTCTGTGCATGGATGAGGCTGAAGTCACAAGATGGCCCCTGTTGGATGGCACATCTACCTCCAAACATTTGCTTTTGCATTTTCTCAGCCTGAGGCTTGGTGCTGCTTAGACAGGCTGAAGTAGACATAACCCGCGTCTAATTCATTCACAGTCTAATCAATGAAAAGAATATGGCAGGGTGGGGAGCAGAGAAGACTATAGTCCTGCGTGCTAAGATAGAAGATTGTATGGGGACAGTAGGAGCAAAAGAAGGGAGCTGTCCATTCTACCTGTTGTGTCAAGGAGGAGCCTTGGGTGTTATGGGGGAAAGCTGTGTTTTCATAAATATCCTCTAGGCATGGGATAACATTATTACAAAGCAGATGGGAGGAGGCACTAACTAAAGAAAACATCAGGGAATCTTGAGGTTGACCAACTTTATAGGTTAAGTAATGTATTTACAAGGCTGTCTGATTGAAAGTAAGTGCTTTAAATAACAAGCTGGAATCAAGATTGCTAGGAGAAATATCAGCTACTTCAGATATGCAGATGATACCACTCTAATTGGTGGGAAATATAGAGCAACGAAAGAGCCTCTTGATAAGGGCAAAAGAGGAGAGTGAGAATGTCGGCTTAAAACTCAACATTCAAAAAACTACGATCGTGGCATCTGGTCCTAACACTTCATGGCAAATAGAAGGGGAAAAAGTGGAAGCAGTAACAGGTTTTATTTTCTTGGGCTCTAAAATCACTGTGAATGGTGACTGCAGCCATGAAATTTAAAGACACTTGCTCCTTTGAAGGAAAGCTATGACAAACCTAGACAGCATATTAAAAAGTAGAGACATCACTTTACCAACAAGAGTATGTACAGTCCAAGCTATGGTTTTTCCAGCAGTCATGTATGGATTTGAGAGATGGACAATAAAAAAGGCTGAGGGCCCAAGAATTGATGTTTTCAAATTGTGGTGCTAGAGAAGACTCTTGAGAGTCCCTTGGACTTCGAGGAGATCAAACCAGTTAATCCTAAAGGAAATCAGTCCTGAATATTCATTGGAAGGATTGATGCTAAATCTCCAATAATTTGGTCACCTGGTGCAAAGAGCCAACTCATTGAAAAAACTCTGATGCTAAGAAAGATTGAAGGCAGGAGGAGAAGGGGGCAACAAAGGATGATATGGTTGGATGGCATCACCAACTCAATGGACATAAGTTTGAGCAAACTCATTTCAATTTCATAAAATAGGGTCAGTGATAGTACCAACTTCTTAGGTTTACTGAGGATAAATGAGACAGTATGTATAAAGCACTTCCAGCAGCACCTGGCACATGATAAGCATTAAAAAAATGCCCACTCTCCATGTACGTGTGGCCACTCCAATCTCACAGATTATAGAATAAGAGATCAAGCAATTTAGTGCATGGGCTTCCATTTTTCCTCACTCACTGAGGCTCTTCACAGCCAGAAAATGGAATGGAATGAAGGAGGGTGGGGGGAACGGCATGAAAAGAAAACATTACAGTGCAAGTGAAAAGAAAAAGAATCAAACAAAGAACAAGGAAAGAAGAGAGAAAGGAAAACCAAAACAGAGAGTAAAGAAGAGAAATGACCCACAGTCACTCTGAATGGGACAAAAATGACGAGCAGGGATTGTATAGTGACAGAGGCTAAAGAAATGTTTTTCCTCTTTCTTCTTGGCTTTACCACACCCAAGCCCCTCAGTTACTCTGAATTCCTTTTCTATATTTCTCAAAGTTTTATCTCTCAAGTTAACCACGCTCATTAGAGAATATTGAAAATATCAGAAAGTATTTTAAATAATATGAATGACCTGTAATCTCATCAGGCCAGAAGAACCCATTGCAAATAATTTTGATTCATCCCTTCCATTTTTTCCCTAAAATATGTATATAACATAAATAAAATTAAATTTACATTTCTGGTACAACATTAAATAAAACCAGTTGACAGGAGTTTTATAAAATTAGTAATACTTGTTCAAAATAGTCTAATTTAAGATATTGACTGTGTGGTTCACATAAAATTCACTTTTGAGTGAGTGACTCACAAAAAGTGAGAAAGCATCTCAAAGGCATAATCAACCATTCTCTCTGCAGATATGACAGGCAGTGGAGTAGTTTTGTCTAAGTCTGAGACTCTGTGATGTGTTTCAGGATAAGAATAATATATTTATTCATTTATTTATATTTAGTATAGTTTTCTACTTTTATATCTATTGAGAAATTCAGGAAGACCTAGCAATGCTATAGTCCTAGAGGGAGGGCTCAGTTTTAATCAGAGGAAGTGACTGTCAGCTCGAAGCACAGATTAGGTGACATATAAATTTATGTACTCTTTTATATCCTGCTATATTACTTTACTGGAGAAGGCAATGGCACTCTACTCCAGTACTCTTGCCTGGAAAATCCCATGGATGGAGGAGCCTGGTGGGCTGCAGTCCATGGGGTTGCTGAGAGTTGGACATGACTGAGCAACTTCACTTTCACTTTTCACTTTCATCCACTGGAGAAGGAAATAGCAACCCACTCCAGTGTTCTTGCCTGGAGAATCCCAGGGACAGGGGAGCCTGATGGGCTGCTGTCTGTGGGGTCGCACAGAGTCAGACACAACTGAAGCGACTTAGCAGCAGCAGCGTATTACTTTACACAATGTTGTGAAAGTGAAATTGCGAAAGTTGCTCAGTTGTGTCCAACTCTGCAACCCCATGGACTATACAGTCCGTGGATTCTATCACATCATGAAAAAAATTCTAAATGACTGCATTATCTATCTATTATGTAGGTTTTCAAATTTTCATATACCAATTATTATAATTCACTTAGTTCATTTCCATCTCTTCCACTGTTATCAATAACATTGTAGGGTACAGATCCTCATGAATAATTTCTGACTTTCATCCTTAGTTTGGATTCCTAGAATTAAAGTTCTGAGGTTAAGATGTGCAGCTATTTTGAAAGGGTCTTTCACACGTACTGACATTTTTTTCCAAAAAGAATATAGCAATTTACATTTGGAGCAAAACTGTCTGGGAATAACTCACAGGCCTCAAGAACTGCCATTTGCCTTAATAGAACTCAATTTGATGGATTTTTTCTTTAAAAAAAAGTTCTTTTTTTCTCATTGTGTGAAATGATGTGGTTAGAAAGACTGAACATTTCCCAAACTTGGGGTAGCGACTTGCAGAGTTTTACCCACCTGTATCCTGTTTCTCACTTTTCGTTTCTTTCTTGCATAACAGCCAGCATCAGGAAGAACACACGGAGAGTGGCTGAAGACAACTTAACGAAGGCAGCTGTACAATGGTGGTGTGGGCAATATTAAGAGAAAGCAACAAGAGATGGGGCACACACAGGGCTAATATCACTGGAGAGTTATCACATCCCAGAAAAGCATGAGGGTGGGCAGAGACTCAGAATCCAGCAAAGTCAGTAGCGACACATACACCATCATTATCATATATTGATTGTATATATATATAGAGAGAGAGAGAGCTCAGTCTCTAAGCTATTAACTCTTTTTTTTTGCTATTAACTCTTTGTAATGTTATATAAATGTATTAAAACTGAAGATCTTAGCATACATGTATAATAACGATACACACATATTTCAAAGTTACCCAGGCACATGTTTATAAGTAAGAGTTCTTTTAATTCACCACTTTTCTATTACTCAGAAGCAATAATTTTTGTTTAAACTACATTTCTGGTGACTAATATATTTCTAAATAATATACCTATACTACCATTTATTAATTTATCCATTTTAAGCATTTTCTATGAACTTCTGCTCTGACAATAAAACACACTTATCCCAATTATTGCCTTTTTCTCCATCCTCCACTGATATTTTTGTAACATTGACTAAAGATTTTATTTCTTGCTTCACATCCTCTGATGCTTCAATGTTTAATGAAGATATTGACACCCCTGTGCTCCCTCCCTCCGTTCTTCCTCCCCAAAAAGATCATCTCCAAATTTACCCTTGCATTGTCAAAGTCCATAATATTCACATTCTATTGTAATATTTTACAATGTTGTTCCCAAGCGCAAGTTTCTTATCTAAAGAATCATTTCAATCGGAAAATCCACATTCTTACCATTGGGATTTGCCTGAATCATTTCTGAAATAATTCTTCCTCTTTGTTTTCTGTTTCTCAAATTGGTATTGAAATAGTTGCAACTCATCATATGGTTCACTATCACTATTCTTTTTTCTTAATTGTCTTTCTGCCCTTCTTCCTGAAAAATTTACTCATCTTTATTTTTTAATCTTTCTATTGATATTCTTTTCAATGATTATTAATTTGTAACAAGTTACTCTTATTCTCGTCATTACTTTTAAAAAGTTTTATGTTCTTATTTTGCAGATGCAATACTGTCTCAGTTTTCCCCAATCCTGCATCATCTCCATTTCCCCCAAAGATTTTCTTCCTATTTGTTACTCTTGACTTCTTCACAGAGGATGGTCTCGTGTGCCTGATTGCCCACTAAGGTCCGTCCTTAAAAGTTAGGCACTGCAATGTTGGTTAGCAACTCTGCGTGCATAGGGAAGGTTTTCAACTGATAAGCTTTATGGTGATCAGTGGAAAGCCAGTCCTTTCTCTCTGCTGCTGCTGCTAATTCGCTTCAGTCGTGTCCAGCTCTGTGCGACCCCATAGACGGCAGCCCACCAGGCTCCTGGACCATTAATATCAGAATGAAAATGCTTTTTTTTTAAAAGCTCTAATAATATTAAATTTTCAATATTTTACCTGGGAGCTAGAAGCCTTGCTAATGAGAACATTTTGTAAACATAATGAGAGTCAGGGAGGAGATCAGGTGCCTAGAAAGAGGAATATGAAGATCTTATAATTACTCTATTTTCAGTCCATTTACTCATTTGACAAATATTTGAGTCCTTCCTATATTCCAGGCACCATTCTATTTCAGCTCCCTTGTCCCTCCAAAATCAACAAAGATCTCTTGGACTTTGTCTGCTAATTGTGGGGGTAAAGGGGGTGGGGGGTAAACAATAAATAAATACATGGTTATAAGGACTAAGAAGAAAAATAAAATAGGATAAGAGGACAGAAAATGGTGAGGTTCAAGCAGCTATTTTAGATAGGATGGTCAGGTAAGGCCTCTCCGAAAAGGTTGTGTCTGAAGAGAAACCTGAAGGAAGTGAACAAGGAGCACATCTGAATAAAATTCTCCAAGCAGTGGGGAAAGGGAAAGTACACGGACCCAAAAGCAGAGCATTCGCGGTATACTGGAGGAACAAAAGGATGCAGACATAGTTAAGTGGAGTAATATAAGCAAGATAGCAACAGGGAATGAGACAGAGACATAGCAGGGATCAGAGCATGTATGGCCTTGTAGGCATGGTAATGATTCTGAGTGAGTATGGAAACCATTGGAAAGTTTTGAGCAAAGAGGTGTCCAGTAAGTGAGTATGTGGGTGCCATTTACATGATTCAGCTAGTTAGCTGTTACACATCCAAGACACCTCCTCTCACCACTGACTCATTTTTTTTTCCCATCTATCTTGCATATCTATCATATTTCATGGCCTTTACTTTTTCATCTTTCCTATATTAATAATTTCCACATCTTCATAATGATCAGTGGCATGATGTCACATGGCCTTTTCTTTACCCCGTTGGTTTAACTTCAGTTCCCAATGTGGTCTGACTCAGGTCATTTGGACTAACTCATTTTATCAAACCAGGTCACAGGAAGGGACGACCTTGGTTTGTTGTTTAATCATTAAGTTGTGTCTGACTTTGCAATCCCATGGACTGTAGCCTACCAGGCTCTTCTTTCCTCCACAATCTTCTGGAGTTTGCTCAAATTCATGTCCACTGGGTCAGTGATGCTATCTAACCAGCTCATCCTCTGCCACTCCCTTCTCCTTTCATCTTCAATCTTCTTTAGCATCAGGATCTTTTTCAATGAGCTGGCTTTTCACATCAGTTCAGGGGCTCACAAAATCAAGCCCACTGTTCCAAGAGAAGAGGTGAAGGAAGATGCAGAAGGAATTGTTGATCCACCTACAGTGGAGCAGATCCCTCAGAAGTCTGCGCTGTCTACTAGATCCTGCCGCAACCTGTGCCAAGAGCAGTGAGTGAATCCTGTGCTACTCTGTGTCTTTGTATTAAGAGCTTCCGGTGCAAAGTCTGCATAAGGTATGTTTGTGATGGAATACAGGATGCAGGTCTGGGCTCTAACTAGGAAGTTACAAAAATACCTGATATTTCCCACCTCTGTAGTGGAAGATGTATTCTTCCTCCCACTTGAATGCAAAAGACCACAATTTCCAAGGTACTGGAAGGGGATTTGGAAGCTAAAAGATAAAAAATAAAAAATAACCAATGTCTATTAAATATGGCTACAAATTCTTTTTCTGAGAATATTTTTTGGCTTCAGGTCATGAACTTTGATTTGTATTTCTATCATAGATGATCATTTAAAAATAGTTTACTGGAATTTTTATTTTCATGTTGACCCAACAATAAATCAGAAGAATCTTTTTACCAGTTCCAAGTGGTTAGATTGTTTTTAACTAACATTATATCAATAAATCTGGCTTTATTGAATTAGAGTGTATTATGTGTCACACTTCTACTTCATGGAATTAATTACATATTCTATATAGCTATTACATTATCAATTTTCAGGAAATATTTAAAAAGAAGTGTGTTATGTACTTAAATGGCAAATTTTTTATAAAAGTATTCAAAGAAAAAATGTTAAATTATTCAAATATATCTTTATTTGGCTTTGGCTAACTTATGAGTCAAATATTATATTAAAATCTCTCATCATTATTCTGAAAGCTTTCCTATTTTTTATTTTGCTTTATATATTTTGATCCTATATATTTTTCCCCAGAGGTGTTCATGCTAATTAACTTGCTGATTGTTGAAGCTGGGGGCTGGGTACATAGAAGTTCATTACCACATTCTGTCTACTTTTGGATCATTGTGAACTTTTTCATAATAAAAAGAGAACCTCACTCTGTATTGTACCATTAGTCTGTATAAAGAGAAGATTGGGTTTCCCCAGAGGCAGACACTGAGACAAAGGTAAGTAAGTACACACTAGTTATTTTTGAAATGCTGGGAAAACCTTTGTGTATTCACTTATGTGCAAAGAACAGATTTATTTTAGTACATGTTCTGAATATTTGAAAATTAAAAGTATGTGATTTCTGCAAGAGGTGGAACTAAGGGTGTAATAGCAATGATGGCAACTACTATGTGTTTAAAGTGCTCTAGATAGATGCAGGCTGAAATTATAGATTTTTTTATGTATCTCATCATCTCAGAGGATCTGTCAGTACAATATGAAGAAAAGAAAATAAACTCAATGTAAAATAAAGAAGATAAAATAAAATAGAATCTCAATATGGAAAACATTAAAAAGCAATAGTTACAATATTTCTACCACAAATGTATAAGCCAAACAAGTTGTATCTAGTTTATGTAAATAAACTTACACTCCATTCCTGCCTCCTTACTGCAGTGAAATCAAAGTTGTATCACGAATACAAATAAGGAAATAAGGGTCCCCTCTGATCAGAGCTGTGCTCTGAAAAACTGCATAATTATTAAAGCTATTATTTTAAAAACCTAGAAAATAATAAACAAATTGCACATTTAACTGAAAATGTTTTAGAAGGAACAAAATATAGAAATGTGTAAATAAGAAGCTATGGTTAAAAAGAGAAAACAAAGCATTAGAAAACAGGAAAATGATAGAATATACCAATAATTCTAGAAGCTGGGTTTTTATTTAAAAATTCAATAAATAAGAACACCCCTAGAAGATCTAATCAAGGACAAATTTAAACTAGAAAAGAAACTAGGAAGAGGTTGTATAATAAAAACTGACAATTTAATAAGAATATGAGAACATATTCTAGTCCTCTAGATGAAAAGCACATCATGAAAAATGCTGGGCTGGATGAAGCACAAGCTGGAATCAAGATTGCCATGGGAAATATCAATAACCTCATATATGCAGATGACACCACCCTTATGGCAGAAAGCAAAGAAGAACTAAAGAGACTCTTGATGAAGGTGAAAGAAGAGTGGAAAAGTTGGCTTAAAATTCAACATTCAAAAAACTAAGATCATGGCATCGAGTCCCATCATTTCATGGCAAATATTTGGGAAAACAATGGAAACAGTGACAGGCTTTATTTTTTGTGGGCTCCAAAATCACTGCAGATGGCGACTACAACCATGAAATTAAAAGACACCTGCTTCTTGGAAGAAAAGCTATGACCAACCCAGACAGCGTATTAAAAAGCAGAGACATTACTTTGCCAACAAAGGTCCATCTAGTCAAAGCTATGGCTTTTTCAGTAGTCATGTATGGATATGAGAGTTGGATGATAAAGAAAGCTGAGCGCTGAAGAACTGATGCTTTTGAACTGTGGTGTTGGAGAAGACTCTTGAGAGTCCCTTGAACTGCAAGGAGATCCAACCAGTCCATCCTAAAAAAAATCAACCCTCAATATTCATTGGAAGGACTGATATTGAAGCTGAAACTCCAATACTTTGGCCACCTGATGTGAAAAACTGACTCATTGGGAAAGACCCTGATGTTGGGAAAGATTGAAGGCAGGAGGAGAAGGTGACAATAGAGGATGAGATGGTTGGATGGCATCACCAACTCAATGGACATGAGTTTGAGCAAGGTTTGGAAGTTGATGTTGGACAGGGAAGACTGGCGTGCTGCACTCGATGGGGTCCCAAAGAGTGAGACATGACTGAGAGACTGAAATGAACTGAACTGAATGGTCTAGTGGTTTTCCCTACTTTCTTCAATTTAAGTCTGAATTTGGCAGTAAGGAGTTCATGATCTAAGCCACAGTCAGCTCTCGGTCTTGTTTTTGCTGACTGTATAGAGCTTCTCCATCTTTGACTACAAAGAATAGAATCAATCTGATTTCGGTATTGACTATCTGGTGATGTCCATGTGTAGTCTTCTCTTGTGTTGTTAGAAGAGAGTGTTTACTTTTTTTTGGTGGGATCCAACATTCTCTTGTTGACGGTTGTTCAGCAGTGAGTTGTGATTTTGGAGTTCTCGCAGGAGAAGATGAGTGCACATCCTTCTACTCCACAATCTTGTGTGCAACTGCTGAGTCAGACCTGCTTTTGAGGGTCTGAGTATCTCCGGTGGATGTACAGCTCAGCAGTGGCCTGCCGCGGGAGCAGGGGCTCTGGGTGTAACACACCTGGGTCACATAGCATGTGGCCTAAGCCTTCTTGGAGGAGGTTGCCATTAATCCCACCATAAAGCGGCCAAGCTGATGACCCACAAACTGTAGAACAATTTTACCAAATAAATTCTTGCACTGTTAAGAAAATTCTAGGACCTACAACAGATTTCCCAACCTGGGGATCTGGCAAAGGGATTGAGAAGAACCAGGGAATTTGACTTAGGGGGCCAGTGGGATTTGATTACAGAACTGACACAAGACTGGGGAAACAAGACTCTTGGAGGGCACAAACAAAACCTTGTGTGCACCAGGACCCAGGAGAAAGGAACCCACAAGAGACTGACCTAGACTTGCCTGTGAGTGTCCAGGAGTCTCTGGCGGAGGTGTGGGTCAGCAGTGGCCTGCTGCAGCGTCATGGGTGCTGAGTGCGGCAGGGTATGCACGGGACCTTTTGGAGGTCACCATTACCTTCATCACCTCCACCATAGTTTGGTCTCCGGTCAAACAACAGGGAGGGAACACAGCCCTGCCCATCAACAGAAAATTGGATGAAAGATTTACTGAGCATGGCCCTGCCCATCAGAACAAGACCCAGTTTCCCCTACAGTCACTCCCATCAGGAAGCTTCCTTAAGCCTCTTATCTTTATCCATCAGAGAGCAGACAGAAATGAAAACCATAGTCACAGAAAACTAATCAAACTGATCACATGGATCATAGCCTTGTCTAACTCAATGAAACTGAGTCCTGACATGTAGGGCCACACAAGATGGTGGAGAGTTCTAACAAAACAGAGAAGGGAATGGCACACCTCTTCAGTATTCTTGCCTTGAGACCCCCATGAATAATATGAAAAGGCAAAAAGATATGACACTGGAAGATGAACTCCCCAAATTTGTAGATGCACAATATACTACTGGAGAACAGTGGAGAAATAACTCCAGTAAGAATGAAGCGATGGAGTCAAAGCAAAAACAATGCCCAGTTGTGGATGTGACTGATGATGGAAGTAAAGTCTGATGCTGTGAAAAATAATGTTGCATAGGAACCTGGAATGTTAGGTCCATGAATCAAGGTAAATTGGAAGCAACTTAGCAGCAGCTAAGTGGCATGATCTTAGCAAATCAACCTAAGATCTTGGCATTAGCTGCTGCTGCTAAGTTGCTTCAGTCGTGTCCAACTCTGTGTGACCCCAGAGACGGCCACCCACCAGACTCCCCATCCCTGGGATTCTCCAGGCAAGAACACTGGAGTGGGTTGCCATTTCCTTTTCCAATGCATGAAAGTGAAAAGTGAAAGTGAAGTCGCTCAGTCGTGTCCGACTCTTAGCGACCCCAAGGACTATAGCCTACCAGGCTCCTCCGTCCATGGGATCTTCCAGGCAAGAGTATTTGCTAGCAGTTCCCTAAAATGAGAAGAAAATATTAACATATTTCAATTATTGTTTAAAAAACTACATGTATTGTTTAAAATATTAAGCATAAACAAGTAAATAATTGGAGAAGGAAACAGCAACCCACTCCAGTATCCTAGCTTGGAGAATCCCATGGACGGAGGAGTCTGGAAGGCTACAGTCCATGGGATCGCCAGAGTTGGACACCTCTTAGCAACTAACCTACCAAACCACCACTAAGTAATAGGGTTTCCCCGGTGACTCAGTGGTATAGAATCTGCCTGCCACCCTGGGCGTGGAAGATCCCCTGGAGAAGGAAATGACAACCCACTCCAGTATTCTTTCCTGGGAAATCCCATGGACAGAGGAGCCTGGTGGGCTGTAGTCCATAGGGTCACAAAAGTAGACCACAGCTTAGCAACTAAACAACTCCAATAGCACAAAGTAAGTAGGCCTCCCACAGACTCGCTTCTTGGAACCACTATTAAAATTTTATGTATTTTCCTCCAGGGCTTTTTTCTTCAAACTTTAAAAAACTATATTAACACAGTGTTGTAAAATTAAAATATCCTAACAATACACTGAGATAAAAAGTAAAAATTTCTCTTACTCCCTCCTACTATTACTTCACAAGGGTTACTTTAACAAAAGTTCACAAACTGATATACATATTTCCTTTATATAAACTTCTGCTTTATATAAATATGTACTTGATATGTAAATCTAATTTTGTTAAATATATGATATCTAATATAATCTGTAAATGTGCAAATATACACATAATGTATATATATATATATATATACTTATACATGTCTTGCTTTTTTCACTGAATTTTGAATCTGAACAGTTTATAAGGCAGAATTAGAGAAGCCCAACTAAATATACAAAGCCAGGGAACTCCTTGGTGGTCCAGTAATTACAACTCTGCAGTTTCATTGCAGGAGCCCAGGTTTGGTCCTTGGTCCAGAAACTAAGATCCCATAACCCACAAATATGTGTCAAACATATCTGGCACAGCCAAAATATGCTTATAAATACATACATACACACATATATATATATATATATATACATATACATATATGAAATCAGTTAGACCCCTGCAATTCTTTCCCACAGAGGAAGAGCTTACCTAGAAGACTTACTGCAGAGGTACAAGAGAACATGCATGGATCTAAGAAGGAACAAATAAAGGATTAATCCAGTCTTCTTAATCTCAGTTCAGTTCAGTCGATCAGTCGTGTCCGACTCTTTGTGACCCCATGATTTGCAGCACACCAGGCCTCTCTGTCCAACACCATCTCCCGGAGTTCACTCAGAATCACGTCCATCGAGTCCATGATGCCATCCAGCCATCTCAACCTTGGTCATCCCCTTCTCCTCCTGCCCCCAATCCCTCCCAGCATCAAAGTCTTTTCCAATGAGTCAACTCTTTGCATGAGGTGGCCAAAGTACTGGAGCTTCAGCTTTAGCATCATTCCTTCCAAAGAAATCCCGGGGTTGATCTCCTTCAGAATGGACTGGTTGGATCTCCTTGCAGTCCAAGGGACTCTCAAGAGGCTTCTCCAGCACCACAGTTCAAAGGCATCAATTCTTCGGCACTCAGCCTTCTTCACGATCCAACTCTCACATCCATACCTGACGACAGGAAAAACCATAGCCTTGATTAGACGGACCTTAGTCGGCAAAGTAATGTCTCTGCTTTTGAATATACTATCTAGGTTGGTCATAACTTTTCTTCCAAGGAGTAAGCGTCTTTTAATTTCATGGCTGCAGTCACCATCTGCAGTGATTTTGGAGCCCAGAAAAATAAAGTCTGACACTGTTTCCACTGTTTCCCCATCTATTTCCCATAAAGTGATGGGACCGGATGTCATGATCTTCGTTTTCTGACTGTTGAGCTTTAAGACAACTTTTTCACTCCCTTCTTTCATATTCATCAAGAGGCTTTCTCGCTCCTCTTCACTTTCTGCCATAAGGGTGGTGTCATCTGCATATCTGAGGTTATTGAGATTTCTCCCAGCAATCTTGATTCCAGCTTGTGCTTCCTCCAGCCCAGCGTTTCTCATGATGTACTCAGCATAGAAGTTCAATAAGCAGGGTGATAATATAGAGCCTTGACGTACTCCTTTTCCTATTTGGAACCAGTCTGTTGTTCCATGTCCAGTTCGAACTGTTGCTTCCTGACCTGCATCAAGAGGCAGGTTAGGTTGTCTGGTATTCCCATCTCTTGAAGAATTTTCCACAGTTGATTGTGATCCACATAGTCAAAGGCGTTGGCATAGTCAATAAAGCAGAAATAGATGTTTTTCTGGAACTCTCTTGCTTTTTCCATGATCTAGCGGATGTTGGCAATTTGATCTCTGGTTCCTCTGCCTTTTCTAAAACCAGCTTGAACATCAAGGTGTTCACGGTTCACATATTGCTGAAGCCTGGCTTGGAGAATTTTGAGCATTACTTTACTAGCATGTGAGATGAATGCAATTGTGTGGTAGTTTGAGCATTCTTTGGCATTGCCTTTCTTTGGGATTGGAATGAAAACGGACCTTTTCCAGTCCTGTGGCCACTGCTGAGTTTTCCAAATTTGCTGGCGTAGTGAGTGCAGCACTTTCACAGCATCATCTTTCAGGATTTGAAACAGCTCAACTGGAATGCCATCACCTCCGCTAGCTTTGTTTGTAGTGATGCTTTCTGAGGCTCACTTGACTTCACATTCCAAGATGTCTGGCTCTAGATGAGTGATCACATCATTGTGATTATCCGGGTCATGAAGATCTTTTTTGTACAGTTCTTCTGTGTATTCTTGCCACCTCTTCTTAATATCTTCTGCTTCTGTTAGGTCCATACCATTTCTGTCCTTTATCGAGCCCATCTTTGCATGAAATATTCCCTTGGGATCTCTAATTTTCTTGAAGAGATCTCTAGTCTTTCCCATTCTGTTGTTTTCCTCTATTTCTTTGCACTGATCGCTGAGGAAGACTTTCTTATCTCTTCTTGCTATTCTTTGGAACTCTGCATTCAGATGCTTATATCTTTCCTTTTCTCCTTGGCTTTTCACCTCTCTTCTTTTCACAGCTATTTGTAAGGCCTCCCCACACAGCCATTTTGCTCTTTTGCATTTCTTTTCCACGGGGATGGTCTTGATCCCTGTCTCCTGTACAATGTCACAAACCTCATTCCATAGTTCATCAGACACTCTATCTATCAGATCTAGGTCCTTAAATCTATTTCTCACTTCCACTGTATAATCATAAGGGATTTGATTTAGGTCATACCTGAATGGTCTAGCAGTTTTCCCTACTTTCTTCAATTTCAGTGTGAATTTGGTAATAAGGAGTTCATGATCTGAGGCACAGTCAGCTCCTGGTCTTGATTTTGTTGACTGTATAGAGCTTCTCCCTCTTTGGCTGCAAAAAATATAATCAATCTGATTTCGGTGTTGACCATCTGGTGATGTCCATGTGTAGAGTCTTCTCTTGTGTTGTTGGAAGAGGGTGTTTGCTATGACCAGTGCATTTTCTTGGCAAAACTCTATTAGTCTTTGCCCTGCTTCATTCTGCATTCCAAGGCCAAATTTGCCTGTTACTGCAGGTGTTTCTTGACTTCCTACTTTTGCATTCCAGTCCCCTATAATGAAAAGAACATCTTTTTTGGGTGTTAGTTCTAAAAGGTCTTGTAGGTCTTCATAAAACTGTTCAACTTCAGCTTCCTCAGCATTACTGGTTGGGGCACAGACTTGGATAACTGTGATATTGAATGGTTTGCCTTGGAAATGAACAGAGATCATTCTGTCGTTTTTGAGATTGCATCCAAGTACTGCATTTCAGACTCTTTTGTTGACCATGATGGTTACTCCGTTTCTTCTGAGGGATTCCTGCCTACAGTAGTAGATATAATGGTCATCTGAGTGAAATTCACCCATTCCAGTCCATTTTAGTTCGCTGATTCCTAGAATGTCGACATTCACCCTTGCCATCTCTTGTTTGACCACTTTCAATGTGCCTTGATTCATGGACCTGACATTCCAGGTTCCTATGCAATATTGCTCTTTACAGCATCGGATCTTGCTTCTATCACCAGTCACATCCACAACTGGGTATTGTTTTTGCTTTGGCTCCATCCCTTCATTCTTTCTGGAGTTATTTCTCCACTGATCTCCAGTAGCATATTGGGCACCTAATGACCTGAGGAGTTCCTCTTTTAGTATCCTATCAAACAGATAAGTCATACAGAATTCTCAAACTTCCATGTGTCATTAGGAGAGAGAGGGAAATGTGCAAACCATTTTCTCAACATTCATTCTTATAGGATAAATATTCTTATTTCTTGGGCCAAGATTGGAAGGTGGGGAGGACTAAATGATTCCAATTACACAGGACACAGGATATAACATGGAAATACCACAATTTATTTAATCATTTGCCTATGAATAATTTTTTATTACTGCAAATATTGCTGCAGCAAACAGTTGGATAATGAATGTTCTGAAATAAGATTCCTAAAAGTAGAATTGCTAAGTCACAGTGCATATACACTTTTATTTTTATATATTGCTTCACTTTAATTTCATTTAATTTCATTTTAATTCAAAAACTAAATCAAGCACATGGTGTCAAGAATTGCAGAAGCACAGCAGAGTAGGAAGCTGAAAAGCAATAATCTCCTTCTATATTTTTATTGGCCACCACAAAATTCTACTATTTGTTACATCACTATTTTCTTGATTTATCCAAAATTGACCCTGTCTACTGTCTCCTCACTATGAATAAATAGAGATTATGTATCATATTCTACAGTGAGAAAATGTAATATTACAATGTATAATTCTCATCTATTTTATTAAAATATTTAAATAATTTTAATAAAATTACAATAAATGACCTTACATAACTGGATCTTCATATACAAAAGAATGAACTAGAACATCTACCTCATACTATGTACAAATATTAACTTGAAATGAGCCAAATACTTATATGCAAGAGCTAAAAGTACAAAACCTTTGTAGAAAATGTAGGTATAAGTCTTTGCAACCTTGGATTAGGCAATGATTTCTTAGATATGACACCTAAAGCACAAGCATCCAAAAATAAATGAATAAGTAATAAATATAGCTTCATCAAAACTAAAAACCTTTGTACATTAAGGGACACTATCAAAAAATGAAAACACAACCAAAGAATGGGAGAAAATACATGCAAACCGTATATCATATGAAGAAGGTCTTATATCCAGAAAATACAAGAAAGCCTTACAACTGAAAAATAAAAATGAATAGCAATTTTTAAAATAAGCAAAGTATTTGAAAAGATGTTTCCCTGATTAAGAAAATATGCCAATGGTCAATTAGCATATGAAAAAATGCTTAGTACCATTAGCCATTAATGAAATGCAAATAAAAACTACGAGAGGAATTTTACTTCCCATATGGCAGCATGAGGGGTTCCAAAGGCCCATGCCCCAATAAAACTGGTGAAAACAATATATTTTGAAAAAAAATTTTTCAAGTCTCTGAAACTGGCTCTAAAGGCATAGCAAATGAACAAAACTATTTCATATTTCAATGTATTTAGGTAGGAAACATTTTTTTTCCAAGATGACAGAGACTTGAATTCATAAAGGAAAATGATGACATATTTGAATCACACGTGTTTTACAAATATATGACATAATATAAAGATATGATAAGGCAACCAGTTGTGAAAAATATTTGAATTCTATGCAATCAATTTGATATATTGTATAAGAATTACTCACAAGTCAATAAAATAATGACTATCTAATTTATTATAGTGGAGAAGGAAATGCAACCCACTCCAATATTCTTGCCTGGAAAATTCTGTGGACAGAGGAGCCTGGTGGGCTACAGTCCATGGGGTCACAAAGGCTCGGACATGACTGAACACTCACGCACAGCACACATGTCAGTGGAATCAAGCAATATATGATCTTCTGTGTACAGTTTCTTTCCCTGAGCATTACATCTTCGAGGTTCATCTGTGCTGTTGCATGGATCAGTGTTTCATTCCTCTAGTTTGAGAGGGTCTCCAATTTATTGTATATTTTATATATAACACATATATATACAGATAAATTATATAATATAAATATATAAAAATACTCAATTACTGGGTGAAATTTATAAATCGTTTGGAGTAGGATAATACTTTCTAAGCATGTTATTAAAGGCAGAATCACAAAGGTAAAAATGACAAATTTAATAACATAATTTAAAATGCTCTATATGCTATAAAATAGCCAAATTCAAAATAAAATGAAAGTTTAAAAATATGCTTGTTAAGAAATGAAGGCTAAATGTTCTTAGTATACAAATACATGAAGTTCACATAAATTGAAGTTTTAACTATGATTTTATCTCTATTGGCTCATGTCTTTCACAGCCACAATTGCCATCAAAGAACAGCAATACTGGGCTGATTCTCTTGCTCAAGTACTTTGATTTCTAATACAGTATATTCATCTCAATTCCCAAGAAGAGCTGTGTTAAAGAATGTTCAAACCACTGAACAATAGAACTCATCTCCCATTCTTGTAAGATTATGCTCAAAATCCTTCAAGCTAGGCTTCAGCATTACATGCAATGAGAACTTCCAGATGTCCAAGCTGGGTTTAGAAAACACAGAGGAGCCAGAGATCAAATTGCCAGCACTCACTGGATCATAGAGAAAGCGAGGGAATTCAAGAAAAACTTCTACCTCTGTTTCATTGACTACACTAAAGCCTTTGCCTGTGTGGGTCATAACAAGCTGTGGAAAACTCTTAAAGAAATGGGAATAACAGACCATCTTACCTGTCTTCTGAGAATCTATATGCTGGTCAAGAAGCAATAATTGGAACCTTGTATGGAGCAACTGACTGGTTTGGAATTGAGAAAGTAGTACAACAAGGCTGTTTATTTAACTTAAATATAGAGTACATCATGAGAAATGCCAGGCCAGATGAGTTGCAAGCTGGAATTAAGATTGCCAGAAGAAATATCAACAACGTCAGACATGCAGATGATACACCACTCTAATGGCAAAAAGTGAAGAGGAACTAAAGAACTTCTTGATGAGGGTGAAGGAGGAGGGTGAAAAAGCCAGCTTAAAACTAAGTATTAAAGAAACTTCCATGATCTTAGTCCCATCACTTCATAGCAAATAGAAGGGGTAAATGTGGAAGCAGTCACAGATTTACTCTTCATGGGCTCTAACATCATTGCAGATGGTGACTGCAGCCATGAAATTAGAAGACTATTGCTTCTTGGTAGGAAAGCTATGACAAATCTAGACAGTGTGGGAAAGAGCAAAGACATCACTTTGCTGACAAAGATCCACATGGTCAAGGCTATGGCCTTTCCGGTAGTCATGTACGGCTGCGAGAGCTGAACCATAGAGAAGGTACAGCACCCAGGATTGACGCTTTCAAACTGTGCTGGAGAAGACTCTTGAGAGTCCTTTGGTCAGCAGGGAAATCAAACCAATCTTAAAGGAAACCAACCCTGAATACTCACTGGAAGGACTGATGCTGAAGCTGAAACTCCAAAACTTTGGCCACATGATGGGAAGAGCCGACTCATTGGAAAAGATCCTGATGCTGGGAAAGATTGAAGGCAGGAGAAAAAGGGACAACAGAGGATGAGATGGTTGGATGGCATCACCAAAGCAATGGACATGCTGTTGCTGCTGCTGCTGCTGCGTCGCTTCAGTCGTGTCCGACTCTGTGTGACCCCATAGATGGCAGCCCACCAGGCTTCCCATCCTTGGGATTCTCCAGACAAGAACGCTGGAGTGGGTTGCCATTTCCTTCTCCAATGCATGAAAGTGAAAAGTGAAGGTGAAGTCACTCAGTCGTGTCCGACTCTTAGCGACCCCATGGACTGCAGCCTACCAGGCTCCTCTGGCCATGGGATTTTCCAGGCAAGAATCCTGGAGTGGGTTTCCATTCCCCAGAAAGTCTCTAGGGGACTTCCTGACCCAGGGATCAAACCCAGGTCTCCAGAATTGCAGGCAGATTCTTCACTGTCTTAGCCACCGGGAGAGGGGATGAGGAACTTCCATCACTGGAGTTCACTCAGACTCACATCCATCGAGTTGGTGATGCCATCCAGCCATCTCATCCTCTGTCGTCCCCTTTTCCTCCTGCTCTCAATCTCTCCCAGCATCAGAGTCTTTTCCAATGAGCCAACTCTTTGCAAGAGGTGCCCAAAGTACTGGAGTTTCAGCTTTAGCATCATCCCTTCCAAAGAAATCCCAGGGCTGATCTCCTTCAGAATGGGCTGGTTGGATCTCCTTGCAGTCCAAGGGACTCTCAAGAGTCTTCTCCAACACCACAGTTCAAAAGCATCAATTCTTTGGTGCTCAGCCTTCTTCACAGTCCAACTCTCACATCCATACATGACTACTGGAAAAACCATAGCCTTGACTAGATGGACCTTTGTTGGCTAAGTTATGTCTCTGCTTCTCAATATGCTATCTAGGTTGGTCATAACTTTTCTTCCAAGGAGTCAGCGTCTTTTAATTTCATGGCCGCAGTCACCATCTGCAGTGAATTTGGAGCACAAAAAGATACAGTCTGACACTGTTTCTATTGTTTCCCCATCTACTTGCCATAAAGTGATGGGACCAGATACCATGATCTTCATTTTATGAATGTTGAACTTTAAGCCAACTTTTTCACTCCCCTCTTTCACTTTCATCAAGAGGCTTTTTAGTTCCTCTTCACTTTCTGCCATAAGGGTGGTGTCATCTGCATATCTGAGGTTATTGATGTTTCTCCCGGCAATCTTGATTCCAGCTTGTGCTTCTTCCAGCCCAGAGTTTTTCATGATGTACTCTGCATAGAAGTTAAATAAGCAGGGTGACAATATACAGCCTTGATGTACTCCTTTTATTTGGAACCAGTCTGTTGTTCCATGTCCATTTCTTGCTTCCTGACCTGCATATAGGTTTCTCAAGAGGCAGGTCAGGTGGTCTGGTATTCCCATCTCTTGAAGAATTTTCAACAGTTTATTGTGATCCACACAGTCAAAGGCTTTGGCATAGTCAATAAAGCAGAAATAGATGTTTTTCTGGAACTCTCTTGCTTTTTCCATGATCCAGGGGATGTTGGCAATTTGATCTCTGGTTCCTCTGCCTTTTCTAAAACCAGCTTGAACATCTGGAAGTTCACAGTTCACGTATCGCTGAAGACTGGCTTGGAGAATTTTGAGCATTACTTTACTAGCATGTGAGATGAATGCAATGGTGCGGTAGTTTGAGCATTCTTTGGCATTGCCTTTCTTTGGGATTGGAATGAAAACTGACCTTTTCCACTCCTGTGGCCAGTGCTGAGTTTTCCAAATTTGCTGGCATGTTGAGTGTAGCACTTTCACAGCATCATCTTTCAGGATTTGAAATAGCTCAACTGGAATGCCATCACCTCCACCAGCTTTGTTTGTAGTGATGCTTTCTAAGGCCCACTTGACTTCACATTCCAGGATGTCTGGTTCTAGGTGAGTGATCACACCATCGTGATTATCTTGGTCTTGAAGATCTTTTTTGTACAGTTCTTCTGTGTATTCTTGCCACCTCTTCTTAATATCTTCTGCTTCTGTTAGGTCCATACCATTTCTGTCCTTTATCGAGCCCATCTTTGCATGAAATATTCCCTTGGGATCTCTAATTTTCTTGAAGAGATCTCTAGTCTTTCCCATTCTGTTGTTTTCCTCTATTTCTTTGCATTATATAGCAATATAGTGATAGAGCCTTTTAATAGCTTCCTTAACATGGCATTAAGATCCTACATCCCTAATCCCTGTTACCTCTCCAGTCATATACCACACACTGAATTCTGGATTCTTAGCCTTGGATTGCTTCTTGCTGCCATGGAATCTCTGTTGCTTCTGTCCATCACGCACTCTCTACCACCTACCCTCCATAAACTCCCTGGTTAATTCCTACCCAAACTTTAGATTTTAATGTAAATTTCACTTTATTGGAGCTGTCTTTCTTGACTTCTCCAGTCTAGGTCAAGTTCATGTATACATGTGTATATGTATATATGTGTGTATATTATATATATATAATTCATTTGCATTATATATTCCTTTAAACATATATCTTGATTTGTAATAATATGCTGATAATTCATTTGCATTATATATTCCTTTAAACATATATCTTGATTTATAATAATATGCTGATTTGTATATTGTTTGATTTCTGTCTTTCGCCTTTACCATGATAAGCTCCATGTGGGCAGGAACAGTATTTGGTCTCCCTATTTCAGGATCTGGCATGGAGAGGTTCCTCAGTAACACTAGCTGAATGAAGAAGTAAATGAGACATGAGGAGTGTAGGTTATGGTTAAAAACTTGGGACTTGGAGTTAAAGGACAGGTGCTCTATTACCACTCCTGCTGCTTAGTTTTGGACGATGTGGGTAAGCTCCCCACAACTAGGTGTCCTTGGGTAAAATGAAGGTCATACCTGAACCCAAGCTATAAGACTCTAAAGAATATTAACTGAACAAGTACAAAGCACTCACACAGTGCCCAGCCCATAGCAGGCACTCAAAGTATTATTTAATATCTTATTTTTCTTCTTCAATGGTGCAAAATTTTCCTGCTGAAATGTTCTCCCTGTCTGCTGCTCTTTTGAATATAATTTGATAATCCCTTGGGTGCTACTGAAAGTGCTCAGCATTTCAAGACATCTCTCAAGCATGTGAATGACAGGATGAGCTAAGAGGCCAGCACCACCATTCTGTCTCAGAGCTGCCACTCTCCGAAAGGGGCTGGGTGCTGCTGGTGCAGAACTGGATCCACAGGCTGCGGCCCTGAGCAAGGAATCCTCTTTGGAGTGACAGGATGTGTCACTGAGCTGGAGACCTTTTGCTCTACCTTTTGCTCATTCCTTTCACTTCTGTTGAGTTCTCAGCATTTTTTTCCTCAAGGAAAATAAAGCTGTGTTCTGCTTATAGATGTGTTTTGTTTTCACCTTAAATTCATGTGCTTATATTAGGCAAGTCTTAAAAGCCTCGGAGTGTTAGCTAGGAAAAAACCCTGTTGCTTTTTACTCAGAGGTGAGACGGATCAAGTTGTCAGAAATTCACAAATGACTAAGATTGTCTGAAGTTGAATCAACTTTTCCAAGTTGAACAGCCTGTGTTACTCTTAATTAAGTCTGTGATGGCCGAGGTGGGTCAGTGATTGGGAACACTGGATTTAAAGTAGACTTTAACTACAGCTCATACCTCTGCTCGAGACCGATTAACCCCAGGGAGGGGCTTCAAAGTGTGCATTCATTAGAAACTCAGGAGTCATTTTAACCTAATTGCTCCCTCCTCACTTCTTAAAACTGACACCTAAACCTTTCAGAATAAACTCTTAGTCCCTGACTCCTGATACTGTTCACCCTTGGTAAGTGCTCCCCAGAGGACCTGAACATTCTTACTAATTTCAGTAAATGTTTTCTTGATCTTGACTGTAGAGTTAATGCTAACAAGTTCCAGAGGAACCAATTTCCTGCTTGAAGAAACTTCTTTACCAAGTCCCCTAATTATTCCCAGATACTCATTGCCCTGTGAAATCCAGTGGGCCAAGGGCGGTTGTTAATGGGCCACAGGTGGCAGTTATAGTTGAGTTACCAAGGAAACAGATCAACTGTACAGAGAAGCATGTTTGACATGGAGAGACCAGGGACCTTTAAACGCATGTATTTCTGCTTCCTCTCATTTTCTTTTAGCAAGAGGGGAGTTGTGCCCCATAGTCAGTATATACATCCTCCTCTTAAAATCAATGGAAAACAGTCTATAGTGAATTCGATAAACCATTATTCTCAAACTTTTTCAGTCTCAGGACCCCTTTGCACTCTGACAATTCAGCTCTAGAAAACCTCAAAGAGCTTTTCCTTATACATACAGATTATATTAATTGATATTTACTGTACTGAAAATTAAAACTATTTTAAATATTAATTTGTTTTAAAATGACAATAATAACCCACTATAATATGCTAGCAGAAATAACATATTTGATAGAAAATAATTATATTTTTTAAAAATATAGATTTTTGCAAATTTCTTTAATGCTGGCTTAATAGAATACAGCTGAATTCTCATACAATTCTGCAGTTGATTTCTGCACTCAAACTGTTATGAGATGTAATGTACAATAAACTGCAGCATGTGTAGCTTCTGGAAAACTCTACAATTCTAGAGAAAGAGATAAATAATATTTTAATGCTACTATGAAAATAATTTTTGATCTCACAGGGCTCCTAAAAAGGTCTCAGGGTCTTTTTAAAGTCCCCAAAGCAACTGTAAGAACCTCTACTCTAAACAGAATCACAGTTAAGAAATGGTCATTGAATATCTTTATATCGGAAATATAAAGCAAAACAATTAACCAAAAAAAAAGGTGTAGTTATTAATTGAAAGTATCTGTGCCCTATTCTTGATATTTACTGCTTTAGGCCATCCTAACCGACTGCAAAGAGATCCAACCAGTCCATTCTGGGGAAGATCAGTCCTGGGTGTTCATTGGAAGGACTGATGCTGAAGCTGAAACTCCAATGTTTTGGCCACCTCATGTGAAGAGTTGACTCATTGGAAAAGACTCTGATGCTGGGAGGCATTGGGGGCAGGAGGAGAAGGGGACAATGGAGGATTGGATGGCTGGATGGCATCACCGATTTGATTGACATGAGTTTGAGTAAACTCCGGGAGTTGGTGATGGACAGGGAGGCCTGGTGTGCTGTGATTCATGGGGTCGTAAAGAGTCGGACATGACTGAGCGACTGAACTGAACTCAACTGAACCTATAAGGAAGTCCATCCTCATGCCATTGTTGTTGTTCGGTCGCTCAGTCGTGCCTAGCTCTTTGCAACCCCATGGACTGCAGCTCGTCAGGCTTCCCAGTCCTTCACCATCTCTTGGAGCTTGCTCAAACTCATGTCCATTGAGTCGGTGATGCCATCCAACCATCTCATCCTCTGTCATTCCTTTCTCCTCCTGCCCTCTATCTCTCTCAGCGTCAGGGTCTTTTCCAATGAGTCAGCTCTTCACATCAGGTGGCCAAAGTATTGGAGCTTCAGCTTCAGCATCAGTCCTTCCAGTGAATATTCACGGTTGATTTCCTTTAGGATTGACTGGTTTGACCTCCCTGCTGTCCAAGGGACTCTCAAGAGTCTTTTCCAGCTCCACAATTTGAAAGAATCAGTTCTTTGGTGCTGAGCCTTCTTTGTGGTCCAACCCTCATATCCATACACGACTACTGGAAAAACCATAGATTTGACTAGACAGACCTTTGTAGGCAAAGTAATGTCTCTGCTTGTTAATATGCTATCTAGATTTGTGACAGCTTTTCTTCCAGGGAGCAAGTGTGTTTTAATTTCATAGCTGCAGTCACCGTCCATGGTAATTTTAAGCCCAAGAAAATAAAGTCACTCACTGTTTCCATTGTTTTCCCATCTATTTGCCATGAAGTGATAGGACTGGATGCTTAAAATGGCACATAGGATGACCCTGTTTCTGGATGATAATGAGAAAAGCAGAGAAATTGCCCTAACACCAAAAAACAAATTTGCTATCATTTTATTTTGAAACATGACTTGATAATCTGCAAACTATTAACAAAGGTCACCATTTTAGGAGACATGGGTTCAATTCCTGGGTCAGGAAGATCTCCTGGAGAAAGAAATGGCAACCCACTCCAGTATTCTTGCCTGGAGAATCCCATGGACAGAGGAGCCTGGCAGGTTACAGTCTACGGGGGTCGAAAGAGTTGGACACGACTGAGTGACTAAGCACAATGTTAGGGGAAAAGGCACATAATACTTGGAAACAGTAATAACAAAGATTGAAAGAATTTTTATCTTTTCAATTTTTATTCTCTTAACACCTAATTAAGAAGTCAAAGAAAGGGGGAACAAGAACTTTCTAAGAAGAAATGCCTTTTTTAGTTCCCCAAAGAAACTGTCTTACACTCAAATGATTCATGTTGGTGGGATCATTTTGATCCCAGAAGAGCTACGTGAGGATACATGATGATCTGGGGTGGTGTTTCTGTGCTGCAAGGATAGTCGGTGTTGATCTGCCCACAATCTCTGCTCAGGATCTATTTCAAGTTGATAGTTCTATCGGATGTGGCTGCCTCCAGGATGGTCCTCCAGCTTGGGATGTACAGTGGCAACAACAGCTCAGTTCATGGCCACAAGAGAAATGCTTGGGGCCCATAAACCTGATTTGAGCATATTTCCGGGTCCTGTGTTTCTATCATGCAAGATACAGTAAAGCAAGCACAGGGGTCAAAAGCATAAACTCTGAAGTCCAAGAAACCTGTGTTCTAACCCCATCCAGCCACCAAATAATTTTGAATACTTGGACAAATTATTTAGTATCTCCCAACTCCTCTATTAAATGGTATTATTGTGAAGAATAAAATGAACTCATCCATACAGGGAACTTAGCTAGGCATATACAAGTTTCCAATAAATGCTAGATATTTTTTAAAAGTAAGTTTCATTCTATTTTTCCTTTAGGTAACATCCTTCAGTGACTACCCCATAAACCTTCAAAATTTGAGTTCAAACTCCTTCAATTAGTTCATAAAATCATTCACACTCTGGCTTCATTTCCTGCCACTCCTTGGTATTCTACACAGCTGTCACACAATTCTGCTTGAGACCTTATATACAATCATGCTTTTCAGACACTGGTATTTCTCCAAATGTAGAGCTCTCTTTTCTGTTTTTACCATAGAGCTAACAATAGTCTTAGAAATTATGATCACAATGAGAGAGCCAATTCCTAGGCAGGTTGATAAGAAGTCCGGGGGTCCCCAAGGAGAGAGGGGTCTGGAATTCTCAAGGAGGAGGAAAGGACAAACTTTTTTTTGTCTACATTCCTCAGTCATAGTCAATTACACAACTCAGTTAAAACTCTGTGCTAGGGATTATACAACAACAATGTATCCTGCTTGAGGACAGTTTCTTCATCCTGAAAATCTTCTGGCTAATCTTGTTATCTTAAAATGTAAATTATGGGAGTGGGTCTAGTAAGATCTTTACAATCTCTAGACATTCTTTTGATTCATTGTAATAACTAATTAAAAGGTATATAATTTCATTGCTAACACTGGCAGGGGGAGGGGCACTCTTTCTGCATCCTTCTGATGTCTATGTCAGAAGCTTTCTCTATCTCTTTTATACTTTAATGAAACTCTATGTTATATTAATTATATACCTTCTTAATTTTAATGAAATTAAAAGATGCTTACTCCTTGGAAGGAAAGTTATGACCAACCTAGACAGCATATTAAAAAGCAGAGACATTACTTTGCCAACAAAGATCCGTATAGTCAAGGCTATGGTTTTTCCAGTGGTCATGTATGGATGCGAGTGTTGGACTATAAAGAAAGCTGAGCACTGAAGAACTGATGCTTTTGAACTATGGTGTTGGAGAAGACTCTTGACAGTCCCTTGGGCTGCAAGGAGATCCAACCAGCCCATCCTAAAGGAGATCAATCCTGGGTGTTCATTGGAAGGACTGATGTTGAAGCTGAAACTCCAATACTTTGGCCACCTGATGTGAAGAGCTGACTCATTGGAAAAGATCCTGACACTGGGAAAGATTGAGGCCAGGAGGAGAAGGGGACGACAGAGGATGAGATGGTTGGATGGCATCACCGACTCAATGGACATGGGTTTGAGTGGACTCCAGGAATTGATGATGGATAGGGAGGCCTGGCGTGCTGAGGTTCATGGGGTTGCAAAGAGTCGGACACAACTGAGCAACTGAACTGACTGAACTGAAACTCTATTATCCAAAAGCTCTGAGGGATCAAGCCTCATCTCTGGCCCCGGATTGAATTCTTCTCCAGAGGCCAAGAATCCTGGTGTCTTTCATGGTTCAGCAACAACCTTTCAACAATCACCTCCTCCAGGAAGCCTTCCCTGATGCCTAGTCCTAAAGGACTTACCCAGTAAAGTCTCCCAGTATATGTTTTAACCACAATTGTAACACTCACCACACAAGGTGGTAGAAGTTAACTTACCTGTTT
This sequence comes from Capra hircus, assembly GCF_001704415.2. Classification (NCBI taxonomy): domain Eukaryota; kingdom Metazoa; phylum Chordata; class Mammalia; order Artiodactyla; family Bovidae; genus Capra; species Capra hircus. Next base: position 37,744,506 of record NC_030822.1, read on the forward strand.
CAGTATTCAATTATAAGTCCCTAGAAATGAGTGCTTGTACCTGATCTTTGTGATTAACATCTAGCACAGCAGCTAGCACATGGTGGCTATCCATTAAGTAACTTTTAATTTATGAACAGATACTCAAACGAGATAATAAGCGGAATCCATGAGTGTGTAAAGTGTCAGGTGCTGCTGCTGCTGATGTAATGCTGCTGGTGGTGGTGGCAAAAGAAGAGAGAAATACTGGGAAAGGAGATGGGGAACGAGGGGAAGGAGGAAGAATTCAACTCAGCGCTTCTGCTTCCAAGCCTAACAAAAAGATAGATGCAGCTACACCTATTAAGGACATGAAACTTGCCGCTACATTTACCCTCCTTCTAAATCCATTGTGACGTGATTGATTCTAGTATTTCCTGTGAGCTCATCAGGAATGATTGGATGAACTATGGATAAGCTTAGCTCCCTGGACCTGCTGGGGTGAGATTAGAGCAATTACATGAATCAGCTACTAGATGGCAGTGAGAAGTTAGTCCATTTTTTGGCATAATTAACCCAACTTCTTCTGGAACTTTCCTTCATTTAGTGCTTAAGGATTGCTTCCCAGATCCACCTTCTCTGTCCCAGGTACCCTGTCCCCTAACCTCCTAAGATGAGTTCCTTGGTCCCTGGAATTCCTATAACTTCACAGCTTTCTAATTCTTTCTCTGTTACCCATGTTATCACTTTGTTGATTTGTGTCTATCTTTTCCTCAAATAGAAACACAGCACCCCAAAGCCTGAGCCACAGCAGTTCAGTATCCCTTCTTCTCTTTTGGATTCTTTCCATGGAACTTCATTCTGTGGCTTCTCTATTTTAAGAAGCCCTCTCTCTAGTGCTCTGTAGCTCTGTTGCCCTAATTCAGATCTCCATTCTGAGCCTGACCTATATATCCCTGTAAGCTATCTACTTGACTTTCATTTCACACAGACATCTCAAACTTCACTCCTCCAAAACTGGATTTCCCCCCCAAAAGTCTTCTCTTCCAGTGTCAAAAAATGGAAGCCCCACCCACTTTGCTCCAGAAATATGAGTTCATCCTTGACACCTCTTTCTGTTCTACCCCTCCCCGACATACAATCTATTACCAAGTCCTTGAATTTGATTTCTGAAATATGGGTGAATGATTCACACAGCTCTATTCCCACTTTGTCCTAGCCCAAGCCATGCCACCCTCACATGGGCTAGAGCAATGGCCTCTTCCTTGCGTATTTCCAGTCCTGAAATCTTCCCATGAATTATCTACTCAGCAGCCAGAAAGGCACTTTGAAGTACAAGTATGTCCATGTCACTGCTTTGCTCTACATGTCACTGGTCACCTATCAGGTGAAGTTTGGAGTTCTTACTGTAGTTATCAGACTTGGCATGTTCTGGCTTCTGCCTACCTCTTCATCTCACTCCTCCCTCTCTGTCTCCAGTCTTCTCCCTTTCCTGGAATGACATCAAGTCCCTTCACATTTTGGATGGTTCCACACTCTGCAGGTGGACATGGCTAACTCCTGCTGCTGCTGCTGCTACTGCTGCTGCTGCTAAGTCACTTCAGTCGTGTCCGACTCTGTGCGACCCCATAGACGGCCTCCTACCAGGCTCCTCCATCCCTGGGATTCTCCAGGCAAGAACATTGGAGTGGGTTGCCATTTCCTTCTCCAATGCATGAAAGTGAAAAGTGAAAGTGAAGTCGCAAAAGTGATGTCACTCAGTCGTGTCCGACTCTTAGCAACCTCATGGACTGCAGCCTACCAGGCTCCTCCGTCCATGGGATTTTCCAGGCAAGAGTACTGGAGTGGGGTGCCATTGCCTTCTCCGGGCTAACTCCTATCAGCCTTTAAATGTCACTTTCTCTGGAGGCTCTCCCTGTCCTCCTCTAGAGTCATTCCTCCCGCCAGCCACTCCCTCCAGGTAGCATAAGGTCTTCCTGTTATAATGTCTAGGTTGCTTGTGCTTTTCCTTTGTAACAATTAATAAAACCATGTATACTTGCATGTGTGTTTAGTCAGTTGTGTCTGACTCTGCATCCCCATGGACTGTAGCCCACCAGGCTCCTCTATCAATGGTATTCTCCAGGAGTGGGTAGCCATTCCTTTCTCCAGGGAGTCTTCCTGACCCAGGGATCAAATCCAGGTCTCCGGCATTGCAGGCAGATTCTTTACCGCCTGAGCCATCGGGGAAGCTCCTAATACAATCATAGTTATATCTTTATTGTATTTATTTAATAGAGTCAGGAGGAAGGCATTTTTCTCTACCCTTCTAAATGCTTCTGGCTGGTCTAAGAATTAAATTGACGTGAGAAAATCAGAAAAAAATTAATAACAAATACATATATGGGAAAGACCCAGGAGAACTGATTAACCCATTACAATAATCAAAGTCCTCCTCTGAAATACTGTGCTAGCTTGCTTGCTAAGTCACTTCAGTCACGTCCAACACTTTGTGATCCTATGGACTGTAGCCTGCCAGGATCCTCTCTCCTTGGGATTTTCCAGACAAGAATACGAGAGTGAGTTACCATGCCTTCCTTCAGGGGATCTTTCCGACCCAGTGATTGAACCTGCATTTCTTACAACTCCTGCATTGATCAGTTCAGTTCAGGTCAGTAACTCAGTCATATCCAACTCTTTTCAACCGCGTAAACTACAGCATGCCAGGTGTCACTGTCCATCACCAACTCCTGGGTTCTTTACCAGTAGCACCACCTGGGAAGCCCTAAATACTATCCTCAGATAAAGACAAAAGAGGATGTCGAGAGGTTGGGGGAGTCAGTTATGGGAGGTTATCAGGAAAAACACAGTAAATAAGGATAGGGTAGGGCTGTTTTGCAGTTTCAAATCCTTGCTTGGTTCATTATAAGAGTTTCAAGAGATTTGCTCATCATCTTCTTCTATATCCAACCAGGAAGGCACCTTATAAATGGAAATTTCCCTTACAAATGTTTCTTACAAAAGGTAACTCCTACAAGGTTTTCCAAGTTTTTCCTGTCTGCTGTTTCTTAGAAAATAACCAGCTTAAAATTTTTAAAGTGCCAATGAGGTATATTTTGGGGTGGCAAACTCTGTTCCTCTACGATAGCTATCTTTCTCATTGTACTATCTTCTTATCTTTATGTTCTGAACACCTAACAGTGTATCTGGTACATACAAGTCATTCAACAACTGTTGTTGAATAAATATTAATGGCTTCTTTCCCTCTCTCAAACTGGCCATTCTCCCTCCCAACAATGTCTTTGCATAAGCTTCACATACACAAAATTGGCCCTATTCAAATAAGATAGCACTCATCCTTCCATTCTTAGTTGAAATATCACTCTATCAGTGCACTGATAATGAAACACTAGAGAATAAGGCTTATGGCTGGTTCACCAGGTTCCCAGTCTCAGGCACTAGGATGAGAGTAAAGGGCAGAATCAAAAGGTGTCTTAAGGATACTGCTAATGAAAGCTTAAATGGCTGAGGGAGATTATTCAGGTAGGACTTGCAGACTATTAAAGAGAAAAATCACAGGCCTAAAATGGTGTCAGTCGACCTTAAGCCCATGATAACAAACCTAGATTTACTACCTACCCTAATCGTACTTTTTGACTTTGGCCAGAAACGCAGTCTGAATCAGCCAGTTTGAACTTTTCTGGTCGGCACCTATGAGATGCAAGCCCAAAAAGAACATCCTCATCCAGTTATACAAATGCAAGCCCAAAAAGAACATCCTCATCCAGTTATACAAATGCAAGCCCAAAAAGAACATCCTCATCCAGTTATACAAATGGTTGTTGCAAGCAACAGTGCCCCCTAGGGGAATTTTGGATGGAAAGAACAGGATGAGATGTTCTGTGCTCTGGATTAAGCGAGCTCCCCAACCCGGATAGTAACAGTTAAGATGTGTATGTCAGGATGAATCTCAGTGACCCCAGATTCTTGCATTTTCCATACACAAAGCACTAAAATCATTTACTTGATGTATCCATTCTTTGTGATTAGCATCTTTTACCAAGATGATGTGATTAACACCGTTTACCAAGATGTATGCTTGACTACTTTCTTAGCCAAAAATTTATATATATATATATACACTGGCTTCTCCCCCACCTCTTTGGAGCAGTTCACTCAGAGCTACTGAGTGGCTGTCTCTGGGCTATTGTCCTTAGTGTGAGCGTGTGTGTGCACTCAGTCGCTCAGTCATGTCTGACTCTTTTCTTGCCCCACAGATTGTAGCCTGCCAGGCTCCTTCATCCATGGGATTTTCCAGAAAGAATACTGGAGTAGGTTGCCATTTCCTTCTCCATGGGATCTTCTAAGCCCAGGGATAGAATCTGTGTCTCCTGCATTGGCAGGTGGATTCTTTATCACTGAGCCACCAGGTAATCCCCTGGGAATAATAAAGTTATGTTAATGAAGACAATGAAATGGTAAAACCGTATACAGGTATACAGGTATACAGTAAGCTCCCTGGTGGGTTGGAAGTTTCACTTTTTTCAGTTTTCATTCTGTATGAAATTAGTATTTAAAAGCTGGCAAAGAATTATACTAGACAAAGTTAAATAGGCAGAAGAGACTTTACTCAAGACTAGTGCAATAGGAATGAGAGACTGACTCAACCTCCGCTGAAACAAAGAGCTGGAGAGATTTTAAAACCTGGAATGAGGGGAATCATAAGCTCCCTGTGCTTGTTAAATCACTGCCCCCAAAGAAAAGTAAACTTTCCCATATTTTTATGATGGGATAGTTTCGAAGGAGGTAGTGAAAGAATGCTTACAAATTTTCTAAAGCACTCTGAGAAAAGGCAGGTCAGAGATTATGATCAGGAAAACAACCTGTCTAAAGCTGACTCAGGCTAAGGTGGACAGTGAAGGCCATCTTGGTTAGAGCATTCATGTTATTGTAAGTCAAGCTCATGGGAATAGGGAGTAGAATGGTGGTTGCCAGGGGCTGGCTGGGGCAGGATGCGGGAGGTGATTGTGGGGAGATGGGGAGATGTTGGTGAAAGGGTACAAACTTTCAGTTACAAAGTGAATAATATACAGCATGGTAATCATGAGGTAATTAAAATAGGAAAAGAGCCCAGAATGGCAGTGGCTAAAAGATAAGCAAGGGAAAATCCAGCAAAAACAGAACAGGTGAAGGTCCGAGGACCAGAGTGAGGCCCCCAGGTAGAACAAATGGCACTCCTGGCTATCCCAGCTTACACAGGGCAGGCCCGGGGGAGGAGGAAAGATATCCCAGTTTACACAGGGCAGGCCCAGGGGAGGAGGAAAGACATATAAAAAGAGGAGCCGAAGGGCCGGGCGTCCCTCTCTCTCTTCTCTTTGCGTCTTTTGGGTCGGCATGCCCTCATGCCTTGAGGATGTATTTTCCTTTGTTTTCTAAATAAAACTGAGCTGTAACATGGAGCTGTTAACATTGGTCTGTCTGAGAGCTGTAACACTGGTCCATCCGAGGGCTGTAAGGCTGGTCCGTCGTTTTAAATTTTTGCTGTGAAGAGACAGAACCGAGGAAATTACACACTCCCCTGACATCTATGGTGCTGTGACTCGGATTTAACATGGCTGCACAGCAGGAGCACGACTTGGTGAAACCTCCTGCAGTGGAAGCTGAACACGAAGAAAACCCAACGCAGGGGAAGTAACAAGAAACCCAACGTGCTGGAAACTGGGACAGTGAAAAACTCAGCAGAAAGCTCACGTGGCTCAGTCTCAAGATTCCAGAAGACCTCTGGTTAAGGTAGGAGGGCCTCCCTCCTATGGCTGGAAGGACATATGCCTAACAAAATCTTAATTCCTTTACAATCGCTCATTTCTTGTTTCCTCAAACCCCCTGTGAACAAGCAAGGGGCAGTGGGTGCAACCGAGGGACTCTGACAGGGTCTACTCTTCAATGTGTCCCAAAGGGTCCATTATCTGCTGGGTCCCAGTAGCTGTTACCCAAGCTGGTGGGCTTCTTCTGTCCTTAATCTTCTTTGCACCGAGGATCAGGCAAATGAAAACTGTGAGCACAGGTCAGGTATTTAGCAGATTTTCTGGCAGGTTATGAAGGGGATTCCCACTTGTTTTTCCCACTGCTTTTTCCTCCCATCCTTCAGCTCCTCTTTCCTAGGACTTGAGCCCAGCTAAAACCCATGATGCCTGGCTTCAGGATCCAATGAAGCTCAGGCTCTGATGTCTCACTGCAAAAATTCAGTGAGAAACACAGTGATAGGTAGGAGATGGATTTGTTCGGATTCAGAGAAAAGCACACTCCGCAAGGTGTGGGCCATTGCAGAGAGCAAGGGTTTAGGCCATGGAATTTGATCTGGCTAGGTTTTGTGAGCTGGATGAATTCATATGCTAATGAGTGGGAGGATCATCCCAACACTTGGGGAACCATCCACTCCTCCATCTTTTGACAGTGACTTGGAACTGTCCTGCCACCTCTGAGTGTTCCATTTAGCTTATAGATTGAGGATTAAGGTTTGCTTGAATTTGACTTGTCATCTTGGACCCAGTTGATTTTAATCAGTTTATGTTATGCCCATGCGCTATGTCATTCTTTCAAAAGTTGTGCCCTGCCCCCTTCCCTCCTGTTTCATGCTCTTTTCCTGAACCCCGTTCAGGTGCACAATGTTGCCTCTACAATCTTCTGGAGGGACAACCAGAAAATAGCTGGCCCTTGGGAGGGAAATACTGTATAATATCCAATCCCTCTAGATATTCAGGCCTTCATCTTCCATGTTTCCTACATGTGTGCAACATCAGTATGAGACAGGCACACGATGCCTGCTAGGAGTCCATCTGCTGGCATCCCTTCAAAGGCAATTGGGCTCCCAGGGATAATGTTTGCCACTTTGGGAGTTAGCCCTGCAGGCCATTTGGGCCCAAACCCTTACCACCCTTCTCCTAAAGTTACAAACATACCCCCGGATCAAATCTCCACTCCACTTTTATGGAACATCTGGTCTGTTGCCTCTTATCAACTTGTTTTAAGCCAATTACTAACTCCTACCACCAGGACCCTGCCCCCTTTGGGGCAACATTGCTCCACCCTGCTTATTATTAAAATATTCTTAATGCCGCTAACAGGGCCAGATAACCCACTCCTTTGTCATTACTTCTGTTATTACCTAAAATGGGTCTATGACAATGAATTGTTTACCATTGGAGACACCCTAACCTACTCTTATGGGGGACTAGGGGAGGAAATCAGTGACATACATTCTCTCAGAGCAGTAAGTGGATAAGGCTTATGGCTGCTTCACCAGGTTCCCAGTCTCAGGGCACAGGCTTGGATTTCTTTACATCATGATATCTATTCCCATATGCAGTGAACAAACAGGCAATAAGTTAAAATTGCAACCCCTTAATCCTACCCAGCACTGGTCACGCTGGAGACCTTGGGGACGCCCAACTCCAGTCTGGGAGTCCCAGGAGGTCAACCTGCCTAGGGATCTGGTCCTCAAAAGGTTGTCATGCCTCAACCTGGTCAGGGATCCGCCAGTCCAGGGGTCCCAGGAGGTCGACATGCCTCAACCTGCCCAGGGACCCAATTCTCAGGAGGCCAACATGCCTCAACCTGCCTGGGGATTCAATCTCCAGGAGGCTGTCATGCCTTGGCTTGCCTGGGGATCTGCACCCTTACCCGGGGATGCCTGGCTCTCAGGTTGCAACAGTACTGGGTAGGATAAATTTCAAAAAGACTCACCCCTAAGGAAGTCCAGCCATCAAAATTGAAGGAGGCTTATTAGTTCTTTCTTTTCCTCCCTTTCATGACTGTCTTTCAGATGGGAAATAACCAGTCCACTTCCTGACAGATGCCCTTGAGATGCATCCTTGATAATTGGAAGCTGTTCAATCCTCTAAGGAGAAGTTGCTTAAAATGCTTCTGGGCCACTGCGTGGCCACGGTATCCCCTGGGGGACAAGGAACACTGGGCTGAGGGTGGGGGTGTAAATTACAATACCCTCCTGCAGCTAGACTTATTCTGCAAAAGACAGGGGAAATGGACAGAGACCCCTTATTCCAAACTTTCTTCCAACTAAGAGATATGAAGGAACTCTGTTGTAAGTATGGGATTGTTGTACACCCTAAAAGTGAGCCTACTAGGCAAATGGTGTTAGGCACAGATAACCAAGAGAAGGAACCCCCGCTCCCCATGAAGGCTCACAGCCCACAGCTCCTGAGTTGCCTGGTGCTCCTTCCTTGTATCCAAACATGCCCCCATATCCGGGAGCACCCCCTCCACAAAAGCCAACTCAAGTATGTCCCTTAGTCAAAACTGCAGGAGAATTTGGACCAACCCAGGTCCATAAGCCCTTCTCCCTCTTAGAACTAAGACAGATCAAACAAGACCTGGGAAGCTATACAGATGACCCAAGTGAATATATAGATACATTCCAACACATTACCTTGGCCTTTGACTTGACATGGAAGGACATCAAGTTCATATTTAGTCAAACTTTATCTGACCCTGAGCATACTAGGGTCTTAAAGGAAGCCTGAAGGTATACAACGGGGCTCCACATGTCAAGTGATAAATACCCAGTAGGGGAAACTACAGTCCCCTCCTCAGATCCTAGTTGGAATTATAATGACCCTGAGCACATCTGGGAAAGGGATCATTTTCTGATTTGTGTGAAGGACACCAAAAAGAGGGCATGGAAGTGGTACGAGGGGACCAAGCAGCCGATCAGGCAGCTAAGAGAGCAGCATTACAGAACAATGACTTAATAGGGGTTGCCACCTTAGTTCCACAGACTAATTTGCCAGAAACTCCTTCATATACTGAAGGTGAGACTCTTAAAGCTAAACGTGAGGGCTTTCAAGAAGATCATATGGGGTGGTTCCAAAAGGAGGGACTCCTTTTTCTGCCTGGGAACCTCCAGTGGAAGTTGGTTAACTCCTTAAATGCAACCACTCATTTAGGGGAAAAGGCCCTCCAAAGAGTACTAGAAAAATCCTTCAGAGGAACAATCCTCCAAACAACTATAAGGCAAGTGGTCTCCTCTTGTCCCACTTGCCAATTTAACAACCCCCAAGGAGCTTGGGCTGGAAGAAGCACAAGCTGGAATCAAGATTGCCAGGAGAAATATCAATAACCTCAGATATGCAGATGACACCACCCTTATGGCAGAAGTGAAGAGGAACTCAAAAGCCTCCTGATGACAGCGAAAGAGGAGAGTGAAAAAGTTGGCTTAAAGCTCAACATTCAGAAAACGAAGATCATGGCATCCAGGCCCATTGCTTCATGGGAAATAGATGGGGAAACAGTGGAAACAGTGTAACACTTTATTTTGGGGGGCTCCAAAATCACTGCAGATGGTGACTGAAGCCATGAAATTAAAAGATGCTTACTCCTTGGAAGAAAAGTTATGAGCAACCTAGATAGCATATTGAAAAGCAGAGACATTACTTTGCCAACAAAGGTCCATCTAGTCAAGGCTATGGTTTTTCCAGTGGTCATGTATGGATGTGAGAGTTGGACTGTGAAGAAAGCTGAGCACCGGAGAATTGATGTTTTTGAACTGTGGTGTTGGAGAAGACTCTTGAGAGTCCCTTGGACTGCAAGGAGATCCAACCAGTCCATTCTGAAGGAGATCAGCCCTGTGTGTTCTTTGGAAGGAATGATGCTAAAGCTAAAACTCCAGTACTTTGGCCACCTCATGCGAAGAGTTGACTCATTGGAAAAGACTCTGATGTTGGGAGGGATTGGGGGCAGGAGGAAAAGGGGACGACAGAGGATGAGATGGCTGGATGGCATCACTGACTCGATGGACATGAGTTTGGGTGAACTCTGGGAGTTGGTGATGGACAGGGAGGCCTGGCGTGCTACGATTCATGGGGTCGCAAAGAGTCAGACACGACTGAGTGACTGAACTGAACTGAACTGAGCTGAAGGATCCTGAAGACCCCAGCTGGCCCAGACTGTCCAACAGGATTGGCAAATGGACTTCATCCAGATGCCAGTTCCTCAAGGGTATAAATACCTATTAGTCATGGTAGATACATTCACAGGATGGATTGAAGGCTTTCCTACCTGAACTGAGAAGGCTGAGGAGGTGGTAAGAAAACTGCTCCATGAAATCATTCCAAGATTTGATTTGCCCAGGTCATTACTAAGTGACAATGGGACATCATTTACTTCTAAAGTCACCCAAGGGATCTCTAAAGCATTGGGCATTACTTATCTCCATTGTGCCTGGAGGCCTCAGTCTTCAGGAAAATTAGAAAGAGCCAACCAATTCTTAAAATCAGCAATAAAAAAGATAACCCAGGAGACCTCCCTGGGTTGGAAGGAGGCTTTACCAACAGCTCTCCTCAGCACCCGCATTGACCCTAAGGAACAGGTTGGTCTTAGTCCTTATGAGATGCTATATGGGAGACCTTTTGTTTATGTCAATGACCTCTTCCTAGATCCAGAGGCTCAGACCCTCTGCTCTTACACCATGGCCAATGGGCAATTCCAACAAGATATACACTTGTGGGGTGTCAACTAGGACCTAAAAGATTCTAAGGAGTCACCACTATATGCTCCAGGGACTAAGTCCTAATTAAAGTCTGGAAAGATGGATCCCCAAAGGCTCAACTTCAGCCCACATGGAAGGGCTTCTACCATGTAATACTTTCTACCCCCCATAGTAGTCAATGTACCAGGAAATGACTTCTGGATTCACTACTTATGAGTCTAGCTGTGGAAGAAAACAGAAGAGGACACTCAATACACCTGTGAGCCCCGGAGAGATCTCAGATACCTATGCAGGACTACAAATGACTGCCATTCTAACAAACACCCCCAAAATTAGGGGATAAGTTTTCTCAGGACAGCTCTAAAGAGCCAACACAGTTTGGCAGGGGTTGCACTCCAAAACAGACAGGAGATAGATCTTCTGATCCCTGAACAAGGAGGGACTTGAGCCATCCTGAATGAGACATGTTGTTTCTAGGTAAATGCTCAAACTACCACACAATTGCATTCATCTCACATGCTAGTAAAGTAATGCTCAAAATTCTCCAAGCCAGGCTTCAGCAATATGTGAGCCGTGAACTCCCTGATGTTTAAGCTGGTTTTAGAAAAGGCAGAGGAACCAGAGATCAAATTGGCAACATCTGCTGGGTCATGGAAAAAGCAAGAGAGCTCCAGAAAAATATCTATTTCTGCTTTATTGACTATGCCAAAGCCTTTAACTGTGTGGATCACAATAAACTGTGGAACATTCTGAAAGAGATGGGAATACCAGACCACCAGACCTGCCTCTTGAGAAACCTATATGCAGGTCAGGAAGCAACAGTTAGAACTGGACATGGAACAACAGACTGGTTCCAAACAGGAAAAGGAGTACGTCAAGGCTGTATATTGTCACCCTGCTTATACAGGGTGAGAAACGCTGGACTGGAAGAAACACAAGCTGGAATCAAGATTGCTGGGAGAAATATCAATAACCTCAGATATGCAGACAACACCACCCTTATGGCAGAAAGAGAAGAGGAGCTAAAAAGCCTCTTGATGACAGTGAAAGAGGAGAGTGAAAAAGTTGGCTTAAAGCTCAACATTCAGAAAACGAAGATCATGGCATCCAGTCCCATCACTTCATAGGAAATGGATGGAGAAACAGTGGAAACAGTGCCACACTTTATTTTTTTGGGCTCCAAAATCACTGCAGATGGTGACTGCAGCCATGAAATTAAAAGATGCTTACTCCTTGGAAGAAAAGTTATGACCAACCTAGATAGTATATTCAAAAGCAGAGACACTACTTTGTCGACTAAGGTCCATCTACTCAAGGCTATGGTTTTTCCTGTGGTCATATATGGGTGTGAGAGTTGGACTGTGAAGAAAAGTGAGCGCCCAAGAATTGATACTTTTGAACTGTGGTGTTGGAGAAGACTCTTGAGAGTCCCTTGGACTGCAAGGAGATCCAACCAGTCCATTCTGAAGGAGATCAACCCTGGGATTTCTTTGGAAGGAATGATGCTAAAGCTGAAGCTCCAGTACTTTAGCCACCTCATGCGAAGAGTTGACTCATTGGAAAAGACTCTGATGCTGGGAGGGATTGGGGGCAGGAGAAGAAGGGGACGACCAAGGATGAGGTGGCTGGATGGCATCATGGACTCGATGGACATGGATCTGAGTGAACTCTGGGAGATGGTGATGGACAGGGAGGCCTGGCGTGCTGCAATTCATGGGGTCGCAGAGTCGGACATGAGTGAGCGACTGAACTGAACTGAAGCTAAAGAAAGTCTCACAATCCTCAAGAAAAACGTTCAGATCCTACAGGATCTCAAAGAACGAGCGGGAGAGTTCTTAGGGTGGCTACAATCCCTCTTTGGGGATCCTCCTGGTGATGGAAATTTGGAGTTGGCTAATGCCCCTACTAGTCCTTGTTATCACTATATTGATGCTGCTCATGATTGCACCATGTATTATAAATTGTCTAACCTGTTTTGTGTCTGCCCAAGTCAACAAGTGGAGAAGGGAATGGCAACCCACTCCAATGTTCTTGCCTGGAGAATCCCAGGGACAAGGGAGCCTGGTGGGCTGCCGTCTATGGGGTTGCACAGAGTCGGACACGACTGAAGCGGCTTAGCAGCAGCAGCAGCAGCAAGTCAACAAGCAGTGCCAGTTCAACAAGGATATATAAAACTACAGCCAACCACAGAAAATATCAGTCACCCTTAGATGGACACCACTATAAGGACTCTGAGGCTTGAGACTAGCAAGAGGGGGAGGCCCAATACCCCTCACCATCACAGTTCAGCAGGAAGAAGCCAGAAAGACCTTGCCACCCCTATTCCCAAAGAATTGGGCCTCCCATCTCTTGAGGGGGGAGTGTTAGGTAGTTAGAATAGGAAAAAGGAGGCCAGAATGGCAGTGGCTAAAAGACAAGGAAGGGAAAAGCCCGTGAAAACAGAACAAAAGAAAGTCCGAGGACTGGAATGAGGCCCCCAGGTAGACAAACAACACTCCTGGCTATCCCAGTTTACACAGGGCAGGCCCAGGGGAAGAGAAAAAAACATCTAAAAAGAGGAGCCAAAGGGCCGGGGGTCTCTCTCTCTCTTCTCTTCTCATCTTTTGGGTCAGCATGCCGTCATGCCTCGAGGATGTATTTTCCTTTATTTTCTAAATAAAACTGAGCTGTCACACGGAGCTGTAACACTGGTCCATGCAAGGGCTGTAGCACTGGTCCATCGCTTCAACTTTTTGTTGTGATGAGACAGAACTGAGGAAATTACGTGCTCCCCTGACATAACTATGGTCAATAATAGTGTATTATATACTTAAAATTGACTGAGAGAGTAAATACCAGGTGTTCTCCAACTCTCAAAGAGGTGACAATGTGAGGTAATGGATGTGTTAATTAACTTGATTGTGGTCATCATTTCACAACCTATATGTATGTCAAATCATCATTTTTTACACTTTAGATACATACAAATTTGTCAATTATATCTCAATAAAACTGGTAAAAAGACAAAAATTAAAGCATTTAAAAAGAAAAATTGATTGTTTTATTGATTATTATGTAATCAATAAATGAACAAGGGAACTAAAGAATGATTAACAGGAAACCCTGTTTTTAGCTTCATTTTCTTATCTGTTTTTAGATAAGTTTTACTTAATTAGTCATTATAAGAGTTATGAGAAAGAAATTTCAGGATATCAGGGGATGAGATTCAATTAAAGTTTTTTGTAGATGTTTCTTTGATGTCTTACCAGGAACACTATTGTACAACATTCGTATATTATTCACAAGATTTCAGCAACCTACTAATGAAGTTTCTCTGTTTTGTTTTATTTTGTTGAAAGTTGAAGCTACACTCTACTCCCATTTTTGGCAGGGGTACATATGAGTATAAAGAAAAGTTTTTTCCCATCAAAATCAATGGTTGTTTCATTGGACTTCGCTGGTGGTGCCGTGTATAAGAATCTGCCTGCCAAGGCAGAGCACGTGGGTTCAATCCCTGATCCAAGAAGATTCCACATGCTGCAGACAACTAAGCCTCCATGCCACAACTACTAAGCCCGTGCTCTAGTGCCTGTGAGCCACAACTGCCAAACCCATGTGCTCACCTTGCTGAAGCCCTAACACCCAGAGCCTGTGCTCCGCAACAAGAGAAGTCACCACAACAAGAAGTCCACACATCACAGCTAGAGAGTAGCTCCCACTCTTCACAACTAGAGAAAGCCTGCACAAAGCAACAAAGACCCAGTGCAATCAAAAATAAATAAATAAAATTATTTTTAAATGCTTTCAAAAATCAATGATTGTTTCATAAAGATAAAGTGCTCCAACCTCTTTTTTTAATGTCATTTTAAGCTGAAACAAACAGTGGTACTCCTTTGGAGTAGAGTCAATGTCAGACACTTTCTGTTGTCTTCCAGCAACATTAAAATAGGAAACAAGAATGAGATAGTATATTTTTGCAGTGTCTAATTATTCTTTCTGGAAAAGATACACATAGATTGATATGATTCATGGATAATAGAAAACAAGCACAATTTATCATGTTTATATTCTACAAGAAAAAAAATCAAATACTGTTTGACAAATGTTGAGGTGTTGAGGGCATTTTTGCTCTATAGCAGAAATTTTGACAAGATTTCCAGACCATGGCTTATAAGTGAAAATGAAATATGATAAGTTACTCTCAAAAATAGTAACACACTGGAAGAATATATTCTAAAATAACCAAATGAAATACAGTTTTGGATTATAATGTCTGTAGGTCCTTGACTAGAACCAGTGTGGTCATTCTCAATAAAGAGCTGTTTTTTTCAACTCATGCATGGACATATTTTCACTCAAAAAATAAAAAGCTCATCTTTCTATTTTTTGGTTTTCTGGAGGTGAAACTAGTCAGTAGGGCAGAGTGGGCTTTCAGAATCAATACAAAATTGTTAATATCATTTTGTAAAGGTTTGGTAACATTAATGAAAGTTTGCAAACTCAGATTAATTACTCCATGAAAACCATACTGTGAAACGTATACTACAGAAATTAAAGCAACAATGTTTGTGAAAGTATAAAACTAGTTTCTTTATTTAGCATTCTCTAGAGGAACAAAAAATTATCACACACCCATATGGCCACCAATAAACAGTTTTTTGAAGAAACTGTGTGACACCTAATATTAAGGAGTATTATGCATCTATGAAAAAAGAATAAAACCATTAATATATAACTATGTTCTACTATATGATCAAATATGTAGAACTCAAATTAAGCATATTCATACCAAGAAATGCAAACAGTCTTTCAGTTCAGGTCAGTCGCTCAGTGTGTCCGACTCTTTGCGACCCCAAGAATTGCAGCACACCAGGCCTCCCTGTCCATCACCGTCTCCCAGAGTTCACTCAGACTCATGTCCACCGAGTCAGTGATGCCATCCAGCCATCTCATCTTCTGTCATCCCCTTTTCCTCCTGCCCCCAATCCCTCCCAGCATCAGAGTCTTTTCCAATGAGTCAACTCTTCACATGAGGTGGCCAAAGTACTGGAATTGCAGCTTTAGCATCATTCCTTCCAAAGAACACCCAGGGCTGATCTCCTTCAGAGTGGACTGGTTAGATCTCCTTGCAGTCCAAGGGACTCTCAAGAGTCTTCTCCAACACCACAGTTCAAAAGCATCAATCTTTTGCCACTCAGCTTTCTTCACAGTCCAACTCTCACATCTATACATGACCACTGGAAAAACCATAGCCTTGACTAGATGGACCTCTGTTGGCAAAGTAATGTCTCTGCTTTTCAACATGCTATCTAGGTTAGTCATAACTTTTCTTCCAAGGAGTAAGCATCTTTTAATTTCATGGCTGCAGTCACCATCTGCAGTGATTTTGGAGTCCCCTAAAATAAAGTCTGACACTGCTTGTCATTATTGCCAAATTCAGACTTAAATTGAAGAAAGTAGGGAAAACCACTAGACCATTCAGGTATGACCTAAATCAAATCCCTTATGATTATACAGTGGAAGTGAGAAATAGATTTAAGTGACTAGATCTGATAGATAGAGAGCCTGATGAATTATGGATGGAGGTTCGTGACATTGTACAGGAGACAGGGATCAAGACCATCCCCATGGAACAGAAATGCAAAAAAGCAAAATGGCTGTCTGAGGAGGCCTTACAAATAGCTGTGAAAAGAAGACAAGTGAAAAGCAAAGAAGAAAAGGAAAGAAATAAGCATCTGAATGCAGAGTTCCAATGAATAACAAGAAGAGATAAGAAAGCCTTCTTCAGTGATCAATGCAAAGAAAATAGAAGCAAACAACAGAATGGGAAAGACTAGAGATCTCTTCAAGAAAATTAGAGATACCAAGGGAACATTTCTTGCAAAGATGGGCTTGATAAAGGACAGAAATGGTATGGACCTAACAGAAGGAAGAGGTGGCAAGAATACACAGAAGAACTGTACAAAAAAGATCTTCAAGACCAAGATAATCACGATGGTGTGATCACTCACCTAGAGCCAGACATCCTGGAATGTGAAGTCAAGTGGGCCTTAGAAAGCATCACTACAAACAAAGCTGGTGGAGGTGATGGCATTCCAGTTGAGCTATTTCAAATCCTGAAAGATGATGCTGTGAAAGTGCTGCCCTCAATATGCCAGCAAATTTGGAAAACAGTCTTTACCATTTATTAAATTTAAATAAAGTTCAGTCCAGCAGTATTATCACATAGACCTCTCAGCATAGTCAGAATGTACATGAATCCACTTTTCTTCGCCATAATTTTATCAAAGCTCTTTTCAGCTCACTGTTCCTCAGACTGTAGATCAGTGGATTCAGCAGAGGTGTTAAAAGTGAATAAGACAAGGACATCAACTTCTTGGTTTCTGGGGAGTAGCCAGATTTAGGTTGTAAGTAAGTCACACTGGCTGTGCCATAGGAGAGGGTAACAGATGTGAGATGGGAGGCCCAGGTGGAAAAGGCCTTTTGCCTCCCAGTGGTTGATGGCATCTTCAGGATGACAAAGAGAATTCGAATGTAAGACAGAATTATCAACATGAAAGGAACCATGATAATTAAAATGGTGCCAGTGAAAGCATAGATTTCAAACAAAAACGTGTCTGCACATGCCAGCTCTAGCACTGCTGGAGTTTCACAAGAGGTATGATTGATTTCACTGGGGCCACAAAAGGGAAAACTGGAAACCCATGTTGTTTGTACAGTACCTAACATGAAACCCAAAGTCCATGAGCCTGTAACTAATTTCATAAAAACGTGTTTGTTCATAATCACTGGGTAGCTCAGAGGAGAGCAGATTGCAGCAAATCGGTCATAAGCCATTGCCCCTAGGAGAAAACATTCAGTCCCACCAAAAAAAAGAATAAAATACTTTTGTGCAAAGCAGCTCACGAACGAAATTGATGTTTTTTCATTGGAGAGGACCACCAGCATTTCAGGCATAATGACTGCACTGATACTAACATCCACCACGGACAAGTTCTGGAGGAACAGGTACGTGGGAACATGCAGGCTCTCTTCCAGGCAGATGACAACTATAATGATGGCATTTCCTATCAATGTCAGCAGATAAATAATCAAGAAAATCCCAAAGAGCCTGCCCTTGGAGTTCAGGAAAGTTAGAAAAGCCCAAGAGGATAAACTCAACCATAGAGCTTTGATTTTGCCTTCTCATTTCAATAGTGGAGCATATTTTGCATTTATGGGCATAGTATATAAATTATGACGTCACAATTCAATAGCTATGTTTTCATTCAACCCTAGATATTCTTAGGAGAAGATATAAAGAGGAATTCATTCTGACAGAAATTCAGTTTGGCAATTTTGGAGAGTGGACAATTATTCAAATTAATGAATCTTTTCCCGAAAAAAGGAGGAAGTGAAGAAGTCTGGCTCAGAAATCTTGTCTGAAAAGTACAAAATAATATCAAAATCCTTTTCCAACTTGTGTAGCTTGAAAATGAAAATAGTCTTAAAACAAATGTTTTATAAAGTATAAAAGTTAACAACTGGAAAAACATACCCATGAAATTTTTTATAAGTCTAATAATTCAAAGATACAGCACAGTCAATTGTTATTTATTATAACTATTTGTCTAGTTCAAAATCCCTTTTGTGATTTGGTTAAATATGAAAACTCTACAGAAAAACGAAAAGGGACTTGTGTTTCAGATCTTAGGTGGTCTGTAAATAATGTGAAGTGACTTTAGTTTAGTGATTTTTTTCATAGACTGCAAAATAATAGTCAATTATCTTGCAATTGGCCTTCATAGAAAATATTCAGGGTTAATTCTTTATGGTTCATCTTCATCATGATGATTTTAAGAAAAGTCTAATTTTGATCATTCCGAAATTGTGATTTAAATGTGTTTTTTCTCTCTATTTTTTCTCTTTTACTCTCCCTCTCACCAAGAAGTTAATCATTAATTATTCAACAAGCACTGATTGAATACCTACCATTTTCTGGGCTCAGTAATCTCAGGTACACGTTTAATCCCACAACTCAACAAAGAGCTGGAAACACTACACAAAATAACATTCTATCCTTGTCTCAGTATTCTCTAAGTCCTAGCTCTATCTTTGTCCATTGTCCATTACCATCAATTGTCAAAAAGTTCATCCAGGCTTTTCCATAATGTCTTACAGAAAAGATATATATATGGATTTAGATTATACATATAAATATGAACTCTAACTCCCTCACTAAAATATTAACTCCAGGAGTCAAAGATTTTTTTTTGTTTTTTGCTATACTCACAATGTCTATAACACCCTCTAGTTCATAATAAATGCTAAACCAACTTTGGATTAATAAAGGAATAAAAAATGAAGAAAATCCAAGGAAACTTTAAGGAAAAGAGAGTCTAAAAGGAAAGCCACAACACTTTTGGGAAGCAGAGGTGATAACAAATGCTTCAGACATTCCAATGAGGTACGGATTACTTCTGATTTGGGACAAAGTACAAAGAAATATAATCATAGAATGTCATCAGTGGGAAGTACCTTAGGTGAGATAAAGAAAACAAAAGGTGGAGAGATGACCTGCTCAGATCAAAGGATTTTGATGACAACTTAGCATCCCATTGAAGGGCTACTGGCCCTTGTGTGGTGACTTGAAAATCATCAGGAAGATGATATGGAACCCAGGAGAACAGAAGATGCAGCAAGGTGAAGACATTTCATGTCTTGGGTGTGGATCAGTAGGACATTAGTAGACGCTAGAAGGCAAGTTGATTTGTTCTGAATAAATCATCATTAAAACTGAATATCTGTATTAACCATAATAATTATGTTTAGGATATAAAAATCCCCTAAAATTAATAAAATATACTCACAGGATCAAACATTTAAAACAAATTTCTAAGAAAGAATAATGTGTATTCAGTGCCAATATCTAAAATTGGATGGACTTTGACATTAGAAAATTTAGCGTATAATATAAATGAAATGAAAACTTTTTAGGACTGATTTTAAGCATGTTATGGAACAAAATGTGAGTGGTAAAGAGCAAGTGACCACAGATGTTCCACAATATTCAGCTAAGACTATAATGCTCTCTTGATAACTCACTGACACAAAATACTTGAGCGGATCACTCCCTTCTCCAGGTTTCATCCTTACAATGGAAAAAAGTAGGCATTGGAGTTGTTAAACAAGTTCCCTTCCACTTGCAAACTTCTAAGATTTGATTTTAGTGCATGCAAAGTACTTGACACTTCTAATTATTGCCTGAACCTTTCTCTGAAATGAGGAGAAAAATAAATTGACCAGCATCAACATCAGTTTACTGACTCAAATGCTTCATCTGTGTCTAGTCATTCTTGAGCACTGAGACACCACTTCAGCAGCATCTCCAACTATCAGTGGAAGATGAACTACAAAGGGAACACCCACTAATGAGCACACAGCAGAATTTTCACTTTCTTACCTGTTGAATCTGCCAATTTAAAGTTCACACTACTTTGTCAGAAGTTTCACCTCTAGTCAAAACCCATTTCCTCATAAATACAACTCAGTGATTCAGTGTACAGATGCTAGAACATTATATGGCATTGAATCATATGGCCTGGGAAGCCCATCCCTGGAGAACTTGGAATTACTTTGTACATGCTTTCTTGTATTTTTGCATAACTAAGGAGACTTGAAATTGGGCCCCTCAGGTGAGAAATCTCAGGGTGACTAACCTGGAGCACCACTCCTTAATATTCCTACAAGGACTAAACACCTCCTTACACAAGAAACTCAACTTCACCATGACATCTCCCAGTAGCAAGTAGAAACAGAGGCTGAAAACAGTTGTAAATGTGAAAGAAGAGAGTGGTGGGATAAAGGTGTGAGCAAAAGCAGGTAAACCAGAGTAAGATGATAATTGGATGGAATGTATATTGTGTGCAGTGATGAGAAACAAGGCAAGTAGATTAAAGGCTCTTTGTAATAAGTCTGGATGCCAAATCCCCAGCCCTATTCAAGAAACTTTGATCATTTGTATTACAGATACAGTCACTAAAATATTTTTACCAAAAATGGCACTACAATCAACATCATAGATAGATCTTTTAAACTAGGAGTCAAAAGCTAGAATAGTTTGTATGTTGTGAACAAGTCATTTAATTTCTCTGATTCTGTTGCTTCCTCTGTAAAACAAACATAACATTAACATTACATATTCCAGAAAAACATCTACTTCTCTTTCATTGACTGTGCTAAAGCCTTTGACTGTGTGGATCACAACAAACTGGAAAATTCTTCAAGAGATGGGAATACCAGACCACCTTATCTGCCTCCTGAGAAACCTATATGCAAGTCAAGAAGCAACAGTTAGAACAAGACATGGAACAATGGACTGCTTCAAAATTGGGAAAGGAGTACATCAAGGCTGTATAATGTCACCCTGTTTATTTAACTTATATGCCGAGTACATCATGCAAAATGCCGGGCTGGATGAAGCACAAACTGGAATCAAGATTGCTGGGAGAAACATCAGTAACCTCAGATATGACACCACCCTTATGGCAGAAAGTGAAGAGGAACTAAAGAGCCTCTTGATGAAGGTGAAAGAAAAGGGTGAAAAAGCTGGCTTAAAGCTCAACATTCAAAAAGCTAAGATCATGGCATCTAGTCCCATCACTTCATGGCAAATAGATGGGGAAAAAATGGAAACAGTGACAGACTTTATTTTCTTGGGCTCCAAAATCGCTGGACAGTGACTGAAGCCATGAAATTAAAAGACGCTTGCTCCTTGGAAGGACAGCTGTGACAAACTTGGTCAGCGTATTAAACAGCAGAGACATCACGTTGCCGACAAAGGTCCGTCTAGTCAAAGCTATGGTTTTTCCAATAATCATGTATGGATATGAGAGTTGGACCATAAAGAAGGCTGAGCACTGAAGAACTGATACCTTTGAATTGTAGTGCTGGAGATGACACTTGAGAGTCCCTTGGAATGCAAAGAGATCAAACCAGTCAATCCTCAAGAATATCAACCCTGAATATTCATTCAAAAGACTAATGCTAAATCTCCAGTTCCTCGGCCGTCTGATGAGAAGCATTGACTCATTGGAAAAGACCCTGATGCTGGGTAAGATTGAAGGCAGGAGGAGAAGGGGACAATGAAGATGATGAGATGGTTGGATGGTATCACCGACTCAATGCAAATGAGTTTAAGCAAACTCTGGGAGATGGTGAAGGACAGGGAAACCTGTTGTGCTGCAGTCCATGGGGTCGCAGAGTCAGACACGACTGAACAACTCAACAACAACAGCAAAAACATTACATATGAGAATCAAGGACTCACGGATCATCCTAAATTGATCTAAACAATTAAGGAGACCACTGGTGCCGGAAGCCAGTGTGAGGAATCCCACCCGTGACAAGGTCATGAGGAAGGAAGCTGACATACGCAAGATTGTGATCAGACTTCAGGAGTTCCCCCTGGCATTTCCTGAGCATGTACCCCAAAAAAACAAAAATCTGCCAGCCTTTGTACTCTGCTTTTCCACTTTTCTGATATTCTCTGGAAAAAAGTCAATTCAGGGCTTTAGTCTCCATTTGAAAGGGATGCTTCAGTTAAACCCCCTCTGATTGCTCTCTAGCTTGCCTAACAGGTTCCCTGGACCTCTTACAGCTTGTGAATTGGTTGCAGCCCCCAACCGTGAGAGGCACAAAGCTTAAAAGCGTCTTAAAGATACAGAGCCTAAAAAAAAAAAAAAAAGATACAGAGCCTTTTCTAAAGAGCTAAAAATCATATTGGTGACGGGTTTTCACTGTTGACTCAATGATTGCCACCAGGCCTCCATATTCTTTATCTTTTAGGCACCTGGGAGGATGTTAATCAATGTAAATGGGATATGGAAAAAGATATATAGTAGTTTTGATGTTAGCAACACTAGACTTTTGAGTTAATTACTTTTCTTTTTTTAATAAATCACTGTACTCCTTTCACTTGTTATAAACTGCTGTATCTTTGCTATGTAAGAATGTAACTTTATTTAGTGCTTTCTGAGAATGGCACCAGACTTTGGGAAGATCAACACAAATAAGTCTCCTAGTTGACAAACCCTTATCAGAAAAAAGGCTGTAAAATGTTAATTGGCCCTTTTGGCTGGAAGATGATGTAAATTACCTAAGATTTGTGTATACAACTAGGTATGCAGAGAGAAAAGCCTGGTTTTGATAAGAGTCTGGACTGCTAACGCTGCATAACTTTGTGTTACCCATTGATCTCCATGTTTTATCAAAAGTATAAAAGGCCTTCTGAACAATAAAGGATGGACCAGTTTCTCCGACTAGTCTCTCAGCCTAGTTTCTTGGGAATCTGGCTCCCCCCGTGTCTCTCTCTCTCTCCTTTTCTCCCTTTCCCTCCCTCTGCTCTTTACTTTAATTTCAGGCTGAATTCCCATCTGGGGTGTGGAGGCTCACCAAGTCTACTTTGCTGTTAAGACCCGCGCAGTGAAAGGGAGCCTAAGGCGAGGCACCCTTAGATATTCAAGGGAGCACCGGTGGCCCAGCGTAGATGGTGCAAATTCCTTGTCTGGAATTTTATTGGTCTTCCGTGTAATCCAAGTAATTCAGCCCTCTTCCTCCACTTGATTTTCCTACTACACTATTTCTTTCTAATCTAATCTTATATTAATAAATAAGTATCTTCCTCGCCGACTCTGTCCACGCTTCGAATTCCCTGGATCCACTGGGGCTAGACCCCGGCACACTGGCTCAGTTCCAACAGAGTGAATAGATGCCTGAATCTGCAGGCGTGGCTTGTCCAGAACTAGGCAATGTGGTCAAAATGCAGCTTGCCTGTCTACTTCTCATCACTGCAGGTTTTTGGAGCAGGTTCCGCCTTCAAGGAAGCTTTTTCAGGACTTCCTTGGTGATCCAGTGGCTAAGACTCCGTACTCCCAATGCAGGGGAGAAGGGTTTTATCCCTGCTCAGGGAGCAAGATCCTACATACTCGACCTAAAGATTCGGCATGTCACGACCAATAGATCCCACATGCTGCAACTAAGATCCAGCACAGCCAAATAAATAGTTTTTATTTTAAATGAAGCTTTCTCCTCCTGTCAGCAATAGGTTTCCAGCAACACTTAGAGATTCACTCTATTTAATCTGTATCCAGTGGGAAATATACTATTAATAATTATTCTATCTGCTTGTGTGCCATCTGTGTTTCTGATACGGTAAAGATGAAAATCACTACAAGCAGCACATCTTGGAAGACAAAACCAATAATCCTGTTATTGCAACAAGGAGAATTAGATGCAGAAGACATGCTACTACACATAGAAAACCCTAAAGACTCCACACAAAAAATGCTAGAACTGACAAATTCCACAAGGTAGCAGGATACAAGCTTCCCACTTTTGTGGGAAAATGTCTGTTCAGGTTCTTTGCTTCTTTTAATTGAATTATTAAGGGTTTGCTATTGATCTGTATGAGCTCCTTGTTTTTTTTTTTTAATATTGACCCCTCATCAGATAGATGGGTGCAAGTATATTCTCCCACTCCATAGGCTGTCTGTTTGTTGATCATTTCTTTGGCTATGCAGAAGGGTTTTAATTTGATATTCAATGTCAATGAAATTTTGCCGTATGTTTTCTTCTTGGAGTTTTGCATTCTCAGGTCTTGTGTTGAATCCATTTTGAGTTAATTCTTGTGAGGAGTGTAATACAGAGTTCCAATTTCATTCTTGCATATGAATATCCAGCTTTCAGTATTATTTATTGAAGAAATTATCTTTTTCCAGTGTAGCATCTGGGCTCCCTTGTCAAATAATGTGTTCATATAGGTGAAGGTTTATTTCTGGGGTCTCAATTCTATTCCATTGGCTTATGTTGTTTTTTTTTTAATGCCATTACCGTACTGTTTTGATTGCTATAACTCTGGAATTTAGTTTGATACCAGGAAGTGTAATGCCTCCAGCTTTGTTCTTCTTTCTCAGGATGCTTTGGCTACTTGAGGTCCTTTGAGGTTCCATATACACTTTAGGACTGTTTTTTCTATTTCTGTGGAAAATGTCATTGGAATTTTGATAGGGAATGTATTGAATTTATCATTTTGGGTAGTATGAACATTTTAACAATATCAGTTCTTATGATCCATGAACAAGGCATATTTTTCCATTTGTTTGTACCTTCAATTTCTTTTACCTATGTCTTATAGTATTCAATACATAGATATTTCACCTCCTTGGTTAGATGTATTCAAGTATTTTATTTTTTTGATGCTATAGTAAATGGGATTTTCTTTACCTCCTTCTCAGATGGTTTGTTCTTTGTGTACAGAAATATAACTGCTTTGTGAATGTTGGAATAGTATCGTGCAACTTTAATGATTTTGCGAATTAGTTGTAACAGATTTTTGCTGGAGTCTTTGGATTTCCCATATATAAGATGATATCATCTGCCAAAAAACAATTTTACTTCTTCCTTTCCAATTTGGGTGCCTTTTATTTATTTGTTGTCTAATTGCCCTGGCTAGGACTTCAAATACTCTATTGAATAGAGGAAATGAGAATGGGCACCCTTCATTTATTCCTGATCTTAAATTTTCAACCTTTCATCATTGAACATGATGTTACCTGTAGGCTTGTCATATAAGAACTGTATTATGTTGAGGTACATTTCTTCAATACTCATATTGTTGAAAGTTTTTATCATGAAAGGATGGTGGATTTTGTCAAAACTTTTCTCTACATCTCTAGAGATTTCGATGTAGTTTTTGCCTTTCATTTTATTAATGTGGTATGCCACATTACTGACTTGCATATGTTGAATCATTTTTGCATCCCAGGAATAAATCTTATTGATAATAGTGTATGATATTTTTCACAGGCTGTTGAGTTTATTTTGCAAGTAATTTGTTGAGAATATTTTTTACACTGATATTCATCAGGGATATGGATTTTAGTTTTTTATTCTTAAAGTTGCTATATCTGGATTTGTTATCAGGATAATACTGACGGGTAAAATGAGCTTGGAGTGTTCCCTTCTCTTTAATTTTTAGAAGAGTGAAGATTGCCATTTAATTTTTCATTAAATATTTGGTAGAATCTACCTGGAGAAGGAAATGGGAACCCACTCCAGTATTGTTGCCTGGAGAATCCCATGGAGGGAGGAGCCTTGTAGACTACAGTCCCTGGGGTTGCGAAGAGTCGGACACGACTGAGCTACTTCACTTTCACCAGTGAAACCATCTGATCTTGGGCTTGTAGGAAAACTTGTAGGAAAATTTTTGATTACTGACTCATTTTCCTTACTAGTAACTGATATATACAGATTTTCTCTTTCTTTATGATTCAGTCTTGGTAGATTGTATGTTTTAAGGAACTTTTCCACTACTTCTAGATTGTTCAGTGTTGGCTTGGAATTATTCATAGTAGTCTCTTATAACTCAAATATATTTGTATGATATCATTTATAATGTCTCCTCTTTCATTTCTGATTATATTTATTTGAGTCCTCTCTCTTTTTCTTCGTGAATCTGGATAAAAGTTTGTCAATTTTATCTTTTCTAAAAGTCAGTCCTTTATTTCATTGATCTTTTCTACTGTTTCCTTATTCCCTATTTTAGTTATTTCTGCTCTCATATTTATTATTTCCCTTCTTATATGAACTTTGAGCTTATTTTATACTTCTTATTCGAGTTCCTCAAGGTGTAATGTTAGTTGTTTTGTGTGATATAAGTGTAACTATCATTGCCTTCTTTTGGTTACCATTTGCTTGGAATATTCTTTTCTGCTTCTTCACATTCAGCCTAGGTGTGTCATTAAAGCTAATATGAGTCTCTTGTAGGCATCCATTCAGCCATTCTATGTCTTTGATTAGAGAATTTAATCCATCTACATATATTTAAAGTAGTTATCAATCGGTAACTTATTATTGCCATTTTGTTTCTCAATTTTTTGCAGTTCCTTTGTTCTTTTCTTCCTCTCTTGCTGTCTCTTTTGAGATTTGATGACTTTTCCTGGTGATATGCTTTGGTTTCTTTTTCTTAATCTTTTGTGTTATCTACTACAGAGTTTTCCTTTGTGGCTATTAAGAGGCTTACAATATATATAAGCTTACTATATATATAAGAAATATAACAGGCTATTTTAAGTTGGAAACAACTATGACAGCATACAGATATTACGCTTTTACTTCTCTGCTCTCACATTTTAGGTTTGGATGCCAAAGTATACCATTTTTATACTGTGTATCCAATAAAAAATGGTTGTGGTTATAGTTATTTTTAATAAGAGTTGAAAGTGATTCATAGATCACCATTAGTATATTGGAGAATCTGAAGTTTGCAATATACTTAACTTCATTTTTGTTTTTTATATTATGTTCACATTGTCAATATTCTTTCATTTTACCTTAAAGAGGTCCCCTTAGATTTCTAATTTGAATGGTAATGAACTCCCTCATTTTTGGGGGGAGGGAAAATAAGTCTTCTACATTTTTGAAGGATGCTTTGCTGGATACTCCTATTTGTCAGTGTTTTCTTTTTTTTCTTCTTATAATATTTTGACTATATCATCCCATTCTCTCCTGGCCTACAAAGTTTCTATTGAGAAATCCGTCTTAAGTGGAAAATCTTTTATGTGTCTAATCACTTTCTCTTGCTTCTTTCAAAATTCTCTCTTTGCCTTCAAATCTTGAAAATTTCATTGTAATGTGTCTTGATGAATTCTTTTTCAGCTCAACCTATTTGGGTACCTTTCATCATCATGAATCTGGCTGTTCATTTCTCTCCCTAAGTTTGAAATGTTTTTAGCCATTATTTAATTAGACTTCCTGTTGCTTTCTCTCTCTTTTCTTACTGTGATTTCTACAACATATATTTCAAATGATAGTCTTTTGAGAAATTTTGGAACAACAGAGACAGAACCTGTTGGAAGAATTTGTATATGCCTGTTTGACGCCCTACTGAAAAGTATACAATATTCAAATATTATTCAAACTAATCTCAAATATTTGATGATGAAATTTCATTGTGAAAATCCAATCAATTTTATACTATATTTCTGATTTTAATAGAGGTAATAGCAATTAAAACATTTTTTTCACAATTGAGTGACAGCTTTGAATGAAAATAATATATTACCTTTTCATTATCATTCGAAAAACAGAAATTAAGAACTGTAAGAGCTCATATGATGTAGATTCAATAAATGGTCCCTCTTTATTCACTATTCACTGATCAGTTCAGTTCAGTCAGTTCAGTCGCTCAATCATGTCCGACTCTTTGTGACCCCATGAACCGCAGCACGCCTGGCCTCCCTGTCCATCACCAACTCCTGGAGTTCACTCAGACTCACGTCCATCGAGTCAGTGATGCCATCCAGCCATCTCATCCTCTGTCGTCCCCTTCTCCTCCTGCCCCCAATCCCTCCCTCAGAGTCTTTTCCAGTGAGTCAACTCTTCTCATGAGGTGGCCAAAGTACTGGAGTTTCAGCTTTAGCATCATTCCTTCCAAAAAAATCCCAGGGCTGATCTCCTTCAGAATGGACTGTTCGGATCTCTTTGCAGTCCAAGGGACTCTCAAGAGTCTTCTCCAACACCACAGTTCAAAAGCATCAATTCTTCAGCGCTCAGCCTTCTTCACAGTCCAACTCTCACATCCATACATGACTACTGATAGAAACATTCAAATATGAAGCAAGCATGAAATGTTTCAAATAATGTAATTTGGCATATAATTCATGCTGAGAAAGACCACACAGTGATGTGACTCAAGAATCATTGAAAATATGCCCAATTAGTTACTCATACTACTTTCACACAATTTTTCAAAAAAAAAACCCACCCATTGTTTATACACAAAGTGTCTAGAGGTAGTATGGGCCTACAAAACCAAATTTAATACAAATCTCTAAAAATAGATGCCTATAAGTGAAAAGGTACCAGTACAATCAAGCGGTATTTCAGGAAAGTTCCCATGGAGTCCTCATCTCAAAAAATACCAAGAGAAATACTCTTCTGAATTATAACCTGTTTCAGCCCATGAATGAGAGCCATGTCTATCTCCCCCAAACAGCTGCACTTTGTTTACTCATTCATGAAACAGCTTTCACTTCAAAAATATAAACCTCATCTATTTATTTATCTCATTAAGCTCTACCTTATTACTGCAACAAAGTGGGCCTTCAAGTCTACCTGACAGAACTGCAATCATTTTGAAAAGTAATTCTATAATAGCTATTAAAATCTATAAGCACATGATCTTCATCCCATCAGGGCCACTTTGAGGAGTGTATCATAGAGAAATAAAACATCAATCGCACAGAGTCGGACACGACTGAAGCGACGCAGCAGCAGCATACCTGAGCATATGCAAGTAGGTGTTCATCTGAGCTTTGTTTAAATGACCATAGCACAGTGATGATTTGGATATTCATATACAGTAACAGATGCCTACTGATGCAAAGAACTGACTCATTTGAAAAGACCCTGATGCTGGGAAAGATTGAAGGCAGGAAGAGAAGGGGACCACAGAGGAGGAGATGGTTGGATGGCATCACCGACTCAATGGACATAGGTTTGGGTGGACTCCGGGAGTTGGTGATGGACAGGGAGGCCTGCCTTGCACAGTCCATGGGGTCTCAAAGAGTTAGACACGACTGAGAGACTGAACTGAATTGATACAGTAACAGATTAATAATTACGTTAAATGTCATCAAAAATTATGTATCTATGAAAAATAAGGACAATAGTACATTGTCAAAAGAGAAGGATCCCTGCTATATTTTCAAACTTGGAGAACTTTAAATATATTCATATCAAGAAATGCAGACTATTTTCACCATTATTACATTTAAATAGAGTTTACTAGCAGTGGCCAATATCACATGGCTTCTCAGCACAGTCAAAACATATGTAAATCCATCTATATTATCTTATATGAAATAGATCTCCAGTCCAGGTTCGATGCATGAGATAGGGTGCTCAGGGCTGGTGCACCAGGATGACCATGAGGGAAGGGATGGGAGGGATGTGGGAGGGGGATTCAGGATGGGGAACACATGTATACCCATGGCTGATTCATGTCAATGTATGGCAAAACCCACTACATATTGTAAAGTAATTAGCATCCAATTAAAATAAATTAATTAATTTAAGAACAAAAACAAGTTACAGACTGGAGAGAAAATATTTGCAAACTATATATCCAACAAAGAACTAGTATTTTTAATATATAAAGAAACTTCTAAACTGAACATTAGAGATCTCTGTTATTTTTTGTAACTACAGGTAAGTCTATAATTATCTCAAAATAAAAAAGTTAATTAAAAAATGTATGTAAATCCACTTTTCTTTGCCATAATTTCATCAAAGCACTTTTCATCTCACTGTTGCGCAAGCTGTAGATCAGTGGATTCAGCAGAGGTGTAAGAAGAGAGTAAGCCAAGGACATCAGCTTCTTGGTTTCTGGGGAGTAGCCAGATTTGGGTTGTAAGTAAGTCATACTGGCTGTGCCATAGAAGAGGGTAACAGATGTGAGATGGGAGGCACATGTGGAAAAGGCCTTTTGCCTCCCAGTGGTTGATGGCATCTTCAGGATGGCAAACAGAATTCGAATGTAGGACAAGAGTATCAACACGAAAGGGACCATAACAATCAAAATGGTGCCAGTGAATGCATAGATCTCAAATGAATAGGTGTCTGCACATGCAAGCTCTAACACTGGGGGAGTCTCACATGAAAGATGATTAATTTCATTGTTGCCACAAAAGGGAAAACTAAACACCCATGTGGTCTGCACAGTAGCCACTATGATCCCTGAGATCCATGAGAATACAATTAATTTCATGAAAACCCTTCTGTTCATAATCATTGCATAGCTCAGAGGATGGCAGATTGCAGCAAATCGGTCATAAGCCATTGCTCCCAGAAGAAAACATTCAGTCCCACCAAAAAGAAGAATGAAATACATCTGTGAAAAACAGCCTGTAAAAGTGATCATAGTTTTTTCATTGGAGAGGACCACCAGCATTTCAGGCATGATGACTGCACTGAAACCTACTTCCACCACAGAAAGGTTCAGGAGAAATAGATACATGGGAACATGGAGGCTCTGTTCCAATGAGATGACAACTATAATGATGGCATTTCCGATCAGAGTCACCAGGTAAGTAACCAAGAAAACCTGGAAGAGCTGCCTTTGGAGTTCAGGAAAATTAGAAAAGCCCAAGAGGATGAATTCAACCACAGAGCTTTGATTTTGCCTTTTCATCTTGGTAGTACAGCATGTAATATTTTATGGCAAAAAATGTAAATTATGAAGCCACAATCCAATAATAGAGAGTTTAGGTCTCCATTCACCTCATATAATCCTGGTAAAAGCTGTAAAGAGGAAGCTATCTTGACAGAAGTTATTTTGGCAATTTTGAAAAATGGCTTGTTATAAGAAATAAATGTATCTTTCAAATATAAAAGGAGAATGAACACTTCTGGCTTATAAATCTTATCAGAATAGCACAAAATAATATCAAAGTTCTTATTTTCTAGTGCAAGTCATACCCTATACATTTTGATATTTTAGCATAACTTGAAAGCAAACATAAATAACTTATGTCACTTTCCTATTACATTGCTGTCCGTTCCCCAGTTTTATATAAGTATGAAATCTAATACCACAGAAAATAAAGTATCAAAAGTAACAAAAGGAAAAAGATACCCACAAAAATTTTATAACAACCAAACAATTTAAAGTTACAGCACAGTTGATACATGTTTATTATAAATATTCTAGGTTAAAATTTGTTGTATGTGACTCGGTTAAATGTGACAACAGTCTACAGAAGCATACAGTGGAAGCTGTAGTATTACTTACATTCAGTGATCTGTAAACTAAGTGAATAATTGACTTCAGGTTTATTGATAACTTCCTCAACTGGTCATGGCAAGTTGTGTTGATACTAGCTTCACCATGGCCCATTCTTGTGAACCACAATGACTTAAGAAAAAAACCTAAGTTTTGAAAATTGTGAAACAGTGATTTTAAAGATTCTTTCTTTCTCCCTCCCTCCCTTCTTTCCTCTCTCTCTCTCCCTACTCTATCACTAGGTTCATCAAAAAGTTCATTTCATTATTTCTTATTCAACAAACACAGAAAGAGCATCTACCATTTTCTAGGCTCAGTAATCTCTGGAACTTTTTATTTCACAGCTCAACAAAGAGCTGACAACACAACATAAAATAGCATTTGATTCCTGGGTCAGGAAGATCTGCTGGAGAAGGGATAGGCTGCCCACTCCAGCATTCTTGGTCTTCCCTTGTGGCTCAGCTGGTAAAGAATCCACCTGTAATGCAGGAGACTTGCGTTCGATCCCAAGGTTGGGAAGATCCCTTGGAGAAGGGAAAGGCTACTCATTCCGGTACTTTCTGTAGAGAATTCCATGGATTGTATAGTTTATGGGGTCCCAAAGAGTCGGACAAACAGCGACTTTCACTTACTCACTCACTCATATACCTCAGTACCTTCTAACTTCTATCATTTATATCTTACCCAACATCTCCAGTGTGAAAACTCCAGGAAGGCAAAGATTTTCTTTTGTTCTTTGTTGTAGTCACAATACCCATAAGAATCCATGACCTATAATATATGCTAAACAAATATGTGATGAATACAGAAAACAGGAAATCAAGACAGTATTTTAAAGGCATAGAGTGTCAGAAAGAAAAATAACATCAGCACACCATCCTATTGGGAAGCAAGAGTAATAAGTGTTTTAGACATTTCAGTGAGAAAAACATTACTTCTAAATGAAAAAGGAAAGTGAATAACCATAATTATAGGTGTCATGTGTGGAAGATACATCAGGTGGAAAGATCAAGACGTGAGTGAGACTGAATTGCTCAAGTAAAAAGGCATTTGATGACAACTTACACTAGAATCAAGACCTACCGGTCATTGTATGATATCTTGAAAACCAGTGGAAGTTCACTGTGTCAGATGAAAAGGACAGAAAACAAGTCTTCAGTACAGATCAGTATCACATAAGCAGACAGTAGAAGGCAAGCTAACTTATTCCTGAATTTGACCTTAATCATATATTAACATCAATATCTGTATCATCCATAATAATTATATTTGTATGTAAAGATTCTCCTAAATTTAGTAATTTAAACTGCAGGATGAAATACCTAAATTTCTAACAGAGAAAAAAATAATGTATATTCAGTTCCAAATATTTTAAAGTGGATAGGTTTTTAAACTAGAAAATTTAGAATATTATATACACAAAATGGAAAACGTTTAAAGGACTTTTTAAAAGCATGCTCATGATGAAAAGACTAAATAACCACACATGATCCACATCTTATCTATAATTTAGGAGATTATAATCTTGTCTTGATAACCCTCTGACAGAATACTTGGGCAGATCACTCCATTTTCTAAGTTTGAATCCTCCAACTGAAAAGGTAGGAAGTGGGCTCATTTACCAAATTTCCTTTCAGTTGCAATGTTCTAAGATTTGATTATTAGTGCATGAAAAGTACTTACATCTCTAATTACTACCAAAAATTTTTCTTTGAAAAGAAAAAGAAATTGACCGGCATCAACACTCAAAGAGTCTATCAATTCAAATATTTGATCTGTGTCTAGTGATTCCTGAGCACCGAGACATCACTTCAACAGCATTTTCAACTATAAGATGAAGATGAATTGTAAGTGAAAATCTAACAAACACACAGCAGAACCTTGACTTTCGTACCTACTGGCTCTGTCAATTTAAAGTTCACACTACTTTATTAGATATTTTACCTCCAGTTAATAGCCACCTTCTCATAAATACAAGTCAGAGATTCTGTGCATTGGTGCTATAACATTATACGACACTGAATCACATGCCCTGGAGAATCCATCCCTGGAGAACTTGCAATCACTTTATACATGCTTTCTTGTATTTTCACATGATAACTAAGGAGGTTTGAACTTGGCCCTTAAGGTAAGAAAGCCCAAGAGGGCTAAACTGGAGCACCACTCCTTTGTATTCCTACAGGGAATAAATACCTTCTCACTCAAGAAACTCAGCTTCATCAAGACATCTCCCAACAGGAAGTGGAAACAATGACTGAATAAAGGATGAAAATGGGGAAAGAAGAGAGTGGTGGGGAGAGGGTGTGAGCAAAGGCAGGTGAGCCAGAGGGCAAGGGATGACTGGATGGGCTGTACAGTTAGTTCAGTGGTGGGAAATAAGTTGGTGGTGGGAAAAACAGTTAGGGCAGTAGTGGGAAATAAGTAGATAGAAGACTCTTTGCAAAATAAAAAGCCTGGATGCCCTCTCAGCCAACAAGAACTTTTTATCTTTTGTAGTAGAAATATAGAGCCACTGAAAATTTTGTGAGAAAAATGTAATTAAAATTTATTTCATTGACAGAGTCTTTAAACCAGCACTCAAAAAATCTGGACTAGCTTGTCTACTTTGAGCAAATCATCTGACCTTCCTGATTATATTACTTTCTCTGTAAAATAATCATTAACATTATTGATACCCACTGCATATTTGTGAAAATCAAGGGACTCAAGGATGAGTCTAAACTGTCTTGTACAATTAAAGACATTGGTTCAGTCCCAAAAGAGTGACGAGTGAATGAATCTGCAGGTTTGGCTTCGTCCAGAACTGGATGGTGAGTCTGGAATGCAGATTCCCTTTGTCTGCTTCTTATTGTTGCTTTCCTGATGTAGGTTGTTCCATTCTCAAGGAATCTCACCTTTCCTGGCAATTATAAGGCTGCCCTCTACACTTAGAGGCTCATTCCATCTAATCTGTCCCATGGGAAATGTACCAGTTACTCTGAGGAGAAAGGATTTTCTTTACAGAATCCAATCCAAGGAACGTTTCCATATCATTCAGTATAAGGATAACACCCTATTTATGAGCCAGTCATGTGAAGCGGGCATGGGAAATGCTACTTAATATAAGATTTATCCCATCAATTCCATGGGGGCTTCTGAAATACTGAAATATTCTATTTCTTGCTGTAGGTGATGGTAACACAGGTGATGTGCCGATTGTGAGAAGTCATCAATATGTAGAGCTATGATTTGCACACTTTCCCATGTGTACATTAGAATTCAATCAAAACTGTATAGAAAAATTGCAGATATAAGCTAAAAGGGATAAAAAGGAAATAATATTAATATCAGGCTATATCTCAAAGGCAATAGTACTAAGTTGAAAAAAATAATAATCTGGAGATTTAACATACCTTCCTCAATGATTGACAGACAATATAGACAAAAAAGACATAGAAATGAGAATATTTTAATAATAAAATTTTTATTTATAAGATGATAATGAGAGAGTAAATATAAGTCAGAAACAACACATTTTATGTGGCTAACTATATTTTCCTCCTAAAATATTTATAAAATATTTACAAAAATTGATTATGTGTTTGTCATAAAGAAAGCAATCAATAAATCCAAATTCTTGGCACTCACACACATAATACACTTTGCAATAAAACTGCAGAACAACAACCAAATATAATGAAAGGAAACTAAGGTCTTGGAAATTTAGAAACATTCTGAAATTATCTTTTGCTAACTCAAAGTTGGACATGAACTATAGACTATTAAGAAACAAACTTTTAAATTGAATGACCAGATTTTCATTTATTAATGTCTTCAAAACTTTATTTCTAGTCTTGTCCTAAACTCTGTTCACCCTCAGCATCCCCTCATTTCAGGTAGTAGTAGCTTGAACTTTCTAGTTACACAAACCAAACACCAAGGAGTTATCCTTGAATTCATTTCCACTGCCCCGTCTCCAGCATTGCAGGCAGATTCTTTACTATCTGAGACACCAGGGAAACTCTTTTCCTCCCAGTTCAATTCAGTCGCTTAGTTGTGTCCAACTCTTTGCGACCCCATGGACAGCAGCACACCAGGCCTCCCTGTCCATCACCAACTCCCAGAGTTTACCCAAACTCAGGTCCATTGAGTCGGTGATGCCATCCAACCATCTCATCTTCTGTCATCCCCTTTTCCTCCCAAATCATAGTAAATCCATAATCTATCTAAAGTGCTATGTTCTAAGTATGGTGTATCATATTTGAACATTCTCACTCTTCTTAAAAGGGTTTCCCAGTTGGCTCAGTGGTAAAGAATTCATCTGCCAATGCAGGAGATGCAGGAGACACAAGTTTTATTCCCGTGTTAGGAAGATCCCCTGGAAGAGGAAATGGCAACCCACTCTACTATTCTTGCCTGGAAAATTCCATGGACAGAGGAGCCTGGCAGGGTGCTGTCCATAGGGTCACAAAGAGCTGGACACGACTGAGCAACTGAGCATGCACTCACCCTTCCTAAAGCTAATATCCTGATCCAAGTTCCTTTTGTCTCCCAGTTGAATTATTGCCGTAGCCTCTGAACTTCCCCCTTCTTCCTCCCATGCCTCTGCTCAAACCCTCCTAAAGCACCCTATCCCATTCACTGCAGAAGTCAAACTTACAAACATAGATTAAAATCTGTTTCCCTAGGCTTCCCTTGTGGCTCAGTGGTAAAGAACTTGCCTGCCAAAGCAGGAGACGATCTCTGATCTGAGAAGATCACACATGCTGCGAAGCAGTTCAGCCCACATGCAAGGACTATTGGGCCTGTGCTCTAGAGCCCAGGACAACTATTGAGCCCACACGCTGAAACTACTGAAGCCCCCACACCCTAGAGTCCATGCTTGGCAACAAGAGAAGCCCCTACAATGACAAGCCTATGCATCGAAACAACCCAACACAGCCAAAAATAAATTTTAAAAAAATTTTTTTTAAAAAAGGTCTGTTCCCTCATTGCTCTTGGAGCTCATCTCCATTACATCCTCTTGCTTATTCTCATCCAGCCAAGGTCCCTTGCTAGTTCTTGAATCCCCAGATATGTTCTCACCCCACAATTACTGCTTTGCTTTTCCTGAACATGGGCTCTTCCTTTCCAAAATGCTTATTCCCTCATGTCCCTTTGCCCAAGGGGTATCTTCTCCAGGAGAACTTCCCAAATCAATCTATTTAAATTGAACCTCAAACCCAACTCTACTATCCTGATTTATTTTTCTCCACAATATTCCTCAGCAGAGATACATCCAAATCATAAGGACAAGTTAAAAATAAAAAGATGGAGAAAAATATTCCAAAATGCTAATCAAAGGAAATTTGTGTAATTATATTATTGGGTTGGCTACACAGTTCCTTCAATTTCTAAGTAAAATAAAAGACCCATTTTTCATTTTCACCAAGAATTTTTAATGAACATATTCACTGTTTTGTTCTGTTACCTTCTGCCATTTTTCAGGTGACTTCATAATTTCATTTTCCTGAAACTTTTATCTTTTTGAGCCAATAACTGTTCTAGGTGCCTTTTATACCCTTCCAGAGAATTGAATTTTTTTTCTATTAAGAGAATTTTGTAGACTGAAATAAATGGAAATCTGAAGGCGCAATGTCTGGTGAATACAGTGGATGAATCAGAACTTCCCAGTCAAGCTGTAACAGTTTTTGCCTGGTAATCAAAAAAACATGTGGTCTTGTGGTAGAAGATTATGCATTTTCTGTTGACTAATTCTGGATGCTTTTGTTGAGTGCTGCTTTCATTTGGTCTAATTGGGAGCAGTACTTGCTGGAATTCATCATTTGTTTATCCAGAAGGAACTCAATAGAGGACTCCCTTCCAATCCCACCATATACACAACATCACCTTCTCTGGATGAAGGCCAGCCTTTGGTGTGGTTGGTAGTAGTTCCTTTCACTTGCCTAATGATCTCTTCCATCCCATATTGCTATATAGAATCCACTTTTCACCTCCCATCATTATTTGTTTTAAAAATAGAACATTTTCATTACGTTTAAATAGAGAATTGAATGCAGATATATGGTCAAGTGAAAGTGAAGTCGCTCAGTCGTGTCCGACTCTGCGACCCCATGGGGTGTAGCCTATAAGGCTCCTCCGTCCATGGGGTTTTCCAGGCAAGAGTGCGACCTGGGTTCAATTCCTGGGTCGGGAAGGTCCCCTGGAGAAGGAAATGGCAATCCACTCCAGCACTCTTGCAAACTATGTGGGACACAAACATCAAAGTGATAAACACAAATAAGCTGGTACAAAACTTTCTCAGTGCTTGATTTGGACATTTTGAGTGTGTCAGCTATCTCCCACGTGGTACATTGATTCTTCTTATATAATGTCTTGATTTAATCACTATCAACTTCAACTGGTTTATGCAACTCTAGAGCATCATCCATGGAGAAATCTCTGGCACAAACTTTCCAAACCACTTTTGACACATCTAATCTGTCACAGTACCTTCTCCATACACTGCATAAATCTTCTCTCTGCATTTTAGTTGCATTTTACCTTTCTTAAAATAATAAAGCATAATAAGCCAGTCCATCCTAAAGGAGATCAGTCCTGGGTGTTCACTGGAAGGACTGATGCTGAAGCTGAAATTCCAATACTTTGGCCACCTCATGCAAAGAGTTGACTCATTGGAAAAGACTCTGATGCTGGGAGGGATTGGGGGCAGGAGGAGAAGGGGACGACGGAGTATGAGATGATGGACATGAGTTTGAGTGAACTCCAGGAGTTGGTGATGGATAGGGAGGCCTGGAGTGCTGTGATTCATGGGGTCGCAAAGAGTCAGACACGACTGAGCGACTGAACTGAACTGAAGCCAAAAATGTTGCTTTTTCCTTCCATCTTCAGTACTGAAGTGACTACACAAAAATTCACCAGTTGCGTCATTTTCTTAATGCACACTAATGTGACAACTGTCACAATACAATCTAGCAAAATTGTTTCAAATGAAGTTAAAGACAGCTAAGTGCTACTAGAGCCAGCTTGTGGAAAATATCAGACAAATTTTTCTGTCAACCCAATACTACCAGAAAAAACAAAGTGCAGAGCATGAAGTTTTATTAGGAATAAACTGAACTGGACTCTTAAGGACCTTCTTGGATATATTAGCCCCCGCTCTCCACCCTGCATGTGTCCCCTGTGTCATGAAGTAAAAGACTTTGCTTCAGGCCTCCCCTAAGTGTCAAAACCCTGGCTCAAGAGTTAATGATTATGAAATGTGATCATGTAGTAACAAAGAATAGCTGTTACACTGGGAAACTGGTAATAATTTTGACTATAAATCAACCACATAGCAGAGTGATTGAACTCCCAGTTTCCTGAAAGACATAGATATAGCTCTGACACACATACCTAAGTTGTTTGGACAGAAAGCTGACCCCTACCAGATGAAAACTGCTACGACAGCACATAGTCCCAAGACCAGTTGACCAGGAGGTTGATGATGCTCAAAATTTCACCTTGATACCAAGCAATCTGAGAATTGAGCACAAGTTGATCATGCACCCTCTGGCCCACCTTTTCATATCACCTTAAAAATCCTTCCCTGAAAGCCATTAGGGAGTTCAGGCAGCATGAACTGTCCATTGCCTTTGCTTAGTGCCCTGCAATAAATGCTGTGCTTTCTTTCAATACAATCTAATGTTCACAGATTTCCATTGCTGTGCACTGGGCAAGTGGACCCAAATCTAGATCCAGTAATAGGAACAAAAGAGTCACTTTATAATGAGAAAAGTTTCAGTTCTCCAAAAATATGTAAAAATACTAAACCTGTATCTATTAATATGGCTGCAAAGGATATCAAGCAATTATTTCTTTATGAATGAGCACCCAAAACTTTGTTTCTTTGTCCTATCAATTCTTCACCTTGGGCCACTTCTTAGGTCCCATTTCTATTGCAAAAATACCAAGAGAAACTCTATTTTGAATTATAACCTGTGTGAGTCCATGAAGCAAAACAGTTTGGTCTCCTGAAAACAACTGCCCCTTGTTTACACATTCATGGAACAAGTTTTCACTTCAGAAATTAAAATCTCATCTCTTCTTAGTGTCTGAAATTCCACCCTATTAGTGCAGCAGAGTGGGCCTTCGGGTCCATTTGAAGAATTTATAGTGACTGTGAAAACTAATTCTGTAATAGCTACTAAAATCTATAAACACACATACTCTTTATCCCATGAGGCCCAGGCCTATGTTTTATAGAAATAAGATGTTAGTAAATATGAACATATGGAACTAGTTGTTCATCAAAGCATCATCTTAAGGACACTAATCTGGTAAAACTTGAATGTACATGATAGAGGAATAGGCAAATAAATTCTCATATCATATATCATCAAACTTAGGCACCTAGAGAAAATGAACGTGAATATCCTTTAGAAACAGAGAGCTCCCGGACATATTTTCAAACTTGGGGAACTCGACAAATTAAATATAGTTATATCAAGAAATATAAACTAGTTCATGATTATTACATTAGAGTTTGGTCAGACAGAGGATATTTATCACGTGGCTTCTCAGCAAGTCAAAATGTATGTAAATCCACTTTTCTTTACCATATTTTCATCAAAGCTCTTTTCATCTCACTGTTGCGCAAGCTGTAGATCAGTGGATTCAGCAGAGGTGTAAGAAGAGAGAAAGCCAATGACGTCAGCTTCTTGGTTTCTGGGGAGTAGCCAGATTTGGGTTGTAAGTAAGTCATACTGGCTGTGCCATAGAAGAGGGTAACAGATGTGAGATGGGAGGCACAGGTGGAAAAGGCCTTTTGCTTCCCAGTGGTTGATGGCATCTTCAGGATGGCAAAGAGAATTCGAATGTAAGACAAGAATATCAATGAGAAAGGAACAATAACTGTCAGAATGGTGCCAATGAATGCATAGATCTCAAACAAAAAGGTGTCTGCACATGCCAGCTCTAGCACTGCTGGAGTTTCACAAGAGATATGATTAATTTTTTTGTCACCACAAAAGGGAAAACTAAACACCCATATGGTCTGCACAGTAGCCACTGTGATCCCTGAGACCCATGAGAATGTAACTAATTTCATGAAAACCATTTTGTTCATAATCATTGGGTAGCTCAGAGGATGACAGATTGCAGCAAATAGGTCAAAAGCCATTACCCCCAGAAGAAAACATTCAGTCACACCAAGAGTGAGTATGAAATACATTTGTACAAGGCAGCCCAAAATAGAAATCCTCATCTTCTCAGTGGAAAGGATCACCAGCATAACAGGCATAATGACCATACTGATACCCATATCCACCACAGACAAATTCTGGAGGAACAGATACAAGGGGACATGCAGGCTTTGTTCCAGGGAGATGACGACTATGATGATGGCATTTCCCATCAGAGTCACCAGGTAAACCACCAAGAAAGCCCCAAAGAGCTGCTCTTGGAGTTCAGGGAAGTTAGAAAAGCCCAAGAGGATGAATTCAGCCACAGAGCTTTGGTTTTGCATTTTCATGTCAACAATGGAACATATATTGTTTTTAAGAACATAGTTATAAAACATATTTTATAAATTATAGTACAAAGTTACAGTCTATAGTACAAAGTTACAGACCTCTGAGTCAGGATCTGAAGTCACCCCAAACAATCTGGGCAGAAGAT
Organism: Capra hircus; assembly: GCF_001704415.2. Classification (NCBI taxonomy): domain Eukaryota; kingdom Metazoa; phylum Chordata; class Mammalia; order Artiodactyla; family Bovidae; genus Capra; species Capra hircus. The sequence continues at coordinate 37,785,383 of NC_030822.1, forward strand.
GAAAAGAGAAGCCCATTCTGATAGAAATTTAGCTTGGCAATTTTGGAGAATGACCAATTATTGTAGCTTAGAAATCCTATCTGATATATAAAAAATAATGTCCAAGTTTTATTGTAACTTGTATACTAATGGTTTGGAATTTAAATTTAATGTTAAAGTAAGTAGGAACATATTGTAACTTAGATGTCACTTATATAATGTTTCTAAAGGTATCATCTATTTTCCTAATTTTATGTAAATATGAAATTTAAGACCACAAAAATATAGTGTCCAGGCTCATATCTGCCTGTGCTGATGAGAAAGTCGAGACATAAATGGAAAGTAAGTGTGAGCTAAGGCTATCATCATTTCATTCAAAAGGCTCTGGACAGAGAAATATTTAAATATTTTCAAAAATGGAAAATATAAGACAATTTGAACTTCCTTAAATATAAAATTACAGTAGGTTCTGAGTGCTACAGAATTATACACTGACAGTGAAACTTATGTTACATATATTTAACCATAATAAAAATGTTAACAGATGAAAATTTTTAATTAAAAAAATAGTCTCAAGAAGTCACAAAAGGAACAAGATAACCCACATATAATTTTATAAAATTTTAATAATTGTAAGTATAACAAAGATGATATGTAGTTGTTCTAACTATTCATTAGTTCAAAATGACTTGGTAAAATGTGACAACACTGCAGAAACACACAAAGAGGGTTTATTTCTGAGGTTCCTGCCTTCGGTGATCCATAACTATGTGAATTTGCTTTACATTTGATTTTTGCTCAGACTGTACCTGGACAAATACATAGAAATTCATCCAGATGAGAAATTGGTGGGGGGAGGGGACAGTTCTCATTGGTATATCCCTATAATCATATGTTTTAAGGAAATGTTCATGTTTTACTTATTGTAAACTTGTAATTTAAAAGTTTCCCTTCTAGTTCCCTTTTGCTGTCCTCTCTTTCTTCCTTCCTATTAAATTTCCCACCAAGGTGTTCAACTAATCATTAATTATTCAACCAACATTGATTGAGCATCTGCCATTTTTAGCCTCCATGCTCCAAGGCACAGTTTGGACATCAGAGCTCAACAGAGAGCAAATCACACAACCTAAAATGGGGAACAAGGCCTCACTCTCTAAGCCAGTAGTTCTAACTCCTACCTCTCATACCATGCTTTATTTTTTCATTATCTCCTACAGACATTGTATTTACCACTTTTATATATACATCTATACAGACATGGACACATATATAGACATATATATATATGTATATGTATAGATACACAATAATTCTTTCATTAAACATAAACTCCAGAAGGGCAAAGATTATGTTTTATAATAAGAATGCCTACAACAGTTTATGACATAACAAATGCAAAACCAATTTTTTCTTGAACAAATGAAAACAAAATTTAGGAAAATGCAGACTCCACTTTTAAGAAATATTCTATCTACATGACAAGTTAAATCAGTATAAACACTATTGGGGAACAAGATTAATTACAGTGGTCTTAGAGTTTTCAGTGAGGAAAATGTTAGTCTAAATGAGGAGAGATGAAAAACTACATCACAAGAAGTCAGAGGTGGAAGGGCAATTAGATAGGAGGAAGGCTGACTTACTCAAGTCAAAATGTAATTGATGACAGCTTAGCACTAGAATGGAGGCCTTCTAGGCTTCTATGATAGCTTGAAAACCAGGGAGTAACATCTGTGGGAGATGAGGAATCCAGGAAGACAGAAGGAGCAATTGAAAACATAAAATGTTTCCTTGGGTACAGATCATTAAAATATCAGCAGACAGCCATGGTGGGTTGACTTATATATATCTGTATTTGCCTATAGTCTTGTATTAAAATCAAATGCCTGTATCAACCAGAGCAATTATATTTTGGCTGTCAAAAATCACCTAAATCAATAAAAATAGGATCAAATATTTAAACCCATTTCTAGTGGGGGAAAAAAGAGAAATGTGAATTCAGCTAAAAATTTTAAAAGTGGATAAGTGCTAAAAATAGAAAACTTAGAGTATCATATAAACAAAGTGGAAAACCTGTAAAGGACTAATTAAAAGAATATATGAAACAAAATGTTCATGATGGAAACAGCAACAAACCATTGGTGTTCCACATTTTCTCTGTAACTTAGAACATCCAAATGCTCTCTTGATTATTCTCTGACATGGAATACTTAGGAAGATCATGTCAACCTTCCAGGTGAAAAAGGGTGGAGTTGGACTTATTTACCAAGTTCCTTCCCAGTTGCAGTCTTCTAAGTTTTCAGGATTAGTGCATTCCAAGTACACATCTCTATTGCCCCAACTTTTTCTCTGAAAGAAAAAAGAAATTGAGCAGCATCAACACCAAAGTGTCTTACTTATTCAAATGCTTTATCTGTGTCTAGTAATTCCTGAGCACTGAGACATAACTTCAGTGATATCTCTATTGGTAGAAGATGAACTACAAATGGAAAGCCCACTAACAAGCACACAGCAGAACCTCTACTTCCTTACCTGTAGACTCTGACAATAAAGTTCACTATTTTGTCAGAAGTTTCACCTCTAGTCAGAAGCCACCTTCCCATAAACACAACCCAGTGATTCAGTGCACTTCGCACTGAATCTAGAACATTATGACACTGAATCATATGCCCCAGAGAATCCACCCCTGGAGAACTTGCAGTCAGTTTGTATGTGCTTCCTCGGGTCTTTGCACAATAGCTAAAGAGGCTTTAACATGGGCCTTCAGTTGAGAAAGCTCAAGAGAACTAACCTGGAGCACCTCATATTTCTTTTCTTTTTTTTTTTTTTTAATTTTAAAATCTTTAATTCTTACATGCATTCCCAAACATGAACCCCCCTCCCACCTCCCTCCCCATAACATCTCTCTGGGTCATCCCCATGCACCAGCTCCAAGCATGCTGTATCCTGAATCAGACATAGACTGGCGATTCAATTCTTACATGATAGTATACATGTTAGAATGTCATTCTCCCAAATCATCCCACCCTCTCCCTCCCTCTGAGTCCAAAAGTCCATTATACACGTCTGTGTCTCGGGAACAAGCACCTCCTTACACAAGATTCAGTCCATGTCATGGACTGAAGATGTCCATGACATCTCCCAATAGCAGGTAGAAACAAAGACTAAATAAAGGTTTTAACTGGGGAAAGAAGAGACTGGTGGGGTGAGGGCATGTGCAAAGGCAGGTGAGCCAGAGGGTGAGGAATGATTGGGTAGAACATACAGTTTGTGTAGGGCTTAATACAAGCTAGGTCAAGAAGATGGAAGCCTCTTTGTAAAAACCCTGGATACCCTCCCACCCACCCTTTCAATGAAGAATTTTTGATCATATGTACTAGAAATGTACAGCCACTTTAAATTGTCTAGAAAAATATCAGTTACAAATTATTTCAAACAGACCTTTTAAACTGGAAATCAAAAGGCCTAGACTTGTTTGTATAATTTAAGCAAATACTTTAACCTCCCAAATTCCATTATTTTCTCTGTAAAATGATAATAAATTATTGATCTCACTGAGTATTTGTGAAAACCAAGGGTCTAAACTGTCTTGAACAATGAGACCATTGGCTCAGTTGCAAGAGTAAAGAGATGAATGAATCTGCAGGCTGGGCTTTGTCCATAGCCAGATGATGAGGCCAGAATGAAGGTTCCCTCTGTATACTTCTTATGTGTGTGTGTGTGTGTGTGTGTGTGTGTGTGTGTTTTGTATACTTCTTATTGCTGCTTTTCTTGAGCAGTTTTCTCCATTCTCTAAGGAAGCTTACCCCTCTTGGCAGCAATGAATTTGCCAACAACACTTTGAAATTCATTCAATCTAATCTATGTCCAGTGGAAAATGTACCACTTATGCTGATAAGAAGGGATTTTCATCACAGAACCCAATTCAAGGATCCCTCTCATATCATTCTTTATGGTGGGATAACACCCCAAGCACAAATGTGTCAGGTTCACCAGGCATAGGGAGGCCTGCTTAATATGTACTTTGAATGATTCATACCCGATCAATCCCATCACAGGGATCCTTTTTAAAAAACACAATCAGGTTTCTATCTCCACAACTCATTTTTGGCAGAAATAGTTGTCCATAAAGACTGTTTTCTGCCAAAATTAAAAAAAATTTTAATACAAAGGATGTTTTGCCTATTTACTAACATCTCTGGAGCAGAAACTAAGGACAGTAGGAGCTCCTATAACACAATTCAATGAAAGGGTCCTTCTCTGTTCACAGTTGTTTAGTCACAAAGTCCTGTCCAACTCAGTAGCAACATTAAAATTAGAAGCAAGCATTAAATCTCCCAAGTGTTGCAAAATGAGAAATTAATCATGCTGGAAAGGTCACAAGTTATGGTCTGCCTCAGCAACCATAGAAAATATGCTCATTTATTTACCATATTGGTTCCCACAGGAAAAAAATTATCTATTGTTTACAAGAAAGGAATTGGGGGCATTTTAGGCCAACAAAGGGAAATTTAGCAAATGTCTTAAAAACTGTGGTCTACAAGTGAAAAAGATATAAGACTTTAGAAGTTTCCATGGAGTTCTCTAGTCACCAACATTGGATAAATATGTAGAACAGAAACAAGAGAAATTCTGTTTTGAATTATAACCTGTGTGAGTCCCTTAAGTAGAACAGTTTGGTCTCCCAGGATAATTCAACTTTCTTTACATGTTCATGGGATAGCTTTTCACTCTAGAGATTAAATCTCATCTGTTTGTTGGTCTCCTGAAGTTCTATTTCAGTAGTTCACCAGAGTGGGACTTCAGAACAGTCAAAAGGAGTTACAAAGATTTTGAAAAGTTATTCTGTAACAGCTGTTAAAATCTATAACTACACACATTCTTCATCCCCTCAAGCTTAGTTTAAGGAATCTATCATACAGAAATAAAATGTCAATACATATGAACATATGGATCAAGTTTTTTATTAAAGTTTTATCTTAATGACAGTAGTCCAGTAACAACAAATGATAAATAAATTGTTATATAATATGTCATCAAAGTTATACATCTATGAAAAATGAATGTGAATACACTATCTAAACAGATATGTTTTCTTAATATATTTTTAAACTTGGAGAACTCAACAGATTGATATGTTCATAGAAAGTAATGTAAACTATTTTCACCATAAGTAAATTTAAGTACAGTACAGTCAGACAAGACCAAATATCACACGGTTTCTCAACACACTCAGAATGTACATAAATTCACTTTTATTCTCCATAATTTCATCAAAGCTCTTTTCATCTCACTGTTTCGCAAGCTGTAGATTAGTGGATTCAGCAGAGGTGTAAGAAGAGAGTAAGCCAAGGACATCAGCTTCTTGGTTTCTGGGGAGTAGCCAGATTTGGGTTGTAAGTAAGTCATACTGGCTGTGCCATAGAAGAGGGTAACAGATGTGAGATGGGAGGCACAGGTGGAAAAGACTTTTTGCCTCCCAGTGGTTGATGGCATCTTCAGGATGGCAAAGAGAATTCGAATGTAGGACAAGAGTATCAACAAGAAAGGAACAATAACTGTCAGAATGGTGCCAGTGAATGCATAGATCTCAAACAAAAAGGTATCTGCACAAGCAAGCTCTAACACTGGGGGAGTCTCACAGAAGAGATGATTAATTTCATTGGAGCCACAAAAGGGAAAATTAAACACCCATGTGGTCTGCACAGTAGCCACTGTGATCCCTGAGACCCATGAGAATGTAACTAATTTCACAAAAACCATTTTGTTCATAATCATTGGGTAGCTCAGAAGAGAGCAGATTGCAGCAAATCGGTCATAAGCCATTACCCCCAGAAGAAAACATTCAGTGACACCAAAAAGAAGAATGAAGTACATTTGTGCAAAACAGCCCACTGTAGAAATCCTCATCTTCTCAGTGGAAAGGATCACCAGCATAACAGGCATAATGACCACACTGATACCCATATCCACCACAGACAAGTTCTGGAGAAACAGGTATAAGGGGACATGCAGGCTCTGTTCCAGGGAGATGACGACTATAATGATGACATTTCCCATCAGAGTCACCAGGTAAACCGCCAAGAAAACCACAAAGAGCTGCTCTTGGAGTCCAGGGAAGTTAGAAAAGCCCAAGAGGATGAATTCAACCACAGAGCTTTGGTTTTGTATTTTCATGTCAACAGTGAAGCATATGTTGTTCTTATGAACATGGCTTGGAAAGTACAAAGTCACAGTCCAATAGCTTAAACCAAACCAATCTGGGCAGAAGATATAAAGAGGAGCCCATCCTGATAGAAATTTAGCTTAACAATTGTCAGGGGATGTTCAGCTTTAAGGAATCCAATATGTTATTCTTTTCTTTTGTGTGCTGTTTCTCAAGGATTCTCTATTCCTTATTAGTTCCTGGAAAACAGGAGCGAGCAGAGCTGCACGTAGTTCTCGGGACTGAGACCATGAGAAGGGGCACCTGCTTGGATTCCCTTCAGTGACCCCCTTCAGCGACCCCCTTCAGTGACCCCCTTCAGAGACCCCCTTCAGGGATCCCCTTCAGGGACCCCGTTCAGCGACCCCCTTCAGCGACCCCCTTCAGTGACTCCCTTCAGTGACCTCTTTCAGTGACCCCCTTCAGTGACTCCCTTCAGTGACCTCTTTCAGTGACCCCATTCAGGGACCCCCTTCAGGGACCCCCTTCAGGGACCCCCTTCAGGGACCCCCTTCAGCAACCCCCTTCAGTGACCCCCTTCAGCGACCCCCTTCAGGGACCCCCTTCAGCGACCCCCTTCAGTGACCCCCTTCAGCGACCCCCTTCAGGGACCCCCTTCAGCGACCCCCTTCAGCGACCCCCTTCAGCGACCCCCTTCAGTGACCCCCTTCAGCGACCCCCTTCAGGGACCCCCTTCAGCGACCCCCTTCAGGGACCCCCTTCAGCGACCCCCTTCAGGGACCCCCTTCAGTGACTCCCTTCAGTGACCTTACTTAAATGTAATCTATTCAGTTATGTCCCTCTTACTCAGGATATGGAATGCTTTCTGGCCCTTTGAAGACTGTTATTTGCTTGGCTTTGTTTTCGCTCAGTTTTTTTTTTACTGCTTAAATCTGCCTTGTATAAATATATATTAATGTGTGTTTCTACAAATAAAGCACCCTTGTTTCACTCTAGACTTGGGTCCCCTGCGTCCTTCCTCTCATCAACTCCAGTCCCCAGGTCCCAGTCTACAAAGAGCATGACAAACAATTTTGGAGAACAGCCAATTATTGTAACTTATAAATCTTGTCTGATATATGCAAAATAATACCAAAAAATAGCATCAAACTTTTATGACAAATTGAACACTAAGTAGTTTTAAAATCTGATTTAGTGTTAAAGCAAATAGAAATATTTTGTAACTTAGACCCCTTTCATGTAACATTGATCAAGTTATCAACTATATTCCCAATTTTATGTAAGTATGAAATTAAAGACCACAAAAAATAAAGTGTCTGGGCTCACATTTTCTTATTAGAAAGTATGGACATTAGAGGAAAGCAAATGTGGCTTAGCGCTCTCCTCATTTCATTCAAAAGGCTCTGGACTAAGAAATATTTAAAGATTTTTAAAATGGAACAGAAAACACAATTTGAGTTTCCACAAGTATAAAAATTCAATAGATACTACTAGAGAAAAGTGCACCTAAAAATGGTAAATTTTATGTAATGGATATTTTAACACAATATAAAAATTAATAGATTAAAGTTTTTAAATTTTAAAAATAAAAGTATCAAAAAGAGACAAATGGAGAAAGATACCCAGAAATTTTTGATAAAAAACCTAATAATTCAAAGTACAACAATGAAAATATGTGACTGTTATGAATACTCGTTAGTTCAAAATGACTGTGTGTGGCTTGATTAAAAGTGACAACAATCTGCAGAAACACACAAAGAGGGTTTGCTTTAGATGTTTCTATCTTAGGTGATCTGTAAACTATGTAAATTAATTTTAGAGTTACAGATTTTTGCTCAGACTCTTCCTAGCCAAATACATTGGGATTTGCCCAGATGAGAAATTTGGAGGTTCATTTCTCCATGGTGTATCCTTATGACCCTGATGATTTAAGAAAAATCCCATGTTGTAGGAATTTTATGCTTGTAATTTTAATGAATCCCTTCTTTCCCTCTTCCTTCCTCTCTTCTTTCTCCCTATTAAATTTTCATCAAATTGTACAATTAATCATTAATTAATAAATAAACACTGGTTGAGCACCTACCAGAGTTCAACAGAAAGCAAACCTCACAGTCTAAAATGGGAAATAGGATTTCACTCCCTAACCCAGTACTTCTAACTCCTACCTCTCATACTGTGCTCTGTTTTTTCATTATCTCCTACTGATATTCTATGTATTTTTTTTATATATAAACTCTTTCACTAAACATAAACTCCAGGACAAGAAAGATTATGTTTTATATTCACAATGCCTACAACAGTCTTTGACTCATAACAAATACCAAGTCAATTTTTTCTTGAATAAATGGAAAATGCAGACTCTACCTTTAAGAAATGTTATCTTTACATGAAAAGTAAAATCAATATAAATACTATTGGGAAACAAGGGGTTCAGACATTTCATTGAGAGAAAGATTATTTCTAAATGAAGGATGAAGGTGAACTACATCATAAGAAGTAGTGGGTGGAAGGGTAATTAGACTGGAAGGAGAGGAGAGGAAGGCTGGCTTGCTCAAGTCAGAGTGTATTCGATGACAACTTGCACTAGAATGAAGTCCTGCTAGCTTTGTGTGATGTTTTGAAAACCAGTTAACTGGAAGATGAGGAGCCCAAGAAGAAAACTGAAAGATACAACAAGCTGAAGACACTAAATGACACTGAGTACAGATCATAGCATATTAGCAGCCAGCAGGAGGCAAGTTCACCTATTTCTGAGTTCAGCCACAGTCACATGTCAAAATCAAATATATATATATATATATATATATAAAATTATGACTGATTCGCATTGTTGCATAGCAGAAATCAACACAAAATTGTAAGGCAATCTCCCACCAATTAAAAAAATTAAACTTTAAAAAAATCAGATGTCTGTATTAACCATAATAATTATATTTCGGGTGTCAAAAATCTCCTACATTTACAAATAGACACTACAGGATCACATATTTAAACTCATTTCTAATGGGGAGAAAGAACAATAACTATTCAGCCACAAATTTTATAAGTAAATAGATTTTTTAAATTAAAAAGTTTATAGAATCATATAAACAAAGTAGAAAACCTTCAAAGGACTGATTAAAAGTGTATATAAACAAAATGTTCATGGTGGAAAGAGCAACAGACCATGGCCAATCTATCTTTTCTATATAACTTAGAAAACCCTAACACTGTCTTGATAACTCTCTGACATGGAATACTTAGGTAGCACACTCTCTGGACCTTCCAGTTGAAAAAGGGTGGGTTGGACTTATTTACCAAGTTCCTTGCAGTGACAGTCTTTAAGATTTGATTACTAGTGCATGCAAATCGGAGAAGGCAATGGCACCCCACTCCAGTACTCCTGCCTGGAATATCCCATGGATGGAAGAGCCTGGAAGGCTGCAGTCCATGGGATCACTGAGGGTCGGACACGACTGAGCCACTTCACTTTCACTTTTCACTTGCATGCACTGGAGAAGGAAATGGCAACCCACTCCAGTGTTCTTGCCTGGAGAATCCCAGGGACAGGGGAGCCTGGTGAGCTGCCACCTATGGGGTCACACAGAGTCGGACACAACTGAAGTGACTTAGCAGCAGCAGCATGCAAAATACTTTACCTCTAATTATTGCTCCGAATTTTTCTCTGAAAAGAAAAAAAAAATTGATGAGCATCAACATCAACTGACTTAAATATATAATCTGTGTCTGGTGATTCCTAAACAGTGAGACAATACTTCAACAGTATCTCCAACTATCAGCGGAAGATGAACTGCAAACGGAAAACCCACCAACAAGCACACACCTGAACCTTCACTTTCTTACGTATTGAATCTGTCAGTTTAAGGTTTATAGCGCTTTGTCAGAAGTTTCACCTCTAGTCAAAAGCCACCTTCTCATAAACACAACTCAATGATTCAGTGCACTGTTTCTAGAACATTATAATATTGAATCACATGCCACAGAGAACCCATCCTTGGAGAATTTGGAATCACTTTATACATGCTTTCTTGTATATTTGCACAATAACTACAGAGGCTTGAACTTGGGCCCTCAGGTGAGAAAGCTCAAGAGGATTAACCTAGAGCACCACTCCCTCATATTCCTACAGGGAATAAATACCTCCTCACACAAGAGACTCCCTGGTGGCTCAGCGGTTAAAGCATCTGCCTGCAATGTGGGAGACCTGGGTTCGATCCCTGGGTCGGAAAGATCCCCTGGAGAAAGAAATGGCAACCCACTCCAGTACTCTTGCCTGGAGAATCCCATGGGCGGAGGAGCCAGGTGGGCTACAGTCCACGGGGTTGCAAAGAGTCGGACATGACTGAGCGACTTCACTTTCACACAAGAGACTCAATGACACCATGACATCTCTTGATAGAAGTAGAAACCATGACTTAACATAGGTTGTAAATGGGAAAGGAAGAGAGCAATGGGGAAAAGGTGTGAGCAAGGGCAGATGAGCAAGAGGGGGAGGAATGACTGGATGGAATGTATAATTTATGCAGGGGTGGGAAACCAGTTAAGGCAGATAGATGGATATCTCATTGTAAAAAGCCTGGATATCCTCCCACCCTCCCAATAAACAACTCTTGATCATTTGTACAGGAAATATGTGAAAGTGAAAGTGATGTTGCTCAGTCAAGTCCGACTCTTTGCAACCCCATGGACTGCAACCCAGCAGGCTCTTCCATCCATGGGATTCTCCAGGCAAGAATACTGGAGTGGGTTGCCACTGCCTTCAAGCCACTGAAAATTTTTGAGAAAAATGTCATTACATATGATTTCAGATAGAACTTTTAAACTGAGAATCAAAATATCTGTACTTGCTAGTATATTTCGAGCAAATATTTTAACTTCCCTGATTATATTACCTTCTCTGTAAAATCATAAATTATTGATCTCATTGGGTATTTGTGAAAATCAAGGGGCTCAAAGATGAGTCTAAACTGTCTTGTACAATTAAAAAGGTCATTGGCCCAAAAGTATGAAGAGATGAATGAATCTACAGGCTGGACTTTGTCCAGAACTGGACAATGAGGCTGGAATGTGGGTTCCATTTGTCTACTTTTATTTCTTCCTTCCTGGTGTAGACTGTTTCATTTTTAAGGAAGTTCAGCCTTCCTGGCAGCAATGAGGTTGCCAACAACACTTAGGGATTCATTCTATCTAATCTATGTCCAGTGGGAAATCTACCACTTATGCTGAGTAAAGGGGATTTTCATCACAGAATCCAATACAAACCCCTCCTATATCATTCACCATGGTGGGATAACACCCCTTGCATATACCAATCACATGCACCAGATGTGGGGAAGCCTGTTTATGTACTTTTGATGATTCATACCCCAGCAATCCCATCACAGGGTCCTTATAAATGCTGAAATGTCATATTTCCCTGGTGGCTCAGATGGTAAAGCATCTGCATTCAATGTGGGAGACCCGGGTTCAATCCCTGAGTTGGGAAGATCCCCTGGAGTGGCAACCCACTCCAGTACTCTTGCCTGGAAAATTTCATGGACTGAGAAGCCTGGTAGGCTATAGTCCATGGGGTAGCAAAGAGTCAGACATGACTGAGAGACTTCACTTTCACTTTTCACCCCAGCAATCCCATCACAGGGTCCTTATGAATGCTGAAATGTCCTATTTCTTGATGTAGTTGATGGATGGTAACAGAAGATGTGCAGTTTTGAGATTTCATCAAGATGTAAGGCCACGAGTTATACCCTTTGCTAGGTGTACATGCCATTTCCTGGAGAAGAGGCGGCAAGAATACACATTAAGAAAAACTATCCAGGAGATTTTCCCGACCCAGGGATTGAACCCAGGTCTCCCGCATTGCAGGCAGACACTTTACTGTCTGAGCCACCAGGGAAGATATACCAAAAAAAATCTTAATGACCCATATAACCACAATGGTGTGATCACTCACCTAGAGCCAGACATCCTGGAATGGGAAGTCGAGTGGGCCTTAGGAAGTATCACTACAACCAAAGCTAGTGGAGGTGATAGTATTTCAGCTGAGTTATTTCAGATCCTAAAAGCTGATGCTGTGAAAGTGCTGCACTCAATATGCCAGCAAATTTGGAAAATTCAGCAGTGGCCACAGGACTGGAAAAAGTCAGTTTTCACTCTTATCCCATAGATGGGCAATGCCAAAGAATGTTCCAGCTATCACACAATTGCACTCATTTTACACGTTAGCAAAGTAATGCTCAAAATTCTCCAAGCCAGGCTTCAACAATACATAAATCAAGAACTTCCACATGTTCAAGCTGGATTTAGAAAAGGCAGAAGAATCAGAGATCAAATCAGAGATCCAACACCCGTTGCATCATAGAAAAAGAAAGAGAATTCCAAAAGAACATCTACTTATCCTTCACTGACTACACTAAAGCCTTTGACTGTGTGGATCACAACAAACTGTGGAAAATTCTTCAAGAGATGGGAATTCCAGACCACCTTACCTGCTTCCTACAAATCTGTACGCCCATCAAGAAGCAACAGAACCAGTCCATGGAACAATGGGCTGGTTCAAAACTAGGAAAGGCATACATCAAAGCTGTATATTGTCACTCTGCTTATTTAACTTATATGCAGAGTACATCATGAGAAATGCTGGGCTGGATAAATCACAAGCTGGAATCAAGACTTCCAGGAGAAATATCAGTAACCTCAGATATGCAGATGACACCACCCTTATGGCAGAAAGCAGAGAGGAACTAAAGAGTCTATTGATGAAGGTGAAAAGGAGAGGGAAAAGCTGGCTTAAAACTCAACATTCGAAAAATTAAGATCATGGCATCCAGTCCCATCATTTCATTGCAGATAGAAGAGGAAACAATGGAAACAGTGACAGACTTTATTTTCTTGGGCTCAGAAATCACTGCAGATGGTGACTGCATCCATGAAACTAAAAGACGCTTGCTCCTTGGAAGGACAGCTATGACAAACCTAGATAGCATATTAAAAAGCAGAGACATTATTTTGCTAACAAAAGTCCGTATAGTCAAAGCTATGGTCTTTCCAATAGTCATGTATGGATGTGAGAGTTGGACCATCAAGAAGGCTGAGCACTAAAGAATTGATGTCTTTGAATTGTGATGTTGGAGAAGACTCTTGAGAGTCTATTGGACTGCAAGAAGATCAAACCAGTTAATCTTAAAGGAAATCAATCCTGAATATTCACTGGAGAGACTGATGCTGAAGCTAAAGACCCAATACTTTGGCCACCTGATGCAAAGCGCTGACTCACTGGAAAAGACCTTAATGTTGGTAAAGATTGAAGGCAGGAGGAGAAGGGGACAACAGAGGATGAGATGCTTGGATGGCATCACTGACTCAATGGACATGAGTTTGAGCAAGCTCCAGAGATGGTGAAGGACAGGGAAGCCTGGTGTGCTGCAGTCCATGGTATCACAGAGTTGGACACAACTGAGCAACTGAACAATGACAACTGTACTGGTTTAAGATCTACAACTTAATGCTTTCATACATGTATATCTTGCAAAACAGTTACCACTGAAAGTTTGGTTGATATCCATCACCTCACATAGTTACAAATTTTTTTTCCTTATAAAATGTCATCTCTTAGTGACTTACAATATACAATACAGTATTATTAACTGCAGTCACCATACTGTATGTAACTTCCCCAGACTTTATTTACCTCATAACTGGACATTTGTACTTTTTCACAGCCTTCACCCATTTATCTCCCTCCCCACCACTCAACTCTGCCAATCATTAACTGTTCTCTGTTTCTTTTTCGGTTATTTTAGGTTCCACATAGAATTGAAATCATACAGTGTTTGTCTTTATCTGTCTGACTTATTTCACTCAGGATAATGCCCTTGAGGTCCATCCATGTTGTCACAAATGACAGGATTTCCTTCTTTTTATGGCTAAACAATGTTCCAGTATATATGTAAATATGTATGTGATACGTATATTACCAAATTCAGACGTAAATTGAAGAAAGTAGGGAAAACCGCTAGACCATTCAAGTATGACCTAAATCAAATCCCTTATGATTATACAGTGAAAGTGAGAAATAGATTTAAGGGACTAGATCTGATAGACAGAGTGCCTGATGAACTATGGAATGAGGTTCGTGACATTGTACAGGAGACAGGGATCAAGATCATCCCCATGGAAAAGAAATGCAAAAAAGCAAAATGGCTGTCTGGGGAGGCCTTACAAATAGCTGTGAAAAGAAGAGAGGTGAAAAGCAAAGGAGAAAAGGAAAGATATAAGCATCTGAATGCAGAGTTCCAGAGAATAGCAAGAAGAGAGAAGAAAGACTTCCTCAGCGATCAGTGCAAAGAAATAGAGGAAAAGAACAGAATGGGAAAGACTAGGATCTCTTCAAGAAAATTAGAGATACCAAGGGAACATTTCATGCAAAGATGGGCTCAATAAAGGACAGAAATGGTATGGACCTAACAGAAGCAGAAGCAGTAGCAAGAATACACAGAAATGTACAAAAAAGATCTTCATGACTCAGATAATCACGATGGTGTGATCACTCATCTAGAGCCAGACATCCTGGAATGTGAAGTCAAGTGGGCCTTAGAAAGCATCACTACGAACAAAACTAGTGAAGGTGATGGAATTCCAGTGGAGCTATTTCAAATCCTGAAAGATGATGCTGTGAAAGTGCTGCACTCAATATGCCAGCAAATTTGGAAAACTCAGCAGTGGCCACAGGACTGGGAAAGGTCAGTTTTCATTCCAATCCCAAAGAAAGGCAATGCCAAAGAATGCTCAAACTACCGCACAATTGCACTCATCTCACATGCTAGTAAAGTAATGCTCAAAATTCTCCAAGCCAGACTTCAGCAATACGTGAACCATGAATTTCCTGATGTTCAAGCTGGTTTTAGAAAAGGCAGAGGAACCAGAGATCAAATTGCCAACATCCGCTGGATCATGGAAAAAGCAAGAGAATTCTAGATAAACATCTATTTCTGCTTTATTGACTATGTTGAAGCCTATGACTATGTGGATCACAATAAACTGTGGAAAATTCTGAGAGAGATGGGAATACCAGACCACCAGACCTGCCTCTTGAGAAATCTGTATGCAGGTCAGGAAGCAACAGTTAGAACTGGACATGGAACAACAGAGTCGTTCCAAATAGGAAAAGGAGTACGTCAAGGCTGTATATTGTCACTCTGCTTATTGAACTTCTATGCAGAGTACATCATGAGAAACGCTGGACTGGAAGAAACACAAGCTGGAATCAAGATTGCTGGGAGAAATCTCAATAACCTCAGATATGCAGATGACACCACCCTTATGGCAGAAAGTGAAGAGGAGCTAAAAAGCCTCTTGATGAAAGTGAAAGAGGAGAGTGAAAGAGTTGGCTTAAAGCTCAACATTCAGAAAATGAAGATCGTGGCATCCGGTCCCATCATTTCATGGGAAATAGATGGGGAAACAGTGGCTGACTTTATTTTTGGGGGCTCCAAAATCACTGCAGATGATGACTGCAGCCATGAAATTAAAAGACACTTACTCCTTGGAAGAAAAGTTATGACCAACCTAGATAGCATATTCAAAAGCAGAGACATTACTTTGCCCACTAAGGTCCATCTAGTCAAGGCTATGGTTTTTCCTGTGGTCATGTATAGATGTAAGAGTTGGACTGTGAAGAAGCCTGAGTGCCGAAGAATTGATGCCTTTGAACTGTGGTGTTGGAGAAGACTCTTGAGAGTCCCTTGGACTGCAAGAAGATCCAACTAGTCCATTCTGAAGGAGATCAGCCCTGAAGGAGATTTCTCTGGAAGGAATGATGCTGAAGCTGAAACTCCAGTACTTTGGCCACCTCATGAGAAGAGTTGACTCATTGGAAAAGACTCTGATGCTGGGAGGGATTGGGGGCAGGAGGAGAAGGGACGACCCAGGATGAGATGGCTGGATGACATCACTGACTCAGACATGAGTCTGAGTGAACTCCGGGAGTTGGTGATGGGAGGCCTGGAGTGCTGCACTTCATGGGGTCGCAAAGAGTAGGACACGACTGAGTGACTGAACTGAACTGAACTGATGTATATATCTCATTTTTTATAACTTTTGATAGATACACTTAGGTTGTTTCAACATCTTGGCTAATGTAAAGAGTGCTGCAGTGGTCATAGGGCAGCTATCTCTTTGAGAAAATGATTTTTCTTCCCTTACAATATATACTCAGAAGTGGAATTTCTAAGTCATATGTTAATGCTGGGCTTCCCAGGTGGCGCTAGTGGTAAAGAACCCACCTGCCAACGCAAAAGACATAAAGAGATGAGGATTTGATCCCTGGGTCGGGAAGATCCCCTGGAGGAGGGCATGGAAACCCACTCCAGTATTCTTGCCTGTAGAATCCCATGGACAGAGAAGCCTGACAGCTTCAGTCCATAGCGTCGCACAGAGACAGACACAACTGAAGTGACTTAGCATGCATGCACACATTCTAATACTAGGAGCAATTATCTGACACAACTCCACACATAACATGGCTATGTTTTCCATAGCCATGCATGTTTATATTCCCACCAACAGTGCACAGTTCAGTTCAGTTCAGTCACTCAGTCGTGTCCGACTCTTCGCAACCCCATGAATTGCAGCACACCAGGCCTCCCTGTCCATCACCATCTCCCAGAGTTCACTCAGACTCACATCCATTGAGTCCGTGATGCCATCCAGCCATCTCATCCTGGGTCGTCGCCTTCTCCTCCTGCCCCCAATCCCTCCCAGCATCAGAGTCTTTTCCAATGAGTCAACTCTTCGCATGAGGTGGCCAAAGTACTGGAGATTCAGCTTTAGCATCATTCCTTCCAAAGAAATCCCAGGGTTGATCTCCTTCAGAATGGACTGGTTGGATCTCCTTGCAGTCCAAGGGACTCTCAAGAGTCTTCTCCAACACCACTCCAATCCTCATCAACGCTTATCTCTTGCCTTTTTGATAAGAGCCGCTATAACAGGTGTGAAGTGATCTCATGATTTTGATTTGTAGTTCCCTTGTGATTACTGATATTGACTCCCTTTTCATGTATCTGTTGGCTATCTGTATGTTCTTTTTGGAAAATTATCTCTTCAGTTCTTCTGCCCATTTTTTAATCAGATTGATTGTATTTTCCTGTTGAGTTGTGTGAGCTTTTTGTATATTTTACATGTTAACCCTTTTCTAGATGTATGATTTGCCACTATTTTCTCCCATTCTGTAGGCTGCCTATCATTTTGTTGATGGATTCCTTTGCTGTGCAGAAGTTTCTTAGTTTGATATAGTCCTGCTGGCTAATTTTTGCTTTTGTTATTTTTTATTTTGATGTAAAATTCAAGAAATGAATGACAATGGAAATAATGTTAGACCCCTTTAATACTATCCCTGGTGCAAAAAATAAGGACAGTACAACCTCATGGGAAAGTGGTTCAACAAACAGCTACTTTTAAACAGCAATGTTAAGACAAGAAGCAAGCATTAAATGTTCCAAATGTTGCAAGAAATTATTCTGGAGAAGATCACACTGTTAATGATGTGACTCAAGGACCATAGAAAATATACCTAAATGGCTATTCATTGATTTTCTCACAATAAAAAAAAAAAAAACTATTGTATCTATATAAACAAAGTGTCTGGGGGCAATTTGAACTTAGAAAGGGAAATTAACAAAAGTCTCTAAAAGCAGTGGTCTATAAGTGAAAAAATATATACTAATAGTATTGTGTTCCCTTGGTATCTCTAATTTTCTTGAAGAGATCTCTAGTCTTTCCCATTCTGTTCTTTTCCCCTATTTCTTTGCATTGATTGCTGAAGAAGGCTTTCTTATCTCTTCTTGCTATTCTCTGGAACTCTGCATTCAGATGCTTATATCTTTCCTTTTCTCCTTTGCTTTTTGCCTCTCTTCCTTTCACAGCTATTTGTAAGGCCTCCCCAGACAGCCATTTTGCTTTTTTGCATTTCTTTTCCATGGGGATAGTCTTGATCCCTGTCTCCTGTACAATGTCATGAACCTCAGTCCATAGTTCATCAGGCACTCTATCTATCAGATCTAGACCCTTAAATCTCTCACTTCCACTGTATAATCATAAGGGATTTGATTTAGGTCATACCTGAATGGTCTAGCGGTTTTCCCTACATTCTTAAATTTAAGTCTGAATTTGGCAATAAGGAGTTCATGATCTGAGCCACAGTCAGCTCCCAGTCTTGTTTTTGTTGACTGTATAGAGCTTCTCCATCTTTGGCTGCAAAGAATAAAATCAATCTGATTTCAGTGTTGACCATCTGGTGATGTCCATGTGTAGTCTTCTCTGGTGTTGTTGGAAGAGGGTGTTTGCTATGACCAGTGCATTTTCTTGGCAAAACTCTATTAGTCTCTGCCCTGCTTCATTCCGCATTCCAAGGCCAAATTTGCCTGTTACTCCAGGTGTTTCTTGACTTCCTACTTTTGCATTCCAGTCCCCTATAATGAAAAGGACATCTTTTTGGGGTGTTAGTTCTAAAAGATCTTGTAGGTCTTCATAAAACCATACAACTTCAGTTTCTTCAGTGTTACTGGTTGGGGCATAGACTTGGATAACTGTGATATTGAATGGTTTGCCTTGGAGACAAACAGAGATCATTCTGTCGTTTTTGAGATTACATCCAAGTACTGCATTTCGGACTCTTTTGTGACCATGATAGCTACTCCATTTCTTCTGAGGGATTCCTGCCCGCAGTAGTAGATATAATGGTCATCTGAGTTAAATTCATCCATTCCAGTCCATATTAGTTCGCTGATTCCTAGAATGTCGATGTTCACCCTTGCCATCTCTTGTTTGACCACTTCCAATTTGCCTTGATTCATGGACCTGACATTCCAGGTTCCTATGCAATATTGCTCTTTACAGCATCGGATCTTGCTTCTATCACCAGTCACATCCACAGCTGGGTATTGTTTTTGCTTTGGCTCCATCCCTTCATTTTTTCTGGAGTTATTTCTCCACTGATCTCCAGTAGCATATTGGGCACATAATGACCTGGGGAGTTCCTCTTTTGGTATCCTATCATTTTGCCTTTTCCTACTGTTCATGGGGTTCTCAAGGCAAGAATACTGAAGTGGCTTGCCATTCCCTTCTCCAGTGGACCGCATTCTGTCAGGCTATTTCTGATTTATTGAATATGCCAAAGCCTTTGACTGTGTGGATCACAATAAACTGTGGAACATTCTGAAAGAGATGGGAATACCAGACCACCTAACCTGCCTCTTGAGAAATCTGTATGCAGGTCAGGAAGCAACAGTTAGGACTGGACATGGAACAACAGACTGGTTCCAAATAGGAAAAGGAGTATGTCAAGGCTGTATATTGTCACCCTGCTTGTTTAACTTCTATGCAGAGTACATCATGAGAAATGCTGGACTGGAAGAAACACAAGCTGGAATCAAGATTGCTGGGAGAAATATCAATAACCTCAGATATGCGGATGACACCACCCTTATGGCAGAAAGCGAAGAGGAGCTAAAAAGCCTCTTGATGAAAGTGAAAGAGGAGAGTGAAAAAGTTGGCTTAAAGCTCAACATTCAGAAAACGAAGATCATGGCATCTGGTCCCATCACTTCACGGGAAATAGATGGGGAAACAGTAGAAACAGTGTCAGACTTTATTTTTGGGGGCTCCAAAATCACTGCAGATGGTGAATGCAGCCATGAAATTAAAAGACGCTTACTCCTTGGAAGAAAAGTTGTGACCAACCTAGATAGCATATTCAAAAGCAGAGACATTACTTTGCCCACTAAGGTCCATCTAGTCAAGGCTATGGTTTTTCCTGTGGTCATGTATGGATGTGAGAGTTGGACTGTGAAGAAGGCTGAGTGCCGAAGAATTGATGCCTTTGAACTGTGGTGTTGGAGAAGACTCTTGAGAGTCCCTTGGACTGCAAGGAGATCCAACTAGTCCATTCTGAAGGAGATCAACCCTGGGATTTCTTTGGAAGGAATGATGCTAAAGCTGAAGCTCCAGTACTTTAGCCACCTCATGCGAAGAGTTGACTCATTGGAAAAGACTCTGATGGTGGGAGGGATTAGGGGAAGGAGGAGAAGGGGACGACCCAGGATGCGATGGCTGGATGGCATCATGGACTCGGTGAGTCTGAGTGAACTCTGGGAGTTGGTGATGGACAGGGAGGCCTGGCGTGCTGCGATTCATGGGGTCGCAAAGAGTCGGACACAACTGAGTGACTGAACTGAACTGAATAGTATTGTGACACTTCAGGAAGTTTCCATGGAGTTTTCTGGTCCCCAGCCTTGGGTGAATATCTAGAAAAATATCAAAGGAAATCCTATTTTTAATAATAACCTGAGGAGTTCATGAAGTAGAAACAGTTTGGCTCCCCAAAATAACTGGATTTTGTTTACTCATCCATGAAACAGGTTTTTCACTCTAAACTGAAATCTCCTCTATTTGTTGGTCTCTTTAATCTCTACCCTGTTAGAGCAGCAGAGAGAGCCTTCAGAAGAGTCTGAAAAGTTACAATGATTTTGAAAAGTAATTCCCCAATAGCTATTAAAATTCATAAATACACATACTCTTCATCCCATCAGGCCTAGTCTGAGAAATCTATCATACAGAAACAAAAAGTCAGTACATATGAACAAATGGAAGTAGTTCTTTATTTAAATTGCAACTAAGTAACAGTGATCCTGTGACAACCTGGACATTCATGATAAAAGAACAGATAAATAAATTGCTATATCACATCATCAAGGTTATGCACCTATGTGGCGTTTCCCAGTGGTCCAGTAATTAAGACTCTGCCTCCAACACAAGGGGATGCAGGTTTCCATCCCTGGTCAGGGAATTAAGATGCTACATGCTCTGAAGAGCAGCCAATAAAAAAGAACTTACACACCTACAGAAAATGAATGTGAACATACTATCATAACAGAGGGATCCTGATATATTTTTAAACTTGGAAAAATCAACAAATTATATTAGTATCAAGAAATGTAAACTATTTTCACCATTACTAAATTGAAATAATGTTCAGTCTGGCACTGAATCAATATCACCTGCATTCTCAGCATAGTCAGAATGTATGTAAATCCACTTTTCTTCGCCATACTTTCAACAAAACTTTTTTCATCTCACTGTTCCGCAAGCTATAGATCAGTGGATTCAGCAGAGGTGTGAGCAACGTGTAAGCCAAGGACATCAACTTCTTGGTTTCTGGGGCATAGCCAGATTTGGGTTGTAAGTAAGTCATACTGGCTGTGCCATAGAAGAGGGTAACAGATGTAAGATGGGAGGCACAGGTGGAAAAGGCCTTTTGCCTCCCAGTGGTTGACGGCATCTTCAGGATGGCAAAGAGAATTCGAATGTAGGACAAGAGTATCAACACGAAAGGAACCATAACAATCAAAATGGTGCCAGTGAATGCGTAGATCTCAAACAGAAAGGTGTCTGCACATGCAAGCTCTAACACTGGGGGAGTCTCACAGAAGAGATGATTAATTTCATTGTTGCCACAAAAGGGAAAACTAAAAACCCATGAGGTCTGCACAGTAGCCACTGTGATCCCTGAGACCCATGAGAACATTACTAAGTTCAAGAAAACCCTTTTGTTCATAGTCACTGGGTAGCTCAGAGGATGGCAGATTGCAGCAAATCGGTCATAAGCCATTGCCCCCAGGAGAAAACATTCAGTCCCCCCAAAAAGAAGAATGAAATACATCTGTGAAAAACAGCCTGCAAAAGTGATAGTAGTTTTTTCACTGGAGAGGACCACCAGCATTTCAGGCATGATGACTGCACTGAAACCCACTTCCACCAAAGACAAGTTCAGGAGAAACAAGTACATGGGAACGTGGAAGCTCTGTTCCAGGGAGATGACGGCTATAATGATGGCATTTCCCAGCAGAGTCACCAGATAATCAACCAGGAACACCCAAAAGAGCTGCCTCTGTAGTTCAGGAAAATTAGAAAAGCCCAAGAGGATGAAGTCAAACACAGAGCTTTGGTTCTGCCTTTTCATGTCAACAGTGGAGCATATACTGTTTTAGGAACATAGTTTACAAAGTACAAAGTCACAGTCTAACAGTTCTGAGCCAGCATCTGCATTCAACCCAAACAATCTTGACAAAAAATATAAAGAGGAGCCCATCCTGATAGAAATCTAGTTTGACAGTTTTGGAGAATGGCTGATTATTGTAACTTATAAATCTTATCTGATACATACAAAATAATATCAGAGTTTTGTGGCAAACACCATGTAGTTTGAAAATCAAATTCAGTGTTAAAGCAAGTAGGAATATTCTATAACTCAGATCCCATTCATAAAACACTGCTAAAGGTAGCATCTATTTTCTCAACTTTATGTAAATATGAAATTTAAGACCACAAAAAATAAAGCTCATGTTTGCTATGCTAATCAGAACATAGGGCCGTAAGAAGAAAGCAAATGTGGGCTAGCACTCTCCTCATTTCATTCAAAAGGCTCTGAACTAAGAAATACTTAAAGATTTTTGAAAACAGAACAGGTGAGACAATTTGAACTTCCATAAATATAAAAATGCAGTAGGTACTTACTACTTCAGAATTGTACACTTTAAAGTAGTAAAACTTATATTACATGTATTTTACCACAATAAAAGTTCAATGGATTAACATTTTCAATTAAAAATAACACCTCAAAAAGTGACAAATGGAAAAAGATAACCCACAAAAAATTTTTATAAGATTCCACTAAGTCTAAGTACAACAACAGTGATATATACTTTTTTTAAACTATTCGTTAGTTCAAAATGACTGTGCTCGGCTTCGTTAAAAGTGACGACTCCCTGTAGAAACACACAAAGAAGGTGTAATTTAAATGTTCCTACCTGAGGTGATCTGTAACTATGTGAACTGGCTTTATACACATTGATTTTTGCCAATAGGTCAAATATATTGGGACTTGCCAGACGAGAAACATGTGGTATCAGTTCTCATTGGTGGAACCTTAAGACATAATGATTTAAGGAAAAGCCCACGTTTTATTCACTGTAAACTTATAATTTAAAGTTTTCCTTCTCTCTCTCTCTTTCGTTCTCTTCTCTTTCTCACCATTAAATTTCTCATCAAGGTGTTCAATTAATCATTAATTACTCAACACTGATTGAGCACCTACTATTTTTAGCCTGTGTACTCTGAGACAAACCTTGGATACCAGAGTTCAACAGAGAGCAAACCACACAATCTAAAATGGAAAATAGGGTCTCACTCCCTAAGCCAGTACTTATAACTCCTACCTCTCACACTGTGCTCTATTTTCTTCAATAGCTCCTACTGATTTGTATTTACACATATATTTGTGTGTGTATATATATATATATATATATATATATATATATATATATATAAACACACACTGTCTCTCTCACTAAATATAAATCCCAGGATTGCAAAGATTATACTTTATACTCACTATGCCTACAAGAGTTTCTGATGCATAACAAATGCTAAACCAATTTTTTCTTGAATAAATGAAAACAAAAATTAGGATAATGCAGACTCAACTTTATAGGAATGTTCTATCTACATGAAGAGTAAAATCAGTATAAACAGTATTGGGGGAAAAGGTAATAACAAACATATTAGACACTTCAAGGAGGAAAAGATTACTTCTGAATGAGGGATGAGAGTGAACAACTACCTCATAAGCAGTCAAGGGTGGAAGGGCAATCAGGCAGGAGAAAGACAGGAGGAAGGCTAATTTGCTCAAATCAAAATGTATTTGTTGACAGTTTAGCACTAAAATGGAGATCTTCTGGTTCTCTGTGACATTGTAAAAATCAATGGAAGTTAACTGTGGGAGAGGAGAAATCCAAGAAGACAAAGACAGCAAGTTGAAGACATGTAATGCTGTCTTTTAAAAAGGTCATTAGAATATTAGCAAACAGCAGAAGGCAAGTTGACTTCCTTCTAAGTTTGGCTATAGGCATGTACTAAAATCAAACCTCTATGAATTATATTTATGTTGTCAAAAAACTCCTAAATTAATAAAAATAGACTCTGCAGGCCAAGTATTTAATTTCTAATGGAGAGAAATAACGATGCATATTCAGTTACAAATTTTCAAAGTGGATAGGTTTTGAGCACTACAAAATTCAGAGTATCATACAAACAAACATACAAAGAAGGAGAAGAGGGTGACAGAGGATGAGTTGGTTGGATGGCATCACCAATGCAATGGACATGAACTTGGGCAAACTCCGGGAGATGGAAAGAGACAGGGAAGTCTGGCATGCTGCAGTTCATGGAGTCATGAAGAGTCAGACACAACTTGGCAACTGAACAACAACAACACAAAGCGGAAAACCTCTAAAGGACTGATGTAAAGCATGTTATAAACAAAATGTTCATGATGTAAATAGCAACTGACTATAGATGCTCCACTTAATAACTTAGAGACCCTAGTGCTGTCTTAATAGCTCTCTGACATGGAATACTTAGGCAGATCACTCTCTTTTCTAGATTTCAGCCTTCCAGGTGAAAAAGGTCTGAGTTGGACTTATTTACCCATTCCTTCCCAGTGAAAATCTTCTAAGACTTGATGAATAGTGCCCTCCAAATACACACCTCTAAGTATTGTCCACACTTTTTCTCTGGAAAGAAAAGAGCAAAACTGAATAGCATCAACACCAAAGAGTTTACTGATTCAAATGTTTCAGCTGTGTTCAGTGATTCCTGATCACTGAGATCACTTCAACAGCATCTCTACCAATAGAAGATGAATAGTAAATGAAAAACCCACCAACAAGCATATAGCAAGAATCTTCACTTTTTTACCTTGAATCTCTCAAGTAAAAGAGCCTGGAGGATCAAGATAGTGGAGTAGAAGGATTTAAGCTCACCTCCTCTCATGAGCACACCAAAATCACAACATGTAAAACAACCATCAGTGAAAACGACAGAAATCTATCATAAAAGATCTTCTACAACTGAAGACATAAAGATGAAGCCACAACAAAACAGGTAGGAGGGGTGAACTTGCAATATAATAATGCTCATGCTACATGGTCAGAAGTTTTGCCTCTAGTTAAAAGCCACATCCTCATAACACAGCTCAGTGATTCAGTGCACTGATTCTAGAACATTATATGACATTGAATCACATGACCCGAAGAACCCGTCCCTGGAGTACATGCAATCAGTTCATACATGCTTTCTTGTATTTTTGCACAATAACTAAAGAGGTTTAAACTTGGCCCCTCAGGTGACAAAGCTCAAGAGCACAAAACCTGGAGCACCACTCCCTCATATTCCTATAAGGAATAAACATTTCCCAACACAAGAGATTCAATTGCACCATGATATCTCTCAATAGGAGGTGGAAATAATGATTGAGTAAAGGTTTAAAAGGGGAAAAGAAGAAAGCAGTGAGGGGAGGGTATGAGCAAAGGCAGGTGAACCAGAGGGGAGGGAATGGCTGGATGGAGGTACAGTTGTGCAGTGCTGAGCTATAAATTAAGACAGGTAGATAGAAGACTGCAAAATGCCTGGCTGACTTCCCACCCCAACTCCCACAAAGATTTTGATATTTTGCATTATTATACTTATTGAGTATACCTGAAAATCAGGGGACTCTGGGATCAATCTAAACTGGCTTAAACAATTCAGGAGACTATTGGCTCAGTCCAGCGGCATGAAAGATTAATGAATCTGCAGGCTGGTCTTTGTCGAGAACTGGATGATGAGGCTGGATTGCAGGTTCTCTTTGTCTACCTCTTATTGTTGCTTTCCTGGAGTAGGCTGTTCCATTCTCAAGGAAGCTTACCCCTTCCAACAGCAATGAGGCTGACAGCACTTAGGGATTCAATCTATCCAATCTGTGTCCGGTGAGAAATGTACCAGTTATGCTGAGGAAAATGAATTTTCATCACAAAATCTAATCCAAAGATCCCTCCCATATCATTCATTATGGTGGGATAACACCACATACTTGAACCCGTCACAAGCATCAGGCATGGGAATGGATGCCTGATATGAGAGTTCCATGATTCATACCCCATGAGTCCCATCCCAGGGCCTTCTGACATACTAAAATATTCTATTTCTTGATGTAGGTGATAGTAACCCAGGTGATGTGCAGTTTGTGAAAAATCATCAAAATGTAGAATCACAATTTATACATGTTCCAGTGTGTGTATTAGACCAGATAAATGCATTTCAGATACATGCAAGGGGATACAAAGGAAGGAAGATTAATATCAAACTATAATTCAAAACCAATACTAATAAATTTGTTTAAAAAAATCAAAATAGAGATTTAACATATTTTCTCAATGACTGGCAAAGCAAATAAAAAGCAAAGACATAGAAATGGGAATATTTTAATAACATTTTCATTTAACATGGTAATGAGAGAGTAACTATGGAACAGAAAGAACACTTTCTACCTTGCTAACTGTACACTTTTCTACAAAAATATCTCTGGGATCTTTACAAAATTGATTATTTGTCAGTGAGAAAAGATCAGTAAATGCAAATATTTGTAGTCATGCACACAATATACTTTGGGATAAAACTTCAAAACAACAATTAGCAAAAAACGTCTAAAACTCATTATTATTGTTGTTAAAATATATGTAGAGTACATCATGAGAAACGCTGGACTGGAAGAAACACAAGCTGGAATCAAGATTGCCAGGAGAAATATCAATAACCTCAGATATGCAGATGATACCACCCTTATGGCAGAAAGTGAAGAGGAGCTAAAAAGCCTCTTGATGAAAGTGAAAGAGGAGAGCGAAGAAGTTGGCTTAAAGCTCAACATTCAGAAAACGAAGATCATGGCATCCGGTCCCATCACTTCATGGGAAATAGATGGGGAAACAGTGCAAACAGTGTCAGACTTTATTTTTTGGGCTCCAAAATCACTGCAGATGGTGATTGCAGCCATGAAATTAAAAGATGCTTACTCCTTGGAAGAAAAGTTATGACCAACCTAGATAGCATATTCAAAAGCAGAGACATTACTTTGCTGACTAAGGTCCATCTAGTCAAGGCTATGGTTTTTCCAGTGGTCATGTATGGATGTGAGAGTTGGACTGTGAAGAAGGCTGAGTGCCGAAGAATTGATACTTTTGAACTGTGGTGTTGGAGAAGACTCTTGAGAGTCCCTCGGACTGCAAGGAGATCCAACCAGTCCTTTCTGAAGGCGATCAATCCTGGGATTTCTTTGGAAGGAATGATGCTAAAGCTGAAACTCCAGTACTTTGGCCACCTCATGCGAAGAGTTGACTCATTGGAAAAGACTCTGATGCTGGGAGGGATTAGGGGCAGGAGGAGAAGGGGACGACCCAGGATGAGATGGCTGGATGGCATCACGGACTCGATGGACGTGAATCTGAGTGAACTCCAGGAGATGGTGATGGACAGGGAGGCCTGGCGTGCTGTGATTCATGGGGTCACAAAAAGTCAGACACGACTGAGAAACTGAACTGAATAGAGCCCAAATTTATTATTGTTGTTGTCATTATTATTATCAAAAACCTAGAACATGGCAAGCAGGACTAGTATAGGGATCTAGGTTTACTCAGTCCTTGCTGCATTTTCCTAGTATGTTCAATTAGCCATGCTTTCTATACTTTATGCATATCATCTTAGCAGTAATGAGTAATATACTTTTTTTTTTGCTGTTTTATGTTTTATCTAAATTTATCAAGAAATAATTGACAAAATATTGAGTTAGTTTAATGTTCATGATTTAATGCTTTCATACATGTATATGTTGCAGAATAATTACCACAGTAAATTTAATCAATCACCCCAATTTTCTTTCTTCTGATGAGAATTTTCAAGATGTGCTCTCTTAGCAGTGCTTCCCTGATGGCTCACGCGGTAAAGCATCTGTCTACAATGCGGGAGACCTGGGTTCTATCCCTGGGTTGGGAAGATCCCCTGGAAAAGGAAATGGCAAACCACTCCAGTATTGTCGCCTGGAAAATCCCATGGACAGAGGAGCCTGGTAGGCTACAGTCCATGGGGTCGCAAAGTCGGACACGACTGAGCACACTTTCACTTTCACTCTCTTAGCAACTCACAGATATATAATATAGTGTTGTTAAATATCATCATCAGCTTATATATTACTTCCTCAGAAATAGTTATCCTATAGCTAAAAGTTTGTACCTTTTCATTTACCCATTTTCCCCACTCCCCCTCCCAAACTCAGCTGATCGCCATTTGTTCTGTTTCTCCACGTTTAGTTATTTTAGATTCCACATAGAAGTGAGGTCATACAGTATATCCCTTTCTCTGATTTAGTCCACCTAGCATAATGCCTTTGAGGTCCACTATGTTGTCATGAATGGTGACCAAAAAAAAATTTCCTTTTTTATGGCTAAATAATGTTCTATTGTGTATGTATTTTCATGTAAATACCACGTTTTCTTTAACTATCCATCCACTGATAGACACACTTAGGTTGTTTCAATGCGTTGGCTAATGTAAATAGTGCTGCAGTGATCATGGGGCAGCTGTCTCTTTAAGACAGTGATTTCCTTTCCTTAGAATATTTACCCAGAAGTGGAATTACTGGGTCATATATTAATATCAGGTGTAATTTTTTTGAGCACTTCCATACTGCCTTCTACAGTCATGCACTGATTTGTATTCCCACCAGCGGTGTTCAAGGGTTCCTTTCTCTCCATATCCTCACCAACACTTATCTCCTGCTTTTGATGAGAGCCATTGTAACAGGTGTGAAGAGATCTCACTATGGTTTTGACTTGTAGTTCCCTTGTGATTGGTGATACTGGCTACCTTTTCACGTACCTGTTGGTCATCTGTATGTCTACTTTGGAAAATTGTCTATTCAGTTCCTCTGCCCATTTTTTTAATCAGGCTGGTTGTGTTTTCCTTTTGAGTTGTGTGAGCCCCTTATACGTTTTGAATGTTAACCCTTTACCAGATATTTATTTTGCAAATCGCTTCTCCCATTTCATAGACTGCCTATCATTTTGCTGATGGAATGATTCCTTTGCTGTGGAGTTTTTTACTTTGATATAGTCCCTCTTGTTAATTTTTGCTTTTGTTGTTTTTTTCCTTTTGTTGTCAAATTCAAGAAATCGTTGCCAAGACCAATGTCAAAGAGATTATCCCTTAGATTTTCTTCCAGGAGCTTTTTCTTTCAGGTCTTACATTCAAATCTATAATCTATTTTGAGTTGATTTTTTAGTTTAGTATAAGATGAGGGTCCAATTTTATTCTTTTGCTTGTGAACATCCAGTTTTCTGAATACCATTTATTGAAGAAACTATTCTGTCCCCATTGTGCATTCTTGGTTCATTGTTAAAAATTAGCTGATGACATATGCATGAGTTTATTTCTGGATTCTCTATTGTGTTCTATTTGTATATGTGTCTTTTTATGCCAATACCATACTGTTTGGACTACTATGGTTTGTCATATAGTTTGAAATCAGGAAGTGTGGTTCCTCTAGCTTTGCTCTTGTTGGTCAAGATTGCCAAGAGCACACTTTTCTCAGAGTCGAATATGGAACAAGGATCTATCCATCCCTGACCCATAAGGATAACTCCAATGGACAACCCAGAGCTCCCTGTTGGGATCAGAAGACTTTTCCAGGCCTCCTTGGCTGTTGGGGTTTATTCCTGCCCAGTCCTCTTTCAGCGTTTTTTCTTTTCCAGATGTTTGTACTCCTAACTCCAAGTCAGTATCTGCTACCTAGAAAAGCCAGGGAACACAGTACTCAAAGTAGTTAGCAACAGGAGGCTATAAAACAGGGTGTGGTGACTGAATCTTACCATCTGACTGGCCTGATAGTTCCCATTCATTTTGTTATATGAAACATAGACATCTCCTGGCACAACTGAGAAATTCAGTAGTAAAAGCTTTCAAAATGGTGACCTGGAATAATGTAGCCCTGGTGGGAAATGTCTGGATAGTGAAATGACTCAGGTATTGAAAGGTAAGAAGGAAGAGGGGTTGATAAATCAAAGAATAACAGAATTATATAGTTGTTACTATATTACTTTGATCCCTGCAGATAAATAACAAAAAAGTGACCATAATCAACACCATAGAAACATGAGAGCCAGAGTCCTTCAGTACTTCCCAAGAACCCTCATCTCTTGCTGTGGCCAAGCAGAAAAAGCGAAATCAAACCCAGGGTTTTAAATGGCTAGACTTCAAAGATAGTTCAATGCTTAATCAAGAAACGTGTGTTGTGCCAAAGCTGGAGTTGGAATTGGAAAAAAATCCAAGAGTTTGACATATGGAATGGGAAAGCTGGATGGATGTCTCCAAGGACTTTCCCTCCAAGATATCTCTGAACCTTCTGATGATTCAGAACTTGGCAATCCTTCCCCCATTAAGAGCAGGAAGACTACATAAGGTAGATTCAGGAAGATAATCATGAATTACCTTCATCTCCGCTCTAGGAATCCAGGCCTATACATACAGTTAAGTCATATAACTGTCAGATACACTGGACCAGATAATGAAAAAAGAGACTGTATCACAAAGGAACTGCAAGATCTAGCTGGCCTATACCAACGGAGGGCAGGGAAACCCATGGTACTGGAGCCTGAGGGTACTGGATCAGGTGGCTAGTACTGTACATTAGTCTGGAGAAGGAGAGTTTGTTGCCTTGGACTGGAAAGAAAAGAAAAGAAGTTTGGCAGTAAGGAGATCTAAGATAGATACGCGTAGATGGACATATAGAGGAGGCATGAAGTGTGATGATCTTTGTGTCCTACATTAACATCCAATCAAGTAGATTAAATGATTCATCCAGCTTCTATTAGCAACAGCCAAGTGATGGCCTGTATGCATGTGTGTGTGTGTGTGTGTGTGTGTGTGTGTGTGTGTGTGTGTGTGTGTGTATCTGAAGGATATAGGTCTCTAACAAGGTCTCTGAATATATATGTTTAGTTGACTGTCAGCCTGGGGAGCCAACTTTGAACCCAAAGAAAATGTAGATGGCTCCTCTGAATGCTAGAATAGTACATAGACTACTTTGAAAGTCAAACAGGTCCCATTAGCAGAGGAATTCAAGAAGATATGAAACTACTGCTTGTTATGTTTTTTATAGGGGAAGTCAAACATCACGTTTATGATCAACCTAGATAGTGTGTTAAAAAGCAGAGACATTACTTTGCCAGCAAAGGTCTGTCTAGTCAAGGCTATGGTTTTTCCAGTAATCATGTATGGATGTGAGAGTTGGACTATAAAGAAAGCTGAGCACCGAAGAATTGATGCTTTTGAACTGTGGTGTTGGAGAAGACTCTTGAAAGTCCCTTGGACTGCAAGGAGATCCAACCAGTCCATCCTAAAGGAAATTAGTCCTGGGTGTTCATTGGAAGGACTGATGCTGAAGTTGAAACTCCAATACTTTGGCAACTGATGCAAAGAACTGACTCGCTGGAAAAGACCCTGATGCTGGGGAAGATCGAAGATAGGAGGAGAAGGGGACAACAGAGGATGAGATGGTTGGACGGCATCACTGACTTAATGGAAATGTGAGTAAACTCTGGGAGTTGGTGATGGACAGGGAGGCCTGGCATACTGCAGTCCATGGGGTCACAAAGAGCTGGACACAACTGAGCAACTGAACTGAACTGAACTGAAACATCACATACTAAGATACTTAAGATGATCTTTGCTCTGAGATACGGAAACTTGTGACAGACGTGTCATATTTGAGGTCAAAGAAAAGCAAACATCCCCTACATTTTGGCTACACCAAAATGTCAAGAGATTCCTAACATCTTGTGAGTCCCGTGATCAAATCATTTTATTGACATGGACATCATGAAAGAGCTGAATACAATAGAGCATTCTAGGTAACTTGGGCATAGATTTTTAAAAAAAACAGTTTATTGAACAATCTTTTCCACCCACTCCCCTCAGATCCCTCCTAAGATTTCCTCTCAGGGACTGTTCCACTACCAGCTCCTGCTTAACTCTTGTGCCTGTCCTGTCCTCTACGTCTGCTCCAGGACTTGAGACTAACATCTTATCTCAGACTGCCACCTTCTTATTAGTTAGAAAAGTATTATTTAGCACTTATTCTATCCCAGGCCCTGTATGAAGCAATTGGAACACAGGGGTGAAGAAATTCATATAGTCACTACCCTCGGAAAGCTTCTATTATGGAGTGTAGCAACCAAACAATACACAGATCACACATTTGTTAATAATTATATAAGGAAAACTCAAGCTAATGATATCCTTATAATGTAAATGAGAGTAGAATCTACAAAATGTATCTAAAATCAGCCAGGCAACTGTAAATTCAGAAGCAAAGAGAATATTAATCCTGTCTTTTACTACAGTTTCAAGTTACATATTTCAAAGTGGTACAAATTCCACAAGAGGAAAGACTCAGCAGCAGCTCCTCTAAAGTCTCTAAGCCACATGCGGGGGTCACATGCTAGACTCTCAGAGGACACCTCATAATCAACTCTGTGATCATCAGATGGACCTGTTAGACCCTAACCCATAAGATGCTACCCGAGTATACATACTTTTCTTCATTTTCCATGTTTTCTCTACTTCCCACTTTTGGGGAAGGAAGGCAAGAGGAACTCTTCAGAGGTAAGGAAGATGAAGATGATCTGGCTTTGAAATAAAATATGAAAAAAAAAACAGATTTTATGCTGTGAAGATTAACTTCTTTGAAGCATTTGTCTTACATTAATCCAATTAAACAGAGAAGGCAATGGCAACCTACTCCAGTACTCTTGGCTGGAAAATCCCATGGACGGAGGAACCTGGTGGGCTGCCGTCTATGGAGCTGCACAGAGTTGAACATGACTGAAGCGACTTAGCAGCAGCAGCAGCAGCAGCAGCAGCAGCAGCAGCAGCAATCCAATTAAGCTAAGAATGTCTGCTCTTCCTCACCTGTGTCAGGTTATAGACATTTCTGGTTGTTAACTTGGCAACCAGGTGCAAGTTATCATGAGGAGAAGAAAATCTCATTTTGCTGCATTAAATAAAATTTAATAAAGCACTATGAGGGAAAGGACAGGATATTTGGAAGGTGAGTAATGTGGGTGGGGAAGTTGTGGCTTGGGGAGTCAAGGATGTCATCTCAAGGGACGAACATATTTTAAGGGGAATATAAAGAAAGAATAAGAATTAATCAGTAGCAAAGTGGAGTGATATGAGATAAGGAGGAAGGCATTTTACCAGCTCCAGGCGATGACATCACGGACTTGATGGACGTGAGTCTGAGTGAACTCCAGGAGATGGTGATGAACAGGGAGGCCTGGCGTGCTGCGATTCACAGGGTCGCAGAGAGTTGGACACGACTGAGCAACTGAACTGAACTGAACTGAGGCAAGAATGGGATAGTGACTTCATAAAACTGATAGCAGACATTGAACCAGAAATGGGTAGATGAGTGGATGACTGTGTGAGTGGGCAGAAGTGTAGCATGCAGTAACAGAGAGAATAGGCAGGGACCAAATCAAGCTGGGCTCCAGAGCCATGTTAAGATTTTATTTCCTATATACAGCAGAAACCCATTGAGATATTTTAAGTAAGAAGAGCCATCCTAATATTTACATTTTGAAAGTTCACATTTTTCCTCTCCACACTGATTGTGGTTGAAAATTTTGGTGTCATCTGCAAGGCCAGGAGAGCATGATTTCAAGAATCTGTCTTACTAGCTGCTATGAGGAGAAGGCAATGGCAACCCACTCCAGTGTTCTTGCCTGGAGAATCCCAGGGACGGAGGAGCCTGGTGGGCTGCACTAAGTCACATCCGTTGTGTCCGACTCTGTGCGACCCCATAGATGGCAGCCCACCAGGCTCCTCCATCCCTGGGATTCTCATGTTGCCTAAATTGCTACTTTGTGGAGTAGAATTATAAACTAGCTGTATTTTGTCACAGTTGGTACCAAATGAAGAAACAATGTAACTCTGAAATCATCACATGTGTGATTAAATTTTGAACCTTACCAGATCAACTTCTATTCCTCTCCTGGGATGGAGACAGAGATCAATGTAACTTCTGTGATCTTCCAAAGTTAGTGATCATCCAATAAACTGTAAATTCATCAAGGTCAGAAACTGTAAGCACAGTCTCTTTAAAACTCATCTTAACAAAAATTCATTGAATGACTGAATGGTATATGCCAATGAATGAAAATGTATACCAATTTCATCCATCTCATTAGAACTGATTCAAATGTATTCTTTTTGTTGGCTGAGTAATACTCCGTTGTGTATATGTACCACAGCTTTCTTATCCATTCGTCTGCTGATGGACATCTAGGTTGCTTCCATGTCCTGGCTATTATAAACAGTGCTGCGATGAACACTGGGGTACATGTATCTCTTTCAATTCTGGTTTCTTCAGTGTTTATGCCCAGCAGTGGGATTGCTGGGTCGTATGGCAGTTCTATTTCCAGTTTTTTAAGGAATCTCCGCACTGTTCTCCATAGTGGCTGAACTAGTTTGCATTCCCACCAACAGTGTAAGCCAGAAAGAAAAACACCAATACAGTATACTAACGCATATATATGGAATTTTGACAGATGGTAATGATAACCCTGTATGCAAGATAGCAAAAGAGACACAGATGTATAGAAGTCTTTTCGACTCTGTGGGAGAGGGTGAGAGTGGGATGATTTAGGAGAATGGCATTGAAACATGTATAATATCATATGTGAAAGGAATCGCAAATCCAGGTTCGATGCATGATACAGGATGCTCAGGGCTGGTGCACTGGGATGACCCAGAGGGATGGTATGGGGACGGAGGTGGGAGGGGGGTTCAGGATGGGGAACATGTGTACACCCATGGCAGATTCATGTTGATATATGACAAAACCAATACAATATTGTAAAGTAAAAAATAAATAAATAAATTGTATGATTATTAGGAAAAAAAGAAAGAAAGTGTATACCAAAAAAAAAAAAAAAAAAAAGAAGAAGAACAAGAACAAAAATCAAAACAAAGCTGTATATTTGGCTTGGGTTTAGGCTTCAGAGACTTTTTTTTCCTAAATGGCCTTATTTAACTGGCCCCTCTAAGGGCTATGAGAAGGAAACTTCACTCAGAGACAGCATTTGATTAAAAGGACTTCCAAATGCCTGTTTAATGCCCTTCTGAAAAGAAGATGATACAAGATTCAAATGTTACTCAAACTGGTTACAACCATTTGATGATGAAATTTCTTTATTATGTGTGTGAAATTCCGCACGCTCCACTTTTTCGGCAGAGGCTCTAGTAATCACAAATTGGTTTTCTCACAGCTGAATGACAATGGAAATCGTTTTTATCCCTTTATTACTACCCCTGGAGCAGAAACTAAGGAGAGCAGAAGCTCCTATGATGTAGATTCAATAATGCACTCCCCTCTCTATGTACAAATAGCAACATTAAAGGAGGAAGCAAGCATTCCATGTTCCAGATGTTGGAAAATGAGAAATTATCCTGAGGAAGATCACACCACTGATGATATGACTCAACGACCTTAGAAAATGCGCACAAATCACTTAGTTTCCCACAATTAAAAAAAGAAGAAGAAGAACCATCCTACGTGGATAAACAAAGTGTCTATAATCTGAGACTATAAAGGGAAATTTAACAAAAGTCTCTAAAAACTGTGGTCTACAAGTGAAGAAAGATACTAACAGTATCAAGTGAGACTTCAGGAAGTTCCCATGGAATTCTCTGGTCCCCAACATTGGGTGACTATATGGGAAAACATCAAGAGAAATTCTGTTTTGAATTATAATCTGTGTGAGACCCTTAAGTAGAACAGTTTGGTTCCCCCAAATAGCTAAATTTTACTTACATATTTATAGAAGATTTACTGCAGAAAGTAAAATCTCATCTATTTTTTTGGTCTCTTGAAGCTCTACCCTGTTACAGCAGCAGAGTGAGCCTTTGGATAAGTTTGAAGAATTACAATGATCTTGAAAAGTAATTCTGCCATAACCATTAAAATTTATAAGCACATACTCTTCATCCATCAGACTCACTTTGAGGAATCTGTCATATAGAAATAAAATAGCAGTACGTATGAACATATGGAAAGAGAGAGAAAGTGTGTTAGTCACTCAGTCATGTCCGACTCTTTGGGACCCCATGGACTGTAGTCTGACAGACTCCTCTGTCCCTGGGATTTCCCAGGCAAGAACACTGGATGGATTGCCATTCCTTTCTCCAGGGGTTCTTCCTGACCCAGGGATCGCACCCAGGTCTCCTCATTGCAGGCAGATTCATTACTGTCTGAGCCACCAGGGAAGGCCATGAACATATGGAACTAGGTGTTTATTGAGCCTTCATCTTAATAACAATAATCCAGTAATATCTTGGAGACTTATAACAGAGAAACAGATAAACTGTTGTATTCAGTTCAGTTCAATTCAGTCGCTCAGTCGTGTCCGACTCTTTGCGACCCCAAGAATCGCAGCATGCCAGGCATCCCTGTCCATCACCATCTCCCGGAGTTCACTCAAACTCACATCTATCGTGTCGGTGATGCCATCCAGCCATCTCATCCTCTGTCATCCCCTTTTCCTCCTGCCCCATGTTATCAAAACATATTATCAATGAAAACTGAATGACAACAATCAAAAGAGAGAAATTCCTAATGTATTGTCAAACTTGAAAAACTAAGCAAATTATATATGTTCATGCTGAGAAATGCAGAATGTTTGGTCAGTTGTTAAATTTAAGTAGAGTTCCGTTGAGCAGTGACCAAATACCCCATGCCTTCTCAGCACAGTCAGAAGGTATGTAAGTCCAATTTTCTTCACCATAATTTCATCAAAGCTCTTTTCATCTCACTGTTTCGCAAGCTATAGATCAGTGGATTCAGCAGAGGTGTGAGCAACGTGTAAGCCAAGGACGTCAGCTTCTTGGTTTCTGGGGAGTAGCCAGATTTGGGTTGTAAGTAAGTCATACTGGCTGTGCCATAGAAGAGGGTTACAGATGTGAGATGGGAGGCACAGGTGGAAAAGGCCTTTTGCCTCCCAGTGGTTGATGGCATCTTCAGGATGGCAAAGAGAATTCGAACGTAGGACAAGAGTATCAACATGAAAGGAACCATAACAATCAAAATGGTGCCAGTGAATGCGTAGATCTCAAACAAATAGGTGTCTGCACATGCAAGCTCTAACACTGGGGGAGTTTCACATGAAAGATGATTAATTTCACTGGGGCCACAAAAGGGAAAACTAAAAACCCATGAGGTCTGCACAGTAGCCACCATGATCCCTGAGACCCATGAGAACATTACTAAGTTCAAGAAAACCCTTTTGTTCATAGTCACTGGGTAGCTCAGAGGATGGCAGATTGCAGCAAATCGGTCACAAGCCATTGCCCCCAGGAGAAAACATTCAGTCCTCCCAAAAAGAAGAATGAAATACATCTGTGAAAAACAGCCTGCGAAAGTGACCGTAGTTTTTTCATTGGCGAGGACTACCTGCATTTCAGGCATGATGACTGCACTGAAACCCACTTCCACCAAAGACAAGTTCAGGAGAAACAAGTACATGGGAACGTGGAAGCTCTGTTTCAGGGAGATGACGACTATAATGATGGCATTTCCCAGCAGAGTCACCAGATAATCAACCAGGAACACTCCAAAGAGCTGCCCTTGGAGTTGAGGAAAATTAGGAAAGCCCAAGAAGATGACGTCAACTACAGAGCTTTGGTTTTCACTTTTCATTTCAGTAGTGAAGCGTAGATTGTTTTTATGGACCATGTATGTAAATTATAAAGTAAAAATCCAATAGATGAGAGTTTGAGTATGATATTCTTGACAGACAATACAATGATAAGTTCATTCTGAAGAATCAAGTTGGCACTTTTGAGAATGGCTAATACACTGGAATAGAGACTCTTCCAAGCACAAATAAAGAAGCGAAGCATTTTGGCTCAGAAATCTTGTTTCAAAAGTACAAAATAATAGCAGATGTTCACCAGTACTTTTTTGCTAGGTGGAAAATTAATCTTTTCCTTTAAATATACACAGACATTATATTATTTAGGATCTATTGTCTATTATAATACACTGATGTATGCATCTCTGTTCTTTCAATTTCATGTTTATATATGAACTTTCAAATTAAGTATTTCAAATAAACAAATAGCAAATAGCAAAAAAAAATCTGGAAAAAATTATAATTAGTAATTCAAAATTAAAACAAAATTTTGGTGAATATTTACTATAAATGCCAAAATTCATTTATAATAACTTTGTTTAAAATAAAATATATGAATAATATATCCCAACAAATACAGAAACATTTAAAAGAGGTTGAATTTAAATGCACTTATCTCAGATAAACCTAAGTAAATTGTACAAGCACTCCAGTTTCTAGTCAGAGTAGACCTGACTAATTATACTGAAATTTGCCTGAATGAGAAACTTTAGAGGTCAGTTTTCCATGGCCTATCCTTGTGACCATTAAAGTGACTTTCAAGGATATAAAAAAAATACCACTTTTGTCATTCTGATCCTGTGGTTTACACAACCATTCTCTCTTTCAATCTCTCTCTCTCTCCCTCACTCTCCCACTACTCTCTACCCCATCATTCACTGACTCCCATCACCCTGATTTCTTTTTTGCTGTAACACTCATCACCAACTGAAATACCACATATTTATTAGAGTTTTATGCTTATTATTTAACTCCCCCTTCTGGAATATAAGCTCCAGGAGCACAGGAACTTTGTTCTGTTATTCACTGTATTCTCAGTGCCTGGAATAGATACTAAATGATATAATAGATAACAAACCAATATTTGCTGAATAGATGGAATAATAAATATTAAAATTAGGAAAGCCCAGGGAATGGGTTTTCTGCCCTTAAGGAATGTAATGTTTAAATCAAATTCAAAATGAGAGCCCAGAATAAATCCATGGCTTTTGTAGAAGTTTGAGGCTTCTTGTGCTGCTGCTAAGTCACTTCAGTCGTGTCCGACTCTGTACGACCCCATAGACGGCAGCCCACCAGGCTCCCCTGTCCCTGGGATTCTCCAGGCAAGAACACTGGAGTGGGTTGCCATTTCCTTCTCCAATGCATCAAAGTGAAAACTCAAAGTGAAGTCACTCAGTCGTGTCCAACTCTTAGTGACCCCATGGACTGCAGCCTACTAGGCTCCTCCATCCACGGGATTTTTCAGGCAAGAGTGCTGGAGTGGGGTGCCATTGCCTTCTCCAGAGGCTTATTGTAGGATTGGAAATACTACTAGATTGGAGGAATGAGTTCTGCCACTACCTCCAAGATGAGTCCTTGCTTCTCCCTGCACTCAGGTTCCCCTGTATGGTTGGGAGCAGACAAATAACCCAAGACATCTCTTCTGGTTCTGACATGAGTGTTTCTCTGATTTGTTCTTGGAAAACTGCAGCCTGCAAAGCTTCCCCTCCATTCAGATGACACACAAGCTGAAGAAAGACTGGAATGGTGGTGGCTGAGCATGTAGGATGCACACGTGCTGTCGGAGTCCTATGGGCTAGCCAGCCCCAGGCAGAGCTGATCATCTTCCCCCCAATCTTCCTGAGCCCCTCTCTGGGCAGAGCACCTCACTTCTCCCCTGATCTCCCCTCCAGTCATCCAGACCAACTCTCCCCTGCCTCTAACATCCTCCTCACTTTTGGACGCTTTGATCTTTAAAATCTGGAGTCCCTCTGGGCTCAGCAAGCTCATCCCTACTTTCAC
Organism: Capra hircus; assembly: GCF_001704415.2. Lineage (NCBI taxonomy): Eukaryota > Metazoa > Chordata > Mammalia > Artiodactyla > Bovidae > Capra > Capra hircus. The sequence continues at coordinate 37,825,193 of NC_030822.1, forward strand.
TGCTCCAGCTCACTGCCTCTTTTCCTCTCCTTTCAACCTCCCTCCCATCGTTAAATGGTTTCCAAACTGGCTTCTCCAGGTTTTGTAACTTCTCCTCCAATCTATCCCTCACACCCTGGCCAAAATAATACCCTCACTCCCCAAACCTTCAGAGTCTCCTTCTGTCAGTAAAATAAAATGCCTTTTCTCAGCTTGTCATTTAAGGGAAACCAGAGTCAGGACAAATACTCTAGAAATTTAAAGAGGGAAATATTACTTCGGAATGGAAAAGGAGAGTGAATAACCATAAGCACAGGATGTCCTGGTAGAAGGGTCATGAAGTGGAAGCAGGAAGGCTGGCTCGCTGAAATCAAAGGTATTTATTCAATGACATCTTAGTACGAGAATTGGCCTTTGGAGGGCGCTTTGAAAACCAGCAGAATTTCACTGTAGGACATGAGGAAGCCAGGACAGAAAGACAAGCAGTCTAAAGACATGTAATGTTGTCTTGAGCTCAGATCATTAGGACAATAGCAGAGAATAAAAGGCAAGGTGATTTACTGAATTTGGCCATAGTGATAAATTAAAATCAAATGTTTGTATCAACTTTAATAATTATATTTTAGATATCAAAAAATTTTCCAAATTAGTAAACTCTACTGGAAAAATAAACTTTTTAAGTACCATTTCTAGTACGCAAAAGTATATATTAAACTCCAGGTGGGTAAAACCAAATTAGTTTTAAAAATAAGAAAATTTAGAGTATATTAAAAATATACAAATTCCTGGGGCTGATAAAGTTAGAAACAAATTTAAACATGCTGCCTTCATTAAAAAAAAAAAAAAAACCAAACTAAACCCAAATGGTCCATCTTTTCCTTTTAATATAAACTAAAGTGCTGGCCTAATTCACTGACATGTTCTTCTGACTCTAATGTTAACTTTCTGTAAATGACCTTGGGCAAATCACTTCCTCCTCTGGATTTCATCTTTCTCCATGACTAGCCTTATTTATGACCATCTGCCACTCCAGCTACAAATCGCTATGAACCGATAATTAGTGCAAGCAAACTACTTAGAGCTCTAATTATTGCCCAAACTTATGCTTGAATATGAAAGATGGTGTAGTAGGCATTCTTACCTGAGCACTGATAGGCATCTCCAATTATCATCGAGAAAAACTGTAAATAGTAAACCCACTGACAGGTACATTAATGACTCTTCAATTCCTAACCTAATGATTGCCTCTGATTTTCATCTCATTTAAACATATATTTCACTTCTTTACTTGAGAAATACTCCCATAAAAACAACTCCGTGATTCAATGCACTGATTTTATAATATTATACAGCATTGAATTGTTTGATGTAGGAGAATCTTTCTCTAAAGAATTTACTCCCAATTTATATAGATTTGCACATAAGAATCGGAGAAGGCAATGGCACCCCACTCCAGTACTATTGCCTGGAAAATCCCATGGATGGAGGAGCCTGGTAGGCTGCAGTCCATAAGGTCGCTAAGAGTCGGACACAACTGAGCGACTTCACTTTCACTTTTCATTTTCATGCATTGGAGAAGGAAATGGCAACCCACTCCAGTGTTCTTGCCTGGAGAGTCCCAGGGACGGGGGAGCCTGGCGGGCTGCCATCTATGGTGTTGCACAGAGTCGGACACGACTGAAGCAACTTAGCAGCAGCAGCAGCCCATAAGAATATCCCATATGGACCTAAGAAAATTCAATTGCACAAACTTGGAGCAACAGTCTCAGTTTCTACAGGGAATAAACACCTCTTCACTCAAGAGGCTCAATTCCACCATGACCTCCCCGATTAAGAAATTCCGTAGTAATAGGAAATACATTAAGTTGATTGAAGTTACTTTGTAGAAAGCCTGGATGTTCTTACCAATATGTTTGATATTTTCTAGTAGAAATACGGTAATACTGAAATTTTAATGGAGAAAAAAATCAATCAGATGATTTTATAATTGGGGCTTTTTAGCTTCAAGTCAAAATATCTGGACTAGTTTCATGACTGAGCAAATATGTAACTTCTCTGCCTCTATTACGTTTCTGCTAAAATAATGTTACTAATTTCACAAGGTATGTGTTAGAACCAGTGTTCAGTCTATGCTGACATGAACAGCCAAATGTCAAATGTATTTCAACAAAAAAAAACAAACTTCTCAGTTAAAAAATAAATAAAATAAAATTGTCATCATTACTGCTGCTATAAATTGAAAATTGTCATTACATTTAAATCTTATTTATATTTTATACAATATTTATGTATATTATATGTACAATATATTAACAATTAATATACATTGTACTATTTTCAATATATACTATATTTTATAAATATGTCTATTTTATATTAAATATACTCTAATATTTATTTATCTATATTTATATAATAAACATATTATTATATTTGTATGTATATGGTAGTAGCAGTCCCAAGTCTTATCATCTCTCTAAAGCGCTATTATTTTTTGTTTTTTTTGTTGTTTTTTTTAATTTTTTATTTTTACTTTATTTTACTTTACAATACTGTATTGATTTTGCCATACATTGACATGAATCCACCACGGGTGTACATGCGTTCCCAAACATTAACCGCCCTCCCACCTCCCTCCCCATAACATCTCTCTGGGTCATCCCCATGCACCAGCCCCAAGCATGCTGTATCCTGCATCAGACATAGAATGGCGATTCGATTCTTACATGATAGTATACATGTTTCAATGCCATTCTCCCAAATCATCCCACCCTCTCCCTCTCCCTCTGAGTCCAAAAGTCCTTCAGCAGATGAATGGATAAGAAAGCTGTAGTACATATACACAATGGAGTATTACTCAGCTGTTAAAAAGAATACATTTGAATCAGTTCTGATGAGATGGATGAAACTGGAGCCGATTATACAGAGTGAAGTAAGCCAGAAAGAAAAACACCAATACAGTATACTAACACATATATGGAATTTAGAAAGATGGCAATGATGACCCTGTATGCAAGACAGCAAAAAATAAAGTATTATTATTATAAGGTTTTAATTTTACAATTTTTATGAACTTATAATTATTTTATAATATCATATTTTAAAAACTGATGCTCAGAAAGGATAAGAAACTTAACAAAAACATAAAAACATACATACATCTAGAATGTGGCAGATCTAACATTTGGAACTTAGTCTCTTTTGCCTTTACTGAGTGTCCAGTAAATCACTTTGATTTTCACATCAGTGATAGTTTACCTATATTCAACTAGCAACAATGAGAACAAGTAATTTACATTTATCATCTCTAGGCCATCAAAAATGTTCTACTATATCTGGTATGGTTTTGACATGCTTATAACACCAATATAAATTATTTTGTACATTTGATTTTGTCGCAGGTGAAATTAATGCTGAGGCATTATTTCCACCTGGGGGAGTCCTGATATATATCTGTTTTATTGCATCTGTCCACATACTGCTGTGAAAAAGACACACTAAAAGCAGGAAGAGCTGGGTAATCTTTCTAAGCACCCAGCCACCTCAGATATATCTGACTTAATGTGTTCTCTGCCAGTCACTTCCTACATGGTAACCATGTCCCAGATGTCACTGGACAGTGCAGGCTATCATCAAGTGTAGCACGCCAACCCAATCTCAAAGCTGTGTGGATTTACTTACATAAATTCAGTCTCTTCCTGGCGGTTCAGTTCAGTTCAGTCCAGTTGCTCAGTCGTGTCCGACTCTGCGACCCCATGACTGCGGCATGCCAGGCCTCCCTGTCTATCACCAACTCTCAGAGTTTACCCAAACTCACGTCCATTGACTTGGTGATGCCATCCAAACATCTCATTCTCTGTCGTCCCCTTCTCCTCCTACCTTTACTTTCCCAGCATCAGGGTCTTTTGAAACGAGTCAGTTCTTCCCATCAGGTACCAAAGTATTGGAGTTTCAGCTTCAACATCAGTCCTTCCAATGAACACTCAGGACTGATCTCCTTTAGGATGGACTGGTTGGATCTCTTTGAAGTCTAAGGGACTTTCAAAAGTCTTCTCCAACACCACAGTTCAAAAGCAACAATTCTGGTGGAGTGAGTGGCAGGACTGGAGTTAGGGGACGGGGTCGTTTGCTTGGGAGGCCGGACCAAGCATACTAATTGAAAAAAAAAAAAAAGGCATCAATTCTTCAGTGCTCAGCTTTCTTTATAGTCCAACTCTCACATTCATACATGACTACTAGAAAAACCATTGCTTTGACTAGAGGGACCTTTGTTGGCAAAGTAATGTCTCTACTTTTTAATTTGCTGTCTAGGTGGGTCATAACTTTCCTTCCAAGGAGTGAGCCTCTTTTAATTTCTTGGCTGTAGTCACCATCTGCAGTGATTTTGGAGCCCCCCAAAAATAAAGTCTGACACTGTTTCCACTGTTTCCCCACCTATTTGCCATGAAGTGATGGGACCAGATGCCATGATCTTCGTTTTCTGAATGTTGAGATTTAAGCCAACTTTTTCACTCTCCTCTTTCACTTTCATCAAGAGGCTCTTTAGTTCTTCTTCACTTTCTGCCATAAGGACTGTGTCATCTGAATATCTGACATTCTTGATATTTCTCCCAGCAATCTTGATTCCAGTTTGTGCTTCATCCAGCCCAGTATTTCTCATGATATACTCTGCATAGAAGTTAAATAAGCACAGTGACAATATACAGCCTTGACATATTCCCTTTTGTATTTGGAACCAGTCTGTTGTTCCACGTCCAGTTCTAACTGTTGCTTCCTGACCTGCATACAGATTTCTCAAGAGGCAGGTCAGGTGGTCTGGTATTCTCATCTCTTGAAGAATTTTCCAGTTTTTTGTGATCCACACAAAGGCTTTGGAATAGTCAATAAAGCAGAAATAGATATTTTTCTGGGACTCTCTTGCATTTTTGATGATCCAGTGGATGCTGACAATTTGATCTCTGGTTCCTCTGCCTTTTCTAAATCCAGCTTGAACCTCTGAAAGTTCACAGTTCACATACTGTTGAAGCCTGGCTTGGAGAATTTTGAGCATTATTGGGAACTTTGGCACCTGATGGGAAGACAAGGAGAGGTGGCGGTGGATTTCAGCGGTAATTAGAGCTACAGCAGCTGGTACCTTACTCCACCTGGCTCACAGCTACTGCCTGTTCTACCACAACCCTCCTCCGAATGGGGTGGTCAGATTGAGCAAATAATAGCACAGGGTGCCCAGTCTGAATCTGAGGTTCAGATAGATGACAAATAATCTTTCAATGTAAGTATATCCCATGTAAAAAATATATATTCATTGTCGATCTGAAATTCAAAGTTAACTAGACATCTTATATTTTGTCTGATTCATCTTCCACCTGCCACTCTCAAACCCCACTCTTTCAGAAAGGACCCGAGAGCTGTTTCCTAGTTCTTTCCTTTTGACCATAGCTTTTTCTTTCTCATGGCTCACACCTCCCACCCAGCAAAGGGAAGCTAAGAAAGGAGATGAGGAGAGCAGCCAAGAGGCTAGAGAGAGACCCAGAGCTTCCTTTTGAGAGACCCACTTCCTTTTAAGAGCACATTAAAATCAGATTTCTCTGGTAGCTCAGTGGTAGAGAATGTGCTTGACAATGCAGGGGACACAGGTTCGATCCCTGGTCTGAGAGAATCCCACATACTATGAAACGACTAAACCAGTGCAGCACAGCCACTGAGCCTGTGGTCCAGAGCCCGGGAGCCACAACTACAGAAGCCTGAGCACTCTGGAGCCTGTGCTCAGCAACAAGAGAAACCACCATAATGAGAAGCCCGCGCACCACGGCTAGAGAGTAGCGCCTGCTTGCCGCACCTAGAGAAAAGCCCAGGCAGCAACAAAGACCCAGCATCGCCAAAAATAAATGAATAAATAAAAGGCTTGTTTAATATTCATTTTTAAAAAAAGAGCCCACCAAAATCACAACTATCTGCAGAATAACATCAGTGAAAAAGACTGGGACCTACCAGAAAAGATCTTCTACAGCTACCAGCATAAGGAAGAAATGAGACCAAGACCACGGCGGGAGGGACCACCCCCAGGTGGGAAACCCGCAAACTGGTGAATAATTGTATCCCAGAGGCCTTCCCACAGGAGCAAAAGTTCTGAGCCCCGACATCAGGTTCCCCAATCTAGAAGGTCCAGCACCAGGAAGATTAGCCCTTGGGGTATTTGTGAAGGCCAGCAGGGCTAAATTGCAGGAGCCCCTCAGGACTAGGGGAAATAGAGACTCCACTCCACAAATTTCACACACTCTGGGACCCAGGGCAAGAGCAGTAATTGATAAGAGCCTGGGCCAGACCTACTTGCAGGTCTTGGAGAGTCTCCTGGATAGGCACCTGCAGCTCACCCTGGGGACGTAGACACCAGCAGCACCCATATTTAGGAGCTCATTCTACCCTGAAGGAGGAGCTGACAGGCTGACACCATTGTGTGGGCTCCTTCCTCCAGCATTTAGGGCCAAGACCTGGCCCCGCCTAATAGTCTGGAGGCACCAGTGTTGGATGCCTCAGGCCAAACACCTAACTGGGCAGGGACACAGCCCCAGCCTTCTGCAGACAGGGGCCTAAAGACCTCCTAAGCCCACTGCCACCTTGCCCACCAGAGGGCCAAGAACTAATTCCACCCACCAGTAGACAGGAACAGGCCCCTCCCACCAGGAAGCCTGCGCAGACCTCTAGACGGGCCTCATCCACCAGAGGGCAGACACCAGAATGTAGGCCAGACCCTCCCCACTAGCAGGGCAACGCAACCTTCAGGACACTCCAGATCCCATCAAAAGAATCCATCCTAAAGGAAATCAACCCTGAATAGTCATTGGAAGGACTGATCCTGAAGCTCCAATATTTTGGCCACCTGACACAAAGAGCTGAATCATTGGAAAAAACCGTGATGCTGGGGAAAACAGAAGGCAAAAGGAGAAGGGGGTGGCAGAGGATGAGATGGTTAGATAGCATCATTGACTCAGTGGACATGAATCTGAGGAAACTCCGGAAGAAAGTGGAGGACAGAGGAGCCTGGCATGCTGCAGTCCATGGGGTTGCAAAGAGATGGACATGACTTAGCAACTGAACAACAGCTGTGTTCAGTTGACTCCATACACAACTGTGTCAGGAGCCACCTCCCCATCTCCCACATACAGTCTGAAATGGGCCTTCAGATCCCTATGCCCTGCTGCCAGACTCCAGGAACCAGCTCTTCCTGCCAGTAGTCTGGCACTAACCCCAGGCCCTGGTTTCACCTGCCAGTGGGTGGGCAGCAGCCCCAGAGTCTTCAAGACCTTGACTCTGCCCACCAATGAGCCAGCACTAGGCCAGGGGCCTCTTAGAGTTCCACAACCTGACACCTCGTTATCAGGCCCTGCTTAATAGCAGCCAGCAGCATTCCCACGAGGCAGAGTCTGACAGCCAAGCAGACCAGAGGCCAGCCAAGCCTTTATCTGTGTTCAGGATGTATACGCTGTATAGGTGTACAGTATGATATACTGTCACTCAGAATCCTTTCCTTAGGGGATCCACTTTTCCATGCCCTTTGTTTCAGGAGGTGCTGGTCCTTTCTTACTCAGCCCTTTGAATGTAACCTAGGCTGTGAGAGTCACTCAAGCCAGAGTTCATTGTCCAGACCAAAGAGATTGTTCAAGGCTTGACATCTGCTCAGGGTCAGGTCAGAATCCTTCTCCAACTTCCCTGCAGGAGCTATTCATAAAGACTATCCCTCCCTATGGAATTATTGGCTGTAAGAATGGTTTAGGTCGATGCCCCTTGTGGCCATCTTCTCTGACATATAACAGCAAAAGGCAACTATAGAAAGAGCAACAGAGGGGAAGAGGGTGGAAGCCCAGACAACATTGTTAGAAAAAGCCAGACAGATCTAACTAGAAATCAGCTTTAAAATAGAAAAGAAAGAAAATAGTGGGTCATTTAATTTTTGCTTAATCTAGTTTGATTTGAATGTGAATCCTATGTAAAATAGCATGTCTAAACTTCAGTTGGGTATTACATTCATTTTTTGAAAAACAGGTCTCCTTGTTCCCATGAAAAACCAGCAACCTGACTGGGGCACCTGTTTTGTTGTTCCCCAAATATCTACGACTCCCAGGAGTTGATCTGCTGAGAACATTCAAACTCTTTAGGGGCCAACACAGACTAGCTAAGTGGGTTCCACTGGCCTCCTCAGTAATCCAGTACAAACTGCACTTTAATTAAGTACATGTGCACACTTTCGGGCTTCCCAGGTGGTGCTAGTGATAGAGAACCCACCTGCCAATGCAGGAGACATAAGAGATGCGGGATCAGTCCCGCATCTGGGTCAGGAAGATCCCCTGGAGGAGGGCATGGCAACCCACTCCAGTACTCTTGCCTGGAGAATCCCACGGACAGAGGAGACTGGCGGGCTACAGTCCGTAGCGTCACAAAGAGTTGGACACGACTAAGGCAACTGAGCAAGCACACACACACACGTGCAGTTTCTTACACAGATTCTATATATACACACAGTCTATGTGTTCAGCAGGTACATATATAATTATCAAATGTGGATCCACCAAACTTTCCATGTAAAGAAGAGCTCATAATAATTAGTGTCATGGGGTCCCACATTGATCACTCAAGGCTGAGTTAACTTGGATTCATATATCTGACCATGTCCAGCAGCTTTCTGGAACTAGTCCATGTGAACTCAACTTGTGAGGAGTCATAACAGCAATAACACTGTGCGAAAGGCAAAAAGAGGGGTGTCTGAGGTTCTGAGGCAGTGTTAAAACTCTCAGCTTCACCGGAGCTCTCGGCGACTGCTGAATGGGGTGAGGTTTGCAGCACCTGGACAGTCTTTGTAGACCTCTGCTCTACACCATGGGCTGAGGTATGGGAGACTAGAGAGCTGCCTGAGAAACCCCAGAACCTGATGGAGCCCCTGACTGAACTTCAATTTCCTCATCTGTAAAATGAGAGCTGACTGGCTTACCTGGTGGTCCAGGGTTAAGACTGCATTTCCAATTCAGGGAGCATGGATTCAATCCATGGTTGGAGAACTAAGGTCCCACATGCCAGGTAGTATGGCTGATAAATAAATAAATAAATAAATAAATAAAAATGAGAGCTGGGAACTGACCACATCTACATTTAGAATTCCTTTTTTCTTCTTTTCTCTACAAAGGGAACCAAAGCAAAAAAAAAGAGAGAGAGAGATTATGAGTTAGCCCTTAGAACTGACTGATATTTCCAGAAAGAAAAGTCAGTTAAAGGCACCTCTGGGGATAGTCATGATATGTTATTACCATGGAACTAAATCAAGTCACAGTACAGGTTCCAAAACTAAAGGTCTGTGACAAACCTTGGCTCATTTCCAACATGGAAATTTGAAAAGTTTCCTGAATTTTGTGAAGCCACTATTTATATAAGCTGCAATTGATCACATTACACCACAGTACGGACTGGGCACTGTGCTGGGCACTTCTGAGACCTCTCTGCCTCTCTCTACCTGTCCTTCAGCCAAAAGCAGACAACCAGCAAATTCCTAGAACCTGACATGCTTTGTAGAGAACATCATTTGCTTGCACAATGTCAAGGGCATTTCTAACTTGCTTCTCATCTGTGAAATATGAGCTTAAATAACTCCTCTTCTTGTCCTCAGAGAAAGCTTTGAGGATGTGGTCAGAGTGTGGTTGTCTCAGCAAGGGCTCTGGATTCCACGAAGCCAGGGTCTGGGTGGTGATGAGAAGGGAGGACCTCGGCAGTACTGTCCTCCTGATTCAAGGGTGCAGCACATCCTCCATGAGACTGGACCTCAGCCTCTTCAACCTCTCGGCACAAGGGCCCCTGCAGATCATCATAGCCATCTAGGATGAACTGGAGCCATTCCAGCTGCCTCAGAAGCTCTGTGACAGCTGCTTCATTGTCCCTACAACATCAGAGGAGGAGCTGGTCCAGTTTGCCCTCTGCCAGCAGGGCCACATATAAGGACCCACTCTACAGCTCACATATGACATCATCAAACCAGCCTGGGAACAGGGTGCCAGTGGTCTAGTCCACCATTTTTCTGGCCAGGGTTATCTTTCTTATGCCAGCTGACCCCTGTAGCGCCACTCTGGGTGGGACCTGGAAGGGCTCTTCTTATGGATCAAATAGAGCCTCCACTGTGACAGAGTCCAGCTCCAGCTCCCAGCTTGGGCAGGGAGATGAGTCTGGGCTCCCTGAGCTGGGCATGGCCACTGGAAGAAGCTGGTCATGGTTGCCATTGTCGCCCCCTTCTTGACTCTCCTGTAGGTGGCGCACATGCTCTCCTGTCCATAATCTGTGCTAGACAAGTGGAGTGTTAGGTAGTGAGAAGGGAATAAACAGAGAGTAACGCTGGCCTCTGTCCTTTATTCTTATTTTCTGTGTTCCACTCTGAAGATTATACTTCTAGCAACATGGAGAGGGCCCACTTCAAGTATGTACATGTGAGTGTGTGTATGTATGTGTGCCTGTGCATATATGCATGTGTGGTGTGCTTGTGCCCAGCTATATGAGTGTGCAAGGCTGTGTTCTGTGTGTGAGAGGGTGTTCATGCAGTGTGAGTGAATCCTTATTTCCCCACATGTTCATGAAAGTGTGCTATGAAAGTTTGTGTATTTTTGCACACACTGCATCAGCGTGTATCTTTGTAAAAATATGTGTATATGCAAAAGTCACTGTGTGTGTGAATGTCTGAGTGTTCACGTGAAATGTCCCCACGTGAATTGGTGAGGTCAGAAAGAGGAGAAAGGGAAACTGGAGAATGGCGACTTCATAGGAGCCCATTCCTGGTAAAGGTAAGCCAAGTGCTAAAGATAAACCGTCTTCTGAGCAGGAGCCCCCCAACTCCTGGTCTACAGAACCCTCCTGTCTCTGTGTCAGAGGAGCTCTCAGGCATGAAAGGAGCCTGTGGAGGAAGCCCTGGTTCCACAGACCCTCCGTTCTCAACCAGCACCCTAGAAGGGATGGGGGCTGTTTAGGCGACATGACTGCCCCGCCCTCTAGGGGGCATCAGTCCACTGGTTCCTTGTGAGAAGCAGCCTGAGCTGCCTGTATGAGAGAAGCTGGAGAAAGGTTTGAGCCCACTGCTTGAGGCTGCTTCTTCTAGTTAGCAGAAATACCTTCACCAACACCACCCCCAACTTCTAAGCTCCTCATACTTTCTCCTCCTCTACTATGACAACTGGAGACCAGGAGGGCATTATAACCATAAGATACACTAGTCTTTCTATTGATAAATACCTACCCTCCACCCGGCAGTGATCATGAAGCAGAAGATAGATGGGCCCCAGGCTGAGGACCTGAAGTCTGTTCCCTGTGGACAGATGTGTGCGTATATGCTCCGTTGCTCAGATGAGTTCAACTCTTGAAATATAGCAACTTCATGGACTATAGCCCACCAGGCTCCTCTGGCCATGGAAGTTTTCAGGCAACAGTACTAGAGTGCGTTGCCATTTCCTACTCCAGGGGATCTTCCCGAACCAGGAATTGAAGCCACATCCCTCCCATCTCCTGTATTGGCAGGCAGATTCTTTGCCACTGAGCATCCTGGGAATCCCCTGTGGGCAGATACTCCAAGAGAAACAAAATGGCAGGGGCAGAGAGGAGCCAAGTCCTGCCCAGATAAAAGATAAAGAAAATACATATTTCTCAATTATTGAGGTCAAGGAGACTTTCCCAACCACCCATGCACAGAAAAGGTCTTGGGAGGCTAAAAAGGGAGAGGGTGTCACCCCATAATAGATGGTGTCAAGCTTCCCACAGGCCTCTGCACTGGAATCCACCTTGGCTAAGAGTGGAGGACCCTGAGGTATACCAAATACAGACTCAGAGCCAGGCAGAATAAGATGATTGGCCAGAGGAAACCCAGAAGAAATGCCCCATATAAGATACACAGAAGCACAACTCCCCCTGACCCCATCCATGTGTGCCTATTCACACATACTTGTTTTACTTCCTAATAAACACTTGTTTCACTATTTTCCATCTCTTTGTTGAAATTCATTTCTACAAAGCAGACAAGCCAGGGCCTTGCCAGTAGCCACTGGCCCTCATGGTCTAGTGGCTGGAATTCAGAGCTCTCATTACCATGGCCTGGCTTCAATCTCTGGTCAGGGAACTGAGATCCTGCTTCCTGTTACTGCTAACAAAGTCAGAGCCTTCAGCTCAAGGCCACTAGGACCCTCAGGCACTGGGGCTCCCAGGCAAGGGCAGAGGGCAAGAGTGAGAGAAAGTAGGAATTATAGGCTGAGGGGAGGGTAGTCTCTGGAAATACCATGAACCAAGGAAGAGTCCCAAGGCCTCCTCTGTCCCCTGCTGCACTCGCCATCCAGACAAACGTGGCTGAGCTCCAACAGGTTCACAACCATCGAGACCCTGAGCACAACTTTCACAGCCTCCTGAGCGCCATACATTACTTTAGAGTCAATGCAAATCCAATCTAAATTCATCTTTATGAACTTAATACAAAACCCAGACCCATCACACTCATAAATTTAAATACAAAAATCCTAAACAAAATATTAGCAATCTGAACCCAATATTATGTGGAAGAAGTAATATGTAATAAACAAACTGGGTTTAGCTCAAGAATGGGAGACTGTTTTAATTTTTTTTAATCTACAAATATTAATCTCATTAAAAATTAATGAAATAAAATGTATAATCATAATTGAGCAAAAAACTATAAAATTGAAAACTATTCATAAGTATTTTTAAGAAACTTTCTTAGTGAACTATTGTAGAGAATTCCTTAAACTCATTAGGAATTGTAGAAATTACTTAACCTTATTAAAGGAACCTACAAAAATAACCCCAGGAAACACTATTCAAATGGGTGAAGATTAGAAAAACTATTATTCCCTTTAAAATCAGGACCAGAACAGGCACAGTTGCGATTAGCACTTTAATTCTTTTGTTCTGGAGTCTGTAGCCAGCACAATAAAAAAAGTGGGGGGAGGGGGAAGACAAAGGTATAATGATTAGGAATGAAAAAATGAAAGCTATTTTGTGCAAAGAATGATCATCTGCATAGAAAACAAAAAAAATTAATAGATAAATTATTAAAAATGACAGGTGAATAGAGCTGACAGATGATTAACTGTTGCAGTTTTATGAATTAGCAATAAAAAATTAGAAAATATGGTTACAAATGCAATATCTACAAAAGTAACAAAAATATAAACAAAATATGTGTACACTGTACACAAAAAAATTATAAAATCTTACAGAACTACATCAAATAGGGCCTAAATAAATTACATATCATATTCACAAATAGGTCAACTTAATATCACAAAGTTGTCAGTTCAGCTCTAATCTTTAGAGTCAATGCAATCTAAATCCATCAAATTTTACAAATTTATAAAAACAAAAGTAAACAAGTGGGACCTGATTAAACTTAAAAGCTTTGGCACAGCAAAGGAAACTATAAGCAAGGTGAAAAGACAACCCTCAGAATGGGAGAAAATAATAGCAAATGAAACAACTGACAGAGGATTAATTTCCAAAATATACAAGCAGCTCATACAACTCAATACCAGAAAAACAAAGAACCCGATCAAAAAGTGGGGAAAAGACCTAAACAGACATTTCTCCAAAGAAAACATACAGATGGCTAACAAACACATGGAGGATCCTCAACATCATTTATTATTCAGTTCAGTTCAGTCACTCAGTTGTGTCCGACTCTTTGCGTCCCCATGAATTGCAGCACGCCAGGCCTCTCTGTCCATCACCAACTCCCAGAGTTCACTCAAACTCACGTTCATCGAGTCAGTGATGCCATCCAACCATCTCATCCTCCGTTGTCCCCTTCTCCTCCTGCCCCCAACCCCTCCCAGCATCAGAGTCTTTTCCAATGAGTCAACTCTTCATATGAGGTGGCCAAAGTATTGGAGTTTCAGCTTTAGCATCAGTCCTTCCAATGAACACCCAGGACTGATTGGATCTCTTTGCAGTCCAAGGGACTCTCAAGAGTCTTCTCCAACATCACAGTTCAAAAGCATCAATTCTTCGGTGCTCAGCTTTCTTCACAGTCCAACTCTCAAATCCATACATGACCACTGGAAAAACCATAGCCTTGACTAGACGGACCTTTGTTGGCAAAGTAATGTCTCTGCTCTTGAATATGCTATCTAGGTTGGTCATAACTTTTCTTCAAAGGAGTAAGCGTCTTTTAATTTCATGGCTGCAATCACCATCTGCAGTGATTTTGGAGCCCCCCAAAATAAAGTCTGACACTGTTTCCACTGTTTCCCCATCATTATTAGAGAAATGCAAATCAGAACTACAATGAGATATTACCTCACACCAGTCAGAATGGCCATCATCAAGAAGTCTGCAAAGGGTAAGTGCTGGAGATGGTGTGGAGAAAAGAGAATGCTCTTGCACTGTTGGTGGGAATGTAAATTGATACAGCCACTATGGAAGATGGTATGGAGATTCCTTTAATTAAAAAAAAAAACTAGGAATAAAACCACCATATGACCCTGCAATCCCACTCTTAGGCATATACCCTGAGAAACCAAAATTGAAAAATTCATATGTATCCCATTGTTCATTGCAGCACTATTTACAATAGCTAGAACATAGAAGCAACCTAAATGTCCATCAACAAATGAATGGATAAAGAAGTTGTGGTACATATACACAATGGAATATTACTCAGCCATAAAAAGGAATGCATTTGAGTCAGTTCTAATCAAATGGATGAACCTAGAACCTATTATACAGAGAGAAGTGAGTCCAAAAGAGGAAGATAAATATCATATTCTAATGCATATATACAGAATCTAGAAAAATGGTACTGAAGAATTTATTTACAGGGCAGCAATGGAGAAACAGACATACAGAATAGACTTATGGACACGGGGAGAGGGGGGGAGAGGGGAGGAGAGCGTGAGATGTATGAAAAGAGTAACATGGGAACTTACATTACCATATGTAAAATAGATAGCCAAAGAGAATTTGCTGTATGGCTCAGGGAACTCAAACAGGGGCACTGTATCAACCTAGAGGGATGGGATGGAGAGAGGATGGGAGGGAGGTTCAAAAAGGAGGGGATACATGTGTACCTATGGCTGATTCATGTTGAGGTCTGACAGAAAACAACAAAATTCTATAAAGCAAGTATCCTTCAATAAAAAAAATTAATTAAAAAATTTTTTACAAATTTACCCTAAAACATATAGGAAAGAACAAAAGGCCAAGAATAGCCAAAACACTTTTAAAGAAAAAGATGGCAGAAGGGAGGAAGAACCTGCCCTACCAAACACTGAGACATATTCCAAAACTATAGCAATTAAAATAACATAATATCAGGGCTGCTCTACTAGATTTAAACACTTTTTTATTTTTTTTGGCTATATTGTGCAGCTGGCAGGACCTTAGTTCTCTGACCAGGAATCGAACCTGGGCCCCCAGCAGTGAAAGCCCAAAATCCTAACCACTGGACCACCAGGGAATTCCAAAGACTTATTCTAAAACCAGAGATATAGTCATCAATAAATCATTATATTTGTGCAGAATAGACAAAATGGAAAAGAAAAAAAAAAGAGCCGGAATTAATACCTGACTTTTGAAACTTTGATATATAAGTATCATGGCAGATCAATGAGGAAAGAAATAACAATTCAAAAGGCAAAATTTTTAAATTCCAGATAAATTAAGGGGTTAGAACAAAATTTTAAAAAAACATTAAAATATAAAGAAAATACATGCCTATCTTTATGCTGTCCAAATAGAAAGGATGTCTTAAACCAGACCCAAAAAGCTCTAACCATAAAGAAAGTATTGACAATCTTTACTACACTACAACCAAGATTGGTTCTTCAAAAAGTACCTCATGGGAAGTGAAAGGAAAATCTATAAACTTGCAGAATGTATTTGAAATATTTATAACTGATAAGAGATGGGTATAAAGGTATGTAAAGAAATCCCTTTTAAAAATAAAATAAATAAGTAAATAAATAAGCAACCTAATAGAAAACAGAGCAAATGACATGAAAAGATTCTTCATGGAAGTCAAAATACGCATGGCCACTGACATATAAAGAGATACTCAACCTCATTAGTAACCTGGAAAATGCATATTAAGCCCACAAGTAGATACCATTAAATATTCATTCAATTGGGAAAAATTAAGATGTGGCAGAGTTCATTCATCAGTGAGTACTTTTACATATTGCTAACAGGAGTGTAAATTGGTAAAACCCCTAGGAAAACAAGTTGCTTTGGAGGCTGGAAGTCTGGGATCAGAATGCCAGCAAGGTCAGTTTCTTTTGGGCGCTCTCTTCCGGGCTTACAGACAGTTATCTTCTCACTATATCCTCACAGTGTGGACTTCTTATAAGACCACAATCCTACTAAATTAAAGTCCCAACCTCATAACCTTATTCAACTTTAATTACCTCTTAAAGACCCTATCTTGAGATAAAGCCACATAACCATTGGGGTTTCAGGTGAATTTTGGGAGGCCACAACTGGACAAGTAACACCAGTTACCAGGTGCTCAAGGCCACATATACAGAAGGATTTTAAAGCAGTAGTGTTCACAATATCAAGAAGTGCAAGCAACCCCATGCCCTTTCAATAAATTGGAAAATAAAATTTGATATATTTAAACAATAAAATATTATACAGCAAGGGAAACGAATGAACTATAGTTAAATGCAATACCACGAATACATCCTAGTGAACTGAGATTGGGAAGAAAAGACTTTCCAAAAGTTTACTACTTTCAGTATCATACTCTTGTAGAGTTCAAAAGCTAGCAAAATTAAAGAATAAATTATTTAGTCATATATATAATTTAAATAAAACCATGATTTTAAGTAAATGATGATAGACCCAAAATTCAGGTTAAGTGTCATTTCTCTCTCTCTCTTTTGAGGATTTATTGATCAGCTGCTCTGAGTCTTAGCTGCAGCACACAGATCTTCGATCTTCATTGCAGCATGCGGGGTCCTTAATTGTGATATGTGGGACCTTGTTTTTTTCTTAGTTGTGGCATGTGGAATCTCCTATTGATAGTTATGGTATATGGGATTGAGTTCTCCAGCTAGGGACTGAACTCAACCCTCTTAGCCACTGGACCACCAGGGAAGGCCCTAAATAAATAGTCATTTCTAAGATTGGGTAGTGAGGCAATGAAATATTGAAAAAGAAGACATAGTATGTATGAAACAGAGATGCTAAAGCCAGCTCACCCTGTCTCACAAAAGCCGACTGTTAAATTTTCCAGTATTTTGAGAGCCGGTTGTTAGACTGCTCATAGTTTGCAATCAACTATGTATATACACCCTGTGTCTACATATACCATGGAAATAAGTAAACACCAAAACCAGGGCCACATTTTTTTTTTTTTTCAGGTAGCTGGTTGTTAAACACTTGGTAGCATACCACTGTCTGCACCTTGGCATGAAGTCAAGGGGGTTGGTGAGGCTCACTGCTGCTAGAATCTAAGTGTCCTGGAGAGGCAGGAGTCAGGGATGGTTAAGGTTAACAAGCCAGAGAAAGAAGCTACACTGACCCAAAACCAGGGGGAGGGAGGGAAGACCGGAGGCAAGTATAGATACTAAGTTATGAATATCAGGAAACCAGAGAATCGAGCGAAGGGAGTGCCAAGCCAAGAAGACAAGAAGGAGGCTGGTCTTGGAGAGCCCCGGCAACAGGCAAGTGCTATAAGCCATGGGTCGCCTGGTCAGGGTGGCTTTTGACAGGGTGACCAATCAGCTGATGGGGTTTGGTTGCTGTAGAACATGCCCCCTGCAGGAAGCAGGTCTGCAGCAGCCACTGAAATTGCCTCTAGCCAGAGGGCTTTAATGTCACTGAACTTCAGTGTGACAGGAATGTCTCAGGCTAGTAGAGACTGGCTGAGGAGCATGGCTTCTTGAAAACACCTGTAGTGGTCAGGGACCAACTAGGGGTCGGAGGCCACCCACCAGCCTGCCTGTGCTAGTCCAAGTCTGCAGAAGGATGAGACGACTGTCCACTAAGGAGTGGCTCCTCTGGTCTCTGCCCCACAAGGGCAGCCAGAAAGTGGCAAGTGTTAGTCACTCAGTCGTGTCTGGTTCTTTGTGACCCCACGGACTATACACAGCTCACCAGTTTCCTCTGTCCATGGGATTTTCCGGGCAAGAATACTGGAGTGGGTTGCCACTTCCTTCTCCAGTGGATCTTCCTGACCCTGGGATTGAAACTGGGACTCTTGCATTGTGGTGCTGTCTTTACTGCCCAAGCCACTGTATGAGGGAGTGGTTCCTGTAGGCTCTGTCCCACGGGGCAGCTCAAGTAAGTCCCAGTTGCAGAGTTGAGAGAGCCTGGGTTTCCCCCTTGAGGTTCTCTCATGTTGCTGTTTTTGTTCAGTCGCTTCAGTTTTGTCTGACTCTTTGCAGCCCCATAGACTGCCACATGCCAAGCTTCCCTGTCCTTCACTATTTCCCAGAATTTGCTCAAACTCATGTCCGTTGAGTCAATGTTGCCATCCAACCATCTCATCCTCTGTCTCCCACTTCTCCTCTTGCCTTCAATCTTTCCCAGCATCAGGGTCTTTCCCAATGAGTCAGTTCTTCACATCAGGTGGCCAAAATATTGGAGCTTCAGCTTCAGCATCAGTCCTTCCAATGAATATTCAGGGTTGATTTCCTTTAGGATTGACTGGTTTGATCTCTTTACTGTCCAAGGGACTCTCAAGAATCTTTTTAAAGCATCACAGTTCAAAAGCATCAGTTCTTTGGTTCTCAGCCTTCTTTACAGTTCAACTCTCACATCCATACATGACTACAGGAAAAACCATAGCTTTGACTATAGGGACTTTGTCGGCAAAGTGATGTCTCTGCTTTTTAATACATTGTCTCAGCTTGTTATGGCTTTTCTTCCAAGGAGGAAGCGACTTTTAATTTCATGGCTGCAGTCACCATCCACAGTGATCTTGGAGCCCAAGAAAATAAAGTCTGTCACTGTTTCCATTATTTCCCCTTCTATTTGCCATGAAGTGATGGGTTGTCACTGAAGTTGGGGCTCCCTCCTCTCCAGCCATTACTGGGGTCGGGGGGGTGTGGATTGGTGCACCAAGCTATAGGTCCACCTTTAACATGAGCCTGCAGCTATGACCCTGGGCTTGTCAGGCAGGACTGGCAAGCATGTTCCTCAGGACAGCCAGGAACCCACGTGTGATGGAGAATCTTATGTGTCAAATTTACTGGGGCACAGGATCCCCAAATACTCAATCAAATATTTTTTCTGGGTGTGTTTGTGAGTGCTCTTGAATGAAATGAACATTTAAATTGCTAGACTGAGTAGAGCAGATTGCCTTCTGTAACACCAAATGCTTGAATAGAACAAAAAGGTTGACCCTCTCTCAAATTAAGTGAACTCTCCCTGCCTAAATGTTGAGTAAGTCCATGCTCATGCTCAATCGTGTCTAACTCTTTGTGATCCCATGGACTGTAACCTGTTAGGTTCCTCTGTCCATGGGATTTTCCAGGCAAGAATACTGGAGTGGGTTGCCATTTCCTCCTATGTCTCCTGCCTTGCAGGTGGATCCTTTACCCACTAAGCCAGCGGGGAAGCCCTTGTTGAGTAAGGACACTGGTCTTTCCCAGCCTTCAGACTCAAATTGAAACATAGGCTCTTCTAGGGTCCGGAGTCTGCCAGCTTTGGGGCTAGAAGTACGCATTGGCTCTCCTTGGCTCCAGCTCATCCACCAAAGATCTTAGGAATTGTCAGTCTCCTTAATTACCTGAGCCAGCTCCTTGTCATAAATATATATTTCCTGCTGGTTCCTCTGAAGAGCCCTAAGACTCCATTCACTGTGTACACAACACATTTCCCATATGTAAAGGGACGGTCCATTTTCTCTCTCCCCATGCCTTCTGCCCTTTGCTAATAAACCTGGACCCAGAGTTTCTTTTTATATGGTTCAGCCTGCCTAGATCCCTCAATCAGCCACTAAAAAGCCAGCATTTGGATGTATGCATGCCCTTGTTCCAGCCAGTTAGCATCCCTGGAAAGACCACACCAATGATCGCTCTCCTCCTGCCCCTGAGCAGAGGAAAATCACAAAGATTGATTTTCAAAGGGATCCTTGAGATCTCTGGGCTAAGCTGGGTCCTCAGATAACGGTTCAATGCTGCTGAGGGCTCACTCTCCATCTCTCTTCCTAACACTGTCCATCCCCCAAGGCTGAACTCCCCCTTTGCCGGGCCATTCTCAGCAGATGGTCTTGCCTCCACTTTCTTGAGAAAAACATTTGACAGGAATTCCTGCAATGTCCCTTCTCTCCCCCATTCAAATGTCTCTGAATCTCGATTCATCCTTCTCTCTGTCCCTCCAAAACAAAAAAGGTCCTTAATCTCCTGATATAAAGGCAAATTTCTTGAGGTTGCAGTGTCCACAGCCAACTCAAATCCACACACGGAGATGAGGTCCCAAGGTTCTGCATGGTCATTTGGGAGCAGCAACACTTCACTGGAGCGGTTCTTGCCTCTGGACTTTTTCCCATGGGATGATCTCAGGGGACCAGCCCTGGCTAAGGAAGATGCCCCCTCCACCGCCCCCAGGCATCCAGAAGGCAGGCAAGAGCCCAGGGCAGCCTCTCGAGCAGGTCCCTCAGGCCATGCAAGACCATCCCTCTAAACTAGGCTTTTCCCATCCAGTCCTCCTTCCTCCCTTGGAGACAATTCACCTTGTTCGCACTTGTATATTCAATCTTTCTTTCTCCTCTAAATCCTTACCCTTGGTTAATTGTCCCCATCTTAATCCTGCTGTTCCCTCTGTTACTGCTTTAAGTGTCTCCTTTCCTCCCCCAGGCAGTTCCTTTGAGAGAGTAGCCAGCACCCATACCATGAGTCAACCTGATCCTTCCCTCACTGTTGAATTCTGGCTTCTATATCCAACCCAACCTCAAGTCCACCAGCCCTGCTCTACAGGGACTGCTAAACATCTAAGTCATCAAATGCAAGGATCACATCAATCCTCCTGGGGTTGGCTCTTTACCTGTGTTTAGGGTGTTAGCTTAAAAAATATTCACAACCTACAAGTTAAAAGTTATGTTTTATTCAATGGGAATTTTTAGGACTTCAAGCCCAGGAGGCAACATCTCAAGTAACCCTGATATAGCTGCTCCAAGGAGGCCAGGCAGGGGGCCAGGTTACACAGTTTTGTAACAAAGGGCTGGTAAGTCTGAATGTCAAAAGATTATTGTTAATTAAAGAAAACCAGCTATCTCAAGGAATTTAGCACTTTTATTTGTATGGGAAGATGCAAGAGTCTAGGCTCACTGAAATCGTTCCTTTGATATGCATCCACCTCTCTGGGGCCAATATTCTGCGCTTTCACATCCTGAATTTCCTCTGGGCTCACAATGGGGCGTGGCTATAGTCTTAGGCTGCTAAATGGCAGGTATTCTTTCCTTCCTAAATTCCCTCAAGCTCATCAGCTCACCATCTGTGGTGGCTAATCGCTAATGGGTGACTTCCTTTGTTTAGCGATATGTCAGGAAATACTCCATTTCTCAAGGGGAAAGAAACAATGTACCCAGAATACCAACAGAGGAGCAGGATCGTGGGAATTCTAATCAAAAAAGGTAGATCCAAGGAGAAAGTAGTTCTTGGGCGAGAGTCCGGGCTAAAAAGTCCAACCTCACCCACTCACCTTGCCAGCTGGAACCTGGCACATCCAACCAAAGGAATTGACAAGTTTCCTCATAGGCAGATGTTATCATACCCCTCACGCAATAAAGGAAACTGAGGCTCAGGAAGTTAAAATAAAAACCCTCTAGATTGCCCAAAGTTAAGCAAGGAGTGAGGATCAGAGCTCCTTCCACACGTAGTGTTGCAGAAACCAGTAATGGAGAAACCAAACACCATACTCGGAGAGTTGGAGAACTCACGTTTGTTAAGCCAGCAGGCCCAGAGGAGTTAACACTCCAAGCTCTGAGCCCCGAACAAAGGAGTTACAGAGTTTTTATAGAGAGACTATAGTGGACAGCACTAGCTGCCAACAGGCTGATTTGAACTAAGGCGTTTCACAGGCACAGGAACAGGGGTCAAAACGGGGAGATGAATGGCTGACCTTTACTTGGACACGCGTGATTAAGCAGGATTGCAGGGGCTGGGCAATCGCAAAGAGCAGGACAAGGGTGCGTGAGATAAGCTCCAGTTCCTAGTATTCTAAGTCCTCACTTTCTGAGGCTACATGACCTACATGATCCAGACTTTGCAAGGAGCAAACTGAGTTACAGAGGCAGAACGAGCAGGAGTTTATGCAAAATTTTAACTTTTCCTCTTCACTAACACATTTGCTGCTGCTGCTGCTAAGTCGCTTCAGTCGTGTAAAAGTACTTATTTGTCTCTCTCTACTAGAACGTAAAGTTTTCAAGGACAATGGTCTTTGTTTTGCTCTCTGATAGCTCCTAAAAGTGTCTGGCACATATTCAAATTGTTTAATGAGTGACACACTGTATGGACACCTTCGGATGCAGTCAAGAACAAAGCTCTTTCCTAGATGCCAATTATCCCATTGAAGTGCCAGCTGCGGCCTTTGCACCGCTCTATGGCTCCATCTGGTGGCAGTGTCTCTCTCCTCCCAGGGCCGTCGCAAGTTTACTCGGAACTACTTAGCTTGATTCTCACTGAGTGCGCATCGGACCAAAATCAAAGAGCACAAACTCAGAGCCGGAAATTGTAGCTCTGAGAAGCATCATCAGTAGCCAGTAAGCAGAAGCACCTAGTTCACGTGGTGCAGGTTCAGCCTATGGTGCTCCTACTGTTCTCCCACTCGCTGCCTTCCGCTCCTCGCTCCTTCTCTCTCGACAAGATGGCCACACCGGCAGTACCGGCGAGCGCGCCTCCCGCCACCCCATCCGAAGCCCCAGCTGCGGCCTCATCTCCGGCCTCGGCCTCGGCCCCGGCCCCAGCCCCAGCCTCAGCCTCGGCCCCGGCTCCATCGCCGGCTCCGGCTCCAGCTTCATCGCCGGCTCCCGCGTCATCCTCAGACCCGGCAGCAGCAGCGGCTACGACCGCGGCCCCGGGCCAGACCCCGGCCTCAGCGCCAGCCCCAGCGCAGACCCCCGCACAGTCTCTCTCTGGCCCTGCTCTCCCAGGCCCCTTCCCCGGCGGCCGCGTGGTCCGGCTGCACCCGGTCATTTTGGCCTCCATCGTGGACAGCTACGAGCGACGCAACGAGGGAGCTGCCCGAGTTATCGGGACCCTGCTGGGTGAGTGGTCAGGGGAAACTGACGTTCTTCTCTACTGCCCACCTTGTTTTATCTTGTTCCCCTTTCTTCTCACTCCCTTGTCGTTATTTGTTGAATAAGTATCGTGTGCCAAGTGACTCACATTTTATTTTTAATCTTCGCAGTAGCATTTCACTTCAACGGTTATTAGTCCCAGTCGACGAAAAATGTGTTCACAACCTTACTGGGACGTCAAAAACCTTTTGACTCCTTAAACCCAGTGACCAAGTTTTGCCCCCTTACCTACTACTGGTCTTTATTTTCCGAGTGTTAACCGAGAAGTTTTTTCTAACTAGTTGGCAATGGAGTGGGGACATCTGTAGAAAGATATCCCTCGCAGCAAGTAAACCAGTTTGGCAGGAACCCATTTGAATTTCAATATTCTGCTTTCTTAAACGTCTAAGCCTGATACGCCTTTCCTCGCTCTCTGTAATACTAGTCACCAGTGAAATATAGACTCCCGTTCCCCCACTGTAGACTCTGATTCTTCGTTTGGACACAATTAATACAATACAAATCTATTCTTTGTATTAAGGATCACATGGAGAAATAACGTTTTTCCCTGACGTGTTCCAAATTTGAGAAATGGGTACTTTATGTTAGAGTAAAACCGAGAAGCCCTAAAAAGGGATTTCTGATGATGTATTCTTTTCTCTGGGGACGTCCGGTCCTATCAGATTAATTTTCACTCCATCTTGATCACAGATACGGGGCACTTTTGTGACTCCACTTTAGTCCCATTTATGATTTCTCTTTCTTAACCCTTGAACTTGTAATAGTTTCCATTGTTGAAGACAGTTGGTGTATTGAGAAGAGGACAGTAGTTGTAGCCAGACTGCTGCAAAAGTTAGGGAAGTCTCTTTCCTACAGGGACTTGCTGAAGACATCTAACTGTGCTGACACAGACTAGGTATGAAGCAGCTGTCGGTTGCTGTCGTCCACCGCATCATGCACACTCCTGACACACACATTCTCTCTCTTATCTTTGAGAGTGTAGCATTTCACGGAAACTTCAGTTGATCCATTATCTTACAAACATTGCCATAGCTATCTCAAACCAAGCCTTGTATTCTCTTTACTTGTTCTCCCTTATTTTTTCCTTGAAGCTCCACTCATTTTCCAGGTTCCCAGGAAAAGTTTTCACTCTGTCCTTCATCCCATACCCCCACCCTCACCTCTACTCATAATCTCCCAAAGTGTGAAAGTGTTAGTCACTCAGTCCTGTCGGACTCTTTGCAACCCCATGGACTATATGGTAAGAAACAATTCTCAGTTCTCCACCCTAGGTTTGTGTTCAGTTCAGTTCAGTCGTGTCCGACTCTTTGCGACCCCATGAATCGCAGCACGCCAGGCCTCCCTGTCCATCACCAAATCCCGGAGTTTACTCAGTCTCATGCCCATCAAGTCGGTGATGCCATCCAGCCATCTCTTCCTCGTTTGTCCCCTTCTCCTCCTGCCCCCAATCCCTCCCAGCATCAGGGTCTTTTCCAATGAGTCAACTCTTCACATGAGGTGGCCAAAGTACTGGAGTTCAGCTTTAGCATCAGTTCTTCCAATGAACACCCAGGACTGATCTCCTTCAGAATGGACTGGTTGGATCTCCTTGCAGTCCAAGGGACCCTCAAGAGTCTTCTCCAACACCACAATTCAAAAGCATCAATTCTTTGGCGCTCAGACTTCTTCACAGTCCAACTCTCACATCCGTACATAACCACTGGAAAAATCATAGCCTTGACTAGATGGACCTTAGTCGGCAAAGTAATGTCTCTCCTTTTGAATATACTATCTAGGTTGGTCATAACTTTTCTTCCAAGGAGTAAGCATCTTTCAATTTCATGGCTGCAGTCACCATCTACAGTGATTTTGGAGCCCCCCAAAATAAAGTCTGACACTGTTTCCACTGTTTTCCCATCTATTTCCCATGAAGTGATGGGACCGGATGCCATGATCTTCGTTTTCTGAATGGTGAGCTTTAAGCCAACTTTTTCACTCTGCTCCTTCACTTTCATCAAGAGGCTTTTTAGTTCCTCTTCACTTTCTGCCATGAGGGTGGTGTCATCTGCATATCTGAGGTTATTGATATTTCTCCCGGCAATCTTGATTCCAGCTTGTGCTTCTTCCAGCCCAGCGTTTCTCATGATTTACTCTGCATAGAAGTTAAATAAGCAGGGTGACAATATACAGCCTTGACGTACTCCTTTTCCTATTTGGAAAAGGCTGTTGTTCCATGTCCAGTTCGAACTGTTGCTTCCTGAGCTGCATGTAGGTTTCTCAAGAGGCAGGTCAGGAGGTCTGGTATTCTCATCTCTTTCAGAATTTTCCACAGTTTATTGTGATCCACACAGTCAAAGGTTTTGGCATAGTCAGTAAAGCAGAAATAGGTTTGTATTAGGTGCCCCCAAATATTACAGTGACTGGAGTTAGACCAGCTGTCATCTAGGGTTTCAGCTCTTCTTCCAGAATGGAACCGTGGTACAATGCTAGATGTTACAGAGGCAGTGCTTACTGAAGAGTGACGCACAGATTCCACTTGCTGAGAACTTAGAAATTTTAAGTTAGAAAGCGATTCATGAGACATATTCCATTTGGTTAAATTAAATCACTAGTACCTTTTATGTGCCATAAAACTATTAGATACTTAGAATTCAAAAGCTGATAAAACGAATGCTACTCTTAACCTTAGATTCAAGATGAGATGTACTCTTACATGCAAGTCACTGGAGTATAATGTGATAAATGCTCTAATAGAAGGGTGCCATAATGGCATGCAAGTATAGAAGACTTGACTATTTCAGAAGTTCGAGTGGTCAAGTCTGTTGACAAGAGGTCAAATAAGATACAGAGTATGCATACTGCTAAACGTAAAATAAACAACAAGGACTTACTGTATAGCATAGGGAACTATACTTAGTATTAATGGAAAAGAATCCGAAAAAGAATATGTGTGTATATACAGGTATAACTGAATCACTTTTCTGTACACTTGTAACATTGCAAATCAACTGTACTTCAATTAAAAAGAAAAAGTATCATTGGGTTTGGGGATGTAGTTTCAGCCAAGAGGGCAGAAACCACAGTGAAGTGGGATTAAACGACCCTGATGGGTCAGGAGCAACATTGTAGTTTGTTGGAGAAGAAAGCACTGGAAGCCTAGCAGGAGGGGCTAGTAGGTTAGGGTAAGGAGCAATCAAGGGATTGAGAGTCTTAGTGAGGTCAAGAAACAATGTAGCAGGAATAAAAATATCAGAACTAGGAAAAGTTTGTGGTGTGATGTTTAGTGTTCACAGGTAGAAGTTTTCTGGATGATGGTAGGGTTAAGGTTATGACTGGGACCATATGGCTGCAGGGAGGTACAGGGGAAGCTCCCTAAAAGTATGCTCTGAGGATGGGCTACTGCATGAATGGTCTACATAGACACAGTTAGAATCCTCCAGGCAGCTGTGCAGGTGAATTATATTAAGAAGAAAGTCCAGAGGCTGAAAGACGAAGATCTTAGAGTGAAGATCTGGAGCAGGACGGGTAGCAGGAAGTGAGGCAAAAGGAGGCCCTGGGAAGGAAGAACAGACCCTGTTAAGAGAGTTGGAGATAACTGTGGAGTTTCATTTCTCTGGAAAATCCAGCTTCCATTGGTGCACATGGCTGAAACTTGGGAGCTTATGAGCCCAGTTTGGATTTTTGTTGTTCCTTTACTTTGAGGAGACCTCTTGAAAGCATTTGGGGCAGTTGGAAGCCCAAGATTTTATAACACTTGGACTATTCTCTCTCACAGGAACCGTTGACAAGCACTCAGTGGAAGTCACCAATTGCTTTTCAGTGCCACACAATGAGTCAGAAGATGAGGTGAGTGGGGATTTGAGGCCCCCATATGGACTATGACTGTTCATTTGCCAGGCTCTCTGTGAGGCCCTCCTACACCAAGTGTGCCATGCTCATAATTAGAACTGCAGTTCAAAGAGCTTTGTTCCATTTGGACATACTTTCCGGGCCTCTCCTCTTTGTTGGGAGTGGCCTCTTGTCCTGTTCACCCATTTTGCTGTGGACTTGTGGCTTAGCCTTCTTTTCTGCCCTTCTTCTTAGGTGGCTGTTGACATGGAATTTGCTAAGAACATGTATGAGTTGCACAAGAAAGTCTCTCCAAACGAGCTCATCCTGGGCTGGTGAGTTGGGACGGGGGTGGAACGTCTCTGGTTGATTGCCAGCGCCTTTTGCCACCTGACTAGGTATCGTACTTCCTCTTTTGGAGACAGGGTATTGAATGTGTATTATCTCAAAGGGCTAGGAGTTCTGTGTGTTTTGCTGGCAGTTCTGATCCTGTGAGGCCAAGAATACTCATTTTGAGCTGCAGCTTCTGAGCAAGTTGTTTTTGCCTCGCTGGTGACTTAGTTTTTCATGAGCTTTTAAGTCAGCCTTGTTTTAATTGATTTAATAAAATTATCAGTGTGTTTTTTTTTTTTTCTCAATGTTGTCCCTGGGGGTATAACTACTGCAAGGATGTCAGGTACCCAGAGACACCCATGTCACCATCCTGTTTAGTATTGATGTCACATGTAGACATGAGTCCACAACTCTTCCATTTTCCAGGTACGCTACAGGCCATGACATCACGGAGCACTCAGTGCTGATCCATGAGTACTACAGCCGAGAAGCCCCCAACCCCATTCACCTCACAGTGGACACCAGCCTCCAGAATGGCCGCATGAGCATCAAGGCCTACGTCAGGTGACCGGGGGCTTGGGCCGCAAGGGCATAAAGGCTCCTTCCTTCCTGCTAAGCCTGGGTGACACCTGCCTCCACCCCATGCCAGTGTCATCCTGCAGTGTGCAACCTGCTGCCTCCTAAGGAAGCCCCTGCCTCACTCTCGGCAGTTATCACTGGAGAGGTTTTACTCAGAAAGAGACTGTCCCTGAAGTTACCACTCGCTGACCCTGGCCTGCCCAGACTTCTGCTCATTGCTCATAGCCAGTTTCCAAGGGCAGCCCTTTAGGTATTTGAGCAAGCTTGTTTTTCCTGTCATCTTTTCCAGAAGTTAACTCATACACAGCTCCTACCGCCGATCCCCACATGGCATGCTGGCCGGGATTCTTCTCCATGTTCATTGATTTTTTGAATTGCCCTTAAAGTTTGTCATTATCCCTAAAACTGTGCATAGAACACAGGGCAGTACAGATTGAAGAATGGCTGTCCTTATCTTACACATGTTTATTAATCCTGGATATAGTACAGTTCGAATGATAGTAACATTGCTCTTTTGGCACATTGAGCTTGCAAGCAACTGGAATGCTGGGTGATGGGGGATGTTGCGAAAGGCTATAGTGGCATGCCAGAAAAGCGGCGGCTGTAGGAGTTGAAAGGATTATATTTTCTCCTTGGAATGATGCCCTTTGTTAGTGTGTTTCTTACGACACTTAACTTTGTGCTGTTTCTATCTCCAATGCTGAAGTGACCCGTTAACCATTATGCGGTGGGACAGAGGTGGTGCATGTCAGTTCTTACAGGCCAGTTATTGTACCACTAAACTCTATTTGTTGCCTGATTTCTTAGCCTTTCCAAATATTTCAGACTCCTGCAGATCCAACGAAAGTGTATAGTTGACTAAGTAAAGGCAATCACCTTTACTGAGATTAATTATTGCACCCAGTCTAATCTTGATGGACCAGAATAGATTTTTTTTTCAGTGCTAATGAGTGCTTTTTGGTCCCAGAAGAGACCTGTCCTGTCACTTCTTTCTGTGGGGAAGGATGTCTAGGCACCCAGTTCCACAGGGATATTCAGTGTCCTGTCCTCTTCACTGAGATTTCAGTGTGTGCAGTAATCCTCTGTAAAGGGTCCAGGCCCCATCCAAATGCTGAGTCCATTCTCTCAGGCCAAGAGTTTGGTGTGGCTTGTTCTCTTTAGACCTCTGGGCTTCATCTGGTCCAACCTTCTCATCTCAGAACCTTGGAAGCCATATTCTTGATATGCCTGCTTTCCCAGCCAGGACCAAACATGGAAACTGTCCCCCAAAGCCATCTGTTAACCTTGACTTCTGTCTCCGCAGCACTTTAATGGGTGTTCCTGGGAGGACCATGGGGGTGATGTTCACCCCTCTAACAGTGAAATACACATACTACGACACTGAACGCATAGGAGGTTAGTGACCTCCCCATTTCTAGGTCCTGGACATTTTTCGAGGGAGGAGATCTCTATATAACAAGGATGGAGGACCTTGGGTGGGTTAAGAGCAACCATTGATCTAAGGTTTGTATGGGACTCAAGGAATTATTTGAGAAGTTGTTAGAGGTGGGAAATCATCAGCCCCAGAGGCTACGTGGCCAGTCATATAAGACCAAAACCAGTGATTAGCATCCTAGGTGCAGGAGTTGAACTCTCTCAGAGGAAGAAAAGCTAGTAAGGGCAGGGGAGGGGAGTTCGGGGAAGCTGACTGAGTCCAGAAGGAGGTAGTTAGAGCTCGCGTTTCTGGTGGGATGGCTGAATTCTCTGTCTCTTGCACCCCGCCCACTCCCACAGTTGACCTGATCATGAAGACCTGTTTCAGCCCCAACCGGGTGATCGGCCTCTCCAGTGACTTGCAGCAAGTGGGCGGGGCTTCCGCTCGCATCCAGGACGCCCTCAGCACAGTGTTGCAGTATGCGGAGGACGTGCTGGTGAGGACGGGAGGAGGAGGGCGTGGGTCTCCGCTGCGAGGCGGCAGGGGCTGCACTGGCGAAGCCGCGGTCTCAGGGGCAAGAATTAACCATGCTACATTGACTCTTTTGGTGCTCAGTCTGGGAAGGTGTCAGCCGACAATACCGTGGGCCGCTTCTTGATGAGTCTGGTTAACCAAGTACCCAAAATAGTTCCTGAGGATTTCGAGACCATGCTCAACAGCAATATCAACGTGAGTGCCCTCCCTGGGCTCCTGGGAGCCTGCGCCTCAGCACGTACACGTGTGAAGGGGGTGGGGGAGGTGGCCTGGAGAGGACAGAGGAGGCGGGGCAGCACCTTTGGCCCCCTTGCAGTCCAGGCTGTGAGGAAGAGAGCACAGGTGCTCAGAGATTCTCCTCCTGCCTTTTCTTTGCTTCCCATAGCTCGGATGTATCAGAGATGGGACGGTGTTCTCAGGCGTTTCCTTTCTGTCTTCCTCCTACTCTCAGTCAGCCTCTCCCACCTTTCATTTGCACAGGACTGCCTTACCCTCAGTGTCCATCATACAGCTGGCCAGGCTTTCTGCTTACTCTACCCAGCCCCGCACTCATCCTGGATTCCTTCTCTTCTAGGACCTGTTGATGGTGACATATCTGGCCAACCTCACACAGTCACAAATTGCCCTCAATGAGAAGCTTGTGAACCTGTGAAGGGGCCGCGGGCAGCCCTCCTGCCACACTGGGCCCCAGCCAAGCCCAGGACCCAGAATGGAGTGAAGGAGAAATGGTGTCTTTGTGGTCTGAGTCACATTGAGTCAATCAACTGCTTGTGACTCTAAATAAACATAAGAGTACCTTTCGTAAGTGAATTCCATCTAATGTGAGTTTCCCTCTGGGTGGAAGGGAAAAGGCAGTTCTGGAGCTCACCCAGGAACTAGGAAGTGAGTACTTTGGTGGAAGCTGGTCGTGTGTGTGTGGTCTGAATCCAGGGCTGGATTTTTTTCTTGTGCCACTGTCTGCTTCATAGTTTAGTTGCCCAGTGAAATAACTGCTCTCATAAAGCAAAAATACAACATAATGGGAACATAAGAGCTGACCAGAGTCTGTCAGAGTCTATGTAAGACATGATATCTGAGCTGATGTTTTTTTCTTAAAACCAGGAAATCTGGAAAGGGTGATTGGGACAAAGGAAGTACATGGAAAATTGCTTAACCTGTTTAGAATCTAAGAAGGCAGGAGCCAGACCAGAAGGGCCCACAACCTGTGGAGTTTGGATTTTTATCCTGGAAATTGTGGGAAGGCATTGGATAATTAGATTTGGATTTCAGGAAGATTACTGGGTACTGGTGTAGAGGAAGGAGGGAAAGGGAGAAAAACAGAAGGCAGAGAGCTAGGCAGAGGGTCACTGTGATTGTCAAGAGAGGACGAGAGCCCAGATTCAGGCTGGGCCTTGGGGATGGTGACAGAGACTTGGGTTCAAGAGGCAGACCCAAGGAGGACCTGGAGTCTGGTTGACACTTGGATGGTGAGAGATGGGAGCAGTCTGGGATGTTGCCTGGTCTCTGATAAAGGTGATAGAAGGCCTGGTAATATATGAAAACCTTGGCTCCTGGAGAGTGGTGGAAGCTGAGGATGCAGAGGTAGGGTTACAGGGTAGTTTACCAAATGGTGAAGTCCTAAATGCAAGTATTGACTTATTTTGTAAACTGGGGCCACACCAGATGTTTTGAGAAAAGGCTGAAGAATTCAGATTATGTGTTGGCTCGTGTAATACTTATCAAATGCTGACCAGTGCACTAAGCAAGAGGTCCTGGTGCCTGCTTAGAACCTGCAGGGGGGACAAAGAGACTCACTTTGGGAATCATGAGATGTTACAGGTCATGGAAGACTTCCAGTTAGGAAATGAAATCTAAGCTGGACTTGAAGAGTGAGAAAGAGGCAGATTGAAAAAGAAGAGAGGAAAATAGGGCATTCTAGACAAAAAACAGGATGTGCAAAGGCTTGGAGGAAGACTGTCACCGAACGTTGCTCCGTTGTTGCCCACCCTGGCCACAGAGTTGTTTATAAGACAAGAACACTCTCTGTGCCGACAAGGATGCTTGATTTTTTTTTTTCCCTCAGGCTTTGCCTGTATGTGCACAGGTTTGTTTTTTCTATGAAATGTGTTTTCACACATTCTTTTTGTATGTGGTTGTGCCTTTGCTGAAAACACTGCAGTGTCTGGGTGTGACATCATCTGTTACTTGAGCCCTGTGATACCACACTTTGCTGATTTTCTCCCAACACCCTTAACAAATTGGTCCTTCCTCCTCTGACACCCCTCTGTCCCATCCCACCCCCAACAAGTTCCATTCCCCAGGGTTCCATCTTGGGCCCTCTGCCTGGAAGAGCTGAGAGAAGCTTGGGGCTGATTACTCTCTCTGTGTTAATGATGCCTAGGCTCCAACTCTGGCTGAAATTCAGAACTGGTTTCCTGATTCCAGAAATACCACATCTCTCACCTGGATGTCTCAGAAGCATCTTAAATTCAGCATATTTCATATTCAGTTGACTGTCGCTTCCTCCCCAACAAATCACTTCTTCAGGGAATAATACAACCATGTACGTAGTTGTCAAAGCCCAGAAACCTTGGGTGAATCCTTAATTCCCCCACCCACCATCATGCCTCAAACAGTTCATCACAACTCAGCTATCCCTCTTGCCCTCTGTGATACTGTGATACAATAAGAAATAAATTTTTTCATTCACGTTCCTAGATTCCTGGCATTCAGTTCTTAAACCCTTTGGAATTGCCTAAGTAATAAGACCATTAACGATAGAGAATCTTATCCCTAACCAACTTCTTTCAACTGCACCTGAGTTTATGCTAATGGAATGATGTTTGTATAGCAGCTGGATCACCTCAGGATGGGGGCTGGTTGCCAGGTAAATCAACCATGTTATTGGAGCTTAGAACATTCAGCTCAGGGAAGGGAGAGGGGCTGACGTTTGGAGCAGTCAGTCAATGACCACTGACTTAATCACTTGTGCCTATGTGATGAGGCCTCCATTGAAAGCCCAAAGTTCGGAGAACTGGATTGGTGAACAGGCATGTGTCCAGCAGCAAGACACATACCAGGAAGCCAGGGCACATAAACTTCACAGGGACAGGGACCTCTGCTCGAGACCCTCCAGACTTCACCCTGTGCCTCTTCATCTGCCATTGAGTCACATCCTTTAATGACTTGTAACAAAGCAGTAACGGTAGGTAGACTTTTCCTGGGTTCTGTGAACTGCTCCAGCAAGTCGACTGAATCTGAGGAGGCAGTTGTGGGAACCTCCAGTTCATAGCCAGTGGACGAGAAGCTCTGGTGTCAACCTGGACTTGAGATTGGTATCTGAAATGGAGGTGGGAGGCGGATATGGAGGGGAAGCAGTCTTGTGGGACTGAGACTTTAGCCTTAGGTTCTGGTGCTGACTCCAGGCAGATGATGTCAGAATTGAGTTAGGTTGGAGAACACTCAGCTGGTGTCTGGGCATCGCTTGGCGTGAGGAAATCAATCGCACTTCCGGTCATAGAAGTGTTTGATGTGGTAGTGTGGAGTAGAATGGGACAGCTGCCCGGTTCCCCCTCTTCCATCCGTTCTCATATCAGCCACACTGCTCTTATAAATGCAACCAGGAAGTTCATAGGTGTCTACTGCCAGGGTGAAGTCACACTTCTGCCACAGTCTGTAGGCTCAGCATGGCCTTGCCTGGCTCTTCAGCTTTGTCCATAAACTCACAGGCTGGACTCCCTTTGCTCTGCCCTCTGCCTGGAATACAGCACTTCTAGCTGGCTTAGTACTCCTGCTCTAGGTTAGTCTAGATGCTGCCTCCTCTTGGAAAGTGCTCCCATGGCACGATCCCACAACTGTCTCGTTCTTAGCATCTATCTCACCATTTTGGACTTGTCTCTTTACCCTCTGTTAGAACGTAAGCTCTGTGAGGGCCAAGATTGTCTCTTCTGTTGGCTGTTAGATACCAGAACAATCCAAACAGATTCAGTTTGCAGTAAATGTGTGTGACGTGAATAAATAAATCGATGGCTTTAAGATAATTACCTTGAGACACACTGGACATAGGAAGTTCATCAGGGGCTTTGGGATCCTTTGGAGAAGGGCCAGAGGGAGGGAGCATACCAGACATTTAACGCATCCTACAAGTATCAGTATTTAGTGATGTTTATGTGTGCCAGACCTAGTATCAGAAGCTGGGGATACATAAGTAGGTGAACCATGTTCTCTACCCCTTGGCCCGAGTTTCAGTCTTAAAGTGGAGAGACAAAAATAAATAGGACAAAATGGATTAATTGTTATGAAAAGATAGGAATAAGTCTGGGGAAGACACAGTAGAGGGCAGGCTTAAATCTGCCTGAAAGCTAGAGAGGGACTTCAGTCTTGAAAAACACTGGGAATTGACTGGGCACAGAAGAGGAAGTGCTTTGAAGAAAGTGGGATAAAGATCAAAATATTACGCAGTTTTATAATGGTCCGTGTATAGGGAGTTGTGTTTCCAAGGATGTAGCGGCCTAGAGGTAAAAATAGAGTTGCCATAACAGCCGCAACAGTTTCTGTTACCTGTCCTCTCGGGACACCTGCTTCCTCAGATCCTCCCAGAATCTCAAGTTCTTTGAATCAGGAGTCGATTTTTTGAAATTTCAACTTAAATTTTATGAAATGTGGACAGACTAAATTTTTTAATGTTGGACATGTGGGTTATTTCCAATCTTGTGCTAACATTCCTTGGTGAACAACTGTGTGCAGATACGAATATCTGGCTTTACGTTTTTTGGGGGTAATCTGTGTCCCCTACTCTGTGACACACGTTGTCACCGAGGAAGTCCACACAGTACCGCCCAGCCTCTGCAAGGGGAAGAGACCTTTGTGAGAATAAATCTCAGCTTCCACTTGCCCTCTCTCCACTGTGGAGGGAGAGATTGAGAAGCTGAGGGGACCGGAGACCGTATGACCCCAGCCTCTGCCCTCTATGGGTCTGTAATCACCATAAACCTCTTATCCGTCAGCCCGAACCAGAGTCCTTGTGAAAAAAATGTAGCTTTGGAGAGCATGGCGGGGACATGGGAATCAGCGCACGGTTCCCTGTTCTGACTCCAGCCTGCCTCCTCAGTTGAGCCTGTGGGCTGCTTGGTATAGCCAAGCAAGGCCTTGGGCTCCACTGGAGTCCCTAGAGAGGGAATGACTTCAGAGCTTTGTCCCTGGGAAAAGCTGGGCCAGGGAAGTTCTGGGAGGCCTTTACAAAGAGGTCTCTGGCAAGGACCAGAAAGTTCTGGATCCTGTGAAGAACATGGCCCATAATCACTGGTGGACCTATGAGGGAAGCAGGCATAAGCGTCTTGCTCTGGCCAAGAAGGATTGAACAGATAGTCTGAGTCCCCCCACCTCCTAAGGCGGGGAGTCAAAGGCAAGGCTTCAGCAGGGGGTGGCATTTTGTTTGGCTCTGCTCAGCCCATTCTAGGCAGAGAGACCATTTCACCTTCCAGCACCCACAGAACTTCTAGCAATGGCTAGGCTGTGCTCCAGCAAGCCCTGCTGTGGCTGCAACATCAGTCTTATCTGATGAAATCAGCATTTCTCCCACATACTAGCCATGGTCAGCATTGCCAGGAATGTTCAAACAGGGCCCAGCTGCTGGAACTGAGTTGCTTTTACACTCACTAATGTCTAGGAATCCATTCAAGCTCTTAGAGGGCTAATAAAAATCCTGCTTTGTCCGCCTTTTCCCCAATGATGTCTCGCAGAAGGGAAAACAGTTGCATTTGCTGCTGATCTAGACTGTGATTAGGCCAGTTTGCTCCATGATGGTCTGTCTGGTCCCTCTTGATCTATCTTCTGCCTCATTCAGGCTGCTAGTCCTGTGTTGATGTTTCTGTCTCATAATGATGACCGTCAGTTTTGTAACAGTCTCTGTGTCCATGATAACGGACCACTTAGTCCCCTGAGGGACACTGCTGTAAGGCTGAGGCTTTCTGAGGCATGGCCACCAGAGGGTGCCCTGGTACCAACTGAAGTCTTTTGGTTGCCAGTTTAGTTTGAGTAGGCTTTCCAAGGGCATGGTATAGAAAAGGCACCTTCTACTTTGGAGAGGCTAGCTTGGTACAAAATAGGTAAACAAAGCTCCTGGAGATACTTCTCTTCATAAATCTCCTAGGGCCCACTTTCATTCCCATCATATTGTAATCTACAAGACCCTCTATACAAAAATCTTAGAGCTTCCACTTTTCAGGAGGAACTCTCGTCCAGGCCCCAACTATCAAAATGAGGTTTCTAGGGCTTTCCATCTGGGGTAAAGAGTGGTACGAAAGCTCATGAGTAGTCCTGGGCATCCTATGAAAGAGCCCAGCCTGTCAGTATGTTACTAGAGTTTGGGGCAGGTGAGGGAGGGGCCCTCTCCAAACTCTGGAGGTTGGAAGAAGATGGTACAAGGCAGGATCACATCCAAACAGTCCCAGGTAAGACTACCCAGCTGATGGGGGTGTGAGAGATGGATCAAGGTAAAGGGTAGCTGAGAAACCCCAAATTTTGACCTAAAATGCAGCTGGAGAAGGGGCCTACTTAGTTTGAGTCCTCTGAAAGTAAAATGTGTGGCAAGGACTTGGGAGGAAGGTAGCTGAAGGGGAAGGCAATCTGTTTTAGAGTCCTAAGAGTTGTCATTTAAAAAGTACCACAAACTTGCTGTCTTTCTTACTCTCGCAGTTCTGGAGGCTGGAAGTCTGAAGTCAAGGGGATTTATAGGGTTATGCTCCCTCTGCAGCCTCTGGAAGAGGTTCCTTCCTCGCCTTTTCCAGCTTCTGGAAGGCCCAGCTGTCCCTTGGTTTGCAGCTGCAGCACTTACAGTCTCTGCCTCTGTTGTCATATGGCATTCTCCTTGTGGTCTGTGTGCATATATCCCTCTTGTAAGGACACCAGTCTTACTGGATTAGGTCTCACCCTGCTGACCTCATCTTAATTTGATGACATCTTCAAAGGTTCTGTTGCCAAATAAGGTCACATTTGCATATACCAGGCCTTAGGACCTCAACATATCTTTGGGGAAGAGGAGGGCACAATCAACCAATAATATCCTCCAAGAAACAAGTGAATGGAGACAAGGAGGGGAAGAAATACAGTCTATGGTATTAAGCTGGTCATTTCCATCTCACTGAGAATTATCCTGCAGAAAGACTTGAAGGCTGGGACATTTAACCAGTTCTCCCATTGGTTGAAGAATTTCTTAGGAGATTAACTTCCTCATACTTGCAGGGTACTTGCACAGGTGGACTGAGCATACTTTTCCAGCTAATTAGGGGAGCTTGAAGTGGGATGCAAGCACTGTGCAAAGAGCTGTCTATCACAGCTGTGCTGAAGTCAGGGAGATTATGGGCTATGGCACAGGGAACCAAAAGAGTCTGCAAAGATAGACCCTTTCATTGCTCAGATCTGCTCATGACCCACAAGAAGTCAGTCCACTCTGTCACTGACTTTTTTCTTTTTCTTTTTTTTTCTTTTGGCTGTGGTACACAGCACATGGGATCTTAGTTCCCTGACCAGGGATCAAACCCACTCCCCCTATATTGGAAGCACGGAGTCTTAACCACTGATCTGCCAGGGACTGTTAAAGGCAGTGGTCAGCTGCAAGCTCTACGTTTAAAAAGAAAAACTTTCAGCAGGAGAGTCAGTAGAATAAAGTAAGTGTAGTTCCCCTGCTGTGGTTGCTCCTAAGCCACTATTAATATTTACCACCTCTTTCCCCAACAACCCAGCTGCCAAAGTGGTCTGACTACTTGTCCTGAGGATGTGAGCCTTTGGCTTTGCCATCATCAGGTGGTGCTGGCTGTGGTTGCCTAGTCGCTGCCATCACCAGGCCTCAAAGCATCAAGAGCCCCTCCAGCACCCAGGTGTCAGATGACCCCTCCTTACCTGATGGTCCACTGGCACGGAGAGCCCAAAATGGAGAACTTTCCATGTTAACCAGTGGAAGACGTCCCCTCAAAGACCAGAACCAGTCACAGAAATGGGGAACATAGTTCCTGCAAGGAAGTCCCCAGGGTGATGATGAAAGGGGTCAATTCTACTTCACCCCTTGACTGCTTGGCCCTGTGTGTTCTAACTACCAGAGACATAGCACTGTTTATCAGCCAATAGCTTAATACATGTACTACATCCTGGAAAGACAGTGACCTGACCCAAGGTTGTCATCCCAAAGCTGAGGTGAAGTCTTTGAAAGGGCATTCCTACTTTCCACACTTGGCTTCCAGGTAATGAAGAATATGGTAAGACCCATTGTTGTACAGAACCATTGTCATAATCCTTCACCATAAAACATACCCATCAACAGATTTCACTCTACAGGATCCTGGGTTGATAGTAAGACGTTGTATAAATCTTTTCTCCCTGCTGGAGAAAAGACTACAGCAGGGAAGATGAGTCCATATTCAGAAAAGCTTTCAGTTCCAGTAAGGAGCAGGGTGGAGGGAGTCTGATGCAATCAGCTTCCCCGGTGTTGGGGCAGTCTCAAGGAATGACAGCATAATGAGGAGCCAGCCTCTGCAATGAGCATTCAGCAGTAGCAGTACGCAAATCTGCCTCAGTGAGAGGAAGCCCTGTTTCTGGGTCTATGCCGAGCTTCCATCTCTGTCACCTTCCCACTCCGTTCGTGGGCCCAAACTCTTAGTCGAGGATAGAAACT
Organism: Capra hircus; assembly: GCF_001704415.2. Taxonomy (NCBI): domain Eukaryota; kingdom Metazoa; phylum Chordata; class Mammalia; order Artiodactyla; family Bovidae; genus Capra; species Capra hircus. The sequence goes on from NC_030822.1 coordinate 37,863,755, forward strand.
GATATCCACCAGACACATCATTCTGAGCACCTGGTTGTTGAGGGCCCCTCCTCTGCAACAGACGCTCTCTGATGAGCACTGAGATTCAAAACTCTGCCCAGTCTGAAGCTGCTCCTGTTAGTCCATCCACACCCCTTTCCCCCAGACTTCCTTCTCCAGTATTCCAGTCTTGCTTCATCCAGGCCTCTGACCACCCAGTTCAGTTACTCCCCACTGCCCAGAAGTCCATGTGTATTCTCCCCTCAGTCCGTGCCTCCCTACCTGCAAAGCCGATGGCCAAGTGTACTGCCCATGAGAAGGATTTCCCTCACCACTCACATTTAGCACTCCTCCTGAGTGGGTGTGTGATGTTGCAATTCATTTTTGTTTTGCACATGGTGTGAAGCCAACCCATCCATAGGCTGGGGCTCAAATTTTTGTCCTCCTATAGCTATGGCAGTCAGAAACACCCCCACAGGTGTGAATGTGAGCTGAGAGAGCAGGTTGGTGCAATAGGGGGATGACATGGAGTCCAAACCACCTTTTCTTTCCATGCAACGTCCTTGCACTCTCTGAACCTGACCCCAAAGTACCACTGTCATCATACAATGAATCGTCCATTTAAGACTAGTGAACATAATCACCTCGCTAACGACTGGGCCAACTTAACGACTGCTAACCCAGTCTACGATGGGCATTTCTGATCATGGTGTCTTGATATCCCATTTTCAACTCTTTACAGGCTACCTGGGCCCTGTAGCACATCATGAGCTGCTCTTTCAAATGAGTAATTCTGTGTTGCCGAAGGCATGGCTTAGCTCTCAGACCGAAAAGATCTCCTGTTGGAACTTTCCACAGACTCCATTCAGTGTCCTCATCTAACAAAGAGGCCTCTGGCACTATTGGACTTTTGGGTCATTGAACCCAAGACTCAGGGCAGCTGGAACCTCAGCTTAAACCTGCTAAAGAAGCTTTCTTGCTTTAGTCCACATTTAGAGTTAGAAGAGTGAGTGCATTCTCTGGTCTCATATAATAAATCCTACCTCCCAAAGGCCCTGTCACTCAATAAACTGCCAACATAGTGCCTTTCTAAGGCTGGGTTCTCCAGAACCAGACCCTGAAGCACAAGTGATTAATTAAGGAAGTGCCCCCAGTGATGTGATGGTCAACACCTGACTCTTCGGAATGAAAATAAAACCTTGATATATGTGTACTAAGGCGTTTCAGTCGTGTCTGACTCTTTGTGACCCTGTGGACTGTAGCCCACCAGGCTCCTCTGTCCTTGGGATTCTCCAGGCAAGAATACTGGAGTGGGTTGCCATTTCCTTGTCCAGTGTTGTCTGCTTAGTTACTGAAAAAAAAAAAAAAGAAAAGAAAAACCTGCTCAGGATAAATGAAAATACGTTTGTGACCTGGATGCAACAGGTGAGCTGCTAGTGGCAAGCCCTGTGATCCAGGAGGTTAACAGGCAAGGCTAGTTAAGGGAGTTGACCCCGATCCTTGGATTAGTGTAGGTTGGGCCCTACGGCGGCGCACTCCACCTCTAGGGAACCTTGACACCTCCACCCGGACCCTGCCTCAGCCTGTCAGCGCAGCTTCCCCACAGCTGAGGCACTGGAAGGGCCTTCTTAGGCTTCCACGACCTCTGCAAGAAGATTATACCTGTAAATCCCCAAGCCAGGAGCCCGGGGTGGGGGAAGGGAGCGGAAGAAGGGGCGGGGCAGAACCACTGCGCGGTCTGCTCTGTCCACCCAGCCCGCCCCACCCAACGGGCTCCTCTCCCGTAGACACTCGTCCTTGGGCCACCCTCAGCCAGGTGTAGACGAAGTTATGCCAATATACCTGGGGGTTTTTCCCAAAGGATTTTGAGTGGTAATGGAGGGAACGCATAAAGGAAAATAAACAGAAAGCGATGGCCCTGAAGTAGGAGTGTTTACAGAACTTGGTCTTCAGAACCCAAAGGGGACACAATATGGCAAGGGAATCTGGCTGGGTTAGAGGGAGGAAGAAGTGGGTTTTCTCTCGGGTAAGGAGGACGCAGAGTTGCGACAGTTTTAGGAGAGGGGGCACTCCAGTGATTGAAGGCTTTCCCTGCTGAAGGCATGGGAGCGGGGACACGGCGGCAATCTTTAAAATTCCGAGATAGGTATTCTCTTTCCTGTGAAGGGAGGCAATAGACCGTGACAGGTTTAATGGATAAAGATCCCACGAAGAAAGACCGCGATGGGGGCGATATCTGTCTAGGTGGTCTGTGTTATCGGGTGTTCATCCCGGCCTCCTACCCCGGCAGAAGAAAGGAAAACCTCTAAGTAGTCCCTGTCCCGGGAAGGTTTGAAAACAGCGGTGCCCTTGTGACTCCGGAAAAGATGGAACGGTTGCTATGGCGACGTACAGCACACATCGGAAATAAATAAATAAGCAGTTCTGGCTGCAGCAGCCGCGCCCCCGCGGGACTCGAGCGCGGGGGAGGGGGCCCCTGCGGGCCCGGGTCCCCGCAGCCCGCGGGTCCCCGCCATTGGCAGAGCCGGAGGCGGGGGGGGGGTCACCCCCCGGAGGGGGGGCGAATGGTACAGTCCTCCGCCCGCGCCCTGGCCGGGCCCGCTGCAAGCAGGCGAGCTCCGATCCCCGCGCCGCCGCCGCCGCCAGCGTAGTCCGAAACAGAGTCGGGAGGCGGAGATGGAGGGTGTCAGCAGCCACCGGACCCTGTCCTACAGCCGCTGGAGCTACGACAGGTAGGGCGGGTGCCTGGAGGATGGGCATCGCAAGGACCCTCCCGGCCGCCCTGAGTGGGCGCTCTAAGAAGCTCGCACTTTTGCGAGAGAAGCCGGCCCTCGCGGGGTGAGAGCGGGTGTGATCGTCTAGACCACCCCCACCCCCACTCCTGCAATCAGGGTGCACTCGGATCCTTGAGTATCCGGGACGGTTGAGCGGAGAGCCTCGGATATCCGAACCCGGAGCCGAGCGAGAGTGTCCTCACACCTGCGGGGCAGAACTGTCAGAGGAGGAGGACACCGGGGCACTGGGACCAGCGAGTTGGCACTCACCTCCCACCCCTCCCCCACCACACCCCAGCTGCCCCGCGGGGGGCGATCCGCGCTGAAACAGCGCGAAAGAGCTTCCAGGGACTGCGGGGCGAGGCGGGCCCGCGGTGTGTGGGGCGAGAAGAGGCGCCCCTCGAGTACGGGCCGCGCCCCCCTTGGCACTGCAGTCGCCGTCTGGGTCTGCGCCCCGCAGGGCCTCGGCGGGGACAGGGCTAGCCCAGGGCGGAGTGCCCTGGGTCGCTGTCGGGGACCCGCTAGTCGCTGCCTGCTGGGCGGATAGAGGTGGCGGCCCGAGGCCGGCTGTTGGGGCCCCAGGAGAGGCACCCGCGCCCGCCGGGTTGCCAGGCTCAATATTCTCCCCGCGGGGATGCAAAGCGGCTGCCGGCGTGGGCGGTCTGGAGCCGCGCTCCCCACGCACTCGTGCGGGAGGAAGGGATCAGCCATCCTTCTGATGAAATGAGAAAAATAAGCAAAGGAATGAGTCGGTCATAAAGCAGAGTAGATTTATTCTGAGATTTGGTTCTTTCTACCTTTTCTGGTGTGTTAAATATCACCCCTCTTTTTAAAATGAAGTCATGATAGTAAATGGATTTTTTATGTTGCTTTTGTTAAAGTTCATAACCCGTTGTCAGTCTCCAGAAAGCTGAAGTTAATTGCTCTGATCCGTGGCCCTTATGGTGAGGGCTGGAAGAGAAACTTCGGTAGCCGGGCTGCTCTCATCTCCCTGAAGTCTTGCTTCCTGCCTTCCTCCTCTCTCCTCTGCTTAAAACCCTCCCGCATCTCTGACAGCCCTCGTGTTCAAAGACTCAGAGGAACAGGTGTCCCTCCTGCCTCAGGCTAATTACCCTGGGACCCCCTCTTTCCCTCCCTCCTGGGTCTCACCGTCCCGCTGACCCCACCCATCTTCATCTTTCGCTCTTCACTGGTCGCCTCCCTTCAGCCTGTAAACCTCTTCAAATCTGTTTTGTCTCCCTCCGCAGGACAGGTGCACCTGGGTCGCCTCTTTCTTGGCTTTCCTTGCCTTCTTTAAGGAAAAAGATCAGTTTGATGCAGTTTCCTCATCCACCCTTCATTGTACAGCCCTAGCAATCAGCCTGCAGTCTGCCTCACAATTCCAGTGAACTTGCTCTTTTAAAAGCAGTGCTGTCTATGGAGAGGAACTCTAAAATGATTGAAATATTAACCTTAAAATAACAAAACTTTCAGATCCCAAACCACACATTCATTCACTTAATCAACAAACATGTATTGAGTGCAAACTAAGGGCCGTGGAGATAAGGATATAAAAAAGTACATTACTTCCTTTCCTGACTTAACCTCACAGTCTGGATTCTCAGAGAAATACATGGTAGCACATGCAGCAAATGCGTCTTGGGACAAAAAAGCATGATCCATCACCCTTTGCTTGGATTCTGTCACTTGGATTCTCTTTTGTCCCTTTTCCTTTCCATTTGGCCTGAACTTCTTTCCCCAGCCAAATATCCCCTCGTGCCAAGTGATTGTACCATAGTCTTCTGGAAAGCAGACTCAAACTCCAGCTATATAATCTGTAACATTAGCATGAGATTATTTGTAGCTTAATCTTCCTTGGCCCACTACCACCACAGTAGTAGGTTTTAGGTGGTGTTGTAGTGCCTATTAATTAATTCAACTGTTTAATTATTGTCTTTCTTCCTCGGATCTATTTGGCCTCTCAAATGACCTGAGATTTCTGTTAAAAAAAAAGTTGATGTTACTGTCTGTTGTATAAGAAATTAATAAAATTATGTTTGATTTGGGGTAAAAAAAAGAAGGAAATACATAGTAGCATTATACGAAAGGTCTAACACATATATGGGAGGAAATATTTAAATTAATTCTATATAGTAACTAAACTTTTTTTCCCCCTGCATAAACAAACAAAAGCAGCAAGTCTCTAGAATTACACAGCCTGAATTCAAATTCTGACTCCACCTAGCTAAGCTTAAACACATTATTTTTCCTCTCTGAACTTGTTCCTTCATCTGTAAAATGGAGAAATATCATTAACTAGATGGATTAATAAATATAAAGGCCTTAGCATTCTGCCTGGGACATAGTACTAAGTGGTACCTATTGCTGGGAACCCCCTGTAGCTCAAATGGTTAAGAATCTGCCTGCAATATAGGAGACCCGGATTTGATCTGTGGGTCAGGAAGATCCCCTGGAGAAGGAAATGGCAATCCACTCTGATATTCTTGCCTGGAGAATCCCATGGACAGAGGAGCCTGGAGGGCTACACCCCATGGAGTTGCCAAGAGTCCCACACGACTAAGCAACTTTCATTGCTGTTTTATTAACAAGTATTGTAAACATCTCCTGTGGGCTTCCCAGGTGGCGCTAGTGGTAAAAAACGCGCCTGCAAGTGCAGGAGACAGATGCAGGTTCAATCCCTGGTCGCAAAGAGTTGGACATGAATGAAGCAACTGAGCACGCATGTACTGTAAATGTCTCTTGGGAGCCCTGGTTCTCCAAAGAAACTCAGTTTGAAAATCATCATTCTCCTTTATAGGCCCTCCACATTAAGATATTTCCGGGGATTCTGTCCTCAGAACTCTTTTCTTCTCATTCTGACAACCTTGACACCTGGGGAGCTGTGTGAAGAAAAACAGGTTCCCTGGCCCTTGTCCAAAGAAACTGAATCTGAACGTCCAAGTATGGGCCCTTGGAATCAATACTTGGGTAAACCTTCTCAGATGATTCTGGTGCAGCTGAAACCACTGATATATACCACCCATTTCCATTTTCTGGTTACTAGTTTTCAAAACATAAGAACTGAATTATTCAAAAAAGTTTTGCAATCCTCAAAAAAGCTGTTAAAAAGATTACATAATCAACAAATGCAGATAGTGCATAGATATTAAAAGTGAAGTTCAGTGATTCTGTAGCCCCTCACCCCCAACTCCTAGGAGAAAACCACTCCTAACAGTTAACCCTCACTTTCCAACCCTGTTCTAGCCTCTCTCCCCACCACATCTTTGAACCTGGAAAGGTACTCTCTGTCACATTCCCATTGAATTTGACCTCTGTGCTGTGTGTAACCTATTCATATAAGCTGTTTTCCCCTTTGCTTCTTTTTTGTTTGTTTGGTTTTGTTTTTTAGTGTTTTTTTTTTTTTTTTTTTTTTTTTTTTTTTTTTACCGTGTCCATGCAATTTGCTGTATCTTAGTTCCCTGACCAGGGATTGAACCTGGGCCCACAACTGGGGAAGTGCTGAGCCCTAACCACTAGACAACCAGGGAATTCCCTCCCCTTGGCTTCTGAGGGCATCATTTATGTATCAGTTATCCATTGCTGTGTAACAAATCACTCCTAAACTTAATGGCTTAGGATAATAACTGAGTTAGCTCAAGATTTTGTGAATCAGCAGTTTGGGCTGGCAGTTGGGTAGTTTTTGTGGTCTGGGCCAAACTCAGCTTTTTTTGGCTACACTGGCTCACATGTTTGGTGCCTCAGCTGTGAAGGCTAGTCCATCTGGGGCCTCTCTCCTTCAAGCAGGCTAACTCAGGTTTCCTTACATACTCCTAGAAGGGTTCCCAGTGAGAAAAAAGAAGCTGTAAGGTCTCTTGGGCCTAGGTTTAGAACTTGTACAGCATTACTTTGCCACACTGTTACTGGCCAAAATAAGTCAAAGGGTAGAGAAATAAGCCTCACCTCTTGAAGGGAGGAGCTGCAAAGAATTCATGGCCATTTGTTACAATATGCTGCCTACATTTTAAAACTGGTTGCCTCCTCTTGTTTCCCACCTTCTAAATGTGAGCACACTCCAAAGCTGTCTCTCCCCTTTTCCATTCTGTTCCATTCCATTCTATTCTCAGTTATCAACTCAATGCTTTTAACATAGAAATCCATATCTTCAACCCCAATTTTTTAGAATTTTTAAAAGATTAATTTTTTTGTTGCACCAGGTCTTTCGTTGCTGTGTGAGGGCTTTCTCTAGTTGCTGCAAGTGGGGATTACTCACTAGTTGAGGTGCATCGGCTTCTCAATGCAGTGGCTTCTCTTGATGCAGAGCACAGATTCTAGGGTATACAGTAGTTGCAGGTTGTGGGCTCTAGAGCTCAGGTTTAGTAGCTGTGGCATACAGGCTCTGTTGCCTCACAGCAATGTGGAATCTTCACAGACCAGGGATCAAATCTGTGTTTCCTGCATTGGCAGGTTCTTAATCTCTGGACCACCCAGGAATTCCTCATCCCCAGTCTTTTTGTTGAGCCTAGCCCTACATCTCTACATCTCACAACTTAAGATGTTCAAAGTCAGATCCTTCCCTGATAAATCTATATTCTCTATTTAGATTCCCTGATAGTCAAATGAACACCTCAAGACTTTGACACTGACCTTGAACTTTCCAAGTCTAGTCATTTCATCTGTCTGTCTTTACCTCTACAACTGATTATTAGGAAGATAAAATGCGATGATATATCCAAAATAACTGGCACAAAGTATCATTAACTCCATGTGGTCTCAACAACTTGGCACTTGGCTAACTACCTTGTATCTATTGAGGCTCCAGTCATTATCCCTAGAGCTTTTGATGCCCATGTAATGACTAAATTAGTGCTCCTTCCAATTTCCAGACCTTCCTATTCTAGAGGCTTCTCTTCAGTTATTTACAGGATACATGCCTAGATGTTGAGACCTGGAATTGCTTGACTTCTGCTGTCATACACATGATCATCCCATCCTCTAGGATGATACTATAGTGTCCTTTAGTGCCTCATGTCTGCATATTCTCTGCAGCCCTTTCCTGGCCTTTCTTCTTAGCTTCCCAGCCAGGACCACATGGGAGATCATTTGAATCACTCACTCCCATCACTTGGTATTTCCTTACACATGCTCACCACCACCCTAGCCCTGTCTGGATCTCTACCCACCTTTCTTATGTTGGCGCCAGAACCCTATCACATAAACCACACAGCTGTGCGGGTTGTCCTCACTTTCATGGTGTTCATCGCAGCTTGGCTATCTCCATCCCTCTCAATCTCTTCATTTCTCCTGGGTTACCTTCACTCTCATTTCCCACAACAGCTTTTCCAAAGCATCGTACTCAAGACTCATCTCACTAGACCCTTTCCCCATGTCCCCAGACTCTAAGCAAATGATACTGCCTTTGAGAAAAATCAGTCACATGCAGCTTGACTTTCTGTAGCTTCCGGCCTCCACATCACTTCTCCTGCACTTCAGTCACTCCCTTGTGGGGACTTTTTCATTGTTTCCACATCTTTCTGTTAGAAGCCATTCCATGATAAACATCCTTAAGACAACACTTTTTTAAACTTTATTTTTATTTTATATCTTTAAAAATATTCATTCATTTATCTATTTGGCTGTGCCCAGTCTTACTTGCAGTACGCGGGGTCTTCGATCTTCCTCATGGCATGTGGGATCTTCAGTTGCAATGTGCAAACTCTTAGTTGTGGCATATGGGATCTAATTCCCTGACCAGGGATTGAACCCAGGCGCCTTGCACTGGAAATGTGGAGTGTTAGCCACTGGACCACCAGGAAAGTCCCAGATAACATTCTTTTTCTCATGATTGATTATTTGATTAGAAGAGGGGTTCTTAGTTTCAGATTTGGGGATTGTTGACAGATTTTTCTCCAAAAGGAGTAAATTGATTTGTATTCTCACGTTTAGTCACTTTGCCGACCTGGTTGTATGATTATCTATTTGTGAGTGTGACCTCCCAGCCTCTGAGACTATGTAGTATAATTGTTCAGAACTTGGATTTTGGAGCCAAAGTGACCTGATCTAGAAGCCCAGCTCCCTCAGTTGCTGATTATGTAACTGTAGAGTAGTGACAACTTCTAGCTACAAAAAAGATAATGATAATTGCACCTGCCTCTTGAGTAGGTTCATTCATTTAATATGTATTTATTGAGCATCTTCTAAACGCCAGACAATGTTTTAGGCATGGGAGACAGAGCAGTGAATAGAACAAAGTACTTGGTCCCAGAGTTCTTACACTCTAGTTGGGGGAGATAAACATAGACCAAACTATTATATATATATGTAAATATATATGTAATAATTGTAATCATATATATATAATATCTTGGTCTATTTTTTTATATATACATACATATATTTATGTATGTATCAGTGCTAAGTGAAACATGATCTAGTTAGTGTACAGAAGAAAAATAAAGCAGTATAAGGACAGAGTCTGACTACATGGGGGTTGGGGTGGTCGTGAGTATGCTGTACTATATAGTGTGGTCAGGGCAACTCTTTCTGATAAGGTGATGTTTCAGCAGAGACCTGAGGAGAGCCAGAGAGTGAATCGTGTGGCTAATGGGAAGACTGTTCCATGGAAGAGGAATAGCGAGTAAAAAGGTCCTGCAGTTAAGAATGAGCCCAGTGTCTATTTGGGAACAGCACAGAGGCAAGCGTTTCCTTGTGCCTCTTAATAATGTGCTGTGCTCAGTCACTTCAGTCATGTTTGACTCTTTGCAGCCCCATGGACTACAGTCCACCAGACTCCTCTGTCCATGGGGTTCTCCAGGCAAGAGTACTGGAGTGCGTTGCCGTGCCCTCCCCCCGGGGATCTTCTCTACCCAGGGATCAAACCTGCATCACTTACATCTCCTGCATTGACAAGCAGGTTCTTAACCACTAGCACCACCTGGGAAGCCCACCTGGGAATACTTACTCCCAACTCCCCCTCCCCCACCAAGTCCTACTCTCCCCATCCTCAGGGAACTACTGGTCTGATTTCTTTGCATTTCCTAGAATTGTGTAGAATGGGACTCATTCAGTATGTATTCTTTTTTGGTCTGGTTTCTTTCATGCAGCATAGTCACTCTGATATTCGTCCATGTTTTTACATGGATCTGCAGTTCATTTCTTTTTTTGTTGAGTAATATCCCATTATATTTAGATGTCATAGTTTGTTAGTCCATTATCTGATGGTAAACACTTGGGTGATTTCCACTTTTTGGCTATTACAACTAAAGCTTTGTGACTGTATAAGTGTTTATGTGGACATGTGTTTTTATTTCTCAGCGGTAAACACACTTAGAAGCAGACTGGTTGGATCATACGGTAGGTGTACGTTTAACTTTTTTAAGAAACTGTGCAGTTTACATTCTTGCAAGCAGAGCCCCAATTCTTCCATATCCTTTCACAAACTTTATAGGGTCAGTCTCTTTCATTTTAGCCATTCTAGTAGGTATGTAGTAGTATCTCATTGTGATTTTTAAATTGCATTTATTTACTGAGCACCTTTTCATGTGCTTATTTGCCATCTATATGTCTCCTTTGGGGTCCCATTTTTAAATTGGGTTCTTCCTTATTGTTGAATTTTGGGAGTTCTTTGCATATCCTGGATACATTCCTTTATCAGATATGTGACTTGCATATATTTTCTCCAAGTCTGTGGCTTTTTTTTTTTCATTCTCTTATGTATTTTGAAGAGCAGAAGTTTTCACTTTCAATGCAGTCCAATTTATCACTTTCTGCTGTTATGGATTTTACTTCTGGAGTCATATCTAAAAAATCATTGCCTAACTCAAGGTGACAAAGGTTCTCTCCTAAGAGTTTTCTGGTTTTAGGTTTAACATTTTGCGTCTGTGCTCCATTTTGAGTTAACTTTTGTATATGGTATGACGTTCATTTTTTAAAATGAATATTCAATTGTTCCAGCACCATTTGTTGGAAGGACTACTTTTTGCTCCTTTATCATGTGTCTGTGTGTTTATTTCTGTATTCTCTGTTCTGTTGATCTTGTCTGTCTTTTGAACAAATTATTTTTTTAGTGAGTTATTTTTTTTGGCTGTCCTGGGTCTTTGTTGCTGCATGGGCTTTCCTTCACTCGCGGTGAGTGGGGGCTGCTCTCTAGTTGCAGGGTGTCGGCTTCTCATTGCGGCGGCTTCTCTTGTGGGGCACAGACTGTAGGACCTGCAGGCTTCAGTAGCTGCAGTGCATGGGCTCGGGAGTCGTAACTCCAAGATTCTACAGCACAGGCTCAATAGTCGCGGCACATGGACCTAGCTGCTCGGCAGCATGTGGGACCTTCCCTGAGCAGGGGTCGAACACGTGTCTCCTGCATCGCCAGGTGGATTCCCTACCACTGAGCCACCAGGGAAGCCTGATCTTGTATTTATTGACACCAATGCCACACTGTCCTAACTACTATAGCTTTATGAGTCTTGAAATCAGGTAGTTTAGGACCTTCAACTTGGTTCTTTTTTTTTTTTTTCTTTTTCAAACCACAGTACTCATCTATTACTCCACAACTGTGAAGATTTCTTTCCACTTATTATAGTGTTTGTGGTCCTGCCTCGGGCCCATCTCCAACCCAGAATCAAGCTACACGGCAGGTAAAATCCGGTGGTTTCTTGGAGAGTGTGGGGTCAGAACCATGTGAGAAGGATGATTTGGAGAGGGCCTCTCATCCAAGCCCTGGACATACCAGGATGTTCATTTTCAAGGTTTTGTCTATTCTGGGTCCTTTTCTAAAATTTCACATTAATTTTACAATGAGATATTCAAGTTCTACAAAAGCAAAACAAAAGCCTACTGGGATTTTGTTTAGGACTGTAGATCACTTTGAGCGTCCCGGGCGGCGCTAGAACCTGCTTGCCAGTGCAGGAGACATAATAGATGAGGTTTTAAACCCTGGGTCGGGAAGATCCCCTCGAGGAGGGCCTGGCAACCCACTCCAGTGTTCTTGCCTGGAGAACCCCCTGGACAGAGGAACCTGGAGGGCTACAGTCCATAGGGTCGCAGAGTTGGACACCACTGAAGCGACTGAGCACACACACAAAATATATGTAACATAAAATTAGCCATTTTGGTGATTCCTAAGTGTATAATTCAATAGCATCAATTACAGTCACAGTTTTGTGCAACCATTACCACTGCAGATTTCTGAAACTGTTCATCACCCCCAAACAAAAACTGTGTGCTCGTTAACAAATAACTCCTCATTACCCTCTCCTCCCAGCACCTCTAACCTCCCAACACTTACTTTCTGTCTCTATCAATTTGTCTATTGTAGATATTGTATATAAGAGGAATCATACAATATTTTTTCTTTTGTGTCTGGCTTAGTTCACTTAGGATAGTGTTTTCAAGGTTCATCTATGTTGTAGCATGTATGAGATTTCATTTCTTTTTTTTTTTAAACAAATTTTTAAAAAAAATTATTTATTTGGCTGTGCCTGGTCTCAGTTGCAGTATGCAGGATCTTTAGTTGCAACATGTGGGATCTAGCTCCCTGACTGGGTATTGAACCCAGACCCCCCGCATTGAGAGTGTGGAGTCTTAACCACAGAACCGCCAGGGAAATCCCTTCATTCCTTTTGTGGTGAAACAACATTCCATTATATGGATATACTGCTTTTTATTTATCCGTTAATCTGTTGATGAACACTTGGGCTGTTTCCACCTTTTGGTTACTGTGAAAATGCTGCTGTGCAACGTTTTGTTCTAGTCCCTGTTTTCAGTTCCTTTGAATATATACCTATGAGTGGGGGATTCCCAGGCGGCGCTAGTGGTAAAGAACCCACCTGCCAATGCAGGAGACATAAGAGATGCAGGTTCCATCCCAGGGTCAGGAAGATCCCCTCGAGGAGGGCATGGTAACCCACTCCAGTATTCTTGCCTGGAGAATCCCATGGACAGAAGAGCCTAGTGGACTATAGTCCATAGGGTTGCAACGAGTCAGAGGCACCTGAGCAGCTAAGCACAGCACAAGGTGTACAACATGATGTTTGATATACATTTATACTGTGAAATGATGACCACAATCAAGCTAATTAACATTACCTATCACCATGCACCTCGCATAGTTACCATTTTCTCTCCTTTTTCTTTTTTTGTGGTGAGAGCACTTAAGATATAGTCTTTTAGCAAATTCAAGAATTCAATACAGAGTTGATAAGTGTAGTCCCCATGCTGTACATTAGATCTTCAGGATTCGTTCTTGCATATCTGAAACTTTGTACCTTTTAACCAACAGCTCTCATTTTCCCCATTCCCCAGCCCCTGCCAATCACCATTCTCCTCTCTGCTTCAATGGCTTTGACTGTGTTAGAGTAATATATAAGTGATACAATAGAGTATTTTTCTTTCTCTGCTGGCTTATTTCAGTTAGCATAATGTCTTCCAGATTTATCCATGTTGTCCCAAATGGCAGAATTTCCTTCTTTTTAAAGACTGAATGTTATTCCCTTATAGCTATAGATAGAGATATAAAATTTCTCATTGTTAGCCATGTATTGGTCCACAGACACTTAGATTGTTTCCATATCTTGGCTGTTGTGAATGATGCTGCAGTGAACATGAGGGTGGAGATATCCCTTTGAGATCCAGATTCCATTTTTTTTCTGGGTATACTCTAAAGTTGGATTGCTACATCATATGATAGTTCTATTTCAAATTTTTTGATGAATTTCCATTCTGTTTCCCACAATGGCTGTACTAATTTATATTAGTACCATCAACAGTATACAAATGTTCACTTTTTTGATAATATTCTTTGAAGCACAACAGGTTTTAACTTGGACAAAGTTAAATTTATCCCTTTTTCTTTTGTTTATGCTTTAAGTGTCTTATTTATAAATCCATTGCCAAATCCAATGTCATGAAGATTTGCCACTGATTCCTTCTAACTGTTTTGTGGCTTTAGACCTTATACGTAGGTCATGGATTTATTTTGAGTTACTTGTTGTATATGATGTGAGGTGGGAGTGCAACCTCATTTCTTTTGGAGATCCAATTGTTCTAGCACATCTGTTAAAAAGACTGTTCTTTCCCCCATTAAATGGACTTAGCACTCTTATGAAAAATCAGTTGACCATATCTCAATTTAATCGATTGACCATAGATATATGGATGTATTTCTGGACGTTCAGTTCTATTCCATTGGTCTATATGTCTATCCTTATGCCTGTATGTCACTGTTTTGATTACTGCAACTTTGTTATAAGTTTTGAATGGGAGACAAGGAAAGGGAAGCAAGAAACGACCTGTACTAAACATGTTAGGAAGAGCTGTGACTCCCAAGGGACTGGCTCACTGAGATGATACAAAAGGGGCAGAACTTGAGCTTTGGTATTAGACAGACCTGGTTCAAGTCGCAGCTCCACCTCTTACTAGCTGTGCAAATGGAGCACAGTAAGGGAAAATCCTTCTTGTTTTGGTTGATTATAAAAAATCATACTGCCACTTGTGAAAATAAAAGAAACAAAGGTTGAACAGTTTAGAAGTGTATCAAGTAGATATTTAGTCTTCTTTAGTCTTAGTTTGGGAGAAGGCCATGGCAACCCACTTTTCCCATTCTTGCCTGGGAAATCCCTTGGACAGAGGAGCCTGGTAGGCCACAGTCCATGGGGTCAAGAAGAGTCGGACGCGACTGAGCAGCTTCACTTTCACTTTCCTACACTGGAGAAGGAAATGGCAATGCATTCCAGTATTCTTGCTTGGAGAATCCCAGGGACGGGGGAGCCTGGTGGGCTGCCGTCTATGGGGCCGCACAGAGTCGGACACGACTGACATGACTTAGCAGCAGCAGCAGTCTTAGTTTCCCCATCTGTAAAATGGGGTGATGATTTTCTTATAGTGAAGGGTCTTTTGAAAATTGGCTGAGATAACGCTTGTGTACCCTTTCAGGTGGGCTGTGGATTCGCAGAAATAGACCACACACATATCCACTATAGGATTAGATAGAATGAATTTCCTAACTTAATTGGCCTGGAGATTGTTGGTGACAAGGGGCCACACTGGCTGGGGCCTTCATAGCATATTTTGCTCTTTGGTTGCCACACAGGGCATGAAGCTTCTGGCAGTACTCTGCCCAGGTAGGTTTCTGTCAACTTGAGAAAGCAGCCAAATTCTTGTAAAAATAGCCTTTTTGTATTTAAGGCTTACTTTACCATGCAGAGAGAACGTGACACTCACAAAAAATGTACTTCTGTTTCCAAAAAGTAGGCCCTCCTGTCGCAGGGAGCAAAATTAGTCTCCCCCTGTTCTTGAACGTAGCTCGATGTCAGCAAAACCACATCCTTTTGGTGGGGAGGGGGTGGGAACAGCAGGTGGGGGGCAGCCAGAGCCACGTCTAGATGTTCCTGAACTTTGGCTTTTTCCTCACGGTGTTCAGATCACTTGCACAGTACCTGTGGGATCTTGGAAAAGCTCCTTAACTGTTGTGAGCCTCCATTTCCTTATCTTTAAGATGGACATAGTAGTACTCATCTCATAGCATTGTTGTGAGGGTTAAAAGAATTAATATATGGAGGCTTAATAAATGCTGAGTGCTTGGGACAGTGCTTGGCACATAGCAAGTGCTATTTAAGTGTTAGCTGTTGTCATTATGAACTGGCATGTGGCAGGGCTCTCTACTAATATCAGGAGTATTCTCTCCAAGGGAATCTGAAAGTTGGACCATTCCTAGGCACAGGGACAGGTGTGGTGACCCAGGCAGGAGAAGCTCTGTGAGGAGAGTGGGCAGGAAACGGAGGAGGCAGAGATGGGTCAGGAGTACATGGAGGGAGGTAGTCCAGGGGTTACAGAGGCTAATGAAGACCCAGTAGGCACCAGTTGAGACCAAGTGGATGAGAGGGCACAGCTGTAGGAACTCTGAGCCAGGGGCAGATGGACTTGAGAGCCAAGAACCTTATCCAGTGCCTGAGGTGTGGGTGACAAGGTTCAGCTTCCCCAAGAAGGACTGGGGCTAGTCCTCACCACTGGGCTTCAGTGGAGAATCCACAAGTACATCAGGACCCCTTTTTGAGGACTTGGACCCATGCCATCACTGTTGAGAGACCACAGCAGAGCAATCTGTAAGGATGAGTCAGTTAATCCCAGTCCCCAGTGCTGGTGGGCCAGAATCAGCAGAGAAGCTGGAGCAGGGCAGACCAGGCCTGGGGGCTGATCACTGTAGCTTGTGAGTTCACAAGCAGCTTATTCCAAAATAAGGATGGGATCCTTCTGCTGTCTATACATGGTTTTATGATGTGTTGCACAGAGCACTGTTAAGGGAGTCAGGAGTCTAGGATTTGAGTCCACCCCATTCATTCCCATTCTGTTTCTGGGCTAGTCCCTTGGTTCTCTGGGCCTATTTCCCCTGTAGTAGAAGAAAGTGGACTGGGTACTGAAGCACTCTTATAGTTCTGGTGTTCTGTGAGTACATGGCCTGTGGTCTCAGTGTGTGCTCTGTGATTGGGAAGGCTGGGGTGGAGAGAGGAGGCGGAGGGGGGGCTGGGATTGTGACCCTGGCCATGGCAGCTCCAGCTTAGGGGTTGCTGGGCAGGGGAGGCTGCAGTGGCCGCCAAAGATAGGTGATTGAAGACCTGCTTTGTTCCAGAGCTTTTAGCATATAGTTGCTGCTGATTCTTCTGTTTTTAAGATGAATTTGTAGCTGTACAGATCTAGAGAGCTGGACTGTGTGGGTCAAAGGTGAGAGATGGTCCAGGGGTCAGTGGAGGAGAGCTCTGGAGGAGGGTGGTGAGTATGGAATGGTCTGTCTCCCACGGAGCTGGAATGATTGAGGCTCAGGGTGATTAGGGGGCGGGGAGAAAAGTCAGTCATGGCTGTGGACAAGGACTTCTTGAGGAAGTTAGGACTTACTCCCACTCAGGTTTGAAGTCATCAGTCACTGGGGTTTCCCAGGTAGGGTTACTGGATGTATTTCTATTTAGTATGTGGTCAGTCGCTTTGCAGCCCCAAGGACTACAGCCTTCCAGGCTCCTCTCTCCATGAAATTTCCTTGGCAAGAATACTAGAGTGGGTTGCCAATTTCCTCCTCCGAGGGATCTTCCTGACCCAGGGATCAAACCCGGGTCTCCTGCATCAGCAGGCGGATATTTTACCGCTGAGCTACCTTGGAAGCCCTAATATCATTGGATGCATTTAAGCAAAAGCAGAAAGACCCTGAGACAGAGACATATCTGTGACCAGAGGAGGAAGGAAGGGCCTGCTGTGCCCACAGCTTGGAGGACAATTGCCAAGCTGGGGCCCCTGGGATAATTCCTTTATCCTGCCAAAATTGGTGGTTTTTCAATAGATAAATGTCAGCTGAGCCTGGGTCCCCTCTGGGAGATTCTGCTCCAGCATGTGCCTGGGTGAGATGCACATCTGTGCCCTCCATCCTGCGCCAGGGAAGACCGGTTCCATTGCCCTTTGTCTTGGCCCAAGACTAAGCATGGTTGGGCCAGGAGCCTGCTCTGACACCACCTTGCCTGGGCACTATCTGCGGAGCTGGTGGGCTGTAGAAGCACCCGCCTGACCCACTGAGCCACTACCCTCCCTGACTCCCCGCCCCAGATGCCCGCTTAGATCAAGGTGCAGGTGTGACCGTGGGCTGGGCGGTGAGGAGGGGGCGGACCCACCACCCCACCCCCGCCCATCCCAAAGGAGCAGGAGCCGGGACCCTGCATCCTCCACACCTCGAGGGGCTCTGGGCAGTCCGTGGCCGCATCAATGTTGGATGAGCCAGCGCTGCCTCCGAGAGGCCTTGATACCATCTTGCTGGGTCTCACTTTTAGTGTAACTGGAGCGCCCAGGGCCCTGCCCGAGCCGGTGACTCGCAAACTTCTGGAGACGCCACCTGCGGAGATACAGGGGCCGGGGTAGGGAGGCTGGCGCAGACTCTGGTGCTGTGTCCCAGGACGGGGACCGGGTGGGGTTCCGCCCGGCCCGCGCTCGCGGAGCTGGGGTCGGTTCCAGCCTGCCCGCTCCTAGGCCCGTGGGGCCCGGTGCTGGGTTACCCGTCTTCCCCGCTCAGGCCACCTGGCCTTCCCTGGGGTGTCATCTGTCCGACGGCGACTGCGTGTCCTTGGGCCAGTTCAGTCCCCTCCCCGCTCCTGGCTTTGGGGGTTTCCTGCTCTGGAAGGGGCTGGAGGGGCATCAGCTAGAGGGAGAGAGATCCCCCTGGGGAAGGTGGGGGAGCAGCTGCCGCTTCGGAGAGCCTCTCGCTTCAGGTGAGTGTTGAGTGTTTGGGTGGAGGGGAGAGGAGGGCAGGACTGAGATCTGGGGGACCCAATTGGCCAAGCGTCTCACCACTCTGACCTTCCCTACTCCAGCCCCTGCATCTTAACCCTGTGACACCACCCCGGCCTCCCCCTGGGTGGCAGGGGAGCAGTGGACTGGTAGTCCATTGAGCATCTGTACTTGCTGGCAGCCTTGGGGATGAGATTATTCCTGGGCCAAGTCCTGGGTGGTGGAGAGTGGACCGCCTCTCTGGTGCGCAGCAAGTTTTGACTGGTGTGCAAACTATGGCCAGCGGGCTGGCAGCCTGTTTTTGTAAATAGTATGACAGAGCCCAGGGATGCCTGTTTGTTTACATATTAGCTGTGGCTGCTTTCAGTTACAACCTCAGAGTTGCACACAGTTCCGCTTGCAAACCTAAAGTACGTACTGTCTGGCCCTTTAAGAAAAGCTTTACCCCAGGGAAGGCTCCCCTTCACTCTCCACAGCTGTCTTCCTCTCCCCCCACATTTGCATAGACACACACCTGGCTCACCCTTGGCTGAGTGCTCTGCACACCTGGGAACTTTACTCTGGGGACCATTCACCTCTTGTCTCCTCACTACTTCTTTCTCTGACAAGAGAGGAAAATGATGAGGGGCAACAGGCATTTCGGAGTCAATAGGATATTTAAGAGCTGAGGGCTGAGTGCCTGCAGCACCTGTGTCTGACCCCAAGCAGAAAGTGAGCCCTTCCTAGGCCCCAGGAACGAGGCAAGTTAGGTGATGGTAGCACAGCTTCTCCGGGACCCCCACATCTATCACGGCAGGGGTGGGGGCTTCCTGTCACCTCTCCCTGTGGGCCAGACTAGGAGCGCTAGAGGTCCCAGCGGTGCAGTGGGGAGACACTACTGAGTGAGCAGGTAATTAGAGGGCACAAGTAAGCCCTGGAAGGAGTCAGGGAGCTCCAGAGAAAAGGCTCCTCCCCTGCCTGCTACGCTATGGCAGACCTGGGGCCCCTGTGCCCTCTTTTCTGTAAGCCTTGAGTCTTCGAAAACAAAACTAAGCCTTTTTCCTTGGTTCTCCTTTGCACAGTTGAGTTCAGGGGTCTGTTTTAGAGAAAGGACAGGAGCAGAGAGAAAACGGCAGGGCCTGAAAACAGAGCTGCAGTCCTGCTGCACTGCCACTAGGTGGCACCCTTGAGGTACTGGCTCCCTCTGGGGAGGGCCCTGTGTGTTCTGCCACTTGCCCTCTGTTCACGCTCCAGTTCCGGCCTCAAAGACTGTGACTGTTCAGACTATCACACATACTCTGAATCCCACTAGGCCTGACAAGCTTTATCTGCCCCCTGAGGCAGCGTACCGACACCTCCAGACTTTGTTCAGTTCTGTTCAGCTGCTCAGTCCTGTCTGATTCTTTGCGACCCCATGGACTGCAGCACACCAGGCCTCCCTGTCCATCACCAACTCCCGGAGTCCACCCAAACCCATGTCCATCGAGTTGGTGATGCCATCCCACCATCTCATCCTCTGTCGTCCCCTTCTTCTCCTGCCCTCAGTCTTTCCCAGCATCAGGGTCTTTCCCAGTGAGTCAGCTCTTCGCATAGGTGGCCAAAGTATTGGAGTTTCAGCTTCAACATCAATCCTTCCAAAGAACACCCATGACTGATCTCCTTTAGGATGGACTGGTAGTTCAGGGCATTTTACTTGGGCTGTGGGGAGAGGCCATCAGGGACAACATGCAGTTGTGATGATCTGACATCACCTGCCTACTTCTCCTCCTCCCCAGCAGGGCAGCTTGAGGGCGGTTGATTTTTTCTCCTCTGGGCTACAGGGCCTGGCACAGCAGAGGGGCAGAAGGGGTTTGGTGGGAGATGACATGCAAATAAGAGACAATCTTGCCATAACTGTTTACCACTGTGGTGTGTCTGGTGTTTCTTTAGTATCCAGCTAGCCTGCTGGGAAGGAAAGGTGCGGGGATTCAAGGGATGGGGGAATGGAGTGGGGTGGAAGGGGAGGGAGAAGGACCTGGACACGAGTGGGCCCTGGGAAGGGAGCTGGTCCCACTCTGTCCTGTGCTAGGTGGGGCCAACATTCTAGGGGTTCTCTAGATGGGATGAGGGGTGCTGAGGAGACACAGGCGAGGGCCAGAGAGTTCTGCTTGTATCCAGGGAGAACCAGCTTCCTGGCTCTTGCCTGGTACCGGGAGCAAGAATGAGCTTATGAGGGATGGCACAGGCTGGGGTGGGCTCTAGCGCCTGTGGCCGCCTCATCCCTCTCTCCTGGTCCTGGCTCAGCCCATTCCAAGAGCCATGCAGTCTAACAGGGAACAACTGTGTGGCCCCCCAGGGGTCCCAGACAGAGGCTTAGAGGGCTACATTGGTGTTGGGGATGACCTCCATCCACCATGCAGCTGCTTCTGATGGCTCAGGAAGATGTCAGCAAGGACCCAATCCAACCCAGAGGGGATGGACAGTGCCAGTGAGGTCTGAGGTCTGATTTTGTTTAGAAGCTGTGCATCGGGTGGACGTTTCTTGGAAGAAGAACGGGTATTTCTATTGACTGTGTCCCGCAGGATCAGTGGAGGCCAGGCCAGCACAAGGCTTGTTCTCTTGGGAAAGGGCTTCTTGCAGAATACCCTAGCTAAAGGGCTGACACTGACATGCAGGTGCCGTTTCCCTGCCTAGAACAGGCTCCAGCGTGAGACTGGCATCGCTCACCGGGGTAATTACTGGTTTGGGTTCGATTTCCATTCAAAACAGTAATCCCAGCCTGAGCTGGTGTCAGATCTGAAGGTTGATTATTAGTAACATTTATCAACAGCTTCTCAGCTTCAGGCAATTACAGCTAATCTGCCATTCCTGCTCCAGCCTTGCAAAACTGCCAGCCTCTTCCCCGCCCGCCCCCTCCGCTCCCCTCCACTCCACTCCCCTTAGCAGCCAGCCTGAGAGAGGCCAAGAGATGGGGGCCACCTCCAAGCCACTGTCACCCCCAAATGTAGGAGGCCCATGTATGTGCCTGGCATCTGTGCTCCCCAAGAGCAATCCGCATGCTGCAGACTCTTGTAAAAGCTGAATCTGGCTCTATCAGAGCTGAGAGGAATCCCTGCAGTTTAGCGAACCTGTGTCTCCTAGTGACTTGTCACGTGATGATGTTTTCACTAGGACCCCTCCTCCCTTCCAGGCCCCAGACTAGGGTGAGGCAGTGAGGCCTTTACCACAGATAATATCTTAACACAGTGATTTTTAAAAATCAAAAGGAATGCAAAAACATCCATAGTGAACAAAATAAAAATTTTAGTAAAGACAGAATCCAGTGACTTTCCTGGCATTCCAGTGATTGGGATCCCAAGCTTCCACTGCATGGGGCCTGGGTTTGATCCCTGGTTGCAGAACTAAGACTCCATAGGCTGAACAGCCAAAAAAAAAAAAAAAAAAAAGGCAGGATCTAACTGTGGATAGCAGGACTTGGCCTCACTTGCCTCACTCTAATTCCAGCTTTATAGGACCTTATCTTTGTTTACTTTGTGTTTTAGTTGTGATATTTTACCCAGGGTACTTGTGGAAGTGAGAAATAGATTTAAGGGCCTAGATGTAATAGATAGAGTGCTTGATGAACTATGGAATGAGGTTCGTGACATTGTACAGGAGACAGGGATCAAGACCATCCCCATGGAAAAGAAATGCAAAAAATAAAAATGGCTGTCTGGGAAAGCCTTACAAATAGCTGTGAAAAGAAGAGAAGCGAAAAGCCAAGGAGAAAAGGAAAGATACAAGCATCTGAATGCAGAGTTCCAAAGAATAGCAAGAAGAGATGAGAAAGCCTTCTTCAGCGATCAATGCAAAGAAATAGAGGAAAACAACAGAATGGGAAAGACTAGAGATCTCTTCAAGAAAATTAGAGATACCAAGGGAACATTTCATGCAAAGATGGGCTTGATAAAGGACAGAAATGGTATGGACCTAACAGAAGCAGAAGATATTAAGAAGAGATGGCAAGAATACACAGAAGAACTGTACAAAAAGGATCTTCACGACCTGGATAATCACGATGATGTGATCACTCATCTAGAGCCAGACATCTTGGAATGTGAGGTCAAGTGGGCCTTAGAAAGCATCACTACAAACAAAGCTAGTGGAGGTGATGGAATTCCAGTTGAGCTATTTCAAATCCTGAAAGATGATGCTGTGAAAGTGCTGCACTCAATATGCCAGCAAATTTGGAAAACTCAGCAGTGGCCACAGGACTGGAAAAGGTCCGTTTTCATTCCAATCCCAAAGAAAGGCAATGCCAAAGAATGCTCAAACTACCACACAATTGCACTCATCTCACACACTAGTAAAGTAATGCTCAAAATTCTCCAAGCCAGGCTTCAGCAATACATGAACCGTGAACTTCCAGATGTTCAAGCTGGTTTTAGAAAAGGCAGAGGAACCAGAGATCAAATTGCCAACATCCACTGGATCATGGAAAAAGCAAGAGAGTTCCAGAAAAACATCCATTTCTGCTTTATTGACTATGCCAAAGCCTTTGACTGTGTGGATCACAATAAACTGTGGAAAATTCTGAAAGAGATGGGAATACCAGACAACCTGATCTGCCTCTTGAGAAATCTGTATGCAGGCCAGGAAGCAACAGTTAGAACTGGACATGGAACAACAGACTGGTTCCAAATAGGAAAAGGAGTATGTCAAGGCTGTATATTGTCACCCTGCTTGTTTAACTTGAAGAAACACAAGCTGGAATCAAGATTGCCGGGAAAAATATCAATAACCTCAGATATGCAGATGACACCACCCTTATGGCAGAAAGTGAAGAGGAACTAAAAAGCCTCTTGATGAAAGTGAAAGAGGAAAGTGAAAAAGTTGGCTTAAAGCTCAACATTCAGAAAACGAAGATCACAGCATCCAGTCCTATCACTCCATGGGAAATAGATGGAGAAACAGTGGAAACAGTGTCAGACTTTATTTTTTGAGGCTCCAAAACCACTGCAGATGGTGATTGCAGCCATGAAATTAAAAGGTACTTACTCCTTGGAAGAAAAGTTATGACCAACCTAGATAGCATATTCAAAAGCAGAGACATTACTTTGCCGGCTAAGGTCCATCTAGTCAAGGCTATGGTTTTTCCAGTGGTCACGTATGGATGTGAGAGTTGGACTGTGAAGAAGGCTGAGCGCCGAAGAATTGATGCTTTTGAACTGTGGTGTTGGAGAAGACTCTTGAGAGTCCCTTGGACTGCAAGGAGATCCAACCAGTCCGTTCTGAAGGAGATCAACCCTGGGATTTCTTTGGAAGGAATGGTGCTAAAGCTGAAACTCCAGTATTTTGGCCACCTCATGTGAAGAGTTGACTCATTGGAAAAGACTTTGATGCTGGGAGGGATTGGGGGCAGGAGAAGAAGGGGACGACCGAGGATGAGATGGCTGGATGGCATCACGGACTCGATGAACGCCGAGTCTGAGTGAACTCTGGGAGATAGTGATGGACAGGGAGGCCTGGCATGCTGCGATTCATGTGGTCGCAAAGAGTCGGACACAGCTGAGCGACTGAACTGAACTTATCTTGATCACTGGGTTTGGGGGCACCTTCTTAAACTTTGGACCCCAGGTGAGTGCCTCCTTCAGCTCACCCCAGTCCTGGCCCTGCTCTCCCACTTCCTGTTGGGCCTGCTCCTTTCAGTTCTCACTGTCCACTGCTTCAGGTAGGAGAGGTTTCAGCACATCTCTGAATTGGAGCCCCTACTTTGGACCATTCTTCCCGGTGCCCTGCCTCCACTCCATCCCTCTGGACCCTGCTTCCAGCCTTCAGGCATCTCAAAGAGTGCCTCGAGGTTGCATGGTAGCCGCTGTGGTAGCTGCAGGACAGGACACTGCTGGTCTTGTCCCACTCCTAAAATCCCGTCCAGGCAGGGACAGGTAAGTGCAGGCGTGCCTGACAATGTCCCTGATGCATCAGTCTTAGAGAAGTTAAAACATTGCTGGAGGTGTCTGGAGAGAATAACTCCTCCCCGGGCAGGAGTGGGTTAAGAAGGGCATGTGGCTAAAGGAAGACTGTGATGACCTGTTTGTGACAGGAAAACATGGATGCTGGCCAGCCAGCCTTCTGCAGGGGGTAGATCGAATTCACTGAAGGGCTTTTGTTTTGCTAAACAGGGCCTCTGAGCCCAGGGACACTTGTCCCCACTGCCCAGCCCTCCAGCTATGCACAGGTTGTCTAAGCGCTAAATAACTGTTTCAGAAAGATCAATGTTGAAGGGCTGGCCAGGACGCCAAATTCTATCTGGAGTCGAGGCACTGTCATGCCATGGTCCAGGCCTGTGCTGTCCCAGTGGGAGGCCCCAGATGAAATGCACGGGAGGCGCTTCCGCCCGTGCCGCTCTGCTGCAGCGGTCCCTGCTGAGGCTCCATAGCCCTGCTGAGCTGCACGCCGTCCGGTCCCCCAGCCTGGCAGTTGGTCACCCCATGCCTGCTCTGCCACTTACTGGGCAAGTCACTCCCGCTCTGAGCCTCAGTTTCCTCTCCTGGGAAGGAATCAAGAACAGCACCCTCCTTTCAGGGTTGTGCTCACCAGTAAAAGAGCTAATGTATATAAAAGAGGTCAGAAATGGCCAAGTCCTGAGATGGATGTTCTGTGGGGCCCTGCTGGACAGGAGAATCACAGGGAAGTGTGTCTGGGCTTGAAGGGAAGAAGAAATTGCTGACTGCAGGTGGAGGGACTGCTCTGGGAAGAATGAGCACCCTGGTGCTGGAAGCACACATGGAGGTTTTATAGCCCCGTGTTGATCAGCTTAGCTTCCAAAGGAGGTGTGACCCTGAGGGATGCAGTCTATCCAGCCCCGAGGTTCCATGACTCCTTTTATCCGTCCTTCCCCAGTCCTCTCCTGGGGGGTAGTGCCGCTCGGTCCCACGGCCAGCCATAAAGTGAGAATGGCCTCCTTAGGGAAAGCTGGCTTCACTTACAGTTGATAAGGTTTTTCCTGGTCCACATTCCTATGGACCAATATATAAACCTGAGAGCTTGGGCAGAAAGGGGACCACCAGGGATGCTGTGCTTGAGAAAGTGCAGCAAAGTGCAGCAAAGCCTGAGCCTCAGCTTTGAGATGCCCTTTGACTCTGGCTGCAAAGTTCCATTCTGCCCGAATCAGGACAGAAGACATCTGAAAGAAGGTCCTGAGATGTGGAGGGATGTAGTTTCTGGTTCCAGGTGGCCTCACACATATACTCACCCTCCTGAAAGTTGCTACGTGCAGCATGTCTGCACTCTACACTGGTGCCGCCTTCCTGCACTGGCTTTGGAGCTTTGAGGCACGTGTCAAAGTGGAGAGAACAGCATACCGAGAGCTGGGGAGCCGAGCTCTGACGCCTCCTCCCACTGAGCCGTCAGTGACACAAAGGGCAGGGATGAGATGCCTTCCCAGTTGACAATCTGTGTTCTATTCTCTGGGGGCCATTAGAGTTGATAGAATGGGCTCATCTTTGCACTTTCCTCCCGGGCCACTCACAGTCTCCCCACAAGTCTTTCTCTGTCTGTTTGGCAGACCTAGGGGCCCAGGGCTCTGGGGTCCCATCAGGGTAGGGTCAGAAGTGCCTGGTTTTGCAACTAGGCATCATTTCCTGCTCAGGAATTTGAAATTGAAGCCCCACTATTCCTAATTACTATTCTAAGCTCTCATTGAAAATCTGAGTATAATTTTTACAAGAGTGTGGCTGAGGATGGATAAGAAAGGGAACAGCTCGAGCTGAAGGTGACATGAGCAGGAGGCAAAGAGAAGCCTGGGAGCAGAGGACGTTAGAGGGGCTGGCAGGACTCCGGCAGAGGAAATCAGCTTAGATTCTGCCTTGAGGCAGAACAGGGTGCTTCTGAGGGGTTTAAGCAGGGTCAGGAGGCATGATCAGATTTGCATTTAGAATGCTCACTCTGGTGCCATTTGGAGGGTGGATTTGAGAGAAGTAAGTTGGAAGCAGACAGCATCCTGATGCTGAGATCTGGGCAACAGACAAGGAGGCCCTTCAGAGGATAGGGGTCCAGGCGAGGGGGAATGGGGAGCTGAGTGATGCTGGGTCAGCAACCTCAGAAGGGCTTGATGGTTGTCTGCACTGGTCGAGGAATGTGGACAGGGAAAGAGGAAGCGACAACAGCACCGGGGGGGCGGGATGTGTCACTCACAGAGATAGAATATATAGAACAAGTGCTCAGAGTCACAGGAAGTCCCAAGCTGCGTACCTCAGTGTGAGGTTTTGCAGGACAGCCAGGGGGATGTGTCCAGAGAGCAAGTAGATGAAAGGGTCTGGAGCTTAGGAGGAGGTGAACCCATGATGCAGGCATGGATGTTCTCTATGGCAGGGCTGTGGGACTTGAAGCCCTGTGAGGGGATAAGATCACTCTGTACACTCTAGGTGGAGTGAGAGGACAAGAGGCTGAGGACGCAGACTAGGAAACCTAGATCCCCCATCAGTTCCTCAAAGGCACGCTGTGTGTGTCCCATAGCACAGGGCCTGCCACTGACCCCTAGGCCAGGACTGACCACAGAGAGGACATCAGTGAATGTGTCTGACTGTGGTTCCCCCAGATGAGGTCTTTGTCCTTAATGTACCTGGATCTGCCAGGGTTGCCATAGTAACCACAAATGTAGGGATACATGGTCTCTGTTGTCATGGAAACAAACACTTGCATGTCCCTCAGTGGCACGGCTACAGAGAACTTGAGGATTCAGTCTGCTCTGAAGGGTTTGGGAGGGAGACTGTGACCAGCAGAGAGGGTTTCCATATCATAATGAATCAGTGATGGCAGCTGTTAGCTTGACTGTTGCCACGGTGATGGAGAAAGACACTGAGGTGACTGGTGCTAGCTTCAGTACTGAGCTGGTGAGATAAAGCGCTGCAACCGGCTTTGTGTACAGCCTGGACAGGACCAGACCTCAAACTCACCCCATCCTCTGGCAGCCATGGGGACAAGGACCTCTTTGCTTGCTCTTTGGGTTTGCACCCTTTTGCCAAGACAGGGATTTTGTTCCCAGGAGGCACTCCCCGGCCCATGGGATCTCAGCATTCAAAGCAACACAGGAAACCTGGGCCCCTGAAACGGGGCCACCGAAGAGATCGGTAAGCACTCAACACCCTCTCCTTTAGCCCATGGACCCCAGCCCTGTGTCCACTGTACCCGCCATGACCTCCTCCCTTTGCAGTCCCAAGGCCATCCCTTCCCCCACCACATGGGGTCCCATGGCTCTTCCCTCCCAACATCTCAGGCTCTGGACAGGTCAGTGGGGCCCTTTGCGCCTCTGCTCACCCGAATCTCAGGGGAATCCTCCACCACAGGAGTGAGGCCCCTGTTCCTGGCTGCTCCACGCTCCTGCCCTCTGCCTCCACCCCGCCCCCGTCTCCATTCCCCTGGCTTTGGTCATTATCGCCCTCCTCCTGAGCTGCTTGCCTGCTGTCCCGGGTCCCACAGAGCCAGCACCTGCCGGAAGTCCCTCCATCTGATCCCACTTAACTCCCACCGGAAGCAGCTAGGGCTGAGGCCCTGGAGGAGGCCTTGATGAGCGCACGGTCTGGCCAGGCCAGGGTCAGGAATGACGAGGTGAAGTACAAGGCTGTGGAGTCACCCCTGCTTTTTGTCCTCAGGAGAACAACCAGGAGGAAGTACTGGAAGGAAGGAAGGGAGATCGCTCGGTGAGCTGGCAGGGGAGGAGGGAGCACTGGCTGGGGAAAGGCCCCTGACAGAAGCCTGTGTGGGGAGGGTGTGGGCAGGGGAGGGCACCTCTGCGGCCATGGACCCCCTCTGTGCTGGGCTACGTGCGTGGGAAATGCAGTCCGGAGGAAGGCGTGACCTGAAGTGAAGTGTGCCCTCTCTGTGGCTGTGGCCTTGGTTTGCTCCTCCTGGCCCCTCCAGGGGCTCTTTTTCCCAACTTCAGCCTGGCGATGCTGCCGAGAGGGCGCAGAGTTCTGGGCTCCGCTCCCCGGCCTGTCCTGGGTCACTTGGCCAGGCATCCCCAGACCCACACTCTCCCTGCCCCAGGCTGGCATCCCCAGGGCCTGTCTTCATAGTCCGGAGATGGATCTTTGCTAGAACTCCTGACCAGAGCCTCCTCTGTGCCTTACTGATGGCAGGGTCCCTGGAATATATTTCCTGGCCCAGAGGACAGGCAGGAACAGCTGCGTATGGAGGAGGGAGCTTGCCTCATAGGTGAGGCCAGATGTGGGATCCGATCCCCTTCCCAGGTGCGATGTGGCTGCCAAGGGTTCCCAGAACCTGCGGAACACATCTGGTCTTCCAGGAACCAGTCCAGAGACATGGCGGGGGGGCATTTGGGGCTCTGGTTTGCCCCTCTGGGATGTTGGTCCTGGGTTTCTGATGAGGTCTCTGGTGAGCTGTCCTCAAAGAGGAGCTCTATGGAAAACCATGTGTCTGTGGCCCTCTGTTCTTTTCTGCACATGGCCTAAAACCAGGTTGGCTTTTTAAGCCTAAAGAAAATCTCATGAAGAGAAAGATGGGAGGCAGGGGTAGTCCTTGAGCCTACTTCAGAGGCTTCTTGGGAGGAGGCGGAGGAGGAGGGGTGTAAGGATTGAACCCCAGGGGGCACACTCTGCTGTATGACACAAATGAGGCTCGAGGACTTCAGCTCATTTGTCTTCTGCAGCTGGTGCAATTTGAGTGATGGGAGCTGATGAGGCCCCCTCTGGCACCCACCACCCATACACTGTCAAGGCCACAAGAACCTCTGAGATCACCCTTTGATTAACAGCAAAACGAAGGCCTCAGGGAAGGGTCACCCTGCAAGTTGACAGCAGAGTCAGAACTTGAACCCAGGCGCCCTGCTCATGGCTCTTTCTCTGCAGTGCAGGCCTGGGAGCCACCTCACTGTGTAGGAGTCAAGGGGCCTGATAGGAGTGAGTGGTCCTTTGGTTTCCTCCTGTGAATGGAGGCCCTGAGCTTACTGTGGGCTGTATATCCACAGCTGATGCCTGGCTGTCGAGGACTCCTGGCCATACCAGGTTTCTGGGATGACTTTTTCTGGGATTAGGTGCCTAACTACTTTACCCAGGACCTCCTCACACCACTGCTACTCTGGCTCTTCTGTGTTGAAAGGCTCTGCCAGTATCCCTTTAAAGCTGTGTTATTCAAGATGGTGCCAACAAGCGTGACATTTTGCTCCCAACAGCCAGTCCTGTATGGGCTCACGGGGTGGTGAGTAGATGGACAAGGGAGCCAGGCAGCCTCAGTGTTAAGGCTGAGTTCTGGGGACGTATCTCTGCAAGTTGGCAATAGTCATAATTGATGATGAAGTTTGATGGTCTAGCCATGGAAGGACATAGCCAGAATAAAGGAATCTTGTCACAGCGTTTTTACTGCAGGTTCTCCCAGTCATCCGGGGAGCTTCCACATCCCTGAGGACGTTCCTCCGTACCCTGCCCTCGGAGTTTTTTGTTTTCCTCAACTCGTTGACTGTCACCTTTACTTATAGTCACCCATTACTGGGATCTTACCATCACGTGAAACTGTCCCACCTCCAAAGTCTTAATCTCTGTACCTCCAAGGCATTGTCTCCCTTTGATGCTCTGTATCAGTTCACAGTGACCTTCAGGCTCCTGCCTCCTAGTGCTTTTCCTGGCCCTAAATCAACCCTGTTCCTCCAGTCTGGACCCTATGACCTTGCTTCAGCTGTTTACCAGTCACCACCTGGCCCCTTAGTCTCCCACACCACCCCTAGAACATGGTAACTGACTGCCTTCTTTAGCCCTGACTTACAAGGAAGAGGGGCGGGTGGGAATCCCTTCATGAATGAACACTAGTCCAAATTCACGGTCCATAGCCTCACCTGAGCCCCCAGCAGTCCTCCGGCCTGGGCCACTGCAGTGCCCCCTCAGCTGTTTCTAGGCTCTCACATAATCCCTCTGTACCACAATTTCCCTTCTCATTCCTAGCAGTCAACCTGGGCTCTCTCTTTATAAAGAAAATCTGCTAGGAAGACATTTCATTTCTTTTTTTAAACGTTTTATTTCATGTTGGTATATAGCTGATTAACAATGTTGTGATCATTTCAGGTAAACACAAAGGGACTCAGTCATACATATACCTGGATCCATTCTGCCTGCCCCCCACCCCAGGAAGAAATTTGTTTAACCCCTGCTCTGGGCAGCATTCCTGCATCCATGCCTATCCATGCCTCTGGCCCCCATCACACTGAGAGATGGGTGTTCCTCTTCCAGTTAGCCTCTCCACAAGAGATCTCGGACCCTCCGCCTTGCCTCTCTATCCAAGTTCCCCACTCTGTTGCTTATTCCTTCTCTCCTCTGCATCTTCATTGGCCCAGCTTCTCTCCTGGCTCCTTCATTTGTAACTCAGTTAAGAAATGAAACAAGTACTTTGACTTTATAGCCTCTTCTCTCTCCTGCCGTCTCAGCCAAGCCTATTAAAATCAAAGTCAGTGTTTATTATCTCCACTTCCCCACCTGCTGCTGATTAATCCTCTGCAACCTGGCTTCTGCCCCCATTTCACCACCTGAGCTTCTCATCCTGTCTCCAGTGGGTCTTGCTGTAAATCCCCCTGAAGCCTTTCCGTGCCTAGTTGACCTCTCAGCTGCATTTGATAGAAGGGAGTGCTCTCTGCCTTTAGAAGCTCTCTTCCTTGCATTCCATGACCACACACTCTCCTTTTCCACCTGCAGTTTTCTTCATGAGATTTTCTTCTGTTCATCCTGGAAATGCTGATGTGGTCCGAGTCTGTCCTGGGCTCTTTTCTCCCATAAACTTGTTCCTGGTGGTCTCATGGATTACCCTGGCTTCAATGTCATCTCTCACTGATGACTAGAACTGCTCCTCACACCTTTCTCCTTAATTTTACTTTTTCTGTTTAGTTCTATAAGTTTTTGCTTCATATGTATTGAAGCTTTCTTTATAGGTACATAAACATTTAAGATTGCTATGTCCTCTCAAGAACTTAACCCCTTCATCAGTAAGAAATGTCCTTCTTTATCTATGGCGGTACTTCTTGTTCGGAAGTTCCGTTGGTCTGATGTTAATCTAGTCACTCCAGCTTTCTGTTGATTAGTGTTTGCATGGTGTATCATTTTCCATCCTTTTAACCTCTCTGACTTTAAAGTGGGTTTCTTTTAGGAATTATATCATTGTGTCATTTTTATCCAATCTGACGAATTTGACTTTTTAATTGGAATATTTACATTTACTGTTACCATGATATGGTTGAATTTAAATCTACCATCTTGCTATCAGTGTTCTGTTTGTCACACCCGTTCTTTTCTCTTCTTTTCCTACTTTCTTTGAGATTGGATGTCTCTCATGATTCAATTTTATCTCTATTCTTAGCTTATTAGTTGTAACACATTTTTGTTTGTTTTTCTTAGTGGTTGCTCTGTTGTTCAGTCGCTCAGTCATGTCTGACTCTGCGACCCCATGGACTGCAGCACGCCAGACCTCCCTGTCCTTCTCTGTCTCCCGGAGTTTCTCACACTCATGTTCATTGTGTCCGTGATGCCATCCAACCATCTCATCCTCTGTCTCCCGCTTCTCCTCCTGACTTCAGACTTTGCCAGCATCAGGGGCTTTTCCAGTGAGTTGGCTCTTTGCATCAGGTGGCCAAAGTATTGGAGTTTCAGCTTCAGCACCAATGAATTCCAGTGAGTATTCAGGGTTGATCTCCTTTAGGATTGACTGGTTTGATCTCCTTGCTGTCCAAGAGACTCTCAGGAGTCTTCTCCAGCACCACAATTTGAAAGTATCAGTTCTTCAGCACTCAGCCTTCCTTATGGTCCAACTCTCACATCCCTAAGTGGCTACTGGAAAAAACATAACTTTGATTAAACTGACCTTTGTAGGCAAAGTGATATCTCGCTTTTTAATATCCTGTCTAGGTTTGTCATAGCTTTCCTTCAAAGGAGAAAGCTTGCTCTAGGGTTTTACAGTGTACACTTTATACTTGCCATAAGTGAAGTGAAGTCTCTCAGTCGTATCCAACTCTTTGTGACCCCATGGACTGTAGCCTACTTTCCAAGCAAGGGTGCTAGAGTGGGTTGCCATTTCCTTCTCTTGCCATCAGTTCAGTTCAGTCACTCAGTCGTGTCCAACTCTTTGCGACCCCATGAATCGCAGCATGCCAGGCCTCCCTGTCCATCACCATCTCCTGGAGTTCACTCAGACTCACGTCCATCGAGTCCGTGATGCCATCCAGCCATCGCATCTTTGGTCGTCCCCTTCTCCTCCTGCCCCCAGTCCCTCCCAGCATCACAGTCTTTTCCAATGAGTCAACTCTTCGCATGAAGTGGCCAAAGTACTGGAGCTTTAGCTTTAGCATCATTCCTTCCAAAGAAATCCCAGGGTTGATCTCCTTCAGAATGGACTGGTTGGATCTCCTTGCAGTCCAAGGGACCCTCAAGAGTCTTCTCCAACACCACAGTTCAAAAGCATCAATTCTTCGGCGCTCAGCCTTCTTCACAGTCCAACTCTCACATCCATACATGACCACTGGAAAAACCATAGCCTTGACTAGATGGACCTTAGTCGACAAAGTAATGTCTCTGCTTTTGAATATGCTATCTAGGTTGGTCATAACTTTTCTTCCAAGGAGTAAGCGTCTTTTAATATCATGGCTGCAATCACCATCTGCAGTGATTTTGGAGCCCAAAAAAATAAAGTCTGACACTGTTTCCACTGTTTCCCCATCTATTTCCCATGAAGTGATGGGACTAGATGCCATGATCTTCGTTTTCTGAATGTTGAGCTTTAAGCCAACTTTTTCGCTCTCCTCTTTCACTTTCATCAAGAGGCTCTTTAGTTCTTCTTCACTTTCTGCCATAAGGGTGGTGTCATCTGCATATCTGAGGTTATTGATATAACTCTTGCCATAGTCTACCTTAAAATGTTACAGTACTTCATGAATATCTTAAGAAACTTGCTACAGTATACTTCAGTTCCCCCTTGTCTTTTGAGCTGTTGTTGTCATGCATTTTGCTTTTACTTATAAACCCAACTATCAGTTTATTATTTTTGCTTTAAACAGTGAATTATCTTTAAAAAACAACTTCTGAGGGATATAACTTATATACCATATAATTCACCTGTTTATAGTGTACAATTCAATGTGTTTTAAGTTGTACAGCCAACACTACAATCAATTTGAGAACATTTCCGTTTACCCCATCTCCCCAGAAAACTCATGCCCGTTAGTAGTCATTCCTCTTTCCTCTAGCCACACACAACTAGCCTTACACAACTAGCCTTTCCCCTAGCCTTGCACAACTGCTGATTTACCCTCTGTCTCTGTAGATTTGCCTATTGTGGATATTTCATATAATGGAATCCTAAGTGGCCTTCTGTGACTGGCTTCTTTCAAACATATCACAGTGTGTTGAGGGTTCATCCATGTTGTGTCATGTCTCAATACTGCATTCCGTTTCATTGCCAAATGATATTCGATTATCTGGATTTACCACATTTGTTTATCCATTCATTGGTTGATGGACATACACATTTTCCCACTTTTTAGCTATTATCAATGATGTTGCTGTGAATATTTGCAGACATGCTTCATTTCTCTTGGGTACATGCCTAGTAGTAGAACTTTTGGAAGACTGTATGTTCCACCTTTTGAGCAACTGCCAGGCTATTTTCCAAAGTGGCTGGACCAATTCACATTCCCACCAGCAGTGTATGTATAAGAGATCTAGTTTCTCCACTTTCCTGCCAATACATGTTTTAGCTGTGGTATTGACTAAATAATCATCCTAGTGAGTCTAAAGTGGTATCTCATTGTGGTTTTGACTTCTCTCTCCCTAATGACTAATCATGAGTGATAATGTGCCCATAGGCCATTTGTGTGTCTTCCTTGGAAAAATGTCTGTTCAAATCCTTTGCTCATTTTTAAATGGACTATTTGTCTTGTTACTGAGTTGTAAACATTCTTTTTGTATTTTAGATGAAAATCCTTAATCAGATAATGATTTGCAAATATTTTATGTCATTCTTCGGATTGCTTTTCACTTTATTAATGGTGTCCTTTACAACACAAAAGTTTTGAATTTTGATGAAGTCGAATTTATCTGTTTTGTTGTTGTTGTTGCTTGTGCTTTTGGCGTTGTGTCTGATTGCTTAATATAAGGTCACAAAGATTTATGTTTTCCTCTGAGAACTTTATAGTTTTAGCTCTTACACTAAGGTCTTTCATTAATTTTGAGTTAGTTTTTGTATATAGTATGCGGTAGAGGGATCCCAGGCTTTTCTCATTTTGGATATTTAGTTTTTCCCGGTATCATGTGCTGAAAAAAACTAATTTTTCTCCTATTGAGCAGTCTTGGCATCCTTGCCAAAAATCAACTGACTGTAAATGTGAGTTTATTTCTGAACTCTCAGTTCTACTGTGTTGATTTATGAGTCTGACCTTATACAGTCTTGATTACTGTGGTTTCATAGTAAGTTTTGAAATTAGGAAGTATGAGCTCTCCAAATTTGTCTTTTTTCAAAATTGTTTTGGCTGTGTGCTAGGTCCCTTGAATTTCTGTATGAACTTTAGGACCAGCTTGTTAATTTCTGCAAAGAAACCAGCTGGTATTTTGATTGGAGATTGTGTTGAATCTGTAGGTCAATTTGAGGAATATTGCTGTCTTAACAACATTGAATCTTCTGATCCATAAACACAGGATATCTTTTAATTTATTTAGGTCTTCTTTAATTTCTTTGAAAGAAGTTTGTGGTTTTCAATGAACAATCTATACTTGTTTTAAAAAAATTTATTCTTAAGTATTTTTTGATGCTTTTGTAAGTTGAGTTATTCTTTCATGTTTTGGATTGTTCACTGTAAGTGTATAGAAATGTTACAAATTTTGTATATTGGTCTTATATCCTGCAAGCTTGCCAAACTTGTTTATTAGTTCTAATGGGTTTTAGTAGATCCCTTAGATTTTCTTTATACAAAGTCATGTCATCTATAAATAGAGATAATTTTACTTCTTCCTTTCTAACCTGGAGCCTTTATTTCATTTTCTTGCCTATTCATCTTGGCTAGAACCTCCAGTACAGCGTTGAATAGATTTGTTTTGATCCTGTTGGGAATGCATTCAGCCTTTTACTTTGTGTATGATGTTAGTTTTGGTTTTTCATAAGATGCTCCTTGTCAGATTCAGGAAATCCTCTGCCATTTTTTTCTTTGTTTCTGTTTGCAGTATCTGCCACTCCATCCATTGTTCTGGCTGCTTTTATGATTTTCTTTTGATCCTTGGCTTTCAACAGTTTGATTATGAAGTATCTTGGTACAGTCTTTTTCATGTTCTGCTTGAGGTCTTACGACCATGCCGTGTAACTCTGCTAAGAATGATCCTATTCTCTCATCCATTTTAAAAATGATTTATATACTTTACTGTTGTTTGATTACAAGCTCCATGAAGGCAGGGGCTATGTCTGTTTTTTTTCACTCTCTGTCCTCAGCCTGTAGTGCATGTACACAGTAAGCACTCAATAAACGTTGACTGGACAATAATAACCAAAATTTCCTGAGGATTTACAGTATGCTAAGCCTTTTACATATATTAACTCATAAAAAGTTGCAACTGCCCTGTGAGGTAGGTACTGTTGTCATTCACAATATGAGGTGAAGAAACTGGGACACAGAGTGGTTAAGTAAATTGGTCTAGGTCACATCGTTATATAAGTAGTGAGGCAAGCTTTCAAAGGGGTGTACCCTTAATCATTATTGAATGAACGAATGAATATTTTGATATATAGTGTCTACAAAAGGGGACCACAATAGGTAAAAGTATAGTTCCTAAAACAATCATCAGAACATCAGACTTTCTATAATTTTGAGTATCCATACACAATGTTAATTAATCTCTCTATATTATATAAGTATAATATTAAATATAATATGCAATTAAATGTAATAATTCTGTAAGTATTAAGTGTTAAGTAATGCTCACATATAGTATATATCATCACTATTAACATCATGATCTTACTGCCTGCCAGGCTTTGTGTCAAGTGTTTTATATAAATTGCTTTATTTAATATTCATAATTCAGTGAAATTGGTGTTAGAATCCCTGTGATATAACTAAGGCTCAGAAAGGTCAAGCCCAGGGTCACAGAGCTTATCACAAAGCCGGATTTGAGCCCCTGTCTATTTGACGCCATATCTGTGCTCTTAAGGCCTTTGCTGTACTCCCCTCTCCAGCCTGGCTGAAGCAGGGGCTGCCTTGGGCTTTCCAAGCTCTCGCTCTTCCAGGAAACTCCCAAATCCTACGGCCTGGTCCCCACTTCACAGCACTATCCAAGGGGACCACCTGTGCCCCAGGCAGTTTCTCCAGCCCCTGTCCAGGAGGGAGAGATGACACTTTATCAGTTCAGACACTGTGATGCGTCATCCTAGTCCCTTAGAACCTGAGGGGTGCCATATTGGAACCCATCCTAGACCAACTAAATCAGAACGTCAGGGAGGAGGCACAGGAATCTGAATTTTTAAACAGCTCCCCAGGTGACTCTGATGTCTAGACTGATTTGGGAACCACTGACCCAGGCTCAGGAAAGAGGAAATGGATACTCCTTAGGAAAAGAAGTGGGGGCTCTTTCCCAGACCAACTTTACACTACCTTTTAGAAACACACTGGCCTCATGTGGTGTGAACATATATTGGAAAATAATATTAGAAAACCTTGTAGTAAATTTGGAATACATAAAACAATATAAAGAAGAAACATAAGATTATCTATAATCCTAACACCTAGAGGCAACTCCTGTTAACATTTTGATTCATTTCTCTTTTTAAACTCTTTTTTGAAGTGTATATTTGTACACATAAGAATGAACAACTATTAGGGACACAGCTTATAATGAATTTTCACAGCTGAATACAGTTATGTTAACAAAACCCAGACCAAGGAACAAAACGTCAAGAGCACTCAGGAAACTCCCTTTGAACTCTTTCTGGTAACCTCTCCCTCCAAAGCGAATAACAGTGAAAGTCACTCAGTCGTGTCTGACTCTTTGCGACCCCATGGACTATACAGTTCATGGAATTCTCCAAGCCAGAATACTGAAGTGGGTAGCCTTTCCCTTCTCCAGGGGATCTTCCCAACCCAGGGATCGAACCTAGGTCTCCTGCATTGCAGGTGGGTTCTTTACCAGCTGAGCCACCAGGGAAGCCCAAAGCAGTTAAACCGACTTCTAACATTACTAGTTAATTTTGCCTATTGTTCAGTCATCAAGTTCTGTCTGACTCCTTGCGACCTCACGGACTGTAGCACACCAGGCCTCCCTGTCCCTCACCATCTCCCAAAGTTTGCTCAAACTCATGTCCATTGGATCAGTGATGCAATCCAATAATCTCATCCTCTGTTGCTCTCTTCTCCTTCTGCCTTCAGTTTTCCCCAGCATCTGTATTCTTGCCGTGAGAACCCCATGAACTGTATAATTTTGCCTATGATCAATATTTAAATAAATGGATAATTTCTTATCTCCTCTTTGAGTCTGGCTTGTTTTGCTGATATTATACTTGTGGGCTTCATCTGTGTTGACTGTATTTATTTGTTTAAGACTGTGTTCATTTTTGCTTCTGTATAGTATTTGTGTGACTGTAGCGCGGTTTATGTGCCCATTTTAGTGTCGATGGCATTTAGGGAGCTGGAAGTGTTTGGCAACTGTGACTAGTGCTGCTATGAACCTTCTTGTGCCTTTCTCTTGCTGCTCGTGTGTTTGCATGTCTGTGAGGTATGCACCTAGGAGTGGAGTTGCTGAGTTTTACATTCAGCTCTAGCAGATACTGCCCAGGTTTTTCAAAATGGCCCTACAAATGCACCTTTGCCAGCAGTATATGAGTTCTGCTTGTGCACATCCTCACCAAAACTGTCTTATTTTAGCCATCCCGGTGAGTGCATAGTGTGTGATATTGTGGTTTTCCTTTGCATTTCCTTGGTGAATACTGAAATTGAGCATCTTTTCCTTCATGGTTTTTGGTTTTTTGGGTTGCAACTTGCGGCTTATGGGATCTTAGTTCCCTGACCGGGGATTGGATCTGGGCCCATAGCAATGAAAGCACCGAGTTCTAACCACTGGACCATCAGGAAATTCCCATCCTTCATGTATTTCTTTTTAATCTTTTACTCTGTGTTCACCTCTGGCAACCCTTAGTTCATTTAAAAAGAAAAACAGAAAAAGATAGACACCTCCAAACCATAAAACAAAAGAAAAATCTGATAAAGTAAAATAAAAACCAGAGTAAAATACTATGTTGTTGTTCCCTTCAGTGAAGTCTGTCAATTAAAAATCAACGCTGTCTGACTTTCAGACCTTAAAGAAAATATATGCTTTGCTGTTGTTCCATCTCTTAGCTCTTGTTTCCTGTGCTTCTCTCAACCACTTAATTTTCACTTGCTTTACTGACAGCATTTGTATCTTTGGGAGTGGGGGATGCAATTTTATAAACTTTGCACTAATATTCTTCAAAGAAAAGCTATTGTGACAAAGGAGAAACTTAAATTCAGGCTGAGAGAGGGAAGCCTTGGGTAGCCAATGCCCGGAACAAGTTACTGTCATTCCCTCGGAAACAGTAGAAGCTTTGTAGAGTGAAGCAGAAGTCAAATTGTGGACCCAGCAGAGCGAATTCTAGAAATAAGGTTGTTTTGTTTTGTGCTGCTATGCAGAAATTGTTTGTTAATTGAAAAATGGATTTAAATTTTCTTTAGATGCTTTAGGAAAAAAATCTTCCTGGGCATTATCTGAAAAAATATACAGATTGAATTTATCCACAAGACAATTATATATGTTCACGTGTACAGATATCCTTTTCACAGAGTTGTGCAGACTGACATCTAAAGTTTTCTTGTAGCATGTCTTCCCATATCATTTAACACTTAAAACTTTTAGTGTCTCTAGAATAGCTTTTTTAATGGACTTACTGAAACTTATTTAATCACTCTCCTGTTTTGGTTATTTCAATAGTTTCTAAATTCTCAATGATGAACGTCCTTATTTTAAATTTCCATGCTCACTTAGATTACTTTCTTAGAATAGCTTCAGAGAAGTGAAATTAATGGCTCAGAAGAATGAATGTCTTTAACGGTCTCTGATACATCAGTGTGAGCCATTTCTTCTGGAAAGAGCATCATTCAGCAATATATGACGATAGATGACACGCCACCCCCTTGGATGTCCACCAACTTTGCTCTCGCTTCAGTGTCTCTTGCCATATGAGAAGGCTGCTGTTTCGAACCTTATAAAATCTGTTTGGCTTCTGGATTTAGGGACTTGCTTAGAGCAGCTCCTCTACTCTCTACACATGATTGGAACACTACTATCTAATATCTTTTCCTTGTAGAAATGTTTTCCTTTTTGCATAAACTTTAATCCATCTGTTATTTGTTTTTGTGTCTGATATGAAGTAGGGATACACTGTTTTCCCCCAGATAGCAAGTTGATCTCTAAAGCATTTGGCAAATAGTGCAACATTTCTTCAGTCTTTTGAAAGGCCGTCTTTATCATAAACTGATTTCCTCTGCAGACATGGGTCTCTTTCCACACTGCCTTAGTCTGTCTGGTCATTCTCGAGCCAGTACCATTATTTTGGTTATTTCAGAGTTTTAGTACAGTTTGAGAACTGGTATGACAAGTGCCTTCATATTCTTGTTCTTTTATAAAGTTTTCTTGGATGTCTTGGGGAAATTGGCTTATTTTTTCCAGGTGAATTTTGGGATATATTTGTTCAATTAAAAAAATTCTACTGCATTTGTGATTAGAATGGCATCAAACCTATAAATTCATTTGTAGACATGAATACCAAAAGTATAATACCGGACAGGAACAGAGGATTCATCTCCTTAAATCAGGAGTGTTTGTATAGGTAAGATTTCTTGTCTTTTTTTTTTTAGAATTTTAGTATGTTTTGATGTATATGTGAAACATTTCTTGTGAAGTTTTTCTGGATATGTGAATAGGCTAGAATCTCTTGTTTTATATTTATAACTAGATGTTTCTGATATGTAAGATAATTATGTAAGTCAGTGTGTCGAAACTGGAGTAGGTGTGTCAGAACTGAAGGATCAGGGTGTAGCCTCATCCTCACTGAGCCCAGGGGACCCTGAGGCCTGAGGAGTAGGGTCTTGCCTCGGTCACAAGGTGAATCTGGAGCCCAGGAGTAGATTCCCAGCCTGTGTACCCTAGAAACCTCCTAAGTTAGATGGAGAGAAGGGCTCATTGTAACTCAGTAATCAGGGAGCCAACTGCTGTTGCCATGGAAACCTAGTGGCTTCATCTTGTGGGAGGACCAGAATGTGGAGTCTAGAGAGAACAGACTGCATTAGGATGGGACCAGTCTAGGGTGTGTGTGTGCGTGTGTGTGTGTATGTATGTATGTATGAGGCGGGGGGTAGAGAAAGGGAAGGGAAACACTTTCTGAAGAGAGAGGTACCCACCTCATCATTGCCTACTAAGGTCTGGTGCCGTACTCTAGATTGACACTGGGTGGTGCTGTAAGAAGGGGTGTCCAAGGCTGCTCTTAGAGTGAGCTGGAAGCACTCTAGGCAGAAGTGCTAGCATCTGCCTATCATAGGACCCAGAGTCCAGCTGGCATCTGCTGGACACTGGTTCTTCCTCCCTCGAGGCCCAAAGGGAGGCCCCCACCCAGGCCACACAGACCCTGAGATGATGGCAGAAGAGCCTGACCTCTCACCCCAAGACTCATCTCCACTGACAATGGGCCAGGGGGCAAGGACAGTGCAGGAGTCCACAGGGTGATGGTCAGGAGGGGTGGACAGGGCCTGACCTGCAGATGGTGCTCAGGGTTGGGACAGCCAAGGCCAGCACGTGATTCTTTCACAGCCTCAGTCTGGCAAGACTCAGGCAGGGGAGGCCCGTGGGTCCTGGGAGCATCTGTGGAGTTTGTAGCTGGGAGTCCTTACTTCCCTGCTCGCCTTGCCCCCTGCTCCTGCCCCCCTGGGTCCTGAGCCTCCCCGCCAGCCCAGGAGAGCCTGAGCCCAGAACTAACTGCCCCTGAGCAAGGGCCGCAGGACCCAGGGAGGCTCTCCCTGGGCAGGCATGGGATGAGCTTCTGGAAGCAGGCGGGGTGCTTCATTTGGGAGGTAGGGTGCTGGGGACAGAGGAAGGAGGTGGGCTGCACCCGTGGTGCCCGGGGCTGGGTCTGAAGGACCCAGAAGTGTTGAGCGAGCAGCGCTTGTCCATCCCTTCCCTGTCCCCCCTCATCCCTGTGCCCCAAGGAGGCCTGACCTCTGGGAATGGAGCTGTGACCCCAGGGAGGCTCCCTCCAGCTTTCCCACCCCTTGCTGTCAGGGTCACCCTCATGATTGATCCAGGAGGTGGGCTTAGAGTTCTGGCAGGGGTTGGGGGGAGTCTCCTGCCTTGGAATGTGGGAGTGATACGAGGATGCCTGAAGTATGAGCTCTGTGTGTGGGGTGGCCAGTCTAAGTGCCTGTGCAAAGTGATCATGGAAAGAGATGAGGCAGGTGATGGTGTACACGTGTGCATGGTGTGTGTGTGTGTGCACGGTGGGGAAAGAAGTGTGTGTGGTGTGTCTGGAATGGTGGAGGTATGTGATGGGCTGGTATAGTATCCACTGATGTGTGAAATGCCTCGAGTAGGAGGCTGACAGGTCTTTGTTGGAGGGTATGCACGTATGAAGTACATGAAGGAATTTCAAGTACATATGTGTGTGTGGGTATTGTGTGTGACAGTTGGGTGCAGGGATAGTGGGTGTGTGTGAGATAGAGCTGGAGGCAAAATATGTTTGTGGAGTGTCCAAGGTGGCATGTGGGAGGCAGCTGTACACATGTGAGCCTGACTATGCTGGAAGAGCTGGCATGTTAGTATATGTGGCTTGGCGGGGGGAGGGCTATATGTGGCTCCAAATTGCGTGCATGGTGTGTCCCAGTTAGTGTGTGCTGGAGGAGTAATGAAAACGAACTAGCATGTGAGAATGCGGAGTGTGTGTGAAGAAGGGACAGGCCTTGGTGGCCGTGGTCTTCTTTCTCCAAGCTGAGGAACCTGAAGCTCACGTAGGGAAATAAGCATGGCCCTATGCCTAGCAGCTCACAACCCAGACTCGTGAGGGTTGAGGGGAGACTGGCCCCTCTGGTGGCCTGGTGCTGGTGGGTTATGGCCGGTCATGTTCAGTCCCTTAGGGTTATTGTCCTGGAGCTGGCTCCCACAGCCCATGAGGACCAATTGTGCAATAAAGAAAAAATGTTGTAAGCCAGCTGCTAAATATAGCTGTTATTGACACTTAAATAATATAAACGTAAAATTAAATTATGTTTTTAAAAAAGGTATCAATACTCAAAACTCCCCACTCTGTAAGTTTTTTCCTACGCTGGACTGCATCCCCAGTGCAGCCACTCTTGTGGCTGGTCTTGTTGCGAGGCACTGCCCTGCATCTGTTCCTGACTCCACATTCAGTCATGTCTCGGAATGCAAGTATTCCTTCCCCAGAAGTCAACAGATGCTATAAGTTAAGACTTGATTTATTCTTTTGTTGATGGTCTAGACTTCAGAAAGGGACGGAAAACAGTTTTATGAGTGCGGATCAGATTTTCAAATTTGAAATGTGTGTGGCTGCTTCGTTGTTCAATAGTTAGTGCTGTTGACAATTTTTTTTAAGTATTCAAAAACTGTTTACCAATTCAGCAAAGAAGCCGCTCACATCACTGGTGAATGGCTGATGTTTTGACATGTCTTCATTTTTTCACC
The DNA here is from genome assembly GCF_001704415.2 of Capra hircus. Lineage (NCBI taxonomy): Eukaryota > Metazoa > Chordata > Mammalia > Artiodactyla > Bovidae > Capra > Capra hircus. Next base: position 37,906,401 of record NC_030822.1, read on the forward strand.
TTCATCTTACTTTTTAAACAAAATTATCAACCAACATGCGCATCAGAACTATACCATCTATCACTGCAGTCATAGGTTGGCTTCAGCTAAAGAGGAAAGCAGAAATCAATGAATGTATTGATTTGGGGGACAGTCAACTGGCTATATGGAATTTTTATTTGTAAATTATGTGCTGTACCTCCTTTATATCAGCAAAATTTATGATAAGCTTATGTATGTAGGCATGCAGATGTTTTCTGGAGAGCCGGGTATTAAGCGTCACTAGAGCTCTCAGTAGGTCCTACCCCCTCTACACATGTCTCCCTTACTGTACACGGGGTGAGGGGAACGGTGCAGGTGCAACCTCAGAGACACTGGGAGCCGCTTCTCAGATTCCCAGACGAGCTGCAGCAGCTCACCGGCTCAGCTGTGACCTCCTCCTGCTCCTGGGCTTTGGGGCTCACCTGGTGGCCCCATTTATTCAGCAGTAGCTACCTAAGCCCCTTCTCTGCCAGGTGCTGGGCATTCCCAAGGAAGAGAAGGACATGGTCCCTGCCTACATGGAACTTACAGCCCAGAGGAGGAGACACCCAGTCCCAGCCAGCCACTCCCTTGAGAGCATGGGGCAGAAAGCAGACCCCTCACCCAGCTGGGGAAGGAGGGAAGCCAGGACATGAGCAGCTGGCCTGATACAGACGCTTCTCAGTACTAGGTACACAGTACCCATGGGCTCTCTGTTAAACAGGCAGACTCTTTCAGTAGGTCTGGGCAATCTGGTGCCCAGGAGTCTGCAGTGTGCTTGGGTGTGGCTGGGCAGTGGCCCTCAGGCTGCACTTGGAGAAGTCTTGATCTGGGGAGAGAAGAGGGTGTGTGCAGAGGCAGAGTGATGGGAAAGATGAAGTCATGCTGGGAAATCTGAAATGAGGCTTGATGGGGGCAGAGGAGGGGAGAGGGGGCTGGAGCAAAGTGGAGGTGGGCCAGCCTGGAGGGGGAGGGTGGGGAGAAGCAGGAGGCGGAGGGAGCCGCTCACATAGCCTCACAAGGGGTTTGGATTCTGTTCTGTGGAATGAGGGGCTGTTGAAAGATCCTGGTTAGCAGAGAGGCGACGTGCTCAGGTTGACTTTGGAAAAGTATGGTGCCCTTAGAGCTGGCAGGACTGGAGGTCAGGATTCTGGAAGGAGGCTGGAGTCACGTGAGGCCTAAACTCAGAGAGAAGCATGGGGGACAGAGGAGAGGGACCTATAGGAGGGCCTTGAAGGTTGAACTCGCAGGGCTAGGTGAAGGACAGATGAGTTAGGGTGGGATCTGAGTGTTTGGGGGTGAATGGGTAGATGGCAGGGCCATTCATGGTGCCAGAAAACACAGGAGGAGGAGCAGGTCTGGAGTGAGATGAGTTCAGTTTTGGACCTGGAGAGCTGGGGTGCTTTTGGAGGAACCTCAAGATACTTGGAGCTCAGGGAAACCTGAAGGAGGTAGATTGGGAGCCCCAGAAGGTAGGTGGGGGCCTGGGGTGGGATTGGAGAGATTCCCTGGGAGAACACACAGTGAGAAGAGCCTCAGAACAGGTGTCTGGATCCAGTCCTGAAGGGCCAGGAGCTCAGATGCCTGACCTGGCCTTATTTCTGGAAGAGGTGGCCCAGACACCGGTCCCTCCATTCAAGAGAGCCAGAGAGGGGACTGGAGGAGGCTGGAGTAGTTCAGAACCGTGGGCAGGCAGCTGCCTTCCACGAGAGCTGGAGGTCACAGCACTTAGGAGTCTCAGGGTCTCAGTTCTAGCTCCAGTCCTGGTTCTGCTGCCAACTTGCTGTGTGACCTTTGACAAATCACCTCCCGCTCTGGGCCTCAGCTTCTTTATTTGAAAGTGGGAAGGTTGGACCCGACCAGTGGTTTTCACATGACATTTGAAGCCCCAGAGTCACCCAGAACTAACTCTAGGGCATCCTTGGAGGAGGAGGGAGAGGCTGAGGGTGAGGCACCCCAGTCCCTGGCCTCCCCCAGCTTCGTCCAGAGCCACCAGAGCTTTTGTGGTCTCTGTGTTGGTTTCCACTAGAACCACTGGGTCAGAGAATCCAAGTCTGTGAAGCCTTATCCACATAGACACTGTGGAGACTGAAGGGTAATAACACGATGAGAAAATGAAGTAGCCTCACTCAGATACTGTGTGAGCCTTGATGCCCGTTTTCCCATGTAGTGCAGTCGTGGTCATGCCCATGCTTACCCAAGACTCTGCGTGGCTGTGGGCAATTTCAGCAGCTCAACTTGCTCCCTCTTCCTGGCTGGTGGGTCACAAGCCTCGACCATCAGAGCCGCCCCCTCCATGGGGGTCTGTGTGACACCAGCCCTTCCCCACAGCTTCTGGGGACAACACAGTGTGAGGTTGGTCATGAAGCAGCAAAGGGCCTCCCTGTCCCTGATGTCGTCTGTCCACTGCCGCTATAAAGACAGAATAAAGATTCTCTGAACAGCATGGAAAACACTTGGGTTCTTCCTAAAGTCTGATCTCCATGATGATGCCCACTGAGTGCTGGAGACCTCCACTGGTTAAGACTTGCCCACCTCACCCAACTGTCCCCCAATGCCCCTCAAAGCTAGGCACTGTCAGCAAACTGGAGGGAGGCTGGGCCTAGACCTGTGTGCAGGAGGGAGATGAGCAGGGGTCGGAGATGGGAGCAGAAACGGCCTTAACAGTGCCCCCTAGGGAAAACCCAGACCCTTCAAACCTGTGTGCGCTCACAGTCCCAAGAAGCCCATGCCTGGCTTCCCTCTCTCCAGGCAGGGCCCCTGAGCTGTGGAAGGCCCCTGCCCACAGCCTGGCTCTGGCATCCTGCCACGAGGTGGTCATCTGGGGGGGCCAGCATTCATGCCTATTTGCCCCTTGCTGCTTCAGCCCGAGCTCATGGCCCAGCATGCACCACCCTCCCATTGCTGGGAAGGTGGCACTGCCCCTGCCCCTGCCTCCTAAGGCATCCAGATGGCCCAGACCAGGCCACACTGGGCCCCAGGATCCCAGGCTTGAAGGCTGTGCCTTTGGGGAGCTCCAGGGTCCCCAGGTCTCTTGCTACCTTGGGAACAGTTTGGAGGGAGAGCTCAGCAGAGTGGCCTCCTCCCTGTCACCTCCTCAGTGTCCTAGCTAGGGCTCAGAAGCTTGCTCTAGGACCCCTGGGATGAGCCCCTCACGCCCTCCTTATCCCTCCCCTGCTTTCTCGGTTCCTAGGACCATGGAGGCCACCTCAGCAGTTGTCATTTGGCAGGGTGGTTGGGTGGGGGTGGGGTGACAACTCTTGGTGTTTCTGACAACAGGCCGGGGGACTCAAGCACCAATGTGAAGCTGAAGAGAGTCGTGGAGACGGGGGGCAGTGAGACCGAGTCTGCCCAGGCCACGCCCGTGGCCGGGGTGTGGCCCTGGCCCTGGGGAGGGTCACTGTTTGAGAGGAGGACGCAGCTTTATAAAATGACTCCGTAAGTATGGACTGGGTGGATGGGGCCGTAGGCCCCTCTGCCCCACCCTGGGATGTAGGAGTGGACCAGGAGCAGCTGCAGCTGCTCTGGGGCAAGCTGGATAGCTGGGGGGCACGTCAGGGACGTGCAATGCTGGGGCCAAGGCAGGGGGTGGGGAACTAGCCTGTGGACAGCTAAGGAGCCTAGTTCCCATTTCAGGGGCCTGTGGAGGACCCTCTGAGATGTCCTAGGTTACTGCGCTAGGGCTTTCCCTTGAGGGTCTTGTGGAGGTGGGGACGCTATGGTCTCTGCCATGACTGCTGACTGCAAGCTACCTTTGGTCCAGATGAGAGCCACGAGAACCCAGGAGCCCAGGAAGACAGGCCCGTGACTTCTTTCTTAGGCACGAGAGGCGCTGGGACAGTGATTTGCCTCATACAGGCCTTTGGAGAGTTTATACATGTTCCCAGGCCCTACTCTCACAGAGTGTTGGTTGGGGCCCAGGAGTCTAGTTTTGAAAGCCCATCAGGTGATTCTGATGGAGCACTGTGGCTGGGTGAGGACTCACACCCCAGCCCAGTCCTCCCATAGGCAGGCCCCTGCCCACAGTGCCACCAGTAGATACTCAGGCTTTGGCTCTTAGAGACGTTCTGGTCACCCAGAATCTCACGTGAAGCGTGGAAGACCTCTTCAGGAACCTCTTCCTGAGGCTCAGAGGAGAAAGGATCGTGCCTATGGTGGGCCCTTGAGGAGAAAAGACTGAGGAAGAGAAGGATGAAGCCTGAAGGAATGGGGTTCCTGCACCTGAGTGTCCGGGCCTCACGCCCAGGCTTGTGGTCCTCGTAGCCTGCTCAGGGCCCAGGGCACCCAGGTCCACACCAGCCCCCGCACTGCTCCCATCCCCAGCCTGACGCCCCCGCCCCATCGGTCCCGAGAGTGAGCCTGACTCCTTCAGCAGAGAAATTGGAGAGGTTGTCTTGGAAGGCAAGCACGCCCAAGGATCATTATGGAATTTTGTCAGTAGAGTTCATTTTTCAGTATTTTTAATGTCTTTTGAAAAATGACCTTTAAAAGCTCTCCTGATTAACGTGAAGGTTACTGACTTTACTGAATCAACGTGAAAGTAACAGAAGTAACTGAATGTTTGCATAGTGGAGCTGGAGTCTGAGGTGCTGTGAGCTAGGTCACCGCCCATCTGGCCTGCCTGGGGCTGCACGTTCATCTCCCTGACCCCAGGCACGTCCACACCTCCTGGATGCGGAGCCTCTGAGCTGCTCACTCGACCCAGTTTGCTGAGTCACTTCCCAAGGGCTGAACCTTTGGGCCCTTTCCAATTTCTTGCTATTATAAATATCACTGCTATGAATATCTCTGTACAAATTACTTTCTTAGTGTTTTACTGGGAAGCAATCCCCGAGTGGAATCACTAGGTCAAAGGACGTGCACAATTTTATAGTTCTTGTCACATATTACTAAATAGTACTCTGGAAATATTGAACCCGTTTACCATGATGTCAATTATGTGTGGCCAGTCTACACAGCCCTCCGGTAGTAAGATTCATTGTTTTTATTTGTTTGGAGATGTTATGTTTTTTATTTTTATTTATTTATTTTAAAAATTTATTTTATTGAAGTATAGTTCATTTACAACGTTGTATTTTCTGCTGTACCACAGAGTGATTCAGTTTTATGTACAAATATATATATTCTTTTTCATATTCTTTTCTATTATGGTCTATTGCAAGATATTGAACATAGTTCCCTGTGCTATACAGTAGGATCATGATGTTTATCCATTCTGTGTATGATAGCTTGCATCTGCTAATCCCAGATTCCCACACCATCCCTCCCCCACCCTCCCTCCTCACTGGCATCCACGATTTTGTTTTATTTTGATTTGATTTTTCCTGTCTTGCCATATTGGCTAGAAGTGGTGGTGCAGTAAAGTTGTTCCCATATGTATTCCCGAAATGACCAGTGGAGCTGGGCATTCTCTGAAAGACCCTAAGAACCTGATCAGTTCAGTTTAGTTGCTCAGTCATGTCCGACTCTTTGCGACCCCATGAATCGCAGCACACCAGGCCTCCCTGTCCATCACAAACTCCCAGAATTCATTCAGACTCACGTCCATCGAGTCAATGATGCCATCCCGCCATCTCATCCTCTGTCATCCCCTTCTCCTCCTGCCCCAATTCCCTCCCAGCATCAGAGCCTTTTCCAATGATAGGCAGGGATTATTGTGGGATCAGTCCTGAGTCAAAGAGTTAGACTAGAGCTGAGTAATGGAAAATGTTGGTTTTCTAGACTTTGTCTTTCTGCCCCTCGCGGTAGGGCACCTGGACCCCAGTTCCACCTGCTCTGGGGCTGAGTGATAGCTGCCTGCACCAGCTGTGGCCTTCTGGCTGCCTAGATTACCATGCTGTGCTTGTGGCTGTGGTCCTGGGGTTAAACTCTGTTTGGGCTTTGTAGTCTACCTGCCTGTTGTTTGATCTCGACCACCACTGGGGAGCTCCACCAGGAGTTTGTCCACTGCCTGTCAAGCCAGGGCTTTGACTGTGACCAGCGAGGCCATCTGGGAAAGGCCAAGAACATTTGTAAGCTTTGGGCTGCCGTGCCTTGGCTGAGCTTCAGGCTTGATGAATTTGGGGCAGTCTTATGGAGCCTTGACCCATGTCAAGGTCTAGCACTGTGGCCTGTACATAATGTCAGGAGGGCTCACCAATGATGTAAGGGGCTCTCAAGATGGAGACAGTGAGGTTCAAGGGCATGAAACCCAGTGATGGCAACTGGGTGCTGTGGTTACTGTGGGCAGGACCACGGGACACCCTGGGATCTCAGAGGGAACAGGCCTGAGTGAGGGAGGAGAATAAGTCCAGGCAGACCTGACTGGTGGGCAGTGGAAACTAGAGTGTGAGGCTGGCAGTCACAGAGTCGAAGTACTGAGAAAATTTGAGAACACAGAGTCACACGTGGACATTCAAGGGTGTCCCGGGTAGGATGGAGTTACAGGGCCGTTTGTGAGCCAAGGGCATCTGGGAGTTCCTGTACCAAGGGCCTGTCTGTGTTGAAGCAGGATGCTGGGGGAGGGGAGGACACAGGGCCAGTGTGTGATACAGAAAACAGGGGCCAGCCTCTTGGAGGGGAATTGGCAGAAGCTGGCCAGGATCAGTGTTCCAGCCCAGCACCTGGGCTCGGGTCTGCTGAGAGGAGGTCTGGTTCATAGACATGGGGCTGAGGGGGTGCAGCTGGGAGCTGTCCTGGGCTCTGGGTCCTCCAACCTTTGGGCCAGAAGTGAATCTCCTTTCCCTCTCATTCCTGGTCTGATGCTCATGGACCCAGTGCTTGGGTAGGGCTGGAGCAGGTGATCATGGACAGGGGAGACATGGCCCCAGGACCCCTGAATGGCAGCTAGACAGAGCTGAGAAGTGGTTTGTTGCAGCAGAAATGTGCATTCAGATTCGGATAACCGAGTTTGATCCTGGTGCTGTGTGTTTCTGTGTCACTTTAGTTTACCGTCTCCCACCCTCCACTTCCTCTTCTGTAAAATGGGGATATTCACTCTAGGGTGGTTGAATTACAGAGGAATTCAAAAGAATTGCATTAGAGAGGAATGTATGAACGTGCTCAGCACAGATAGTTGTTGCTCAACAAATGCCAGTTTCCCTCCTTTTGCTTCTTTTAGCTTCTAGAGCAGGGCCATGTGTGTCTCAGGTGGGCTTCTGCCCTCAGCAGGAGGGCCCGGGGGTGGGGGAGGGGTGGGGGAGGGGAGGGGGCAGCAGGTGCACTGGCAAAGCCCAGGAGCAGAGCTGGAACAGAACCTCAGCTTCTGCGTTAATCTGACCCGTGGGTTATGGTGAGTTTAGCCCTGCTGCTGCTAAGTCAGTTCAGTTCAGTCGCTCAGTCGTGTCCTACTCTTTGTGACCCCATGAATCGCAGCACGCCAGGCCTCCCTGTCCATCACCAACTCCCGGAGTTCACTCAGATTCACGTCCATTGAGTCCGTGATGCCATCCAGCCATCTCATCCTCTGTTGTCCCCTTCTCCTGCCCCCAATCCCTCCCAGCATCAGAGTCTTTTCCAATGAGTCAGCTCTTCGCATGAGGTGGCCAAAGTACTGGAGTTTCAGCTTTAGCATCATTCCTTCCAAAGAAATCCCAGGGTTGATCTCCTTCAGAATGGACTGGTTGGATCTCCTTGCAGTCCAAGGGACCCTCAAGAGTCTTCTCCAACACCACAGTTCAAAAGCATCACTTCAGTCGGGTCCAACTCTGTGCGACCCCATAGACGGCAACCCACCAGGCTCCCCCGTCCCTGGGATTCTCCAGGCAAGAACACTGGAGTGGGTTGCCATTTCCTTCTCCAATGCATGAAAGTGAAAAGTGAAAGTGAAGTCCCTCAGTCGTGTCCAACCCTCAGCGACCCCATGGACTGCAACCCAGTGGATGGTTAAATCTTGGCAAGTTCCTGAGCCTCTGTTTCCTCATCTGAAAAATGGGTTTATTAACATCTCAAATCCAGAATCACATGAGGAGTCACAATGATGCGTGGAAAGCACTCACACCACTCATGCACGTAGTAGGCCCATTCATATGTGACAGTGTGGTTTCTGTGACTGCTGACACGTCTGTGACCCCAGGATCACAGAGAGAACGAGTATATGCATGGTGGTTAGCGCTCCAGCTGGTGCTGTGGCTAAGTAGTCTGTGGCTAACGTGTTATCCTTGAGTTGGCTGAGGAGGGAGGGCACAGCCGGACACTGGCCTGAGGCCCCGGGACCTGTGGGGCTCCAGGGTCCTGCCAGGGGCAGAACAGGCCCTCAGCAGTTCTCTCTCACACTGGGAGTTCCCAGAGTGGCAGAGCCAGCAGGTCTGATCAGGATTGGGTTGAGGTCTTGCTTGGCACAGCAGGGAACCGCCTTTCCCCTGCAGGAGCATCACCAGAGGCAGGCAGCACAGTGAAGGAGGGAGGCAGGAGGGGCCCAGCATGGGGTCAGGACGTGGGGGTCGGGGGGGAGCGGGCAGGCAGTTCCGTGTGGTCAGCTGCCTGTGCCCGAGCCCTGATCCCAGGCCTGGTCCATTACTGTGCACAGGGGACCAGGGGATGGACTGTTTTCTGGAGGCAGGAGGACCATGTAGAGGATCCAGACATCTGGGAGTCGGGCTGAAACTGCTTCTGACTTCCTCCAGGACCCCTGCTCTGGGCACCACAGCCCTGGGGCAAGAGGATTCCAGGGTCCTGAGTCCCAGCCTATCACCTGCAAGTTGGAGATCCAGGGCAAGTCTAGCCTATGTGACTGTTTGTATCCCTTTCTGGAAAATGTGCTCGTTTGTCAGGTGCTGTGCTTGTACTGGGCATGCAGCAGGGGCCAGAATCAGACATGATCCCTGGGTCTGGAGTCCTTGGTCTAGGAACTGGCCTGTAAATTACACCAGTAATAACTGCTGGTGTTTGGGGACTTCAGCAGTGGTTACAAAAGCAATCTGAAGGGGTGTGAAGACACCTGCACAAGCTTCGCCCCATTCAGGTGTGCAGTCCCTGCACTTGGCAAATGGCCCTCAGTCCCTTTCCCCCCAGGACACCCCTGGACCTGTCCGGACCTGCCAGGATCCTCTGGGCACCTGTGTAACCTGTCACCTCTCTGCGGCACACACACACTCACACATGCACAAAGCCATCACCACGTAAAGATAGGACCCCTCCCTCTCTCTGTTTCTGCCCTTCATTCTGTACCTCTCACTCCAGCAGCTCCGCTCTTATTTCCTGATCTGATTTCTCTGTCCTCCCAGCATCTGGCTGCATAAGAGATTGGTTTGTCGATGGCCTTACCCCACCAGTCTTATGCTAACTAGGTCCTGCATCTTTGGCTTATACCTCTGCCTCCCCCTTCCTCCAGCAAGATCTAGGAACTGTCACTCTTTATGGGGCACTTGGGAGTCAGTGCGATGGGGTTGCTGATGGGCTGTCCTTTCCCAGTTTCCCATCCTGTTCAACCAGTGTCAAGGAGTCACAAATTCCCAGGTTTGGACCCTGTCTGCTCCTTCCTAGCTGTGTGACTCGGGCAAGTTGCTTTACCTTTGAAACCTGTTTCCTGGTCTGTAAAATGAGAACACTGATATTACCTCCCGTGTAGGGCTACAATAAAAACTCAGTGAGACCCCATAGATGTGGTTTTTAGCACAGGTCCTTGCACATAGTAGATGTTTAATAAACATTAGCTTCTGTTAGTACTTTGTGCCTAAGAAAATATATGGAGTAGATAGGGACGATTATCTTTATTTATATACCCAGCAAAGAAATATTGATCTGCTTTGTTCCAGCACTGCCCTGGGTAATGGGGATAATCTGGGGAGCAAAGCTGAGGAAATCCCTGCCCTGGGAGCTTTCACTCTGATGGTTTTCACCCCCACAAAATCCCCCTCTTCTGTCAGCCTCTTCTCTGCATCTTCCCGTGGGGCAACCTCTCTGCCCTCTCTCCCTCAGCCTCCTCCCTCAAGACTCCCTGAACTCATCTCCTGGCCCATCCTCTGTGTATGCTCTTCCACTTGCCCAAAATGTGTGTCCTACAGACACGCAAACCTAGCATATCTGAATTGACGCTCACGTATCCAACCCCCCTCCCAAACCTCTTCTCCCACTGTGTTTCCTGTGGGGATCCCTGCCCCACCTCCAGCTATTCCTCCATCATCTTCATTGTCATCATCGCCTCTCATGGAGCACTTACTATGTCAGGCACTATTCCAAAGGCTTTCATTTATTAAATCACTTAATCTCCTGAAATCCCTAAGAAGTAGTTGCAATTGTTTGCAGATAAGAAGACTGAGGCCAGAGTGGTTACATGAATAGTTCAGGGTTCCATGACTCTAAATGGCGGAGCCAGGATTATTAGCCAAAAAAAACCCTAAAAACCCAAAAAACAAAAAAGACTCCAAACACAAAAGCTTGAGGCAGCCTGGCCTCAGAAACTATCTCCAAAGGCCCTGCTTTCCCTCTGGTTGTGTGCCCTGCCCCGAGCCATTTCTCAGTGGGCTCACCTCAGCTGTGCCACTCACCCTGGTCCCCTTCTCAGCCAGAGGCCAGGCCCCTCTGTTCTGGGCTGTTGAAGAGCCCACTCACCTGTATCTCTGCATCCCTCTTGCCTCACCCCAGACCCTGCTCCAGGGGCTGCCTGTGATCTCCCTTACAAGCAGGACTGTGTGTCTCCCCAACTTCCTGTTGCTGCTAAGAGATTCAAGACCTCAGCCTGGCCCCGAATAACCTCCCCATTCATTCCATATGCCACGTACCCACCCCAGTGCTCTCCTGCCTCCCGTGTCTCCCTTACTCCTTTTCATTAAACCTCTATCCAGCCTGAGTGGTGCCTCTGCTGCAAAGCTCTGCCTGACCCTTGGCCAGACTCTACTGCCCCCCCTTATGCCCCCACAGTGCTGGACCCCACTGGTCCAGACCTTCACTCTGCTCAGGATTATCACTTGTTGTGCCTGTGTTCACCAGTGTCCTCCACTGCCCTGTGATTCTCATAGGCTGGCACCATGTCTTACTCATCTCTGGGTGCCAGAGACTAACAGGGCTGGCTGCAGAGGGAGTCTCCATGCTCAGATGAACAGAGCCAACCTCCAGTGTCACTCAGCAGTTTGGGTCAGGAAAGGTCTGAGGGTCTTTCTTTTTTTCCCATCATATCCTACTGTAGAAACCAGAAATGGGGGATGATTTTCAAGATTGTCAATCCCAGAAGAATGGCTGAGCTGGAAGGGCCAGTGGAGGTCATCTATGTTAATCCTTTATCTTTGAATTGTTGGACTGAGGCCCAGAAAGGGGAAGACCTAGTCCCAGGTGATTCATCAGTGAGAAGTTGTGACTAGAATTCAGATCCCAGCATACTTCCTGCTTTGCTGAATTGTTAGATTTTTTTTTTTTTTTCTTTGCTCTTTCTCAGTGTAAACTGCCTGCTGTGGTAACTCCAGTTCCTTCCTGAAAATCAGCCGAAATCTCAAGGCTCTGGAGTGTTTCCCTCTCCCCTTCCGGATAACCCCATGTACACGTCATTTTATACAGTCGTCATCACAATTTTGCATTCCTATTTTCTTGTTTAGTACTTTTTGGGTAATATTTAAGTTCTTAGAGAAAACGGGGTATGTTTCTGGGTTGCCTGTCTTTGTCCACTGAAATTTCATGTGAGATTCCTGTCAGCATGCTGTTTTAGTTGGTGTTGCTTTATAATATATTTTAACATCTAGTGGGACTGGTCCTTCTCTTATTAGCCATGATTATCAGAATTTTCTTTGCTTTTCTTACTTACTTTTCTTTTCCTCCAGATAATTTTTACCTGGGTTATCCAGAGGAATCAAGGGCAGGAAAATAGTTTATCCCAGGCTGCCCTAATCTTGGGCATTAACACAGATCAGTTGAATTGTGTGCTCAACTCACGGCTCTGAAAATGAAAAAGAGGCCCATTGATTGGGTGAAATAGGCAAAAAAGGTGGTAACACCAACTCCCCTTGCCACTGCCCCTCACCTACTGTCCTGGGAGGCAGGGCAGGATGGCCACATGGTGATAGATGTGCTTCCTCAGGGTGGGTGTAGCTGGCGCAGTTGATCACTCAGCAACTATGGGATTCCCTGAGACCAGGAGCCTACTGGCAGCATCCTGTGTAGGGTGGAGTCGAGGGAGCAGGCCCAGCCCACACATCCTCTGAACATGCACCACCAGCCCTGCAGCCTTCCCACCTCCTCAGCAGGGGCCCAGTCTGTCTGCACCCTTAGGTCTTTGTGCTCTGGTGCAGGAGCCTGCTTCTCACTGCCCACTCTCTCAAAGTTGGTACCTCAAAACTAACACCTCACCTCTTATTAGCCAGTTACCCTTAAAAGCACTTACTTGAGGTACAGAATAGACACCTAATTTTATCACTGACCCAACTGCTTTGTAAGACAAAATTTAGGAATCCTCTTTGTTAAAAAAAATTTTCATTTTATGTCAGAGTATCAGTTCAGTTCAGTCGCTCAGTTGTGTCTGACTCTTTGCGACCCCATGAACCGCAGCACGTCAATCCTCCCTGTCCATTACCAACTCCCAGAGTCCACCCAAACCCATGTCCATTAAGTCGGTGATGCCATCCAACCATCTCATCCTCTGTCATCCCCTTCTTCTCCTGCCCTCAATCTTTCCCAGCATCAGGGTCTTTTCAAATGAGTCAATTCTTTGCATGAGGTGGCCAGAGTACTGGAGTTTCAGCTTCAAAATCAGTCCTTCCAGTGAACACCCAGGACTGATCTCCTTTAGAATGGACTGGTTGGATCTCCTTGCAGTCCAAGGGACTCTCAAGAGTCTTCTCCAACACCACGGTTCAAAAGCATCAATTCTTCAGTGCTCAGCTTTGTAGTCCAACTCTCACATCCATACATTTCCACTGGAAAAACCATAGCCTTGACTAGACGGACCTTAGTCGGCAAAGTAATGTCTCTGCTTTTGAATATGCTATCTAGGTTGGTCATAACTTTTCTTCCAAGGAGTAAGCGTCTTTTAATTTCATGGCTGCAGTCACGATCTGCAGTGATTTTGGAGCCCAGAAAAATAAAGTCAGCCACTGTTTCCACTGTTTCCCCATCTATTTCCCATGAAGTGATGGGACCGGATGCCATGATCTTAGTTTTCTGAATGTTGAACTTTAAGCCAACTTTTTCACTCTCCTCTTTCACTTTCATCAAAAGACTCTTTAGTTCTTCTTCACTTCCTGCCATAAGGGTGGTGTCATCTGCATATCTGAGGTTATTGATATTTGTCCTGGCAATCTTGATTCTGGCTTGTGCTTCTTCCAGCCCAGCGTTTCTCATGATGTACTCTGCATATAACTTAAATAAGCAGAGTGACAATATACAGCCTTGACATACTCCTTTTCCTATTTGGAACCAATCTATTGTTCCATGTCCATTTCTAACTGTTGCTTCCTGACCTGCGTAAAAGTTTCTCAAGAGACAGGTCAGGTTGTCTAGTATTCCCATCTCTTTCAGAATTTTCCACAGTTTGTTGTGATCCACACAGTCAAAGGCTTTGGCGTAGTCAATAAAGCAGAAATATATATATTTTCTGGAACTCTCTTGCTTTTTCCATGATCCAGCAGATGTTGGCAATTTGATCTCTTGTTCCTCTGCCTCTTCTAAAACCAGCTTGAACATCTGGAATTTCACGGTTCATGTATTGCTGAAGCCTGGCTTGGAGAATTTTGAGCAGAGTATAGTTGATTTATAATGCTATATTCACTTCAGGTGTATGGTAAAGTGATTCAGTTATGTATATATACATATATCTATTCTTTTTCAAATTCTTTTGCCATGTAGGTTATTACAAAGTGTTGAGAAGAGTTCCCTGGGCTCTACAGGAGATCCTTGTTGATGACCTGTTTTTAGGAACACTGCTGATTGGCACTAGTCAGCAAGGCAAAGTGACTCCTTTGCCTTTCTTGCTTAGAAGCCTGGTTCACAGACCGTCTTGGCCTGTGCCCTCCTTTCCTCAGGTCATCACCTAAGGGAATCTTAAGAAATGCCTACACATTATCAAGTTTCAAAATTCCCTTCAATTTTTGCTTTGAATTAAGTGAAGTCTAATTTAGGAAAAATTACTATTTTTAAAATATTCTTCTTATCAGGTAGGAATATATTCAGTTCAGTTCAGTCACTTAGTCTGAACTGAACAGTCACTTAGTAGGAATCTCCATTCAAGTTCTTTTTATAAATCTCAATTATATTGCATAAATTTCTTCATATGGATCACAAATAAGTTTCATTAATATTATTTTAAAACATTTCACACATAATCTTTCCATTATATATGAGAGATCTTTCAAGCTGTAAATGATTATTATTTTATAATAAAAAATAAATATTGACTGTTTTCTTTTCATCTTTTTATGTGGTGACTTTATTGAACTTTCTTATTCTAGAGATTTTCTCATTGATCCACTTTAGTTTTCTCAAGAACCCAGTACAGAGTGCCGTTTGCAATAATGTAAATTATTACAGGTTTGATTCTCTGGGTTGATCCTATTTGCAACAATGTAAATTATGACTCTACTTTCTAATATAGTAGACTAATGACTGAAGAAGAACTAAAGAGCCTCTTGGTGAAAGTGAGAAAAAGTTGGCTTAAAGCTCAACATTCAGAAAACAAGATCATGACATCTGGTCCTATCACTTCATGGCAAATAGGTGGGGAAACAATGAAAACAGTGACAGATTTTATTTTGGGGGGCCCCCAAATCACTGCAGATGGTGACTGCAGCCATGAAATTAAAAGATGCTGCTTCTTGGAAGAAAAGCTATGACCAATCTAGACAGCATATTAAAAAGCAGAGACATTACTTTGCAATCAAAGGTCATCTAGTCAAAGCTATGGTTTTTCCAGTAGTCATGTATGGATGTGAGAATTGGACTATAAAGAAAGCTGAGTGCTGAAGAATTGATGCTTTTGAACTGTGGTGTTGGAGAAGACTCTTGATTCCTTGGAAGAAGACTCCTTGGACTGCAAGGAGAACAAACCAGTTAATCCTAAAGGAAATTAGTACCGAATATTCATTGACCCACTCCAGTGTTCTTGCCTGGAGAATCCCAGGGACGGGGGAGCCTGGTGGGCTGCCGTCTATGGGGTCGCACAGAGTCGAACATGACTGAGTGACTGAACTGAACTGAATGACTGTTCCTCAGTGTCGCCTTCAGGAACTTTTAAAAATTGAGGTAGTTGGTTTGGCTCCATCTCATCTGAACCCTCACCCTAGGTCTCAGCAATAGAGCCTTGAACGGGAGGGGGGGAGGGTGGGGGGTAGGTTCTAGACCTAAGAGACAGCCTCTGCTGAGGCTGGGAGAGTGTGAGCCTCGCTTGTCTGAAAGCAGACCAGTATGGCTGGAGAATGGAAACTTGATCGGTTATGTGAACATTTAAACATTTCTTTTTTTTGGTCTGTAAGCAAGGAAGTCAGTGAAGGATTTAACGCAGCAGGTGCAATGGTAGATTTGCATTATGGAGAGATCACTCTCAATGCCATGTGAGAACAGACTGCAGGAGAGCCAGAGGGAAAGGGGGTGCAGCTCATTATGTAATAGCAGCTAACTCATACATTTCCTTACAACATGCCAGGCGCTGTTCTGAGTGGTTTCTGTATATTAACTATTAAGTCTCCAAGTACACACGGAGTTTGTGGCAGAGCCTGGTTTGAAGCCACAGATCTGGCTCCAGAGTGGACACCTGAAGCGCACAGGTGATCCCATGTACCTCAGATGACGTAGCATGGACCAGGGTGGTGGCATGGGAAATGGTGGGAAGATTGACGAAGGGGACCAATTGAAGAAATACTTAGGAGCTCATAGCCACAGGACCTGGTGATGGATTTCATGCAGTGGGGTGGTGGGAGGAAATACCATGGTTCCAGTTTTTCCTGTGTCCTTGTGGTCATTTGGAGTTTTTGTGGGACTTGTCTGTTGACTTTTCTACTGAGTTATTTGTACATGCTTATCACCTCTACTCATTTTCTGGGGAAGGAAGGAATTCAGATCCATTGCCAGGGTGCATTCTGAATCTCCCATGTGTCTTCTGGGTGTGCAACCAGCTGAGGGATATGGTCTCTGCTCATTATATTTTTGCTTAAGGATGTGAGAGCGAAGTGAACCTGCTCTAAGTGTTCCCTACTCGGCTCTCCCAGGGCATTTAGAGTGGGAGGTGAGAAATGTGCATTCTTTTCATGTAAATTGTCAGACGGGGCCCTGGATACTGGAACTCCAGTGATACTGGGGGCCTTAGACATTATCTCGGAGAAGGCGATGGCACCCCACTCCAGTACTCTTGCCTGGAAAATCCCATGAACAGAGGAGCCTGGTAGGCTGCAGTCCATGGGGTCGCGAAGAGTCGGACACGACTGAGTTGCCATTGCCTTCTCCGGATTGGTACATCGAGGGCAGGAGAACTGGGAAGAGATTTGTCGATGGTCATGGAAGGAGGCCAGGGACTTAGATGCAGGTCTCCCAACATCCAAGACACTAAACGTATCTTTGGATGAGCGAGGATGTCAGCCAACAGTATCAGCAAGTATCCAGTCACCTGCTCTGGTGGGGGTCCCCAGGAAGATCCTACAGTGTGTCAGAGCCAAGAGGTGGGATGGGGCAAAGTAAAAAATAGGTTGGGTTGAGGTAGAGAAATGGGTACCCATCACCCATGAAAACCAGACAGGCTGAGATGTAAGTATGCAGAGGTGGGACCCAGTAGGGAGGCCTGTGAGATTTTGGATCAGGTGTTCCAAGAAGCTGGAGAAGAGTGGAGGGTGACATGAGCCAGAGGAACATACAACACCTCTCTGAACTCTGCCTGCTTGGGAGAGGAGACCTCTGAAGCCCATTCTGAGGGCCAGCCCAGCTTGCCCATCTCCAAGGAGATCCCAGAAGTAGTGATGAGTATGAGGGCCTGGACAGGGCCAGCTGGCCTCAGAAGATCAAGCCAAAATCCAGGGCCTTGTCCTGCTGAGCAGGGCCCCTCATTCCCTGCCACCTGCCCCATGCCAGCCTTAAGGCCATGGAAGGGGCCAGCTCTGCAGCAGCAGGGAGATGGTGCCTGCAGCAGAGATATGAAGGAGGGTGGCCTGGGAGGAGGACCGAGAATCAGGGAGAGAGATGCAGAGAGGTCGGAAGCAGCCTGGAGTTGGAGAAAGACATAGGTGGGTTCCACCCTGCGCAGCCCCACCAGCCCTAGGCACTGTCTCACTGAGGAAGTCTAGAAGGAGCTGCCCAGAGTTCGGGGATGCTGAGGTGGAGCAGCTCTCTCCTCCCTGCAAAGCCCAGGCAGGGCAGCAGCCACTGGGACTGCCTGTTCTCATCCTCCTCTGAGATGGGTCCAGGCTTCCGCCAAGGCAAGTAAATCCTTGCTGCTGTGACCACCCGTAGAGCTTATGCTTCCTTTCGTGTAATAGCTCCTCGGGGTTGCTGTGAGCAATCAATGAGATAATACAGGTAACGCTCAGCACAGTGCTGGCTCCGCGCCAGGGCTCAATAAGTGGAGGCTCTAATTACTACGTGCTGTCGCATCTCCGTGGTGCTTTGGAACACAGTGATCGCAGGTTCGCATTCCTTCTCTGCGTTCAGTCTCTCTTACCCTGTGTGGCAGGCCAGGTGTGCACTGTCCCCCATAACAGATGAGGAAACTGAGGTGAGCGCTGCGAGTGGTCCTTGGCTACCCAATGAGTTAGCAGCACAGAGAAGACAGGAATTCAGTTCAAGTCTAGTGTGTGTTCACTGCCGTGTGTTACTTTTGTAAAATGCAAGACTTTTATCCTTATTTCAGAGTTGGACAAATTCTAATCCCCTTCTTTTGTCTCCTAACAGCCCTGCTGTAAAGAGTTAAAATATCAGAGAGATGTGTAGTGCTGGAAGGTAGCCTTGGAGAACATCCCACCCCCTGAATTTCTTGAGGCACAGAGCGACAACATACTCAAACTCACACAGCATATTAACAGCAAAGCCAGAACTGGAATTCTGGGTCTGGTGTTCTTTCTCCTATACCTGCTGCCTCTATAGGTCTTGGTGACTTCTCTCCCCATTTCAGAGATGGGAAAACTGAGACAGAAATGTAGAACAGCTTCATTCCAGTCCCATAGCTCTTCCCTTAGAGGACACTGCTTCTTCAGTGACCTGGTAGCTTTAGAATCTGATTAGAATTTGATATTTATGAACCATTAGCAGCAAAAGAGAAGGGCCGTGGAGCGAAAAGATGGTATGTTCAGTTTAGTTCAGTCAGTCAGTCGTGTCCGACTCCTAAGGACCCCATGAATTGCAGCACGCTAGGCCTTCCTGTCCATCACCAACTCCCGGAGTTCCCTCAAACTCACGTCCATAGAGTCAGTGATGCCATCCAGCCATCTCATCCTCTGCTGTCCCATTTTCCTCCTGCCCTCAATCCCTCCCAGCATCAGAGTCTTTTCCAATGAGTCAAGTCTTCACATGAGGTGGCCAAAGTACTGGAGTTTCAGCTTCAAAATCAGTCCTTCCAAAGAACACCCAGGACTGATCTCCTTTAGAATGGACTGGTGGATCTCCTTGCAGTCCAAGGGACTCTCAAGAGTCTTCTCCAACAGCACAGTTCAAAAGCATCAATTCTTCGGCACTCAGCTTGGGTAATAAACTTTGAAAATAGTTTAAATTTCAGGGTCTGATTCCTTTGCTAGAGAGATGGGTTAGCACATTCAGAGTAGGGTTGTTTAAAATGCATCTCACATTTTAAATAACCATGGTTTTCTTAGATGAGGGGGAAAAAAAAAAACAGGTCAAAACCGCAAACTCATAGGTTTTCTGAAAGGTTACAAAATAAAATGTTCTTTGCTGGAGGATATAAAGGCAGTGGCTCTCTGTTTGACAAAGGAGAGAGCTCTGCTAGATAAATCTTGCATTATGAACAAATGGGAACTCTCTCCCTCTCTTCCTGATCAGCTTAATTCATTGTTGCTTATCTGCAAATTCAATAACACTGATAAAATAAACCCCTCCTGCAGGCTGAGCATAGGGGCCTGGGTGCTCCTCCTCAGAGCCTTTTCCTGTTTCTAACCTCAGCCTCTGCTCCTTGGATGCCCTGTGCGGAAGTGGGCAGAGACCCTGTGCCTTGGCTCTGGGTCCCCCAGCCACAACCCACCCGCGTCTGGGTTCTCGGAGCAGAAGATGCTCAGCAGATCATCAAAGCGGAGCTGGTAAACGGGGCCAAAAGCAAGTATTAAGCCTCCTTCCCACACTTCCCCACCCTGTCCAAGATAAATCATTCAATACCTGGCTCAAAATTGCAAACATTTTTAGTGCCCAGGTGGACTGGAGGGTGGCCACCTGGGTGCCATCTCAGTAACAGATCATACTACATAGGACGATTAAGGATATTTCAGTTGTACAGCTTTAAGAATATTATTTATTAATTCACTAAACCCATTGTGTACCAAGTGTTCGTTTACTGTCTGTCTCCCTAACCACACTGGCAGGGTGCTGTCTGTGCTATGAAGAGGTCAACAGGATATCTAAGGAGCCAAAAGCTAGAGTTAAGAGGAAGCCAGCACCTGGAAGGTGGTCCTAGGGTGGCTTTGCTGATGGACTAGACTGTGTCTTTCTCACCCTGGGCAACTTTTTCTGAGACCATGTGTGCATATGTTAGTGTGGAGCTTCTTTGTAGGATCTTATACTTTCCTATGATATTGTATCTTACCTCATAAACCTGTTCCTCTGTAGTTACATTCCTCCTAAAGGATACTCAGAGATCCATCCTGTGAATGTAGAATCATTGACCTGACCAAGTCCCAGATGACACGCATTTTGTTACCCCACCCCCACCCGCCCAATTCCTGCCAATTTCCCCCATAGAAGTAAAGCTGGGATGACTATCTCTGTACATAAACTTCGGCTCCAGTACATCTCTCCCTTGGCTGAATTTCTAGGACAGGAATTAATGAGTCAAAGGGCTAAGCCCTCATCACTGGGTTGTCTCTAAATGATAGCCATTGAGCTGTGAGCTCTAGAACTCTGTGCTGCCTGAGTTTGAACTCTTTCACTTATTATCTGTGGGGCTTTGAGCAGGTTACGTAACCTTCAGTTTCTTCATCCGCGGAATGGGGATAATAATAGTACCTACCTCATAGTGTTGTGAGGATTAGATGAGAGAAGCCATGTGTAGCTGTTGGGTTGAATAGGCATGACTCATGAGATGGAATCATAAAGCCAGCTTTATTTTTGTCTCCCATGGTCTCTTTAATTTTTTTCTTCAAGGCTGTTTCCCCCAACCCCCTCCCCTTCCCCAAAACCTAGATGAAATTGAAGGTAAGTCCATGACTTCTGGCCATTTCCAGGTAACCAAAGGTTGTCCTGTCAGCCATTAGTATGTTCTATCTATTGTGATTAAAAAAATCTTTGAACTCCAGAATAACATCAGCTTCTCTTGTCCACCCCAGCCTGCTTCAGGCCAGCTGCTTGTAGGTGATATTCTGCTGCTTGTAGTACGATATTCTGATGAGCTGGTGTCCCACTCTCTGGGCTATCTCTCTGCGTGGGGTGTTTTTGTGGATTCTTGGCGATCATTCCATCACTGGGGTGTCTCCCCAAGTACAGCTCCTTTGATGTGGCTGCTGCTTCCGCTCTATGGCTCACCCTATGGACCCATTCTCAGGCCCTGGGAAAGCGGCTGGACTCATCCCCTCCCCCACGGTGGCCTCCCCTGACAAGGGGTCCCTCTGGCCTGGGATCTAAGACAGTCACACCTGTTCCTTGTGCTAGGGCCCACACTGTATCCATCACCCCACTAACCTGAGAGCACAGGCTGACCCTGGGGCAGCAGCACCCTCTTGGCCATCAGGGCAGGTGTGACTCAGATGCCTCAGCACTGTGGCCCCATCCTGGGCTTCCCTAGCGGCTCAGACGGTAGAGAATCTGCCTGCAATGCAGGAGACCCAGGTTCAATTCCTGGGTTGGGAAGATTCCCTGAAGGAGGGAATGGCAGCCCACTCCAGTGTTCTTGCCTGAAGAATCCCATGGACAGAAAAGCCTGGTGGGCTACAGTCCATGGGGTTGGAAAGAGTCGGACACTAAGCTCTCATAGGGGTTTCCATCAAGCTCCACCTGAAGGACATAGTACTCTCCACCCTTCCTGCTCAGGGCTCACTGGACCCTGGGGGCTCTCTCTAAAATTCCTGTTGAACCTCCAACAACCTTTTTTTTTTTCAGACTGTTTTATTTTATATGTATCAAAGATGTGCCAGCTAATGATACAGCCTCTTCTCCATGTCACATTCGGTGGTGTTCCACCTCACCCTGGAATGTGATATCTGTTGCCTTGGAGCCTCAACTACATAGTTCCATTTCATCACCCTTTTGCTTTTATGAAACAGAGGGTGCCCAGCATAGAGAGTATCCTCCACAAATGATAGTCACGTCTGCCAGTCTTATAGGCACTCATTGACACTGACTTCCTCACCATTACACTGTTTTATACTTTCTGAGTTTTCTGTTTCCTTTAGACTATAATCACTTTTTTTCTTTTTTTGGCCACACTGTGCAGCATGTCAGATCCTAGTTCCCCAGTCAGTAACGGAACCTGTATTCTTTGTCTTGGCAGCACAGAGGCTCAACCACTGGACCACCAGGGAAATCCCTAGACTGTGATCATTTCTGTTCTGAAGATTTTTATTTGCTATGCTCTTCTGCAGTGATTTGGAAAATAGACATATTGCTTTTAATTCTATGAGTGGTTACCCTACATTTTTTTTCACAGACACCAGTAAGCCTATTTATCTCACTTTAATCATGTGTAATGGAGCAGTGGTCTCTGTATATTCTGCAGTTTGAATGGGAATTTCAGAGGGCTTCTCTGACTGCCCACACATGTGCTGCCATCTTGCCATGATGTCTGCCCCACAGCTTTGCAAAGCACTGGTCCCTGGTGTAGGGCCGTTTATCTCTGCCCTGGACTTCCCCATCCACCATTTAGCAGGTTTCAGTACCTCTGGGCTTGTCTTCTTTATCCCCCATTTTGTTCCCAGTTCTCTTTTTCTAAAAGGTACACGTGGGCAGGCTGTTGTTCAGTTGCCCCCCAGTCATGTCTGACTCTTTGCAACCCTATGGGGTGCAGCAAGCCAGGCTTCCCTGGCCCTCACCACCTCCCAAAGTTTGCCCAAGTTCATGTCCATTGCATTGGTGATACCATCCAGCCATCTCATCCTCTGACACCCCCTTCTCTTCCTGCCTTCAATCTTTCCCAGCATCAGGGACTTTTCCAATGACTCGGCTATTTGCATCAGGTGGCCAAAATACTGGAGCTTCAGCTTCAGCATTAGTCCTTCCAGTGAATATTCAGGGTTGATTTCCCTGAAGATTGACTGGTTTGATCTCCTTGCTCTCCATGGGACTCTCAGGACTCTTCTCTAGCTCCACAGTTTGAATGCATCGATTCTTTGGCGCTCTGCCTTCTGCGGTCCAGCTCTCACAACCGTATATGACCACTGGGAAGACCGTAGCCTTGGACTGTATGGACCTCTGTTGGCAGAGTGATGTCTCTGCTTTTCAACACACTGTCTAGATTTGTCATCGCTTTCCTGCAGAGAAGCAGTCGTCTTCTGATTTCATGGCTGCAGTCACTGTCCACAGTGACTGGATTACCCTTGGCTTAAAACCCATTAGTGGTTCCCCATTGGCTATAGGATAAAATCCAAGCCCGCCAGTCGGATGCTCTGAGGACCATGTGAACTGGTCCTACCTTAACTTTTAGGCCTTTCTGCCACACCAAACCACTCACCTACATGCTACCACATTAGGTGATTTGCACTTGGATTTTCACGTGCCTTGGTCACAGACTCTCACATCCCTGCCTTTGCTCATGTCATCCTCTCTGTCTAGAATGCCCTTTGGGAAAAGAGCCCAGAACCATGCCAAGCCAGTGATAGACTCTCAGGAATTGTTAAACTTCACCCATTCCTTCCTCATCTATCAAAACCCTCCTGGGGACTTCCCTGGCTGACAAAAACAAAAAACTTCCTCATCCATCAAGGCCCAATTCAACTGCCATCCTTTCTCATTCTCAGAGAAGGCTTATCCTAACCTGATGCCCCTCCCTTTAGAATCACTGGCTGCTCCCAGCACTTTGTATACCTGGACTGTGATACCGGCGTGTTGGTGCTTTCTGTCTCTCCTGCCAAACTGAAAGCTCCCTGAGAGCAGGGTTGAGCCTGACACCTGCTGAATTGCTGCAAGGACCCTTGAGCCCCGTTGGGTCGAGTTGATGTTTGGCCGATTGCACTGTCTTCCTCAGAATACAAGGGTACTGTGCCAAGCTATGAAGCAGGGAGGACACCTCGGGACTTGGTGCCCAATCTGAATCGATGTTCATTTATTCTTCATATCCTTTTGCTTCCAAAATTGACGCAAGGTGGCCCACATTCAAACTGTTAAATTAGGAACAGAAAATTTAGGATTCCACGTGGAAGTAGCAAGGTGCCAACATGCTCACCTTCTTCCTTAACTGAACGAGCCTTACTGCTGGGAACTTGCGCTAGGGTCCCTTCCAGGTGGGTGGCAGCTGGTGAAGGTTCCTTCAGGCTGTTTCTGTCCCCATGTATTCTTCCTCTCCCTTGACAAGCCATGACCATGTTTGAAAATGCCTAACATGCCATGAGGAGAATTTAAATTCACAGCAAATATGTCATCTTTGAGGAATGGGACAGGTGGTGAGGAGGGCGTGTGGGCTGCTCTGTTTCAGTAGAGATACCCTTGTTCCTGGGCTAAATTTTAAAAGCTTAGGTACTTCTTCAAGGTCACTGTACAGCACAGCTGTATTTTAACTGCAGTCTAGCACAATATTCTTCTCATGCCTTTCTGGAGTGGTTTTTTAGTAGAAGCCAAGGGCATACGCTTAAAATGTCAACCAGGGAAGTCATCTGAGCAGCAAAACCCATCACCAGTTCTGAATTGAGTGTGAAACTCACACATCCCTGTAGAACTCACAGAAGTACATGCTTAGATCCTTCTCATGCGCACACATCAACATATCAACAAACAAATATTCTTGTGCAGGCCCATTATGATTGCAGGGATACCTTACACACACACATTCACACATACATGGCACACAGCCCCTCTGGCTCCCCCACATCCCATGGGTGCACACAACCTCCACAGAAAGAGACATGGAGAACTTTTTTCTGCACCTCACTCTGCCTCCAGATTATGCTCCCTTAGGACAGAACTTAAAGTGTCTATTTAATAGATTCAATTACTCCAGGCTCCTGAGACCTTCCAACTTGATTCTGATTGCTTTAAGGTGTCAGATAATTTGGGAAAAAAGGAGGAAAGTAGCCTGAAGTTCTTGAAGAGGCAGTCTTCTCAGCTCATCTCTGAAGTGGTTGGTAGCTGCTGATGGTCCAGAGAGTGGTACTGACCTCCTCCTTCTAGGCAGTGTTCTGTCCACAGGTCCTGACAGATAGAGGCCTTGGGTAGTGATAGGCTGTGCTGCCTTGGTCTCCAGGCCAGGGACCAGCCCCTTTCTGCAGTCCTTCTTGAACCCGACAGAAGTGAAAACAGAGGCCCAGGCCAAGGGTCCCAGCAGACAAGGAAACCACCCTACCTTCTCCCCAATGCACCCTACTCTGGGGTGAATTTTTTCTTTTGTCTGCTCTCTGTTCTCATTGACAGTGATAGCTCTTGGAGTCTGATAAATAATCATAGGTCACAGCCTTTGGCGAGCGTTGATGTTGCAGTAGACAGTGATGGATCTGACCGCCCTGTTAGCCAGAAGCCTGAAGAGGGAGATGGCATGCATATGTCTGTCTGTGTGTGTGTGTGTGTGTGTATGTGTGTACTGCAAGAACTGTGATAGGCAGGAGGAAGCTAAGGACAAGGGCTGTGGGCACTGGTGTGTGAATCCTGGCTTCACCATTGACCAGGTGTGTGACTTCGGGCAAGATCTTTTGTCTTCTCGGCGCCTGTTTCTTCTGCTATAAAATGGGCATGATGTGGTTGTGAGGATTACACAAATTATATAGCTGGCACCTGATGCTCAGCAAACGCCCCCCCACCAACCCCGCCAAGATCCTGGTTGCTGTTTTTATAGTGGGGAGAGTCTTGGGGTGGGGTCTCCTGGTTGTGGACCCAGGGCGGCTGTAGAGGCCCTCCTATGTGGGAGGACAGTGGGCTGCCCTCCCAGGCTCTTGCCATTAGCCAGGCAGTCAGGGACACTCCCCTGGCCTGCCTGGGTGATGGCACTGCTGAATCCAGCGTGCACGTGAGAACACCCACCTGCAGTGTGGAGACCCCTCCGCTATCCCCAGGTCTCCCCCAGCTTCAGCCAGCCCTGCTGTGGATTGGCTGCCCTTCACCTCAACATGCTTTGAACTCAGTGCTTGTCACAGCCAAGACCACTTCAGTGCTCAGAGACTGTAGGGTCATCTTTGTTGAGAGGTTTTGCCTCCGTTTAAGTGTGGTCCTTAGGGCTTTGGAAGACAGAGACGCTGGGTCCTTTTTAGCTCCATCGCTGGGAGCTTTCTGTCCTTGGACATCTTAGCCTTCCCTAGGCTTTATTCTCTGGGAAACAGCAGCAACCACTTGGCTCTCAAGGCTGTTGTGGAGATTAAATAATATAAAATTTAAGGGCTAAGGATGCACTAGACTGAATGCTATCCTTGTCTTGACGGCGATAGCTTAGAGGGGAAGGACTCCTCCGCAGTGGGAAGATAACCTCCTTTACTAAACCCGAAGAAAGAAGGTTCCCCGGGGAGGCGGTTGGAGCTGCCAGGAGAGGGAAAGGCCAACCTCCATGCTCGGCACCTGAAGGTCCCCTTGGACCTCTTTCGGTCTTTTGGAGCATCATTGCTTTCCTACACAACTAGATCCCACCCCCTACTTCTCTCTCCCTCACCCCATTTAAGCAACGGTTTCCCTTCCCTTAGCGGAGATTGGTAGTTCAGGTAGGTAGGTATGTGTTAGAATTATCCCCGTTTTACAGAAGGAGAAACTGAGGCTTGGAGGTCGGGGACCCGCCCAGTGGCAGCGCCTCTATTCACCCAAAGTGGGCGCAGGCGCTCTCACTTGCGCGGAGCCAGGGGACCCGCGCTTTCTGTGAGGGGGGCGGGGGCGTTTGGGACTCCGGAGCCGATCTGGGGGTGGGGTCTCCGCCGGGGGCGGGGCGGGGCGAGGGAGGCGGGGGCGGGCCGCCGCTGCCACGCCAAGGCCGGGCCCCCGGCGCGGGCCCCAGCCCCTCTGGCGGCGGGGGGCGGCGGGGGGCGGCGCGGGGCGGCGCGGGCGACTTCTCCCGCCTCCACGCGCGCGCACGCCCGTGGCGGCCCCGCGCACTCCGCCGCTTCGCCCATCGCGCGGCGCAAGCAGTCGTTCTCCGAACCCGCGGCCGGGGCCCTGGCGTGCAGCGCGGGCCTCGGCGGGGCCCAGCGCCCCGGCCCGGGAGGATGCGGCCCTGGGCGGCCCGGGAGCTGAGCAGGGCCCCCGCGCCGGCCCTCAAGGGCCCCGGCCTTCCGAGCCGCAGCTGCCGCCCCGCCCCCGAGAGACATGACTTCCAAGCCGCATTCCGACTGGATTCCCTACAGGTACGCGGGCGCCGGCCCCCACCTTCACTTCCCCCCGGGGCGCTGGTCTAGCCCACCACCCTTCAATGCTGAAAGCTCGGGGCAGGGTCGAGGGTACTGGGTCGGGATGCCCACCACTCTGAACTCCGGGAGCAGGGCTGGTTGCGGATGCAGGGCTGGGGCGCAGGACAGCTGTACCCTCCCCATCTGGCCCTACCCTAGGGGTGCGGGTTGGAGGTGCTGGGCCTTCCTACCCCAACTTTGGGGGCCCCAGTGAACCCGCCTGCTCTGCCCTCCCCACTTACCGGCCGGGGTTGCTGGAAGAGGCCAGTGCTCTGGGCCTGTATGGGCCTTGTTGGGTCGGGCAGCGCCATGTGGCTGCCTGGGGAGGGAGTTAACCGTGCTGAGCCCCCTCCTAGGCCAAGCATACTGGTCACACGCCAGTATAGCCGCGTGCACACACACATACATCTGCAGACATGCACCCATCGGAGGTCCACTGGACCAAGGACGCTCCTGCTGGTCGGTTCACACAGTCAGAACATGAATTCCTGGAGACAGTCGTTCTGAACCTAAAGCACAGGCTGCTTCTATATTCATGCATCTTGTATTGCTGCGCGCATGTACACACACGCACACACTCACCGATTCTCAGGCTCACACAGGTGCACTCCTGCCTATCTGTACACACACACATCTTGTATTTGGGGGAATACCTGCTTCCCACTACTCACACACAAGTACCACTGGTATCTATCAAAGACACAGAAATCCACTTGCTAACTGGTTTAAACACCTGCATACAAACCAACTCAGTACATGAGAACTGCCTTCACATGCACAAGAGAATGAACCTAGGAACCCGGGGCATACTCAGGGAAGCATGGTCTGCCTGTGTTCCCCGATGCTGTGGTGTGTCCCAAGGACAGCTGAGTGTTCACGCCTATGTGGAGGTTGGGGTGGGGGAGGGGGGGGTCCCTGGGGCTTGCACAGGTGCGGGCCTTTCCCCATCCACTCTACTCCATTCTCTCCATTACCACTGGAGAAGAGCTCATCGCCATGGCAGCGCTAAATCCTTGGCCACCCATTGGCTCCTTGGTTGCCATGGGCTACGGGGCTCTCTCCAGGCCTCCCCTGAGAGGCTTGTGTGTAAAAGGGGTGCTGGACTTCTAAGGTCCACCATGTTCTTGCCAGCCCAGGTGCACACGCTTGTGGCTGGCAGACACAGACTCCAGACCTCCCTGTAACACAGCCTGCTCTTAAAGAGACCTGATTCCAGTCACTAATAGAAAATAATTCTGATAGGGCTCTTCGATGAGTCTGTCCAGACAGCATCCAAATGGAAATCAGCTGAAACTGCCTGAGGCTTGTTAAAAGTAGATCCTGCTACAAACAAGCACCTGTCACTGGCCTGAGACTTCACAGTTTTCTCCTGAAAATTGTTGTGGTCTCTAATCTCAGCTTCTTTGGGGGCTTCAGGGCTTCCCAAGTTAGAATTTGTGGGTGCCCCTCCCACCAACACACACACGTGTGTGCATACACACACATCAACCCAGGATTTCTTGTGAACACATGCAGTCACACGTAGACCAGGAGACAGTCCCATTAGGGGACTGGGGCTCTGTTGACTCAGAAGGGTTGTCACCCCGCACAGGGCATCTTGGCTGGGGGTGCAAGTAGTTTCCGGAGCATCCTGGCCTTCTTGACACGTGTGTGCTGAGGACTTTGTAGAAGACACTGCAGCCCACAGAGTATCATTAACCTCTTCTAACCACCCAGCAGAGATGCCTGGGCAGTACCTGTGCGATTAGAGGCTGTGAGTGCTGTGGAAGTACCTGCCCAGGGTGCTGATGGCAGGGTGGTGGCCACAGACTGACTTAGGAGGAAGGGAGAAACGGGGCAGCGCGTAGAGCTGGGATGTGATGGCGTGTTTAGGATCTGCAGGCTGAGGACCAGGCCAGATCATGGTTCAGGGGAGCCTCTCCCAGGAGCCAGCAACTTGTGAAGGGAGTGCTCAGGTCTTAGAGAAAGTCGGCCTCATACTGGGGAGGCTTAAGCCTGCCTCTAGGGGAGAGGGCACTAGGGAGATGGGGCTGTCTCCCGGAGATGCTCAGTCTTCCCACGAGCCCCAGGCACTGGCATCCTGCAGAGAGGGATTTGGCACTTGCCCCAGCTCAGGCCCAACCACCCTATCCCCTCATTCCTTTCCTGAGCCCACACACTCCATCTGGAGCACAGAATCCTGCCACCCTGAAGCCCAGCCCCGAGGAACATCTTGGCCCCCTTGTGGCCCTGCCTTGTTCACCATCCCATCGCTCTGCCACCCTCTTGTTCTGTGGCAGGGAGGGTAGGTGTTTAGCTGGAGGTGAGCTGGGGTTAGAAGTTGTCGGTGTCTCCCACCCTGCTGGGGTCTTTCTGAGCCTTTGTGAGCCTCGGAAAGCATTGGACTCGGGTGTAGACTTCCAGAATGAGGAGATCTGGCTCAGAGGAGCAGGTGCAAATTGCCTTTTGCACTAACAGGGCTGCTGATCGCAGTCATAGCCACATGCCTGCCTGATCGCAGAGGAAACTGGGGCAGAAGATGGAGAGGCGGGTGTGCACGTGCTGTGGTGTGAGGTTTCCCTCGTGTCACAGCGTGTCGGAACTGGAGGGTATCATCTGGCTTGGGGACCAGAGGTGGGTCGATATCTTGTTAGCTCTCCTGGTGCGGGTTCTGCTGCCTCAGTGGTGGTTTGCACCTGCATCGCCCAGACCTGGCTCATTTTCTTTGAAGCTGTGACAGCTGGTGATAATCTTCTTAAGGGTAATTGTGACTCAATTTGTAATGATCATGGATTAACCTCACATTCTGACTTAGAAGGGAGCCATTTAGTTTATAAAGTGTTAACAACTGTTATAACTTTTTTGGCTTTTTTCCATATTATTGCAACTACTGATTTTTATTTCTGCCATTCTGCCTTCACCTGTGTTCTTGAGGAGTATCAAATGTCCCTGGTTCATGATTTTATGTTTTATGGGCTGAAGGAGGAGCAGTGAGAGTCAGGAAAGCCTGCTGCCCGCAGGTGTACTGGAGGAGGGAATGATGGCCAGCCCTGTCCTCAGTGCTCTGCACCGTCCTGTGGCCGCTGCCTGGCGCCTCCTTCACCAGCCGTGAACTCCTGGAGAGTGGGGAGTGCACCTGAAGAGCAACCATGTGCCTGGCACAACCCTACATGGACACGGTGCCCATTGCTTTGAATCAAAGTGGCATTCCCAAGTAGACTGTAGGACTTCCTGGCCCCACACCTGGCTTCTCAGCACCCCTGAGGGCTGCAGTACTCTCCCCTCACAATGGGGCTTCCTGGGTGCTACTGGCAAAGCACAGCTCTAGGTCAGAGAAGGAGAATTTCAGGCAAGAAGGGCCCTCACAGACTGCCCAGTCTTCTGTGTGAATGCTTCCCTCAGCATCCCTGCCAGCAGCCTCACTTCCGATGGACGAGACCATTAGAAAACTCTCCCTTAGGGTGAGCCTACTCCTGTCTCTGGGTTTCCCCTCCTCTTGTTCTGTGTGTGAGTCGCTCAGTCATGTCCCACTCCTTGCAACCCCATGAACTGTAGCCCCTCGGGCTCCTCTTGTCCATGCGGGCAAGGACACTGGAGTGGTTAGCCGTTCCTTTCTCCAGGGGATCTTCCTGACCCAGGGATCGAACCCGGGTTCTCCTGCATTGCATTATTGTGTGAGCCACCAAGGAAGCCCTTCCTCTCCTTTTGGTCCTCATTAAGATCCTCCTGGTACTGCACTGCTCACTCCGCTTCCTGGGGAGAGGAATGACTGCTCATTAGGCAAGACTCACGACTCTCTCACTTCTGCCTCAGAGGTGCCCGGACTCTGGCCCGCTGCTTTGCCTCTGGCCGCAGGAGGGAAGAGCAGACCCTCTACCCGTAGTTCCACAGGGAGTTTCTCTCCTCTCCTACCGTAAGCGTCTTTGGGAAGTCGTCTTGCTGCTGCCCGGGGTGGAGGAAGCAGGAGCACAAAGTTGACAAGTGATCCAGGGAGCAGGGAGCCTGGGGATGCGCTCAGATTGGTCTCTGCCCTCTCCAGCTCCTGGAGCCGCAGACGGGGCCCTGGCTGTGGCCTGTCCAGATGTCCAGCGTCGAGCAGAGGGAGGTGTTATTTCCTCACAGTGGACCTCTGCCCTCCCGCCCTTACCACCCCCGGGGGATGGCTTTGGTACTGACCACTCCTCTCAAGGCCTCTGTGAGCAAGACTGCGGAGTCTTTCATCAGGCTGGTGTCAAGCCCTGTCTTCTCCATTCTGCCTGTGTGGCAAGACGGGGTGTTGGGGTACCCATATGTAAGATTTGACCACTTCCTGTTAGGCTTCTAGGGTCTTCTGAATTCACACTCTCTCAGTGGACAGTTAGTATCTCTTCTACTTCGTTTCACCTGTAAGTCTGCTCAGAGGCCTGCCTTGTGTCAGGTCATCGAAAAACCTGCTGACCGAGAGAAGCATGATGCTATTAGTAGAAACCTCCTTTGATGATGACATGACCGATGGTTGCCAACACCTTTATCCATCTGACTGACCTGGCACACCACTTGCATGGCTTCGTCTTGCCCACACGGTAGCGTCACCGGTCCCTGCAGCTCCACGCGGAGGCCTGGCCGTATTGTCCTCCCGTCTTTTCTGATAGGCCCGAGGACATGTGCCCTGACTTACCAGCATGCTTGGCCTTGCTCCTAATGGTCACATCCTGTCTAGAGGCTAAGTTGACCCCTTCCACCCTGTTCTGCACACTGTTTTCCCGCATCTGAACAGAAGACTGTGCTTGCATGCTCCTAGCCTCAGAGCAACTTCTCAGTTTCCTTTTGTTCTTTAGAGATCACAAGCTCTGACTCCTGATCTCCATTTGCATGGCTGAGCATTAGAATCACATGTGTCGTTGGCTTTGAAAAAGCAAAGTGTGAGGTGGGGGATTGATTCTGGGGCAGGTTCCCCAGCAGGTCTGAACTATCGAATCAGGGTTGAGTGCCCCCAGCAGTTGGGACCCACCTGGTAAGTTTGGGAGCCAGTGGCTGGCATGGAGAAGCCTCATCCTGGGAGGCTGACTCTTGTGAGCAGTGTGGTCCTCTGGCTTCTGGGGTTGCCTCTGTTCCCACCTCCACCGTGTTGCCCGCAATGTTCCAAGCAGCCACTGGGCAACAGAAGCCACAGGTCTGGACGTGCTGGGGAGTGGGGAGGTTCCAGCATTGGGCAGAGTTCACAGCCAAGCAGGTGGTCTTTCCTCCCCTGCCAACACACTTGCCTGACGGCCCGAGTCCAGCAGGGGCAGGCCCCACTGCGACTGAGCGGGAGGAAAGGGAACAGAGGGCAGGGAGTGGGTCTGCTCCGAGGAGGGCCTAGCCTCTGGTCAGCTCTGGTGGACTAGCTGGAGAATGGAGATGGGGTCTAATGAGACGGGAGACCTGGGTTCCTAGCGACGTTGGCCACATCTGGCTTTTCCAGCCCCTGGAGGAAGTGTCCCTGACCCTTGCTGTCATGCATGGCTCACGCTCAGATATCTGTCTGGCGGCTTTGAAGCTGGGGGATGTGGAGGGGCCGTCTCCTGGGAGGTTTAGGGGTCACTTGATTGGATGGATGGACACCGCATCCAGGTTTCTCTGGCCTTCACGAGCCAGTGGCCAGTGCTTCCCCCGACCCCTCTGATGACCGTCGTGAAGGAGCCGCCGGGGTCAGCTGGAAGACCCATCCGTCAGTGCCCTGTCTCCTGTCCGAGTCTCCTGGCGGGGCTGCAGCTGGCAGCCTGGGCTTGGCAGTGATTCCATAATTGGAGCCCGGGTCATTAAAAGGCCATTACTGTCTCCTTTCATGATTATCGTTTGGTGCTGCCTAGAACAGAGGCAGGAGGAGGCAGGCCAGGGAGTGAGGAAGGAAGATGCCTGGGAGAGGTTCTGTTGTGCGAGGCAAGGCTGTCTGGGGGAAGTGAGGGGGGAAGGACTGGCTGGGCTGCTTTTGGGGTGAGAGAGGAGCTCTGGTTCTGCTGTCCCTGGAGACGGCCATCATTGTTGTCATTGTTGTGCTGTGTGCAGGGGATTCTTTGCTATTCACCAGCGACAGATGTTGTGCGCTCCGGATACATTGTTGTCAGGCAGAAACACTGCCCACTACCAGCTGGCCGGTGCCTTTGCTTTTGTGGCTCTCAGGGAAGCACCCTGCTGCCCCGCACGGGCTGCTGCCTGCTCTCAGAGCCTCATCGTTTAGCTGGATTGATTGTCAGCCCTCCTGGATGGGTCTTGCTCAGCCAGGCGTGTTCTTGCTCACCAGGCACATGTTGCTTCTCCCTGGTTGCCACCCCTGCATCCCCCACTCACCTGCATCCTCCACTCAGGAGGGGGTTGGCTCTCCAGACACTTCTGGGGTATCTGAGTTTCTGGAATCTCAGAAGCCTCACCCTTGTGTTCATCCATCTTTCTCTGAAGGCTGATGACTTATCTACTTACAGACAGATAAGTCCATTCGACCTGTAGTCGTACTTGGCGTGGCTCTTTGTCATTCTCGCCCATTGGGGGATGGAGGTGGGGACAGAGGAAGAGGAAGTGATGGAACGGAGTGGAAAGCCCGTGGCAGTGGGACAGTGCCTGTGCTAGGAAGATGTCCTCCCCACGTGGATGAGGTTGTTAGGGTGGGGCGGACACTGGGCAAGGAGGCCACGGTGGCAGGAACCACCTTTTGTCGGTTGAGCAACCTCTGTGACCTGCAGTTTGGAGGTGGCGTTGCTGATGTGAGCTTACCTTGCAGTAGGATGTTGCCCTTTCACGTTAGATGTCAGCTCCTGGCAGGGTGTCAGCACCATGGAAATAGTCAACTGTGTCCTGCTCAGCCAAGCCCAGGGCCAGAGATGACCTAGATGACTGGCTCACGTCATCCCAGTGAGCCAGGAAACAGCCTCTCCTGCTGGCAGGAAGGGGAGGCAGCATGGCCTTGCAGAGGTGGCCGACATGCCTGAGACACAGGCTGCCCCACGCGTGCCAAGGCACAGAGCACAGCAGGCAGGGCACCGTTGGATTTCAGGCCCCGTTGCTCCTCTCGGCCAGGTGGCACACAGAGCCAGACTGGGCACCATGGACCACGAGGACAGTGGTGTTGGTACACTGACCCTTTGAGGATGTGTGGCCCTTGAACTCTCCAGTCAGGCCATTGGCTGGAGGCAGAGAGATAGAAGAGTTGTAACCTCTGGACCTGGCTGGACTCCCAGGCATCCTGCTCACCTTCTGCCCTGCCTGTCCTGTGTGCGGCCTCCTGTGATGGGACCCTCACTGTCCCAGCCAGCTGGGATATTTTCAGAGCTATTCCCTGTCCTCTGAGCCTAGCATTGCCCTTGGAGAGGCCCACGTGCAGCTGCGTGCTCTTCGGCAGGTGGGCTCTTTTAGGGAGACTGAGGCCTTGACTAGAAGCATGTCTGAGTGTGTTCTCCTGTGCTCTGGCCACTGAGGGTTTGGTGAATGAGGCTGTTCTATGAAGGGCTCCAGATCACAATCGGGCTCTTCTTGTGTGTAGAGCAGGCCGTGGGCATCGGGCAAGTCCTTCCCAGATGTCAAGTAGGTAGGACAGCTGCGAGTTCAAAATAGGCAGTCTTCACAGGTCTTGGCCAGGGAGGTTTGAAGCCAGAGGGCTGGGTGGTGGGCCGTCTGCAATCTGTGGGCTCCCTGCCACCCCCTGGCCAGCCCCTGCAGCACAAGCAATTTGCTGAGCTGAAAGGACATTTCAGGTCAATGATTGTTCCAGTTGGAAAGGGCTGCTGCTGTCAGGAGGAGGTGGATCACCTCACCTTGTCTTCAGGGTGATGTGACCTCCTTACATGCGACCGTGCTTGGCTGCACTCAGGACACCCACCTCTGACACGGTGTCTGCATGCATGTATATCCAGGTATGTGCTTACACATGTGGACATGCTTACACACATTTGGACATCTCCCAGTGTGCGCACACATGAGATACTCCTACAGTGTCACACACAAACCCAGCACACTTGGATATACCTATACAGGCACCCACACAAGGTCTGGTTCAGTGGCAGGCTCTGGAATAAGGCGGCCAGGGCAGTCTGGGTGTTCCCAGAGCTCATATCCTCAGGCTCCAGCCCCACCCCCATGCAGCTGGCCTGACCTTGGCTCTATAGGCTTGGGTCTAGGTCTCATACATGTGTTAGACTGGAAAGAAGGTTTAAGTGGTTGGTGCTCCCTCCTCATGCTCTGCCTTACTTGGAGGCAGGGCCAGTCTGTGTGAGATGAGGCTGCCCTTCCCACGACCTTAGTAAAGGACTCAAGGATTTGATGCCGCCCACACCGTGTAGGTGGCCAAGGAAGGACCCAGCGTCTGGTTGCTGGGCTGTGCATCAAAGTGCTGTGTCCGCCCTGCACACATCTGCACCCAGCCCTCGCCGTGCCCCAAGGGACTGGCTGGGGTTTCAGTTTCTTTCTCCAGAAGTAGGGGTCCTCTTTAAGTGGGGCAGGGAGGTGGGCAGTGTCAGCAGCTCCACTTTACCACCTGGAGAGCCAGGAGTTGCTCTTGAATGGATGGCGAGGGTCTGCCCCAGAAGACCCAGCCTCCACCAGAAGGATGGAAAGATGGAAGGGTGGAGCCGGAGGGGCAGGCTCTTGGGTCTGAAGCCTCTCCTGGGGCCCAGCTTGTGACTGATGCCCCTGGATCTCAATCAGGCCGGGCCCTAATGGGCCCAATGGAAAAGTTTCCTCCTCAGTTTACCGGGTCAGGGTAGACTGGGAAGTCCTTGGGCAGCAGGGATCCTAATAGGAGGTAAGTCCCTGAAGTGGCAGAAAGACGGCTTATGTCTTTACGTCTCTAGCCAGTTTCCAGAATATAGCTTCACCTTTCTGCCCTGTCCCATGCCCAGTAGCCATGATGGGAGGGGCTTAAAAAACACAGACGTGCTGGGAGAGGGCTCTGGGTGGTCCTGGCTCCTCGTGGGCCGGCCCTGAGTGCCCCTCTCTCCCCCTGCAGTGTCTTAGATGATGAGGGCAGCAACCTGCGGCAGCAGAAGCTTGACCGGCAGGTGAGTGAGGCTGGAGCCGGGTGGGAGGGCGGCCAGCATGCACCATCCAGGCCGGAGTCTGGGCGGTGGGTGGGGGAGCCGTCCTCCTTCCTGGGTGATCCTGTGTGGTGGAAAGAGGGGGCCTTCCCAGGAGAGAAGTGGTGAGCTCTCTCCTTCACCACTTGGCATTAGCACCACCCTGGCATCTAGGGCTCCTGCCAGGAGGCAGCTCGGGTCACTGTGCCATGACCCTGCCAGGGCAGCTACCTGGACTGATACTTGCCTTCTTCCCTTGGATACCAAGTCCTGGGGCGCAAGGACACAAGGTTAGAGTGGGGCGTGGACCCCACTGTGACCTGTGGAACCATATGGAGACAGCAGGGCCCCCCCAGTCCTCATCTGGGCGCCTTCACTTGGGGAGGTGGTCGGCTCTCTCAGGGCCCGCCAACCCCTGTGCGTGTCCGCTGCCTCTGTAGCGGGCCCTGCTGGAGCAGAAGCAGAAGAAGAAGCGCCAGGAGCCCCTGATGGTGCAGGCCAATGCCGACGGGCGGCCCCGGAGCCGGCGGGCCCGGCAGTCGGAAGAGCAGGCCCCCCTGGTGGAGTCCTACCTCAGCGGCAGCACCGGCTACCAAGGTAAACCCCACCCTGGGACTGCTTGCGGGGGCCCTCAGGGACTTCCTGCTGACCTGGACAGCTGAGGGGCCCATCTTGTTGGGGGTGCCCAGTGGGCAGAGGGGTGGGACAGGCGGAGGGAGGCTGGGATCTGGAGCCTTGGGCTCCCATGCCAGGTGTGGGGTCAGAAGGTACAGCTTTGTGGGCTTGGGATTTCAAAAGCCTGGGTTTCTGATCTGAAACATTTCCCTGAAAGCAGGAGGCAGCTCCCAGGAGCAGAACAGTCTGCTTCCTGCCAGCTTTCTGTCTCTCGAGAGGACTCCATCTCACATGCTGCCCACCCATGCCTCTTGTCACAGATAGACAGACACTTGTCTCGTCTCCTCTCTGGGTTCCCCAAACCCTCAGTGTGCCCAGCCTCTGGCCCGTGGGTCCGTGCATGGAGCTGTGGTGACCAGCAGCCTCCAGCTCCCAGCTGTGTACACATTGGTTCTCAGCGGAGTCCCCTGGGAAGGGAATTCTGTGTGATTCATCCTGGGGGCAGGGATGCCTCGATTTCACCCGTGTTCAGGACCCTCCTTTCTGCTGAGAACCGCAGGCTGGGCAGAGGGTGGGTCTCTCTGAGCCTGAAAGGAGGACTCAGGCTAGTCCCCGCTGCCCCCTGCTGGTGGCCAGTGATCACGGCAGCTCCTCCATTGACAAGTGACTTTAAGAAGGTTGCAGGCCCCTGGCTTTGCAGTTAGAAGGCTCCCCTCCTTCTGGGCTTCCTTGGGCTGTGCGGCCTCCAGCCACTTCAGACGACTGGTAGTTGCCTCGCCTTGGGGCTCCTTCACAGTAATGCCCCCGTGTGCACTTCAGTTCAGCACGTGGGCCACAGCTGATGTGTCTGCTCCACCTGAGAAGCCCTTTAGAGAAGGGGATGGTCTGTGGGAGGCGGCCCCAGCTGCTCCACTCGGCATGGCCCCCGGCCCCAGCCTTACCTGGCAGCTTCCCCTCGCTCCTTGTCCGTGGGTGCTGTCCCAAAGGTGGCCACAGTGTCTTGCAGAGAAGGCCTCCCGCCATTCTGGGTTTGCTGGAGTTCAGTCTGTATCCACTGGAGCCCGGCATCACTGCCCCAGTTCTGCCAAGCCTGGCACCTGGCCGTCTGAGTCTGCCCGTGGCAGGGGAGCCTGCTCCAGGGACTTCAGGCCCTGCCAGTTTGTGCCAGAGCCAACATCTTGGGGTTTTGAGAGAGAGTCTGGCAGGTCACATCTGTGCAGTCACTTTGGCAGGTATTTCTTGAGCACCGACTGTGTTCTGGGCTGGGCCAGGCCTGCAGAAAGACCACAGCGCCTCTGAGAGCACACGGCCAAAGTCAGAGAGTTTCTGCCCCTGTGGGTCACCTGCCCACTTGTCACTGTGAGCGAGTTGCCTACCCTCTCCAGGTCTGTTTCCTTCCCTATAAAGTGAGGCAAGTTCTGTCTCAGGGCTTTGAAGGTTGGAGCAGCTGTGGTGTGTTCCCAGGTCCAGTCAGCTGAATGCTGTCCCCTGCCCAGACTCTAGACCAGGTGGGGTGAGGGCAGCTTCTCAGGCCCAGGCTTCCCCAGCTCTAGGAGGCTGCTCATCAGGCTGGCCATTGTGGGATTTGGGTTTCCAGGAGCCCCACCCTCTGCGGCCTCCACTGCCTCTGCTCTGCCCTCTGCTGGCTGTTGGTGTAAAACACATAGGGATCATTCCCAGAGAAAGATGTGAAAAAGTGTTAGTTGCTCAGTCGTGTCTGACTCTTTGAGACCTCATAGACTGTAGACCGCCAGGCTTCTCTGTCCATGGGATTCTCCAAGCAAGAATACTGGAGTGGGTAGCCATTCCCTTCTACAAGGGACCTTCCCAACCCAAGGATTGAACCCAGGTCTCCTGCATTGCATGCCGAGTCTTTACCATCTGAGCAACTAGGGAACTCCAGAAGAAGAAGAGATAATTCAGAACCAGCATTTTATCCCAGTGGAGAGTTTTTGACCTACTGGCTGTGTTCATTCATTTTGTATATTTACCCATTTCTTAAATATTTATTGAGAGCTTGTTTGTGTCAGGCTCTGGGTTAGAGGCTGAGGGTCCAGGGTGAGCACGAACCGATGCAGTCTCTGTTCTCTCATGGACCTTAAGATCTAGGAGGGGAGAGAGGATGAAACAGACTGTCATAGGTGTGGGTTGAGGAAGGAAGCCAAGCTCGGCGAGTGGATGGCAGAGTCGTGGCCAGAGCAGGGTTTTCTTGAGGAGGTGATGTCTGAGCTGGAACTCTCAGGCTGATGGGGGTTAGTGGGAGCGGGGGCTGTGTGGTGACGGCAGTCCAGGCGGTGAGACAGCGAGAGCAGATCCGTGGCAGGCAGGTGGGAGTCGGGTGTGTCTGGGACCTGGGATGCCCAACAGGTGACGAGGGCATCTAGGCCAAGGGGAAGGCCAGGCTGGCGGGAGGACATTGGTCGTCATCTTAAGAGTGGTGAGCAGTGAGAAACCACTCAAGGGCCTTGACAGATTGGGCTTCTGATGCCTGGAGAGGGTGGAGATACCCAGTGGTGGCCCTTCTGAGACCTTCCACTTGGCAGGCAGCTCTTGGGATCCACTTACTCTCCTGCTTCGAGGGCTTGTCCCAGGAGAACAGAGCAGTCCCTGCAGTGCTCGCCCTCACTGTGGTCTCTTCTGGACACTGCAGCCTTTTCTGTCTTCACCCACCGTCATCGGAGACCCCCCTTCTTGCAGACACACTCCCTCCGCCTCCCCACCTGCTCTGCTTCTGGGGAGGTCATGGTGCAGACCAGGCTGTTGACTTCAGCACCCTGTTGGGTTGGGGGGTGCCATCTCCTTCCAGCCTGGCCTGCCCTGCGCACCTTTGCCTGGAGGAATGATGGTGCAGAGGCCCTGGTGGGGGAGCTGGGTAGTGTTGCGGTGGAGCTCTGGTCTCACTTTGTATGCATTTCTCTCTCTCTCTCTCCGGCTCTCTCCTGAGCAGTTCAAGAGGCCGACTCAGTTGCCAGTGTGCCCCTGGGAGCTGCCCATCCCACAGCACCAGCCTCAGCCAAGAGAACCAAGGCAGCCGCCGCAGCAGGGGGCCAGGGTGGGGCCTCTAGGAAGGAGAAGAAGGGGAAGCACAAAGGTTGGCTCGCCTTCACTGCCCCCTCTTTGGGAGGCCCGGCCCCCACCGTGGGGCTGGCAGGAGGCTTGTCCTCCAGACTTGGGGTGAGGGGCTGGGTGAGAGTCCTCGGGGAGAGCCCCGAATGGCACTCAGTATCCCCCAGCTGGCTCACAGGCCTCCTCCTGCTCATGTGGGACCGGGCTGGCCCGTGGGCATGGG
Source organism: Capra hircus (assembly GCF_001704415.2). Taxonomy (NCBI): domain Eukaryota; kingdom Metazoa; phylum Chordata; class Mammalia; order Artiodactyla; family Bovidae; genus Capra; species Capra hircus. The sequence continues at coordinate 37,945,847 of NC_030822.1, forward strand.
CAGGACTCTCCCGCTGCCCGAGGATGTAAAGTCCAGCTCAGCTGTGGCCCCGGAAGCCCCTCCCCACCCGCCCGAGCACCTCCTCCCTGATCAGGACACTCCTCTGGGAGCCTCAGTGTCTCCCGGGCAGCCTGTCTCCCCCTTGGGCAGTGCTTGGTCGTCCTGTGGGCTTGCTCACTTCTCCAGTCCCATTTCCAGCCTCTTGGCCCACAGACCAGTCTGTTCCCTCTGCTCCTCCCTCTCCAGAAAAGATCCCTGGAGATCAAGGCCAGTTACAGTGGCCCTGCCCTGAGTCCCATCTCTGCTGGCCACCGTACTCCTCAACCTTGGGCCTGGGAGTGGCTTCCAGGCCTCCGTGTCATGGTCGGACAGTGGTGTGTCGGGTCCGAGGGCCTGTGGAGTGACCACGGCATCTAAGGGCTTGTTTCTGATCCCAAAGCTGTGGCAACTTGGACAGGAAGGTTGATGGGGGAGGTGGGAGCCCCTCCATTTGGGAAGGCGAGTGTATGCCGACCTGTCTTTTTCCAGGGGCCCTGTGTGTTTCACTGATGTGTGTGAGTCTGTGTGCACGTGTGAGGGAAAGAGAAGGCTGGCACTGACAGTGCAGAGCTGGCCGTGTCCGAGCTGAGTGGTGGCCTTGCTGTGTCAGACCCAGCCTCATTCTCCCTCCTGTCCTGCTCACCGTGTAGCTGGAGCCGGCTGCCGGCTGCTGGCTGCCTAGGGACACGAGGCGTTTCAGTCCCCCCCTTCGGCTGCAGATGTGGGGGAACAGCAGAATAAATGGAGCCCGTGCCCCTTCCTAGCTCACCCACCATTAAGAGGCTGACAGCAGTCATTCATTTTTTTGAAAATCGGTTTTGCAAATAAAGTTTTCAGAGGTGTCCCTGTTCTTCCCTCACCCTCTTCCTGGACACCTGGGGATCCAGGCTGCCCCGCCCCCTCCGCACCCCTGGATGGGACTCAGGAGTGTCCATGGCCTGCAGGCTCCGGCGGGCCAGCAGCACCAGCTGAAGACAAGTCTGAGGCCCGAGGCCCTGTGCAGATCCTGACTGTGGGCCAGTCGGACCAGGCCCAGGACACGGGGGAGACGGCCGCAGGTGGCGGCGCACGGCCCGGCGGGCAGGACATCCATGGCACGATGCAGAGGAAGGGTGAGCCCCGTGGGGGTCCAGAGACACCCCCAAAGCTCAGCCCCAGGTTCTCAGATGCACCTTTCTCAGGGAGCATGGCCTTCCTGTGTCTGTTTCAGCCCCTTCCAGGCCCTGGTGGGGGGCACACTTGGAGACCAGTGAGCAACTTGGGCAGGGACCCCTGAGAAGGCTACGTTGAGGGAGAGAAGTGTGGCTCAAGGAACCAGCCAGCCCACAGCCCAGCCCTGGGTCCCCATCCCCTGCCCGCAGGGAGGCCCAGATGTGGGGACAGATTTCCTTTCCCTTTTGTCCCTCTGAGAAAGTTCTTTTCTTACAAAATGTCCCCACTCTGTTGAGCTAGAGGGAGCAGGGCCAGGAGGCTGAGAGGCAAGGCAGACCCTCCCAGGAGGCCTGCTGCCCAGAGAGTGAGCTCTGTCCCAGGGAGGTGGTGGAGGGAGAGCCCGCAGTGCACACGCTCTGAGACATCACATGAGGGACAGCTTCCTGAAGGAAGGGCTGCTGAGCTGGGGTGAAGATGTGAAGGCATGTAGACAGGGCAGGTTTTGGAGAGGACGGGCTGGCTGCCTTGGTGGCTCAGTTGGTAAAGCATTCACCTGCAGTGCTGGAGACCCTGGTTTGATTCCTGGGTCAGAAAGATCCCCTGGAGAAGGGAATGGCCATTCACTCCAGTATTCTTACCTGGAGAATCCCCATGGACAGAGGAGCCATGGGGTCACGGAGAGTCGGACATGACTGAGCGACTTTCACTTTCTTTGGAGAGGATTGGTGGGCCCCGAGCATCAGGCTGAGTGAGGAGTTGGGACTTTCTCGAGATTTTATAGGTTTTGCCAGCCAAGGCCTCCAGTAGACTTGAGGCCAGAGATGCAGGCTCCCAGGCAGGGCCAGCTCAGTTCAGGCCTTGCTACCCAGGAGACAGGGCATCCTGGCTGCCAGATAGGGAGGGTCTGACAGCTGAGGCTGGAGGGGGGCTGCACCCGGGGACAGTGACCAGCCCCAGCTCACATGCACTGGAGAGAGAGTGTCCTAGTGTGCATCTGAATGTGTGCGTGGGAGTGCGTGGATGTACGTGTGTAGTGCCTCTCTGCGTGTGTGTGTTGTGTGTAGGAGTGACTTGGAGCCAGTGAATGGGTGACTGTCAGGGTGTGCCTGTGTGACCACGCGTCCCCTCCCACTCCTCTGCCCGGCCCAGGCATCTCCAGCAGCATGAGCTTCGAAGAGGAGGAGGAGGAGGAGGAGGAGAACAGCTCCAGCTCCTCCCAGCTGAATAGCAACACCCGCCCCAGCTCCGCCACGAGCAGGAAGTCCACCAGGGTGAGTGAGGAGCTCCTGCTCAGCAGGAGGGCAGACAGCAGTGTCGCCCAGGTGGGAGGGGAACGAAGTGAAGTGAGGCAGAGTTGGCTTTCCTGGGCCACGGGCTGGGCCCAGGTGCCTGTCAAGAGCTTCTTCCCCTGGAGCTCTTCTGGCCTCCCAGTCTTCAGTCAAGCCAGAGGGCGGGGACTCTGGAGTTGGACAGCACGGCTTCTGAAAGCCTGCCTGTTCCCTCCATCCCCACCCTGGGGTGCTGAGCTGAAGGAAGGGCTAGGAAGCCAGCTGCTGGCCCAGGGCCAGGATCTCTGTGCCCACATCCCAAGGTGCCAGCCCTGTCTCCCACCACCACCATATGGGGGCAGCTTTGGATTCCAGACCACCAGCTTCAGCTTGGGGTCCCTGCCTGGGGCTCAGGCTCCTCCTCTCTCCTTGGAAGGAGGCAGCCTCGGCCCCCAGCCCCACAGCCCCCGAGCCATCGGTGGATGTTGAGGTCCAGGATCTCGAAGAGTTTGCCCTAAGGCCAGCCCCCCAGGGGATCACCGTCAAGTGCCGCATCACACGGGACAAGAAGGGCATGGACCGGGGCATGTACCCCACCTACTTCCTGCACCTGGACCGTGAGGACGGGAAGAAGGTGAGGTTGGCTTGGACGTGCAGTTTCATCCTGTGGGCTTGAAGTCCTGGGCTGGAGTGGGACTGGAAGCCTCAGCTCCAGCACTGACCTGCCAGTTCCCCCAAAGAGACAGAAGCCTGTGTGCCCCGTTGGTGCACGTGTGCAAATGTGTATGTTTAAGAGCTGAAGCGAGGGGATTGCTTGTGTGAGTGAGGGTGTGTGAGTGAGGGTGTGTGAGTGGTCCTAGGATTGCGTGGGGACTGGAGGCTGGGCCTGGAACATGCATAACTTGGCTCCACTCCCCAAGGTGTTCCTCCTGGCGGGAAGGAAGAGAAAGAAGAGTAAAACTTCCAATTACCTCATCTCCGTGGACCCTACAGACTTGTCTAGAGGAGGGGACAGCTACATCGGGAAGCTGCGGTACCAGCACGTCCCCAGGAGGCCAGCGGGGGTGGGGCAGGCTCTGTAGAGGGCAGCTGCTGCCCCAAAGGAGGTCGAGCATCGGATCCTCTCCCAGGGTCCTCTGTCCATCAGATCAACCGCAAGCGCAGATCTGTGCTAGCTTTGAGCCAGATTTGGAGATGAGCCTGTCATCCTATCCTAAGCTGCTCCCAGGCAGAGGGGGTGCAGGCCCACTAGAAGGGCAAATCAAACTCCAGGATGTCAGGGATGATATAGGCCACCCTGGAAGAGCTGCTTTGGTCTCATGGTCAGTGCCAAGGGGCAGGAGTGAGCCCTTGAGGGAAGAGGAAGCAACCTTGGGGTGGGGCGAAGGCTCTGAGCTGGGCCTCAGGTGAGGGAGGGTGTGCTGAGAAGTGCGGCAGATTCAGGAGCATAAATCAAGCTTAGAGCTGGCGATGGGGCTGGACCGTAACTCCCAGGCTGATGGGACAGAGCAGATCATCTCCACCCTCCATGGGATGCTGAGATCCCTCTGCAGTCTTGCCAGGTGCCCCTGTGGTGGCTCACCTTCCATGAGGGGGGCCACCCCAGTTCCTCCAGGGAGACCTTCTGTGGAACTCCGATTTCCCTGAACTCAGCTGAGATGCCCTTTGATTAAACTTGGAGCAAGTCGAGGCCTTCTGTCCATGAAGCGCCTTCTGAGATGATTCTGTGAACAGTGTGTCCCCAGGTCCGCTGCTGTCTGCCCACAAAGGTCACAAAGGTCCTCTCCAGTCTTCCTTCCCTAGGATAGCCTCTGAGCTACTCCCTGCCAGGGACAGGTCATGCATGACCTTACAATGATTGTGTCTGTCCTTCAGGTCCAACCTCATGGGCACCAAGTTCACCGTGTATGACAATGGAGTCAACCCTCAGAAAGCATCAGCCTCTACTTTGGAAAGTGGAACCTTGCGTCAGGAGCTGGCTGCTGTCTGCTACGTGAGTCCGGGGGCTCTGGGTCTCTGGGCTTCGAGCTAGGCATGACACTCAGGACTTGCTACCTGCCTGTGGCCTATTCCGTCTGCTTTTGTGGGCAGACAAGGAGGGCAGTGGAGTGGCCCCTGCCTGGGACAGTACACAGCTGACCACCTGCCTGGCAAGTTCTGGGAACTAGGCCTGCCTCTCTGCAGCCCAGCCCGGATGCCTCCTGGGAAGGAGGAGGCAGGAGGCCTGGGTTCATGTTGGCACAACCCTCGTCTTCCCTCCAGTATTCAGGTCCTAAATGGACTGCAAGGCCCTTTGCATAATCTCACTGAATATTCAACCTAAGAGCTCGAGCCTATCTTCTTTATTATATAGATGAGGAAACTGAAGGTCAGAGGTTGGGCCACTTGCCAGTGTCACACAGCTACTGAACTGGGATACAAACACAAGGAATTTCTCCATCTCATTTCAAAATGAGGGGCTGGTACCATTAGCTTGGGTCTTCATAGCTGTTTCATATGATCCAATGGTGCCACCTGCTGGTCAGCTCTGGGGAGGCAGTCTGAATCTCTTCAGGTGATACTTAGCCCCCGGTGCCGTCTGAGGCACTGAGAGATAGTAGTGAACAAAGTTATACCCTTCTGGGACTTGAATCCTGATTGGGGGGCGTGAGGGAAGCTATAGAACAGTTATATAACATTCAGAAAACTAAGATCATGGCATCTGGTCCCATCACTTCATGGCAAATAGATGAGGAAACAATGGAAACAGCGAGAGACTTTATTTGGGGGGCTCCAAAATCACTGCAGATGGTGACTGCAGCCATGAAATTAAGACACTTGCTCCTTGTAAGAAAAGCTATGACCAACCTAGACAGCATATTAAGAAGCAGAGATATTACTTTGCCAGCAAAGGTCCGTCTAGTCAAAGCTATGGTTTTTCCAGTAGTCATGTATGGATGTGAGAATTGGACTATAAAGAAAGCTGAGCGCTGAAGAATTGATGCTTGTGAAGTGTGGTGTTGGAGAAGACTCTTGAGAGTCCCTTGGACTGCAAGGAGATCCTAAAGGAAATCAGTCTGAATGTTCATTGGAAGGACTGATGCTGAAGCTGAAACTCCAGTACTTTGGCCACCTGATGTGCAGAACCAACTCATCTGAAAAGACCCTGATGCTGGGAAAGATTGAAGGCAGAAGGAGAAGGGGATGACAGAGGATGAGATGGTTGGATGGCATCACTGACGCAATAGACATGAGTTTGAGTAGGCTCTGAGAGTTGGTGATGGGCAGGGAGGCCTGGTGTGCTGCAGTCCTTGGGGTCGCAAAGAGTCGGACACGACTGAACGACTGAACTGAAGAAGGATAAAGCAGGAAGACGGCTCAGTTCAGTTCAGCCGCCCAATCATGTCCAACTCTTTGCGACCTCATGATCCGCAGCACACCGGAAGAGGGCTATGAATATCCTTTTAGGAAGGATGGCGGGAGGCCCTCACTGGGGTAGTGTTTGGGTAAAGGCCAGAAGGAAGTGAGCGCCAACTGTGCAGGTGTTGAGGAGATGGTGAGCAAAAACGCTGGCGTGTCAGGGGAGCAGAAGGAGGGCAGCGAAGGTAGCAGAGAGTAGGTGGTGAAGAGAGGGGGTGGTGGGGCCACATTTCATGAGGCCTTGCAGCACGAGGTAAGACCGTGCTCTGACTGCGACTCAGTTCCTCTGAGTGAACTGAGAAGAACGACCTGACTCACCAGGGCTGCTCAGCGCTGTGTGGAAAACAGACGACAAGGAGGTGGGGCGGGGGCTGAGGAAATGAAGAGTCCAGCTAAGGGCTGGTCCTGTGCTCTTGCTGAGAGATGGTGGTGGTTGAAAAGTGGTTGAATTCTGAGTATAACCTGAAGGAAGAGCTGACAGCATTTGCTGATGGGTTAGAAGTGGTATGTGAGGGTTGGGGGGAGTTAAGTTAGGACTCCAGGTAGGGGAGCAGATGGAAGAATGAAGATGTCATTCACTGGAGCGAGGAAGATGGTAAGAGCAGCTTGTTTGGGCAGAGTGGAGATTAAGGAGCCAATTCTGGACACGGTAAGTTTACAGATGCCTCCTGTATGTTCGAGTGGTGATTGACTAGCTCATCTCTATCCGCTCCTCCAGTCTGTCCAGCAGGTAGGTAGCATCTTCAGATGGCCGGTATTGAGCGAGCTTCTCTCTCTCTTTCCCAGGAGACAAACGTCTTAGGTTTTAAGGGGCCTCGGAAGATGAGTGTGATTGTCCCAGGCATGACCATGGTTCACGAGAGAGTCTCCATCCGGCCCCGCAACGTGAGTCTCCACCCACCCCACCTGCTTTCCCCCTCCTCCCAGCCTCTGCACGCACTTCTGAGGGCACAGCTCCAGCGGGTGTGCATGTGTAAACAGTATGAGAAGCCCTGGGGGTCGTGGGGAGATCTAAGGACCCCCACCCCAGGGCAGATCACTCTCTGGGGTGGTTATGGGGCTGAGGCCTGGGCCTGGCTCAGCTGAGGCTGCCCTCCCAGGAGCATGAGACGCTGCTAGCACGCTGGCAGAACAAGAACACAGAGAGCATCATCGAGCTGCAAAACAAGACGCCCGTCTGGAACGACGACACGCAGTCCTACGTACTCAACTTCCACGGGCGCGTCACTCAGGCCTCGGTGAAGAACTTCCAGATCATCCACGGCAATGACCGTGAGTGTTTCTGCCCTAACTCATGACTGCGTGACACCGGGGCCCTTAGCTCGGGATTCAGCCCACTCAGCCCTGCCTGTAGAGCTGAGTTTAAGGGCTATGGGTTATTGGGTTAGTAGAGGGCTTTGTGACCTTAATGACTGGGAGGCCCTGGAAAAGCCTCCTCTGGAGCCCTGACCCGGGGTTCTGTGCGCGCGGCAGAGTCTCAGGCGTGGGGCACCCTCTGAATGGCCTCCCCTCTCCCTCCCCCTCCCCTGCTGTGTGTCTGCGTCTTGTCACCTGTTTGCTCTCTCCTGCCGCTGCTCCCGTTTGGTCTGTGCTCTGCCTCCTCTGGGATCTTCTTGGCATCTCTGCTTCTGGCCTTCGCTCTTCCCTCTCATGATGTGGGTGTCCATCTGTCCTTCCGCATCCCTGTTCTGCCCTCCTCTCTGTCCTCACTTCTGCCTGGCTCCAGCGGACTACATCGTGATGCAGTTTGGCCGCGTAGCAGAGGACGTGTTCACCATGGATTACAACTACCCGTTGTGCGCGCTGCAGGCCTTTGCCATTGCCCTGTCCAGCTTCGACAGCAAGCTGGCCTGCGAGTAGAGGCCGCCCCGTGCCCTCTGGGGCGGCCCAGCCTGGAGTGGCGCTGCCCGCCTGCCTGTGGAGCAGCCCCACCGACCCCTGTACATAGGCCCCCTGCCAGGTGAGCCTTCGGCTCTCGGTGGGCCCGGGCTCGGCCATCCAGGAACGGGCTCCTCTGCCTTTGCTGCCAAGCAGAGGAGTGGGGGGCATGAGGGGACCAGCGCAGATCCTTTCTGTGCCCCCACTCTCGGGTTAGTGTCCTGCTGCAGTCCTGTTTGCCAAGCGGAGCAGCCCCTTCAGCAGGAGAGGCGTGAAGAGGGGGAGAGGAAGCACAGGCAGGGCTGCTGCGGCCCAGCGTCCACTCAGCCCGGGGTCCGATGACCACGGGCCCCAGCAGTACGGGGCTCGGTGAGTGTGTGAGTGAGTGTGTGTGTGTGTGAGAGCATGTGAGTGTTGGGGCCCATCAGCTTTACATAGCACAGGCTTGGGTAGCCGAGCCTCGCTTTTACAACTGCAGAAAGTCCTCGAGCGTCAGCTGGCCTCCACCAGGCCTGGGAAGAATTGGGGTGGAAAGGTGAGGGGCAGGCCCCTGTCAGGGTTGCAGGGCCCGGCTGTGGCTGTGGGAATTGGCTGGCGACCTGCGGTTGGGGCTCATTTGATTTCTCTAGGATTTCTTTGTGCGTGCAGAGGCGGCAGGAGGCCGGCCCCCAAGGCCAAATGTCTTAGCGGGTGGGGTCTGGAGGATCCATACAGGCTGAGCATACAGGTGGCACGTGGGCCAGGGCGGTCCAGGAGCCCTGTCAGCTGACCCAGGGAACCCCAGGATGCCAGCCCCAGACTACACTCAGGTAGGTGCACCTGGGGCTCCTGCCTGTGCTTCAGCTCCCTGCAGTAAAGCCTAGGCTGTGGCCACTGAGGGCGTGTGTGTAGTTGTGAGCTGGGAATAGGAAAGGGTGAGGGGAGCGGGAGACATGTTAGAACCACAAGGGGTCAGAGGTGGCGACCCTTAGAGATCACCTAGAAGATGGACTTGCCTGGGGTCACCTGGCTGGTTAAGGGCAGAATTTGGATTTTAGCTCATTTCCTTGTTCCCACCCTCCTCCAAAAAACCTGCTGTCTCTGGCCTTCCTGGGGCACAATATGCATACCCACGCACCTGATTCCAGACTTAGAAATGTCAAGAGGTGGTGAGACCTAGGCCATTTCAGCGGGAAACCGGGCAGTTCCCTGCTGAAAGCTGTCTTACTCTGCACGTCCGTCTGATCAGGACTGGCCTGTGTCTGCCCCACCCCCACCCCGTCCCGAGGGCAGGCTTCAGCAAGGCTGCGGCCCGGCTTTCTATCCAGCTGTGATAGGTGGTTGTGAGTGGCCCGACCTCTCCCTCTGCCACCCTCCTCCTTGGAAGGCACCATCTACGCTGCAGACTTGGGAACGCTTGTGTCTGTCATTCACCTTGACAGAGGCTGCGGGCCCAGGTGGAGATCAGGAATCAGTGGGAAACGAGCGAGAGTCTTTCCTCACTTCAGAGTAGATGGATGTGCTTGTAAAGACTACACAGAAGTTGGGTTTTTTTTAAGTCATGCTTCAAACATGTTAGCAAGGCCCTGAGTGAGGTGGTGGAGCTGTTTTGACTTCAGTGGAATTAGGATGTTCTCATTTCCTGGGAATCTAGGTTTTCACGTATTGAGTGCTTAAAGCGAGGCCTCCTGTCCTAGCAGGGACCTGGCCACACCCGGGGCATCCATCTCTGGTTGTCAACATGGTCTGGTACCTAGACCACTCTGACTTGGGGCCTTCTTGAGGGCACTGGAACTTGCTGTCCTGGAGCAGGCCCACTTCCCAGGGGAATACTGTTGTGATGTTCTCCTTTCTGGCTCTTCCTGTCTTGACATTTGGAATGACAGAAGCTAGATGACCTCTAATGTCTAGTCAAGCTGTTTCTCTGGGTCAGTGATTTTTAAGGTAGAAAGGTTGTTCTGGATCTTTGTGAGAGGGAGGATCCTGGTGGCAGAGTGTATTATTCATCAGACGTACAATGGAAAGCGTGTCGCCTGCTTACTCCTCCAGTACACAGAGGATGGGTTGACGGGTGTTTCGTTAGGGTCGGGAGTGTGGCCTGAGAGTTCCAGCCTGGGTGTGGCAAAGGGTAGCTCAACAACAAAATCCTCTGTTAGATACTGAGTGACAGGCAAGAGCACTCATCACCTGCTGGAGACCCAGCCTCGCAAGGTCTTTCCTAAGACCCCATTCTGGGTGATGCTGGTTTTCCTTAACCATGGGCCCAGACTCCTAAAGCTGCTGGGACCCCTGGAGACCACTTGGGTTCAGTCTCTCCCATGGTAAGAGTCCTTGCCCTTCGTACCCAATGCCCAGATGGTCCTTGGTTGGGCAGGGAACTTAAGTGTTGGAACAAGCATGCCCCAAGGGAGTTGGGTAGCTGGGGCCTTAGGCAGCTCTCTGTAACTGCTCCTGCTGCCAGCTCCTCCTGGGGCCACACCCCAACTCTGCCCCCACACAGTTCTGCAGAGCAGGAAGATTCACATCCCTAACTCTTCTCCAGTCCTGGCTTTTCTTTCCTTCTGGCTCTAAGGTGCTCTGTGTCTGTCTTTGTCTCTGTGTATTTGGGGCCAAGAGCAATCGGTGAACAATCAATTAAGGTTTCCTATTATGATCATATTTCTGTGGATGAATAGGAAAGGAATGAGGATGTAGCTGTGATCACCTGTGGATTCTGTTCATTTCATGCCCTTTGATCAGAAAGCGTACCTGGGAAAAGTACCAGCTCCTTCTCCGGAGGTTCTTACTGGGAAGATGCTATCCAAACAAGTTCAGTTCTTCAGTTTCCATTCTGCATTACCTGGAGAAACTGGTGTGTGGCATGCGTGCTTTAGATGAATTTGAACTTATTCTAGTTGAATGTGCCTTAAAAATCATGACACTAATTCAGAACGAGCATGTGAGGTCCAGACCCATGCTTAGGACAGGTGGTAGAAGCCAAGGAGTGTTATCATCACAGGCTAGAAGAGAACCTTTGGGGCCTGCCTCCTGCAGTGAGAAGAAGGGACAAAACTGTAGAAGCAGATGTTTTTTTTTTCCCCCTCTGGAAGTAGTGGGGCATTTACCTCTAAATGAATATTCAGAGGTAGTTCTTAAAAAGCCACAGTGATGATTTCAAACTAAGATGCCTGTGCTTTCCTTACAGCAGGTAGGGGGGTGGGTGGGCTGGCCGTATCCACGGCTCTGTTAACGCAAGCACAAATTCCATCTCCAAGGTGGGGTTCCCGGCTTTCCCAGCCTTCCCTTCTCTACCGTTCCTTACCCCAGCTGAGATAGCCCTGTCACCTCAGGATACCAGGGGGCGCTCAGAGCACATGTTTCCAGAGAGCTGAAGGAGGCTGCTTGCTCTGATGCCCAGCACTAAGGGGGGCCTGACTCCCTGGCACTCAGGGCCCAGCGCCGGGACCCTACGCTGCCCTGGGCCCTGGCCTGTAGAACTGGAGCAGCCCCCAGAACAGGCCAAACTGTGGGCTCTTGTTTGAGTTTATTGGTCGTCTGTCCTTCCATGTCTCTAGTTTTGCAGTTTTCTTTCATCTCAGGATATGGGGGGGGGGAGTCCAACAGATGTTTAGGGACAGGTTTGGTTTTTGAATTTTCCAGCCATGTTGAGAAGCAAGTTGGTTCCTACAGAAAGCACTACTGCACTTAGTAATCAAGTGATTCTGAGCAAACCATGGGATTTTTCTAGATCTGTTCTCTCACAGAATAAGGAGGTTAGACTGTGACAGCTTGCAGTTGGATTCGGGGTGAATGAAAGTTGGTCCTTGCTCATCACTTTCTGGCTCATCACTGTGCCTTTTTCCTTTCCTGAGAAGGATGTGACACCTCTTTCCTCTTCTGTTCTCTTGTTCCTCCCTGCTTCCCTCTCAAGATCCAGGCCGAGCTGGAGATTAGGCTGAGATCCAGTTTCCTAGAGAGTAACAGAGTGACGTAGAAAGGGAAGCCCAACTCTGGCCTCTTTAGTCCTGCATTTGGTGACAAAGGGGACTTAGAACGGTGACACTTCTCTTGTTGAGAGTGTGCATTAGCCAGTTTGCATAACGCCTAGAATGTGTGTGTCTGTCTGCACAAGATTGTCTTTTCCTATTTTGGAGTGATCAGACATTTTATTTTTGTTCAAAATTATCGAGTTTTAGATAAACTTGCAAAACTGTGCTTTTATTAAGTGATTTTTGGAATAAACTCTTTGGTATTCTGGAGCAAATGTATTTATTTATTGGTATGTGCAATGACAAAGTTGGTATTTTCCCATGTTCACATTATGTATGTTGTAGAACTTTAATGTTTGTCTAAGTACAGACCATATATCAACAAATTAAACTTGAACTGTTTCAACACTGCTGTGCACTTTTTTCCCCCTATCAAAGAAAAACCGTGTTTCTTACCTAGAAGTTTTTTTCTACATCATTCATTCCTTCTGCCCTAAGAGCCTCAGGGGAGGGCAGGAGGGTGGTGGTAACATGGGGATCGTAGCTGGTTTGGAAACAGTCACCTGTGGGAGGAAAACTGTCTTCCCTCTGGCTGTGCTCCTCAAGTTTAAAGATGGTCAGAACCCCACACGCAGAGGGCTAGGAAGGGCTGGAAGGAAGGGTAAGGACAGGAGGTACTAAGCGCATCCTTTGCAGGCTCAGCTGTGCCAGCCGGGAAGAGCGGGCTGCTGCTTCCTAGTAAACCCTGTGGGCCTGGCCCAGAGGAACACACACACGGCTGTAGAGCTGCAAAAAGGCGGGGAAGGCCAAAGTGGTAGAAATAACATGAAGACCCAGCCACTGGGTTCCTCTAGCCATATTCAGAGCAGCCCAACCTGTTTAAACAAAACCTGGACATGCTACACGCTTGGGAATTTTCTTTTCAGCCTGTGGCAGATGTGAAGTCAAGAGCAAGGGAGGCTGCAGTTATGCCTGAGAGCTACAGGTCTGGTCCTAGGTGGGGAGTTCAAAACTGAAGTCACCCAGTGACTGCAGGACCTGGGCTCTGGGCCATTCCTGGCAGTCAGGCTAGCCTTGGAGCGTCAAGTCCAGCAGCCCGGCAGCACAGGAACTTGGTGAGTGCTACTCTGTTGATGGCACTGGCCTCAGCATCCAACACAGGCTACCCTGGACAGATGCTATACATAGCCTCTCACTTCATCCCAACAGCTCTGCAAGGGGAAAGTGAAAGTGAAGTCGCCCAGTCGTGTCTCTTTGCGACCCCATGGACTGTAGCCTATCAGGCTCCTCCGTCCATGGGATTTTCCAGGCAAGAGTGCTGGAGTGGATTGCCATTTCCTTCTCCAGGGGATCTTCCCGACCCAGGAATCGAACCCGGGTCTCCCACATTGCAGGTAAACACTTTACCGTCTGAGCCACCAGGGGAGAGCTTCCCAATTCAAAACTGAGGAAACTGGTTCTTAGAGAAGTTAAGGAATAATCTAAGGAAAAGAAATTTGGCCTATTTAATGTGCATAAGAAAATGGGAAAGGAAAAACCTAACATTAGGTACATTTTAGAAAGAGCTGTTATGAAAATCATCAAGGCAAAGTCGGTGATACTTTGTTTTTCTGCTTTCTGGGTAGCTGAAGCCTTCGATTTTCCTCTGGAATATAGTCTGGGTTGAGGGAATTTAATGTGGTCATGAGTAGTGTTGGTTTATTACCCCAGATCAAGAACCTACCTGGACTGTGGCCTCTCTCCGTGGCTTTGCCTCTGGGAAATAGCATATGCAGGACACTACTATGAAAAAAGGAAAGAGGATTTTGTGGTTTAGTGATCAGGTTAAAGATGATCTCCAACAGCTCTGGACAGGGTCCATGGAGAGTCCTGGTTGACAGCTATTATCCTGGTGTAATTATTATTTAAGCTCTGTTTTCCTAAAATGTCCCAGTTTGGACTGTAAGTCGCTGGATGACCCAGGCCATGGAAGGTGTGTGGGGTGCTCACAGGCCATCTCTTCCAGAGGCCACACGGCCTCCACTCCTCACTGCAGCTCTCTGTCCCTGGCTCCCGAGCTCCCACAGCAGTAGTCCTGGAGCTCAGGAGGTGCTCTCCTTGTGTGCCTGGTCTGACCAGGAAGGGGCATCTCCAGGCCAGATCAGCCACCTGAGTTACTAAGCACGGCCCCACATGATGCAGTTATTTCCTAGGCCAACTATCTGACCCCAGAGGTGTGACTCTGTGCTCTGCCATGTGCCCAAGAGTCACTGCAGACCTAGTCCCAGGGGACTCATCAGGTTCTCAGCCCAGATCAGTTCTGGAGAAATGAAGACCAGGAGAAAAGATGACAAATACCAGGCCCAGGACTTTGGTCATCCTGGACTGTACATATACATATAATCTCATCCCTGAAGAATAACATAATTCTGAAGAATCCAAAAAGGACTGCCTAATCTGAAATGACTGAAAAGTAAATTTTTAAAAATATAAATACATAAATGTTTTCTGTAAGCCCACCAAGAATCAGGGCAGCAAAAATCATCATGAAGTCTCAGTACTTGGGGCAGAACTGTTTCTACAAGCCAATTTCCCCCAGAGATGAACATTCCAAATAAAGAGTTGGTTATGTGACACCTTACATACCAGCCTCAAATATTAAAATACCTGAACATCCATTTACTTTCATACCCACTGCTCTACCACCACTTTCTGCCAACTGTATCCTTTCTCTTTGCACATCTGGAGAAGTTCGTAGCATCCCTCAAGATCCACCTCCTCTGTGGAGTTTCTTGGAAGTACTTTAGGAAAAGTGACCTTTTCTTCCTTTGTGCTCATATGGATTTGGGTCTGTATCTCAATTACAGCATAAAATCTTACACAATAAAGTAGCTACCGCTTGCTGAGTGGTTATCCTATATGAGATAGGACCAATGTTGTCTTATAGGCACTGATCATTTCACTTAATCTCCGTAACTGTGATTTAATCCTCATACCCTATAAGACCTGGACTCTGACTCCCCAGCTTTAGCAATGAGAAAGCCAAAGTTCTCGGGGTTAAGGAGCTGGCCAGATTCTACATGGGACTGTGACCAATATTTCTCTGCCTGCAGAACTCACCATCTTGAGCCCTTTTATAGTTCGGTTTATTTTAAAAAATAAACTGGATAAGGCTCTCATATTCGTTTTTCTTTCAAAGGCAGGAATTGAGCAGTGGTCTGCAAGATGAATAAATGAGAGAATAAGCAGAAGGAAACAAATATCCACCTCTAATAAGGGAATCATATCCTAAGGAAAAAAGAAACTTGAACCAGAGTCCAAGAACTTTCCTCATAAATCAGCCTCCCACTGTGAATGGAGAGAAAGAACACGGCAAATAATTTATCGAAACAGAAAACAGCACCTACATTATTTTTTACCTTCAGCATTATATTACATCTAGATTGTTCTCAGTACATTTTAAACTCCTTTCTCTACAAGTGAATCTAACGTTCCAGAGAGACACAATATGCTTCCTATGGACTCAGTCTTCACTGACTTTTGTCTGAAGTCATTAACAAACACTGCACAGCTCCAGCTGACACATCATCTGAATCTGGTCCTGAGCCTGTGACGGCAGTGTGCATGCTTACACGTGCTTTAACAGTTATTAAATCATTTTCTTGGCCTCTGGCTCATTCCAGGCATATAGTGGAACTCTAAAAGCCAGTCCACCTTTACATGATTGCTCAGTTTTCAAGTCTTCCACATTTCGTGGTCCTCAGGAATATGTCCTCTTGAAACTCTCAGGTCTTACCTGTAAACTGAATTCACTCATCCTTACCATACAGAATACATCTTACCTCAAGGAGACACATGACAGATGGCAGCTCAGAAATTACGCTTTGGGTCTGGTCACAGTCCTCCCTGTCCTAATACCTCCCACTTTGCCCAACTTTCTCAACAGACTCAGATATCCAAATAGGGAACACATGGTCTGTTCCCAGGCACTGCTATATTGGGTCCCTACAATACAGGGCCCCAACAGTGTGGGTCCAAGGTCCTTAGACCAAGGGCAGCACGTGGTCTACAAGTTCAATCCTCCTCGTTTCTGTTTTAATTTGTTGTAAGAACAAATTTCCCAGAGGGCACAACATTCAGAAACAGCATCTAAGCAAGGACTGCCTGTCAGTGCGTGGGTTTACTCTCCGTCAGACACTCCTTGGCCCTGTGAGCATCTCATGGCAGGACTTCCACCCTTCAGCAGCCTTTCCTGAAGCTTCAAACCTTGGCTCCACAGGGTAAGGACTAAAGTCTCTATCTCAAGCTTCCTCTAGCCACGGAAGATGAGAGGTATGAAGGTGCTTCTACATTTGGCAGTTCTGTTAAGCAGAACAAGGACAAAGGAAGCTAGAGATCCAGGCATTATTAGAGAAAAACCGTTTCCCGGCAAGCCCGAGCCTGGAGGAAGAAATGGCCACCCACTCCAGTATTCCTGCCTGGAGAATGCTACGGACAGAGGAGCCTGGCGGGCTATAGTCCGTGGGGTCACAGAGAGTCGGACACAACTGAGTGACTAACACTACTACTACTATTACTAGCAAGCCTCTAGGCTCATTCTCAGGCCAGTGAGAGTCTCCTATGCCAGAGAAAGGTGGAGGTTTGAGGCAGCCTCGGGGCTCTGCAAAAGGCCCTGGCTGTAACGGGTTCCTCAGGAGGCCCTCGCTCTAAGGGGCTTCAGCTCAGGCAAGAGTCCCCGCTCTGGTCCCACCATCCCCACAAACAGAATATTCTCCTCCTTGAACCCAGCAGACCACTAACCTGTACAAGGCCCACAGAATAAGGCACCTTAAGACTCTGAAATCTTCACTCTTGCAACCTTAAGTCCTCATCATGTGTAATCTGATGTTCGTCACAGGTAAACCATCTGTTACTTTTAACATGGAGAGTCAGACCTCTGCCCTGAGTGGTCCCATCTGTAATTATGATAGATCAAAAATTACTCAGTGGATCGAGTCTCTGATGGAGCAAAGAAGGAAGAGAAAGAGGGAGGCTGTCTTGTGTTCATACTAATTTCTATGATGTTTTATAAGGTGACAGGTGTGCAAGCACCAGGAAGGATACATGATATCCATGGTAGTGGCCTGATTGGCTGTGATACTTAAACACGGAGAATGAAGTACGGGGCACAGGGCCAAGGATGAAATCAGAGAGGAGAGAAAGGTCACCTTGGGACTCCAGTAATGGTCCTAGACTGACTGTTCTCACTCTAAACCCTGGGGATGCCGCTTCCTCAGCATGCCACCTGGATCTGCTCTATCTGCATGGATGCCTGACCCTTCATCTCTCAAGTCATAGGGCCACACTTCGTTAGTGGTTTCTTCCTGCTCACTGTAACTGTTTGCACCAAATCCAGCATTCTCTGCCAAGACGGCGGGATCCTCTTCTTCAGGAGACCAGCAGGAACATGGTTCTGGCTCTGGGTCACATGAGGTAACAGAATTATCTTCCTGAGCTCTGGGCTCAGTAGGCATTGCCCAACCCACACGGTCTGATTCTTCCTCTTCCAGCACTCCCATTCTTTCAGCTATTTCTTCAGCAGAGGGCTCTTTTGAGTCAGGGTAATCCACCAGGATTGTTTCTTGCCTATGCTTGATGCAATCTGAAAGGTCATAAATTGGATAAGTCTCTTCGGGATAACCTAGAGAAAAAAGTAGCACAAAGTCTTACAAAGAATGTCTCTTCCAAATAAATAGTGTCAGGCTCAAAGAGGCTTCTCAAGGCAGCAGCCATCCTATCCCAACAAATCCATTCAAGAAATCTCTAAGATAACTAACAGTTCTCAAGTTTCACTTGAGCAAATTCTTGGCGATCCGGCTGATTGTCCACCAGCTCTATGAAATACAAACCAATTCAGCTGAAAATCCCTTCTCGAGTGCAGGGTGCTTGGGGCAGAGTGTAAGTCTCACACCTCAAGCTTCTGCAGTAGTGATGAAGATTAAACAAACAACATGATCCTCAGTTTAAAAAAAAAAAAAAAAGTGCCAAACACCAGATGGAGAGAGCATAGCTCAAGGCTAATGTTTATAATTTCTATTTGGAACCATTTCCAAAGCTTCCCAGGGGCGGGGTGTGAGGGGGGGAGGAGGAAAGGAATGTTGAGCTCTTTGAAAAATACACCAGAAAGTCTTCTACTAATCAAAACAATTGAAATGGCTTGCAAGTGTCAGAAATAGAGAGCACTTTAGCAAGACATGCCCAAGATCCCCAAGGACAAGGACTGCATTTTGAGAAGACAGGATTCCCATTGTTGGCTTCTTCGTCTTCACGACAGGGAACAAAAGAAAACAGCAAACTGGTAAACAAAACGAATCCCAGCAATGATAATGAGAAAAGAGAAAATGTTGCCAAATTAAAGAATGAAATGAAATAAATCTGTGTCAGCCAAGCCGAGCCTAAGCAGCAGATGGGCCGTGCTGGAGCTCATATGCCGGTGCTGGCACCAGCAGCCGTGCTCGGCCAGAGAATTCAAAACCCATTTGCACATTATGATAATTGGCAAATTGAACCCTAACATAAACCTTTTTTTTTTTTTGCCTACAAATTTTGAAAAGTAGGGGTCTTTTTTGGTGCCATGCAGAGTGTGGAGACACATTTTTACAACATTTATGATCGGGGGGGAAAAAAAACAGTCAAAATCACACAGGCTTATTGTAGAAAATTGGAAAAACCCAGACAAGTTTTAAAAAAGAAAACAAGTCACCTAGAATCCCATCACTGATAACAATGTGTTGTACTACCTCTGGCCTTTATATCACTGCAAGTGATAACATATATTTTTCTCTTTTTTAACAAAGAGGGATCATACCGTACATAAAATATTGTACCCAGATTCTTTTCCTTCAACATTATATCATGAGTACTTCTTCATATTACTGGGCATTTAAAAGTTGGCTACAAAATATCCCATCATACAGCTACATAACTGACGCGATTTACCATGCCCCTCTGTAAGACATTCACTTTCCAATTTTCCATTATAAGTTTCATATTAGTTAAGATCTCTGAATATAAATCCATGTCCATTTCCCTGTTTTTTTAAGATAGAATTTTAGATATATGAAAACTAGACCAAACAGGATGGACATTTTAAAAGCCTTTTTTATACTCTGCCAAATTACTTTCCAGAAGAATGGTATAAATTTTTAGTCCTACCAGTGATATAAAAAAACTCCATCTTCTCACATCCTCACCAGCACTATAGTAGTGTGTCAAGAATCTCGCCAATGCAGTCTCATAGTTCCCAGGTTTAACTATGCTGGGGACACTGGAGCTCAGCTACCCAAGGTCCTCAGAGTCTCTTTGGTCAAAGGCGGAGGTTGGGGAAGCCCACTTCTAGTTAGCTCCTAGCTACTGAATGCTTAAGAATGAAGGCTGTTTTCTGGCATGTTTCTGCCTTCTCCCTAAACCAAGAACAAAGCTTAATGTTGGAATTTCATGACTATCTGCCTTGGTTTATTATGGGGAAGCCTGCTGAAGAAAATTAAACAGTGACTCACATTTTAACTACTTGAGTAGCCCATATCCGCCAACGTACTGATTACGCAGGAACTTAAAACATAAGCAAGAAACAAACACTCACTGGTCCTACGAGGAAGTCAGCCGATCAAAACTGGAACCAAACTACGCAAACTATGCAAAGAGCCCCTTAAAAAAGTCAGTGCAGGAAACAGAAGTTAAGGCCAATCAGCTTTTAACTGACATTTCCAGTAATATTCAACTGGTTATTGTATGTATAAAACCAGTCAGGCTTCAATATAAAAAAAGGAGCAAACAGAATATAAGAGCGAGCTGTCAGAAACTGAAAATCCTAATAGCAAAAAAAATTTAACCTGAATAAGGAAGAAAAGAGTAGGCTGAAATAGACATGACTGAGAACCAAATTAATATATTATTAGAAGTTCAAGGTGAAGAATTCTCCTTGAGAATTCTTCAAAGAATTCAAAGATAAATATGACAAAGAAATGGAAATTATGAGAAAAAAAGATAAGCTGCACCGAAGACCTATCCAAGATCCAATCTTAGAATTACTACAGTTCTACAGTGAGAGGGCAGAGTAGATTAAATGGGAGCAATAATCAAAGAAATTATAAGAAAATATTCTTGAGTTGAAAAAAGTCCCAAGTCTTCAGATGGATAAATGCTAGGTAAAAATACTTTGAAAAATCCATACATTAACACATAGTCAGATATATGCTGATGAACTTTTACAAATTCAAACTTTTAAGTATAAAAAGAATACAAATTTCCAGATAGAAAACAGAAACTAGCTAACCAAAAACAGATTGCCCATTGAGAAAAAGAATAAGACTGGGATAAGAGTTATCATGTTCAACATCAAATGAAAGTAGAGAATGAAGCAATGTTTTCAGACTTATAAGGGAAAACTTACAAGGGGAAAAAATGATCATATAATTTTATATCCATCCAAAAAATTATTTGTATCAAGGTGAAAAATGGTTAAGTCCAACACTTAGAAAGCACACCCTTCTATTTTAAAGGGGGAGCTGGGGGAGGACCTTAAGGAAGTATTCTGACAGATACAAAAATTAATCGAAAGTTTAAATTAAAGAAAGAAGATAGTATATACAAGAAAGTGGTAAAAAAATGAAATCTGTAAGAATTATCAATGTAAAATAAATAATTATTGACAATGTGGTTAGAAATTTAATGACATTGTTAAATACTTAGAAAAGGCTAATATCTTTAAAAGCTACATAAATCATTTGGAGCTAAAATTCTACATAATTTCAACAAAACCTAAGTAGTAGGTAGAAAATAAATAAGAATAATTTTACCTTATTTGTGGACAGGTTATATAAAGAAGATCTGCAGTTTGGAAGGAAAGAAGTCATTCCATTTTTCATTTCATTGATTCTCACTGAGAATGAAATAGTTTTTCTTCTGTTTTGTAGCCAGCTGAACTTTTTTCTTTTGTGCACTGCATAGCTAGGTGGAGATCAGTGTTTCCTAAATTATTTGTAGAACTTTTTATATATTAAAGATACCATCTTCTTTGCTGATTACCAGTCATATTTGTTACGAATATTTTTCCAATTTAGTGTTCGTTCTGAAAACTTTTCAACCTTATCTGATCTACAGAAAGTAAAAATTTTATATACACCATGTAAGTTTAATGTTATGGTATCCTCTCCCTTATAATTTCTTGCATTGTTTTTTTAGTTTTTTTATTCTGTGTTAATTGTAGATTCATGTGTAGTTATAAGAAATACAGAAATCCTATGTACTCTTTATCTAGTTTTTTCTAATGATAACACCTTACAAAACTATACATTATAATGTCACAACCAGGATGTTAATACTGATATAGTCAGTATACAGGAACATTTCTATCACCACAAGGATCCCTTATATTGCCCTTTAATGGCCACACCTACTCCCTCCTTCTAATTCCCTCCTTAACCTCTGGCAACTACTAGTCTGTTCTCCATTTCTATAATTTTGCCATTTCAAGACTGTTATATAAATAGAATCACATGACATAATAACCTTCTACAATTAGTTTTTTTTAATTCAACATATCTAGAAGTTTATCCAAACTGCTGCATTTATGAGTAGTCCCTTCCTTTTTATTGCTACAGTCTTTCCCAGCCATCAGTCTTCCCAGTGAGTTGGCTCTTCGCATCACGTGGCCAAAGTATCAGAGCTTCAGCTTTAGCATCAGTCCTTCCAAGGAATATTCAGGATTGATTTCCTTTAGGATTGACTGATTTGATCTCCTTGCAGTCCAAAGTAAAAGTGAAATCGCTAAGTCGTGTCCAACTCTGCGACCCCATGGACTGTAGCCTACCAGCTCCTCTGTCCATGGGATTCTCCAGGCAGGAATACTGGAATGGGTTGCCATTTCCTTCTCCAGGGGATCTTCCCAGCCCAGGGATCAAACCCGGGTCTCCCGCATTGCAGGCAGATGCTTTACCATCTGAGCCACCAGGGAAGCCCTGCAGTCCAAAGGGACTCACAAAAATCTTCTCCCAACACCACAGATAAAGGCATCAATTCTTCGGTGCTCAGCCCTCTTTATGGTCCAACTTTCACATCTGTATGTGACTACTGCAAAAACCATAGCTTTGACTACACAGACTTGTCAGCAAAGAAATAATATTCTGTCTAGGTTTGTCACAGCTTTTCCTCCAAGGAGCAAGCATCTTTTAATTTCATGTCTGCAGTCACCATCCACAGAGATTCTAGAGCCCAAGAAGATAAAGTCTGTCACTGTTTCCACTGTTTTCCCTTCTATTTGCCATAAAGTGATGGGATAGGATGCCATGATCTTAGTTTTTTGAGTGTTGAGTTTTGAGTCAGCTTTTTCATTCTCCTCTTTCTCTTTCATTAAAAGGCTCTTTAGTTTCTCTTCACTTTCTGCCATAAAGGTGGTGTTATCTGCATATCTGAGGTTACTGATATTTCTCCTGGCAATCTTGATTCCAGCTTGTGTTTCCTCCAGCAAGTCATTTTTTCATGATGTACTCTGCATATAAGTTAAATAAGCAGGATGACAATATATAGCCTCGACATACTCTCTTCCCAATTCTGAACCAATCCATTGTTCCATGTCCAGTTCTAACTGTTGCTTCTTGACCTGCATACAGGTTTCTCAAGAGCCACAGGTAAGATGGTCTGGTATTCCTATCTCTTTAAGAATTTTCCACAGTTTGTTGTGATCCATACAGTCAAAGGCTTTAGTGTGGTCAATGAAGCAGAAGTA
Source organism: Capra hircus (assembly GCF_001704415.2). Taxonomy (NCBI): domain Eukaryota; kingdom Metazoa; phylum Chordata; class Mammalia; order Artiodactyla; family Bovidae; genus Capra; species Capra hircus. The sequence goes on from NC_030822.1 coordinate 37,968,274, forward strand.
GGTGTTTTTCTGGAATTCTCTTGCTTTTTCTATGATCCAGCGGATGTTGGCAATTTGACCTCTGGTTCGTCTCCCTTTTCTAAATCCAGTTTGTACTTGTGGAAGTTCTTTGTTCACATACTGCTGAAGCTTAACTTGAAGGAATTTGAGCATCACGTTGCTAGCATGTGAAATGAATGCAAGTGAGAAAAACAGTCTGTCTCCCCATTTATTTATTAATAGATCTTTCATTTTTTCATTAGTGTTGTATGGTTTTTCAGCATGCAAATCCTGTACATGTTCTGTGAAATTTACACCTAAGTCATTAATTTTTTTGAATGATTACAAAGTTTTCATTTTGACGCCAGCACGTTCATTCTAGTATACAGAAATACAATTGATTTCTGTATGTTTATCTACCTTGCTGAACTCATTTATTAGTTTTAGCTTTTAAAATAGATTCCTCAGGGTTTTCTATCAGACCATCATGTCACCTGCAAGCAGGCCTTTTATTTCCTTTCCTTTTCTTCCTGTACTACCTAGAACTTTCAGCACCATGCTGAATAAAAGTAGTCATCCTTGCCTGTTCCCAGTCTTAGGGAGAAAGCACTCATTGTTCACCATTAAATATAACATTAACTGCAGGTTTCATAGATTCTCTTTATCAAGCTAAAGAAATTCCCCTCTAGTCCTAATTTCTGTTTTTATGATGAACAGATCTTGCACTGCTTTTATGCTCAAGAAATTTTTTCCCGCCAAGAGCGAATACCTATTCACAACTATTTCTTTTCTAGTTTTTAAGGTTTCTCCCCTCCATCCTTAACTATTTAATATACCTAGGGTTATTCTGATGTTAATATGTACGCTCTTACTTCTGCTCTGGCAATAATGAAGGCATGAGGATTCCCCCGTTAAACAACTAGAAAATCAAATGAAATCTATGAAGAGCCAATTTTCAAACATTACGTAACAAAAGTAGTCATGGATCCTGAGAAAAGGGAAGCAGGGCCCAGTGGTCTCACTGAGCTTGGAACGCAAAGTTCAGGGAGACCGGAGCAGTGAGAATATATAGGGAAAAATACTGGAAGGAAAGGAGCTTTGCAAAGAGAGCTCCAGAGATCTATAGAGGGAGCTCCTAATGTTTGTAACTGTGTTAGGATCTGTGCATATATGGGATAAAACTAACCAGGGCCAGGAAAATAAATAATAAAAGCATTAGGCCTATAAATTCCTGGAGCTCACACATAGCTGGGAACAGTTCATGCCCTTACCAGCCAAAGTGGAAAGACCTTGTGGAGCATCAGGCAGAGTCTAGAGAAAGATACTGCTTTACTAACAGGACTAAATTAGTCACAGAATAAAGGTTGCTTTGGATCCACTCTAACAAACCTTAAAAACGAGCACTGAAGGATCCAACTGATCTCTGGCAACTTAACTGTGTATTAGAAAAAAGTCCAACACTAAAGTACTAAGACAAAGACTAGCCTTCCACCATGTAAAACTCACAATACCCTATCACCCAATCAAAATTTACCAGGCAAGCATAAAGGGCAGGAAATGAGGACCCATAACAAGAAGAAAATATCAATACCTAGAAAGAGATCTAAAGATGACACAGAAAATAAGATCAGCAGTCAAGTCTGTTAAGAAAGCTGTTATAATTATGTCTCATATGTTCAAGAAGGTAGAAGAAAATACATGAGAGAGATGAAAGACATAAGAAAACCCACACAGAACTTCTAGAGATGAAAATACAATATCTGAGATTAAAAACACATTGAATGAGACTAAGAGCAGATTATATACTGCTCTTATGTATCATATATAAGAGTATATAATCTCTTCCAGATTATATACTGGAAAAAAAGATTAATAAAGCTGAAAACAGGAAAACGATCCAAAATTAAGCATGGTGGAAACAAAAGACTGAAGAAAAAAAAAAATAGGCTATATGTGAGCTGTGGAACAATATCAAAAAATCTAACAAACATGCAACTGGAGAATCAAGAGAGCACAGAAGCTCAAGAGAGCTATCTCATTAATGAAACAATGGCCAAAAATAGATCAAGGATCTAAGCTTCCACCTTGAGAAACTAGAAAAAGAATATCAAACCCTAAGTAAGCCATGGAAATCAATGAAATAGGAAATAAGAAAAAACCCAAACCACAGTATAGCTCTTGAAAAGATCAACAGTGTTGATAAACCTCTGATCAGTCTAATCAGGAAAAAAAATTACAAAAAGGCCCAATTACCTATATCTGGAGAAGAATAGGATACATCCTTATAAACCTTATACATGTTAAATAAATAAGGGAATATTATAAATAATTTTATACTAATAAATTTGATAATGAGAATAAAATATGTAAACTCATTGAAAGATACAATCTATGAAAGTTCACTCAAGAAGAAATAAACTGATACATTGCAATTCATGTTAAGAAATTAAATTCACAGTCATATAAGTCTTGCCACCAAGAAAACTCCAGGCCCAGATGGTATTACTGGAGTAATCTGCCAGACATTTAAGGAATAAATAAGTAATCCTACACAAACTCTTCTTTACAAAAGAAATCAGTATAATTCACTAACTTAAGTCATCAAAACAGAAAAATAATATGATCAGTTCATGTGATTAACAAAAAGCATTCATAAAATCTCAGTACACATATATGATGAAAAACTCTCAGCAAAGTAAAACCAGAAGGAAGCTTCCTCAACTGAAAAAGAACATCCATGATAAACCAAGAGCTCACATCATATTAATGGAGAATGTGTGAGCACTTTCTACCTAATATCAGGAAAGCAAGGATATTTGTTTTCACCACTTCTATTCAATATTGTGCAAGGAGGTTCTAGCCAGTGCAGTAAGCCAAGAAAAGAAAAGACCTATATATTGAAAAGAAGTAAAACTGTCTTATATAAATAATTTGAGACTATCTACATAGCAAGTTTAAAGAAATTTAATCTTAAAAAATCTGAAGGAAAAAAAAGGAAGCTACTAGAAGTGTGTTTAAGAAAGTCACAGGATACAAGATCAGAAAACAAAAATAAATTGTGTTTCTACACAGATAGCAATAAGCAATTTAAAAAATTTAAAATATCACTTATTATATCAAAAATATGAACTTTAAGGATAAATTTACAAACATGTACAAGACCTAAATACTGAAAACTATAAAACATTGCTGAGAAACTAAAGATCTAAATAAATGGAAAGATAAAAATGTGAATGGATTAGAAGATTCAATATTGTTATGATGTCAATTTTTCCAAACTGATCTAAAGAATCAATACAATGCCAATCAAAATCCCATCAGGCTTTTTTTTTTTGTAGAAAGTAACATAGAGGCCCTTGATGAAAGTGAAAGAAGAGAGTGAAAACGTTGGCTTAAAGCTCAACATTCAGAAAACAAAGATCATGGCATCTGGTCTCACCACTTCATGGCAAATATATGGAGAAACAGTGGAAACAATGGCAGACTTTACTTTTGGGGGCTCCATAATCACTGCAGATGGTGACTGCAGCCATGAAGTTAAAAGATGCTTACTCCTTGGAAGAAAAGTTATGACCAACCTAGACAGCACATTAAAAAGCAGAGACATTACTTTGTCAACAAAGGTCCGTCTAGTCAAGGCTATGGCTTTTCCAGTAGTCATGAATGGATGTAAGAGTAGGACTATAAAGAAAGCTGAGTGCAGAAGAACTGATGCTTTGGAAGTGTGGTGTTAGACAAGACTCTTGAGAGTCCCTTGGACTGCAAGGAGATCCAACCAGACAATCTTAAAGGAAATCAGTTCTGAATATTCACTGGAAGGACTGATGTTGAAGCTGAAACTCCAATACTTTGGCCACCTCATGTGAAGAGTTGACTCACTGGAAAAGACTCTGATGCTGGGAGGGATTGGGGGCAGGAGGAGAAGGGGACGACAGAGGATGAGATGGCTGGATGGCATCACAGACTCGATGGACGTGAGTCTGAGTGAACTCCAGGAGTTGGTGATGGACAGGGAGGCCTGGCGTGCTGCAGTCCATGGGGTCGCAAAGAATCGGACACGGCTAAGTGAGTGAACTGAACATACTGATTTTAAATTTATATGAAAATGTGAAGGGCCCAGAATTACAAAAATAATTTTGGAAAAAAAACAGTTGAAGAACTTGCCTTACCAGATTTCAAGTCAATATAAAAACACTGTGATATTAGTATAAGTATACACACAAAGATCAATGAAACGGAACAGAAAATCCAGAATACACCCACCTATACGTGGTTAATTGATTTTTCCATTTTCCAAAAGGGAAGGGTTGGTTGATTTCTAACCAACACACCAAGATAATTAAATATAACAAAATTTTGTTTATAACAAAATAAATAACAATAGAATATCAATGTGGAAAAATATTAACCTCATCCTGATACTGCACACTGTATATAAAAAGTAAAGAATAGATCACAGGCCTAAATGTAAGAGCTAAAACCACACAATTCTAGAAGGCAGAAGACTTAGGTAACTTTGAGTAAGGCAAAGATTTCTTAAAAGCTCACAAAGAAAGTGAATCATAGGCTCTACTACAAAGCCACAGTCATCAAGACAGTATGGTACTGGCACAAAGACAGACATATAGATCAATGGAACAAAACAGAAAGCCCAGAGATAAATCCACACACATATGGACACCTTATCTTTGACAAAGGAGGCAAGAATATACAATGGAGTAAAGACAATCTCTTTAACAAGTGGTGCTGGGAAAACTGGTTAACCACTTGTAAAAGAATGAAACTAGATCACTTTCTAACACCATACATAAAAATAAACTCAAAATGGATTAAAGATCTAAACATAAGACCAGAAACTATAAAACTGCTAAAGGAGAACATAGGCAAAACACTCTCCGACATACATCACAGCAGGATCCTCTATGATCCACCTCCCAGAATTCTGGAAATAAAAGCAAAAATAAACAAATGGGATCTAATTAAAATTAAAAGCTTCTGCACAACAAAGGAAAATATAAGCAAGGTTAAAAGACAGCCTTCTGAATGGGAGAAAATAATAGCAAATGAAGCAACTGACAAACAACTAATCTCAAAAATATACAAACAACTTATGCAGCTCAATTCCAGAAAAATAAACGACGCAATAAAAAAATGGGCCAAAGAACTAAATAGACATTTCTCCAAAGAAGACATACGGATGGCTAACAAACACATGAAAAGATGCTCAACATCACTCATTATCAGAGAAATGCAAATCAAGGCCACAATGAGGTACCATTTCACACCAGTCAGAATGGCTGCGATCCAAAAATCTGCAAGCAATAAATGCTGGAGAGGGTGTGGAGAAAAGGGAACCCTCCTACACTGTTGGTGGGAATGCAAACTAGTACAGCCACTATGGAGAACAGTGTGGAGATTCCTTAAAAAATTGCAAATAGAACTACCTTATGACCCAGCAATCCCACTGCTGGGCATATACACCAAGGAAACCAGAATTGAAAGAGACACACGTACCCCAATGTTCATCGCAGCACTGTTTATAATAGCCAGGACATGGAAACAACCTAGATGTCCATCAGTTGATGAATGGATAAGAAAGCTGTGGTACATATACACAATGGAGTATTACTCAGCCATTAAAAAGAATTCATTTGAATCAGTTCTGATGAGATGGATGAAACTGGAGCCGATTATACAGAGTGAAGTAAGCCAGAAAGAAAAACACCAATACAGTATACTAACACATATATATGGAATTTAGAAAGATGGCAATGACGACCCTGTATGCAAGACAGCAAAAAAGACACAGATGTGTATAACGGACTTTTGGACTCAGAGGGAGAGGGAGAGGGTGGGATGATTTGGGAGAATGGCATTGTAACAGGTATACTATCATGTAAGAATCGAATCGCCAGTCTATGTCTGACGCAGGATACAGCATGCTTGGGGCTGGTGCACGGGGATGACCCAGAGAGATGTTATGGGGAGGGAGGTGGGAGGGGGGTTCATGTTTGGGAACGCATGTACACCCGTGGTGGATTCATGTCACTGTATGGCAAAACCAATACAGTATTGTAAAGTAAAATAATGTAAAAATAAAAATTAAAAAAAAATAAAAGAAAAAAAAGAAAGTGAATCATAAAAGAGAAAATAATAAACTGGACTTCATCAAAATGAAAAAAAAAATTCTGGTCTTTGAAAGATGCCACTAAGGAAATTAAAAAGCAAATCACAAATTAAGAGAAAATATTTGCAAAATTCATAACTGACAACTTATATCTAGAATATAGAAGAAACTCTTGCAACTCAGTAAGAATATAACCAACTCAAGAAAGTGGCACACAATGTGAACAAACACTTCACCAAAGATATACAGATGACAAATCAGTACATGAAAGGATATTCAACATCACTAGTTGCTAGGGAAATTCACACCACAGTCACAAGCTAGATACCACTACACACTCACTAGAACAGCTAAAATTAAAAAGACTGACGATGCCAAGTGATACCAAGGATGTGGAGTGACTGCAATTCTCATACACTGCAAAATGGGAAGGCAAAATTATTTTAGAATCAACCTGCTTTCCAAAGTTGAACATACACATATAAAACCCCAAAATCTCATTCTTAGAGCTATACCAAAATAAATACAAATATATGTTCCAATAAAAATGTGTATGCAGAAGTTCACAGCAGCTTGATTCATAATAGCTCAAAGTTGGCAGCCAAAAAGTTCCTAAACTGGTGAATGGAGAAACAAACTATACCCAGACAACAGAACACTACTTTGCAATTAGAAGAAAGAACTACTAATACGCTCATCACATGAAGCTCAAAAGCACTGCACTAAATCAATGAAGCCAGAATGCAAAAGAACACGTGCAGTATGACCCATTGATACAGAAAAGGTAAAGCTAGAGGGACAGAAAGCAGTTCAGCTGTTGCCAGGGCAGAAGGGGATTAGCAGCAAAGGGAAAGGTAACTTTCTGCGATGATGGAAGTATCATGACTATTTCATGTCTGTGATATGATTATACAACTCTGTCAAAACTTATCCAACCATACACTTAAAATTGGTGAACTGTGTATATATTATACCTCAGTAATAAAGTTGATTTTAAAAATTCTGTTAAGATCTCTTTTCTGGGCTGATGGTTAACAAAGAAATAAGAAAACACTGTTTACCTTCCCAGTCCTCCATATAAGGGGCCTCCTCAGCTTCTTTCTCTGGAGTGGATCTATCAATGAATTTTCCTTCTTTCATGACCCTGGTGATTTCTCGGAGCTGATGAAGCAATCGTTTTTCTTGGTCAGAAGTCACAGTCTGTGCTCTGCTTAGAAACAGCAGACAATCCAGCTAGTTAGTAGCAAATACTCCTAGGCAGCGAACATAGACATTACTATGATCTGTCTGGACTCTAGAATAACAAGTTCAATAGCAACAGATCATTGCTGTAGGAGTTGATTCTGGAACTGCATAGATGGGAACCAGAGATGTTAGTTCAATGTTTTGATTTTATAAATGGGAAAACTAAGGCCTAGAACAGAGGAAGTGATTGTCCGAGGTCCCAGAATGATTTAGTGTCAGTTCTAGGACAAGACTCCAGCTATCTCAGCCTTCAGGTTCTTTCACAGTACACCTCACTGCCCTGATTCCCTATCCTCAAGCAGTTTCACCATTACTTACATTACTCCATTTACTACAGGCCACTTTTCTCTGCAGTAAGTCATCAAAAGAAAATGTGCTGGACCACTTGCCTCGATGAGGGAAAAATATGCTACTAGGCCAACCCTAGAATTGCCAGGCTGAACCTACTTGTGCAGAAATAAAGACATATTCTAAAATGTGAGAGTTGGATCATTCTGACAAATCATCCAGACCAAAGGAACTGGGGAAACTGAGGCCCATGGAGAAGAAATTATATATTTATTCACATTGTTAGTTAATGTCAGCACTCTACCTAAAACTAGTCTCCTAAGTCGTAATAACATTCAGTGCAATTCTTGAAGCACAGTGCTCAAGTTCCACACTTTAGAAAACCTGTATGTGACCCCCTCATTCGGCTGTGTTGGCTCTGGGGAAATGCCTGCATGAGTAAGATGAGGCTCAAGGATAACATGTGACGATTTGAGAGGGAAGCGCTGCATCGTATGAACAGGCAGGCAAGGCCCCACTCAGTAAGACTGAGAACTGTCTGCTTTGGGACCAGTTTTATCTACTGGCAGGATTTAACAGAGGCTACTTATTCTCCTCTTAAAACCCCAAAGCACTCGAAGTCAATATAACACCCATGAAGAGGAAAGAAATGATATATTCTGTACCAGCCTCATGGTGGTGTCATCAATCTTTCCCAGTCCCGAGCCTATGTTTCTTTTTACATTTAACCTACATTATGTTACCCTTAATGACTAACAGGGAAAAAGAAAAAACTGCTTCTCCTGTCAATATTAACATGTTAACTGAGGAAAATGTAGGTGCAACATTTTTACAGATCTCAGTGGGAGGAAAATAAAAACCCCAGGAGCTCCACTTTTTCTACAATAAATGGTCTCAAAGATCTGAACTGAGGAAAGCCTGTCTGTTCTACATGCATGTGAACGGCTGCTTTATACTTTCCAGCAGCAGAGGAGTCCTGACTCACCTTAACTACTCATCTGTTCTATAACCCCTAACTCTTGCTGTTATGACAACTGATTCTGTGGGAGGCTTCTGGGGTAGCTGGGTCACCCTTAGCTCAAAGAGCCTATGTGCTTATCACAACACGTTGCACATGTTACTTCTCTGGACTGTACTTAGTACATTCTGATTTTTACTGAATACAACAGTCTTGACTTTGTTTTCTAATTCATGGAAAATCAGAGCCCTTAATTTAAAGGGATATGGGTAGGCTAAGAAAAGCAGAAACAGAAGAGAGAAGCTTTCTTTAGAGAATTCCAAACTAAAGTGTCCTCAAGTGTACTCAGTGTCTGCATCATGCATTAGGCAGCTAATCATGGTCCACTTTACATCTTCTGAATTTATTGCAATAAGCACTTTCATGGATTCCTCATTGTCTCAATTTGGTTTGATAATCCTGGATGTCAGAGATAAGTTCACTACAGTATAGGTACACTGCCATGAACATTTTAAGTGCTCAATAAATGTGTTAGCTTGACTGGTCCCCACTTCCTCACCATCCATTTTCTTCTACCTCCCTGAAATCTGGCTGCCACTCCATCATTTTACTAAACCTTGTGAAAATCAATGACCACTTTATTTTTTGTCCCTTTTGTCACACAGCGCACAGGACCTTATTTCCCCAACCAGGGATCAAACCTGTACTCACTGAAATGGAAGCATGGAGTCCTCTGAACCACTAGGGAATTCTGCAACGACCACTTTACTCTTAAGTCCAAAAGTCTTTTTATCACATTTCATTCCTCTTGACTTCTCTGTACTATGGCCCATCTTCTCCTTGAAATGTCCTCCTCCTCCAACATGGTTTTCCTGAAGGCTCAATCCCAGAGCTCCTGTTTTTCCACTCCTATAGGCATGTCCTCAGGAAGCAGACCCAATTCACAGACTAAACCATCACCTCTACATACATGATGCTCAGACTCTACCTCTAACCTTGACTTCTCACACAAAGGCCAGTCTCATAACTCCAGTTACCTCCTGGGCATTTCTACTTGGAGGCCTTGTCACTATACTAAAGTTAATCTTAAATTCACCCTTCAAAACCATGTCCTAGTGGCCCAGGATCATTAGCAACTGCATGAACAGGTAAGCTAAGTGAGGCTGGGTATGGCTGATTCCAAGACATTAGAAAAATAAAAGGTCAAGTTGGGAGACAACACAGACTTTTGAATGCTTCAAAACTCTGAGGAGTCATTAAGTTCTGAATCCAAGAGTTAAACACAGAATGAAACAGCTTCGTACAACATCACTCAAATGAGAAAAGAAATCAGACCAGCAGAAGACTGCTGGCAATGGCCACATGACATAACATGCTTCAAGGATTTGGTAATCTCATCTTTTCTGCCTCTTACTCCCAGCCAAATGGACACTTCCAAACTTGGGTCCTTTGTTCTGACCACAATACCCCAATTTACTACTGATGCTATATATCATACATGGATGTTCTGTTTTTTGGTTTCTTGTTTTTTTTTTTCATATTAAACATATCATTCTGTATTGGGGTAGAGCCGATTAACAATGTTGTGATAGTTTCAGGTGAACAGTGAAGGGACTCAGCTATACATACACAATACACGGATGCGCTGAGGTTTCTTCAACCATACTCAAAGCTGAACTCAAGACTCATACTGCAAAGCCTTATCTTCATTCTTCTGTGCTTTATTTTGGTTGATGCTATAATATTCCTACCAGTTTGGGCTGTATTCTGGATTATCTGGGAGGACACAATGCATTTATGAAGGTCCTTAGAAGTAGAATGGGGAGGCAGAAGAGGCTAAAGTCTCAACTCACTGTTGCTGGCTGTGAAAGTAGAGGAAAGAGTTCATGAGCCAAGGAATACAGGCAGCTTCTATAATCTGGAAAAGGCGAGGAAAGATATTACCCCAGAACCTCTCGAATGCAGGGAAAAGTCTGGCCAACACCTTGATTTTAGCCCAATGTAGGACTTCTAACATACAGAACTGTAAGAAACTATGTGTATTGTTTTAAGGCATTAAGGTCAGGATAATTCATTACAGCAGCCACAGAAAACTAATACACACTCCTAGAGCACACCTTTTCTCTGAGATGCAGTGCCCTACAGAGAAAATAATACTTGCAATTGACAGCCATAGAGGGTTGTGCAAATCAAAATAGGTACCAAAAATATTCTAATTGTTGCTGAAAATGTCTGCTTTAAAGTACTTGCTTTACATCCACCTCATTCATTCTTTTAACATGTACAGACACTGTCGATTGTGCCAGCATTAGGAATGCAAGTCTGAATAATGAAAACTCCCTATTCTCAAGAAGGTTATAAAGCATGAGGGAAGCCAGAAAAGTTAACAGAGGATTAGGAAGTAACATGATGTTTACAATATCCAGTAAACGTAGGTGGCCTGGGAGCATGTAGGAGGAACACCTAAGCAAGTTGTGGGTCCAGGGAAAGGCTCTCAGAGGAAATGATGACTAAGTTGAGACCTCTAAGACAAGGAAACAATAAAATAAGTGACTGTGGGGAGGGGGTTGGGGCAACACCCAAGCAAAGGAAAAAAGTATATGCAAAGTCCTAGAAGCAAAAATGCACAGGTACTTCAGAGGAAAAGCAAGTATTCAGTGTGGCTGGATCACAGACATGGAGAAGAGTAATGGGGAAAGATAAAGCAACTGAGGTATGCAGAGCCCAGACCACGTAAGTCATGTAAAACATTCTACTCATAATCAAAAGCAACAGGGACCTAATGAAGGGCTGAAAGACGTAATCCACTGGTTTGGAAAGCAGGAAGTGAAGGGAGGCAAATTAGAGGAATAGAAACCACATGAGTTAGTTCTGACCTATGTCAAAAGTAAAGGCATTCTCAGGACTTCCCTGACAGTCCAAAGACTCCATAATCTACTCCATAATCTATTATAATACAGGGGACCCAGGTTCAATCCCTGGTCAGGGAACTAAGATCTTACATACCACACAACATGGACCAAAAAAAAAAAAAATTAAAAGACACCAATTTCTTTACAGGAAAAAAGTTAAGGCATTCTCCATTCGCTCACTAATTCTTCCATTTCAACTAATACTTTTCTAAAGCCTACTACTGTCCTGTGCTAGGCACCAGGAATAAAAAGGAAAATCCCTGCCCTGGTAGAGTTTAGAATGTTTTGCAAGGAGACACTTATTAACCAGGAAAAAATGACAGGACAGGTAATTAATGAGATACGAGAAGTGAAGAAAAGATGAATCAAAGATGACATTTAATTCCTCTTTGGGGCAACTAAGTAGCTGGTGGAGCTGTTTGATAAGAAGGGGAACATTATAGGTAGAATAGGCTCATCTGTGGGTAGATGATGAGCTCTGTTTTGGATGTTCATTCACTCAAAAGACATTTTCTGTCTGATGAGGAAAAGAGCAGCTATCTATGTGACATGTCCTACAGAACTCTGCATACAAAGATCAGGAAAGGAAGAGAAGGATGGTCAACAAGGAATGGGTAGGATTTACTCTTCTACCATGATGAGTACAAATGCTTACCTCAAAAGTGACTATATATACTCTTTCAATGGCAAGTATTTACTTAGTACCTACAGTGAACAGACAAGAGACTAAGCCTGTCCTTGCGGAGTTTATACCCCAACGATGCCTGCCAGAAATGTGCAGCCCCCACATACATGTACAAGATGCCTGCCAAGGTGTCTGCTGCCAGAGGCTGCACCCTCATGTCTCCTCTCGGGCCACTCCATGCTTCTAGGTAAATAATTACAGCTGGACATGCTGCTCCAGGAAGGAAATTTTGCTGATCACAAGGAAAGAAATAAGGACACCTCAGTTCTGGTTCCGAGACCCCTTCCTTAGTCTTTGTGTCCCGGGACTAGAGTTTGCTTAATAGCAGACAGCAACCTTCTAGGAGGCCTAGTTATTCTAAAACATGTGCAGACTTATATTGCTCACAGGCGAAAGCTATCTGAAAAGTTTTCCCATATTTTGATTCTTTCATAATCACTAAGTATTAGAAATGGCATATATTGGGAATTTTAAGTAAAATCTTACAGTTACGGAGTGATATTATATAAAAGGACTTGGAAGGCAAATGAACATGTCTTCTTTGTCTTAAATCCCCTTTTTGACCCCCAGAAGCCTGGCAATGTGACAAAATCTTGATCTGATAGAAAAAATACTGGGTTATTTTGGGCTCTTCTAATAACCCTAGAAGCACAGACCTGTAAAAGAACAAATGCTACAGAAACTCAGGTTAAAGGATTTAAATATAAAAAAGACAAGAATATAAAACATGCAGCTACCTAGCCCTTGCAATTTTGAAGGTGTAAGACCCATAGGGCCTACCTATAAGGATAAAAGGTTTTAGATTAAGGCATTTCAGAGAGAAAGTCACCTCCTGTGGACTGGAAAATGAGATCTGGGAAAGGGAGACACAAGCTATGCTCTCTTGAGTGAAAGGAGAGCTGATCCCTGGTTCCCGACAGGTACTGTGGAAATATTTATTTTACACAATCGTTGCCATGAGGCAGTGCAATCCATGTGTTCTCAGAGAGTCCCCACTCTGGCATCTGACAAGGAGTAAATAATCTGAGCTAGGGCCTGTTGCCCCAGAAACAGTGATATGGCACGACTTCATATGCAATGGTGATGGCAGGGTGGTGGAGGAGACACACAACTCCTCTGCTTTTGCACATGAAATGTGGAGACACAATCCAGGCTGGCCCAAAGAGGACAGACAGTAGTTAGGAGTCACAGTACTGCATCCCTAGCCTGGGCAATGGGACAGATGGGATGCATGGCAGCATTGTTTGATCTGAGCTAAGGGAGTCTGAACAGCAGTGAGTAATAGTGAGAAAATATCTTCACGTAGTTTTTTACTCCAAGGCGGAGTGACTGGGTCTCCCAGGCGAGAGGCCCTGCCCACAGATACTCACTGAGAGTTTTCTGACCTTTAGGTGTTGCCTAGGGCTTCAAACAGACCAGGCCAGGGTACGATATTTTCTGAGGCACAAGGGTCTATAAAAGTCAGGTACTTGCCCACCCAGACTGAGTGGTATAGGGGAAGGGCAGAAAAGGCCAGAAACATATAGTTGCACAAACTAGTTTAGTCACACTCATACGAAACATTGAAACAGATAATGTCCATAAAGTATTTAGCTTAGAGCTTGGTTCTTAGTAACTGCTAATGACACCAAATAGTATTACTCACTCACACAGATATACTCATGTATAGACATGTACACCTACCTCGACTGCTCTGGAGAAGGCCAGATGGTCACTGTGCTTTTTGGACCAAAAGAAGGTCAAGGGTGCTGGGCCCAGATAGGCAGGAATCACTCTTGAAAAGGTCACTTCAGCAGCAATGTAGACATTGCAGGGAAAAGCCAAACCAAGGGACTATAATTTGAGGATGTTTACTTTTTCATATCCAGCCAAATATGGGCAAGGCAGGAGCCAGAAAGCAGGGAAAAAGAATACGGGGCACTAACAGCACCATGGACGGCAAACAGAAGGGGCCAACGTAGAGCAGTTTTCTGAGGCAGAGACTCTACATCGAGCCCCTGAGTCTACAGGAGGGACCTTTCAAGACAGCCTCCTGCATGGGACCTCCCGCATGCCATTCACCCCAGTTCCTACCCCATCCTTGTCAGAAGGCCGAGCATGAACCGAATCCCTCTTTGTCCTCAATTTCACATTCTAGTTTCTCCTCTCTCACCTTCCTACACCTGCGTTTTCTTAGTTGATGCCAACTTCCACTAACCCTCAAAGCCACCATTTCAGATCCTCAGCCAGCCTTGTAGCAAGAAGAGTGTGTCTTCGCCATGGGGCATCCTAAAGGGCTAGTCTGGCTCCTGACACCTACTTCACACACCCAGTTCTGTTCTGGCACAGTCAACAAAAAACAAATGCCTACTCTGAGCATACTTGGGCTCCCCGAATTTTGTCTCAAACAGAAAGCACACTATTTAATAATCTTGTTTCACTTAATGCCATTTTTAGACAGCTAGGAAAATGACTTCCTTAAAACCCAGTCATTTTTCCTTGTGGCATCCACTCACAAATTTACTCACTCTCACAATAACGTTGCACAACACAGAACATATACTCTTGAAAATGACACTTGAAAGTGTGAACATGGAAATGTTAAATGAAAAATAATATGCAAATGCTAATATGATAACAATAATATAAAGTGAAATCAAGTGGGCCAGAAATCAAAGAAAGATAAAATTTTGAATTAACTCTTAATGGGCAACAGTCTGATCCCTGTTATGTGAAAACGTACCTCTCACCATTAGGCCCCACTCTGTTGATTAATTTTTCCATGGCTTCCTCTGTTTCCTTCAGTTTTTCTTGCAGTTGAACAAGCTCAAAATTGGCTGAAAAATAAGCATCAATCTGAGAACCATCATATACAACTCCTTAAGCTCTTTTCTGAAACACAGCTGGCTGTGACATTCTACAATAATCCAGGCTGGTCCTGAGACTCAGAGAAGAGACTGACGGTCTCTGCAGCTAATCCAATCAGGACACAAAGGGTACTGAGGTCTAGGTACCAAGATCTAAAGGATACACGTTTAGAAACTGATGAATAAATCACCCTTTCTTACACCCAGAAATATAGCAGGACCAGCCAAAGAAACACCTACAAATGCAAAACACAGCCCTACACAGTCAGCCAAGAAGAAATGAAGATAAACATCATCTTTCTAATTCAAATAGTACTTGAGGATGAAGTACCAAATCTGGTAAAGGTCTTCAGAAAAGGTATTAAAGCCTTGAAATGAGCACTATTTCATCTGTACCTAAGATCTGAAAACATATGGAAGATAACAGTTTAATTCTTCAAAGGAAAAAGACTTGAACTAGGGCTGACACGTTCCTGGCCCCGGTTTTCTACTTCAGTCATCTGTGGTTGAACTGTGTAACCTTCCCCTAGAAGCAGTCTTCTCAAAAAAGGTCAGAAAGGAGCACATCTACTGAAACTAATGTTAAGGTCCTAAAAGTAGAACAAAAAAGTAAATCACTCAATCAGCACATGAAATAAACTTTAACGCAATAGGAAAATAAAATGTTGTTCATTATGTAGATAATCTAGTCATTCTGTTTCATATCTGAGTGGCATCCTACACAGATATATTTAGAGGGGCACTATAAAATATAACATTTCAAAGGCTTTTTAGTACTTTTATAACATATTCTTCTGCATCCAATTAACATCTGTGCCATGTAAATGCTTGGGTTTTTATTTTGTGTATGATTAAAAATCGAAGTGTAAAAAAGTTGATACAACTGCTACTATATCATAAGACAGCTCTCTTAGGAATTTATCTTATTTACTTCTTTCTGTTTTAAATGCATTACGTGACATTATGAATTTGCTACTCTTTAGCTCACAAATATTTTTTAAAAATTTTATGATGTGTTTACCATCACTTTTGGTTAGACACTATCTCAGTTAAGAATACAGCAAGGATTGCAGTCACTTAAATCTGAATATTTAAGATTTCAGGATGCAGAGGCCACTGGGATATCTATTTTCATGGTGAATCCAGAGTAAATACAAACAGCAACTATGGCTGAGGGCAGATGCTTCAATGGTGCAGCCTTTCTTCATTTTGATGATGTCTTTCTTTTTAAAAACCTCTGATGAGGCTTCAGTATCTACAGGATAGTCTGGCCTCCAAGGCCTTCAGCAATAACAGCTTAACTGACCTACTCTTCATGCCTTCTTTCGCACAGCTGCCCCGTCTCAGGCTGTGTCTTACTCAAGTTCCCTATCAGGCCTCCTCCACAGCCAGACACGATTTCCCAGAAGGCTTCCACCAACTCCCTTTTTTCTAGCCAATAAACTTTTCACCAGTTATATTTTCCTAACATTCATCCTAGACTATAAATTCTCAGAGTGAAGAGCCATGCCACATACATTTCATTTTTCCAGAGAGCACAGAATATGCTAGTTGGTCCATAAATATTTGATGATCATGTTTCAAGAGTCAGAAGTATTAAACTCGATCCCTAGATCTAATAACTGACTTTGGCAACTGACTTGATCTCACTGCCTCAGTTTTCCTCTATGTGAAATAAAGAATTTTGCTGCCAATATCCTGAAGTCTGGAAATGAGAAGAAACCCGTTCTAAGTGTAAAATATTAATTTGTAATATATGTTAACAAAAAATGAACTGACAGTTCTGTACTTTTCATAACTGTCTGTCCCTTAAAAGCCCAATATCAACATGGAAACTTTTGAGAATTCCCAGTGTGTGTGTGTTACTCGTGTCTGACTCTTCACAACCCCATGGACTACAGCCCATCTGTGGAATTCTCCAGGCAAGAATACTGGAGTGGGTTGCCATTTCCTCCTCTAGGGGATCTTCCTGACCCAGGGATTGAACCTGGGTCTCCCCATTACAGGCAGATTCTTTACCATCTGAGCCGCCAGGGAAGCCAGCTAAGGTAAAAATGCCATCAGATTAAACTGGGACAACTTTTGAGAAATGCTTTTAAGGCATATCCACAGACTGTCACTCTGGCTGCTTTACAGCTGTCTGACTCAATGAAACTTCTGAAATACTGAAAGGGCACTCACTAATTTTCCTGTGGGTGTTTCCAGGTGTGGCAGTAGAGCACTTCTGGTCCTCTGCAGTACTCTTCCCCCTTGAGAGCTGAGAAGTGAAGGAGGTAGAGCACATCAACAGCAGCTCAGAACCTCAAAGTCACGGAACCCCTCATATTAAATGAAAAAAAAGGTTGGGAGAAATCAAATCAAGCAGCAACATTAGAGAAACATCGCAAAACACAAAAGCCAACAGAAGGTTCCCAAGTAAAAAACTATTGAGGCACAAGAAAACACTCTCTTCACAAGTCATGTGCTTTGCCCATGTTCATTGAAGACTCAACCTGGGCTGCCAGGTTGAGCTGGCTGAATTCCTAGGCAGGAGAAAAGTGACCTCGTACTCTGGTTAGGAGGGCAATGTGAATCTGCTTCCTCTGCTTGCAGTACTAAGGGCCATGGCCTGCCTAGACACGGAACTTAATTAGGAGTCTACTTTCTAAAGGACCCAAATCATGTCTCCTCAGAACTAGGAAATATCAGGCTTAGTTTCAGGATGTGGCAATTCTGTTTCAGGAGAATTACTACTATTAGGATTTCCCTGGTGGCTCAGATGGTAAAGGGCCCGCCTGCAATGCAGGAGACCCGGGTTCAATCCCTGGGTCAGGAAAATCCCCTGGAAAAGGAAATGGCAACACACTTCAGTATTCTGGCCTGGAGAATTCCATGGACAGAGGAGCCTGGCAGACTATAGTCCATGGAGTCATAGAGTCGGACACGACTGAGTGAATTACTGCAACTGACATTAAAAATAGCACTCCTGGTAAAAGGAGGAAAAAGTGGTGTTGGCATAGTCACTCTTTGGCCTCACAGTGATTACCTAGAAATCTACCTAGGTAGAAACCTACCTTCTGAGAACATCTTTATGCCTTTACAGCTTGCAAAGACGCCCAGTCAAGAAAAAAACCAGGAAGGGCAGCAAGAGGGTAGGCTTTGAACTTTATTGCTCAATGGATTAGGAATTAGAAGGATCCAGGTTCAAGCCCTGCTTCTACATTTTCAGTTGTGAATTCCGGCGCAAATTATCTGGGTTCTGAGTGAAGATTTTCTCATCTATGAAACTGAGATAACAGCTGTCTTAAGTATCTTGTTAAGCAGAAGCAAAATTTAGAGACAGTGGATTTAAAAAAGGGCTCTGAAATACAAAGGGTTTTAATGCTGACAATGATTCTCATTATGATGATAATAGATTTTAATAGATGTAATACAATCAGGATGATTCCACTTACCTTAAACAGAATGTACAGTATATATAAAAAAATTCCAAAACCATAGATGGGAATAATTTGGCCCATCAGGCCTCTTCCACCACTTCCTCCTCCAGTGCCTCCACCTGATCCCTTGGCCTTTGCAAAGGCTTCTGCGAGGTGAGACCTCTGGAAACGAGCCCCAGGGGTCTGGCCATCTGAGGGTGCCTGCTGCTGATGCATCATAGGTGGAAATCGACCCAACTTCCCTGAGAAAACAGATTAATCAGTCTTTATTTCTTCTACTATTTTAAATACAGCTATTTTGAAACATGTCACATTCTGAGATACAAATAATAGAAGCCAACTCAAACAAGTTTAAGAAAAAACCAGAACTTAACAGGTATCACTAGAGTGTCACACAGATAATAAACATTATGTAGCTGTTCACCAAACCCATTTTCTCTTCCTTTTCTGGTCCACAGGGAGATGACATTTTTCAGCTTCCCATACAGTTAAATGTGGCTGTGTGAATGAGACCCAGCCAAAGCAACGTGAATGACAGGTGCCAGTTCAAAGCCTGGTCTATACAACTTCTCATGTATTGAATTCTGTGTTCATTTCCTTTCTTCAGGCTGGATGCTGACACCTAGGGAGGCATTTGGGAGTCAAGTGTTGAAAATGGCAGAGCCTCTATCAACCCAAGTTCCTGAATAACTGTGTGGCACAGAGCCTTCCGCTGTCGCCATCCCACCAACTTAGCACCATCTGGACCTGTTTATGTGAGTGAGAAAGAAATAAACTTCTATTGTGTTAGGGCCATGATACACTGTGGAGTCTATCTGTTAGAGCAGTTAGCCACCCCCACTAATACATGTCAGGAAATCCAATATATATAATTTTGGTCTCAGAAGAGAACACAACTGGAAATTGGAAAGCCATCAGGATTCAGGACAGCTCCTCTCACATTGTACCTCAATCATTCTCCCTCTCTAAGGGGCCAGAAGGCTTTTTTCCGTTTCTTTCTTTTCTCTCTGTTACTTTGTTACTAGCTTCGCCTTGAACATGAAGATGTTCACCCCCAAACCCTTCAATTTGCATGTCCTTCAACAGGTCAGCAGAGACTGGTCATAATTCCAAATTCCCTGCAGGAAGATTTTGAGGGCTCAGCTTGGGTAGGTATGTGGCACTTTCTAATCAGCTGCAGCTGAGCAGACAGGATTCACGTAGTACAAACAGGGTCATAGGGGCTCATCTCTGTGGGTGGAAGAACAGGGCTTAGAGAAAGGAGTGCACATCAATTTTCTCACACTGTTTTCCTCCATCGGGGCAGTCAAACATTAACACCAACTGTCAAGCCTCCTGCAAGTCATAGGTGAGAAAGAAAGAAAGGACATCTCTTCAAAAGCCATGCAAACAGGCTTCTGTGGATAAACCACTGACAGAAAAGACTAAGGAACAGAAAGACTTCCTGATTCAGGCTCTGAGAATACAGACTATATGGTAAAAAACTGGTGGATTTGATTTCAATAAAATTGTGGATTTCTGTTCAATAAAGAATACCATGAACAGGGTTAAGACAGATGACAGAGAAGGAAAAGCTTTTGCAGTATCTAAACTTGACAAGGGATCAAACCTCTGGAATAGTCAGGGAATTCCTACAATTTGATATGAACATCAGAGGAAGCCCAACAGAAAAATGCCCAAAAGATATTAGTAGGGAACTCTCAGAAAGAGAAGCTCAAATGGTTAACAAGTATATTAAGAGATGATCAAAGTAAAACCAACGAGAAAAATACCAATTTAAACAATGAGATAGCACTATACCTATCAGAAAGGCAAAAATCAGAATGGTGGGTAATAGCAGGTACTGGCAAGATGTGGGAGGCAAGCACGCTCGTGCACTGTGGGTAAGAGTGTAAATGGACACAGGCATTCTGTTAAGTGATACGGCCGTACTTAGTGATGTTGAGGGTATATCCTATGATCCAGTGATCCCACACTAATGGATAAGTTCCCGAGAAATTCTCAGATAAGGCTGTCTATATCTGAATTCAAGCAATAGGCTTTATAGACCTGTGTGAGAATGTTCACTGTGATGATGTTGTAGTAGGGAGCCTGAAGGAACTTTGATCTCTGTAACTGTTAGAACGTAAAATCAAAATGGAGTAGATACAAACATGGACTTTCATGTAGCTTTCAGAAAACACACTTTAGATGTACCTACAGAAGCATGAACATATTTTTAAAAGCACAGCACTGAGTTAAACAATAAATAAGCAAATACTATGTGTAAGCTAAAGACACACCATAATTATACTACATATCTTTGAAACAAATATGTAGGCATAAGAACATAAAACAGACACACCAGAGTAGGTGCATATGAACAGGAGAAAGGGACAGGCAAGCAGACTGAAGGTAAAGGATTAAAAAGAAAATAATGAAATAAGAAAGCAAGCTTGCGCTCATGACGTTAATCAAGTATGGTGAACTGAGGACTATCTTTAAGTCCACTTGCTGCTCCTGAGGTGAGAGAGAGTGGGTGGGCAGGCACAGAATGGACAGCTAGCCACTGGCCAGGAGCTGCCCTCTGCTTTGTATCTTCTCTCGGACAAGTTCCACCCCAATAATCCTCTTTTCCCTCCTGTTAATGACTTTGGATGACATGGAAATTATGAGAAGAAATGCTTCTTTTTAAGAGGGGGTCAGCAACAAAAGCACAGCTTCAGACAATAGAAGAAAGACAGCAGGTCTCTACCCCTTCTCCTGGGTGCTGTGCTCACATGCAGCCCCTCAGTCATGGCCGACTCTTGAGATCCCAGGGACTGCAGCCCGCCAGGCTCCTCTCTCCACGGGATTCTCCAGGCGAGAATCCTGGAGTGGGTTGCCATTTCCTCCTCCAGTTGATCTTCCCAACCCAAGGACCGAACCCAGGTCTCCTGCATTGGCAGGTAGATTATTTACCACTGAGTCACGTGGGAAGTTTATTCTGGGTGCTGGTGACTATTTTGCTCTTAAATTGTCAAGGATCTTTATAGCTTAAATGGTGACTACTAACTTTAAGGCTATCATGCACTCTGAACAAATACTTAGTCAGCATCCAAAAAGCTAATCATCTTCTTGAATGAATCTGATATATCTGGTGGTTAGTGTAGATTTACTATCTGTAGTAATATGTTGTTGAGTTCCATCTTACTGTACTGAGAACACCATTTCCAAAACTTGGCATAAAACAAAATATAAAAAATTAAAACCAAGTAATGACACAAAAGGCATTATTTTGCATTTCTATAACTGAAAAATGATGATGATGATGCTAAACATCACACATTTCCCTCCCCCCAAAACATATATAGCTCCATCAACCAAGAAGATGTACTGGACAACTATTATTACTCTGTACTGTAGGCAGGAAAGGAGGAGAGCCATACATGAAACAGAAACAATGGTTCCCACATGAAGCAAGGCTTTTAAAAAGTAGTATACCCAAAACAAACAGCAAAAAATGAACAGAGGATCATGGATCTTATTGCCAGACAAACTAAATGTCTAAGTATTGAAAGAATGCCAAAAAAAGGAAAGGAGTCGGATGGGATCAAGCATTGGAGGGAATGAGATTCAGAAGAGAAGCGAAGCAAAAGCACACCGGGAGAAGAGGGATGTGCGCAACGAGAAAAGGATGCGAACAGAGAAAGAAAGAACAAACAACTTTTAGGGACGTAGCAAGGGGCAAGGCAAGGAAAGCAGGTAGATCAAACGCTAACTTCTGTCATATAAATTCAATACTGTGGGTCTAGGATCAGGGAAGTGATTTAACAAGAAGGGTGTTTGAGGGGGATTATCCTAGCAGTTGAGTAAAGACTAAACACAGAAAGAAACTAGGGTCTAGAAAATCAGCAAGCTGACAGCTATGCCTATAGAAAGGAGAGGATGGATCCAAGGGCTTTTACCTTGTAATGATCTGCAGTATTTAACAAAGAATGAGGGGGGCAGTTTAGAAAACTCCAAGGTTGGTTTAAGATACCAAGAGAAAACAAAGAGGAAAACCGAGAGGGGTTATGGTTAGGGGAAGACTGAACTCCTATTTGCACATGTTAAATTCTAAGCGCTGGTGGCACATCCTGAGGAAATTTTTACTTGATTCTAGTTAGGCTTGAGAAGGAACTCTGAGCTATCTAAATGACATAGCTAATAAATAAATTTAAGTTGAGTGAACAATCCCCATGCCAAAAAAAGGTGGAAGGATATGTGAAAGTTATGTGCAAAAGGAGCAAGAAAAAAAAAAAAACCCTGAGCTGGTCAAAGGCGGCCAGAAGCAAACCAGTATCAGAGAAGTCAAAGGAGGATAGACTTGAAAGCAACTGAGAAATCTAGAACAAACTGATAAAAGACTAATAATAGTTATCCCTGCTTTTAGACACAACGTATTCTTGGGAAAAGGATGGCCAGCATATGAAATCTTGACTGTCCATCTGCTTGGATAATAATGGCAGTAACAGAAATCAATATGATACAAAGGATCATAGAAACTCCAGAGTCAGAAGGAGCCTTAAAAGCCGTCCAGTCTTTCAAAAAGTGCTATGGGGACAAGACATCCATAGAAAAGAATGAGTTGGACCCCTCACCTCACACCACATTAAATTTCTAAAAATTAACTCAAAATAGAGACTTAAATGTAAGAGCGGAGACCATAAAAGTCTTAGGAAAAAAACATAAACATAAACCTTTGTGGCCTGAGATTAGGGAACACATCCTTAGATATGCCTCCAAAAGCGCAAGCAACCAACAGAAGATTAAGTGGGCTTCATCAAATTTTAATGCTTTTGTGCTGCAAAGGACACCATTTTTAAAAAGTGAAGACAATTCACTAAATGAAAGAAAACATCATATCTCATAAAGGTCAAGAATCCAAATTTATAAGATATGTAAAGTAAATAAATCTACAATCAGATATAACTTTATACCCACGAGGATGTTATAATCAAAAAGACAAGATAATAAAAAGGGTTGGGGAGGATGTGGAGAAAGGAACTATCACACTCAGCTGGATGGGAATGTAAAATAATGCAGCGGCTTCGGAAAACAGTCTGACAGGTCCTCAAAAAGGTAAACAATTCCTTATGACCCAGCAATTCTACCCAGCCTCTTCAGGCTGCTGCCGCCAGAATCCCGCCAAAATGTGCTTACACAAAAAATTATGCACAAATGTTTAAAGCCAGCATTATTCATAACAGTAAAATGTGCATCAACTGATTAATAAACAGATGCACTATATCCATACAATGGAACAGTACTCAGCCATAAAAAAGGAAAGAAGTACAGACACATGCTACAGTATGGATGAACTTTGAAATCACAATGCTAAGTGAAGGGAAAAAAGTCAGTCATGCAAGACCACATATGACTCCATTAATATGAAATGTCCAGATCAGGCAAATCCATAGAGGCAGAGTGGATTCATGGTTGCTTGGTGGAGGGAGGGAGGGAGGGTGGAGAGGGAGCAAAACAAAGTGACTGCTAACAGGTATGGGTTTTATTTTTCCTTGAGGGGTGATGATTAAAATGTTCTAAAATTGATTCCGATGATGGTTGTACAACTTTGTGACTATTATTAAAAACCACTGATTGTGCAACACAGTATGTGAATTATATCTCAGTAAAGCTGACATTTTTTAAAAGAGCTATCTAGCCACCTGTGTTCAATACCCTCCAGTTTCCTTAAGCGGTGGTTCTGACTCTGCCAAATGCCAAACAGAAAACTCAGTATGCCCCCCAGGAAGCCCATGCCACCTCTGCACAGCCTGACTGTTAGATCTGTCTTCTTTATACTGAGTTAAAGCGAGAGTAATGGGAGGAAGTGTAATACAGGGGTTTAAAAAGCAACGCTGAAGGATGTGGCCAGGTGTAGAGAAACATAATAAAATTGATTTTAAAGGAGATTATTGGTGTTTATGGGCTTCCCAGGGGGTGCTAGTGGTAAAGAACCTGCATGCCAATGCAGGAGACTTACTTAAGAGACGTGGGTTTGATCCCTGGGTCAGGAAGACCCCCGGAGGAGGACACGGCAGCTTATTCCAGCATCCTTGTCTGGAGAATCCCCATGGACAGAGAAGGCTGGAGGGCTACAGTCCACAGTGCTGCACAGAATCGGACATGACTACAGCGACCTGGCATGCACAGAATCGGACGCGACTGCAGCGACTTAGCATGCACAAACTGGAGATTACAATTAGAATCAAAGAGGCACTAAAAGGACTTCCCTGGTGCTAAGACTCCCTGCTTCCACTAGCAGGGGCACAGGTTCGATCCCTGGCTGGGGAACTAAGATCCCTAGGGAAAAACACTGAAAAAGTAGAGAATACTGTTTTCAAAGGCAGAAGGGGGAATTGACAGCAGCGGAAGAGATAGGCTAGATGGTAAAAACATTTTATGTCCTAGGATAAAACTGTGCATTTTATATTCAATGTAACATTTTACATATTTACTACTGAACACTTAACAATATGCCAGACACTGTGCCAGACACAGATTAAAACAAATAAAAAGAACTTCTGCATTTAAAGAGATTACAGACAAGAAGTATAGTTACAGCAACATGGTAACGTACCGCAACTATCAAGTCCAATGGCTTTTACTCAATTCTCACTCGTAAGATTCCCCTGCTACACAAGAAAATGATCACCACAGTCATTCAATAAATACTGGATTAATCTGAACAAATCTCTCAAACTTTCCCGCCTTAACATCTGTGGCATATCACTCTCCTGATCTTGGCCCACTGACTTGTCCGTCAACCTATTTCTTTCCATCTCTTTCACCTGTTCTTTAATCCTTTCTCCTCAAGATTTAGTTTCATCTTTTGTTTTTTCCTTTTTCTTTTTCCTTTGGTAAATTCATTCACTCAATTTCCAAAATGTATAGGCTCTAGTTCCAACCTTTCCTCCAAGCTCTTACCTCTTATCTCTGAATCCCATTAGTGTATGTCCTTTGGTGTATATGTCCTTTGAGTCTATCAGCTCAAAGCTATGAAATGAAACTCGTTTTCACCTTTCAAAACCTGCTCTCCTCCTGTATTTTCTTTTCTTTGTAGAGTCAATTAGGCTTTGGATCTATAACCCCTGCCACCTGTAACCAAAGGTACCCCTGAGATGGCAAGCTAAGTTCAGAATGCTGAATCTGGAATAGATTTTTCCATAAAGTTAACTGCACTGGGACCCCACTCCAGTACTCTTACCTGGAAAATCCCATGGGTGGAGGAGCCTGGTAGGCTGCAGTCCATGGGGCCGCTAAGAGTTGGACATGACTGAGCAACTTCACTTTCACTTTTCACTTCATGCATTGGAGAAGGAAATGGCAACCCAACTTCAGTGTTCTTGCCTGGAGAATCCCAGGGACGGGGGAGCCTGGTAGGCTTCCATCTATGGGGTCACGACTGAAGCGACTTAGCAGCAGTAGCAACAGTTCTCAATAGGGAGTAACCTGACCTCTTGGACCTTGGTACCACCATATTTCCTAGAACTGAACAGCCCAGGATGCCTAAAAAGTCAATGGCAAGCAAACACTTGGAGATGTCTGGCTGAAATGATTTTTTAAGAAAAAAATTTAAAGAAAAGACCCCAAGTATAAAAAAACTATAGATGATAATACATGAGCACCTGTGTTACTACCTACCATGAGATGTTAACTGGAGCCCCTTGTGTCTCTTCCTCCCACCCTTGCTGAGATAGCCACATCTCGGAGTTTAGTTCTTATTATCAGAATGTATGCTTTTAGGCTTCACTATGCAAGCATACATCCATGAACAACATACAATATTGTCTGAGTATTTTAAAACTTTATATGATGAATGGATGGTGTAGTGTAACACTGTGAACAGTATACCTAATGGTTGAAATGATAAATGTCATGTTAAATGTCATGTATATTGTAACAACTAAAAAAAACTTTATATTACAGTATCACACTGTACTGATGTTTCTGCAACTCTTCTTTTTTTTGCTTTTTCTGGGTGAGGATTAATATTTTGACCTAGAAATATAACCAGATTGATACATGTAGCTCTAGTTCATTCACTCAAACTGCTTTAGAGCATCTCCTTATATATCTATATCACAATTTTCCACTATTATAAATGTTACAAAATATTAAATATTACTTTACAGCTACATTATAGATGGATTTGTGGGTTTTAAAAGTATAGTTGGTTTATAATGTCATGTTAGTTTCAGATATACAGCACAGGGAATCAGTTTCATGCGTGTATATATATAAACACAATACACACACACACACACTTCCATATTTTTCCCTTATAGGTTATTACAAACTATTGAGTATAGTTCCCTGTGCTATATAGTAGGTCTCTGTTGGTTATTTTATATATAGTAGTGTGCATATATTAATCTTATTATAAGGCAATATATACACAATGAAATATTACTTGGCCATAAAAAGGAATGAAATAATGCTATTTATAGCACCATGGAAAAACCTAGAGATTATCACACTAAGTGAAAAAAGCTAGACAAAAACAAATATCATATGATATCAGTTATATATGGAATCTTTAAAAAAGATAGAAATGAATTTATCTACAAAACAGAAACTCAGACATAGGAAAATTTATGGTTACCAAAGGGGAAAGGGAGGAGGAGAGGGATAAATTAGGAAGCTGGGATTTGTGATTTAAAAAAAAAAAAGCTTTAAAACAAACAGCTAGAGAGATCAGAACATTAAAGATGTTAGAACATTAAAATTGCAGACCTTCCAAAATAGAAAACAGCTGTGTTTCCTATCTCTATATGTACTTAAGTATTCTATAAAGTGGACTTGACTAAATCCCAATTGTTTATTGAAAGCTTTCCCCATATTTAGGTTTATTTAATTATTAAAATTTCACTTAGCAAATCATTTAAGCTTGACTAAAAACTTAATGGATTTTACAGAGTGAAGCTCTACTTTCCCTTGTTAATAACCAGCCCCACTGCTAAAAACAAAAACAGAAACTCTAGCACTGTTAACCAAAGAGCTTTCTGAAAGCAACATTACACCATCTGCAGCATTTCATTCTCAGGGCATATAAATCAATAAAGAACTGGATGTGTTTATATTTCTGATTACCACAATGCAAGAAAGGTCTTAATGGCCAGTCCTTTAAGATATGAAAGCCTCTCCCTAAATACTGAGGACATTCTCAAGGCCATATTTAATTCAGCATTACTTAAGGTGGCGGCTCCAACAACAGCTGACTGTTTCTCACCAGTCTCCTCGGAGGGCCCATCTTGTCACATTCCCCTCCTACCTAACTCTACTTTGCTGACCACTGCCTTAATGTTTTCTGCCTGTTTAATCAGATGTTTTTCTTCATCTCTTACCAACCTCTCCATTCCCAATCCATACTACATGTAACTAAAGGAGATATTTGTGGGTCTAAGCTGCTTAGCACAGGGTCTGGTCCATATACTCAATAGGTGTTAACTATTACTGTTTGTTATCAGAGTAATCTTCCTGAAGCATAATTCTAACTAGTCTTGCCATATCTCTGATCAAAAGCTTTCAATGGTTCCCATTATCGACAAGAGACTGCGTCATGCGGGAGGAGGCAAGAGAAGTAAACTGGGTACCACTATTTCAGTCAGAGGTTCTCACTGTGCAGCCAACATCTGAGTGGAGGTTACATCAACCTTTCTAGAGCTCACTCTCATCATCTGTAAAACGGCTATCATGAGACCTACTTCTTGGAGTTGTTACCAGGGTTACAGATTAAATAACATAACATATACAAAGCACCCAGCACACACAGTAGGTATTTAACGAATTCTGATCTTCCCTCCTTACAACCTGAACTCCTAAACAACCAAATTCCATCATCCAGCCCACAAGTACCTCTTCACACTTCTTTCCCATTACATACCCCGATTCAGCCAAACTAGACTTCTCACCATGCTTTGAGCCTGCCTTCTGATTTCTTGCCTTTTAGCCCCAAAATTTGCTTATTCCAGTGGTTTTGCTTCTCCATCCAACTTCACGTACCTAAATCCAACCTATTCTAAGCCCAGGCCAAATGCTGCCCTTGTCCCTGAAGCATTTTCTCTTATCATCTCCATTGCTAAGAATACACTGTCTGAACTTCTTCAATTACACTTATCACACCTGGCCTTATTCAACAGTTATATTGAAATTTTGTGTCTTATAGCTCCTACTTGAATGGACTGGAACAGAAATGGGTAATGACTCCCATTAAGTACCATTTCTACTCAACTTTAGTTAGTGCTAATCGAAACCTACAAATCACATCTGAGAACAAGAAAAGATCTGGTGTTGCTACCAGCTGGCCTGCCACTCACAGTTAGTTCTTGGTGTTCTCTTCAGTTCAGTTCAGTTGCTCAGCTGTGTCCGACTCTTTGCGACCCCATGAATCGCAGCACGCCAGGCCTCCCTGTCCATCACCAACTCCCGGAGTTCACTCAGACTCACGTCCATCGAGTCGGTGATGCCATCCGGCCATCTCATCCTCTGTGGTCCCCTTCTCCTCCTGCCCCCAATCCCTCTCAGCATCAGAGTCTTTTCCAATGAGTCAACTCTTCGCATGAGGTGGCCAAAGTACTGGAGTTTCAGCTTTAGCATCATTCCTTCCAAGGAAATCCCAGGGCTGATCTCCTTCAGAATGAACTGGTTGGATCTCCTTGCAGTCCAAGGGACTCTCAAGAGTCTTCTCCAACACCACAGTTCAAAAGCATCAATTCTTTGGTGCTCAGCTTTCTTCACAGTCCAACTCTCACATCCATACATGACCACTGGAAAAACCATAGCCTTGACTAGACGGACCTTTGTTGGCAAAGTAATGTCTCTGCTTTTTAACATGCTATCTAGGATGGTCATAACCTTCCTTCCAAGGAGTAAGCGTCTTTTAATTTCATGGCTGCAGTCACCATCTGCAGTGATTTTGGAGCCCCCAAAAATAAAGTCTGACACTGTTTCCACTGTTTCCCCATCTATTTGCCATGAAGTGATGGGACCAGATGCCGTGATCTTAGTTTTCTGAATGTTGAACTTTAAGCCAACTTTTTCACTCTCCTCTTTCACTTTCATTAAGAGGCTTTTTAGTTCCTCTTCACTTTCTGCCATAAGGGTGGTGTCATCTGCATATCTGATGTTATTGACGTAGGCAATTTCAGACATCAACAGCAGACAAGGCCATTCTGTGACCATGATGGATCAAGGCAAAAAAATAATAATAACAACATTCTGTAATCTGTCTGAACACACAAAAAACACAAACACTGCCCAAAGAAATAAGAAATGTGTGTGTGTGTGTATCGAACAGCCACTATTCCTAGATGATGAGTGACTGTGGACTGCTGCCACTTTGTTAATTATAGCTATAGCTTTTAAGACTGCTCTCTTTACATAAACTCTACTAAGACACCCAGTCACAGAATTCACCCAACTTTCTGACAGCACATAATCCATAGCAAAGCCCCATGTCCCTGAACCTTCTTCAAAATCACCTAACACAAGCCTCAATCTCTATAGTAAGACTTTTCTAACACTCTTCTTGCTGAGATACTGTGTGCTTCATCATGGTATACATCTTCCTTTGATGAACAAGTAATAAATCCAATTTATTCAACTACAGGTGCACTCCCAGTACCCTGGCTGGAGGATAAACTATGAACTTCTTGAATAAAAGTCTAGTATTTTCTTTATGCCTACAGGGCATGCTCGGGGTCTCACATGCTGTACACTTTGTTGAACTGATCTGAACGACTAACACTAGGCCTGTTAGCCCTTTCTGGAATCTCAAGACGCAGCCCAGTCACTCTCAAGGCTAAACATTTACTTCACTATCCTGAGTGTTTTCAACTTCACAGTTCTGAGAACAGAAAACAGCAGTCAGAGTGACTCATCATGGTGCTCCATACTCACACACCTGAGTTTTTGAATTTGAAAAAGTGTTTAATTCACATGCACTCACAGTCTCTCAAATTGTCTCCTCTCTTTTTTGTATACACTTTCAGAGTAGATGTCTGATGTTTCCTTAGGAGAAGAACAAGTAAGGGACCAAACTAATTTGTTCCAGGCACTTACCATTATGTATATATGTCCATGTTATATATGTCCATAGCATATGTATGCATGAGATTAAGAGCCAGTGGTAGGACTCACTTGAGGAGAACACGGGGACAAGAGGAGTCTGAACTGTTCCAGAGAAGCAGGCTTCCTGAGGAGGCGATGGCAAGGAACCCTGTTTATAGGCATTCAAAGTGAGATGCGCAATGGAAAACAGGCAGGCAGGGTGAGCAGGAGAGATGCCAGGTGTGACATTGCTGTTGAGCACCATGGGCCCCAGCCAACAGAGATGGAGGGCGGGACTCTCTTGGGGTCAACTCTAGCACAGAAGCAGCACTCTGTCATTGCGGAAGACTTCAAACGCTCTGGCACCTGTGCTAAGTCTTAGTCAGCTAACTGGGAACAACTGACAAGCCCCTGACCTAGTATGCTGACATTTTCATGTTCCACGGGTGTGTAAGATGCGTAGCAGAATGGCTATTCTGGCCAAAGAAGAAACTGGTTGATGAAATGAAAGGAGAACCAAAGGAAAGAGAGACCATCCCATCTTAGAATTTGTGGCAATAATGTAGGGGTTGTGTGGCACAGGTTCTAGTAAGGCAGAATTAAGAAGTCCTAAAAATAAAGCCATGTAGTTCCACGGCATGAAACTCTAAGAAGAAAGCTCTTGAAATGCACTTTTGCCTGGATATTTAGAAGAGCTACCAGTACATCTACTGTTTTCCTGGGAAACATGTACTGGTGGCTCTTCTAAAGGAACAGACAGAAGATGAATAGAAGACATAAGAAATCAGAGTGAAAGAGCAGCAAGACTTGGGAGAACCACACAGGAGGCCAGGGTTCAAACTAAGTTTACAGAAGGCTAGCAAAGGCAAAAGGGATATTTTTAGAGTGGAAATACAAAATTTATAGGGAGCTTGGGATACACATGTACACCCTGCTATATTTAAAATGGATAAGAAGGACCTACTGGACAGCACATATAACTCTGCTCAATGTTATGTGGCAGCCTGGATGGAGGTGGAGTTTGGGGAACAATGGATACCTCTATACATATGGCTGAGTCCCTTCAATGTTCACCTGAAACTATCACAATATTGTCAGCTGGCTGTATCCCAATACAAAATAAAAAGATTAAAAAAAAATAAAACTACAAACAATAAATGCTGGAGAGGATGTGGAGAAAAGGGAATCCTACGGCACAGTTAGTGGGAATATAAACTGATACAGCAACTATGGAGAATACCATGGAGATCTCTTAAAACACTTGGACTAAAACTACCATTTGACTCAGCAATCCCACTACTGGGCATATACTCAAGAAAGTCACAACTCAAAAAGATATATGTACCCCAATGTTCATCGCAGCACTATTCATAACAGCCAGGACATGGAAGCAACCTAAATGTCCACTGACAGATGAATGGATAAATAAGATGTGGTACACATATACAATGGAATATTACTCAGCCATGAAAAGGAACAAATCTGAGTCAGTTTTAGTGAGGTAAATGAACCTGGAGCCTCTTATACAGAGTGAAATAAGTCAGAAAAAGAAAAACAAGTATCACATATTAATGCACATATATGGAATCTAGAAAAATTATATGGATGAACCTGTTCGCAGGGAAGAAATGGAGATGCAGACGCAGAGAGTGGACTTATGGACACAGCAGGGGGAGGAGAGGGGAGGACCAACTGAGAGAGTAGCACTGACATACATACACTGTCATGTGTGAGATACATAATAGTGGGAAGCTGCCGTGTAACACAGGGAGCCCAGCCTATATACACAGAACTGATTCATGTTGTTACACGGCAGAAACCGACACACTGTAAAGCAATTATCCTCCAGTAAAAAAAAAGAAAACGCAAATTCACCTGATGATAAAATGTAGTGCTGAGAAAGCAGAACTGCTCAACCTCTATTTTACTTCCATATTCTCTATCAAAGGATATGAATTTAGGATTAAACAGAAGAGAATTAACAATTATAGAGGGAAAAAATGTCCCAGATGGGTGAGGAAAATAAGTTCAAATCCATTCACTAAATAATTTCCTCCAGGAAGACTGGTAAAACTTGCAAATAACATCACCAAACTGAAAAAAAATTTAGAAATTAAATTGGTAAAGAAAAATTTTGAACAAATGGCAATAGATAACTATTGTTCCAATTTGCAAAAAGCAAAAGCAGGACAGTGGGCTTTTCAAATAATAGAGAAGTGAACATCTTGTGTAGCTCTTGGGCTCAATTCTAAAAATGATTCTTCCCTTTTTTATGGAGTGGACATGAAAAGGAAGAAACTTTTTGCTGGTTGTAAAAGAAATGCATACCTATGGAAAACTGAAAAAATACATAAAAGTATAAATAATGACCACCTATAATTCCTAAAATAACCACTGTTAAAATGTTGATCTGCTTCTTTCTAGTGACTATGCATAGTGAACACATCTTTACTTTTTATTTATAGCACACAATTTTTGCATATCATTTAGAACTCGTCATGAGAAGAAAGAAAAAAGGAGAATGAGAATGTATTAAAGGAAATTACGGCTGAAAACTTCCCGAAAGGAAACAGATATCTAGGTACAGGAAACACAGAATGTCTCAAACAAGGTAAACCCAAACAGACCTATAAAAAGACATATAATAATAAAAATTTCAAAAGTTTAAAATAGGATTCTAAAGGTAGCAAGAAAAGAACAAGGACTTAATTACAAGGGAACTCCCGTAAGGCTATTAGCTGATTTCTCTTCAGAAATGTTGCAGGCCAGAAAGGAATGGAAAGAAATAGTCAAAGTTCTGAAAGGGAAAAATCTGCAACCTAGGATACTCTACCAAGCAAGATTATCATTTAGAATCAGAGAGACAAAGAATTTCTCAGATAGGCAAAAAATAAAAAGAACACAGCAATACTAAATCTATCCTAAAGGAAATATTGAAAGATCCTTTCTAAATAGAATTGAAGTTATAAATATATAGGAAAGACAAAATCACCTAAATCGTTTATTTACGTCATTTGCTTTGCAGTACACCAGGGGAACTCCCTGGTGATCCAGCGGTTAGGACTTCAGGCTTCCACCACCTGGGACCTGGGCTTGATTCCTGTTTGGGGAACTAAGGTCCAGCAAGCTGTGCAGTATGGTCAAAAAAATTTTTTTAATTAAAAAAACCTCAATATTACAATTTTAAAAATAGATAATAAGGCCAGTGTATAGATTGTTAAAAATTCAAAATTTCTGTGAAAGTGATGATAACCACAATGAAGAACAAATGGATGAATATGAAGATGTACAAGAAAATATAAAAATCATAAAATGAGAGAGGAGAGTAAGAAAAATGTAGATTCTTTTTCATTTCCTAGAGTGTGTCTGAGCCTACATGACCAGTCTAAAGTACACAGATAAAGGATGGAATTAACATACTTGAAAAACAGAATAACTACAAAAACATATAACACATTCACAAAAACAAAAAAAAGAGAGAGAATTTAAGTATAATGCAAAAGAAAATCAAACCACAAAAGGAAAAAGAAAGAGAAAAAGAATAAATATAAAATCAACAGGAAAATACAACTTAAAATGCAATAAATTCATATTTATCAGTAATTACCTTATATGTCAATGAACTAAATGCGTCAATCAAAAGACACAGAGTAGCAGACGGGATTGAAAAAACAACAGCTACAATACGCTGCCTATAAGAGACCCACCTTAGGGCAAAGGACACAGACAGAATGAAAGGGAGGGGACGCAAAAAGATATTGCATTCAAACAGAAATGAGAAGAAAGTGGGAGTTACACTACTTATATCAGACAAAACAGACTTTAAAACAAAGGCCACAGAGGAATATAAAGGACATTATATAATAATAAAAGGATCGATTCAAAAAGAGGAATTTACACTTGTCAACATATATGCACCAAATACATAAAACAAATTCCAACAGACATAAAGGGAGAAAATAAGAGGAATACAATAATAGTAGGAGGTTTTAAAACACAACTCACATCAATGGATAGATCTTCTAGACAAAAAAATTCAATACAGCAACAGAGACCCTAGATTATGCAATACACTAGACTTAGTTGAAATTTCCAAAACATTATATCCAAAAAGCCAGAGTACATACTTTTTCCAAGTGCACATGGAACATTCATTAGGACTGACCACATAGTAGTGCACAAAACAAGCCTCAACAAATTAAAGAGTATAGAAATTATCTCAAGCATCTTTTCTGACCACAATGTCATGAAACTAGAAAGCAACCACAGAAAAGAGAGATGAGAAAATAAACAATTACACAGAGACTAAACACAAGCTACTAAAAAACCAATGGGCCAATAATGAAACCAAAGAGGAAATTTAAAAATATCTTGAGACAAATCACAACGAAAACACAACCATACAAAATCTGTGGGCTGCAGCAGAAGCAGTTCTAAGAGGCAAGTCCTAGTGACAATCAGGAAATTCACAGTGATACAGGCCTCCTCAAGAAACAAAAGCATCTCAAACAAACAACCTAACCTTTCACTTAAAAGAATTAGAAAAAGAACAAACAAAACCTAAAGTCAGTAAAAGGAAGGAAACAAAGATCAGAGAGGAAATAAATAAAGTAGAGATTAAAAAGAAAAAAGAAAAAAATCAGTGAAACCAACAGCATGTTCTTTGAAAGGATAAACATGACTGGCAAACCTCTGGCCAAGCTAAGAACAAAATAAGAAATAAGAAGCCTTAACAAATAATACTGCAGAAATACAAAAAAAACCTTAAGAGACTACTTTGAAAAATTATATGCCAACAAATTTGACAACCTAGGAAAAATGGGTAAGTTTCTGGAAATAAACAGCTCACCAAAATTGAATCAAGAAGAAATAGATAATTTGAGCTGACTGATCGCTAGGCGTAAAATAGAATCTTTAAAAAACTCTGTACAAAACAAAAGTCTGGGACCAAATGGCTTCACAGGCAAATTCTACCAAACATATGAATAAGAACTTATATTGATCCTTCTCAAACTCTTCCAAAAAACTGAGGCGAAAGGAACACTCCCAAAGATATTCTATTCTATGAAGCCACTATCATCACCCTTATACCAAAACCAAACAAAGACACCACCAAAAGAGAAAATTATAGGCCAATATCTTTGATGAATATAGATGCAAAAGTTCAACAAAAATTAGCAAACCAAATTCAACAACACATAAAAACATCATATACCACAACCAAGTGGGATTCATTCCAAGTTCACAAGGATAGTTCAACATACACAAATCAATGTGATACAGCAAATAAATATGAGAAGACAAAAACCACATGATCGACTCAACAGATGCAGAAAAAGCATTTCACAAACGTTAACATCCATTCATGATTTAAAAAAAAAAAAAAAAAAACTCTTACCAAAGTGGGTATAGAGGGAACATACCTCAATATAATGAAAGCTACTTAGGATAAACCCACAGCCAATACAAGGCTCAATGGTAAAAAGCTGAAAGACTTCCCACTAAAATCCAGAACAAGACAAGGATGCCCACTTTCACCCCTTCTATTCAGCATAACATTGGAAGTCCTAGCCATGGCAATCAGACAAGAAATAAAAGGTATTCGAATGAAGGGAAGAGTTAAAACTGTCATTATATGCAGATGTCATGATATAATATATATTAATGGGAAACACTAAAGACTCCATACAAAAACTAGAACTGAGAAATTCAGCAAGGTAGCAGGACATAAGATTAACATGCAGAAATCAGATGTATTTCTTTTAACAATGAAATATCAGAAAGGGAATGTAAAAAATAAATAAATAACTTTCAAAATTGCACTCCCCAAAATAAAATACTTAGGAATAAATCTGAGCAAGGAGATGAAGGACTTACCCACTAAGAACTATAAAACATCAACAAAGGAAATTGAAGATGACTCAAAGAAACAGAAAGATATCCCATGCTCTTGGATTGGAAGAATTACTATTGTTAAAATGGCCATACTACCCAAAGTAGCCTGCAGATTTAATGTTATTCCTAACAAAGTACTCATGACATTTTTCACACAACTAGAACAAATAATCCTAAAATTTATTTAGAACCATAAAAAACCCAGAATTGCCAATGCAATCTTGAGGAAAAAGAACAAAATAGAAGGCATAACTCTCCCAGACTTCCAACAATACTACAAAGCTACAGTAATCAAAACATCATAGTATTATGATGTTTTGATGTTTATGACAAAAACAGACACATTGATCAATGGCACAGAATAAAGAGCCCAGAAAGAAACTCATACATCTATGGTCAATTAATCCTCAACAAAGGAGGCAAGAATAATGGGGAAAAGACTGCTTCTTCAGCAAGTGGTGTTGGGAAAACTGGACAGCCTCATGTAAATCAATGAAGTTAGAACACATTCTCTTATCATATACCAAATTAAACTCAAAATGGCTGAAATACTTAAAACATAAGACATGACACCATAAAACTCCTAGAAGAGATCATAGGCAAAACATTCTCTGACATAAACTGTAACAATGTTTCCTTAGGTCAGTCCCCCAAGGCTACAGAAATAAAAACAAAAATAAACAAATGAGATCTAATCAAACTGGTAACCTTTTCATAGCAAAGGAAACCATAAATAAAACAAAAAGACAACCCACAGAATGGAAGAAAATATTTGAAATAAAGAAATCCCACTTCTGGGCATATATCCTGACAAAACTCTAATCCAAAAAGATACATGAACCCCTATGTTCATAGCAGCACTATTCACAAGAGCTAAGACATGGAAACAACCTAAATGTCCACTGATAGATAAACGGATAAAGATGTGGTACACATATACAACGGAGTATTACTCAGCCATTGGAAAGAATGAAGTAATGCCATTTGTAGCAACGTGGGTGGACCTACAGATGATCACACTGAGTGAATTCAGAAAGAGAAAGACAAATACCATATGAAATCACTTATTTGTGGAATCTAAAATATGATGCAAGTGAACCTATCCACAAAACAGAAACAGACTCACAGACAAAGAGAACGGACTTGCAGTTACCAAGGGGGAGGGCTGGGGGAAGGATGGAGTGGGAGGCTGGGGCTAGCAGATGCAAGCTCCTACACATGGAACAGATAAACAAGGTCCTACTTTACAGCACACAGAACTATATTCAGTATCCAATGATAAACTGAAAAGGAAAAGAATATTTCAAAATGTATATACAGGAATCAAGACTGCCGGGAGAAATATCAATAACCTCAGATATGCAGATGACACCACCCTTATGGCAGAAAGTGAAAAGAAACTAAAAAGCCTCTTGATGAAAGTGAGAGAGGAGAGTGAAAAAGTTAGCTTAAAGCTCAACATTCAGAAAACTAAGATCACGGCATCAGGTCCCATCACTTCATGGGAAATAGATGGGGAAACAGTGGAAATAGTGGCTGACTTTATTTTGGGGGGCTCCAAAATCACTGCAGATGGTGACTGCAGCCATGAAATTAAAAGACGCCTACTCCTTGGGAGAAAAGTTACGACCAACCTAGACAGCATATTAAAAAGCAGAGACATTATTTTGCCAACAAAGGTCCGTCTAGTCAAGGCTATGGTTTTTCCAATGGTCATGTATGGATATGAGAGTTGGACTATAAAGAAAGCTGAGCACCGAAGAATTGATGCTTTTGAACTGTGGT
This sequence comes from Capra hircus, assembly GCF_001704415.2. Classification (NCBI taxonomy): domain Eukaryota; kingdom Metazoa; phylum Chordata; class Mammalia; order Artiodactyla; family Bovidae; genus Capra; species Capra hircus. The sequence continues at coordinate 38,006,467 of NC_030822.1, forward strand.
GTTGGACACACAGAGTCCCTTGGACTCTCCAACCAGTCCATCCTCAATGAGATCAGTCCTGGGTGTTCACTGGAAGGACTGATGTTGAGCTTGAAACTCCAATACTTTGGTCACCTGATGCGAAGAGCTGACTCATTTGAAAAGACCCTGATGCACAGAAAGATTGAGGGCAGGAGGAGAAGGGGACAACAGAGGATGAAACGGTTGGATGGCATCACTGACTCAATGGACATGAGTCTGGGTAAACTCCAGGAGCTGGCGATGGACAGGGAGGCCTGGTGTGCTGTGGTTCATGGGGTCGCAAAGAGTCAGACACGACTGACTGACTGAACTGATACAGGTATAACTGAATCACTTTGAACAGCAGAAATTAATGCAATATTGTAAGTCAACTATATTCCAATTAAAATAGTCTCAAAAAATAGGTGCACAGTACCAGATTTCAAATTTAGGTATAATTTATTCTGTATTTGTATTGTCCACCCTGTTTATAAATCAATACCACTGGCTTAGTGATTCCAGAGAAATCGATATTTTTTCCCCTTTGATTTCAAAGAAAAACAAACCTGGCCACACATACACAGAAATACTTCATGAATATAACTTACTGGAATCATAATAGTCTATCATATGGATGTACAATAATTCACGCAGCCATAAATAATAATAAATGAGACCCCACTCCAGTATTCTTGCCTGGGAAATCCCATGGAGAGATGAACCTGGCAGGCTACAGTCCACTGGGTTGCAAAAGAACTGGACACAACTTAGCAACTACACAACAATAATGGCTTATAAATGCTAATAGAGCAAACCTTGATCCTTGGGAGCCAGTATTCATTAATTCGCTTAATTCCAATTCTTTAATTTATTGATTAAATTCTTTAATTGATTTTCTACTATGTGTGGGCCTGATCTAAAGCTGGAGATACTGCAGTGAACGAAGCAAAAATCCTGACCCTCATGGAGCCTCCTATTTCAACCAGAGAAGAGATGATACACAAGATAATGATAAATACTAAGAGAAAAAATGAAGCAGGCAAAGGGGATAGGATGTGTTGGGGGAAAGTAAAGATTTAGCAAGAGTGTCCAGAGAAGGCTCAGGAGATGTCTTTTAAGTTAAGATGTAAAGAAGATAAAGAAAATTCACACAGCTATCTAAGGAAGAGCATTTCGGGCAGAGGAAACACCAAATGCAAAGGCCCTGAGGTGAGAGCACACCAGGAACGTTCAAACCATAGTGAGGAGGCGGCCAGTGCGCTCAAAGCAAAATGGGAAAGAGGGCAACCAGAAGAGGATTAAGTAGGCTTTGTAGGTCATGTACAGACTTTGGCTTTTCATCTGAGTGAGTCAGGAAGCCATTGGAGGGTTCTGTGGAGGGAGACTTAAGCTTTAACAGGGTTAGTATGGATTCTATGTTGAGAATACAATGAAGGGGGAAGAAAGGAAGCATGCAGACCATAAGCCTATATTGGACAGAATAAGATGGGATAAAGCAATCAAACCAACTGGCTTAATGACTGTACACAAATGGGTTTCCATGAACACAATGGGGTGACCTTAAGAGCAGTTTCAAAAGACTGATAGATTTTTTTTTTTTAGATAATGTGAATGATCAAGAAGATATGCTAATCACAATCAAGGGGGAAATCATGAAAAAAAATTATGAGGCAGTGAGAGAAATTTGAATACTGATTTCATGACATTCAGGAATTACTGACTTTCAGGAGTGATAATGATATTGCAGCTATATTTAAAAAATAATTTTAATTTTCTTATGCTTTAGAGATGTATACAAAAATACTTAAGGATGAAATGAAATCACAGTGTCTGAGATTTGGTATTTGCATAGGGGGCAAAGTAAGTGGGAATATCCATGATACAGGATGATGGTTGTTGAAGCAGGATGATGTGGATTCATCTTATTATACTACTCTCTTTAGTTTTTCTTATGTTTGAAAATGTCTTTAACAAAAAAGGTTTTTTAAAAATCAAGAATGATATATAGCTGAGAGAGATGGTAAAAACAAATACAATGAATGAAACAATAAATATTCTGAAGAAAAGTCAAGAGGCTAGAATTCTGGATCAAACTGAGACAAAATGCAACAAGAAAGGCTATATTCCTCTATTTGGTTCCAAAACACCAAGTGAATGTACAAAATGGACAAACCTATAGGAGTACCTTAAAAAAAAAAAAAAAGTTTAAAATTCTAATACACAGCAAAATCAGCAAGTGAAATACCCAAAGTCTAAAGCAATCCCCAGGATGCATTAATAGAACTAAAGACTTTTAAAAAGGGGGATATGCGTTTAGTCACCAAGTCCAGTCCAGCTCTTTGCAACCCCATGGACTGTAGTCTGCCAGGCTTCTCTGTCCATGGGATTCTCCAGGCAAGAACACTGGAGCAGGATGCCACTTCCTCCTGCTCCAATATCTAGCCCCAGGTTGGGAAGTGAGTCTCCCGCACTGGCAGCAGATTCTTAACTGCTGAGCCACCAGGGAAGCCCCTAAAAAGGGGGATGGGGATGCAACAGGCTGCTCTTCCATGAGCCAACTGGCTTACACTTGCTGTTGTTTGCCTTCTAAGAGGGCCATACTTAAATACTTGTAACTACGTCACGTGAGGAATGGATGTGGGTTCCAGGGATTTCACGTATGAAAAAAGATGGAAAAAGGGGATGTGATACTAGTGTACAAATTTCTGAACTCGTTGCCTTTCCCCTTTAATCTGTGTTGCTTCATTACTATTTTGGTAAAGGTATATTTGGTATAGTCACCTAAGCCAATAAGCTGAGAATACTTCAAGATGCCTCCCTCTGCCTCACATTCCACTTCTAGTTAAAAATGTTTCTTAAAATTGTTCTTTTCCCTCCTGTTCCATGTGGACACTTCCCCTGCTCCATTTACTCCTTCTTCCTCCGGTATCCCTATTTCCCTCTGGGAACCACTCTCAACTCCACAGAGGATCAGCATATTCTTTCTACCCAGAGCACTGCAAATAACTTTACTCAAGTCAATAAGATGGGTGGATATGTTAGCTGGAACTACTGGGAAAGAACTGGGGGTGGAGGTATAAAAGTGATATGGGAGTGAAGGAAGAGTTCAAAAGAAAAAAAACATTCTTTCTCTGGACAATTAAATATGAGGAGGTGATATCTGGAACTGCTGCAAATACTGTTTCTAGCCTGAGAGAGAGAAGCCAGAGGACAGAGCCGACATGAGAAGGAACCCAGAAGTAAAAAGGACAAAGAAAGTCAGACAGAAGCCCTGATGGGATTGTTAACCTCTGGATCAAACCACACAGGAGGCCAATTCTAACACGAAGTCTTTTCATGTGCACTAGTCAATACATCCTCCTTTCAACTTGACAACTCAGCTGAATTTTCTGTTACTTACCATGAGAATCCTAAACTGATGAGCCCAAACACACTGCCTTAATGATGTTCACGAGGTCTCAAATGGACTACTGCAACATTATTTTCCCTGAAGAAACCCTCACTGATACAGCCTCTACACTGTTGCCAAGATGTCCTTTCAGACTGTAAGTTTCTCTTCCACTAACAAACTCACAATGGCCTCACCGATCTTTAGAATAAGATCCAAACTCCTTAAGTATGGCATGAAAAAAATCTTTACAATTTGGGCCCTTGTCTCATCTCTTACAACTCTAAAGCTATCTCAAAGCTCTGGGTATTGATTTTGCTGTGTTCCCTCTGCCTGAAATATCCTTGTTAATCTGGCTAATAAAAACACGTTAGAGATACCTCCTTAATTTAGTTTAAAAAAAAACTGCAAGGTTTTAACATCCAAAAATCAATTATGTAATGTATCATATCCATAGAATGAAGGGCAAAAACCCAATGGTCACTTAATAGACAGAAAAAGCACTTGACAAAATTCAATTCAATCCCTTCATAATAAAAACACTCAACAGGCCCCCTTTTAAAAATTCTTTAGTTCTATTAATGCATCCATAGCTAGCACTATCCTTAAGGGTATGAAAGCTTTCTTAAGATTAGGAACAATCAAGGATGTTCACTCTTCACCATTTCTATTTGACATTGTACTAGAGGTTCTAACCCAGGCAGTTAGGCAAGAAAAAGAAAAGGCATGTAGATCGGAAAGAAAGTAGTAACACAATCTCTGGAGACAACACGATCATTGGAGAAGGAAATGGCAACTCACTCCAGCGTTCTTGCCTGGAGAATCCCAGGGATGGAGGAGCCTAGTGGGCTGCCGTCTACGGGGTTGCACAGAGTTGGACACGACTGACGCAACTTAGCAGCAGCAGACAACACAATCATTTACTGCAGCCAATAAGCAATTCAGCAAATCTACAGAATACAGTATTAATAGATAAAGATTGTGTTTCTAAAGCTGAGTAATGAATAGTCTTAAAATTAATAAAATAATTCAATTTACAATAACATCAAAAAGAATAAAATACTTAGGAATATATTTAACAAAAGAAGACTTGTACACTGAAAACTACTGAAAGTCGCTCAGTCGTGTCTCCGACTCTTTGTGATCCCATAGACTATACAGTCCATGGAATTCTCTAGGTCAGAATACTGGAGTGGGTAGCCTTTCCCTTCTCCAGGGGCTCTTCCAAACCCAGGGATTGAACCCAGGTCTCCCGCATTGCAGGTGGTTTCTTTATCAGCTGAGCCACAAGGGAAGCCCAAGAATACTGAAATGGGTAGCCTATCCCTTCTCCAGCAGATCTTCCCAATCCAGGAAATCAAACCAGGGTCTCCTGCATTGCAGGCAGATTTCTTTACCAACTGAGTTATCAAGGAAGCCTGAAATCAATTAAAGACCTAAATAAATTTTTAAAAATCCTATTCATAGATTAAAAGACTTATTAAGATGGCAATACTCTTCAAAATGATTTACAGATTCCACACAAACAAAATCCCAGCTGGTTTTTGCAGAAATTGACAAGCTAATCCTAAAATGTGTATGGAAATCCTGAGCCACAGCACTCAGAAATCAACCTTGATAATAAAAGGACACAGTTTGGAGACTTAACACTTCATGATCTCAGAATTTAACTACAAAGCTTCAGTAATCAAGGCAGTGTGGTATTGACGTATGGACAGGTATATATTCTATATCTGATGTTTGTCAATGGAACAGAATTGAGAGTCCAGAAATAAACTCTCACAGTTAACTGAATTTCAACAAGGGTATTAAAACAGTTCAATGTAAACAGAATATTCTTTCCAACAAATAATGCTGGGATAACTGTATATCCATATGAAGTTGGACTTTTCCTCATATCAAAAGCAAAAATTAACTCAAAATGGATCAAAGGATTAAATATAACAGTAAACACTATAAAACTTGAAGACATGGACATAAATCTTCATGACCTTGGATCTGGAGATTATTTTTTTAGGTCTGACATCAAAAGCAGAAGAGAAGAAGGTAAATAAGTTAGACTTCATCAAAATTAAAAACTTTTCTTAAGAGGACACCATCAAGAAAGTAAAGAGTTGAAGAAAATATTTGCAAGTCACATATCTGATAATGAACTTGTACCTAAAATACACCAGGAATTCTTATAATTCAACAATAAAGACAAGAAACCCAATTTAAAAATGGGCAAAAGTCTGAACCAACATTTCTCTAAGTTGTTACACAAACAGCCTATAAACACATGAAAATATATTAAAGTTGTTAGTCGTCATGGAAATACAAAAAAAAAAACAAAAAACCCACAATAAGATAGCACTTCACACCCGTTATGATGGCTATAATAAAAAGGCTGGCAATAACAAACGTCTGAGAGTATGTGGAGAAACTGGAACCCTCACATATTAATGGTGGGAATGTAAAATGATAGATACTTTGGAAAACAATCTAGCAGTTCCTCAAAACTGCTCACAGAGTAATAATATGAGCGAAATTCCACTCTTAGTTGCAGCCACACTAAAATGTTCACATTTCCCAAATGCATATATTCAAGAGAAATGAAAGCATATATCCACACAAATATGTGTACATGGATGTTAATAGCAGCATTACTCATAATCATCAAAACCCCAAATGCCCAACTAATAAATGAATAAAATGCAGATGGAATATTCCACATAATGGAATATTATTCAGCCATGAAAAGTAATGAAGTACTGATACGTGCTACATCATGGATGAAACTTGAAAACATACTATGTGAAAGAAACCGGTCACAAAAGATCACATATTGCATGATTCCATTTACATGAAATGCCCATAGCAGGCAAATCTATAGACAGTAGATAAATGGTTGCCTAGGAAGGTCCACCTGATGTGAAGAACTGACTCATTAGAAAAGGCCCTGATGCTGGCAAAGATTGAAGGCAGGAGGAGGAGGGGACGAGAGAGGATGAGATGGTTGGATGGCATCACCAACTTGATGGATATGGCTTTGAGCAAACTCAGGGAGATTGCTTTGAGTTATAGACAGGGAAGCCTGGTGTGCTGCAGTTGATGGGATTGCAAAGAGTTGGACACAACTGAATGACTCAACTGAACTGAAGGCTGAAGGGGCTCAGGGTGGGGGACTGTTAATGGGTGATGGCTAAAGAGGTTAAAGATGGTTTTGGGGGGCGGCGGGAATGATAAAGTGTTCTAAAATTGATAGTGACGATGGTTGCACAGCTCTGTGACCATGCTAAAAACCATTCACACACTTTATTTTTGCTTACTTTTTTATTGATGTATAGTTGATTTACAATATTATATTCATTTCAGGTGTACAGCACAATGATTCCATATTTTGCAGATTATACTCCATTATAGGTTTTTTACAAGATAATGGCTATAATTCCCCGGGCTATACAGTATATCCTTGTTGCTTATCTATATTTAATACATAGTAGTTTATATCTGTTAATCTCATACCCTTAATTTACCCTCCCCCCTTTCCTCTCCTGTTTGGTAACCACAAGTTTGTTTTCTACATCTGTGGTTCTGTTTCTGTTTTGCATACACATTCATTTATTTTTTAGATTTCACATATAAGCGATATCACATAGTATTTGTCTCTGTTTTCACTACGCATATTCTTAGATCCATTCATTTTGCTGCAAATGGCTACTGCTTTTTCTGAAATTTACTTATTTTTAATTGGAGCATAATTGCTTTACAATATTGTGTTGGTTTCTGCCACATATCAACACGAATCAGTCATAGGTATACACATGTTCCTCCTCCTCTTGAACCTTCCTCCCACCTCCCAGCCATCCCACCTCTCTAGGTTGTCACAGAGCACGGGCTTGAGTTCCCTGTGTCATACGTAAATGTCCACTGGCTATCTATTTTACATATGGTGGTGTATATATATTTCCATGCTATTCTCTCAATTCGTCCCACCCTCTCCTTCCCCCACTGTGTCTACTAGTCTGTTCTCTATGTCTGTGTCTCCAATGCTGCTCTGCAAATAGGTTCATCAGTACCATTTTCTAGATTCTATATATATGCATTAATATATGATATTTGCTTGTCTCTTTCTGACTTACTTCACTCTGTATAATAGGCTCTAGGTTCATCCACTTCATTAGAACTGAGTCAACTGTGTGTCCTTTTATGGCTGAGTAATATTCCATTGTGTATGTGTACCACAGCTTCTTTACCCAAGCATATGTTGATGGACATCTAGGCTGCTTCCATGTCATAGCTATTATAAGTAGTGCTACAATGAACACAGGGATACATGTGTCTTTTTCAATTATGATTTCCTCAGGGTATACACCCAGTAGTGGGATTGTTGGGTCATATGGCAGTTCTGCTTTTTTTTTTAATGTGGTAAGCATATGTTTAATTTTATTAAAATGCATTTATCAAATTGTTTTCCAACGTGGTTGTACCATTCCACATCATTCCCAGCAGTATGAGAGTTTCAGTTGCTTTGCATCTTCATCAGCACTTGGTATGGTCAGTGCACATGGTAGTTTTATTCCTAGTTTTTAAAGGAATCTCTATACTGTGTTCCCTAATGACTGTATCAGTTTACACTCCAACAAACAATGCAAGAGGGGTCCCTTTTCTCCACAGCCTCTCCAGCATTTATTGTTTGCAGATTTTTTGATGATGGACATTCTGACCAGAACTGACTCATTGGAAAAGACCCTGATGCTGGGAAAGACTGAAAACAGGAGGAGAAGGGGACGACAGAGGATGAGATGTTTGGATGGCATCACCGACTTGACGGACATGAGTTTGAGCAAGCTCCGGGAGTTGGTGATGGACAGAGAAGCCTGGAGTGCTGCAGTCCACGGGGTTGCAAAGAGTCAGACACGACTGAGTGACTGAACTGAACTGCTTCTGACGAGTGTGAGTTGATACCTCATTGTAGTTTTGATCTGCATTTCTCTAATAATAAGCAATGTTGAGTATCTTTTGATGCAGTCACACAGTTTAAATACATGAACTGCATGGTATGTGAATTGTATCTCAAGAAAGCTATTACCAAAAAAAGAGAAAAGGTTCTTCTCTTCCATAACACCTTTCTTGAAACACCAATAAAACTAACCATTCTACCATGTGTCTCCTCCTTTCCCTGCAAGGAGTTGAGTACCTGCAATTGATACTTTTTTGCACTTATTCAATGTCTTATCGCCTCTACTCAACTGTGAGTTCCTCAAGGCAGGGATTTGGCTTTTTTTTTTTTTTAAAGAATTAAACAGTATCTATATACTGTGTGTAAACTATGTTAAAGGGTACATAATAAATATTTGCTAAAGACTACCTTAGCGGCTGTCATGTGGAAAAGGGACAATGCTCATTTCATATATGCCAATGGGCAGAGATGGAAGCTATAATGACACAAATTTTAAGACACGGATGACATGAATTTTCAAAGAATCAGGGCTATCCCTTTCTACAGAGCAGGAGTTTCTGGAGTCTGTGGTTTCTCTGAGTTGATACTCAAATTCTCGATGTATGTACAAAAAGTATAGCCATTTTTCCTAGGGGAAAAATCCATAATTTTCATTAGATTCTCAAAGGGATCTATAACCCAATAATGGTTAGGAGTCACCGTTTTTAAAATGTCAGTGTACCATGACAAGGATTTTAGTTAGCAAATTTCAGTTATTGGACTACATCAGTTAATATAGGTTTTTACATAGATTATGGTGGCTCAAACAGTAATGAATCTGCCTGCAATATAGGAGACGTGGATTCAATCCCAGGGTGGGGAAGATCCCCTGGAGAAGGGAATGGCCACCCACTCCAGTATTTTTGACTGCAGAATTTCATGGACAGAGGGGCTGTCTGCAGGCTGCAGTTCATGGGGTCGCAAAGAATGGGACACGACTGAAAAACTAACACTAACTTACTTTTACCTAGATTATACTACTTTGATAATGAATGCAAAAAGAGCATTTTATTCATTTAAAAATACTGACTGTCCATTATATGCCAACTGCTAAAGAAATAGTGGTAAACAAGACAAACTGCCTGCCCTCAGGAGCTTACACTCTACAAAGTGGAGACAAAAAACAAAAACAAAAATCCTAGTAAAATATATAAGAAAACGTCATATGATACAATAACACCTTCAATCGAGAAAATAAAACATAGGAAATGATGGGAGTGTAAAGAGTGACTTTAGGTAGGATCATCAGGGAAAGCCTCTGAGGAGATTGCATTTAAGCTGAGCAATGAGAAGGGTGCCGAGGAAATAACACTTGAGGAATGAAGAGAACAGAAACTGCAAAGTTTCTAAGATAAGAACGCTGATTATTATTACTTGCGCTCTGAAGAGAAAAAGCCATCTCTGATCGTCTCTCTACACAACATTTAGAAGAGTATCTCCCACCCGTATCGAAGAGAACTTATTCAAGACAATTCAGCACGATGAAAATTTAACGTGGTGAGACACTACTGTAGACGAATCTTTAACCGCTTAGGGTCATCGTCAATTTACTCTTCATCATCATTAGACAAAGTGAGTAAAACCTTTGGGGTTTTGTAATAAGACAGAAAGAAAAAAAAAATGAAAGAAAACCCAACAAATGAGGTAGTTTGCTTTTTTTTTTTTTAAAGACGTTTCTCCCAGGGAGACAGGTTTACAAACATAAAGATTATCAAGCAAAGTCTATGAACAGGATTCTGGGTGGATCTGCCCTTCCCCCTAGAGCCTGGTGTTTTGCATTTCTTGCATTTACAATCTATGATGTACAAGAGGGTGGAGTTACAGTCAATGTGCACAAATTAGAGGGAAATGAGTTTCAGTTCAAGGAGCTGTCCAACATCAACAGGTTGAATATTAGTGGAAGCACGAACGCTGTAAAACCGGGTCTCCAGGATGTTACACAGACAATTTCCAGAAGAAAGTTACCAGAACTTCACAATCTACAGAGAACTGTTCTAGTTTTTCTCCCAGCCTTTGGCATTCCTGCCCTATTACACTCACCCACTATGCAAAAGCCCCAGAATGCAAACCACAGGTTGGATTTTTAACCACCACATACATCATGCCAGTAACAACGGATTAAGAAATACTTGTTCACGTAACGAAAATGCAGAACCATGTGCATCTCAGTAACTGAAACTCGGATTATTAAAATCTTCACATTATATTTACGAAGGCACAAAAAGAGCCTGCAGCAGAGAGCTCTCGACACCAAACTGAAAATACACAACAAATTAAGGTTAACAATACCCAGTCCAACTATTTCATTCGAAAGCACGAGAGAAAGCACACGGACACCCGAATTCAAGTCGGAGCCCTCCTGACTCAAAGCACTTGGGCAGACAGTGAGTAGTTGAGTTAGGCCAGCGAAGGGAAGAGGTGAGAGCAACCGGAGAGTGCGTCCAGGCTCTTCTGCGCGCGCTCCTGCAGGCGAAGGCCTGGAGCGACCCGGTCCGGCCGCTGCCCGCTGGAGCCAAGAGAACCCTGGCGCTTGGCACCTCGCAAACTCCGCGGGGCCGCAGACCCCCGCGGCCGCCCTCCCTCCAGCGGGGCTCTAGGCGCTCGTGCTCGCCCTGCGGCTCGGGGTGGGGGAGTCGGCCCGCGCTTACCTTCGGGCGCCGGCGGCGGCTCCTGCCGCTTTCCGCGAGACAGGAAGGCCTTGGGCAGCAGCAGCGACACAGCCAAGACGAGTCCCGAGGCCAGGGCCACCCTCTGCACCGTGGAGTACGCCATGACCGCCCGCCCCCGCCGCAGGTGCGGGCGCCCGCCGGAACCGGAACCGCAGCGCCCGCGGCCTCCGCCAACCCCACCGAGCGTTGCGCGGACGGCGCCGCGCGAGGGACACGCGAGCGCGGCGCGCGAGGCTGACTCGCTCCTCCTGCGCGTCCCCAGGTGCGCTGAATGGTACCCGCGCCCTCTCATTCGTTCCAGCTAGAAACTCCTCCCTGTAACCCACGCCCACAGGGGCGTTCTACACCTAAACTACGGGTGGCCGCGCCCTTCCTTTTATCCTCATCACCACACTGCTCACTCCCCTCCTTAACCACCCATCAGTTAACTGGTTAAGCTTCCAGTCCCTCTGGAAGACCCCGCACATCCATTCTCCACCTGAAGCCCAAGGTGATACTGCTAAAACTCAGGTGTAATGCGTTTAAAGCTCTCCATAGCTTCACATCTTTGAAAAACTCCTCTTTATCCTCATAGAAAGGTCCAGCTGCTTTCTGTGACCTCAAGGCCCTCCCTGATCTGGTTTTACCAATGCGCCGTTCAAACTAGACCATTTGCTATTTCCCTAACATATTTCTTGCGTTCCGGGAATCTTTGCTTATCCTGTTCACACTGCCTGGAAAATTCCTAACACATCTCCACTGCTAAAAACTTCTCTGAAGAACAGCTGAAAAGTACTGCCTTCATGAAACATTTTTAGCCAGCTTCTCCTTCCTCTGTGTCCCCACAGTTCTTGTTACTGTCCTTATGAATTTCTTTAACAAACATTCTTTTGGTTCTTATGAATAAGATAGGTTCCCTATAGGGTAGATAGTCATAGAATCAAGAACAGGCAGCAAATATTCTGGACTCCAAATCACTCAGTTCAACTGTAAGGAGGAGAAATAAGGAAAGAGCTTCTGAAAGTAGGTAAAATTTGAGTGAGTGTTTAAAGAATGAGGAAGTTACTAGGCAGACAGGTGAGAGGAATTCGAAGCATAGTCCAGGAAAAGGTTGCAGAGAAAGCAAAGACATGAAAGCTTGAAGCTTCCTTATGTGCTGTGAAAACTATTAGTAATTCATTTTGGTGGTAGTTCATTTAGGGTCAGTGACATAAAGTGATAAGGCAATATAAGCAGGAACTAGGTTATGAGAAGCTTAGGTATAATTTCCAGTTAAACATGGCAGATGGAGGGCTTCCCAAGTGCTCCTAGTGGTGCAGGAGTACCACTATGGTGCTCGTGCCAATGCAGGAGGTACAAAAGATGCAGGTTTGATCCCTGGCTCAGGAAGATCCCCTGGGATAGGGAATGGCAACCCACTCCAGTATTCTTGCCTGGAAAAATCCCATGGATAGAGGAGCCTACAGTCCGTGGGGTCGCAAAGAGTTGGACACGACTGAAGCAACTTCATGTGCACACATGCGTGGCAGATGGAGCACACTCATTTATCTTTGCTTTCTCCAGACACATCACAAAAATGAAAAAAAAAAAGTGTATCAACTAAAACACTGAAGAGGATGGGAGAAAACGTGACAGCAGATAGAGATGTCAAAACATTTATAAGATGCAACAGTATCCAGTAGAAATAAAATGCCAGTTACTTATGTATTGGGTTTGTCCAATACTTTGTTCGGATTAAAAACCAGAACAAAATTTTCAGTCAACCAATAATTTAAAATTTTCTAGTAGCCACACATTTAAAAAGTGAAAACAAATAGGTGAAATTAATTTATTTAACCCAAAATATCCCAAATATTATCATTTCCACATGTGTAACACTGCTGCTGCTACTGCTAAGTTGCTTCAGTCATGTCCGACTCTGTGCGACCCCATGGACAGCAGCCCACCAGGCTCCCCCGTCTCTGGAATTCTCCAGGCAAGAACACTGGAGTAGGTTGCCATTTCCTTCTCCAATGCATGAAACTGAAAAGTGAAAGTGAAGTTGTTCAGTCGTGTCCGACTCTTAGTGACCTCATGGACTGTCAGTCACATTTCAATGACTTAGTAGCCATATGCCTAGATGCTACCATATTGAACAGTGCAGGTTTAGAGAATAAAAACAGAAGTGCCTACAGAGAGAAAGACTCTAAGAAGCAAACCAATTTGGCTTCAGAACCTATAAAGTATTAGGAATTGAAAGTAATGAGTTCCTTTAAAGGCAAAGATGTGGAGTGGGATTGAAGGAAGAAAGATTGATTGAAAGTCTGTGAAGAAGTAGTTGATACCCTCCAAGTCTGAATCCTCAATTATAGCAGCCAGGGGAATGCCCCTACTAGCATCACTCAGGCATCATTATCATTGATGTAATCAATAGTACTAAAAGTTATTGAGCATTTCCTATTGTCCAGGTATTTTCCATATCATAACAATTGATTCTCTTAACTTTAGAAGTAAGAAATATGTACCCATTTTACACATGAGAAAACTAAGGAACAGAAAGCTGAAGTAACTTGCCTATAACTGCACAAGATACGTTGGAAACTTTTATTTGAATCTAGGCAGGCTTACTCCTGGAAATGGCAACCCACTCCAGTATTCTTGCCTGGAAATTCCCATGGACAGAGCCTGGTGGGCTACATTCCATGGGGTCACAGAGACTTGAACATGACTGAGCACGCATGCTTACTCCAGGACTTGCTCTCTTAACTGCCAGTTTTGCTTTCTGGAACCAGAGAAGCTCTGGGCTCACAGAGAGCAGATGCATCTTAGGAAGGTGATGACTGATAGGATATAGCTCCTAAGAGACACAGAGGAATCTCAGATTACCCCCAAATTCTTGCTTGGGTGATTGGATAGACATTGACTTCATATAACAAGATTTTGAGAGCAGAAGAATCAGATTTGTGAGAAAGATGAGTTCAGATTTTGATGAGTTGAGTTTGAGGGTCCATGAAGTGTCCAGGTGGTACAAGCTTCTCAGGTAGTACAAGTGGTAAAGAAGCTGCCTGCAAATGCAGGCAGGCGTGTGGATCTAATCCCTGTGCCGGGAGGATGCTCTGGAGATGGGCATGGCAACCCACTCCAGTATCCTTGCCTGGAGAATCCCATGGACAGAGGAGCCTGGAGGTAGCTATCCAATTGGATAGATGGGTCTGAAGCTCAGAAAAGATGTTTGGACTGGAAATAAAAATAGAAATGATCAGTCTATCAATTTTAAATGAAGTCTGGGAGAAGATAACATCAGCCAGAATGCTCGTGTAAATGATAAGCCACAATGGAAACTTGGGTTACACCCTTTCATTGAAGTTACCAAGTATTATGACAAAAATGGGATGGAAAAAAAGATAGTGATTCAGGTGTTAAAGTCTTGAATGAATGAAGACACTGGAAGGTGACAGGAACAGAGAGTATAATGAGCAGTCAGATGACCTTCTCTTTTAAGGAGTTGTAGTTGGTTTTTAGAGTAGGTGTAGGAAAAGGAAATGGCAACCCACTCCAGTGTTCTTGCCTGGAGAATCCCAGGGACGGGGGAGCCTGGTGGGCTACCGTCTATGGGGTCACACAGAGTGGGACACGACTGAAGCAACTTAGCAGCAGCAGTGGTGGTGGGCTTTCCTGGTGTTTCAGTGGTAAAGGATGCAATGCAGGAGACGTGGGTTCGATCCCTTGGTCAGGACGATCCCCTGGAGAAGGAAGCGGCAAACCACTCAAGTATTCTTGTCTGGAAAATCCCATGGAGAGAGAGGCTTGGTGAGCTATAGTCCATGGGGTCACAAAAAGTTGGACATAACTTAGCAACTAAACAACAACAAGTAGTGGCTGCAGTAACCACTCAGAGGTATACTTCTAAGTGCTTTATGTGCAAAAATACATTGATGTTTATACAGAACTTCCTGAATACATGCAAGTGCTTATCAGTAACTGCATGCATGCATGCTAAGTCATTTCAGAAGTGTCCAACTCTTTGCAACCCAATGGACTGTAGCCCCCCAGGCTCCTCTGTCCATGGGATTCTCCAGGCAAGAATACTGATGTGGGTTATCATGCCCTCCTCCAGGGGATCTTCCCCACCCAGGGATTGAACCCACATCTCTTAAGTCTCCTGCATTAGCAGATGGGTTCTTTACCACTAGCGCCACCTGGGAAGCACTATCAGTAACTATTTGGTCTAATTCTATTGTTTATGGTTTTACATGGAGAACAAACTGTTTTCCCTTTCACCTGCAATCTCACTCCTGAGGAACTTGTAAATTGTTCCCTAGCAGCTCTTCCTATGTTGCTGGCATTCTTACCTTCGTGATAACTACCTTCCTAATACTCCTGATTTACCTCCTTTCGTCTTTCTTAACACCCAATTTCAGAACAGAAACAAACTGCTCATGGGCCTCAAGATCCAGGGAAGAGAACCTACATTCCTCTGATGTGCAGTAAGTGGTTAAGAGGGGCTCTCTCAGCCTTAGACCCCAAAAGAGGGGACCTCTCTTTGCCTTCTCCTTGGAATCTATTTCCATTCTGCTTTGTGATGACCAGCAGGGCTCCCTGATGTGAGTCCCTCAAGGCCCTGCAGCTAGAGCCACTTAAATGCAGCTGCTTCCGGCTGAGCCTGCCTGGGGACCCTGAACTGTTCCTCCAAGAGGGACATCAAAAAGTCACTCAGCCTTAAGTCATATTCATAGTCATTGATCATAGCCTAATGTTTAGCCTGCTGTCAATAAGCTGTTGACTTACTTCTATGATTTATATTAGTGATTTCCAAACTTGATTTATTTTCTGATGACAGATCTTGAATCCAGAAAGCACAGTAAGGAGAAAGTTTGGGAAGTCAAGGATAGGAGATGGAGTCAGAGTGAAATATGTACTGAGCAGTATACCATTAACTCTCTTTCTCTGGGGAACTTTAGTACGGTGACTTTGGCTATTTCTGAAAATGTAATTCTTCTATTTTTGAGGCATCTTTATCCCAGGGGAGATTCCAAGGCTGTACCTTGGCCTCTGAAAACAATTTTAAAGAGCCCATAAGGAACCATGGCGGCCCTACTGTAGAGTCACAGACCTTATTAAAGGCAGAAATCAGGGTGGTGAGCAGGGAAGTGAGACCCAAATATCCAGAACACTGAGCAGAAGGGAGCAAAGCATGTAACTGCAAAGCACAGAATGGAAAGGCTAGTTGAGGCAGGTGAGAGGTGGGACAGGACACACACAAGAGGCTGTATTGGACCAGCACATTGAGAGATGGATGAAATTCCTATCAGGGATAAGGAGATTTGATAAACACCTTTTGAATACCCTTTCTTTGTCAGATGTTATCCACATTGAGAACCTCACTCTCTCAATGTCGAATCCAACAATCTGTATTTCCCCTGGCCACTGGGGTGCAGATACATAACTCTGTTTCCCAGTCAGATGAACCCAGATTTCAGTTTGGAAGTTATCTATGAGAGGAAACGTCAATGCCTGGGCTGCTTTTATATGCACATACAAATGTGTGTGTGTGTGTGTGTGTGTGTGTGTGTGTGTGCATGTGTGTGTGTGCGTGTGTGTTACTTGGCTGCTTCAGATCTTAGTTGTGGCATGCAGCATCTTCCACTGTGGCACAAGGGCTCTAGAGTGTGCACTCAGTAGTTGCTGCACATGGGCTTAGTTGCCCCATGGCTGATTTTAGTTTCCTGACTAGGGATTGAACCTGAGTCCCTTGCATTGGAAGGTGGATTCTTAACCACTGGGCCACTGGGGTTGTCTCTGGGCTGTCTTTTTTTTTTTGATGGCTAGAAGTGGTAGCAGAACAGATATTCCTGCAGTTGGTGGAGGCCCTAAGTAGTTTCCTAAAGGCAGAGCAGAGGCCCTACAGGTCTGGGGCCAGCGGCAGCTCCCTTTCAAGGTTAGTTCTGTGAAGTTATTTCCAGCTACTTCTGGGGGTTATTCCAAGCTTCAGAGCCCCAGTTTTCTCACCTGTGAAATGGAGTCTATGCCACTACCCTCCTCTTTCTCCCTCCTGTGAGCTAACAAATGTGATGGAGTCTGGAAGGCAACTGTGTATGAGACAAAAACAGCAGTAGGAGCTACAGCTCTAAGTGAGTCCAGTGAAAACAAACTGGACTCAGGAAAGGGTAGATGGTTTTGGAGAGAAATGTATAGGGAGGAAGCTTTTAGAAGGCCCATATTCCTCACCCTGAAGCTTTACCCAACTGGGACTGCGCGGATAAAGGTCAAGGGTGTGAAGATCCATGCTTCCTGGTGGCGAGGGGTCGAGGTGAGAATGTCCTTACTGCTTTGCTATCAGTGCTCCTCACTGGCCCCTGCCTCTGGTGACACACAGAGAGGTCACAGTTGGATACCTTGGGCCTTTCTGCCTTCAATGAGAAGACATAGTCTTTGGCTCCAATTAATTAAGCAAACTGATAGAAATTCCCCGCTAAAGTCACACTTTGCATATCCATAATCTGTGCATTACATTTTCTGTACACTTTACCCCTGGGTAAAAATTGGTGAGCATTTAAATGCTTCCTCACATAATCTTGCTAAAGCACACTCTCGCCTATAAATATTCATGCCACTGCCAAAACATTTGCAGGCTTTCCCCAAAGGTGAAATGTGTGTAATGTACTTTGTCTTCTGGGTATAAATATTATCCAATACATTTTAGTTAATATGAATACACTAATTATTCCTGTAACCCTTTTAAAAAGGGTCATCTTCATGATGTGAATTTTTTAAAAATGTAATTACAGTAATTGGATACTTAATCTAATTAAAATTTGCTTTATCTTTAATGGGAATTTTTCTAAAGAGGCAGAATGACAATTGGCTTTTTGATAATGACTATTTTCTTTCTACAGGGAGATCAAGTTGGTGAAAACTGGAGAACCAGACAGTTTTGTGCCTGTCAGTGACTTTCTCCTCAAGACTTGGCCCTTGGGTAGTGAATGGCTTTTGGTAACTGAAGAGGATGGAGGAAAGGGCCAAGGAAACATTTCCCATTCCAACAGTTGAAGCTCCTCACCTCCCTAGGACGCAGCCCTCTGCTGGACCAGGACGGGTCCATCGTGGGCATGTGACCTAAGCCAGCTAGATCAGGGTTCCTCCAGGGCTCGCTGGACCTGGAGCTGGAAGAGAAGCAGCTCCACACTGCTTTGGGGGCCATGGCACTGGAAGGAGCTGTGGCTCTTACAAGCATGCCACCATATCCCTTGATACGTGACTCTTGAGGTCACCTGCTGAAGTTCCTATACACCATTTGGGTATCTCTGTGTCTGTCTGCATAAGGCCATTCTCTGGCTTGGGGAGCAAGCTAGGTTTGCTAGAGAGCTCCCATCCCCAGAGCAACTCTCAAACAATGAAGGAAGGGAGCTGGTAGACACATACCTCGGCCTCCTTGCTTCAGGTGGACAATCTGAGGGGTTCTCCACACATTCCTTCTGAGACCTCCTAGTGGGATTGGGCTCCACTCCAGCTGTGACTGCTCATTCACAGGTCCATGTGGGGGCTCTCCTCCTTTGTCTCACTTCCCCACTCCCTCATGATACTTCTTGAGATCATCTCTCCAGTAGAGCAGTGCACTCAAACTCTTGCCTTGGGGTCTGCTTTGAGGGAGCCCAAACTAAGATAGATGCACGGTTGGAGTTTCCAGGTAACTATTCTTCACTGTGTGGAATAGGCTTGTCTGAAGGAGGAGAGTAAAACCAGAGGGAATGTGCAGAAATGGGGTGGATAGCGAGTCCCCAGGACTCTCCTTGCTTCTGCTCCTCCTTTGATTTCTTGAGCTGTCCTGAACCCTTCCCACCATATCAACCAATATTTTGGTGTGTGTTCAGCTTGCTTGAGTTGGACTTCCATCTCTTGAAACTGAAAGTATTATGACTCTTGCAACCAACAAGTGACTTTGCATGCAGAACATTTAGAATAGAGCTTGCCTCAGTTTAAATTCTACTACCATGACTGCTACTATTATTATTAAGTGCCTATAATTATTCAGAGAAGGCAATGGCACCCCACTCCAGTACTCTTGCCTGGAAAATCCCATGGACAGAGGAGCCTGGTAGGCTGCAGCCCATGGGGTCGCTAAGAGTCGGACACAATTGAGCGACTTCACTTTCACTTTTCACTTTCATGCATTGGAGAAGGAAATGGCAACCCACTCCAGTGTTCTTGCCTGGAGAACCCCAGGGACGGGGGAGCCTGGTGGGCTGCTGTCTCTGGGGTCGCACAGAGTCAGACACGACTGAAGTGACTTAGCAGCAGCAGCAGCCTATAATTATTATTCAAAGTCTAACCTGCTTCCAGAAGTGACTATGGATCAATGACCTAGAGCCTAGAAAGGAGTCATAAAGAAGTCAGTTTAATTCTAGCTAATTCCCTCCCTTTTGTCTTCTTTCCTAACTTGATTGGATTGATGTACACTTTCTCTCTCACTGGGAGATATTTATGTAATCAATAACTATAGCCTTAATGTCTTCTTATTGATCACTGACAACAAGCAATTAAATATTATTCTATTTTTTTAAGGATCACATTGGTTTTGCTGTCATTTTGTTACCAAATCTGAATGGTTTAGACAAACTTCTCAGCATGAATACCCAGTTAAGTTTCAAGTCATGGCAGCTCTGACTGGCTGCATGGTTACAGCTGCTGCTGCTGCTGCTGCTAAGTCGCTTCAGTCATGTCCGACTCTGTGCACACACTGTGCACAGCAGCCCACTAGGCTTCCCAGTCCCTGGGATTCTCCAGGCAAGAATACTGGAGTGGGTATGGTTACAGCAGGACTGTTGAAAGCCCCATCCGCCAAAGAAAAAAGTTTAACTATGTTTTATGATTGCACTGCTATAAAGACAAATATATTAGTATTATATATTAAGACACTTTGGGAATTTCCCTGGCAGTCCAGTGGTTAAGACTCCATGCTCCCTGGTTGGCGAGTTAAGATCCTACATGCCAAATACTGTATCCAAAAAAATATAAAGACACTTTCTATCTAAAAATTCTTCTTTCCTTCTAAGAGAAATTAAAACATTTTAGTAATGGTCTGTTCAGTTCAGTTCAGTCACTCAGTCGTGTCCGACGCTTTACAACCCATGGACCGAAGCACACCAGGCCTCCCTGTCCATCATCAACTTTCGGAGTTTACCCAAACTCACGTCCATTGAGTCAGTGATGCCATCCAGCCATCTCATCCTCTGTCATCCCCTTTTCCTCCTGCTTTCAATCTTTTCAGCATCAGAGTTTTTTCAATTGAGTCAGCTCTTCGCATCAGGTGGCCAAAGTATTGGAGCTTCACCTTCAACATCAGTCCTTCCAATGAACACTCAGGACTTATCTCATTTAGGATGGACTGATTGCATCTCCTTGAAGTCCAAGGGGCTCTCAAGAGTCTTCTCCAACACCGCAGTTCAAAAGCATCAATTCTTCGGCTCTCAGCATTCTTTATAGTCCAACACTCACATCCATACATGACTACTGGAAAAACCATAGCCTTGACTAGATGGACCTTTGTTGGCAAAATAATGTCTCTGCTTTTTAATATGCTGTCTAGGTTGGTCATAACTTTCCTTCCAAGGAGTAAGTGTCTTTTAATTTCATGGCTGTATAATTTCATCTGCAGTGATTTTGGAGCCCCCCAAAATAAAGTCAGCTACTGTTTCCACTGTTTCTCCATTTCCCATGAAGTGATGAGACCAGATGCCATGATCTTAGTTTTCTGAATGTTTAGTAATGCAGCTGCTACTTTTTTTCTGTTTTCCATCACGTATAACAGGTTTTAATTGTATCAAGTATCCTAGAAGTAAAACGTTGCCATTTTTAGAAAAGTTGCCAGCAGATGTATGTGTGTTGGTATGGCAAAAGACTTAATCTTGGCAGAGGAAAAATGCTTCCGTGAAACTTTTGGTTAGGTACAGGCAAGGCCCAGAGGATAGTCTGAACTCAGTTGAAACGATGAAGACAAGGGGCTTTTCTGAATAAATTCAAGTAGTGTTTTCTTTCAATGAGAGGTTGCTATGTTGTAAAATTTGGGACTCTTTCTGGTGGCCCAGAGACAGGAATTTGATAGCCTCAGGTCTGGGTAAGAGAAAACAATGTTTGAAGGTTGGTGATTTGTGGAGGAACTTGGGTTAATAGAGAATCAGCTGGGAAAAAACTCCCGGGACGGGCGATGCCTGGTAGACTATGGATTTAGTATGGTGATATCCTGGTTTTCCTCCTGCATTGATTCCTCTTATGATTTCTTCAAGCCTTTAGAAAAGCCTGTGACACACCATGTCTATATCATTGGCGCTGTGCCCCACTTTTAGCAGGGACTGTCATTTTGTAAGGCCAGGGCAGACGTAGCAGCATTGTATCAGGGAAGAATTCTAATCCCAACAGCTAAGGTGACAGGAAGGGCTTCCCTGGTGGCTCAGTGGTAAAGAATCTGCCTGCCAATGCAGGAGACTCAAGAGACGTGGTTTCGATCCCTGGGTCTGGAAGATCCCCTGGAAAAGGAAATGACAACCCACTCCAGTATTCTTGCCTGGGGAATCTCATGGACAGAGGAGCCTGGTATGCTGTAGTCAATGGGATTGCAACGAGTCGGGTGCAACTTAGTTACTAAACAACAACAGCAGCCAAGGTGACCTGAAGCAATGTGAATGGAGGGCTGCAGGCTAGTCAGGTGAATGCAGAGAAGCAGGCTACAGGGTGTCTGGTCAAGAATGCACTTAAGACAAATTCTGCTTCTCCCAAATGCATGGGAAGACAGTGATCCCTCAAGGGAAGAGGCAAAGAGAGGGACAGGATCCTGCTATGAGGTTGGGGGTCCCAAGCAGCCCGGGTTCACACACATCCTCACCTTTCTGAGCACATCTGAGAGTCTCTACCAGCCACGTTGGCCTCCGTGCTGTCACTCACGTGTGTCTGGGCAGCGTCACCCTGGACCCTTGCCCCGTGCTCCCTGCTGGGATGGTCTTGCCCCAGATATCCGCATGGCTTGACCCCTCACCTCCTTCAAGTCTATGCTCAAATGTCGCTTTTATCAGTAACTTTCCCTGGCAGCCCTTTTAAAGTAAAACACTCCTTAGCCGCTGTTCTGCTTTATTTTCCTCAATGACACTTAGTCTTTTCAGGCTGCTGTAAGAAAGTTCCAGAGACTGAGAAACAGCAGAACTTTATTTCTCACAGCTCTGGAGATTGTAGCTCTGAGAACAGGGCCTTGGCAGATTTGGTGTCTAGTGAGAGCCTGCTTCCTTGTTCATGGATATCTGTCTTTCTGTGTTCTCACAGGGAGGAAGAGGCAAGGGAGCTCTTTGGGGGTTTCTTTTATTAAGGCACTAATCTCACTAATGAAGCTCATCACCCTCATGATTTAATTACCTCCCAAAGTCTCCACCTCCAAATACCATCACATAGAGGGTTAGGTTTCAACATATGAATTTCAGGGGGACACATTCAGTCTACGAGAAGGGCACAGCAACCCACTCCAGTATTCTTGCCTGGAGAATCCCAAGGACAGAGGAGCCCGGCGGGCTACAGTCCGTAGGATTGCATGGAGTCGGACATGACTGAAGCCACTGAGCACATTCAGTCTATAACATCAACTTATCACATTCTTCAGCTTATTATTAAATACTTTCAGTTGTCTCCTGCCCCTCCCCTCTAGAGTACAAGCTTCATGAGGGCAGGGAGTTTGCTTGCTTTTGCGTAACCAGTTTCTAGAACAGTACCTGGCACATGGTAAGCTTCAGTAATCTTTGGATGAATGAATGAAGATGTGTTTTGGGAAAACTCCTAAATTGACTGGAAATCAGTTTATATGCCTCTTATATACCAGCTGAAAACCACAGCTGAGTAAGTAAAGTGGTAACAGGTTTACACTGAATGATTGATTATCCACATTCTCATGTTTGGCTTAAATGGTGTGTATCATGCTGTGGCTGGGGTGGGGGTTGGGAGGCATGCGTGCATGCTCAGTCGTGTCTGACTCTTTGCAACTCTATGGACTGTAGCCCGCCAAGCTCCTCTGTCCATAGGATTCTCCAGGCAAGAATACTGGAGTGGGTTGCCATTTCCTTCTCCAGGGGATCTTCCCGACCCAGGGATCGAACCCAGGTCTCCTGCACTGCAGGCAAATTCTTTACCACTGAGCCACCTAGGAAGCCCTCGTGCTGTGGCTGGGTGGTTTACAACGATGTTCTGTAGGAATTCAGCTGCTGCAGGGCTTCCTTCGATGCGTGTTCTGAATTTTATTTTTAAAAATATTTTTAACTATTTGAGACTAGAACAGGCTTGACTGCAGTACACATTAAATTTGAATACAAAGACAATTTCTGATGTGTTAATGAGCACTGTCAAGTTAACTCATTCTAAAAAAGTATAGCCTGAGGATAAAGATTCTTCATTCTTCTGCCACTGATATAAATATATTTGGACTTCTTATAAATGTGTTCGTAAAAATGATAAGTTTGGAGTTCTTCATTTGTGACACTTTATTCAATAAGGAATGCAAACAGATCACTTTGGTGATTCTCTATTGAAAAAAGTTTTCTACTGTTTACTTTCAAGCTTCTGAAACGGGTTAATTGAAGATTATCCTGAGGTTGCAAGGTGAACTTAAAATATATTGTCATTTTCACTACATTCCTCCAGCATCAGAATGTTCTGACTACTATGTAATCAAAACGAAGGCAGAAATAAATTGGGTGCCAAAACTGGTAAGCAGCAGAAACTCTCCTCAATAACCCTTGCTTTCAGTACTTTTTGAAACTGTAATTATTTGGGTGGTATTCTCTTGTTTTTGTTTTTCTTATGAAACTGATGCGACCATGTGGATGGATAAACTATTGCCACCACAAGGATACGGTCTCGTGCTTTTATAAAGTCTTGGTACCCTACAGATCTTTACACTCTCCCTCACTTTCTGGGTTGGTACAGCTGTTCATTTCCATCAGGACTTTAAATGTGGAAAACTGAATCACTGGGTTGGTTTGTTTGGTTTTAAAAATTGACAGATGTAAAATTCACTTTTGTCCCTATGAGTTTTTACAGGGGTGTGTGTGTGTGTGTGTGTGTGTGTTTTTAGTCACTCAGCTGTATGTGAGTCTTTACGATCTCATGAACTGTAGCCTGCCAAGCTCCTCTGTCCATGGGATTCTGCAAGCAAGAATACTGGAGTGGGTTGTCTTTCCCTTCGCCAGGGAATCTTCCCAAACCAGGGATTGAACCCAGGTATCCCAGATTGCAGGTGGGTTTTTTACTGTCTGAGCTACCAGGGAACGTAGACTCTTCTAACCGCCACCTCAGGGTACAGCTCCCCACTCCAGAGAATCCCCGTGTGCTCCATCTTTGTCTTCAGATCCTCCTGGCAGCTACTCATTTGTTTTCTGTTTCTATGCTTTTGCCTTTTTCACAATGTCTTAGAAATGGAATCTTTTGAGACTGAATTCTTTCACTTAGCCAAATGCATTTGAGATTCATCCAAGTTGGTGTGTGTATCATAGTTCACAGCTTTTTGTTGCTGAGTGGTATTCTCTTATGTGGATATAGCACAGTTTAGCTATTCACCCATAGAAGGGCATGAGTTATTTTCAGTTTTTGGTGATTAAGAAATGTTGCATTTTGTACAGGTTTTTGTGTGAACATGATTTTCATTTCTCTATGATAAATACAAAGAAATGGGATTCTGAGAAACTGCTACACTAGGTTTTCCAGAAGGTTATATTGTTTTGCTTTTCTACCAGAAATGTATGAGAATTCTAGTTGCTCCACAGCCTCATCAGCAGTTGGTACTGTCAGCTTTTCTTTTTCAATTTTATCCACTCTAATCTGCATATATTAGAGTGTCATGATATTTTGAATTTATATTTGTCTAATGACTAGTGGTATTGAAAGCACATCCTTTCACGTGATTATTTGGTAAAGTGTCTATCTAAAACTTTTGCCATTTAAACAAACAATTATATTGCTTTCTTATTGTTGAGTTTTCAGAATTTTCTGCCAACCTGTGGCTGATATTTTTCTTCTTTTAAAAGTATCCTTTACAGAGCAAAAGTTTCTAATTTTGATAAGGTCCAACTTGTCAATATTTTCTCTTCTGGGTTGTCCTTTGGATTCTACATCAGGAACTCTTTGCCTAACTCAAGGTCAAGCAGATTTTGTTTTCTTCTATATGTTTTATAGTTTTATATTTATGTATATGATATTTTTTATATGGTTGCTTTTAATTCTTGACATTTCAAAGTGATCTTTTTTTAATTGCTTGATTTACTTTCTATTTTTTAATTTTTTAAAATTTATTTATTTTTTATTGAAGGATAATTGCTTTACAGAATTTTGCTGTTTTCTCTCAAACCTCAACATGAATCAGCCTTAGGTATACATATATCCCCTCCCTTTTGAACCTCCCTCCCATTCCATTCCCATCCCACCCCTCTAGATTGATACAGAGCCCCTGTTTAAGTTTCCTGAGCCATACAGCAAATTCCCATTGGCTATCTATTTTACATATGGTAATGTAAGTTTCCATGTTACTCTTTCCATATATCTCACCCTCTCCTCCCCTCTCCCCATGTCCATAAGTCTGTTCTCGATATCTGATTCTCCATTGTTACCCCGTAAACATTTTTCTAAATTCTTTATATATGCATTAGAATATGGTATTTATCTTTCTCTTTCTGACACACTTCACTCTGTATAATAGGTTCTAGGTTCACCCACCTCATTAGTACTGACTCAAATGTGTTTCTTTTTATGAGTGTGTAATATCCATTGTGTATATGTACCTCAACTTCTTTATCCGTTCACCTGTCGATGGACATCTAGGTTGCTTCCATGTTCTAGATTTCATAAATAGCGCTGCAGTGAACAATGGGGAACATATTTCTCTTTCAATTTTGGTTTCCTCAGGGTATATGCCTAGGAGTGGGATTGCTGGGTCGTATGGTGGTTTTATTCCTAGTTTTTCAGGGAATCTCCATACCGTCTTCCATAGTGGCTGTATCAGTTTACATTCCCACCGGTAGTGCAAGAGCGTTTCCTTTTCTCCACACCCTCTCCAGCATTTATTGTTTGCTAACTTTTTGATAAGGGCCATTCTGACCAGTGTGAGGTGATATCTCACTGTAGCTTTGGTTTTCATTTCTCTAATAATGAGCAATGTTTGCATCTTTTCGTGTGTTTGTTAGCCATCTGTATGTCTTCTCTGGAGAAATATCTGTTTAGGTCTTTTTCCCACTTTTTGATTGGGTTGTTTGTTTTTCTGGTTTTGAGTTGTATGAGCTGCTTGTATGTTTTTGGAAATTAATCCTTTGTCAGTTGTTTCATTTGCAATTATTTTCTCCCATTTTGAGGGTTGTCTTTTTACCTTGCTTATAGTTTCCTTTGCTGTACTAAAGCTTTTAAGTTTAATCAGGTCCCACTTGTTTACTTTTGATTTTATTTCTGTTACTCTAGATTATACTACAAAGCTAAAGTCATCAAGACAGTATGGTACTGGCACAAAAACAGAAATACAGACCAATGGAACAAGATAGAAAGCCCAGAAATAAACCCATGCACCTATGGGTACCTTATTTTTGACAAAGGAGGCAAGAAATGGGGCAAAGACAGCCTCTTCAATAAATGGTGCTGGGAAAATTAGATAGCTAATGTAAGAAAATGAAATTAGAACACTTCCTAACACCATACACAAAGATAAACTCAAAATGGATTAAAGACCTAAATGACTTACTTTTTTTTAAAGATAGGGATGTTGTTTTTATAAAACTGATACATGTGTATTTTAAGAATGCAGGGTACAAAGAAGAAAGCTAATATCCATGCCAAACTATGCTGCTTGGAAATAACCAGATTTTGTTGAAGAAGAGATTTTGCCTTGTTAATGGCTGATTTATTAGACTTTTATCTAAGGCTTTAGGGCTATATACTTAAGAAAGCTTTCCTCACTTTAAGAATTTGAAAAGCATCCATCCATGTCTCCTCTTGGTACTTTTATGATTCTATGCTCCAAAATTATATTAGATCCACCTGGAATTTACTTTGCTAGTTGAATGAGGCAGGAATCCCGCTTCTTCTTCCCATCCTCCTCCCCACCCACTCCCAAGAAAAGACTGGCTAGTGAATGAGCACTCTTTATTGAATAATACAATATTTTAATCATTGATTCAAAATGCTACCTTTATTATAAATGTAGATATACGTTTTGACTTCTCTCTGGACTCTCCATTCTGGGCCAGTGACCATCGGTTATGCCAGTAGTGTACTATTTTATTTACCAAAGCTTTATGTTTGATTTTCTGGTAGAGCTGATTAATTCTCTTTTCTCTTGTTATCCAGAGTTTTACTGCCTATTCTTATATTTTTCCAGATTAACTTTAGAATCGTTTTCTAAACTGATTGTTAGCATTGATATCACAATTAACGTATCAATTCATTTATTAATGATTATCATCTTTATAAAATTGAATTTTTCCAGCCAAATACCAGTGTACTACTTGTATCATTCATTCTAGTCTTTCAATTCCTCAGGTGAAGCTTATAGTTGTTCTCTTACACGTATTTCTTTGTTGTTATTTGAATGTGAACTTCTCCCCAGTATTATTCTTTAACTTGTTGCTTTCCCACATAGGAAAAATCTGATTTTATATGTCAATTTTCCAATTGTCATTTACCATTTTTTGTTTCCTTTGAATTGTCTGGATTTTTCATATTGTTTAAAAATAACCATAATTTTACCCCTTCTTTCCAATATTATCTTGTATTAATTTCTCTTGGCTATTTGTATTGGTTAATTCTGGCCCCCAAAGATGGTGGAGTTAAGGGAACTTGGGCTCAGCTTTTCTCACTGACACACCAGGGAGGCAACTAACTGCTGAACGGCTACTGATGGAAGGACTGGAGCCTGCCCCCAAAGATGTTCTGCATCCAAGAATATAAAGAAGAAACCACAGTGGGATGGTAGGAGGGATTCACTTGCAATATGGTCAAATCCCATACCTCCTAGGTAGGCAATACACAGGCTGGAGAATAATTATATTGCAGAAGTTCCCCCATAGAAGTAAGAGTTCTGAGCCCTATGTCATGCTCCCCAGCCTGGGGATCTGGCATGGGGGAAGGGAGGAACCCCCAGGACACGTGGCTTTGATGGCCAGCAGGGCCTGATTAGAACTGTGGTCCTGAAGGAGACTCTTGAGAGTCCCTCAGACAGCAGCGAGATCAAAGCAGTCAATCCTAAAGGCAATCAACCCTAAATATTCGTTGCAAGGACTGATGCTAAAGCCGAAGTTCCAATACTTTGGCCACCTGATGCAAAGAGCCAACTCGTTGAAAAAGACCCTGATGCTGGGAAGGATTGAAGGCAGGAGGAGAAGGGGACAACAGAGGATGAAATGGTTGGATGTCATCACTGACTCAATGGACATGAGTTTGAGCAAGCTCCAGGAGATGGTGAACATGGCATGTTGCAGTCCATGGGGTCACAAAGAGTTGGACATGACTGAGCAGCTGAACAACAACAATCCCTGGCCTGTAGCCAGACTCCAGGAGCCAGCTCTGCCTGCCAGTAGTCCTGCATTAACATAGGGCCCTGGTTTCACTTGCCAGTGGGTGGGCAGCAGCCCCAAAGTCTTCAGGACCCTGACTCTGCCAAGCAGTGAGCCGGTACTAACCCCAGGGTCCCCAAAGTTTCCACAACAAGCCATGCTGTGGCCAGGCCCTGCTAAACAGCAGCCAGCCACATGCATAGGAGGCAGAGCCTGACAACCAACCAGACTAGGTGTCAACCAAGCCCACCAGACCACCCACATAGTCAGCCCAGCACAAGAGAAGGACCCACATCGACCTCTTAGGGGGAACCCAAGAGCATATAGCTTGGGGGATAAGAGGGGAGTGTACTGCTGGGATGTGTAGGATGCCTCCTACAGAGGGCCAGTTTTCCAAGGATGAGAAATAGAACTGACCTACCACAGACATAAAAATACAAATAACAACATAGAATGAGGTGGCAGAGGAATATGCTTCAGATGAAGGAACAAGATAAAACCCCGGAAGAACCACTAAGTGAAGTGGAGATAGGCAATCTGTTTATATTAGTCAATAACTGCACAACAGTGTTAAAAATTAGTAGTGTTAGAGTATGTTCTGGTCTTATTTTTAATTTGATAGAAATTACTCTGTTGTTAAACAGTAAGCAACATTAAAAATGATGCTAACTTCTAGTCTGAGAACATATATCTGGATGGTTAATATGGTAAATTGCTTCAAATCACACTTGCATTTTTGGCATGCATTTCACTTGATAACAGTGTAGTATATGCTAAGTTCTATTTTCTCATATTTTATTTAAGATTTTTGCTTTGTTATTCAAAAGTGAGATTAATCTATAGTTGCTTTTGTGCCTTGTCCTGTTTTGCTATCAATAATTTATTAGCTTTGTTACAAATAACCTGGAGCTTCCTTTTCTTTTTATGCAGTGGAACAGTTCAACTCCAGAATTATTTGTTCCTCAGAGGTTGGAAAAAATTCACTTCTGAAACTGTTTGTGTACATGCAAGTGTGTATACATACAGGAGAATCTCTCTTTTGACAATTTTCTCAATACTCTCTATGATTATTAACATATTGCTAGTCAATTTTTATAATAGTTTCAAGAAGTAATTTCACAACTTTAAAACCATAATAGCATATAATTATAACATTTGAAAATTATAATTACTTTAATTTTCTACTTATTTGTGGGTATTTCCCTGTTTTGTATAGTATTTCTTTTTAAACCTGATTAACTATTTTATTTTAGTCTTTTTGTCAGTTGGGCAGTTAATAAATTGTTTTAATGAATTAATTTCTACTTTTATTATTAATTTCTTCTTGCAACTTTTCTTAGGATATTTTTTCTTGGTTTGTCTAGAAGGATGCCTAAGTCATTTATTTTAATTGTTGTCTACTGTTCAACATGTGGCTGAGACAGTGCTCACTGGATGCATATGTGCTATTCACCTACATATCACAGAGCCCTTGAAGTTTGGTTTCAGCCACTCGATTTGCAGCTCTAGCCAATGAACTGTGAGCACAAGTGATGTATGTTTTATTTGAACTCAGCCAATATGTTTTCTCCCTCCTCTTCCTTATGCTTTTATCATAGTCTTGTAGGCCTTGTATTCTGGATAGCTCCGCAACAAGGCAAAAGATCCTGTAAAAAGCCTGCACCCCTAAGTAACTGAAACAGGCATGTAGCCTGAACAAGAAACAACCTTTATTGTGTTCAGTTCAGTTCAGTTCAGTCGCTCAGTCGTGTCCAACTCTTTGCGACCCCATGAATGGCAGCACGCCAGGGCTCCCTGTCCATCACCAACTCCCGGAGTTCACTCACACTCACGTCCATTGAGTCAGTGATGCCATCCAGCCATCTCACCCTCTGTTGTCCCCTTCTCCTCCTGCCCCCAATCCCTCCCAGCATCAGTCTTTTCCAATGAGTTAAACCACTGCAATTTGGGGATTTGCTTGTAGTGCTAGCTTTTAGTTACTTATCTTGCCTAGAAATGTATTTGAGGCTATGACTCTTCCTCTGAGTATAGCTTTAGACATATTCAAATGTTTTGATATGCAATTAAAATACTGAATTTTTTCCTGCTCAGACATACATGTCCCATTTGCTCAGTCTCACAGCTGCAAGACACATTTGCTCAGCTTAGTTCTTCAAATCTCAGTCTGGCCAGAACTTTAGGTCATCCCCCCGCTTAAGTCAGTCTGTAAATGCAAACTGTGATAGCCGAGCAGACCTCTCCCGAGCCTGCTGCTTCTGTGCCTACTTGCTTCTGCTTGAATGCCATGCCCTGCCAGGTTACCAGTTCTAGCCTCCATCTCTTCTTCACAAATCTGCTTCTTCTCCTTTGGCCTTGGCATTTGCAATATATGTCTCTGGTGACTTGAGGCTTTCCTATAGACTACCTTGGATGTGGCTCACTCCTCCAGATGGCTTCAAGCAGGCGGTGCCCCAACCCGGCCAGCTCAGGAAGGAGGTGTGGGGGAAATGCCATCCTCGGGTTTCCCTGAAGACCACCATCTACTCTCATTCCTCTTCCTTCTCATGCATTCTCTATTGGGAGCATGCTGCACTGAGTGGGTGCTTGGGAAGGTCTAGGTGGTCCCAGCCCTCAGTCTGGTATAATGACGGCTTTCTGCAGCCCTGTAGAGGGCCCCTAAGGGGGATGCAGACAGGGTGCTTGCAGCTGCCACCATTTTCACAGCTTTTCAACAATCTGTATTCTTGGGCCTTTTCCTTAAGAGGGAGTGTGAGAATACATATGATTTATAATGTAAACAATATACACTGACAGGATGGGAATGAATAAAAAATGAATAAATAAAAGCACAGGAATAAATAAGCCTCCCACTTTGGCCTTGCTCTGAGCAGCAAGGAAACCAGTAGGAACTCACAGCAGGACAGGGCAGCCGGCGGTGGCTGCTGCCTCAGCATTTTCCCTCACCAGCCGGCTAGGAGGCCTGCCACCTCCTGTCCCAGAGCCCCATGTCTTCAAGCAGTTTCTACGATAGGAGCTGACCTCTCCCAACTGGAGCAGGCTGGTGCACAGAAAAGCCCAGGTCAGACACAAACTGGCAGCGCAACCTGGAGTAGGTCAGCAACCCTCTCCTCTGTGCCCCTCCGGGCCTCCCTTTCCATCCATAACGGAAACGATTGGGCTAGATGTCCTCTGGATCCTTCAGGAACGTGCTTTCCTAGCTCTTCTTATCCAAAAGCTTAGTGCGATGCACCCTGTTTCTGGGCCTCAGTTTTCCCATCCATAAAGCGGGGGTTGTGGGAAGTCTCAGAGGTCTCTTCCCTCTCTTCCCTGCTCTGTGTGGCTCTGACCCCTTGACTTCCTGGCAGAGTTCACAATTGGGGGCACACTCTGCTTCACCCCTCCCAGCTTCAGGTGCAGTTGGCTCTGGAACGGGCCTGGGCCTGTGGCCTGGCCGCCCGGGGACTGACTGGAGGCAGTACATCCTTGTAGGCTTCCCTCCAGACCTGTGATAGGTCAAACCCTGTGGCTCCCTGCCCCTGGCCTGGCCTGGTCTGGGATGACAGCAGGACAGACATCATCTTCTGCCCGAGGGGACATGTGCCCCGAAGCTCCTACTCCGAGCCTCTGCCTCCATGCTTGAGTGTGAATCCATCCTCAGGCAGCAACTATATAAAGTAAGGAGTTAGGGGAGAGGAACCCAGGACAGACGGGTGGGTACCCAGAGCGGGTGTGAGAGACGGTTTGGGAGGTGAGGAAGCAGGCAGGGAAGCTGGGACTTTCCGGCTGGACTGTCAGGAGAGGGGCTTTCCTAGGATGTGACTTCTGGCTTGTGCCCAGCGCAGGGCAGCCCCTGGATCACTTCTCCGTCCTCCCAGCAGATGGCGCTGTGCGTATGGGAACCAACGCAACAGTTTCTGGGATTGCCAGCCAGCAATTTTACAGGCAAGAGCGCAGAAGAGGACCACTGTTCCTCTTGTCAAAAAACTGAATAACCAGTTAAGGGGTCTTCTATCCTGCTGAAGAGACACTAACCGCCCTGGTGAGCTGCGGGGAAGCTTGTCCAGGGGTGCTGGGCCTGATGATGGCAGGTCCCTTCTCTTTCTCAGGGGTCAGCCCCACCTGCCCTGCCCAGTGCTTGGGCGAGTGCGGGCCTAAGTGGGGGTGAGAATTGGCGTCAGGCCATCAGGGCACCCCCATCTCGGGGGAGCCTGCCCCTGTGTACTAGCTCTGCGGTTGCCCTCAGATTAAAGCTTCTTCTCCCTGTCTATCCACTCCATTCGGTCTCCTAGTCCTGAAGCATGGGTGGGTCGTGGGCCCTTAGCCTGTTCTCAGGAACTCTTTCCCTAGGCACAATCTGTATGTCCCCCATCGTGCCCTGAAGAATGGGCCCAGAGAAGCAAACAGTGGCTCTTGTTGTCCTGCCCCTGGAGCCCCGCACTGGCCCCCAAGAGGAGGTAACTGGACCAGAGAGGAGGTAACAGATGAGCAGTGGTGGAGTCCATCTGGCTTTGAGGCCTCAGACGGTGGAGGATAAGCTTTTCTCTTACTCAGGGGTCTTTAGTGCAGAAGGAACCAAGCGTCCAAATAAGGGAGGCCAAAAAGCAGGGGATCTCTATCTTCCAGCGACTCAAGGACAGGACGCTAGCGGTGCAAGGTGTCAGGAGCCTGACCTGGTGTCAGGTCCCACGTGGCTGATCTTCACATTCCTCACTGTAAGGCTCCATTGCTAACCCTGTGTGTCTGCCTCTCCTCTCCCACACACCATCTGTATGCCCGCGGAGTTTCCAGCTCTTCTTTACTTGTACTTTCTGAATTTTCACTGAAATCCAACCAGTCCATCCTAAAGGAGATCAGTCTTGGGTGTTCATTGGAAGGACTGATGCTGAAGCTGAAACTCCAATACTTTGGCCACTTGTTGTGAAGAGTTGACTCATTGGAAAAGACCCTGATGCTGGGAGGGATTGGGGGCAGGAGGAGAAGGGAACGACAGAGGATGAGATGGCTGGATGGCATCACTGACTCGATGGACATGAGTTTGAGTGAACTCCAGGAGTTGGTGATGGACAGGGAGGCCTGGCGTGCTTCAATTCATGGGGTCACAAAGAGTCGGACACTACTGAGCAACTGAACTGAACTGAACTGAACCCTCAATGGCCCTTCAGGACTTCTGACCCCATACTCTACTGCAGGGCCTTTCTGGATATTTCTTTTTACCTTCTTACTCTTGCTACAAAGAGATTTTCTCCATATTTTATAATCCAGATTGCCAAAAGCATCTCCTGGTCAGATACCAGTCTTGTCCAGTTGGCTGTGTCAGGAGATTACCCAGCATAACACTTGCTGCCTAGAAGGGGTGATATCAGACACTGGGATGGCATGCAAAGGGGCTGCTTATGATTGGGTGAGGGGGCCCCTGATCAAGAGTGCCTGGCCGAAGGGGCAGAAGGGGGCTGATGTTCCATCCACACTCTTGAGCAAACCATGCAGCTTTGTATGGGGCTGCACCAGCCCAGAGGAAGGAAGCCTCCAGCTGAAGAAAAGTGGCTCAGATACTGTGATTAGCACATAATCTTTTTATCACTTAGGACAATGCATCTCTTATCTATTCTTCATACCACTCTGTATCAGCTAGCTTTTGCTGCATAACAAACCAACTCTTCACGCTATGGTTTCTCTTCCAAATTCACATGTTGAAGCCCAATGTGCCCAATGTAATAGCATTTGGAGGTGAGACCTTTGAGAGAAAATTAGGTCATGAGAGTGGAGCCCTCATGATGAGATTGGTGCCGTAATAGAAGAGGCACAAAGAGATGATCTCTCTCCTGCGTGTGAGGGACCCACCCACAAACAAGAGAGAGAATCTCATCAGGAACCAAGTCAGCCAGCACTTTGTTCTTGGACAACTCAGCTTCCAGCACTGTGAGAAATATGAACTTGAAGTTTGAGCCATCCATTCTCTGGTCTTTTGTTCTAGCAGCTCAAGCTGACTCAGACACTCCTCCAAATTAGATAAATGGCAGCCACTTATCATTGCTCATGAGTTCCTGGGTTGGCTGGGTGTTTGTGATGATTTGCACCTTGTTTCACTGATCTAGGCTAAGCTTCTTGATGTGTCTGCCCTCAGCTAGAGGATATAGGCTGGATAACCCAGCGTGGCATCACTCGCATGGTTGATAGTTCTGATTCTGGACATTGGAAGGCTGTCATTTGACAGAACAGTGGCAACTGGGCTACATGTCTGTCATCAGCTAGTAAGGCACATGTCCATATGGCTGCTCAAGTTTCAAAGAAATCAAGTGGAAGCTTGCAAGGTTTGGTCTAGGCTCAGAATTCATACGTCTCTTTTGCCGTATTCTTTTGGCCAACGAGTCACAGAAGCACCCTAGATTCAAGGGTTAGGGAGAAAGACTCTTGGTGGGAGGTGCTGCAAATCACATTTCAAAAGAGCAAATAGAGGAAGAATGTGCAGCTACAACCTACCACACATCCCACACATCCCAACTCTGACCATGAGCTTCCACTGCAGGCAGAGAAATGGTGACCAAAAGGGACCTAAGCATAGCCCAAGGGAGTTCTTATGCTCAGAAACACATGCAATGGCTCCTAAACCTTGCATTCAGATCCAGTGTTTTTAGATGTAGGCTTAACTGGGTGTCAATGGTGGGAAAGGAAACCAAGGAGTTTTTTTTTCACTAAGTCTTTGACTTCGCTCTCACAATTCATATACATGAAATTCTTATAGTTGTCAACGGGTCCCTGAAACTGATGCCCCTGAGAACACATGCTTAGCTACCATGGGGATCCAGTGAGAAACTCTAATATCTATGGGGACCCACTCAGTACCCTGGCCTCTCGGTGTCTCCACCTCCTTCCTTCATCTGCACGTCATGCCATCCCTCACCTACCCACTCCTTCTCTATAGGCACACTCTTAACCTTGCTCTTACCCCAACTGCTTTACTTATTGAAGCCTTGTACTCTAGTATTCATCTCTGACCACAACCTCATGTTTTGGGGTATTCACATGTCCTTGCCCCTGCTTCTCCTGTCTTGGTCCTTATTGTGCCTGGCAGCTCTTCCAGTCCTCTTCCTAGGAGTCTTTCAGTCACATCCTGGTGTCATTACCTCTTGATCTTTCCAGTGATCCATCACTTTTACCACTGTCTTGTCAACACGCTTAACCCCATTGACCTCTGTTTTCCCACTGCCCTTGTTGCAGTTCATGGATGCTGAGTAAGTTATTGAGTAGGACTAAATTTCTTTCTTCAAAAGACCGTCAGTAGTGACCTAGGGGGCTTCTCTGGTGGCTGGCTCAGTGGTAAAGAACTCGCCTTCCAATGCAGGAGACATAAGAGACACGGGTTCGATCCCTGGGTCAGAAAGATTCCCCTGGAGGAGGGCATGGCAACCCACTCCAGTATTCTTGCCTGGGAAATCCTAGGGATCCTGGCAGGCTGCAGTCCATAGGGTTGCAAAGAATCGGACTGACTGAAGAGACTTAGCATGTACATATGCACAGTGACCTGGATCTGGAGGTTTGGGGCCCAAAGAAGGCAAGGCTCTGCATCCTGCTGCCCTCCGGGGATTAGCTGTTCCTGCTTTGGCACCCATGCAGCCGTCTATCTGGGCCTCAAGCAAACAGCCTGGAATCTGAAGCCTCCCTCTTCACCAGCTGCCTCCTCTGGACTGCTGTCATCATGGACTGCTGTTATCATCACTCTGTACAATGTTGCTGACGACCCAAAGGGAGGGCAATGCACCACACCAGTATCTGCTAATCAATCACTCCCTTTTAAACACTACTTAACACGGAAACAAAGGCTATAGTATGCTGCTGCTGCATTGCTTCAGTCTTGTCCGACTCTGTGTGACCCGATAGACGGCAGCCCACCAGGCTCCCCCCTCCCTGGGATTCTCCAGGCAAGAACACTGGAGTGGGTTGCCATTTCCTTCTCCAATGCATGAAAGTGAAAGGTGAAAGTGAAGTTGTTCAGTCTTGTCCAACTCTTAGTGACCCCATGGACTGCAGCCTACCATGCTCCTCCATCCGTGGGATTTTCCAGGCAAGAGTACTGGAGTGGGGTGCCATTGCCTAAGTACATCTATTTCTTGTTATTCGAAGGCATTCAGTTGCATATAATTACGTCTTCAAGGACACTTCACAGATTTTTGCAGGTGATCTGGAGGGCGAGTCTAGATCCATGGAGGTGGTATCTCTCCCAGCTGATGCACACATCTCATGAAATGATGGTTCTTCTCACTCTCTCCTCCAAAAAGACCTAAGTTCTAGTGCCCTGCCCTGATAGGAAGCTCCTGGGTTTGTCTGCTCTCTACTCCACCCCTCCAGCCGTGTCTGATCTGTATTTAACTCCCGGAGTGAACCTAGTTTGGGGGTCAGCCTGGGAGAAGAGAGTGCGAGGAGTCACCGTCTAGCACTCAGTGGCTCGGCAGGACCCGAGCAGCCCCCTTCCTGCACACCATCCTGATTCTGGAGCCTCGGGCAGCCCTGCAGTCAAGCCTGGGTTTATTCAGCCATTTATTTAACAAGCATTATTGAGCACACAATATGCACCAGGCTCATTCTGACCACTTTTGTTGACTGAAATGTGAACTACTTGTGGGAACATTTTGGTAAAAGGTGAAGTATCAGAGTTGGCTGCCTACAGCATCAGAGCTCTTGGATGGCACCTGGCCCCACTGACTTGCTCCGTAATCTGGGTAAATTATTTCACTTCTCTGTGCCTCGTTTTCCTAATGTGTAATATGTAAAGAGTAATAACCACAGGAAGGATCAAATGAGTTCTGAGGTTGAACAATATGAAATTGCCACCAGCTGGCCCTTTCAAACCACAAAAACACTGACGTCATACAGTTTTAACTTAACAAAACACTTAGCGTCGGACTTGGTACAGAAAATTGCTGGTAAGCAGTACCTCCACTTCTTATTTTCCAGAAGGTACAAGCTTAACAGCGAACTCCTTTACCTCAACTGTTTGTCTATGCTGATACTTGGAGAGGAAGCTTTCTAGCACCACCAGGAAGGTTTTGACTCAAGGTTTACACACTCAGTGGATTTGTTTTACGCAAGACTGGGGACAATCCCCTTAGAGCAGGCAGTGACTGCCACAGCTAAAGACTAACCAGAGAGCTACCTAATTGTGCCTCGGAGTTGACATTCCTTTAGGTCTTATTCAAAGTGGTGCACGGTTAAATATAAAGTTAACTACCAATGCTAATTAATATCCTCAATTATTTTAAGAGTTGTATTTCCAGAAAATCATAATGGAATGGGAATTGTCTCTACACTTAATCACAGATAACACATCCATTAATCACATGCATTTTTTTCAAGCCAGGAAGAGGCAGAAGCAGGAGCAAGTTCATTGTGAGCGAAGAAGAATGCAGTCCTCAGTCCTGGAGGGGCAAGGAAGCAGGTGGACAGAGGGATGAGAGTCTGCTTTCCAGAAAGCTTGAATCCAGGAGGAACACAGAGCCTAGAAGCCAGGGCTGTGGACAAAGGCCTCCTTTCTCTGCATCTTTTTCTCTTGAGTGACCTACTCAGGCAGCACAGTCACTGGAAACATCAAAGACCCTACTGTGCCAGAAACCAGCCCGCCTAACCTCATGTCCAGGGCTCCTCCCACGTCTCTGCTCTGATGCAGAGCCCCAGATCTGCAAGGTAGGTTTCTCAGGACTTCGGGGATTTTCTCAATGTCCTAGGGCTCTCCCTGCATTTCCTCCAGCCAGGGCCCAATTCCTAGTTGTCGGGGTACTGAGGCAAGGTTGTTAGCTCTGGAGTCTCTTGGGGCTTTTGGGCTTGGCAGAGCAAAAACATACCGATACCTGCTGCAGCAGCAAGCCCCTTTCTATTTTTCCTCGTCTCCCTCTTCCAGCATGTTTCTAGTCCTTAGAGTATGACGTGGACCCTGGATCTCATTTGACTTTTACCAAAGAGGCTGTATTTTTATTTACAGAGTCAACAAGCAGAGGCAGAGAGAAAGCAAAAATGCACTGCAGTTTGCCAGTCATTGCCTGGGGCTGGAAAGTCCCACCCCAACATGTTGCACGTGAGACATTGGAGGCTCAGAGAAGGGGAGGGGCTCTCCCAAGGTCACACAGCACATCTCTTTTCCTTGCTCTAATAAGCTTTTCTTTCTACAATTCTGTATTAAGTGCCAAACTGTAGGCCACCCCCAGAGAAGAAGAAGAATGAGAGAACCAATCTCAAAGCCTGCATCTCAGCCACAGAGCCCTCTGTGTTACGAGGCCCTAGGGAAATGCAACCCCCCAAGTTTGAAGTGAGGAGGCCCCCTCTTGAAAAAATCAGTTAAAATGCCTTCCTTTATGCACATGCCAACTTCGACTTCAAAAAGACTTTATTCCCAAGGATAAACAACCCCATGTTTGTGTAATATAATTAAGTGAAGGCATCTTTAAATGTCATACTAGCTTGTGCCCATTTCAAATTGTTATGCATCAACAGAACTTAACGAGATAGCCAAGCCTTCTCCTTGCTGTGAGACGGAGATAAGCCACAGCACTGTGGGCCCTTTAATAGATTGCCAAAATAAAGCATTTTCTATGCAAATTATTCATGCAGTGGGACAGCTAATCGCTTGCCAAGAGCCCGCCCACCGCCTCTCTGCAATTAGTCGTGAAGTTGAGGGAGCTCCAAACTCTGCAGGGGCACTCAGAGCTCCTGCTTCCCTGGCTGGTTTTCAGGGAGTGGGACTTCCTTTCAGCTGATGGTGGGGCCTGGACTCCCCCACCATGGAGACCCATGAGGGGTGTGAGAAGGTGGGCAGCAGGTAGATGGATAAAGGTGAAAGAGAGAGTTCCTAGAGTGCCAGCCCAGCCCAGCCCTGACCCCATGTGTGTGGCATGTACTTGGGCAGCCTCAGTTGCCTCATCTGTAAATTGGGGTGGATGCTGGTCTGAGGTTCCCAGTAGTCTAGTGTTTCAAGGACAAGTGGCAGAGGGGATTGGGAGTAAGTTCAACCCTTTACCTGGGCTTCTCTGGTAGCCCAGCTGGTAAAGAATCCACCTGTAATGCAGGAGACCCTGGTTTGATTCCTGGGTTGAGAAGACCCGCTGAAGAAATGATAGGCTACCCACTCCAGTATTCTTGGGCTTCCCTGGTGGCTCAGCTGGTAAAGAATCTGCCTGCAATGTGGGAGACCTGGGTTCGATCCTTGGGTTGGGAAGATTCCCTGCAGAAGAGAAAGGCTACCCACTCCAGTATTCTGGCCTGGAGAATTCCATGGACTATACAGTCCATGGGGTGGCAAATAGTTGGACATGACTGAGTGACTTTCACTTTCACTTTTCAGCCCTTTACCTGTTCAAGAAAGAACTCACTTTGGGCTTGAAGGAAGCCAGTGACTCAAGATCAGAATAGAGATTTGGAAAGCCTGCAAGGTCCCAGCCTGCTATGTCCTGTGCCTTGGCAACTGTCATCAAAGACACAGCAAGTTTCTGGGGCAGCCAAAGGAGAGTCCAGATCATTTAACCAATGATGAGTGCTTCCCCCAACTCTCACACAAACCAGCCAGCTCCCTCTGCCCCTCTCCTCTGTCTCTGAGTCTCTCACTGTCTCTTATTCTTTCCCACCAACAGCTGGCTATGGAGGCCTGGCCAAAGGGGGCCAGCATTCAGGGCCCTCTTGGAACCAGAGCAGATTTGATCTGGGAAAGGAAGATTGAGGTGACTTGCTCTTGCACCAGCTTTGCCAGGCAGCACCCCTGACCTGGAATCACGGGTTCACTTCCCAAAGGGAGTGTACAGCCCAGCCCACCTTTGGCCTCCAGTCCCAAGATCTGATGAGATGGGCCAAAGCTAAGCTGCCCAGAGGAGCAGACTTGCTCAGTGAGGGAGTAAGGGTCACCGCGAAGGCAAAAGTCATGTGTGTGCACATGTGTAGGGGAAGCAAGGCACTGTTTCGTTGCATTGGGCAGTTTTAGAAGCGAACTATTCACTTAGTAGGTTAGCGCCTGGGTTAATCCATGAGTTCTCAAGTCAGTGGTTTGCTTACTTAACAGAAAGTTATTTTCCTTATTCGGGTTTGTACAAATATCAAAATGGCAGTCATTTACCCTAGCAGAGTGACAGGTGATGGGTGTTTACCTTTGCTATTCTTCGACAGCCTTTCAATGCACCAGGAGCCCCAGAGAAGGCACTGATGGGGAGCGTTTAGTCAGGAGCCCAGATCTCAGCTATGCTTCTTCCAGTGGGGCATGCCAGTAACCTCCACACAGATGGAGCACATGCCTGAGCCTCCCCCAAGGCCTGGGGCAGCTCTAGAAATGCCTGTCAGTCCTCTCAAACAGAGGTCAAGGCCCAGAAAGCCCCGGGGTCGAAAGGCCCTGGGAATGACCAGGGAGGAACAGCATGTTGAGCCCTTGCTGCTGAGCCACATTAAAGATGAAGGTACTGCTCAGGTTGGCTGCTCGATGCTTCCCTTCATCAGCCACTTGACCGCGCCTGTGGCCTCAGTGGGGCCCAGGGGGCATCCCTCTGGTCTCACTGGGCCTCAGCCTCCAGCCCTGGCTGAGCTGTTCATCCTAATGTGTTATGAGGCTTGAGGCTCCACCAGGTCCCCTGCTCATTGCTTAAAGCAGCTTTGCCCCACCAGCCCTGCCCACAGCCCCTATGGCTGGGGCCCTGTTGCCTGCTGATGCTCAGTCCTCCTTGCACCTGGCGCTGGCTGTGAATTCCTACCACCAAGCTCCTCGACCTGCAGATCCCTTCTGCACTGCATGGGATCAGGGCATTGAACCTTATGCCTGGTGATTGGCCCTCCCTGTGGCCTCCTGGTTTCTATTGCTAATTAATGGCTGATTCTCACTCAGCCCTGGAGAGAAGGTGGGGTGCAATAAGGGCAGGGGACTTTCCCAACCTCCTCATCCTAGGAGGGCTCCAAGTCCAGGTCCCCCAAAGCCCTTCTATCCTCATGACTCAGACTCTTTCATATGCAGAGACATGACCGTGTTGCTCCCTGAGTACTTGGGACTCTGGACATATGTGTCTGGGCTGGGGAGAGGGCAGGCCTCAGAAGGCTGGGACTCTGAGTCCTGCACACAAAGGCAGACTGGAGAGGGTACCATGATAGAGAATGGCCCCGTAGGGTGAAGAGAGAAGATGGGGCAGGATGGCACATGGAGGAACCTGCCCCCTCGGAGAGCAGCTAAAGCCCGACTCTATGTTGTAAGCCCAGAGAAGAGAACTGACAAGTTTCTTTTCCATCCTTTTCTTCTCTAGCTCTACTTCCTTCTCTTCTTTCCCCATCCCATGGCCCCTTCTGCTAAGGAGATGTGCTGAGACAGCCCCATTATGGGTCTCAAAGTGTCTAGGGACACATTCTCCCATGAGGAACATCATTTCTGTAGAGAATGCATTCTGAATACCTAATGGCTCCCAAGTGGATTCCTGGAGCCCAAACCCTGAGCTTGTCTACACTTGCAGCCTTGTTCCATGCTGGACAAGTCCTCCCCACCCAGCACCCTACCCCTGGAGGGCCTTGACCACGGCAGCCTGTTTCTGTGCCTTTTGGCTGGCCAGTCCTTGTGTTCCCAGAGTACCTTAGTGCTCAGGACACACGCTTCAGTGGGAATCTGTGTATTTAACTATCCCCCACCTCAGGTAATTCTAAGACAGCCAGGAGTGGGAACTCTGGTCTTGTCAACTGCTTCTCAAACTTTAACAAGCATCAGAGACATCTAGAGAACTTGATTAAAGCCTAGATTCCCAAGTCTTCTCCTCTGATATTCAGATTCAAGACCTGAGGTGGCAGCAAGAATTTGTATTTCTAACAAGCTCCAGGGTGTTGGATGCTGCAGGTCCAGGGACCACGCTTACAGTTACAAAGACCGGATTCAACGTCCCAGCAAAACAGGGCCGGGGACATTGGCCAACCATGCAAATACCTGTCAATGGCCTCAGGCTCACATTTGAGGAAACTCAAGCCAGACCCAAGCAGGCCATGTTGCCACATGTCAAGCCACTGTCCTGGCCCAGATGGCCGGGGCATCAAGAGTGTCAGTCACTGCCATTGGCTGGGCCCTCATTGACGGGTTGTCATTGACGGCAGAAACTTAGCCAATGGCAATCAATCAGGGGGCCCGCGCTGCCTTAAATACCAGCAGAGCAAACAGTTTCAGACAAAGCTGCGCCATATATCAATTACCAAGAGGCTGCGTGCTCCTCTGGGCGGAGGGAGCTGGAGTGAGCGGCCAGGGCTGCTGCCCCAGCTGATAAGGGCCCGCATTGTTCGGGGACAGCTGGCAGCCCGATAAGGGCCTGCTCGTCCGAGATAATGGCAGTGGGCAGGCGCCTCGCGGCAGTTTAGAATTTCTTGGGTCTCCAAGAAAGGTTCTATTAAGCCCACTGACCCCAATTGAATATTAATTAGCTAATTAACGGATTTATTGTTCCACGCCATTTCTGGAGAGGCCATTTTTTTCGAGTGCCATTATTTTTGTAAATGATTTTTCGCATTGTGCATAATTGAATCTTTGCAGCTGCCAGCATCTTCTGCATGATTTGGCAAAAAAAAGGAAGCAGAAGCACTTAGGGTTTTCTCCCCCCTCCTCTCTCCCTGAACAAATGTTTTCAGCCCCTCCTGCTAATGCTGGAGCGAGGGGGAAGTGGGGGGAGTGGGTTCTGTTTCACAGGTTTGTTTTTTAAGCTGAACTGCAGCGTCCGCACTCCTCTCCTCCCTTTTGTAGGCAGCTGAGGGCCGAGGCACTCCGGGCGGTCCCGCACCAGGCCTTTGTCTAGCTGTCTTCAAACCGGCCAGACTTCCTTTTGCAGCCCAAACTCCTTAAAGCATTGTGCTTTCTATTAGTGGGTAGGGAGAGGGAACAAGGTCCAAGCCTGTCC
Source organism: Capra hircus (assembly GCF_001704415.2). Classification (NCBI taxonomy): domain Eukaryota; kingdom Metazoa; phylum Chordata; class Mammalia; order Artiodactyla; family Bovidae; genus Capra; species Capra hircus. Next base: position 38,049,879 of record NC_030822.1, read on the forward strand.
CGCCCAGAACTCCCAGTGGAGGGAGGCCAGCTCTAAGCAGCGGAGCAGCGCTGCTTGTGGGCTGTCCCTGGTTTCCTGCCCCCGCCTGCCATAGCCCACCCTTCCCTCACCCGAGCCTACCTGGGTCTGGTTGCTCTGGGGGGACAGAATCCCATCCCAGCATCTCTCTGCTGTTCTTCAATAAGTCTGCTCTGAATTTCACGCAAGGGCTGTCTGACTCCCTGGAGCTGACACCTGCCCATAATAAGTTGACCTGGGTGGTCCCACAGGCAAATGGCTGATTGAATCAAACCCATTCCTCGGCAGAGGGCCTGGAACTGAGAGGAGTATGTGCACTGGGGTGGGGCTCACTTGGAAAGCTCAGCAGTATTTTCAGGCAGCACTGGGGAGCCTGTTGGACCTCCCAGCCCCCTTCAGCATCATTAATGAAGCTGGGGGCAGACAGAGGCTCCAGGAATATTAGTCAGGGGCCCCCGGTGGGTGGGTCTAAGGAAGGTTTGTGCCCAGGACCTGGCCCTGGCCACCAGGGGCTGCAGAGTTTTATTGGGATTTTTTATTAAGCCACCTCTTCCTGCCCTTGTTCCTGTCCCTATCCTGCTGCTTCTGTTCAGAAAGAGGAATTCTGAGGGCTTTCTGAGCAAAGAGATGAGTCAGGAAGACGGTCTTGCATCCCCCTCTGCAGACACTGGCTGGGATCATGCCATCTGCCCATTTCCCTTCTTCTGGGCTGGAACAGAGTCCCAATGGACAGCCTGACAGACGTCATGGGCATCCCCACCAGGTGCACAAGTTGTAGAAGGGACCCAGAAGTCTGGCTAAGAACTGGAGGTGGCCCTTAGAGTTGAGGAGGGGGAGTCATTCAGCTTCTGTTTGAAGACCTTCAGGGGAGGGAAACTTTAATAATAAGGGTCCTCTTATATGAAGTCTGCATGCTCCTCCCTGTAACACCTCCGCCCCCACCCAGAGTCTCCCCTTCCCTTGACAACAATTTAGCTAATAACACAATAATCATAATAGTATCTAATGTTAATTGAGGAACTACTACGTGCCGTGTGTGTGTATGTGTGTGTGTGTGTGTGTGTGTGTGTGTGTGCTCAGTTGCTCAGTCACTCAGTCGTGTCCAATCCTTTGCTACCCCATGGACTATATAGCCCACCAGGATCCTCTGCCTATGGGATTTCCCAGGCAAGAATACTGGAGTGGGTTGCCCTTTCCTTCTCCAGGGATTGAACCCATGTCTCTTGTGTCTCCTGCATTGGCAGGCCAATTCTTTACCACTGTGCCCCCTGGGAAGTCCTGCCACACAGTACTAGGCGCCTCTTACACACCATTTTATTTAGTCTTCCTAATATTCCTGTGAGGGAAGTGGGATTCTGAGGCACAGACATATGATACTAACTAGGCAAGGTCACTCATGAAAGTAGCAGCATCAGACACCAAACCCCACTTTGCCAGACCCTACTTTTGACCACTCTGCTCCCCAGACAGGAACCCCGTGGCCCCGAGGCAGGTCTTCAGCAGTTAATGCTCAGATGCTCCTTGTCTAGCAAGGTCTCCCTTCTCACCAAATCTGCCATCCTGGGCCTCCTTCCTGCTGTCCAAAGCCCAGAAGTGGTCTGGCCAGGAGAGAGAAGAGGGAGCCCATCACCTTCCACATTGTAGACACTATACTGGCGGGCTATATAGTCCATGGGGTCTATAATGCAGCCTCGCTGGCAATAAGGTTCTTAGCAAGGGTCCCTCTTCTCCCCAATACCGCCTGTCCTCCAAGGTTCAGATTCATTGTTCTGAAAAGGAACCAAAAAGAATAAAGACACCAGAAGAAGGGTGGGACCCCAAGTATTGGGTTGGTCAAAAAGTTCATGTGAGTTTGCCATACCAGTGTGCAGAAAATCCTGAACGAACTTTTTGGCCAAGCCAATATGTGCTCCCAGACTTAATGAAGTCATCAAGAACATAGGTGTTTCCATGCCTTCATCCTGCTTTCCTGGGTGTCAGCTTCATTCTAAGGCTGGTTTCCTTTGTGGTCATAAGATGCTTCCAGTGGCAAACAGAGCTTCCTTGGGGTGACTTGGATACCTACTCACAGTGGAACCAATAATTGGTGTCAGGTAGACCCTTTTGATTTAGACTGATCCTCTGTGGAATGGAGGTTGAACCAGATGTCCACCTGAGAGGGTGTCTCAGGGAGATGCTCCCTGTTTCCTGTGAGAGAGAAAAGGATGCTGCTGCTGTGGCTCTGCTTCAGTATCTCAACCAGACATACACGGCTTCTCCCTGGATTTACCTAAGAGAAATTTGCCACTGCAACATAGCTGATCCTCACCAGAGGAATGCGTGTTCCTCCTAACAACCTCATTTTTATTTCTCTCCAATAATTATGACCTGGAATTACTGTGCTAAGGAAGTGTTTGACTCATTTCTGATCCTGCTCTCCCAGGCTCCTCCATTCACAGAAAATGCTCCCACTTGAGTCATTTGGGATATTGGCACCATTCTCAATTCCTTTCTCTATGAGCCCCAAATGTCTTCCCTGGTAATGGAGGGGGTGATACTGAGGAGCTGGCCACAGTCCATCTCAACTCACAAAAAATTGTTTACACAATATGAACACTGTTCCTTTGGCCATTTTATTCTCTGTGCTTGCAGATGCCCTGGGAGCAGAACGTGGGTAAAAGTCCTGGGGAGGAGATCTGGGAGGCTGGGTTTTCTGAAAAAGGAAAAGGCAGACCTTGGAAGGTATGGCAGGTAGAGCATCTCACCTCTGCATCCCCAGGGGGGTTCAAGTATATGTTTTTTGAATGGGTATAAACATAAAAAATCCCAGCAGGGGCTTGTGAGGAGCAAGTCATGCAAAGCTCATTTCTCACCTGGGCAATTTAAACCACAGGTGTTCCCACCCCTGGGGTCTGCTCCTTCTGATTCACCCTTTATGTCTCTCCAGAATGATCTTTCAAAGAGTGCAGATCTGATCGTGTCCTTATTCCATTTACAAAGGCCTGACATTTCTCTGTCGCCTCAAGGATAAAGGCCCATCTCCCCAGCCTGGTGTGAGGGCTCCTGGCAGTAGCCCGGCTGCTCTCCCTCAGGCCTCTGTGCTCTGAGTGGCAGGCATACCGAGCTCTGGGCCACCCTCCACCTGAACTCATTCTCTCCCACCTCTGGGCCTTCACCCGCTGCCTGCCATGATCATCTTCCCTTGTCTGATGGTTGAAGCGTCATTTCCTCAGGAATTCTCTTGTCTCCCAGGCTCAGTTAGTCACCTTCTCTTTCTTCTTTCTGAAGCTCTATCATGACACTGACACCCTGAGTTATGACTTTTTCACTGGCTGGCTCCTGCCTCCCCTCCTTTCTGTGAGACTTTTTGAAGGCAGGCACTTTGCTTCATTTCTTTTGTATCTCACTTGTCATATCCTGTATTAGATGTTCAACATACATTGGCTAGATAGAGAAGTGGATGGAAGGGGGAATGGAAGTGGGGAGGGATGGATGGAGAAATTAAAACAACCTCATTTTTTTTCTGCCTCCATCACACACACTTAGGTGTTTGAAGACTTGCCCCTCAAAAGCACCAAATGTAGTAGTTTGATAGGAGGTGCCTAGTGATCAGATACAGAACTCTGTCCTAGGCCATGTCATGCCCAATTTTTAGCCAAGAGAGTGATCCTTTCTGCTTGCAATCAGCATTATTATCTCTTGGGAGAGGCAGCATTTAAAAACATCACCCCATGGTGCTGAACTCTGCCATCTGTTGAACCCTCTAGTCTCTCAGACTTCAAAGGTCCTCTCCAGTAAAGGGCCGGGGATGCCCTTTACTGGGCCCAGGGCTTGCACTAAGAAGGCCTGGAGGTCCCCAACAGGACAGAGTATATTACTTTTTCCCCTTCTTATATTTCCACTTTAACAGGTTATGGGCTGAACATTGGTGGACATCTATTGCTCCTGGGACTGGGAAGAGAGCATTCAGTATCACCACGTGTCCTTTGAGAGGGGAATCAAGAGCTCCCAGAATGTGGGAGGGGAGGGATCTCTAGGATTATGTAGCAAATTCCCCAGTGAACTCAGGAAAGCAGAGCCAGATGGAGTTGGGAGCCCAAGTTAGAGGCCCTAAATTAAGGAAACAATGTTAGGGCATCTCCCTATGTTATTTAAAATAAATATAATATCTAAAGTGCAAAAGAAAAGTGCATTTTTGAGATGAAACAAACTTACATATATGACAAAATTAAGATTGTCCTTTGGGAATTTCCTGGTGGACCCTGTGCTTCAGGGTTGGGGGAAGCCCAGGTAAGGTCCCTGGTTGGGGAACTAATCCCACAAACTGTCCTGCTCCCCCCCACCGAAAAAAGATTTCCCCTTTTCATTTTGTCTTTTCTCCACCTGTAGGTTCCAGGCAGGAGGTGGAGAAGAAAAAGATGGGTCACTATGAAGGGCTGTGTTTGTCATCATTTCCCAGAGTTAGAGGGGCCTGACGAGGGGTCTCCCTTCTTAGACTCCAGCTGCTTCTGGAGACAGTGAGCACCTGTCTTCAAAAAAAAGGCTACGTCTTGATACTTGGAGGTGCTTTCCATCATCCTTTCCACTCTGGGTAGCTGACAGAACCAGAGAGCTCAGGCTCAAAAAGTTCAGAACCATGGAGAGCTCCAGGGAGCACTGTAGCCCTAACCCCATTCTCCCTTCTACAGGGCATGTTCAAGCCTTGGGTTTGAGCAGGAAAATTCTGAAGCTCCAGAGGGGATGATCACCACCAGTCAGCCCTGCTTTTCCCTTCATCCCTCCTCCTCAATACCTTCTCTCCATCCAACCCTACCTGTTTGGACCTATCTTGCGCAGTCTCCTCCAAGCTCAGCTTTCCTGAACTCACTTGGACATTTGCCTGGAAGGAGAGGATCCTCTGATGATGCTCCCACTGCCTCCCTGCTTCGGAGCCCGGAAAGGCATCTGTAAAAAGCCACAGCCTGAGGCTAGGTGGGAGGACAAGGAGCAAGGTCCCTCTTCAGATGGGAAGCAGTAGTGATTAGCCTTACCAGGGAGGGACGGGTAGCCCATTTCATTACAGGGAAATGAGATTTTAAAATCACATTTTAAGGGCTGCATCAGCTCTAAAATGGCCAGTGGTGGGGCCTCAGAGCAGTTGGTAATTAGCTCTCTTGTTTCTAATGAAAGCAGAGGGGCAGGAGGAGGGGTCACTTAATGAACACAGGGATTAGCTTCCAAATAGGCCCTGAGCAAGAAGACAGGTGCAGGAGAGGGGGTGAAGGACAGGCCAGGCCAGCTGGGTCTGAGAATGAGGGGCATCCAACTTGTGCGGACTTGGAGAAGGGGGTCCAGGGTTTCCTGAGCCCCACAGAACCAGTGCCTACACCAACCCTGCTTTGTGAAGGTTCCCCTCACTTCTTCACTGGGAGCCAATGGGGCTGGGGGGGGCCTGGTGTCCCTCATCCAGAAGCAAGGGGCTCTACTGTCAGGGGGATTCTAGAAATCTATAGCCCTGGATGAAAGGCCGGGATGAAGCAGGAGGGGCATCTCAGGGGTCAGACAAAACCACCCTTCCTCCAGGGGGTGCCTGGTGGGGTACACTGTTGGCAGCAGCCCCCAGCCTCAGCTCTGTGACACACAGTCAAGAGAAACCCACCTCCATTGGCCCCTCTCTGGGCCAGGTCAGTCCTGTAGGAGCCCTGAGACTGAGCCTCAAGCTGGATCACCTCCACCCTCAGAATAGACCAGCAGAGCTGAGGGTGGTGAAGAAAGAGCTGAGGGTGGTGAGGGTCTGGAGAAGAGGTAAAGGAGGGCTGGTCATGCTGCCCCATTGTCCTGTGGCCCTCTGGGCACCGCCAATTTCTGCTTTTAAAGCACCTCTTCTCCCTGGAAACTGGTCATGCAGAATCTTCAGAGAAACCTACTTTCTTGATGCAGCCTCTGTGGAGGGCAGTCATTCCAAGTGTTTAGAACAATCAGACTAGAATCCCCGGAAGCAAGGATCCAGCCAGTATGTCCTAAGTTAGTGGTATTATTGTGCAGGGAGACTGGTGATGGCAGCCAGGAACCCAAGCCCAGTTTCCTGGTATTTTAAGGAATGCTATTTTTTATAAACCTAGAAAACAAAAGGAGAGAAGCAGCGAGCAGGTGTCAGGGCTGAGAGATGCTCTCTTCATGCATTGTGTCCCAAGGAAAACCCTTGGCTGGAATACAGGTCTCAGGATGCAGGAGACAGAGCCCTGGGTCAGGCTGAGGCCCAGGAGGCCAGGCTTCCAAACCAGTCTGGCTATAGTGTGCCTACAGGTATTGCTTTCTCTCTGGGTCTCGATTTCCCCGAAGTGAGCTCTTTGGTTAAGATGGTCTATAAGAGTGAGCAAGAAAAGCCTATTCCTTCCCACTCTGTCTGAAGTAAGCCTCCCTCAAGCCACTTGATACTATATTTAGCTTGTTATTGATCTATTTATCATTTGTCTCCCCCACTAGGGTGTAAATGACACGCAGAGAAGGACCCTATCTTCCTTCTCCATTGGCACTTCCATTCCTTTGCACCCAGAACCATGCCTGGCATGTTGGCATGTGGCAGACACTTGATTCATGACTGTTGACTGACTGATGGGCTGGCTCCCAGACTGAATGATGATGCACTGAGGACTGTCTCACTGAGAAACCTCCAGCCCAGGGATTGGGTGACTGGGAAACCTCCAGCCCAGGGATTGGGTGACTGGGAAACCTCCAGCCCAGGGATTGGGTGACTGAGAAACCTCCAGCCCAGGGATTGGGTGACTGAGAAACCTCCAGCCCAGGGATTGGGTGACTGAGAAACCTCCAGCCCAGGGATTGGTGACTGAGAAACCTCCAGCCTTGGGATTGGTGACTGAGAAACCTCCAGCCCAGGGATTGGGTGACTGAGAAACCTCCAGCCCAGGGATTGGGTGACTGAGAAACCTCCAGCCCAGGGATTGGGTGACTGAGAAACCTCCAGCCCAGGGATTGGGTGACTGAGAAACCTCCAGCCCAGGGATTGGTGACTGAGAAACCCCCAGCCCCAGGAGTGGATGAGCTGCTGGAGTCTCACCATTGCTCCACCTTACACTGCCTCTAACTCCATCACCTGGAATTGCTCCGTTCCAACCCAGCACCCAGCACAAGCCAGGCCCAGTGAGAGGCTCAGTTAGGATGTGCAGTAAGGGACAGAAGGGCCATCCTTACCCAAGAAATAAGTTCTCATTTGGAGGATGGGTTGTGAGACTCAGGGGTAGTCTGGGGAGGTGGAAGTCCAGGGGCTCTGTCATAGGTAAAACCTACTGTGTACCCTCGGATCCTTTCACTGCATGGGGTTGCGTCTAGCTATTCATCTCATATGGAAATTACCTGCATGGAATCTGGTTAGGCCAGGTCTGAATTCAGATCTAGGTTCTATTGCTTACTAGAACAGCTCGCTGAGCCTCTTTCTTCAGCTGTAAAATGGGGATGATGATAATAGTGGCACCCATAGCAATGGGGATAACAAAAATAGCACCTCCCAGGGATGGGGGAGACTGGTGGGCTGCCATCTATGGGGCCGCACAGTCGGGCACGACTGAAGTGACTCAGCAGCAGCAATATAGTTATGGCTTCCCTGGTGGCTGAGTGGTAAGGAATCCGCCTGAAAAGCAGGAAATGTGAGTTCAGTCCTTGAGTTAGGAGGATCCCTTGGAGAAAGAAATGGCAGCGCACTCCAGTATTCTTATCTGGGAAATCCCATGGACAGAGGAGCCTGGCAGGCTACAGTCCATGGGGTCCCTGAAGAGTTGGACACAACTAAACAATGAACAACAACAGAGCTCTATAATGGCTCAGCTGGGTTTGGCATGTTTTTGCTTTCGAAAGCCCACTGAGTCCAGAGTGCAGTGCCCTTTCCAGGGAGCACACACTGATGCCCAGCAACAACCAGTGGCGTGTGGCCAGAGGCTGCCGTGGAGAGCCCAAGCCTCCTATGGGAGGACTCCAAGCCTCAGAACCAGACCTAGACATGGCTGAATGCAGTGAATGTTCCAGCGGTGGAATTGCATGTTCTGGTGATTACCATGAGCCTGCTGCAGTTGTAAATGTTGTCCATGTAATGACTCAGCTAATGTTCAAGGCAGCTCTGAGAAGTAGGTACCATTGACACATCCCTTACAAAGATGAGGAACGCCTCATCTGTAAGCTAAGTAAGTTGCCCAAGGCAGTAAGCTGCCAAGAGGAGGAGCACCTGAACCCACACAACTGGCTGCCAGGCCATGTGCCACCACCATGCCACACTACCCTCTGCCACCATGGCGGCCCCTACCCCAAGTCTTCCCTGCAGTTGGCAGATTCTTCCCAGACTCTTGCCCATTCTCTTTCCTGCTCTGTCTCATCTCTTTTCATCTCTTTCCCCCACGCCCCGTTCCTTCTCCCTATCCTCATTCGCACCTTTCCTCCCTTCCTGCTCCCTCTCTCATTCCCTGATTCAGCTCTCCCTGCCCCTCTATCTCAGGGAAGTGATCCCTGATCTGTGTTGGCAGATGGGGAGGGAGGAGGAAGAAGGGGAGCCTGGGTCCTCTGGGGAAGCCTTTGGCCCCTCTATGGGGCGAGCCCCCATGTCCCCAGGTGCAGCGAGAGACCAGGTGGAACAAGAGGTGTGGCCTGGGAACTGCCTCAGTCCCTTAGCATCTCAGACTCTGGGAGATAACCATGGGCTTGCCAGAACTATAGGAAACTCCACTCCGCTCACAAAGCAGACCCAGGAGGTACGAGTCTGTAAGTCAAGCAGAGGGAGAAGCCCCCGCCTTAGCTTCTCTCTGGGATCCGGTTGTGCCTGCAGAGAAGGCAGGGGAATGTGGGTATGCAGACCCCTGAACTCGGTGCTTCATGCAGCCTGAGGGACTCAGCCTTTCTCTGCCAAAGTCATAGTCTCTGTAAAGCTCAGTGCCGGTGGGATGGACTTGGGACTGGGCTGCTTGTCCTGCGCTCTGAGCATGTGAGTCCAGAGAATCGGGGCCTGAGCAGCACCCACTGGAAGCCTTGGGTAGCTGTGCAGACTGGGCGTCTGGAGGGCAGGAGCGACTGGGGATTTGGAGTACCCAGCAGCACAGAGGGCTTCTATCAGTTCTCAGAAAGGAGAAGGATGTGGCCCCAGAATAAAAAGCATTTTGTAGAGTCCAAAATATTTGCATCCAAGTTTCCCCTGCCCCGAACACTGAAAATAGGTTCTTAAAACTAACTTCTCTCTCTGGGCTATAGGGTTCCCTCCTACCTGAGGCTTGGTCCAGCCTCTCCTTCCTGCTACAGCAGTTTCAGAGTAAAGCACCTCTCACCTCTGCCCCGCACCCCTGATGGATGCCGGAGGAGCAATGGCGTTCCCTTTCCTTAGGTGCAGCCCTGAGACCCTAGAGAGGGTCGTGAGGGTCTAACGCAGGTAGAATGAGCCACACCGTGGGAGGTCTGCTGATCCAATGAGATGGGTATAGGCAGTGAAAGCAAGAAAGCACAGGGTGGAAAGCAGTTTGCTGTGAAACTTATTATGTGAGCGTTGGATCCAGTCCCAGGGGGAGAGTTGGTGAGTGCTGGAGGCCACTGGGGCCTCAGGGGCTGAACATGGTAGCAGGAACAGAGAGGTGTTGGTAGATTGGGGGCAGACCCACTGGCTGGAGGGGCTGTTGGTGGGGGACAAAAAAATGGCCCCAACAGGAGGGAGCTCAAGAACAATCTACTCTGGAGGTGCCAAGAGTCTGAAGAAATCTGGACACCCCTCAAACCTTGCCTCTGGGAGCAGGAGGTTCCCACTCTTGCTGGGATAAAGTAGCCTGAGAGTCTGCCCCAGAGGCCAGGAGCAGAGATGAGGTTTGCTCAGTAGGTACTGATTAACCAGCACTTTTTTCCTGGATCTTAATTCTGTGTGTGGGTGTGTGTTTTTTTCATTTGATCATTTTCTCATGATAAACCAGTCTGGATCAAGTATTTTTCTGCACCAACTCATCTTCATGTCAGCTCTTCTCTATTCATTATTAGGCAATTAAATATATAGCAAAGGAAATATATAGCAAACTTTGGCCACCTGATACGAAGAGCCAACTCACTGGAAAAGATCCTGATGCTGGGAAAGACTGAGGGCAGGAGAAGAAGGGGGCAACAGAGGATGAGATGGCTTGAGTTTGAGCAAATTCCGGGAGACAGTGAAGGACAGGGAAGACTGGTGTGCTGCAGTCCATGGGGTCGCAAAGAGTTGGACACGACTGAGTGACGAAGCAACCAACAGCATATAGCGAAACAATGATTTGCAGACTGGCAGAATTTTCTCACTGGGGTTTTCACCAAGAGTGATACACAATCTCAGCTACAAAACATCTTTCCTGAACCTACCCTCACCTTGTGGCAGCATCCCCAGGTGAGTGATGCTGGGGATCGCTCAGTGCCAGATTTAGCCGGCCCTTCACTATCTCTGACAGCTTTAAGGGAAAGAGCAGCTGCCTCCATGTAGAGATGAGATGTCCCAGGCAGAGATTTCATGTGGATTCCACCTGTGGCTCCTATGTGTCTCATGGTGTGGAGCACGGTTTCTGGGCCATGTAAGGTTTCAGGATGGGCCTTGTAGTAGTTGCAAGGCTAGACTCAAGCTTCTTTCCAAACACAGACTGTGTGGTCCAGCTTCAGACCAAGCAGTGGGGGCATAAGCACATGCCATGTTCCATGGGCCCCAGGCCTCTTGTTAGAGTATTTTTGATGCCAAGCCACTAAGGAAAGCAGGAGGGGAGATGGGATCCCATGGGCTGGTTGGGGATAGAGGGGATTTAAGCATCGCTGCAGTGCAAGGCCTTCCACATTCCCACCACCCACAAGCCCCAGGCTGAGGCTTGAGCTACTATAGCCTCTACTGGATCATGTTCAGTCAACCTGGCTTCTCTAATCCAGTCCCCTGTGGTGGTGGGAGGCAGCCTCAAGGAGAACCAGGTCAGGACCATTCATGCGCTATATTTAACCAAGTTTCTCCTACACAGTGACCAGGTAGGTGGAGAAAATCAAGGTCTTCCTGCATCTCCCCTGAAGGCTTGCAAATCCTCTCCAGGCACATAATGCCTGGCTCCCAGTAGCCATTCCAGCCCTAGCTTGGCTGCCCTGCTACAGAGATTGGACCCCTCTCTGACTCGCTCTCCTCCCCACCTATTGGTTCTACAGCTGCAGAGGCAAGGCCTTGTGTGGCCTCTTCGTGGGGGCAGCTGTGAACTGCTATGGGTCTTCCTGGGCTAAGGGTCTCCTACTCAGGACTTCATGATGTCCAGGATGGTGACCCCAGCTCATGTAAGCACAGCACTTCACAGTGTGGATCTAAGCCTTGTGGCTGTCCCAGGAAGCAGATCGTCCCCATTTCCTGGAGGAGGACAGTGAGACAGAGGTCCGTGGAGTCACGATGCTGGACTTGGAGCTTTCCACACCACGTTAGGCTGGAGAAGCATCCTGGCAAGGTCTGCGTCAGGCAGAGTGGGGCTGGGGTCATCTTAGGAGGCCGGCTCTGCTCTTAGGGGCTTTCAGAGCCTAGCTGCCTGACTTTTGAGTCAATCTCATTGTGAATGAATTAATTGTTGTGCAACCTAGAGTGTGAGACAAGTTAATTACATAATTACTGCAAAATGACACATTATTTCATGGCTGCAATATGGTAACTCTGTTGGAAACAACTGTAATTGCCCAGAAACTGCATTCGAGTGGCTCCGTTATTTCTCGATAACCATGCAATTAACTTGCATTATAACTTTATCTGTGGCAAACTCCGAAGTCAGGAGTTGGGTTCTTGGGGGTGGGCACAGCCATCCTAGACCTCAGGGGCCAGGGAGGGTCTGGCACTGGGGACTCTGCTACAGTCCAGAGAAATAATTTACTTGCTCATGTTGAGCAAGAAAAATCCCTCACTATGGACTTCAGCCTCCAGTTCATGCGCTCAGATCCATTCACAGTCCCACATAGTCACATATGGATGACAGCTCCTGGTCTCACCAGACTCACTCCCCCTTCAGCCTCTCTTCTCTCTCATATACATGGATGCAGCTCCTTCACAGAAGGTGGGAGACCCAAAGAGGAGAACTCTTACCCCAAGATCCTTGGCCGTAGCAACCCCTTCCTGTGGACTGGGTCACTGGCCACAAAATCATATCTTAGAGACACAACCTCCTCCACGTGCCCCTAAGCGCCCAGGTGTCCTCCCACGTCACTCCAGGGAAGAAGCAGGCCTTGGGGTGGGTGACATGAGGTCACAGTGCAGCCCCCGCTCCATCCAGGCAACAAGTCCCTTGTCCAGGAGTAGGCAGAGCTTGAAGCTGTGGGCTGACTTCATCGGGCTCTGGTCTGTGGCCAGGATAAAAACAGTCCCTGGGGAAGTGGGAGTGAATAGCCTGTTGGTTGGAGAAGCCTGTCCATTCAGCCTTCTCTGTTTCGGCTTTGGATCCAAGGAGCCTCTCTCTTTAATACTGGAAAGGTGATGCCTTTTCAGCTCCAGGCCATGTGCTTGGAGCCATGTGGCTCCAGCCATGGCCCCACTGTGGGTGGGGCTGCAGCTGTGGCCCCACTCGGCCACTGGTTGTCTGGCTGCCTTCCGGTCTGAGCTCCTGCCAGCTACCTGGCTGTCCCTCCCTCTCTCTGCCAACACACCCACCTACGTGCGTGTCCATCTCTTCTTGTCAGCACACGTATCTCTCTGTGTGGTGTTGACTTGTCTGTCTGACTCTGGAGTCATCGCAAATAGTCCTGTGTCTGCTGGAGGAAACGGGCCTGTCCCGGGTCTCCCCATGGCATTCGTCCTCACTTTGATGTGATCTGTTTTTTTTCTTGGCTTTCCCCTTGGTCCTCAAGGGCACGGACTGTGTCCAATCCGTGATTCATCCTCGTGTCTGGTACTGGCAGCATAGGGCTGAGACAGAGCGGATTAAGGTTTGCCGACTGAATGAATGAAAACCTCCAGCCTGCGTGGGTTGAGTTACAGAGAAACAGGATTTTCTCTCTCACCCAGAGGAGCAAAATGCCAAGACCCAGGCTGTAAAGAAGAGACAGCAAATGCTTCTTGTCCCCCTGAAGGTGAAGAGAGGTTTCAGGATTGTGGGCCCATGGCAGGGAGCCTGGGATTTGGGGTCTTAGCATGGAGGTAGATCAGAGCTGGGTCCCTGACTGAGCAGTATGGGGGGGATGTAACACAGGATCCCAGGGAAGGGAAGTTTTCATTTGGGGGCCAGGGTATATGGTTGCCAGAGGATGGGGGGGTCACAGCCTAGCTCCCACTTCTGGTTGGGGGGTACTGGGGGTTGTCCCTTCCCCTCCAGCTTTTCTCCATAAGGCCCACCTGGAACTCCCTTGCCCAACAACAGCACATGCTAGGGCCCCCACGTCCTGCTCTAGGGCCCTCCACCCTGCCAAGAACTGAGGGAGGGCCTTGTTTTACTCCCAAGCTGAGGGGAGGGTCCCCCAGGTCTGTGTCAGTCATGTGATCAATGCAGAGTAACCTCCCCGGAAACATTCATAAGTTTAATCCACGCCAGTAATAAAATCGCATTACATTTCTCATAAAATAAATGTTCCCATTTATATACAGAAGACAGACTGTACAGGCCCAGCCTGGCCCCAGGAGGGGTCACACACAGACGGGCAGCGGCGGAGGGAGGGCCGTCCCTCCCATCGAGGACGGAGGAGTTCTGATCGGCAGGAGAGCGGCTGGCCGGCCAGGCGGGTGGACAGGCGGGTGGATGGACAGACAGACAGGCCTGGAGGCCAGGTGCTGGGCGTTACTGAACGTGGGAGTCAAAGGTGCCGTTGAGCTGCCCCTCCTCATAGTCCATCTGACACAAGATCATGTTGTTCTTCAGGAAGAATTTGTCTCCCACACAAAATCTGGAAAATCCAAGCAGGAGAGAGAGGCCATGGTGGGGTCCCAGCGGATGGCAGGAGCTCCAGACAGGACCCCACTGGCCCAGGAGGACATGGGGACAGTGAGGTCCTGGGGAGTCTGTGCCTTGAGCTTTCCAGACAGGCTCCCAGAAAGTTCCAAGCAAACCCAGCCAGTCACCCTGGGTCAGCCCAGCCCTCAGCCAGGCCCACAGCCCAGGCCAGAGGCTTCCACAGCCAGGTCTCTCGTGGCGTGGGGGCAGGGCTGGGCTTGGTGGGAAGGTGTAGAAATGTCGCCCAAGAGAGGGAGAAAGAGAGATGGACAAAGAGATAGGAAGAGACCAAGAGAGGAGAGGGAGAGAGAGGCAGAGATGGAGAAAGAAGAAGGGATAAAATGGCCGACTTTTCCAACCCTCTGTTCCCCACCCACCTGAAGGAGATGGCTCAGTGACGGGCACTCGTCTTCTAAACAGAATCTGTGGGTTTCCGGGAAGAGGTGACCCAGTCCCAACATCTTCCCTCTAACCTAAAGAAGGCCCTGCCTCTCCCAGTCCTCCTCAAGCACTGGAGGATTCAGCCCTTCCCCCGAAGATGTCCCCGGGGGTCAGACGCCTTGAGTGGGACCCCAAGGTCACAGCTCCGGTCCCAGCTAATCCCGCTTCAACCACCAGGTGGTGCTGCAACTTCACTGAGCCCCCCTGGCAGTGGGTCTGGGCATAGCCCCAGACAAACCAGTGTTCGCTGCAGGTCCCCGGGACCTCAACCTCTGGGAGCATTTGTACGAGCTCTTTCCTAACTTTGGGGCTCCTGAGCAAAGGGCTTTTAGGGTCTCCCACAGGGCAGGGGGGCAGGGCACAGAGCAGGGGCCAAAAGACCAGAAAGAAGGCTGGGCTGGAACCAGAATCACAGGAATGAGTGACAGTTCCCCAGGGGTATTTCACTGGTCAGGTCTGGGAAACTCTTCTCACTAGAATGTCCATGCATGTGTCTGCATGTAGCACACAGGGCACAGGACACATACATCGGGCTCTGGTGCACATACATTTAAAACACTCATGCACAGGCATACTCACCCATCACACACACACGACACACACAGACCAGCCTTGTACACGGACATTTAAAAATACAGTCATGGACACAACACACAACGTACGCACAGCTCATGCACGGCCCTGTCCATTCCGTTTGCACAGAGATGAACTCCACACGAGTACACATGCTATTAGAGCACACACATTTGGCTAGAGGGCTCAGGCATACATAAAACACACACATGCAAGTACATACTTACAACAACATGCGCACAGAACCCGCGCTTGCGTGCGTGCCTCTACGGCACTCCTGGTCTGTGGCAGCAGGTGTCAGCGAGGGGCTGCTGAGTGTGTTGGGTCTGGTACGGACCAGCACTCACCTCTGGTTGCAGAGCTGGCAGGCAAAGCAGTCGAGGTGATAGACGTTGTCCCGGGCCCGCATCACCATCTCAAAGGCTGGAATCAGCTTGCTGCAGGCGGCGCAGTTTCCTGTGGTGCCGAAGAGCCTGCAGAGGGAAGGGTGCAGAGGGCTCAGGGGCCTGTGGGGGGCTGCGGGGGGCAGGGGAGTTGCCTTGACTTGGGGGCCCACCTGCCCCCTACCCCTGTAGTTCAGCAGGCAGGCCTGGGCCGGAGGGAAGAAGCACAGATGACAGTGTCTAACTTCGGCTACGAGAGCAGGCTTCAGAGAAACTGACACAGTCACTCAGGTAGGAGCCTGTGGGGACTCAGGAGTTGGTTGAGACTGCCTGTCCCCTGGCTTTGCTGACAATGAGGGCTCCCACTAGGGTCCCTCAAGCACCTGGGGCTACCAGAACAGTAAGTAGGCTGGGCCCTGAGCAAGGATTCCAGGCTTACACAAGCTTGAACTTAGATACAGTCTGCCAGTCATGGGCTGTGTCCTTAAGCAAGTCATTGAGTTTCTCTGAGCCTGATTTATTTCAACTGTAAAATGGGGACTGAAACATAGCCTTCACAGGCTTGTGAAAACTGTAACCTCTTAGCCACAGCTCCTTTAGTGAATGCCTACATAGCATTTGCTATATGCCAGGTGCTATCCTAGGGGCTCTTCAAAGACCAAGTCACTAAATCCTGATAGCACCACTATGGGGTAGTCTTTTTCTGCTACTGACTCATGGTGTGACTTGCCTAACGCCCTTGAGCCTCAGTTTCCCTTCTTTGAAATAGGGATGCTGGACTAGATGATCCTGTTTAAAGATGCTTCTAAAACAGGACTGATGCCAAAAGAAGTTTCAAGGACATCTGGCACAACGCCTCTTTGGGGCAGGCACCCCTCCTCTTGGCTGCTGATTGCAAAGCTCTAAGGACAGGGAACTCACTCCCTCCCCATTCAGGCCTGTCCTTGACTGGACATTCCAGGGGTATGTGCCAGCCAGGCCCCAAGTGAGGCAAGGGACCGAGAGGCAAGCGGGAGGCCCTCTAATCCCTGATTTGTCCAGCTCAAGCTCAGGCACCTGCAGATGAGCGTAGCTCCATTATTCATCAGCCTGAGCTGCCTGGTGGCTCAGATTAAGGCAGACAAAGGCTGGGCCACAACATCTGCCCGCCAAGAGGGGCCTTTCTGGCCACCAGTCCAATGAGAAGTCACTGCAGAGGGGCAGGTTCTGGGCAGACATTCTCTGGGACTGAGCAACTCAAGGAAGCCCCACAGGCCCCCTGGCCTACTGGCCCACGTGGCCTCAGAGTCATTCCTGGGCCTCTGCCAGAGCCCAGGAAAATATCTTCAGGCTCCAGTAGCTGGCGGGGCCCAGGATGCTTGTGGATGCATTACCTTATAGATGAGCCCCTCCTGCACTGTGGCCACCCCTGGCCAGGTCAGCTGGTCTGCCACCTCCCCTCAGCCTGGCTGGGTTAGCCCCCAGGTGATGTCCTAAACCTCCAGACTTGGAGGCGGCTTCCAGGTTACCAAGGGGTGAGTCCCCAATGCCTAACCCCTCCTCTTGGCCTCAGCATCTCTCCTCCAGCCCCAGGCTGAGTCACACATCTTGGTTTATAGCACCACTTGAAAAAAAACAAAAATAAAACAAAACCTCCTGCAAAGGCAGAAGGTGGAGGCAGGTAAATCTTAGGCTCTTTGGGTAAGTAGGGGAGCCTCTGCTTTTAATCGTACCCTCCTCCGCAACAAGCCCAGTTCTGAGCAGAAGGAGCCCCAAGAAACCCTGGCCACGACCTACTAATTAATGCGATGGGCCTTCCTTCCCCACAAGGCCCAGCCACCACCCAGCAGCCTGCATGGGAGCCAAATGCAGATGCTGGGTCTAAGCCAAGGCCCCTGCTTGGTGGACTCCTTCCAGCCTTGCTGATGTCATAGATGGCCTAAGGGAGGGATAACTGGGGGAAGCAGCCCCAGGGAATAGGATCCAGGTTGTAGGGGAAGGGTGGGTTGGAACTCTGAGGAATGCAAGGTGGGGAAGTGTTGGTATTTTCACTATCTATAGAGGAGTAAACTGAAGTTGGGAAAAGAGGCTCAGAACTAGTTTAAACCCAGGTTTTTAAGCTCCAACATCAGTGGCTCTTCCAGGGTCTGGCTACCTACCAGATTCTGCAGGCATGGGGGTGTCTAATCCCAGGGCCCACCTGGAGGATGGGGAGCTGGGCCCTGGGGATATTGAGGAGGAAACCAGCAGGCCAGGGGGCCCAGGGAAGTTGGAACTCCCCTACTTGCTCCTGGAAGCTCCTTCACCGCATCCCTTCCTCGATTCCAGGGACAGGGTGGGTCAGAAGCGCCTGGCAAAAGCAGAGGCAGAACCATATTGGTGCCCTTGGGAGGCTCCTCTTGGATGCCCGATGGTTAGAGACATGCCCGCCCTGGACAAGTGCTGGGCACTGAGTCCCAGGGGCGGGGCGGGGGCCAGGATGTGCGGAGACTGGGTGTGGGGGCTGAAGCAGGGCAGAGCAGGGCCAGCGTGGAGAAGGGGGCTCTCGGGGCGGCAGGGCCAGGGTGCGTGCGGGGTGGGGGAGGCCGCCCACCTCAGGTAGTCGCGCCGGCACAGGATGAGGTTGGCCTTGGTGTAGAGCGTGGAGCCCACCTCGCCCAGGCGGCAGTCGCAGCAGGCGCACTTGAGGCAGTCCTCGTGCCAGTACTGGTCCAGCGCCTTCAGCAGGTAGCGGTCCTTGATCTTGCGGTTGCAGCCCGCGCAGCCCTTCTGCTTCCCTTTGGGCTGGACGGAGAGCATCGGCACACCTGTGGACGGACAGACAGATGGACACGGTGGGCGCTGTGGCTCAGGACATGTCCCTCTGCTTCTTTCTGCTGCCCCCTCCCAGGATCCCTCCCCGTCTCCTTGGCAACCACCTCTCCTGGCCTTGGGTCCCACGCTGTGGGGCTGCAAGGCACAGCCTCCTCCCCTGGCCCATGAAGGTCCCTCCAGAAGCTGCAGGAGCCCCAAGTCTGCTTGGCTGCAGGCACACAACCAGCCCCAGGGCCCAGCTCCCCTGAGTCACCCGTCTCCATCCAGCCACTGTCCCCTGTGCTGTGTGACCCACTGTACACCCAAGGCTTCCTCAGGCAGCCCCATTTCATCAGTGCTTCCAGCAGCCCTGAGAAGCTCATCATGGGCTTGGGTTCCACTAGATCTGTTTGCCACCTCAGGACGTCCTCACACTGCACTGCGCTTTTTATTTTAACCGGACACATCAGACTAAAGCCTCGTGGTTGTGGGGGTCTCAAGAAGAAAGTGGAGTGCTCCTGTGATACTGCTGGGGGCACAGGAGCTCTGGAGCTCCTGGCTGGTGTTGGGGAGACAGCGGGCGCTGGCCTCGTTGCTGGTCTCCCTAGGAATGTTTCTGCATGTGTGCCTGCTCAGGTGCTAGGTCGGCTCCAATTCTGTGACCCTGTGGACTGTAGCCCGCCAGGCGCCTCTGTCCATGGGATTCTCCAGGCAAGAGTGAGTTGCCATTTCCTGTTCCAGTGGAACTTCCGGACCCAGGGATCAAACCTGTGTCTCTTGCATCTCCTGAACTGGCAGGCTGATTCACGCTGGGCCACCTGGGCAGCCCCCAGGAATGTTTCTAGCTAGATTCAAACTTCCTACCTGCCCTAGCCTGAAGGGGAGTTTCAGTGCCTCTGATCCTTGCTCGTCCTACCAAAGTAAGACTTGGAGACTCTGGCCGGTTCCCAGGGCCCATATGAGCTTCCCAGCACACAAAAAAGTGGTGAGTACAGAGGACAGGAAGCTCAGCATGGCCTTGCCTGGAGGGAGGGGCAGACCACCCAGCAGCAAGCAAGTGCATTCACTCGCACACTGGCACTGCATGCAGGCGTGAGCTTGTATGTGCACAGAGGCACGCTCCCAGGGCCCCAGCCCTGAGGCCACAGGGAGGGGAGGTTGAGAAGGAGGTGGGGGCGGATGTCTCCAGGGGACCTGGACACCCATGCAGAGCCCTGCGGCTCGGGTGTGGTGCATTCCAGGCTTGGATGGAAGTGCGGGGAGTCTCAGAGACAGGCTGGACAGCGGGGTTGCCTGTGACACTAGTCTAAGAGCCCCTCACAGGGGTGGTGGGGGTAGAGGGTGTTCCTTCCCTGACCAGGGCACTGCTGGGCTGAGGAGTCGCCTCTGGAGGAAAGAGCCCAACTCCTTCCTGCCCCCTCGGTTTTCCAACAAGCCCCTGAAGGCTCCCTCTTCCTGGGCCCATCTTCTCCAAAGGACCTGCGTACTCTCCAGGCTCTGGGTTCGGTTCTAGTCCCAGGGCACCCCTCCTCTCGGCCCTCCCCCTCACTGTACCTCCCACCCCAACCATTCCCTTCCTTCTTCCAAGGGTGACCCTTCCTAAGGCTTCAGGAGAGAAGTAGCTTCCAAAGGACCTCAGTCTCAGAGTCCACAGATGTCTGGTCAGAGGGGCTCCCGGACTTCTTATAGGCAAATGCTCTCATTCCACAGGTGGGGAAACTAAGACCCAGACAGGCCAAACTGCTCATGTAAGCCCCGCATCAAGTTGGCCTCTGGGGTCCTGCGTCCCTCCTGTGCTCTTCTCCGCCTCGCTGTCTCCTCTGGGAGAGGGGGCGGCCCTGGAGAACCCAGGATCAGCAAGACAGGCGAGGGCAGTGTGGAGGCTGACCAGCCTTCCTGTGCTGGGCTCGCTCCTTCCTCCCCCAGTCCCCGCAGGGCCCATCTGTTTAGCTGGGAAGTCCGCTGCCTCATTTCCTTAATGCAGCTCTAAAGGTTAATTGGTCTGAGAGAGTGATGGGGCTCAGGTTGGCTGCGTCCTCAGGCCTGCCTGTGTCTCCGCTGACAGGGGCCAGCCTGGTCACAGAGCTCTGAGGAGCCCAGAGAGGCTGGCTGGGGAGCAGACACGCCCGCAAGCTAAGAGGGGCCCAGGGGACCTTTCCAAGGCCTGGCCTACAGGGAGCAAATGCGGGAAGGATTCAAAGAGCTGGGTGTGAGAAGGTCTGGGGGCTCCTGGGAGCAAAACTGTTCCTGGGGCCTGTGGAGGGATAGCCAGCCAGCATAGCTATGCATATAAATTCCAGCTTGGAAAACCCCAGGCGAAGCCTCTATCCAGCCTCCCTAAGGCTGATTTTCCCCTTGTTCCCCTGGGCTGGCAGCAGGCCTGGCTCCCTTCCCAGACATGCGGGGCCCTCCCGGGGCTCTACACTTGTGCTTTCACTGCTGGGGGGCTTGGGGGTGGCTGGAACTTCCTTACTCAGGGAATATATCTGGCCCACTAAGTTATACCCCCAAATGAAGGGGGATCCCAGCAATCTTGACTCCTGGAAAGGCTAAGCCTGCAGGGCTATAGACCACATGGTAGCTGGTAATTCTATCGCCGCTGAGACGGGGCACCTAGAGGACCCAAGGAGGTTATAGGGAGTGAACCTACATGCTGCCCCAGGTCCCCAACCTGGCATAAGGTGGAGGCTCTGTATGGCCTGAACACCCTGCTCCAGGCAGGCTGCTTATCTGGACACTGCTTTCTGGGCCCTGGAGAACTCTTAAGAAGCCATGTGGCTCCTGTTAGTGTCTGATGTCCACTGAGACACGGAACACTAGGGTCAGCCTGGCCAAGGAGGTCCCAGAGCATCCGGGGACCTTGTGCTTTCTCTGTCTAGAAAGTCTGAGGTCCTGGGAGAAGTCTGACTCACCTCTCCCTTCCTTAAGGAATACTCACACTATTTGCTCTCCCTGGGCTGGTCCAGGAGACTTGAAAACACCCCTGGCAAGGTGAAAGGGCTTTAAGGAGGACATCTATGGTCCCTTTTTCCCCAGATGGAGCAAGATGCTCCCCAGAGGGTCTGGGCTCTTCCTCCCTGTCCTGCCTCCCCAGCCCCCTTCCAGCCTGCCAGTCGGCCCTGCAGACACCTCTTCCCTCCCTCCCTCCCCTGCCCGGCTCTGGGAGCTGAGCCTCGGGCCATGCACTTTCCATTAAGGAGATAGCATCCTTTTGCTGAAGTCCATTTGGGATCCATTTTAGTGTTATCTAAAAATCAAATCTACATGGTAATCCTTTTAATGTACTCCTGACTTTAGAAAAAAACAGCTTTGCTGCTCCTTCAGGAAAGGTTTTAAAGCATTACCCAGTAATTACTACTCACCCATGAAAACACTGATATTTTACAATGGATGGTGTTTGCCCCTGCACACACGTGCAGGCTCATGCTGACACACACACACACATACGGGACCCAGCAAAATAAACTAATGCACTCAGCTTGAGTGTTCCCCCAAATCTTGGGGTGTGCAGAGGGATATTTGAGGGGAGATGAGCCCAACCCTTACCCTATCCCTACCCTGGTCGGACTGAATCCCTGGGCGGGCTGATGCAGGAAGAAGGCAGGCTCCCAGTCTGACTCATCCGGCTGCCAGACACTAACCCTCAGCTCTTTAATCTGGGGGAAAGCCAGACAGTCCGGGTGACCAGGAGGGACTGCCAGAGGTCATTCAGCTCTTCCCACACCCCACAGGGTGGTCTGTCAGGCCACACCCAAGTCCTCAGCAACTCTTGCCACCTACCCCCGGCCAGCCTGCCCCTCAGATTGGACGTTTCCAAAGTGCCAAGGCCACCGGTTCCTGGGCCCACCCATGCCTCCAGTTTGGAGAGCAGGCTAAGCCCAGCTGTGGAGCACTCTCTCCACTCCTAGTGATCTCAAGGGCCGGTCCTCCTCCCCAGAATGCCAACCCCATTCAGTCCCGGTCACTCCACGTTATGCTCTGTGGCTCCCCTGCTGGAAGCCACTGTGGCCACCACCCAGCTCCACCTGGTATTTGAGGCCCCCTCCAGTGCCTGGCACTGCTGGTTCCGCTCCCTGCAGAATCCAGGAATAATATTCCCTTCCCATCCTGCAAATGGAGTTCATCTGCTTCTGCCCAAGAGCCTTCCTTTCACCATTGCTCCAGAAAGAAAAATGCCTGGTCCTGCCCACCCCACTCTTTCCCAGAGGTCAGGGTCAACGGTGGAGCTGAGGCTAAGAGCCTAGACCCTGAACTCAGAAAGCCTACTTTCCAGTCTTGGAACTGTCCCAAGTCACTGGAGGGCCTGGTGCAAATCGCTTCACCTTCCCAACTGTCATCTGTGAAATGGGGCCAAACCAGTTTCCTTCCACCAGGTCATGGTGACGACAGGGCCACTGGCTGGAACTGACAAATAGGAGCCTCTATATTGTTGACATGCACCCTGGGAAGTCTTCCCTGTTCTGACACTTGTTTTCTTGCTCTTTAACTTCTTATCTTGTCACCACTTCAAACTTCCAGGTTTTGCAAGAACAGAAAGAAGTCCTGTATATTCTTTACCCCAAACCTCTAAATATGAACTTTTTAAACCATATTTACTTTATCCTTCCCTGTTTATCTATGCAGCTACCTCCTTCCCTTCCTATAATTCTTTTCCTGACTCAGTTGAGAGCTGGTTTCAGTAATGAAGCCCCTGCACCCCTTAAAACTTTGGTGTGATTTCCTAATAGAAAGGACAGTCTCTCACATGACTCCAGTACAATGATCAAAACCAGAAAATTACCACTGATCTAATACTGTTATCCATCCATTCAGATTTCATCAGTTCCCCCAATAATATCTTTTACGGCAAAATAAAAGTCATGCATTTCATTCAGTCGTCAAGTTCAGTCTACTTGAATCTGGAAGAATTCCTAAGCCCTTCTTTGTGTTTCAAGACACTAGCATCTTTGAAGAGTACAGGCCAGTTATTACGGAGTTTCCTTCAATTTGGTTTTATCTGACACCTTTGACTATATGACCTTAACTGCTCTGTGCTTCTTTGTTATAAAACGAATATGAGAAGAGCACTCCTAGAGTTTCGGTGAGGAATCCGAGAGCTAATCCATGTGAGGTGCTCTGGGCTAACCGAACATGGCAGTCCGGAGTTAGCCCCGATTAGTGTCAGCCCATTCAGCACGTGGGGAAGAATGACATTAGTCACGGCTCCATCTCAGGGCCCTACAACCCGTGATGGACACATTTGGAGGAGAATCACTTGATTTGAACGTGCCACCATGGTTAAAGTCATACAGGCACTGACTAGAGTCGAGCCTTACCCAAAGGATTGTCTAGTGGCCACTGCAAACATGTACAGGAGATCGGCCGCATCTATCTGACAGGCAGCTTCAGGGGCCAGTCGGGGGCTGTGGCAGCTCGAGGGGTGACAGCTCAGGGCAAGTCTCGCTGGGTGCTCTGGGAGGCCTGGGACACAGGCAGGTGTGGGCTTGGGATTTCTCGTCATTGCCCCACGTGCCTCGGGGCAATGTTCCAAACTGCGTTCACACAGCACAACACAGCTGTCCGACGCAGCACTGGGCCTCCCTTTCTCACCCGAGGGGCAGGCAGGGAGCCAGGGCTGGACTCTCCTGGGGGCTAAGGGTATTCTGCAGGGAGATATCTATGATTGAATACTTAGCAGTGCTTGCCTCCCACTGCCTTATGAGACGGTACCCTGATTATTTTCATTTTATTATTTTTTTACACACCACCTGGACCCCATTCCTGTCCGCTGTTGACACCTTTGCCTCCCCTGAACTTGTCCTCGGCTCTGTTGGTGGTGTGGGGCACCCACTCCTGCAGCGGGCTGACGGAGCAGGGACTTCACGGACCAGCCCCTGTCTGGTCTCCTGTACAAAGCCCTGGTCTTGATCTTGGATAAGTCATTGCGTCTCTCAAGCTCCTGTTGGTCTCCCCACCTGCATGGTGGGAAGGACTCTAGCATGTACTTCCAGGATGTCCTCAGGGACATGTAGGATAACATCTGGCATTAAGTGCACCTCTCCTCACAGAAACTAACAAATGCCCTTGAAGATGAAAATGATTTCCATTTTAACAATGGGAAAACTGAGGCACTGGAAAGTTTGTGACTTGTCATAGGTCACACAGAGCTGGGATTTGAAGCCCAGCAGCCTGTCTTCAGGATTCATCTGCTCTGATGTCGGGCTGGGCACTGCTCACCTGGAGGTGCTAGCAGACCCAGGAGGCAGACATCACAGAGGTCAGGAGACACAGAAGGTACACAGATGCAGGTCACACCTACAAGCATACATAGCTGCACACATACTTTCACACATACATGTAATCGCACACTTGCAAACTAGGTCCATAAGAAGCAGGGCGGTATCTGCTTATTCTCCCCCGAACAACTTTATTCCAGGCTCCAGCACAGCGTGAGCATTAGTAGGTACTCAGTAAATCACATGAAAAGACATGCCCGCCCCTGCATCCAAGCACATGCACGCACGGGTGTCACGTAAATATACACACATATACTCGAGTGGTCATATGATTGTTAACTGTCTTTTAAAAAAACAACGTATCAGGACTTCCCAGGTGGCGCAGTGGATAAGAATCCACCTGCCAATGCAGAGGACGTGGGTTCGATCCCTGGACCAGGAAGATTCTACATGCTGTGGAGCAACTAAGCCTGTGTGCCACAACTACTAAAATCTGCATGCTCCAGAGCCCCCAAGAGTAGCCCCCACTCCCCACAACCATGGAAAGCCCTCGTGCACCAGTGAAGACCCAGCACAGCCATAAATAAATAAAATTATATTAAAAATAACCCACAACATATCCAAAAAGCGGATCGTAGCTCAAAATCAAGCTCTTTATTTGAACAAAACCCACAAGAAGAAGCCTGGTGCTCTGTCCTCAATACCACGTTCCCCAGGAAATGGAAGAGCACAAGCCCTGAGGTTTTGCCCACATGGACCCACATGAAGTGGCTGAAATTATCCAGAAGTGATCAGTCTACAATCATCATACCCATGTCAGCTGCCAGAGGGTAGGGTCTAGGTCCCTGCCACCTGCAAGGTGCCTGTACCCAGCAGCGTCCACACCTGGGCCTGGAACTGCAATGTAGGATCCCAAACACAGCCAGCTGGCAGCCCCTCCTCAGCATCAATCCCGTTTAATAAGGAAATTTGAAAGTGTAATCTAATTCTGCAGAATCTCTTTAAATCTCGTTTTCTCAGAAGTAACTTCATTTCACACGGACACATCCAGCCTTGTGCGAAGGCCTCCATTTCACACCAGTTTTATCTCCACAATTTCTCGTCTCACTGCACTCTTATCCCAGGGCCTTGCCATGCGCCAGGCGAGGCCTGAACTAATAGCATTTCCTACTCATTTGGACTCAAAAGCCAATGAGAACAACTGTGGAAGCACGCAGCTACAGCCACCTAGAGCACACTCATTACCACCTCTGTGCACACACCCCCTTGCAGGCAGGTGGCTGTGTGCTGGATTCAATGAGGAAGGGATGTGAGGCTCTCGTGACCTCCAACTCCCTGTGGTGGGGGATCGGCTCCTGGGATGCTGGACAGTGCGGTGGGGGGACTGGCCCCTTTGACTCTGGAGGAGAGGAAGGCCATGTAGACCCTGACAGTGGTCCACACAGAGAGATGGACTCAGCTGACTCCATCACTCCCCAGCCCAGGCTCAATATATTCACCTGCTAAATGAGGACAGCCTACTTTAAAGGATTATTTAGAGTATCAAATTAGATAATGGACACGAAATGCTTATAACAACATTTAACAAAGTAGCTTTAAAAAGTCAGCTAAGAAAACTTACGTACATCTGATGACCCAACAATTCTCTTCCTAGGTATGTACCCAAAGAGTGAGAGTTTATGTCCACCAAAAGAGACGCACAAGGATGTTCCCAGTGGTTGTCCATAGCTCCAAACTGGAGACTGCACAGATGTCCATCAACAGTAAAATGGATACTAAATCATGCTATGATCATACAATGGAATAGTACACAGCCATGACAAAGAATGAATCCCCAATATACACAACAACATGGATGAATCAGACAGTATAATGTGGCACAAAAGAAGCAAGGCAGAGAGGCACACTGTATCATTCTATATGTGTGAACTTCCCAAACAGAAAGCCGACCCATGGTGATCAATGTCAGAATGATGGCGTGTACCATCACCCACCAGGAGATGTGAGGAAGCCCGCTGAAGGCCTGAAAATGTCCTTTATATTGATCCTGGTGGTGTGTGAATGGGTGCACACATACGGAAAACTTCACTGAACAGTTGAGACGTGGGCCTTTTACTGCACATTACACCTCAGCAACAACAAAAAACTAAGAAGGCCCCTCAGTTGGGACTTTATATGTCTTTTCATAAAACCCACCATTTACTCACCATTCACTACCTCTTGTCTCAGTGAATCCTCATTTTTACCTTGAGGCACTAAATGATTAACGCACTCAACAGAGGCCCAGAGAGGTTCAGGCTGTTACCCAAGGTCAAACAGCTGGAAGGTGGGAGGGCAAGGATTGGAGCCCCAGCCTGCCAAATTCCCAGGATCAAGTTCTCACCCATGCACACACCCCATGGCCTCCCTGAACAGCCCAGGTGAAGAAGGTTTGCTGGAGCAGCTTCTGGGTTCTCCTGTGCAGCCTGAACATGGGGAAGTCTAGGGTGGGACTCTGGGGGCAAGCTTAGAGCAGGGTCTGGACTAAGAGCAGGAGGAGTGACGGGCAGGGCACTGTCTCCAGGCTCTGGTGTGTCACAGGCTTCTCACCTGCTGGCCCTTCAGAAGCTGTGGCTGGTATGGGATCTAGACAGGGCTTCTGGCTGGGCCAGCAAGGGGATGTGGACTGGAATCTAAGGACAGAGATGATTCAGTGGCTGGGAAGGGAGCAGAAAGGCTGTGTGGAGGCAGGGCTGAGATGTTTGCACTGCGGCCTTAAGAAAGACAAAGAAGCTTCACTAGGGAGGGCTGAGCTGTGAGAGGACAGACAGCTGGCAGCTCCAGACCCAGAGCTACAAGGGTTGGGGGAGCCTCAGTCAATAGCCAGGAGCTTCATGTGAATGAGATGACTGGGGAAGCGGGGCCTGGAGAGGGGCCTGGGTAAGAAATTTAAAGGGGTCCAGCAACAGTTGCCTTCTCTAAAGTGCCAAGTTTCTCCTGGTGTCCACAGACCACCACAGTAGAGGCCGAAGGAAAGCACTGTCCAGCCCTGTCCCAAACATCTGCAGCCACGGTGGGTGCGTCCGACCTCATGATAACACTCCACAATGAATGCCTACTACAGCCAAATGCTTTAGACTCCTTAAAGCTCATCCTCCTCACGACCCCAAGGTCAGGGAAATCACAATCCTGCCCAAGGCGACCTATGAGTGGCCAAGCAGGGCTTTGGACCCAGGCTGCTGGCCAGGAAGTGCCCCACCCCCTCCCTGCTCTCTCCAGAGGCAGCATTGCATCATTTTTTTCCTAAGCAACAGGGAAAGTGAACTTCTGCTTGGACCCGACCTAGGCCTGGCCGAAAGAAGGTGGCTCTGAAACACCCCTTGCAGGGACGCACCAGGGCAGGATGGGCCCCTGGTCCCCAGGGTGCCACTTTCTGTGCTGGAATCTGAAAGCAGCTGGCACTTCTGCAGCAGGTTCTGGTAGAGGCAAACCTCCTGAGGTATGGTGCGTCTGGAAGCCTGAGCCCGCGGGGACCTTCCAGTGGGGGAAGATAACACCACATGGGTCCTCGCTGCTGAGGTAAGCCGGACCCAGCATAGCCTGCTGTCTGGCAACAGCTTTAGGGAACCCAGTACAGAACTTGAAGGGGAGCACCGAGAGACATGGGAGCAGCTGCAGACAGAATCTCGGGGCACTTTGAAACATCAGAAGATGCTCGTTCTCTTTGGAGGTTGTTGTGGGGAATGATGCCTAAGTTAACTGCATATTTTTCTTCAGTGCGTGCCCTTCCAGCATTGGTGAAGGCCTTCTCTTCTCATCTTTGGGAAGCTCCAGACACGTCTAGGAGGCAACAGATCCAAAATAGGGCTCTAGATCTCCTCCCTCAAACCTGTATCCTTACCCAGGCTTCCGTTCACAGTCCTAACACCATCATCCATCCTGGTGGTCAGGGCAGAAACTCAGTCATCCTCAGATCTTCCATCATCTTCATTCCTCTCCCCTGCTTGGTCTGTATCCCATCTCACCTACTTCGTTCCACTTCCATAGCCACCACCATCTTTCACCACACTACTACCTAAGCCCCCGACCAGCTTCTTCCTCTGTTCGTATCTACAACGCAACTTCAAATAGCAGC
Organism: Capra hircus; assembly: GCF_001704415.2. Taxonomy (NCBI): domain Eukaryota; kingdom Metazoa; phylum Chordata; class Mammalia; order Artiodactyla; family Bovidae; genus Capra; species Capra hircus. The sequence goes on from NC_030822.1 coordinate 38,078,278, forward strand.
TGGAGAAATCTTTCAAAACAAAGTAGGTCAGGTCTCTGCTCAGCCTGAAACCCTTCCTCAACTTCCAGGGGGCTGGGAATATCACCCACACTTTTCATCAAACCCATGATGTCCTTGTGTGGTCTGGTCTCTGCTCCCCAACCCCCAATGAGCTTTAGCCAGAGTCCAGATCCCCCTCCTGCCTCAGGGCCTTTGCACCTGCTGTTTCCCCCTTGCCAGAACACCCTTCCCCCTACTTCATGAGGTTGGTTGACTCCTTCTCATCTTTTGGCTTCAGCTTAAATGTTATCTGCTTAGACAGGCCAGCCTTGATCTCTTGCTTTCCTTATTTAAATGACTCCTTGGTCATTTCCTTCTGAGTTTTCACCACAATTTGTAATTGTTTTTACTTTTTTGTGATTTTACCTAAGGAAAATGCTTGGTCTCTTATCATAAGAATGTAAGTGCCATGAAGACCTATTCTGGGGGTTCTGTCTTATTCACCACTGTGTCTCCAGCACTGAACCCCACGGTGATCACTTTTAAACCATCAGTTCAGTCAATGAATGCAGAGACTGAACAGAATCTATCCAGATATTACTGACCAGAGTCTGCTGGGCCAAGTGGGCTCAGGCAGATAGGCAGGCTCCCCAGAGATGGGTGCTTTCATCAAGCTTGGTGCTGTCCTGAATCACATACCTGGAGCTATGTAGCTCAAAGAAACAAACACAGATGCAACTGCAGCAGTGCCTGGCCTGCCACTCTCTGGAATTTGAATAGGCCCACCCCAGGGCTCCAGCTGAGAAATGACTGCTCTTGTGCAAACATTGGATTGGCCAAAAAAGGTCCTTCGGGTTTTTCCATATAATCTTAAGGAAAAATCAAATGAACTTTTCGGCCAATCCAATATAAACCCTCTACCTTTTAGATAAAGGGGCAGCAATCCTGTCCTTCAGCCCTGCAGACCCATGAGGAATGAAGCCCCCCTCCCCTCCTCAGTGCATCTGAAAGTGAAAGTATTAGTAGCTCAGTCGTGTCTGACTCTTTGTGACCCCACGGACTATAGCTCACCAGGCTCCTCAGTCCATGGAATTCTTCAGGTAAGAATACTGGAATGGGTTGTCACTCCCTTCTGCAGGGGATCTTCCCCAACCCAGGGCTTGAACCTGAGTCTCCTGTATTGCAAGTCTCTTGAGTAAATACTCCATCCCAACTCTCGTGTAGAGGCCTGGAGCTCAGGTATCTGTGTAATCTTGGCAGTTCAGTCTTTCCCTTTGCGTTTGCGGCTGGGGCACCCCTCCCCTGGCACACACTCCCACAGCTCCCCTCTTGAGGGTCCTTTGAGCTTAAAGATATAACCACTCCTCCCTCCCTGCCTACTCTGAACCTCTGGAGGGCAGTAGGAGGAAAAAGCCCCTGAAGTTTGCTACAGAAAATCCCCAGGACCAAGCCTCTCTCTATCCGCAGCTCCCCCAAGCCCCATCCCATCCTGGTCTGTTGCAACCAGCCCCCAGTCACTTGGCAGGATGCTGCTTGGAGCTGCATAATTGTGGGTACTAGTGGGGAAACGTCTGGAAGCTGAATTCCCCAGAAGGCAACTCAGCTGCTCCCTGGGCACCGGCAAAGCCCGCGTCACCCATCTAATGAAACAGGGCTCCCAAGGGGCCTGCAATCTCCACAGAGGAGGAGGAGGGCATGGACTCTCAGACGAGTCTCAATTTCACAGCATCAGAGACGCGAGCACCAACGCGCTGAACCAGAAAACGAGAGTCTGGCAGGAGCTGCAGACACACCGTGAGCGCCAGGGGATCGGAGATTAGGGCCCTTCAAAATCAATTTTGAATTCAAACTTTTAAATGTGTTCTCTAGATGCCACGAGGGGACCCTCCAGGCAGGCTTGGCCTAGCCAGCTGCTAGGTCCTGCTTGCTTCTTGGAACAGCCAGGGCCCATCTGCTAGCCCCCAGGCTGGGTGAGGGAGGGGAGGGTGAGGAGGCTGGGAGGGAGACTCCAGAAGTGGGAGAAGCCTCTTAGGTGCCAGTAGCCCCAGCACGGCCCCTGGGTGCCTGCCTGAGGTGCCACCCTGGGGCCTCTTGTTGAAGGCTAGGGGGCTGCTCCTCCCTCCTTTGCAGACCTTGGTGAAAAGAACTGAAGGCAAGGCCCACATGAGCCAGATCCCCACAAACCCCAAACCTGGCTGAGGAGGCTCGTGGGGCCCCAGTGGAGGGAGCTGCTAAGAACACGAGCAGTGAGTCAGACAGGCAGGAATTTGTATCTCAGACATTTGTAACTCAGACCAGCCATGGGTTCCCAGGGAGAAGGTGCTGGTTCAGAAGTGAATTTCCCTTCCAGAAACCTGGTGGGAGGAAGCCTGCTGTGCGGGCCTGGGCGTGCAGGCCCTGGGCAGTGAGAGTAGTCTGAAGCCTCCCAGAGCAAAGGGAGAGAAAGCATGACTAGGTAGCTGGACTGCTGGGAAGGCCGGGGTGGCCGCAGGCTGCACTGAGGCATGGGGTCTGCAGCCAGAGAGCTGACAGTCATCCTGCCTGCCACCCGTCAGGCCAGGTGGGGCGTGCTGAGCACCATCCTGGCCCTGCACTGGAAGGGGATGGGAATCATGGGACAGCGGGCCTCAGCTGGAAGCCAAGCAGAACAGACTGCTCCAGCCAAACTTGGGAGGAGGCCCCTAGGCCCACAGGAGGACAGCCTTGGAGATACTTGCAGGCAGAGTAGGCTCCTAGCAGCCCTTGCCCTGCCTGGGGCCCTGCTCAGGCATATTTGTTCCTCCAAGCAGACGATCAGCCCACCACTGATGCGTTCCATCTCTGGGTGGGGAAGCTGGTCCACGACAAGCCTGTCTGACCTCAGTGACTCACCGCCCCTGCCCCTCCAAACCTGAGGCTAAGCCCTCAACTGGAAGCCACACTGAAAGAGACATAAACACGAGCAACTGTGAGCCTCTTCCACTGAGAGGCACCAGAAGGGCAGCCCCCTTCTGGAATGAGCAGCCCTGCAGAAGGGCTGGGGTCACCAGACCACTTGCAGGCGAGGAGGCAGGAATGCCCCAACCCCTCCCACCCCTTGTCTTGGGAGTGGGCTGCCGGCTCTGCAAGGAAATTACAACATGGGCCTGGGTAATGCTCCTTTTAGTTACAGCATAAACTGCGGCAATAAAGCGTACCTGGGGAATGTTTAGAGAAAGCACTAATGATTTCTTCCCCAGTGGTTAATAAATTCACTTCCAGATCAATTTGTTCGCGATAGAGCCTGGCGAGCGGAACCCGCGCGGCGGGCACAGCCGACTGTGTCTTTTTCAGTATAAATGATTTATTACAATGATTAGCGGCACATAAACAATTTAAAATACAACGCTAATTAGTTTGGGGAAGAAAGGAGGGGAAAAGCCACCCTGCCTCTCTCCCCATTATGTTCTACTTCCCTAAGTGTGTACTTTTTAATTAAATCCAAATGTCACAATAAATTTAAAGTGTTTTATTACCATTCGGGCTAACTAAGGCAGTCATGCAAGCCCCCGTCTCAAGCATCATGGGCGAGGCTGGGGGTGAGGGCTGAGGTGCAGCAGGGCCTGTCTACAAGCTCTCCTGGAGATGGGAGGTTTGGGTGAGACCCCTGGAATCCCCTCCTGCTTTCTGGCAGCCCCAGGCTGGAGAACGCTGGCAAAGCGCACCTCCTCTCAGCTTCCTGGCCAGCCCAAGGGATGTCTCCTCCCCAACACTGGCTCTGAACAGCCCAGAATCTACCCATTTCTCCTCAAAGGTCCCACAGCACTCCGCACCCTCCCCAAGCCCCCCTCAGGTGTTGTAGCACCTGCCTCACATCGTGCTTGGCATTTCCTATACATCTTACCACATTCTCCTTCCAGTGCTCTGAGGAGTAATTACTGCTTCAGTTTGGTGGATGGGGAAATTGAGGCTCAGAGAGGTGGAGTAATTTATCCAAAGTCACACAGCTAAAAAGTGGACTCTTGACAAATCCTAGTGTAGCATTTTGCCTTAGAGCCCACGTCTTGCCACGTCTGGGGCCTGACTTTCCAGCATGCAGGATGGGGACGAGAACATGATGGCTGCTCAGACAAGGATCTCCCTCTCATAACACCCTGCTGTGCCCAGAGACACAGGCAAGACAGGAGTTCAGGCCAGGGACCTGGACCCTGATGAGTCTAGGTTCAAGTTCAGGTTCTGCCATGAATCCACAATGTAAACTCAGTCAAGTCCTTCAGCCTCTCTGAGCTTCAGCATTTCCATCAACAGAACTCGAGTAATAATACCCAAAATGCAGGGCCAAAGGAGCAAAGCAGCTAAAGCAAGAGGAGTGTTTTGCAATCCTAGACACGCTATGTAAGTAGTAATTACTAACAACAGCTCTTGAAGTGAGCAAAGATCCATAAGAAATCCCACTTCACTGATCAGAAAACTGAAGCCAGCAGGTGAAAAGGACTGCTCAGGGGACTAGGCTGCAGGCAACCTCCCTTCCCAAAGCTCAGACAGCCAAGGATGGTTTATCTTCTCAACATTCTTGTACTATTTATTTAAAGTCAAAAACAAATATCCCTAAACATAGAATTACCATATGACTCAGCAATTCTACTCCTAAATATATACCCAAGAAAAATGAAAACATATGTCCACACAAAAACTTGTATATGAATGTTCATGGTAGCATAATTCACAATAGCTAAAAAGCAAAAACAGTTCAAATACCCATCAACTGATGTATGGATAAATAAAATGTGATATATACAGATAATGGAATATTATTTGGCAATGAAAAGAAATGAAGTATTGAGATATGCAACAACGTGGATGACTCTTGGGAACATTATGATAGGAAAGAAGTCAGCCACAAAGGCCACCACTTGTCCGATTCCATTTGTATGAAATATCCAGAATAGGCAAATCCATAGAGACAGAAAGTAAATCAGTGGTTGCCAGAGAGGAGGGGAATGGGGAGTGGCTGCTAATGGATATGGAGTTTCTTTTTCGGGTGATGAAATGTTCTTGAATTAGATAATGGTGATGGCTGCATCACTCTAAATACACTGAAATGCACATTTTTAAAAGGTTAATTTTGTGGCATTCAAATTATTCTCAGTAAAGCTGTTATAAAGGAAAGCAAAACAAACAACAAAACAAATATTCCTTTCAGAACAAGAGAAAACAGTTCATAAAAAGTAAATGCTGGGGTCAGGAGAGGGGTCCAGCCAGCCCTCGGCCATGATCACCCTGTCTCATAACAGCTACTCCATAGGGAAGGGCTTCAGATCACCCTCCCCACCCCTACCAGCTCCCTCCTCAGTCCTCCCATCCAGAAATCTGATTGTGCCTTCTCTTTCCAGCCCTGCTCCCTAGGCAGCTCAGACCATACTGGTGTATCACTCTCCTCTGACTCCCTGAGTGTGTCCACGCCTACACTTGTGTTTTATCTCCCTAGAGCTCTCTGTTGAAATTTCTCCATCCTCTGAGGCTATCATCCCACCTACAAACAACATACTCAGGGAGGGGGTCCCCGTTCCATACCCTGAGCTTGTCCTACATCAGGGACCAGTGACAGCATAGGCACTATGACTTGGATTGGAGTGAGGTCCTCCAGGTCCCCAGCCAAGGCTCAGAAAGGAGTGCTACCCTCTCTCAGGGCCTGCGAGTCTCCCCTAGGCGGGGTGTACCAGCTCAGATCCAGGCCACAAAGGCCAGGGAGGAAGGTGACTAGGCTGCCTTGGGGGCAAATGAAAACTGCTGGAGGGAGAGAGTACAGTGCCCAGGCCAGGGCAGCACCCCTTGTGGCTGATCTGAGAAGGTGACTCAAGAAGATGAAGCATGCGGTCAGCAGAGGGAGCCAGGCCCACTGTGGCAGGGTGCACCTAGACACCCCTGAATCTGGGGCCTGGACTGATGCTCTTGGGATTTCTCTCTTCTTGGGGAAGGTAATCTGAAGCCTTTACCCTGGAAGGGAAGGCAGGGCATCTGGAATGTGGGCCATGGGAAGAGTGCAGCCAGGGTGGAATGGTCTGGGTGGCTCCCTAGGCCAGGCAGGAGCGGTGCTGCACAGAGGCCCTGAGGAACAGCTCACTGCAGAGCCAGGGCCTTACACTTGGCTCACCATGGAAGTGCCCTCAGACACAGGTTCTGATCTTCTCAGGCCAGTCATACTCTCACATAATCAGGAGGTGGGCTGTATTAGACATGGATAAGGGTAGAGGGACTTGGCTCTTTCCCAGAATCAGGAGTTTTTTAAAAAAATTTTTATTTTATTTTTGGCTGCACTTCATTGCTGCACTTGGGTTTTCTCTAGTTGCGGCAAGTGGAGGGCTACGCTGTAGTCGTGATGCACAGGCTTCTCACTCTGGTGGCTTCTCTTGTTGCGGAGCATGGGCTCTAGGAAGCCCAGGCTCAGTAGCTGCGAAGCACGGGCTTAGCTGCCCTACGGCATGTGGGATCTTCCTGAACCAGTGATTGAACCCATGTCCCCTGCATTAGCAGGCGAATTCTTAAGCACTAGATCACCAGGGAAGTCCAGGAGCTTTCATGGAAGACAGCCTGAGAGAGGAAACAAGCCCAGAGCTGTGAAGGCCAGGAAACACTTTACAGACCGATCAAATGAGATTCTGGGAGCTGGAAAGTGGATAGCTGGTTGGGCTGGACTTGCTGCTCCCCTGCCCTGGTGTGCTCCCGCCTGCCTCAGGCCAAGGGCTTCAGCTCACTCCTTTGAAGGCTGGAAAGCCAGATGCTTGGTCCAATCATGGGGCACAGAAGAGAGCACGTGTGCAGGGAGCCTCAGGCCAAAGCTGGGCAGGGTCAGCAGGAACCTCTGGGACAAAAGTGGATAAGGACAGGCTTGCAGTTGAGGACTCTGTCTGCCTTCCCTGGGGCTCAACTCTGGAAACTCAAGCCTTGCTACTGGTAGTAGAAATGCTCTAGGCAAGATCTTGACCACCAGGAGACTTCAGAGGAGCCCTCACATTCCTAAGGGCACAGCTCTAGCCACGCCCTCCACCATTTCTTTCCAGGACTTCAACTGCCTCCAGTGTGACCATCTAGTCCCCCGTCTCCACCCCACCCACCCACAGGCCCAGAATGACTCTTAGAAGGAAGGAAACTGCAGGAAGAAGCAGAGGGCAGTCTGAGGCTGGAGGGGGTACGGAGTGGTCTTCCTATAAAACTCAAAACAAGGAACACTTCCCTCCTACGTCATGCCTGGTCTTTTTTTGCCCCTAGTTTTATCCCCTCCAATTATCCTCCAAATTGGGAAAGGAGCACATCAAGGCTGTATATTGCCACCCTGTTTATTTAACATATACAGAGTACATCATGAGAAATGCCAGGCTGGATGAAGCACAAGCTGGAATCAGGATTGCTGGGAGAAATATCAGTAACCTCACATATGCAGATGACACCACCCTTATGGCAGAAAGTGAAGAGGAACTAGAGAGCCTCCTGATGAAAGTGAAAGAGGAGAGTGAAAAAGCTGGCTTAAAACTCAACATTCAAAAAACTAAGATCACGGAATTCAGTCCCATCACTTCACGGCAAATAGATGAGGAAACAATGGAAACAGTGACAGACTTTATTTTCTTGGGCTGAAATATCACTGCAGATAGTGACTCCAGCCATGAAATTAAAAGACATTTGCTCCTTGGAAGAAAAGCTATGACCAACCTAGACAACATATTAAAAAGCAGAGACATTAGTTTGCTGACAAACGTCCATCTAGTCAAAGCTATGATTTTTCCAGCAGTCATGTATGGATGTGAGAGTTGGAACATAAAAAAGGCTAAGCACCAAAGAATTGATGCTTTTGAACTGTGGTGTTGGAGAACTCTTGAGAGTCCCTTGGACTGCATGGAGATCAAACCAGTCAATGCTAAAGGAAATCAGTCCTGAATATTCATTGGAAGGACTGATGCTGAAGCTGAAGCTCCAATACTTCGGGCTACCTGATGTGAAGAACACTTATTGGAAAAGATCCTGTTGCTGGGAAAGACTGAAGGCAGCAGAAGGGGACAACAGAGGATGAGATGGTTGGATGGCATCACCAACTCAATGGACATGAGTTTGAGCAGGCTCTGGGAGTTGGTGATGGACAGGGAAGCCTGATGTGCTGCAGTCCATGGGGTCACAGAGTCAGATACGACTGAGTGACTGAACTGAACGGATTGAGTAGATATAACAGTAATATATCTTTGTCTTTGTCTCAGGTTCCTGGCACTGAACTCCCCTACACCTTGGAATTTCCTGGGTAATGGGAGTATCTTTTGTTATTCATAAGGAGTCCCTACTGAGTCCCTCTGAGTTTATACTAATGAGGTGACTTAGGGTGGGGGCCCTAGATAGCCTCAGGCTGGGGCTGGTCACCAGAAAGACCTTATGATTAGATGGTCAGAACTTTCTGCCTCACCCACTGACCTCCAGGAAAGGCTGGGAGGTGGCTAGTGATGAAGCTCTATACAGAGTCCTGAGCAAGATTCGATGAGCTCTGGGCTGGTGAGCATGTTCACATATTAGGAGGGTGGTACATGCCAGCTGCACAGGATGGAAGCTGCTGTGCTCCGGACCCTACAGACCTCACCTTACATGCTGCTTCATCCACCTGCTCATCTGTATCCTTTATCATATCCTTAGGGCAAACTGGTAAATGACAGGAAATGCTTTCCTGAGCTTTGTGAGCCATTCCAGGAGATGATCTCACCGGAGGAGGGGGTGTGGGGAACCCTGATAATTACCATGTTGATCTGAAGTACAGGCGACACCTGGGCTCGAGACTGGCTTCTGAGGTGAAGGCAGTCTTGTGGGAGTGAGCCCTGGACCTGTGGGTTCTGACGTCACCTCTGGGAAGACAGGTGTCAGAATTGAGTTAAATTTGTAGGACATCCAGTAGGTGACCACTGAGAACTGGAGAATTGCTTGGTGGTTTTGGAAAACATTCCAGAATAGCCCAAATGATCTTAATAAAATGAAAATCTGCCCTCTCTCTGGGATAGAGGAAGTCTTCATTCTGTCTATTCCTCTCCTGCCTTCCTTTACCTGTTAACTCATTCATTCACAGGTCATGCAACAAATATTTACTAAACATCTACTACTAGGGGCTAGCCCCTAACAGCCATATGTTAATAAGCATTGTCTCTTGATGATATTTCGTTAAGAAAGTAGTTCTTAATGAGCTTCATTAAATCAGTTTGATGCCTTGATCAATTTTCTATTCATTAGCGTTAAACAATTTCTTTCTCCTCCATTTTATTATATTGGAATTATTCTCATTGGGGTAAATTATTCTTAGATTTTTAAGTTACTATGTGGCTTATGATCAGTTTGGTGCTCAAATGAAATCTTTCAAACTAGAACTTTCATTGTTGCCGAGGATATTTTTTTTTTTTGTAGTAATTATTTATACCAGAAAATATTTCCTGAGCCAACTTTGGCAGGTCTAAATTCTATCAGGAAGATTTGGTTCTTCTGTCAATTTTTAGTCAATAACATATTTTGCCAGGTGCAGCCTTAACTGTTGCCAGTTTTGCTTTGTGTTAATCATTTCAACCAATTTAGATTTTTTCCTGGATTATTTTTTTCTTTACATTTTCAATAATACTAATGAGATGTTATTCTTGTGTAAAAGGCATATTTTAGCACTGATCTGATAAAGCATTCTGAGGATCAAAGAGTAGTGTGAAAACATCCTAAGGGGCAAAAAGGCAGGTCAAAACATCATACTCTGTACTTGGGCTGAGTACTAATCGGGACCTGCGCCCAAGTTAGCCCCATCCACTGTCCTCTGCTCCTTGGGAGCCCTAAGCCCGGCCAGGATGCCTGGAAGCTGGGGAGCAGCCTCTGGCTGGCATGAGAATGGCCACCTACAAGAGACTGCCTCTGGTCAACAGGCAAAGAGATGAGGTTCAGCCCTGATGTCCCATCCCAGGTTGTAGGCAGCCTCTGCTGGGCCCCGGACTTTTCTACTCAGAAAGCATCAGCTGAGTATCTCAGGGTCAGCAAAGAATTACTAATGGATGCTTCTTGGTGCATTCATACCCCCACCCCCCAACCACTGATAAAAGGACATAATTGACCAGGGTCCTCTCAGGTCTGAAGCTGGGACAGGCTCACTGGCCTCCAGGCTTTAGGCCTATTCCAAGAGTCCCCTCTGTCTCCTAGTTGAGCTCTGTCTGGGAAGAGCCAGGGATGGGATCGTCCACCTGACCAAGTGTGGAGGGTTGGAGGCCACAGATGCTTTCACCTGGGATCTCTACTTCTTGACCCCGGGAGACGAAAGAAGGACACAGCAACATCAATGGGGTGGTGTCTCTCTCCTGGTCTTGGCCTCACCCCAACTGCTTTCCACCAGTGGTCACGTCTCCATGCATGGTATAGCTGGGCATCAAGCAGCCAGCAACCCTGGAAACATAAATGGGAAAACATAACCCCAGAGAGGGGAAGAGGCCTGCCCAGGGACATACTGTGAATTGGTGGCAGAGCCAGGTGGAGGAGGCATGAGTTTTGGTCTCCATCCTTGCCCCAGCCCACAGGAGAGTCTCCTTCAGCCCTGTTCACAGGTTAGAAACTGCTGAGGTGGCCTCTGCCCAGGCAACCTCAAAGACGCAGACGCAGGCAAAGGGCCGAGGCCCTCAGTCCCACTGCTGTGGGGAGGCTGCCACAGGAAGGAATGACCCTCATCTCTTCCGAGAAAAGAGAGGCCCTGGAGTAACAGACAAGTGCTTTGTAAGCCTGCCCTCTCTGGGCATAACCCTCTCCTCTGCAAAATGGGCCTAATGCTGAGCTCCAGCCTCCTGGAGGTGCTGTGAAGATGAAATGAAAGGTGCTGGGACATCCGTGTCCTTCCCTGGTATGAGGTGATGCAGGGAGTAGAGGCACTGGGCCTCCTAGGGATAGAGGTGAGTCACTCTCTCTGGGGGCAGCTAAGCTGTTAGACACCTGGGGCCTGAGATGCTATTCCGGAGGCTGACCTCTCACAAGCAATAGGAAGCTTCTTAAGATTGTCCCAGTGATCCTCTGGCTTCCCAGGTAACTCAGTGGGTAAAGAATCCACCTGCCAGTGCAGAAGTCTCAGGAGATGTAGGTTTGATTCTGGGTTGGGAAGATCCTCTGGAGGAGGGCATGGCAACCCACTCCAGTATTTTTGACTGGAGAATCCCACAGACAGAGGAGCTTGGTGTCCCTGGGGTCACAAAGCGTTGGGCAGACGGAAGCAACTAAGCGCACGGGCGTGCAATGGTCCTCTGCACCCTGTGCCACCCCGCCCCCACCCACCTCCTTGAGTATGAGCTAGACCTAGAGACTTGCTCCCAAGGAAGAAAACACAGCAAAAGTGATGGAATGTCACATCTGTGACTAGATGTGTCACATTGTATAAAAGACTGTGACTTCCTGTTGCTAGCAGACATTCTCCCTTGGTGGCTTCAAGGAAGCAAGCTGCTCTAAGTGGAGAAACCCACGAGGCATGGAACTGAAGGCAGCCTTTGGCCATCCTTCAGTGGGGAATGGAGGCCCTCAGTCCAGCAGCCCACAAGGAATTGAATCCCACCAACAGCCACATGAGGAGAAGGCAGTGGCAACCCACTCCAGGACTCTTGCCTGGAAAATCCCATGGATGGAGGAGCCTGGAAGGCTGCAGACCATAGGGTCGCTAAGAGTTGGACACGACTGAGCGACTTCACTTTCACTTTTCACTTTCGTGCATTGGAGAAGGAAATGGCAACCCACTCCAGCGTCTTGCCTGGAGAATCCCAGGGACAGGGGAGCCTGGTGGGCTGCTGTCTCTGGGGTCGCACAGAGTCGGACACGACTGAAGTGACTTAGCAGCAGCAGCAGCAACCACCACATGAGTGAGCTTGAAAGTTCATTCTCCCAGATGAATCTTTAGATGAGACCACAGTCCCAGCCAGTGCCTTGATTATTATGACAGACTCTGAACAGAAGACCCAGCTGAGTACCTGGACTCCTGACCTACAGACACTGTGAGATTAAAAAGTGGGTTCTTTTTTAAGCTGCTAAATTGTGAAATAATTTGTTACACAGCAAGAGATAACTAATACACCACCACACTGGTGGATACACACAGGACAGGAAGGACCTTTCCTCAGGCCAGAGACAGGGGGCCTGTGTACAGATCTCTGCCCTACAACCCCTGTTGTTGTGAGCCTCCTGGAGCCCCATTCTTGCTGTGTAGTATGGAGAAGTTGGAGGACAGAGAACACCCTCTAGCCTGCTGCAGCAGATTCCCTGTTCTCCGCTGGGCAGACCAGGAAAGTGGGTGGGGCTGACCCACTTCCCTGTGGAGTCATTGCCCGGGTCCTCTCCAAAGAACACTCCTTCCAGAGCTCTGAACCCAGGCACATCTGGAGCAGAGTAAACTTTTCAAAGCACGCCCACATCCACTTTCTCCCCTGCTCCTCCCAAAACCCTAGGAATGTGAGAGAGACCACATCAATCACCTTTAAGACCATCAAGAGCTGTGTGAAGATGGTCATGATATCCATTTCAGCAGTTAGAATTACTATTCAGTTTACTATCTAGAATTACCTAGTGACCAAAGTGGGATTTGAACTCAGTCTGTCTCACTAAGCCCAAGCTAGTTTCACTTGGAAAATTAAGAAACGGAGAGTTCAAGCATTCCTGAGGCAGACCCCAACAATCCATAGGCAGCCCCCCACAATCCAGGCTGTACAGTCTATCACCAAGGGATCAGGAATTGGAGTTTTTAAAGATTCAGGGGACAGGAACGTCTGGATGGAGTGGGTGCCCATGGGGGCCATCGGAGCCCAGACCAGGGCTGCTCCCACTTATCCAAAAAGAACCAGCCTCCCTCCCCCTCTCTATCAAGTCATTGTGCCAACCAGCAAAGGTGAATTATTAAAACTCCCGTCTGGGGTACCACATGGATTTTTCTCCACTGAGATTCCAAGCAGAGGGGCGGCCGCTCCCGCCACACAATATTAAAATGTCAGGAGTTTAAGGTCTGCGTTGGTTGAGTCATAAGTTATCAGCACCCAGTGAGGGCCGACAGAATGCCTCCCTTAAATTATTAAGCAGAAAGCGTCAGACTGTAATATTTTGCTAAACCAAAGTACAGACACAGACAAAGATGTCATTTCAATATTTGAAACCAGCAAGTTTAATTTAAAATAAGAGCAAACCAATAAGCTCAGAACATAGCGGCGTATGAGAGGAAAATTATACTGTGAGAGGAAAAAAAGTGGAAGGACTTAAGAAATTTATAAAAGTAATCTCCAAGTGGAAATTAGAAATCAAGGCCTAGAAACAGAATAACACAAAAGAAATATTACTGTCCACTTTCTAAATCAATATAACACTGCTCCACGCTGGAATTACCATGGTAACTCAAGTAAAAAGAATCAAGCAATTCTTATTATTTCAAAATAAAATCACAGCCTGAAGCCTGGGTTTTATTACAACCACTGATAGATCGCTGGCTTGTATTTATCTGAAATATTGCTTTTCAATCAGCTGGTTTATGAATGTACACGGGCCTCTCACCAGCCCACTTACTGCCCTGTTTTGAGGCGAGGGGCTAACCAATGAATTGATTCCCGCCTGGCTGCATCTGCATGGATGCCCAGGTTTCAGTCCGCTCTGGGAACCATGGAACTTCACGCCCCTTGCAACTGATGGGTGACTTTGCAGGACAGACGAAAAGCCAGAGAAGGCAGTGGGGCCTGACCTCACTGTGGTCCCCGCCAGGCTTCCCCATGGAGGAACCGGCCAGGCCAGGCTCTGATGTCGGCTCCCAACAATGGCCCCCACAGGAAGCCTCTCACACCCCCAACCCCAAGTCATCCTCTTGCTGGCTCCATCCCTCTCCCATGAGCTCCCCCTGCGGCCCCATTACAGACCATTCCTGATCCTACTCAGGGTCACAAGTGTCCTTCTCTCCCATCCTCAAGTCTGCCAGCTGCAACGGGGAGCTGGGAGCCAGCAGAGCAAAGAGGGGTGCGGATGACCTGGGCTCACAGCCAGCTCTGGTCTTGTGAGTTGTGCAACCTGTATGTGGCTCTAAGTCTCTACCCCTCCCCATATTCACACTCTTTGCAATGTGACTTTTCACCTCCTTCCTTCAAGGATAGAACTGTTCCCTCCTCTCTTGAATTGGGGCTGGCCTTGTGATTTATTTTGGCCAACAGAATACAAAGTGACAATATCCCAGAGCCAAGCCGAGGCCTCAAGAAGCCTTTTGCACATTCATTCTGGACCTGCCTCCAGCCTGGGAACCATCTAGAAAAGTCTGCTGGATGATGACAGACGTAGTCTTGTTATCCCCAGCATCCAGCTGATCAGCCATCCCCCAGGCATGAGCGAGTCCAGCCAAGGCCCAAAAAACCCCTTAGCCAAGCCTAACCTTCATTACTGACACACAGATTCAAAAGCTAAATAGATGCTTGTTTTGAGCCTCTGAGTTTTGGAGTGGTTGGTTATGCAGCAATAACTAACTGATACACATGCACAGTACAATGCTTGCTTTTAATCAAGGGCTCAGTGAAACAAGAGCTGCTGTGTAAAGACCAAGAGGCCAAAGCCAAAGAGATCATCCTGCATCTGTGCAGAGAGCACTCTCACTTCACATGGACACTAGGCTTCCAGGATTATCAAGTATGTACATGGACATGAGGTGCCAGTTAAGTGCTGCCCCCACTGTAGACATGTGAAAACCGAGGCCCAGGAAGTTGCCTGAAGTCACACAGCAGACAGCCGGGTCTCCTGACTTATGCTAGCAGGCTGCACCTGAAGCAGTAGGCCACTCAAGAAAGCCCACTTAGGAAGGGGTAGCAGGTAGAGTTGGGGACCCGGTAGGCCTGCACTCTGAGGCATCTGTCCCTGCACCTGGGCCAGCCCCCCTCCCTCCTGCCCCCCACCTCTGTTATGTCAGCCACAATAGGCTCCTTCCTGCCTTAGCCAGAACACAAAATAAATGTCCTCCAACCAATGAGAGATGAGCTTGTAGCTAGTTGGGTGGATGTGACTCTGAGCAGGACCTGGAATGGTCTGTAAGAAGCCTAGGCTGCCTGCAGGCTCCCTCAAGGCCAACCAAAGGGTAGAGAGGATGCACCAGGCAAGGGGGACAGCATGAGCAAGGGTACAGAGGGAAATGCCAGAATGGCATGGGAGATAAAACCAGAGTGGACATATCAGTCCTGCCCAGCCTAGTGTGGCAGCAGGTATCTGCTAGAATGTCAGGGTGGCAAAGGCTGTGTCCTCTGGTACCAAAAGAAAGGTGGTAGATGGGATGGGAGAATGGTGGTGAAAGAGTTAGGTCCAGAGTCCCAGATGAATGCAGTCCAGTGGTATCTTGATAAATATCTCACAACTGATTCTCTAGGAAAAAAAGAAACCTTGGTTTCCAGTGTTTGCCAATTTCTGTGGTGTTAATATTTCCACTATGGCTTGTATCAAGTTACCAATGTGATGTCACTGAACTCAGAGTTGGAAGGGATGTGCAAAATCAGCTTTTGCAAGTCAGCACAAGGTGACTCCACCGGTGTAGCCCTATCTAGAGTACAGACCTACCAGGAAAACTCAGGCCAGCAACACCATGGAAAGTTCAGCCAAGGCTGGGAGGAGGTCGTATGTGCCTTGGTGTCCTTCAGCTCCAGGCAGGGCAGGCAGGCAGCATGGGCTACAGGCCACATGTACCTCTGGGGCTGCTCCAGCCCATGAAGGCCCAGGTCAGGTTAGCGCCCATCAGCACCTACCAGGAGGACCTACCTACATCTGAGAACACATGCCCTGGCTGTCAGTGGGGCCATGAGTAGGATGCCCAGACACATGGTCTTGGTTAGGTTCATATTCCTCCTTATCAGAGATTTCTACCATCCAGCCTTGTCACACTTTGGGTACAGGCAGAGGCATGGAAGCCAGGATGGAACACAGAAAGATGCTAAAGCTCTGGGCTCTAACTCCCTACATAATTCTGGGCAACTTTGAGTCTCAACTCTGCCACTATAAATGGAAGGGCTTACAAAGAGTGATTTTGGAGGCTTCTTCCCATGGTGCTACCTGACTGTAAGGACCTGAACAGTGGTGAGTAGTGAGTTCGCCCTGCCTCCCGGACAGTGGTGAGGGATGGCCATGATGGATAAACTAGAGAAAAGGGAGGATGAGGGCCCAGTGCTGGGCAGCAAACAAAGCACGGATCTGGGCACAGGACTATTTCAGATCAGCCTGTGGTTTTGCAGATGGCACTGTTACTGCACAATGCATGAAGCTTCCTGGTTTATTATGTGTGTACATGTACATTATCTGAGTTAATTCTGATAACAATCCTGCCAGTTAGATGTGGTTGTTCTCACCACAGAGATGAGAAAGTCTAGAGGCAAAACCACCTCAACACTGGGTTGGCACAGAACACAGAACTACAGTGGACATATTGGGCCTACGTAGCTCAGCACAATAGTAGATGTGGCAGTCAGTCCCATAGTACCTGCCACACTGGGTATCAGGTCCTTTTTTCTACCTTCATCCCTAGCTGCTTCCAAACTTCATAATGTGCCTGATCAGGGGTTCCTGGGAGGTCCTCTGGCCCCTGGAATTGGACCTGAACAACGGTTTTGGCCTCCTGGCTACACGGGGACAGCTCTGCCCTTTGTGGGATATAGCTCTAGAGGAGGCCCACATTGGCTAAGGACCCCATGCTGGCTTGGGTCACTTTCATCAGCCAACCAGCTCTGTCTTCTGTTCAGAGAAGGCCCAGCCAGGACCACTCTCCAGCTTCAGCAGCCTTGCCTGTGCCAGCAGTCCAGCTGTGCTAAGCGCTAAACCTCATGTCTCTTCCGATCATAGAGGGTCGGCCGCCAATGCTCACTGGCAACCATCCATCTGTTCCAAGGGGGAGAGACCAAAATAGACCTCCTCTCGGTCCTACTCTCAGATGGGGCTGAGTGGTTCCTTAAATGGAAGCAGGTGGGGCAGCCACCCCATCTGATTCTGGGACTTGGAGCTAGGTGGAAATCAATTCTCAGAAGGGATGAGAAGCAGGCCCCAGCTCTAGGAAAATGCACATTTCCATGTGCTAAAAGCATCGTTGTGGGACATGAAAGAGAGAGAGAGGCAGTTCCTACGGCCACAGAGGCCAAGTGAGTGGCCAGGCCAGGGCCGAGCCCCGGCACGCAAAGGGTGAAGCTTTTAGGCGAGCAGCGGCCAGTGATCTCAGCTTCCCCCAGTCCTAATGCTCCTGAAAGGCTCTCTCCCACTCCCTGTAATTGGGCATCAGTAGTTAATGCAGTATTGACTGCATTACACGCTCCCGTGCCTCCCTCGCTAATGCCAATTGCATCACCTTGTATAGTCACCGGCTTGCTTAGCCAATAGCCGTTAAAAGCAATCCAAATCATGAATCATATGGGAAACTTTTAGCAAGACACTGCCATCCAAGGAGACAATTTACAGTTGAGTTAATCTGGGTACATTAGCGAGACATGGATTCCGGACGACAGACCAATTTATGTTGTTTCCCTGTCCCCCCACCCTGTCCCTCCCATCCTGAGTTCTCCGCATGGGCAGATGAATGGAAGAGCAGAGAACAGACAGAAGCACCTGCTTTTTACCCTGGGCTCTGGGAGGGGGTTGGGGAAAGGCATCCTTATAGGCTCCCTGCCTCGCTGAGTTTGGGCAGGAAGGGGACATAGCTGTACATGCTCAGATTTTGTGATGCTTCATTCCCCTGCATGAGGAAATGGCTGAAGCCCAGGCCAGACTGGTGGGTGCAGTTGGAGACCCTTCTCTTCCAGGCACATGGCGGGTGCCAGGCCTGCTCCCCACCGTGCCAGCCTCACAAGGCCTTTACCAGCCCTCAACAGAGAGCAGTGTCCAGTGGGCTCCACCCTCCTGCCGATGGGTTGGGGTTTGCACTACGGAACAGCATCAGGGCTCACTCCCTCCCTGCCTTACCTCCAGGACCAGGGAGGTCCTGGCCACACTCTGCTGGGAGAGGCCCCTAGGACCCTCTGTAGTCCAGAGCATGACGGGATATTCTAGGAGGTCCTGCCGATCAGTAGCCAAGTGTAGCTGAGAGCTTGCCCCCATGGATCAACCTAGTCTGCTGCGGAGGCCGTGCTCATAGAGGTCATTAACAATTGAAGATGCACTGTCTGGTCCTCCTCAGCCCAGCTCCAATCTCCTTAGGTCTTTTTAACTTATTAAAAATGCCCTAGGAATTAAGTCTGGCGTTGAGTTCCACTGGCTGCCTGTGTTTCCTGCAGTCGTCCCGGCCCTCCTGCCGGGCCTATGCAGAGGCAGCTTACACCCAGACCTGCCTTTCTGCAGCACACACGTGGGGCCACACCTTGGGGGTGACTTCAGCATGCTCTCCTGCCCATTCCTTCACAACCTGAGGCTCTCCCTGTTTCTGGGGCTGCCTGGACCCTCTGCTGCCTGCTCCCGCTCTAGGGCCATTTCTCCAACAGGCTGAGAGCAAATCTGACTTCAGGGTTCAGGGCTATAGCTCCTCTTGGACCACAAACCTCCCCTGAAAGCCCACTGCCTGGTGCCAGTCCAAGCACAGGTGCCAGAGGGAGAAGGGTGATTTCTCCAGGAAAGTTGGAGCTGGGCTCCCTTTGCTGACAGGCAGGCCCCACGGCACGTAGAAAGGCAGGACCCTGAGTTCCAGTAAAGTGGAGCTGGCTAGGCCAAGAGCAAGCATCCAAATGAAAGCAATTAATCTTGAAATCCGAAGTTTAACCGTTTGCAAAACAGATCTTTCCTCTCTGTGGTGGCCCTTCACTGCTCGACCTAATGGATTACTTTATTAATAATGCACTGTGCTTAAAAGCAAAAAAAAAAAAAAAAATTTTTTTTTCTGACGATTCAATACTTCAGAAAGTCTCTTAAACCCGTTGCTACGGCAAAGCGATTGATATTTTATTATCTTTCAGAAGTGCAACATGAAAGCCCTGCAGCCCAGCAGAGCAAGAGCTTTGGTCCTCGGCAGCTGGCAGACCTGACTTCAACCAGAGGAGCCTGGGCCTCTTCCCACAAGATGCTGTCAGGTGGAGAAAAGGCGTTGGGGGTGGTTAATAGGAGCCTGAGTTCCCCGCTGCAGCCAGACAAAGGGTGCAGTCCACAGCCGGGAGGAACACACTCCTCGGGGCCCTGGGGACCACTGCTGCCACCCAGCCCAGACGGCCACCTGCTGGGAGAGCATTAAGTGTGAGGAAGGAATTAGGCAGCAGGTTTGGGGTGGGGGGGGGGTGAGGATGTGAATGGTCTAGAGCCTTTCTCCCTCCATCTACCTGAAGGTACCACCTTCAAGGTTTCTTGGAACCAGGAGATGCTAGACTCCAACAGGGAATGGAGGGTGGATTTATGAGCAAAAAGGCTGCTTTTGAAAGACATGCTCAGGACACGAATCAAATGACTCCTCAGGACTTAAGCCAGTCTTCTTCCTTGCGCTGTGAGGGGCCCCAGAGCTCAGTGATCTCAGCACTACTGGGCACCACATCGTTAAGACTGGGCAGGCTGGGGACCTTAGGGCAGAGCCAGCTCTTCTCTACAGGTCTGGGGAACACTAAGGGAAACACATATACCAGGGTGGGTAGGCAGGAGACTGGCTGATATGACCTCCAAAGAACCATTTCCATTTAGGGCTCATCTAGAAACCTTTAGTACACAGAGTCGAGGCATTCTGGGGTGCCTGCACAGGGTACAAGAGCTGGTGCTGGTGGCAGTGTTATCTTGTCAGCTGGAAGCCAGTCTTCCTGCTTGAGGCCACCTGTGTACAGGGCCTGGGTCTTCTGGATTTCTGGCTTGGGCCTAGGGAGTCAGTGCCAAACAATCTGGGCTGAAGACATACCCCAATTTTCACATGCTCCCCATGGTGGGAGCACCTCCAAACACCAAGGAAGGACCTGGCTGCCCTGGCTCCTCACTTTACCAAGAGGAAAAGTGAGGTCTTGAGATGGGCACGACTGGTCCAAGATAACACGGGGAGTCGATGAGAAAGGAGCTAAAGCAAGGACTCCTTCTTCCTTGTCTGGCCTCACCCCAGACCTCTTCTCCTTTCCAATTTGTACACACCTGCACCAGCCCAGCCCTCTAATGGCCCACCTGGGGCTCCAGGGGAGGGGCCCACAAAGAGAGAACACCACACAGGAAGTGGGTGTCTCACCCTAGTCAAACCCTGGCAAATCCATTCTTTTGGCCTGAGCATTTAGCCCTCCTCCCTCTCTTTCTACACACATGCCCAGAAATGGGCTGACCAGCCACAGAGCTCCCCAACATGCCACCCCTGGGCCAGATATTTTAAATGGCTCTTCCTGCCTGAGGTCTCAGTGGGTGGAAGGGAGGCTAGGGGCATCGACACACAGTGGCAGCAAAGCGAACATCCTGTGTGACCTTAAGTCACTTAACTTCAGATTTCCACCAAGTGACCAGGTCAGGAACACCACCGACCTGGAGGGCAGAGGGCACAGACCTCCATACTCACTGGGAGAGGTCAGCTGATGTCACTCAAAGAGGACTCTGGCTGACTCACAGGAAACCCCTCTTCTCAGGTCCTCACCAGCAGTACAACGCAGCTGGGGCCTGGGTGCTAACAATTACATTCATGTCTCCCGACAACACTAACCCACCAGGTAACCCTCACCTCCAGGGCAGGGCCACTCTCCAGACCCCGAGGGCTGCCCCTGGGTCACAGGACACCCACTGGTTTTACCCTCAAGGGGGCTGGGTTCTCCGACCTCTCCTGCACATACCAGGACAATTACTGCGGGACAGTCGCAGTCAGGAAGGCTTTGGGTGTGTGAGACCCCCGCTGTTCTGACCTCTCAGGCGCAGTGAAGCTCTTGATCAGGGTAGGTCCTGGTGGCTCCGGCACGCGTGCTACTGGCCAGGAGCGGGACACTTTCTTCCTCTGGGCCAAACTCCTGCCTCCGAGCTCAAGAGCCCGCAGGGAGACAGTGGGCAGCACAGGAGGCGTCCCTTTATCTCAACGAGCTTTCGGGCAGCTGTGTCCCCGAAGGTCCGGCCGGCTTTCCCCCTGGCCTGCCGGGCACCCCGGTGGCCACCTTCTTTCTGCGCGCCAGCCGGCCGCAAGCTCTGGAGTCCGATTTCCCGAAGCCACTGATTTGCTCGGCGCTCTGCGACTCTCGGGTTACGCGTGCGGCGCGAGGGTGATGGCTGCGGTGAGAGGAGCAGCCGCAAAGACGAAACGCTCTACGCGAACCGCCTCCGCGCCGAGATCCGAGGGCAGCCAGAGCCTCCACGCGGCCCCGCAGAGCATCACACGGCTGGAGCACAGCTCGCCCGCCCGTGGTCCGGTTCGGCCTGGCCCGGCCCCGGGGGCGCGCAGCCCAGAGGTCCCTTGCCTCCCCACCCCAGTCCCAAGCCCCCTGGGGACCTCCAGCCCAGCACAGCCCGGCGTGTGCGCGCCCGTGTCCCGGCGTGTGTGTTCCCGCGCGCCGCGGCGGGGGCGCAGGGGCGCGGGGCGTTGGGACCCCCGCCCGCCACCTACCGTCCTCCTTGTCCAGCACCATCATCTCGGGCGCTCCGTGTCCAGCCGCAGCTCGACTCGGCCGGGAGAAGGGCGCCGATTCCGGGCGCGCTTCGGCGGGGCGGCCGGTCCTCGGGCAGCGAGCGGACTCTAATTACCCGCTTGTCCGGCTCTTAACCTAGATTGCACTCAGCTAGAATTACATTCAGAAGTGAAGCACTTCGCAGATACAAAAGCAGTCTCACCTACTTTTGTGCCTCAGAATTGCAAGGAACTACGAACTGCAATTTGGAGAGGGAGAGGGAGAGGGAGCGAGAAGTGGGAAGAGAGGATCAGAGCCGTTTCTTTGATTCTCACCTTCTAAATGGCTCAATTTGCCCAGTATAATCTGTCTTAATGTAATTGCATTTGATAGCTCATAACCCTGGCTCTGGCAACGACACAGCTTTCAGCCTCATAAAGTGTTTTCCCCTCGGATTTAATCTGAATCTCAATCTAAAATTATATTCAAAGAGATGGGGGAATCTCGGCGGCCGTCTCCCGCTGCCTTTCTCCCTCAATGTATGAGGTTTGCACTCCTGCTACTGAATAAATGCACACATTTCCCGAGGCCCCCCTCCCTCGCGAGTTAATGGGGAGTGGAGACGCGCGGCTGCCCGGCTCCGCAGCGCCACCTGGAGGCCTCTAGGCCTCAACTCGGCGCGTGGCTCTGCTCAGGCCCCAGGGTCCTCATTCCCAATCACTATCTGGTGGACTACTCCTGTCTGTCAGTCCCCTCAGCCTTGATTTTGGACCCCTCCCACGGGGCACTCTATCTCTGACCCCGTACCCTCCCTTCCTACCTCCTCTCTCTGGGGTTCCTGGTTGCTTCCTGGATTGTTTGGCAAAGTTAACCCTCTGCAGGGCACAGATTTTCTCACTGTTGAGTCTTCCATCACCACCCTTACTCCAGCAGCCCCTCAGAAGAGCATCTTGATTTCACAGAGAATGAGATCCTGTCTCAGCTTCTATCTAAGCAAGCACAGCATGGCCTTGAAGGTTATTATTTTCATTCCACAACTATTTATTGAGCACATATTATGCACCAAGCTCTATTCTAAGGCACATGGGGATACAGCAGTGAAAACAGATTCCTACTATTACAGAATTGATGATTCTTGCTTAGTAATGCCGGAGGCAGGAAGAGATAGTGTTCATCTCCTCTCCTTCTGAACCCTGCTTCTCTCTGAACACCCTGGGGCTGGTGCCCAGGCTGCCTTCTCCCCAGGAAGGCCACTCTTCAATATCAAGGGCTTTTTTTTTCTCTTTTGACAGCACAGAGTTCCAGGATGGGGTGGAAATCTTAACAGCTCTTCTCCAGACACATGTGCCAGAGGCTTATCCCCCGCAGTCACTTCCAAGCATTAGATCCAGGCAAGGAGAAGGAAGCTGGAGTCCTTGGAGGGGCAAAGGGCCATCACAACTTCATCTCGTCTCTGCCTATTACCAATAGAGGACTTTTGCAAGTCATTTTCTCTCCCTGGGGCCTCAGTTTCCCTGTCTGTGAAGCAGAAGATGGCTTTGCTATCTCCAAATTTGCTGTGGGGATCAGATGAGACAATGCATATGAATATGCTTTGTAAACTGTGGCACCCCGGACAATGGTGAGGGGGAGGCAGTGGGTACAAAGGAGATTTGAAGGCCAGGTCATGCCCCTTAAGCCCTAGAGGGCCCCAATGTGGGGTGCCTGATGGGAGGGGGAAGGGGAGAGGGGATGGTGCTGCAGCCCATCCTCCTCTACCCTAGGCAGGAAAGTCAAGCTTTGAGAAAACAGAAGAGAGGCTGCTTCTAATGAGATGCTTCATCCGCAGCTCAGAGAGTTTCGCTTTCCCCTTCATCTTGAATACTTAATCCTAATAGTCCTTGAGTATATTTGATGTTAAATATATCATTTTGCTCAGACTCACCATCCCTCAGGACTGCAAGCTTGATCTCTCCCCTGCCACTGCAGCTCAACTGTACCCTGAGGGTCTGAGGGAGGCTTTGGCACTGCCGCCGCCGGCACATTTAGTGCCAGCCCCTCACCCCAGCCTGAGCTGGGGGCCTGACAGCGCAGCAAGCACTGGACCTAGCAGGCTGGCAAGGGGGAGCTTCTTTCTGTAAGACACCTCTTTGCTACCTGGAGGTGTTCACTCTACAAGGGCTGTGGCCTTACTCCTGGCCTCCAGGACTGCTCCTCACTCTCAGGGTCTGGCCCTGACCCACAAACCCAAACAGATTAGCTGGGGCCACCTTCTCACTCTCAGGTGTGTGCTTGGGACTCTGTCCCAACATCAGCTCTCCTCAGCTCCCAAGGTGCCCAATTAGCAGCCACACAGTTAGCAGCATCTCTTTCGGGAGTCACGGGCCTTGCAGCCCAACCCAGGGACTGGGGCAGGCCTGGGTTACAGAACAATGCTGTAGAAGAGGCTGGGGTGTGAGCAGGGAGTTGGTGCTGTGTGTGAAGGGCTAGCTACCTTTGCCCACAGGCAGTACCCTCTGCAGCCCCAGTGATGAGCACTGAGCTGCCACACTCATCTGGAGAAGGCCTTCTGGTGGACAGAGCTACCCAGCAACTCTTGGACGCTTTGGGTGGCTTGAGCTCCCACCCAGGAAGGGGCCTGCTGGGCTGACAAACCCAGGCAGGAGCCTGGCTCCTCCAGCAGCCTCCCTCGCAGCTTATGGGTAATTGTTGGGCAGGGAGGTAACTCTTGTGCCCATGCTCACTCCCACCCAAACTGCCTTCAGGTCCAGGGGCACGCCCACAACACCGAGGGTGGAATTCTCGTGTCCCCCGGGGCTGGGGGGCGGGGGGGGGGGTGTATGCACCTGACACATTCCACAGGTGATGAGCATGTACTCTCACTGTGATACTGCCAAGAGTGCTCCAAAATGCCCTTGAAATGCCTCTGGGGACAGCAGAGGGAGGCTAGTTGCTCAGCCCCCTAGGTTACGGTGAGCAGAAAGGGGGTGAGCCTGGCTGCTTTACAAAGTTTTGGGCGGGTCCTCGCAGTTTGTCATTGCATCTGGCAGTAAAGTCCCGATGAAGGATTCCTGCACTGGGGTTGTGGGGGAGGGGGCTAAAGACCTGATGCCCCGGAGGCCCAGCAGACCAGATATTCCAGAACTCCTCAGTGGGGCTTGTCACATGTGCCTTGGCCTGAGGGCCTGCTTCCAGCTCCAAGATGGAGTTCCAAGCTGGCCTCACAGGTGACACTCAAATGGGGTATCTGGAGTGACAAAGGCCCGTTCCCAGTGGCCGCCACAGTTGAGGGGACAGAGTGAATCTACAGACTTTGTGTACCATCAGGATGCCTGCTGGCCAAGTTCAGGCGCCCCACCCTGCCCAGCCTCCTACTCCCACAAAGCAGCCCATGCATAGGGATTTGCAACCAATTAGAGTGGCAAAGTAGACAGTTGGCAAACTTTTCCTCTTTCAGTTTCTGGAAGCCCAGGACAGGCCTTCCAGGAAGCTGCCGTTATAACTTGTTACATTTTGTGAGGGCCTATGGAGAAGGTAATCGCACCCCACTCCAGTACTCTTGCCTGGAGAATCCTATGGATGGAGGAGCCTGGTAGGCTGCAGACCATGGGGTCACTAAGAGTCGGACACGACTGAGCGACTTCACTTTCACTTTTCAGTTTCATGCATTGGAGGAGGAAATGGCAACCCACTCCAGCGTTCTTGCCTGGAGAATCCCAGGGACGGCAGAGCCTCGTGGGCTGCCGTCTATGGGGTCGCACAGAGCTGGACACAACTGAAGTGACTTAGCAGCAGCATGCAGAATCTACACTCCAGAAAACAAGTCTCCCCGTCCCTTCAATGAAGGCCAACCCACCCCTGCACAACAGCCCAGAGAAGGTTGTGGATATAGGCTGTCGACCAGATGTCCTAGTTTGCCCCAGTTCTCTGGACTGAGGGGCTTCCAGGACCTGGGACTGTCAGTGATAAAACAGGGATGGTCCTGGGCAAACCAGGACAGTTAATCACCCTATTGGGAGGTGGCAGGGTGGGACAAGGGACTAGCGGGGCCAGAGTGAAAGGCCAGGCACCCAGACCCCTCCCTGCACACAGGCAGCTGCCTCCCAACCCCCAATTTCCCAGCCTCCTGCCTTAGGGCTTCATCTCCAGGGCTCCAGAGAACAGCCCTAGTAACTGGGGATGCTCCAAGGACCAGCAGGGCTATGAGTTCTAAGAGACTGGCAGTTACAATGGGAAGGGTGTGAGCTGGACCCCAGGGGTGGTTAGATTTTCTGAGAGTCAAGCTTCCTTATGCAACTAGGGTTGGGGTGGGTAAGTAAAGGGTCTTTAAGAAAAATAATAGATTTACTAAACAAAATTACAACGGAAGGGCTCTGAAGCTTAAAAACTCATTCCTTCAAGGTGAATCCGCCTCTGCTATCTTGGATATACAGCCCATCCACATGCCCTAACCGGCAGTGCACCTCCCAACACTCTGGGCTGGGGTAACTGATCGGTGAGAGTCCTCCCCAGCCCGGTCAGGTGTGAAGCCATGTCACCCATCCCGCAGCTATGAAGTTCCAGACCTGAGGGACCCCAGGACGGTGCTGGTTGGACGGCACCCCCACCCCAGGGTTTTCTGGGCATCCTCCTGGGGGAGACTTTCCCCAACGGTGCAGAACTGGGAACATGCAGATACCCAGCGGGGAGGCAGAGAGACTGAGGTCAGTGGGCACTGCGGGGAAGCCCACTGCGCGGATTGGAGAGGTGCTCCTTTGCCCGCGAGGTGGCAAGAGCCAGTGAGAAAGTTCCCTGCCCGAGCGTGCAGGGCTGCCGGGCTTGGCTGGCCCGTGTGACTTCCTAATCCGGCTGAGGAGCCTCGGGCTGAGCCCGGCACTCCGACAAGCACCCGCGCGCACCTCCACCGCGGGGCTTCCGGGGAGCGGGCCAAAGGCGGCCGGGGCCGGGCGCGGGGGAAGCTGCAGCCGCCCTCGCCCTGCGCCCCGCGGGTCCCCGGGCACCTACCGTCCTCTTGGTCCAACACCATGGTCCCCGGCGGCTCCAGCCCGGCCTGGGCCGAGGACGCGGAGGTGCGGGCGGCTCGGACTCCACCGTCGCCCGTCTGCTTTGCTCCCGCCGGCCCCGCGCGGGCTCCGCGCCCGGCGAGCGCGGCCGCGGACTGGGGCGGATCGACCGGCGCCCGGAGCTGAGCCCCACCGGCTAGGAGCTCCGGCGGGCGGGCGGGCCGGCCAGACCCGGGGGCGGGGCGGGACGGGGCGGGGCTGGGGCGGGGCTGGGGCTGGGGCGAGTCCGCCCAGCCTCGTTGGCCGAGCCGAGCCGAGCCGGCAGCCGCTGCCCGGGCCGGGCCGGAGCCGCCGGAGCCGCCGCCGCCGAGCGCTCTTCTCTCCGCGCCGGCCGCGCTCGCTCAGCCGAGTGAAGAAGCCTGCGTTTCCCAGGGCCCCTCACATTCCCCTGTTAATTAAATCAATTCATTATGTTCAGATCTGATTAGCGGCCCTTCCCCCCTCTTTGAATCAATTATTCAATACACAAACATAATTGCTTGGGCCAGAGGTGCCCGCCATTAGCTTATTTAACTCCAAGGACACTAATTACCCGCAGGGCACGGGAACTTTTCTCATTAATTCTGACAAAACACAAAAGCACAGCCAGAGTGTGTGCGTGTGAGGGACTCTGTGTGTGTGTGAGTGTGTGTGTGTGTGTGTGTGTGTGACCACATGCCAGAGGGAGGGCTGTGTGGGGTGGTGAGACACCGTGGGAGCTTCAGCTTGGACTTGGGGGAGGCGGAATGTGGGCGATTTCGGGTGGGTGTATGTGGGTGCCGTTTTGAGTCTGTTATTCTGTCCTTGTGAGTGTGGGACTCCTCGTGTGTGACTGAGTGCATCGGAGTGAGTGCAGCTCTGGGGCTGGGCACCGTGGGCCAGTGCCTGAGACCCAGCACAGGAATGTGTGAGCCTGTGCACGCGCTTCTGTGTGTGGCTGTGAATGTGACTCCGTGGCTACTGTGGCCGGCGCCCCATCCCCTTTCATTTTGTCTAATTTTCTGGCCATTGCACACTGCAGGCTCAGACCCACAAGGGCAAGTGAAGACCACAGAAGAGACCAATCAGGAGGCGGTTGGGGTCTGTGGAGCCAGGCTGAGAGAGTATCCTCCTCACCCCATCACGGGCTGGAGGATGTTCCCCTTCCCCCCACTTATAAACTCCAGGTTCCCATCATCCCCTTCTCTTGCCCTCTCACTGCACATCCCTATATCCACCCCACCCCCCATTCTCCAGGTTTTATCCCAAAGCCCTCCCCAGCCACAGCTTGCCTCCTCCCATTTCCACAAGTGTCTGATATCTAGGTGCACCCCCAGCTCCCACTCCACAAACCCTAGTTCTTTGCCTCCTGTTTGTAAGGCTAAACGGAGGGTGTGCCTATGGTTGACCAACTTCTCCACATTTTACCTCCCAGGAAATCTCTATTGAGAGAAAGCCAGTGAGAGAGCCCACAGAGGCAGGGACACAGAGGGTAATTGATTCCCCCAAATTAGGTTTCTGCTTTCTAAAGACCAGTATTGTTCCTGTTCTCAATGTGCACAGAGGTATTGAAGATTTCCTTTTTGTTTCCTCGGGCAATGAATGAGCTTAATCCATTTGGCTTTATAAATCAGGAAACTAATATTCGCTCCTTCCATAGCAGCTTTTTAAAAAATTTAATTGGTGGAGGAGGCACAGTCGGTCACCCTTATGCTGTCTCCCAAGCCCCCACTTATCAAAACACATTCTGATTGAGGGGTGGAGAGGGGGCTAAGGGAGGGGAAGGGAGGGCTCATCCTGATTCCTCCTGCCCTCCTCCATCCTTGCACATTGACCCACATAGTTCATATGGGGCAAAGTTTGTGAAATGAGTGAATTAATTATACTCAATTCAGTGAAGAAAAGGGGGCTGTTCAGGGGTGCTCTTCAGAATGACCTCCCAAATCTGCTGCTTTCATCTTCCACAAACACCAGACATAGCCATGCAGTGACCGAGTTTGGCAAATCCTCCTCACCATCCCAGCATAAGCTGCTAGAGTCATCTTCCTGGTGCCAAGACCTAACCCTACTACTCTCCTGCTCAAAAAGTTTCCGTGGTTCCCCTTTGTCCACAAGACCAAGCCCTAACTGCTTATCAGATCATTTTAGGCCCTTCACCAGATCTGGGGAAGCCTTTGTAACCACCACTGCCCTTCACTTCAATTTAATTGCTATCTATTGACCTCCAACAACAGCCTCACACTCCTGCCCCTCTGGATTGCTTTGCTATAATTGAACACACCCTGCAGGTTCTTGCTCTAGTGATTCTTCTCATGGCATCCCTCTGCTTAGGAAGCCCTTGCCCACCTCTCAAAGTCCTCTAAGGAAACATCTCCCCTGTGTTCCTCTGAGTGTCTCTGTGTGAAGTTTGGACTTCTGAGTGGTGCGTGCATTACTTCACTGAAACCTGGAGAATAAGGTCAGTCCCTGAGGGCACAGTTTCAGCTCTCCCCTAGAGCAAAAGGACAGATACCATATGAAGAGTCTACGCTGGGTCACTGGAGAAAATGGAAGCCGTAGAGGCAGGGGAGGAATTCAGATATAAAAATGGAGGCTCAGAAGGAGAGAACCTTAGGCACCATCTTTTCGCCCCCCCAGGACCTCAGATGGAAAGGGACCAGAACCCAGTTGCATGCTTCCTATGAATCCAATATTTTGATCTCCATGCTCTTTTGTTCTCTGTGTTGCCAGGCATGGTCACTGTCTAGACTGGTGCTGGCTGTTCCTGGCACTAGGGCTTCTGGCCAAGAGGACAAGAGGGGGCTGAAATTCTGCCCTCTCTCTGCTCTCCAAGCCATGTGCCTGACATAGGCTGCACCTGCCAAAAGAGAGTACTTTTTGCTAATTTTCAGAAAAGCACTATATGGATGAACATGGCCTTGCAATTGGGTTATCTGCTTGGCCAGATCTGACACTTGAGTCCAGCCCAGCTTCACTGCCCCACCCTCACTTACACCGAGGGCCTGTGTGAGCTCTTTGAAGACCAGCCTCATGGTTTTCATAGTGGAAGAGAAAATTAGAGCTTCACCATGATGGGTTGTCAGGGATACTGAAACAGATGCCCAGCCCCATCTCTGAATGTATATGGGCCTCAGGCACTAGTGAAGGACACTGAACTTAGTCCATCCCTGAGATTTGGACATGGATGGATGTACTATAAGGATCAAGGTCCCCAAAGGGGACCACGCTGGAGGAGAGACAATGAGGATCCTTGTCAATGAGGAGATCCCCAAGGAGGTCTAGATTGAGTAGCAAGGCCTGGAGTTTGGAAGGGCAATAGTTCCAGGTATGGTGCAAAGCTGGGCCTGGCCCACTTCTGCCCAGCACTCTAGTGAGAAGAGGGCAATGATGCAGATGAGGAAGCAGGTCACTAAGAGTCCTACAGCTCTACTATCAAAGCCTCCTCTAAAACAGCTGGTCACTAGAAATGATAGGTAATCGCAGAGAGGGACAAAAGTACCCATGTCAGCAGCTCACTGGCATGGGTGGAAGCATGTGCATGCAGTGGATGACAAGATGGTGAGAGTATCAGGGAGCAACCCTAATTATATGGGAGGCATCTGTATCCCTAGCCTATCAGCCCTACCTCCCAACCCTGGGAATGTTAGAGAGAAAATGGCTTTATCCAGAACTCAAAGTCTGATGGTGTCCAGAGGGCACCTGGATTACATGTGTAAGCATTCCTAGAAGGTCTTACACCTTTTTGGAGAGGAGGACCCAGAAGAGAGGAATCAGAATTTGGAGCGGATTGTTATAAATGTGTGAGATCTGGTACCTGACATATGTACGGCCTCCACGTTCCAACCTATTTTAGCTATGTGACCGGCATGAAGGGAGAGGCTGTGGGAGTGAGAATGGGCCAGAATAGCACCCACAGCCAGCCTTGCCTGGGGGGCAGTGGAGCTCAGCCAGAGACGCAAAGGCGTCATTAATGTCATCAACATCAGGCCAACCCAAGGCTTTGCTCCCACTGCCCCTTGCTGCCCGGAAGGTCTCCTGAAGCCACACGTGTTCTCCCACACTCTCTTTCTCTTCATGTCCTCTTTCTCTTCTTGTCTCCCCAGCTGTCTGATCCATTCTCCTGCTCCACTGCAGTGTCAGTGGGTGATGTCACTTCCTACTTTAAGAGATGAGATGTGTCAGACAGACAGGCCCAGGTCCTCCTGCCCCAGGTCTGTGCTTCTACCATCATTTTCCACATCTGCAACAGGCACCTGGTCATGCATACCTTCCCTCCTGGAGAACATGACCTTCTTCCTGCTGGGCCCTGTCTCTCAGCATGTGCTCTGGTCCACCAGCTACCACTGGTCAAAGGATCCCATTGGTTCTTCCCCTTCCCTTTGACCTCCTGGTTCTGCTGGACCTTTCACCACAGCAGGCAGACAAACTCTGGTGTCTCCCCTGAAACAAGTAAACAAAGGAGTCCCTTGGACCTCACATCTGCCCTGGGACCTTTTACCATCTATTCCCTCTGTTGTCACACTTCCTCACCACCCACCCTCTCCTCCTCCACAACTATCTGGCTTCAGCCTCCGCAAGGCTTGCCAAGGTCACCAGTGACTTTTATGTCACTAAAAGACTATGTTTAGGCCTCACCATACCCCTCAGAATTTAATGCATATAATCCCTTCTGTCTTGAACATATTTCTTCCTCAGACAGACATGTTCTCTGAGTTTTCCTTCTACCCGGTGGACATTCCTTCTGCTGCTGCTGCTGCTGCTGCTAAGTCGCTTCAGTCGTGTCCAACTCTGTGCAACCCCGTAGACGGCAGCCCACCAGGCTCCCCCGTCCCTGGGATTCTCCAGGCAAGAATGCTGGAGTGGGTTGCCATTCCCTTCTCCAATGCATGAAAGTGAAAAGCAAAAGTGAAGTCGCTCAGGTGTGTCCGACTCTTCGCGGCCCCATGGACTGCAGCCCAGCAGGCTCCTCTGTCCATGGGATTTTCCAGGCAAGAGTACCGGAGTGGGTGCCATCGCCTTCTCTGGGACATTCCTTCTAGTCTTCATGTATTGCCAGCTTTTCTTCTTTCATCAGCTGTTAGCTGTGGCATCCCTCAGGACCAGGTCCCAGGCATCTCTGAACACCTTCCCCACCTTGAGGTGCCATCTAGGGTTGTTGATGTGTGTAGCCCTTACTCAGGATTCTCCCTCTGAGTTCTACTCCGGTATTTCCACATACCCTCTTGACATCTCCTGTAGAATGTTTCATCCCACTTGATGTTTCCAATTGGATGTATCTTAAAATTTAAAATCCAAATTGAGCCCATGATTTTCTTCCCAAATCTTTCTTCATCTTGTTTCAGTAAACCAGCCACTCAATTCCTAAAACCAGAAATCTAGAAGTAAAGCAGAATTTCAACCAAGCCAGCAAAAGCAACAACAACAAAGGTGTGTGTGTGTGTGTGTGCGTGTGTGTGTGTGAGGGGGGAAGAAACAACAAGTATATGGAATAAGATGGAAAAAGTAAAGCTAAGTATATCGGTATATTACACTACATGTGAAGAGGCTGAATTTCCCTATCAAAAAACAGATTGTCTGAGTAATTTAAAGCATAAAATATAGCCACATGCTGTTTACAAGAAATATTCTCAAAACAAGGTGACAAAGAAGACTGAAAATAAAGCAATGAGCAAAGATATACCAAGTAAATGCAATCAGAGAAGGAGTAGGAACAGCAATATTATTATAAATAAGACTAATCTCAAGGCCAAAAGTATATACTGCTTGGCAATTAAGAAACACTCTTTTAAATTACTACTGGACCAAAAATAAAGTCAAAACTGAAATTACAAACCACCTAGTAATGAAAAAGAGAATAGCATACCATACAGAATTTATAAGACACAGCTGTATTCAGAGGAAAAAATATAGCCATATAATTTTTTTGTTTGTTTGTTTTATATACTTACTATAGATATAAGAGAATTAAAAAAAAAAGTTGGATCATAAGTGCTCTTAACAATGAAACAAAGACTAAAAAAATTTTAACTAAGTATTTAGTTTAAGAAATTAGAAAGAAAACAAACTAAGCCCAAAGAAAATAAATGAAATTAACAGTTATAAAAATCAGAAACTAACGCAACAGAAAATAAATAACACAAAAATAATTAAAAGAAAACCCAATCCTGGTTCTTTGAAAAAACCAACAAAATTGATCAACTTTTCCAGGCAACCTTAGTTAAGAAAAACAAGAAAGAAAAAACATAGCATATTAGGTATAAGAAAAGAGGCATATCACAGGTACAGAAAAGGTTAAAGAATTGTAACAATAATGTACATAAGCCTATGAAAACAAATGTGAAAACCTAGAGGAAATATATGCTTTCCAGGCAAAGTGGAAAATTATCAAAATTGAGCACAGAAGTTGAAATCTTGAATAGGCCAATAAACAGAAGTTGTTGTTTTTTTAATGAAAACTCTGTTATTAAAACCTTACAAGATACCATGTGCATGCATGCTCAGTTGCTTCAGTCATGTCCAGCTCTTTGCAATTCTATGGATTGTACCCCACCTGGCTCCTCTGTACATGGGGAGTCTCCAGGCAAGAATACTGGAGTGGGTTGCCTTGCCCTCCTCCAGGGGATCTTCCCAACCCAGGGATTGAATCCAGACAATGCAGGCAGATTCTTTACTGTCTGAGCCACCAGGGAAGCCCAAGAATACTGAAGTGGGTAGTCTATCTTTTCTCCAGGGGAATTTTCCCAACCCAGGAAGTGAACTGATGTTTCTGGCACCAGGCAAGAATATTGCAGTGGACTGCCTTGTCTTCCTCCAGGGCATCTTCTCAGGCTGGGGAACAAACTCGTGTCTGCTTGCATCTGCTGCACTGCAGGCAGACTCTACCCACTGAGGCACCTGGGAAGCCCACAAGATACTATATAATCCAGCAATTCCTCTCCTGGGAATATACCCCAAAGAATTGAAAGCAAGGTCTTAAAGAGGTATTTGTAAATCCCTGTTTGTAGAATTATTATTCACAATAGCCCAAAGGGGGAAGCAACTCACGTGTTCATCAGTGGATGAATAGGTATGCTAAATGCAGTATATATACGTAAAAATATACATATATGATGGAATATTATTTGGCCTTAAAAAGGAAGGAAATTCTGACACATGCTACAACTTGGATGAAACTTGAGGACATTATGCTAAGTGAAAAAAAGACCATTACAGGAAGATCAATACTGCATGACTTCACTCCTAAGAGGTACCTGCTGCTGCTGCTGCTGCTAAGTAGCTTCAGTTGTGTCCAACTCTGTGTGACCCCATAGAGGCTCCTTTGTCCCTGGGATTCTCCAGGCAAGAATACTGGAGTGGGTTGCCATTTCCTTCTCCAATGCATACACGCCAAGTCACTTCAGTCGTGTCTGACTCTGTGCAATCTTATGTACAGCAGCCCACCAGGCTCCTCTGTCCACGGGATTCTCAAGGCAAGAATACTGGAGTGGGTTGCCATTTCCTTCTCCAAAGAGACACCTAGAACAGTCAAATTCATAGAGACAGAAAGTAGAATTGTGGCTGTCAGAGGCAGAGGGATGGGGAAAACAGGGAGTTTTTGTTTAATGGGTATAGAGTTTCAGTTTTGCAAGATAAAATGAGTTCTGGAGATAGAGTTTCAGTTTTGCAAAATAAAAAGAGTTCTGGGGATTGGCTGCATAACAATGTAAATGTACTTACCCTTAATGACACGTACACTTAAAAATGGATGAGAGGGTGAATTTTATGTCATGTGTATTTTACCATAATTAAGAATAAAATAAAAATATTACAAGCCACAGATTATAGCAAAAATGAGTTTTATATAACCTTTAAAAACAGATGATTTTTAATGTTACCTAAATTATTTCCAGACAAGAGAATAATTTGGCAATATTACTGGTTTGTTTTATTTGCTAGCATCTTCTTAATTCCCCAAACTTATAAAGATTGAATTAAAAGAGAAAGAAAAAATTACAGACCAGTTTCAATGAGTGCAAGATCTAAAACAAGGATATTAGCTACTAGATATGGGAAAAGTATCACAGATTTACACCATACATAGGAGAGTTTATCATCAAAAACATGAGTCTGTGTTAAGAAATTTATAAGTCCAGTACATCAACTAATGAAAGGATCAAAATACGACCATAGTAATAGATGCCAAAAATCATTTCATAACATTCAGCAAATATTGCTAATAAAATACAAAGCAAAGTAAAAAAAGAAGAAAAATATTTTAATTTGATAAAGACTATCTATCAAAACTCAATAACAAATATATGATATTCAGAAGCTCTTGCCAGAAATTGGCAAGAGCACCTCTTGCCAAGATGCTCATTACCATCACTAATATTCAACATTTTTTGGAGATTTTAACTAATTCAATAAGACAAAAATAAACTAATTGGAATAAATAGCTGATTTTTAAAAATGACAAACATGTTTGTTTACAAATGATATGATTGCATTTCAAGAAATTCCAGCAAAGTTTAGTTTAGAAGTTACTAGGTGGTTAAATACAAGGCAAAGGAAAATCTATAGTTTTTTTCTCAATGCAATGACATATTAGAATGTAAATGACAAAAGAATTAATTTGCAATAGTGACAAAACAGTAAAATACTAAGGGATAATTTTAAAACAATCACAAAGGTAAAGTTCTTTGGATAAAGTTATGAAATCTTATTGAAGGACATATAACAAGATCTAAACATAT
Organism: Capra hircus; assembly: GCF_001704415.2. Classification (NCBI taxonomy): domain Eukaryota; kingdom Metazoa; phylum Chordata; class Mammalia; order Artiodactyla; family Bovidae; genus Capra; species Capra hircus. Next base: position 38,113,468 of record NC_030822.1, read on the forward strand.
AGAAAGGTAGCCATGTTTCAAAGAAAAGACTTATTCTCATAAAAATAATTCATTTCCCACTCCTGACAAGCCAGCCTTTTGGAATTCCCTTGTGGCTCAGCTGGTAAAGAATCTGCCTGCGATGCGGGAGACCTGGGTTTGATCCCTGGGTTGGGAAGATCCCCTGGAGAAGGGAAAGGCTATCCACTCCAGTATTCTGGTCTGGAGAATTCCATGGACTGTATAGTCCATGGGGTTGCAGAGTCGGACGTGACTGAGAGACTTTCACTTCACTTCACTTTCAATGCAATTTCTACGAGAATCTCAAATTTAAAAGTATTTTAGAAATGTAAAAAATTAATTTGAATTATATTTGAAAAATAAGTGTCTGAGTCTGGTTGAGAAAACATGAAAAGAAAGACTAGTTGACAAGATCTTGCATTATTAGATAATAAAAGGTATTACAAAGCCACCATGACCTGAACAGTACAGGATAAGCTAGGAAGTGGTAAATAGATCAGAGGAACAAATAACCAATATAGAGATCCAAATTAGAAAATAATTTAATATAAAGTTTCATTTCAGTTCATCAGAGAAAACAATGAATAGATCGAACTGAATAGATAGTTCTCTGAAGAAGATAAACAAATAAGCCAATAAGCCACCTGAAAAGATGTTCATCACTATTGGAAATGCACATCAAACTACAATAATATACCACTTCACATCCAGTAGGAAGCTGAAATCAAAAAGTCAGATAATAACAAATGTTGGTGAAGATGTGGAGAAACTGGAACCCCTAACTGCTGGTGGGAATGTGAAATGATGCAGCCACTTTGGAAAACAGCCTGGTAATTCCTCAAAAGGTAAACATAGAATCACCATATGGCCCATTAGTTCTACTTCTAGGTATGTAGACAAGAGAACTGAAAACATATCCACACGAAAAATTTGTACACTGATGTTGAAAGTAGCGTTATTTATAACAGACAAAAGGTGAGAAAAAAACAAATGGCCATCAACTGACAAAGGATATTATTGCGCCACAAAAAGGAATGAAATACTGATATGTGCCACAAAGTGAATAAGCCTCACAATGTTATGCTATGTGAAAAAAGGCAGCTACAAAAGTCTACATATTATATGATTCCATTTACAGAAATGTCAAGAGTGGGCAAGTTTATAGAGACAGAAAACAGATGAGTGGTTGCAGGGGTAGGAACAAGCTACCACCTAAAAGGTTGTTGCTGTTATTCATATGCTGAGTTGTGTCTGACTCTTTGCAACCCCATGGACTGTAGCCCTCCAGGCTCCTCTGTCCTTCACTGTCCCCCAGAATTTGCTCAAATTCATGTCCACTGAGTAGATGATGTTATCGAACCATCTCATCCTCTACCTAAAAGATACAAGGTTTCTTTTTGAGATAATGAAAGGTTCTAAAATTGTGGTGATTCGCCTATCTAAGAATATATTAAAATACATTAAATTCTACGCTTTAAATGGGTAAATTGTATGTATGTGAATTATATCTCAATAAAGGAGTATGTCAAGGGTGTACATTGTCACCCTGCTTATTTAGCTTATATGCAGAGTACATCATGAGAAACGCTGGGCTGGAGGAAGCACAATGTGGAATCAAGATTGCCAGGAGGAATATCAATAACCTCAGATATGCAGATGACACCATCCTTATGGCAGAAAGTGAAGAGGAACTAAAAAGCCTCTTGATGAAAGTGAAAGAGAAGAGTAAAAAAGTTGGCTTAAGGCTCAACATTCAGAAAACTAAGATCATGGCATCCAGTTCCATCACTTCATGGCAAACAGATGGGGAAACAGTGGAAACAGTGGCTGACTTTATTTTTTTGGGCTCCAAAATCACTGCAGATGGTGACTGCAGCCATGAAATTAAAAGACGCTTGCTCCTTGGAAGGAAAGTTATGACCAACCTTGACAGCATAATAAAAAGCAGAGACATTTCTTTGCCAACAAAGGTCCATCTAGTCAAGGCTATGGTTTTTCCTGTGGTCATGTATGGATGTGAGAGTTGGACTATAAAGAAAGCTGAGTGCCGAAGAATTGATGCTTTTAAACTGTGGTGTTGGAGGAGACTCTTGAGAGTCCCTTGGACTGCAAGGAGATAAAACCAGTCCATCCTAAATTAGATCAGTCCTGGGTGTTCACTGGAGGGACTGATGCTGAAGCTGAAACTCCAATACTTTGGCCACCTGATGGGAAGAAATGACTCATTTGAAAAGACCCTGATACTGGGAAAGATTGAGGGCAGGAGGAGAAGGGGACTACAGAGAATGAGATGGTTGGATGACATCACCTACTCAATGGACATGGGTTTGAGTGGACTCCGGGAGTTGGTGATGGACAGGGAGGCCTGGTGTGCTGTAGTTCATGGGGTCACAAAGAGTTGGACACAACTGAGCGACTGAACTGAACTGAACTGAGAGTTATTTTTTAAAATGGTGTTGTCATAAATGGGCCAAAGAACTAAACAGACATTTCTCCAAAGAAGACATACAGATGGCTAAAAAATACATGAAAAGATGCTCAACATCACTCATTATCAGAGAAATGCAAATCAAAACCACAGTGAGGTACCATCTCACGCCAGTCAGAATAGCTGCAATCCAAAAGTCTACAAACAATAAATGCTGGAGAGGGTGTGGAAAAAAGGGAAGCCTCTTACACTGTTGGTGGGAATGCCAACTAGTACAGCCACTATGGAAAACAGTGTGGAGATTCCTTAAAAAACTGGAAATAGAACTGCCATACGACCCACCAATCCCACTGCTGGGCATACACACCGAGGAAACCAGAATTGAAAGAGACACGTGTACCCCAATGTTCATCGCAGTACTGTTTATAATAGCCAGGACATGGAAGCAACCTAGATGTCCATTGGCAGATGAATGGATAAGAAAGCTGTGGTACATATACGCAATGGAATATTACTCAGCTATTAAAAAGAATGCATTTGAATCAGTTCTAATGAGGTGGATGAAACTGGAGCCGATTATACAAAGTGAAGTAAGCCAGAAAGAAAAACACCAATACAGCATACTAATGCATATATATGGAATTTAGAAAGATGGAAATGATGACCCTATATGCGAGACAGCAAGAGACACAGATGTAAATAACAGACTTTTGGACTCTGTGGGAGAAGGCGAGGGTGAGATAATTTGAGAGATAGCATTGAAACATGTATATTATCATATGTGAAATAGATCGCCAGTCCAGGTTTGATGCATGAGACAGGGTGCTCAGGGCTGGTGCACTGGGATGACCTTGAGGGATGGGATGGGGAGGGAGGTGGAGGGAGGTTCAGGATGGGGAACACATTTAAACCCATGGGTGATTCATGTCAATGTATGGCAAAAGCCACTACAATATTATAAAGTAATTAGCCTCCAATTAAAAGAAATAAATTAATTTACAAAAAAAATATGGTTATCCATCTGAAAGATAAAAAATGATATCCCTACCCACCCCCCATAAAGATTATGTTCCAGATGGGTTAGAGATTTTAATATAAAAATGAACCAGTGAAAATATTACAAAAATTTAAGGGAAAATAGAATAGATTTGGATAATGAAATTATGAATATATTTAGTGGGCTATACCTGTAAGAGTAATAGAAAAAGACAGATATTATACTATAGTTGATTTTTAAAACTTTGATGGTAGAAGCTACCATAAATAAAGAAAAAGACAAATGATTTACCAGAAATCTGCAAAATATAAAACAGTAAAAGGGAAATTATGTCATATATGCAAAGAGTTTCTATAAATTGTAAAGAAAAAGACAAATGCCCAACAGAGAAATGGAAATGGGATATGAACTAGTCATTGTGGGAGAAAACCTAGATAGCCAATAAAATGCTTACCCTGATTATTAGCTGGGAAAATGCAAATTAAAGTGAAAAAAGTTTTCATTGCTTTAATTCGTCAGATTGGAAAAAATGGTAAGAGCAAAATGTTCAGGTCTGCTAAAAATCTGAGGAAATGGTGCTCTCATTTGTTGCTGAGCAAGTAATCTGGCACTATCTATTACAATTTGGGGCAAGTAACCTGGCACTATTGATTAATATTAGAAATGCACATGCCTTTTGACCTAGAAATTCTCCTTCTGGGAAAGTATCTTATGAGGCAAATCACCCGTATTTAAGGATAACCTCATAATTTCAGCATTGTTTGTGGTGGCAGGAAACTATTTGAATATCAGCGTCACTCAGTGATCAAACAAACTGTTGTACAGCCCCGCTGTAGAACACCAGGAAGCTGTTAAAACATGAGTTAGACCTACAATCCTACAGAATTGCAGAGGATATCTGTGATGTACTGTTAAGCGAGAAAAGTAGGTTGCAGAGTAAGTAGCGAGTAATATCCCATTTAAAAGGAAACCTCTCTCCCCTTAGATGAGCACAAAGGAAAGATGTGCAAGGCTGCTCCTGTCCCAGCTGTCAGCAGGGTGGCCTTAGCGGGAGAGCGGAATGAGCGTTAAGGGGAAAGTATTACCTTTCTTCATTACTCACTTTTAGAATCTTTTGACTATTTATAATGAATAAGTCATTTGTAATTTTAAAAATTTAGAAATAAACCAGAGTCATATTTAACACTCTCTCCAATCACACAGTCACCACTACTGTCCTAGTCCGAGTGACCATTATCTTTTCCATGCTGCTACTCCAAGAGCAGGATGAAATCTCAACATTCAAAACACTAAGATCTTGGCGTCTGGTCCCATCACTTCATGACAAAATAGATGGGGAAACAATGGAAACAGTGACAGACTTTATTTTCTTGGTCTCTAAAGTCACTTCGGATGGTGACTACAGCCGTGAAATTAAGACACTTGCCCCTTGGAAGAAAAGCTATGACAAATCTAGACAGTTTATTAAAAAGCAGAAACATCACTTTGCCAACAAAGGTCCATATAGTCAAAGCTATGGTTTTCCCAGTAGTCATGTACGGATGTGAGAGTTGGACCATAAAGAAGGCTGAGTGCTGAAGAAGACGCTTTCGAACTGTGGTGCTGGAGAAGATTCTTGAGAGTCCCTTGGACAGCAAGTAGATCAAACCAGTCAATCCTAAAGAAAATCAACCCTGAATATTAATTGGAAGGATTGATGCTGAAGCTGAAGCTCCAATATTTTGGCTACCTGATGCGAAGAACTGACTCATTGGAAAAGACCCTGATGCTGGAAAAGATTGAGGGCAGGAGGAGAAGGGAATGACAGAGGATGAAATGGTTGGATGGCATCGCCAACTCAATGGACACGAGTTTGAGCAAGCTCAGGGAGATAGTGAAGGACAGGGAAGCCTAGTCTGCTGCAGTCCATAGAGTCGCAAAGAGTCCTACATGACTGAGCGACTGAATCACAAAAGCTCCAGGAGCATCCTGTTAGAATACCTGCATCCACCCTGAGGCCTGCTAATCCAGCCTCCATACTCCATAGGCAGGCGGGACATATTAAAAAAACGCAAATCAGATTTTGTCAACCAACCTTCAAAGCTGTAATGGCTCCCCATTACTCTCTGCAGAAAGGCCCCATCTCTGCCCGTCCCTTGACTCTACACAAGTAGGCTCTCCTGGAGCATCTCCTATCACGGACATCCACCGCTGGTCCCTGCCAACACCCATTGCCCCTGTCACTGCCTGAACCACTGCCTGCCCCAGGGCCCTCGGACTTGCTCTTTCTTCTCCTTGGAATGTTTTTCATTTGGACCACCTCTGGCTCACACTATGAGTCTGAGATTTAATGTCCCTCCCTTCCTCAGGGTGGCCTCTCCCCTCCAGACTAGGTTAGATCTCCCTGTTACAGTCTGGCAGGGCCCTCTCTGCTTTTCCTCCATAGCTCTTATCACAACCATCAAGTTAATTACATAGTTATTTGTATAGTGATTTGTGTAATGGGGATAAAAGAAAAACTAGTAAGCTGTAAGTGTTTGCATCTTCTCTTCCAGCTCCCTGCTATGGGGGAGAAATGGGTCAGACAAAAGGCCTTGAGGGTCTAACCCAACTCTGAGATTCTGAACTTGCCCTTGCCCTCTGCACACTTACCACCCAGTGCCCAGATGGGAGAATTTGTCTGCTCAAATATTTCCCTCCATTCTCTTATTTATCTAGCCAACTGGCTTGTTCTGAGAGTTGGTGATGACAGAGCCTCTCTATTGCTGGGGAGTTTGCAGCCTTCCTCAGCAGTTAGAATGAGGCACACCTGGAGGGTGGGTCTCTCCTAATGGCCGAATGGCTTTCTCTGCACCTCCCACCCCTGAGAGACCCTCACCATGGGGGCTCTTGGAGCCCCGATGTCCCTTCTGGGGTCACAGCCACACCAGTAACCAAACTCCAGCCTGACCTGCAGCCTCAGAATCCCAACCTCAGTCCCAATCAGAATCCCAATGCTCATCCTGCGGGATTAGGGTCCTCTCTCCCTCTCCCACCCTCCTAATCACCTGCCCACCGAGGTCAGGAGTCCTGGAGTGGTCCTGGGCTGGGTCTCGCAGGCTGGGTGTTCCCACATGCTCCGGGGGCTGATGCTGATTCTAGAGCTTTGTGGACTCCCAACCGACTGGCCCATAGGGCTGGGCATGGTGACTCACTCCCAGAGAACAGACCGTCTCCTGACAAGCTCACAGAGTGCACACACCCACATGCAGGTGGTCCCCTTGGAGCTACAACTGCATGTCCCAACAGTACACACCTACAGAAGCCGTCCTCATGCTGCAGGCAGGGGCCGAGGCCTGTGGCGCTGGTGGGGGAGCATTCCTGGTCTGCTTCCTCCAGGCTCTAGCTAGTGGGATCCTTCTGTCCCATCCCTACCCCAAGATCGAAGGGTTCTTCCTCGTGCACCACCAGCTCCCAGATGATGCAAGTTTGGAGGAAAACCCAGCCCCCTGGGAGCACAGAGTCCTCCATGCCTGCTGCTCCCCAGGACCTGCCTGGGTTTCTCCAAGGCATTGAGCCCCTCTCAGCCCCTCCTATGTTAAGCCGCAAACACGTCTGAGTCATGTCGGGGCTGGTGGTCACAGTCAGCCACCTCTCAGAGCTCGCACTAGATGTGCCCAAGCCCAGTAGACTAGGTCATCCCCAGCCTGAGGGACTTCAGAGCTGGAGACTGGCTGCTAACTCAGACCCTCAGAGCTGCGGTGCTGCCCTGAGGCCTCTCGGACTTGGTGGTGACCACTCAGGCCTGGATCCTGATTCAGGTTCAAAGATCTACTCCATGCAGATCTTAGGCAAGTTTCCGTTCCTGAGCCTGGCCAACTCCTGGTGGTCTCCCTGCCTTTTTGTCTCCTCCTTCCAGGCACACAGCTGCTCAGCTATCTTTCTCAGTTTCCTTTAAAATAAGTGTAGACACTGTTCTCACCTGTAGGCAGGACAGGTATGAGCTACTTTCACCTCTCCTGCGTACAAGGACGTTGCTTATCCAGGGCTTCCTGGCTTTACCCTTCCCACAAGCTAGAAGACAGACATTTTAACACCCAGATTTGACTCTGCATGCCACCACCAGAAGGGATGAGGGGAAACACCGTGGAAGGAAGATGGGTCCCTGAGTGGCCTTGTGGAGCAGCCCTGCTAACCTGGGCTTTCTCCTGTCTTGCTTATCACGTTCGGTTGCTCAGTCATGTCCGACTTTTTGTGACCCCATGGACCATAGCCCGCCAGGCTCCTCTGTCCAAGGAATTTCCCAGAAAAGAGTACTGGAGTGGATTGTCATTTCCTCCTCCAGGGGATCTTCCTGACCCACTGGATCAAACCGATGTTTCCTGCATCTCCTGCATTGGCATTCAGGTTCTTTACCACCAAGCCACCCAGGTTATCTCCTGTAATGAGAGACAAAAATTAAGTTTCATCTTCCTCAAGCCATTGTAGATTGGGGTCTGTTACAGCAGCTAAGTCTTTCCCCTAATGAATAGACTGAGCCTGATTTTCCAGCAAGAAAATAGTTTCTATGATTTCTTCAAGTTTCAAGTTTCCAATACCAGGTATTGCTCTGCCAGGCACTTGGTCTCTTGGAAGCTGCCCAGAATGGAAAACTTTGTTCCTTGGCCTGGAGCCAACCCTTGCTATACCCCCTGATTCCTCCTTCCTCCAAGAAGTTCCCTGAGGGTCACATAAAGGCCTGACCCTGGAAGAGATGGGGGAAAGAATATGCAGAAACATCTAAGACCTTTTCTTTTTAGCTGAGGGCACAGATGGAGCCGGAGTCAGGCTGAGGGATTGGTCTCAGTCTTAGGCTGCCTAGCCCTCCCTGGTTTGAGCCCAGTTAAGTATTCCACTAACCCACTCCTGTGTTCTTGCCTGGAGAATCCCAGGGACAGGGGAGCCTGGCGGGCTGCCATCCATGGGGTCGCACAGAGTCGGACACGACTAAAGCGACTTAGCAGCAGCAGCAGCAGCAGGTATTCATCTTGACCCTAACCTTGGCTATCTTAGCCCAGTGGGTCTAACTGTGGGGCCTCTCGCTAGGCCCTCCCCCTCACTCACCCTTTCTGCTGGTTGTAGAGCAGATGCTTTGACCCTGAAGACGTGACCTGGGTCTGTGGATACAACAGGAACAGGGAGCTGCCTTCATAAAAATCCATTTCATATTTCATTTCATAGGACCCAAATGGGTCCCTGGTTAAGGTGGCATTCTCCTACTTCATGCCTTGCCCAAGGGCCCCAGCAAGTTTGCTCAGCAACTCTTAGAGCACAGCGATAACACACAAAATGTGCCCCAGAGGACAGTCCTCTTGTCCAGTCCAGTCCAACCTGACCTTGAGCATTTGCCTGGAGGTTATCCCAGCCGGAGCTTAGGATCTGGAAGCTACTGATCTAGATGGAATTACTTAACATAAGCCTAGATCTGCTAAGGCCAACAGAATAATGCCAAGGAGTGGAGGTGGGCCTGAGACTTCTACCTGGTAAATCTGGATTGAAAGCTTCTCATCTTTCTTCATGCTCCACTTATTTATAGGCTTCCCAGTGGCTCAGTGGTAAAGAATCTGCCTGCAATGCAGAAGCTGCAGGAGACGTGGGTTTGATTGGGAAAATCACCTGGAGGAGAACATGGCAACTCACTCCATGGAGACATACCATGGACAAGGACCTTGGTGGGCTCTATTCCATAGGGTCACAAAGAGTCAGACATGACCGAGCAACTTATCATGCACACATGCATGCCCCTTGTCTACTGGTAGCCAACAATGTCTGTGCCTCCTCTATTTGGGCCCCATGCTGGGCACCAAGGTTCATGATCGTTGTAGACTACTATGAGATGTCTGCTTAGCATAACCTCCTACTCATCATTCCATTCATATGTCTGCTGTGAAAGGTATTCAGCTCTTACATAATCCCACCCCCATGACCTGATGGACCCTGGAAGCGAGCACCTGATCAAAGCTAGACTGATGAGTGTCTTCTGCTAGGAGATTTGGACTTGGGACCAAGAAAGTTGAGTTAGTCCTTCTCTTGTGGCTGAAACTGTAAGCTGTAAAAGTCAAGACATATTCTCTGCCATGTAGATAAAGCTGCTCTGTGGAGAGACAAAGACTAACCCAGCAAGAAGAGACAAGCAGAGACAGGGACAGACACAGACCCAATAGTGTTCTGCTTTCTAATTCTATTTTCCCCCAAACCCAGCTTCATTCCTGCCCTTCCCTTAGTCTAGGTGTT